>NC_057920.1:12587306-13837306 GCF_018873765.1 Telopea speciosissima | reverse complement strand
TCTCTTTTTATCTCTTCGATCATGACCTTAAAGTACCAGAGAAGCGTGAAGCATAATGAATGGAATAATGGGTCCATATCGAACATCTTTTAATAACTTAGCTGCAAAGCATCTGATCGTACGTAGGTACGTACACGGAGGATCACCCAAGTAATCTCATCTGATCTATACGCCTAAAGTCACACACCGACACGACAGACAGGGACTTATAACGTTCAATGATTGTGTGTTTGGGACCATCAAATTGGCTTCACATATTTCCATCATTTATGAATTTATTCCATTCTGGTGTCTCTAATTAGACTCCTTCCTTCATTATTTTTTACTCTAAACCCAAATTAAGCATATTATTTAGAATTGAGCTCCTCTCCAGGGAGCCCAGCACACCAAGGGGTATTTAGTTGTTGGGCTGTGATGCACACATCTCTAGGCATGCGTCGAGATGTGTGCGACTCAGCCCAAACCTTGGATACCCCCTGGGCACTCCCTGGGTGCTGAGCTCTTAGGAGAGGAGCTAGATCCTATAATTTATTGACCAAGAGATTGTTGTGATTGGCCGTGTAACCCCTGCACCAGCATGGGGGTCAATCGAAGTGTGTGTAAAGACATCAATACAAATAAGATTTTTTATTCCAGAAGAAGTTGGGCAGTAATTTCACAAGTTCCTGTGTATAGGCGCATGAACCATGCAACCAAACAGTATTCTTTTTCCTAAGGGTGTCAATCTGTTCGATTCCAGTGTGGTTTACATTTGGACAAGGTGAAATCAAAACTGATTGATTTCTATTCGGTTTTCATTATCTGATTTACAAGTGGTTTGTATTGCCGATTTTGGAAAACTATAATAAAAACAACCTCAGCTTTGTAAACTCTATATATTACTGTGTTTTCCCTTATATATATTACTACACATAAATAAAGATTTTAACATATAATGAATATTGCATGATATACATGTAGAAGAATTGATGGCTACTTGCAACCAAACCATTAAAGACCAAATCAACTTCCCCGTCTTATAAAGTCATTACATTCTTTTCTTTTCTATAAAAAGTCATTATATTCTTATAAAGTCATTACATTCTTTTCTTTTCTATAAAAAATCATTACATTCTTTTTTTTTTCTTTTTATTCATTTTATTTTAATGCTTATTATATTTTTGGTTTTGGTCAACTACCAATCAAATCGCTCATCTTTTTCTTCCCACCATTCAACTTGATACAACAAAAAAAGAGATAAGAAAGTAGGGATGTGTAAATTCCAATCCAACGATTCCAAGAAATTGATTTAATAAAGATATATATAATTGGCAAGAGGTGTAGATGCGATATAGATTAAATATTCTAATTTGAATCATTACTAATCACGATCAATAAAATCTCCATATCGTTTGGGGTCCCATTGTGTTGAAATTCTATTTTTTCTTCTACCTTCCTTAGAAAGAAGCCAAAATGATATTAAAATTTTGACAAGGTAAGGAAAGCTGAATCACAACACAACCCCCCCCCCCCCTCTCTCCCTTCCTAAGTAGTCAACGACAAATCATATCCTTACCTTTTCTCTTAGAAGAAAAAGAGAACATATACTTATACCAAAGGTAGGGGTATACATTGAATGCTCCTCAAGGAATATTTTTGTTATTTATTCTCTTTTCTTTGCAATTATGAAAATTAGACATTTAATAATGATTTTATATGTGACTGCACAAAGGCCTTATTCTAAATTCATCCATACTGGCATCCTTCTTGAAAATCACCGCCCTTCCTTGTCACTTATGAAATTCATGACTATTTACATCTCTATAGTGGATTGAGGCCTAACTCAAACATTTATTATTATTATGTAGTTGGTTTCTCTTATTTCCCTTGATATCTACTACATGGTAGATTAATTGGAGTTCAAATTTTGTGGACATATAGGACCTAAGGTCACTTGTTCATATTTCAAGTTTTAACCAAAATAAAATTAACCATATTGCAAAATAAAACTTTGAAAATTTAAAATAAATATAAAACCATGTAGAAATGGTTGAGAACAAATGGATAGCTGAAATATAAGGAAAATAGCATTTAGACCATGCTCTATCTATCCAATGGTTGGAATTACTATATTACTTTTCCGTGTAGTGTTAATGGCAAAGGCCGATTACATAGGAAAGCCTTCTTATGTGGAAAGATACTTTTGCTTACTATTAATAAGAATTTCTTTTTTTTTTAATGGAGAATGTTGGGAAGTTGAGGATAATCTAATGTCACCACCAACCTAGACCTTAGTACATCAAGTTGCACGCAAAGGAATATAAGTTGGGATATATTTTCAGGTATTCACCTCCCTCTTGTTAGTGACTTAGTGCTGCATTTATCTTATCCCCATTCCCCACTCATTGGTGGGCCTGTGAAGTGGTACTGGTACTTGTTAGGTACCTTTTAAGTTTTAAGAATAGAAATACGGGAAAAAGAACTTTGTTCAGAGGTGTACACCATGTGTCTAGACAGAAAGAGAGGGCGAAATGACCACCTAACCCCATAAAAAACATAAATACTGTCCAGACAAATGCTTTCAAGCACACTCGCATTGACCCCCATGCTGACACATGGGTCATGCTTCCAGACAGATAACACCTTCCCTAGAAATATTCAGGAGTTTGTTCATGAAGTAGTTCAGGCCCGAGTTAGAAAGACATCAAACCAGTTATATGGTTGGACCCATTTAAATCTAACAAATGCTTGGTATGGGCTGAGCCCATGATACTTTCTTTCTCCTCCAACTTGGATTTTAATGTTGTTAAGGTGATGCAACTTGCATTATACAGTTGATTAAAACTTAAAAGTAAAGCAAATCTTTATTTTGGTCTAACAAGGGCAGGTGGTGGGGGCTGTGAAAACTGCAATATTGTCTCCTTTGGGCCATATGGAGAGCCTTTTACTTCATTGCAAAGGCTATATGCTCCACAAAGCTGAAACCTCATTGAAAGATAAAAGTATAAAAATAATCAATTAGTGTAAAGTTTCCTCCAACGCCCGTATACTAATTCAGAGCGAAGGAAGTCCCAAGCCGAATCTTCAAATGCAATTTGGATCCTCTATTGCCGAGCTGCCTGGTAGGACCCTACTGCCAAGACACAGCAAGGCGGTAAATGATCGCCTTACCCCCCACTCAGGCAAGGCGCTCGGGCAGGGCTCGGGCGGTCATTTCCCGCCTTGCTATGTCTTGGCAGTAGGGTCCTACCAGGCAGCTCGGCAATAGAGGATCAGGGTCCCTTCAAATGGGGATTAAGAGAGAGAATGAGTGGGGGTGGCCATTGAAATGGATGTAGGCGTGCAAGGCGGTGAAGGCATCAAGAGGGTATTTTTGGAATATACTAGAACCCTAGGATGGGTTTGTGAACCGTCCTCTATGGGTGGAGGAAAACTTTATCCTTAAAATTATGTGAAAAAAATTGGGGAGAAAGGATGCTAACCGGTGTTATATGTGGGTGTGTACTTGTACGTGCCAGACACAATCCGCCGCGAAAAGACCACCACAACCCCTAAAAAGATGGAAAGGTCTAGGGGTGCAGCGGTCTTTTTGCACCGGGCTGTGTTTGGGCGTAGGTACACGCCCACAAACAGCACCGGGTGGTATTCCTTTTCCCAAAACAAAAGAAAAAAGAGACCATTGAAATTATAAAATAAGTATTAGAGTGGATAATCTTATTAATTAGGCAAGCTCGGATAGGTTTGGGCTTTGGAGATACTTATACCAGACCCCAACCCATTAACAATAAGGCTTGTAGGCCAAACTTGATAACAACTTCTTTATTGGCCTCGGCTCACTAACTTTGGTGAAGTGATACAAAGGAGGAGACAAAGCATAGGAAGATTGTTGGTGGCGTTAAAAAGTGAAATTTATCCTCTCAAGTGTACCTAAGAATCCAACCGTCCACCTAACACTTGAGATGATAAAAAGATGTCACTGTATGTGGGTGTATACCTGTACGTGCCAGACACAATCCGCCACGAAAAGACCACCACAACCCCTAAAAAGATGGAAAGGTCTAGGGGTGCAACGGTCTTTTCGCACTGGGCTGTGTCTGGGCATAGGTACACGCCCACAAACAGCACCGGGTAGTGTTCCTTTTCCCAAAAAAAAAAGAAAAAAGAGACCATTGAAATTATAAAATAAGTATTAGAGTGGATAATCTTATTAATCAGGCAGGCTCGGATAGGTTTGGGCTTTGGAGATACTTATACCAGACCCCAACCCATTAACAATAAGGCTTGTAGGCCAAACTTGATAACAACTTCTTTATTGGCCTCGGCTCACTAACTTTGGTGAAGTGATACAAAGGAGGAGACAAAGCATAAGAAGATTGTTGGTGGCGTTAAAAAGTGAAATTTATCCTCTCAAGTGTACTTAAGAATCCAACCGTCCACCTAACACTTGAGATGATAAAAAGATGTCACTGTCCATGTTTTTTTGGTGCTGAACAATGCATCGCACTCGAGAGGATAAAAATCCCGTTAAAAGCAACTCCAACTTGGACGTTAATAATGGCTCTCTTTTTTTCCTCTTCTCTGTCAAGGTACCATCTTTGGGGTTGCGAATCCAGCTGGTCATCAATATAGATCAGAACATTGGCATGCGTTTAGTGACATGAATTGGAGCTTGTTCCATGGTGATGAGGCAACACAGATGCCCATTCACAGAAGAGATCATGAGATTTGAGCTCTTCATATGCTTGGAAGATAAGTATCATACTTGAGTGTTGGAACAGAATCTACATTCCAACAAAATGAGTAGTTGTCATGATTGGGCGGGCATACCTAGTGCACGAGGTCCCACCATGATGGGGTTGGGAGAGAATCATAATGTATGTAGTCTTACCCCCACTTCATGGAGAGACTCTTTATTTCCAAAAGTAATTTTCATGTTTCCCAGAAAAAAAATATCCACCTGGTCTGTGGTTGTGGGAATTGTTTATAAAGATGAACACTCAAAATCCTTAGATGAAATTGGACTTCCAATTCCAATTTCTATCCCCATAAATGCTAGATCCAATGAAAGGGTTTGGCGAAAGTTTTTCTTCCTAGATGATGAAGAGAATCTAGCCATTGGGATGTCATTATTCCCTCTACTTTTATCGTACCAAGTCCAATATATCCTTGACTTTATCCCAGGAGTCCCATCCATAACCAGAACCTATGGATTAAGAGATTCTACACCATGGGTGAAGTAAAACTTGGTTCAAAGGATTTCAAGATTCTAACATGATGTTGTAGTGTTTCTTTCAGGGAAAATTATCGCCCCCAGTATTGGGGGTGGTGCCCAGTCGCACGATGCTCACAGGACCCCCCCAGTACTGGGGGCGATAAAGATCCTTCTTTCAAGGGAAAACAAATTTTTTTTTTCGGGTAAGTAGGGAAAAACTTTCTTCAAAAAATGTGAAGGGGATTTAGTGCCACATCGAAGGATGGCATTTTGGGACCATTCAAATACACATTATCTTTGAATTTGATACTTGTGCATTTCCCATAAGAGGGGAAAAAAACAAAAAAATAGAAAACTGAAGGCAGAAAGTAATACGGTTTTAGCTAAATCATTTTTTGTCATTTTCGTGTGATTGTTTAAATAAAAAGAAAAGGCTAGGTATGTTAGCGGTACACCGTATGCTAATACCTTATGTGTCTCTCTCTCGTCCTCCCTTTAAGGGGTAAGGGAGTCATTTCAAAGGGGGAAGAGAGAGACATACACATAGGGTGCTAGCTTACGGAATATCGCTAACATACCCATCCCTCTCCCTTAAATAAAAATAGAAAAACCATACCTAAGGAAAAAAGTTTTGAGCCATTGGGATAGTGTATTTTAGCACTATCTGTCTATCTCTCTCCTCGTCATATAAAATGACCTTGTTGCCTTCCACTATATGATACTGTTTTGTCGCATCTCATTGCTATGCTCCTCTGTACCACTTACTCAAAAAACCCTCCCCCTTTAACTAAATATGTATATGTTTAATCTAGTTATTTTAATGGGATTTTCTTATCAACACGCATCCCTTAAGATATCAAATAATTTGTAATCGTATTATTTTGGTCCTTTTAGTATGTTTTTCTAATGAGAGTAATAGTATCATTTCATATGAATACTAAAAAAATGCACACTCGCATTGACCCTCGCACTTGTACAAAGAAAAGACCAATTTTTTTGTGACATGTGATCTCTATTGAGACATAAGCAGAATTTATCCTTAAAATCTAGTGGTTAAAGAAAGAGTGTCCAATTCCTTTAGTGTTTTTCACATCAATCTACTCACGTCTGATGTGGAATGGACTGTTTTCGTAAAAAACCTCAACAGTCCCCTTTGTGATTTTGTTTTGCTAATTTTATAATAAGATATTCGATTGCAAATAATTTTGATGCAATAAAATGAAAATTCAGGTTGGAATAGTATGCTTAAGGAATTTTACATCAAAGCTGATATTGGGGAGAAGTGTCGTTCCATCATCTTCTAGGGAAAGCCATCAATGATCTCGTAGTATTCTAATGGGAAGTTTTTCCCCACTTTATTTCTGGTTGTAAGCCCTGTTACTTTGGGCCTTCTCCCTGACTTAGGGTCAAAACGGATTTTTATCCTCTCAAGTGCAGTGTACCACACTTGAGAATCCAGCTGTAAAAAACATGGGCAGTGTTGGGTAGACGGTTGGATTCTCAAGTGTGGTGTACTAGGCAGTGCACCGTACTTGAGAGGATAAAAATCTGGGTCAAAACCCTCTTGCATGTACAATTTTTTTTTTCTTCTAAATAAATTTGATGATTTAATTAAGAAAAGGGAAAATGTTCTCTATGGGGGAATGGGGTGTAGGCCACGAATCTGGCTCCTCTGCAGCATGGGGGTGAGACGGAGATCTTGTAGCGTGGCATCAGAACTCGCCACGTGGACGAGCTCCCATTTGGATGGCATAGATCAATGTAGCACAGCTGAGTGTGGTGCACATGCACTGGACAGGAAGATTTCTTAATTTTGAAATCCGGATTTATAGCTCGATTCACACCGTCCAAATGGGAGCTTGTCCACGTGGCGAGCTCTAGTGCCACAACACAAGATCTCCGGCGCACCCCCATGTTGCTAAGGAGTTGGATCTTGTAGACCATGCCCAGACACAATGGGGGGTGAAATGATCACTCCGCCCCCATGAAAGGTAGAAATCCTACCCCCGAGATGCCAACGCATGCACTCTCATAGGGCATGTGACCCTTACACTCTCCCACAGAGAAAGCCCCCCCTTTAAAAAAATAGAATTTCAATCATGAACCTAACAAAAGTTGAAGTTGGAATAACAGCTCGAAATAGAATCAAATAGAACCAAGCTAAGCTAGAAGCTCAAAGGCTCAGCTCCTCTACCGTGACATATGTAGAAGAGGTTCTCAATGATGTACCAGAGAAGCGTGAAGCATAATGAATGGAATAATGGGTCCATATCGAACATCTTTTATTGGCCAAGAGATCGCTGCGATTGGCCGTGTAACTCCTGCACCAACATGGGGCCCAATCAAAACGTGCCTAAGGACATCAATATAAATAAGATTTTTTATTCCAAAAAAAGTTGGCAATAATTTCGCAAGCTCCTGTGTATAAGCGCATGAACCATGCAACCAAGCAGTGTTGTTTTTTATAAGGGTGTCAATCAGTCTGGTTTCAGTGTGGTTTATATTTGGACAAGGTGAAATCAAAACTGATTTGAATAAGAATCAATCAAAATCAGTATCATTTTGCATTTGATACAACTTTTATTGGTTTTTATTCAGTTTTCGTTATCTGATTTGCAAGTGGTTTGTTGTGCCGATTTTAGGAAATGATAATAAAATCAACCTCAGCTTTGCAACCTCTATGTATTCCTGTATTTTCCCATATATATTACTACACATAAATAAAGATTTTAACATATAATGAATATTGTATGATACACATGTAGAAGAATTGATGGTTACTTGCAACCAAACCATTAAAGACCAAATCAACTTCCCCGTCTTATAAAGTCATTACATTCTTTTCTTTTGTATAAAAAGTCATTACATTCTCTTTTCCGTTTTTTTTTCAAATTTCATTTTATTGTACTGCTTATTATATTTGTTTTTGGTCAACTACCAATCAAATCGCTCGTCTTTTTCTTTCCACCATTCAACTTGATACAACAAAAAAAGAGAAAAAAGTATATGTAAATTCCAATCCAACGATTTCAAAAAAGGTTGAGTTAATAAAGATGCGATATAATTGGCAAGGGGTGTTGATGCGATATAGATTAAATATTCTAATTTGAATCATTACTAATCACGATCAATAAAATCTCCATATCGTTTGGGGTCCCATTATGTTGAAATTCCATTATTTCTTCTACCTTCCTTAGAAAGAAGCGAAAATGAGATTAAAATTTTCACATGGTAAGGAAAGCTGAATCACAACCCCCCCCTCCCCTCCCCTCCCCTATGTAGTCAACGACAAATCATATCCTTACCTTTTCTCTTAGAAGAAAAAGAGAACATATACTTATACCAAAGGTAGGGGGATACATTGATTGTTCCTTAAGGAATATTTTTGTTATTTATTCTCTTTTCTTTGCAATTCTGAAAACTAGACATTTAGCAATGATTTAATATGTGACTGTGCAAAGACGGATAGGCCTCAATTATTTCGATCCGTTATATTTTGAGCCTTATTCTAAATTCATCCATACTGGCATCCTTCTGGAAATCACTGCCCTCCCTCGTCACTCATGAAATTCATGACTGTTCATATCTCTATAGTGTTTTGAGGCCTAACTCAAACATTTATTATTATTATTATTATTATTATTATGTAATTGGTTTCTCTCATTCCCCTTGATATCTACCACAAGGTAGATTAATTGGAGCTCAAATTTCATGGACATGTAGGATCTAAGGTCACTTGTTCATATTTCAAGTTTTAGCCAAAATAGAATTGACCATATTGCAAAATAAAACTTTGAAAATTTAAAATGAATATAAAACTATGTAAAAATGATTGAGAATAAATGGATAGCTGAAATATAAGGAAAATAGCATTTAGCCCATGCTCTATCTATCCAATGGTTGGATATTACTTTTCAATGTAGTATTAATGGCAAGGGCAGATTACATAGGAAAGCCTTCTTATGTGGAAAGATACTTTTGCTTACCATTAATAGTATTAGAATAATAATAATAATTACGATTTCTTTCTTCTTCTTTTTTTAATGGAGAATGTTGGGAATTTGAGGATAATCTAATGTCACCACCAAACTAGTCCTTAGTACATCAAGTTGCACGCAAAGGAATATAAGTTGGGGTATGTTTTCTGGTATTCCCCTTCCTCTTGTTAGTGCTGCATTTATCTTATCCCCACTCATTGGTGGGCCTGTTGAAGTGGTACTGGTACTTGTTAGGTACCTTTTAAGTTTTAAGATTACAAATAGGAGAAAAAGAACTTTGTCCGGTAGTGTGCACCCTATGCCTAGATACAGAGAGAGGGCGAAATGATCACCCCACCCTCATAAAAAGCGAAAATGCTGTCCAAGCATATGCTTCCAAGCTATCTCCTATTGACCGCGCGCTGGCACAAAGAACACCTGCCCTACAAATTTTCATGAGTTTGTTCATGAAGTAGTTCAGGCCCGAGTTAGAAAGACATCGAAGCGCAGTCATATGGTTGGACCCATTTAAATCTCACAAATGCTTGGTATGGGCTGAGCCCATGATACTTTCTTTTTCCTCCAACTTGGATTTTGATTTTGTTAAGGTGATGCAACTTGCATTATATAGTGATTAAAAGTAAAGCAAATCTTTATTTTGATATAATAAGGGCAGGTGGTGGGGGCTGTGATGACTGCAATATAGTCTCCTTTGGGCCATATGGAGAGCCTTTAACCTCATCGCAAAGGCTATACTCCACAAAGCTGAAACTTTCCTAATTGAAAGATAAAGTAGATGATATATAATTAAGTGTAAGGTTTCCTCCGACGGCGTGGGGCTCCTCTGTAGCGTGACACAGCATGTAATGCACATTCGATGGTCTGCAGTGCATGGGCACGCAGCCCCACACATAGGTGGATTGTTGGGCTGCATGCCCGTACGCTGCAGACCATCAAATGTGCGCTACACGCTGTGTTGTGCTACAGAGGACCCAAATCCCCTCCGATGAGTGGGGGGTGACAATGAAATGGATGTAGGCATGCAACGCGGTGAAGGCATCGAGAGGATATTTTTGGAATATACTAGAACACTAGGATGGGTTTGTGAATCGTCCTCTACGGGTGGAGGAAAACTTTATCACTAAAATTATGTTAAAAAAATTAAGATCATTGAAATTATACAATACATGTTAGAGTGGATAATCTAATCAGGCAGGTTCAGATAGGTTTGGGCTTTGGAGATACTTATACCTGAGCCCAACCCATTAACAATAAGGCTAGTGGGCTAGTGGGCCAAACTTGATAACAACATGTTCATTCGGCTTCGGTTCACTAAATTTGGTGAAGTGGTACAAAGGGATGAGACAAAGCAAAGGAAGATTGTTGGTGGAGTTAAAAAGGGAAATTTATCCTCTCAAGTGTGGTGTACTGCTCAGACTACCACACTTAAGAATCCAACCAATCACCCAATACTTGGGAGGATAAAAAGACGTCACTACTCATGTTTTTACGGTTGGATTCTTAAGTGAGATGCACTGCCCAGGGCACCAAATGCCATTTATGGCCATCTTTTTTTCCTCTTCTTTGTCGAGGTACAATCAGTGGGGTTGTTCCTTGATGAGGCAACATAGATGCCCTTTCACACAAGAGGTCATGAGAGGTTAGCTCTCATCATATGCTTGCCTTGCTTTGAAGATAAGTGTCATACTTGAGTGCTGAAAAATAATTTACAATCCAAAACAATGAGTAGTTTTCACGGTTGGGCGTACCTAGTGCATGAGGCCCTAGCCCTGCAAGGTTTGGGAAGAGTCATAATGGACGTAGCCTTATCCCCACTTGGCTATTTATTTCCTAGAGTAATTTTCATGATTCATAAAGAAAAAATATCCACATGGTCCTGTGGTTGTGGGCATTGTTTATAAAGATGAACACTTGAAATCCTAAGATGCTAATATGCCACCTGATTTATATAGAACTGAATCAATCCCTCGCGATCTGGAAATTGGACTTCCAGTTCCAATTCCAATCCCAAAAGCTAGATTTAGCGAAAGGATTCGGTGAAAGTTTTTCTTCCCAGTTGGTGAAGAGAATCTAGCTATTGGGATGTCATTATTCCCTCTACCTCATATTGTACGAAGTCCAATATATCCTTGACTCTATCCTAGGAGTCTCATCAATTACCAGAACCTATGGATTAAGAGATTCTGCACCATGGGTGAAGTAAAACTTGGTTCAAAGGATTTCAAGATTCTAACATGGTGTTGTAGTGTTATTTATCCTATATATATATATATATATATATATATATATATATATATATATATATATTGGATAAGTAGGGAAAAACTTTCTTCAAAAAAATGTGAGGAAGGGGATTTAGTCAAAGGATGGCATATTTGGACCATTCAAATACACATTATCTTTGAATTTGACACTTAAATAGAAAAAAGTGAAGGCATAAAGCAATAAGGTTTTAGCTATGTCATTTTCATGTTATTGTTTAAATATGTTAGCGGTATACCGTAAGCTAGTACGTTATGTGTCTATCTCTCGTCCTCCCTTTGAGGGGTAAGTGAATCATTTCAAATGGGAAAGAGAAAGATATATACATAGGGTGCTAGCTTACGAAATATCGCTAGCATACCCATCCCTCTCCCTTAAATAAAAATAAAAAAATCATATTTAGCTGAGGGAATTGAAAAAGTTTTGAGCCATTGGTATAGTGTATTGTAGCACTATGTGTCAATCTCTCTCCTTGTCATATGACATGACCTTGTTACCTTCCACTATACGATACTGTTTTGTCGCATCTCATTGCTATGCTCCTCTATGTCACTTACTTAGAAAACCCTCCCCCTTTATCCAAATATGTATATGTTTAATCTAGTTATTTTAATGGGATTTTCTTATCAACACACACCCTTTAAGATGTCAAAATAATTTGTAACCTTATTTTTTTTTGTCCTTTAAGTATGCTTATTTTAATGAGGGTAATAGTATCATTTCATATGGATACTAAAAAAAATGTACGTGACAATGATGATGTTACTTTCAAATTATATATGAAAACCCTTTTAAATCCTTATTTTAAAGTAGTTTTGTGAGTATAATACAATGGCCAATTAAAAAGTGTCAAGTTCTAAATACACCATAGAGGTGTCATTTAAGCATTCCCTTATTAAAGGAAATATGCTCAATCTATTATATAAAGGGTGCATTTTTATTAAGGAAAATTACATGATTAGCTACTTTTGGGTTTTCATTTACAAAACTGTCCACTCTATGTTTGAGTTAACAAAAATAGACAAAAACAAGTTAAGGTTTACAAAACTGGACAAAATAGTGCCTCTCCCTCCCAAAATTATTTTTTTAGACATTTTTACCCCTGCCATTGTCTTCTCGCCCAGGCATCCTCCGTTCCCTGCAATCCACCACTGTCCTCGCCATCACCATTCTCTGCTACCCAAACCACCCCTCCCTTCCCTTCCCTTCCCTTCCCTGCCCTGTGATTACCCAGGATGCCTGGGTGAGAAGACAATGGCAGGGGTAAAAATGTCTAGAAAAGTAAATGAGGGAGGGAGAGATACTATTTTGTCCAGTTTTGTAGACCTTAACTTGTTTTTGTCTATTTTTGTTAACTCAAACATAAAGTGGCCAATTTTGTAAATGAAAACCCAAAGTAGCTAATCATGTAATTTTTCCTTTTAATTATCACTAAAGTGGTGAAGTGTTCTGACAAAAAAAAGTGGTGAAATGTGAAGTTGTAATATTCTTTTTGAATGTCCTTGCTCTTATTCCTAAAAGTTATTAAAGTCAACGATAAGAAAATAATTCAAAATCATTTGAAATGATTAATTTATTTTTAGTAAACAATTTGAAATGATTAATCATTATGTCATTTTCAAGAATCATCATTATCCATGTGAAATGACAAGATTTATCCTCATTGGTAAAAGAAATGTTTTATGCTAAATGGGCAAAATAGCAAGACTACAATTTCATTTTCACCAACTTCAGTTGGGATAAGATTTTTCCTTAAATCAACGATGTATTATGGGAGAAAGAATGCTACCTAGTCGTGTGCAGTGCGCATCCCCTGCGCCCAGACACAGGGCTGCATGAAATGACCACCATGCCTTCAAGGAAAGACGAAAAGTCTTGATGGTGCGGCGGTCATTTCGCATAGCCCTGTGTCTGGGCATAGGGGCTACGTGCTGCATACGACCAAGTAGCGTTCTCTTTCCCATGTATTATAGATGTAGGGTCAGGTTGGGCTAAACCCAAGGCCTTAGCCCGACATGATCTTGGACCTAGAAATCCTACACATACCCAAAATGCAGGCTGAAAAGACCATCCCAGGTCCTAATATTTTTGGATAAGCTTCGAGTGGGCTTAGGCTCATCAAACAAAACTTGCACTCCTACCCATAGTTAGTAAATACGTGTATTATACGCATACCCGAACGTTTGAATGAAAAATACTTCGTATTATGTATAATACTTCAAAGTCGGATAAATTGGTGTATTTTAAGGGTTGTCGAATTATACTTGAATAAAACGCGTATAATACACGTATTACACTTTTACATATATTTAAAAAAAAAAAAAAAAAAAAAACTAAAATCTATCATTCTATCCTAACCGTTAGATTAAAAAAACTTAAAATCTAATAAGAGCCGTTAGAAAAAAAAAACCTAACTCTATCTGTTCTTCCTCTTCGATTGCAGCGGCTGGTTCCCGGTTCCCCTTCTCCATTCCTCTCTATCTCTTCTTCGTCTTCTTGCGTTCTGCGACTTCTGCCGGCGATTGCAGCGGTTCTTTTGCCGGCGATTCTTTTGCCTCTTCTCCAGCGGCTGGTTTTGTGATTTGTGCCGGCGATTGCAGCGGCTGGTTCTCGGTTCCCCTTCTTTTTACACATTCTCTTCTCCAAAGGTAAAATCAAAACCCCCCCCATTAGCCAAAATAACTCATCTCCCCCCCCCTTCCGGCCTTCCCTCATCTTTTTTTTTTTTAACATTACAAAAAGAAAAGGGGAAAATAGAAATAGAAACAAAAACAGAGTGGAAACCAAACACAGAAGACCCCACCTTTCTAAACCCTCTAACCTGTCAAACAAAATAAATAAAAAGTCTAAAAAAGAAGAAGGTGCGGTTGCTGTTGCTGTTGCTTGCAGCCGTACTCCTCCTTGCTTCTTCTTTATTTGTGATGAGATGATTACATCAAACATACTTACATACATAATCATCATCTTCCCTCTCATCCCTCCTTACATACACACACCATTAATGAGTTCAAAAAAACCATCTATTTACAGTAAATAACAGAACGAATTCCCCTCTTTTCTCTCTCATCTATCTCCTCTATTGTGTCTCTACTAAAATCCGATTAGATTATTTTAGCATTTCTTCTATGTACTTGGGAAAGAATGGGGTTCTTACTTTTACGCTACAGCAGGACTACTGTAGTTTCTCCTATCCCCTCAAAAATTGCTTCTCATCTATTTATTTGAGATGGATTGTATATAAGGTGGAAGCAATTTACCAATTCAGTATTTATAATAATTGAATTGCAGAGATCTCTTTTCAATTCCTTTGAAATTCTTGCTGAGAATAATTTAGGATGGATCTGATTGTCCACTTTTGTTTTTGTTTGTTCAGTTTTACATATTTTTTTATCTTATTTTAGAGATCCCCATTCATTAGATGACACTCACACTGTATGTTGATGAAATTGGTGGTCTTGTAGTGTTTGTATTTCAGTAGTTTCATGCCCTTTCATGACATGACCAGCAAAACTCTTTAACTCATCTATGATATAATTTAACTAGTGAAAACCCAGAAATGTTTGCATAGTGAATATATGCCCGTATTTTTGCTTTCGGATTTTTGTAGAGTAATCGTATTATACACGTATTAAACACATATCGTATTATTGTCGTAACGTTTTATTATGCCGGATTTTTTGAAAAATATTATTGTCGTACAGTCCATTTGACTGCCATACGTATCCGTTCTCGTATTGTTGCCGTTCCCGAACTTACTAACTATGCTCCTACCTCAAAAGTTGGGGTTTAATAAAATGGAGAAAAGTTCTCTATCAAAGAGGGTCCCGTCAATGCTCAGATACAGAGGGGGTGGGGGGTCGAAATGACCTCCCCTCCTCGCCCCGCCCCCATGATGCCAATGCACGCACTCTCATTGGCCTTGCCTGTGCAAGGGCCACGCTCCTTCACAAAGAACATCGATCCATATAAAGTAGCAGACCCCTCCATAAAAACATAAGGGGTAAAAAAATGTTACCATGATCTCGTGGCCCCTGCATCGTTTAGACACAAGGGGGAATGAAATGATCATCCCACCTTCTACCAAAAAATATGATTATCCAACCCTTGCAATGCTTGTACGTATGCTCTCACTGGCCCGCACACGAATGCAGGCTCTAGAGGCCCACAAAGCGATCTCCCGCCCAAAAATAAAACACACACAAACAACTGCCCAAACTAACGCCTCTGGTTTTCTCCTAATTCCCCAGTCGTCCCTTTCGATATTAATCGGGAAATCTCCGGTTCGGACTTTACGAAAGGCATATAGGGTTCTGGTCCCGATTAAACAGGTTCATCTAGATTCTAGACGGACCGGAGCAGTACGGATCTGATAACAACATATCCCAGGTTCGCAGCTTTAATTGTCACAATATCACCGGTCGTCAAGCCGCTAAAAGTGCGACTAAATCGGGCATGGCGACTATCACGGTGTCCTTGTTTTTGTTGATACTGATACTCTCCTTCTCCCCATCGTCTCCATTGCTGATCAAATCTAAAGCCCCAGAGCTTCGCCCCTTCAAAGCTACTCCTCGTTTCCTCGGAAAATTTGCAGAGCTCAACAGACCGAAAGCGCTTCCGAAATCATATCAATATGAGGCGCGATACTTCACACAAAGTCTTGATCATTTCGGCTTCTCAGACCTCCCAACTTTTCAGCAGCGATACCTCATCAACACCGATCACTGGCTCGGTCCAGAGCGGATGGGCCCTATCTTTCTCTACTGCGGTAACGAAGGCGACATCGAGTGGTTCGCTGCCAACACCGGCTTCGTTTGGGAGATTGCTCCCCGCTTCGGCGCCATGGTTATCTTCCCCGAAGTAAGCTTCTGAGGCGCTTTGGTTTTCTTTGTATGGATCGACTCCGATGATTCTGTGTTCTTCTTGAATTTAATTTTTTATTTACTTAATAAAGTTGCAAAATTTTTATGGAAGGATTTTGATCATAATTGAGTCGAAAAATGATTTTGATTTTTTTCTTGTCTTGGTTACTATCTGTCAGCATCGTTACTATGGTGAGTCAATGCCCTATGGCAATAGAGATCTTGCCTATAAGAACGCTGCTTCTTTGGCGCACCTTACGGCCGGACAAGCACTTGCTGACTTCGCTGTGTTGATTACTGACCTGAAACGGAATTTATCTGCCGAGGCTTGTCCGGTTGTGTTATTTGGGGGATCTTATGGTGGAAGTAAGGCTTTGCCGATGCTTATCTTTTGTTCTTCTTCGTCTTCTTTCTTTTAGATAATGGCAATGAATTCAATTGGGTTTGTTGTCTCCTTTGTTTCAGAAATAACCTTCGTTTAACCCTTCGACTGGAATTATTGAAACAGTGTTGGCAGCATGGATGAGACTTAAGTACCCACACATCGCTATTGGAGCACTTGCTTCATCGGCACCGATTCTGCAATTTGAAAATATTGTGCCGCCTGAAACGTTTTATGACATTGTCTCCAATGACTTCAGGGTCTGTGGCTCTCTCTCTCTCCCTCTTCTCTCGGTTCTGGTCCTGAGTCGACATACCAATGTAAACACACTGTGTTATAGCTTTTTCCTTCCTCTTTCTTACGCAGCGTGAAAGTGTGAGCTGCTTTAACACTATAAAAGAGTCATGGGATGCAATAGAAGCAGAAGGCCAGACTGCTGAAGGGCTGTTGAAACTAACCCATACTTTTCGTATCTGCCAGTAAGGTGACTCGTGCTGTTTCAATGTGTAAGCGCTTTTCTATTGTGAGGTAAATCTCATTGTCTAATTTTTTTTTCATCTGACTCTGGATGTGATCGAACACAAATTCAAGGAATCTGAGTAGCAGTCAAGATCTTTCAGACTGGTTGGATTCTGCTTATAGCTATTTGGCCATGGTGGATTATCCCTATCCCTCTGAATTTTTGATGCCTTTGCCTGGAAATCCAATAAAAGAGGTTAGTTCGGCTTGTCAAATATAACGTGAATCTGCTGTTTGTTAGCTACTTTGAGTTTCATCTTCTTTATTCTTTTTCAACTTATCCTCTTATAGGAATGGTCTGTGTCCTAGAAGGTGCCTAACTGTATGTTGACCAATTACACCATGTCAGAATGCATGTTTGTGGTTGTACCTCTCGACCATTAATAATGCAGTGCTAATCTCGAACCAGTGAGATCCAGTAGGAGATAAGCTTGGGACAGGATCACATGTAAGGAATAAAATCAGATTTTCAAAGAATTTTAATAACAGAGAATGAACGAATCAGATTCAGCCAAATTCCTCATCAAAGGCTCTAATTGGATGGGAGAATATAATATAAAAAATCAGGCTTGATCCAATGGTCATATTCTTAGGATACAAAAATTCCTGCTTGAGAAAAGAATTACCAAATCTGAGAACCAATGGTGATGTCAGAAAATCCAATATAAAAATCAGTTTCAGCACAACATAACAGTTCTAGTGATAACCAGAAATATGAAACCAAGGAATGAAAACAGAACTTGAAAATCAAGTTGACTGACTTGAAAGAGGAAAACTAGAAATCTATCAAAAGATGGAATTTGACTGTAGGATACTTTAGATCAGAAACCACTTGCTAGGTATGGATGCGGAATTGAAATCCAATGGTTAGATTTGAAGTTTCAGAAAATTCCTAGTGAGAGTAAGAAGTCAAGAAACAAGAAAATAAGATAGGATTGTATACTAAGAACAGAATCAGGATTAGAAATTAATATGAAGAGAGAAGAAAAAATTTTAGAAACTAACCTTGTTATCTATGGAGAAGAAGAAGAGAAGAGGACTGGTATGTGATACCAATCCAGTATGCATTGCTCAACAACACCAAAACTCTTAAAAAAAAACTCATATTCTTTAGTCAAAACATCTCTAATTGATGGGGTTGTATTACATATATAAAGGCTTTCTAAAATTCCTAAATTGAATCATAAAAAAGGCTCCTAATTACGCTCACATACTCAATAAAGTAAATAAACTCAAAACAGAACTCTATGTAACTATTAAGTATTTTTATCTAACCCAAATACTTAACTTAAATATTAATCCTACGTTCGAACTTTACACCCACTTTATGGGTTTATAAAGTAGGCCCATTAAAATGAAACCATAGAAAACAAAAGGCCCAACCTATTATATAACTACCTAGGTCAATTTCAGCCCACTGGATTGCCCCCAACACCTTATGAGCCTCTCAAGCTTGGATATAGGCCTCCATACAGGATTAATGCCTTCCCATTTTCTCCAATTCCAATTGGTTGTCTACTGTGGCAAACATGCCATAGTTAAGTTCTTTATAAGGAGCCCTATAAAGTATAAACTGAATTATGAGGGAAATCTCTTATTGTCCTGTGTTTTTTGTTAAACAATCATAAGACTGGATTTTACTATGGTGTAATGTTTTCCAATCAACAATGTTCTATTGATAGTAGACGAAGCCTAGGCATAAAAATAGATGCCCGCATGTTGGTTTGATCTTCCAAGGCCATATCATGCCTTAAGTAACCATTTTGTGAATCAAATCTATCATATTTATCTGTCCAGGCATGTTTTTGAGTCTATATTTATCTATACAGGCATGAGAACTTTTCCATTGTTGAGCCTATCTTTTTTGTGGATAATCTTCAATCATACTCTCAAACTTGTCACGCAGAGAATGTCAACCAATCTCTCTATGGGACTGAGCTTCTGAGTTATTTATTGTTTCCTAGGTATGCAGAAAGATTGACAGTTATCCTGATGGGACTAGTATTTTAGAGCGTATATTTGCAGGCGTGAGCATCTATTACAATTATACCGGAACAGTTGACTGCTTTGACCTGGGAGATGATCCTCATGGAATGAGTGGATGGGATTGGCAGGTCTATTATTTCTTGTTTAATCACTGACTTTTCAACTTCAGACTAATCTTTTATCCAAAGTATTTTTGCTTTCATCAGCCTTGAAGTACCACTGATTTTGAATATTGCCCTGTTTTAGGCATGCACTGAGATGGTTATGCCTATGTCCAGTAGCAAGGGCAAAAGCTTGTTTCCAACATATGATTTTGATTACTCTTCTTATCAAGAAGGGTGCTTTAAGGAGTTTGGCGTCAATCCAAGGCCTCGATGGATAACTACAGAATTTGGTGGACATGTAAGACAATAATTGTTGTTAACTGATTAAATGGCTTTCATCTTATCTATAAAAAGAATTAATTCATTTTTTTCCTCTCAAATTCTTGCCAATATCCTTTTCTACTTGGATTGTAGTATAGATAAGTTTCACTTTATCATCTATCGTTATCGTCCAACCCTTTGTGTTGGCTATAAGGAAGCAAATTGTCTTTCTAAAAGCATTTCTTTTTCTGTAATATTGTTTACATTAAAGAATGAGCGATATCTTGTTTGCATGAGACTTGGAAAGAAATGTCCTAGAATCCCAGAAGAAGAACAAACATTAATGCATTATTAGAATCAGGAACAGCAACATGGCATGTGATGCCATCAAGGAACATACCTAATCCCTGTCACATACTTTTAAAAATGAAACATATTAGTCAGTTGACTTCCACGAGATATATACTGAAGTGTTTCATATCTATTATGTATCCATAAATTACTGCACTTAACTTTTTTTTTATAAATGATTTTTATCTGTACTGAAGTGGGAACTCTCTATTTATTAATTATGCTCAATAAATGATTTATTGTTGTCCCTGCTTGCATAGAAAATAATTGTGACATTTTTCTTTTTTTTTAGCATAACTGCAATAGTTAGTTGTCTATTTGTGGAAAGATCTTACTCTGCTTTGCAAGTACTTTGTGGGACTGGAGTTTGGTCTTCAAAGAATTTGAAGGTCTGCCCAGGAAGTAGTTGAAGAGAAGGACAATCTTACACACATTTTTCGAGCCTAATTAATTTCAATGTACTTCCTGCTTCTCTTTTGAATATAGGACATGCCCAAATCCACAATGTGCAGTTTTTGACAAATGTCGCTGGATGTACGCAGTTCCCTATTATAAAAAGTAAAAGAAAATAGTGGAACTTATTATAGGTAGATAGAAGTTCTATTGGATCTGTCATAGAACTTGGGAAGAAGTGTGAATAGAATAAGTGTATTTGAGCTTTCAGGAGATATGGAAAACTATATATGTATCTAGGTTTAGAATTTTTTTAAAAAAAAGGTGAATGGTGAGGGAGGGGAACCAAGGGAATAAAGGTGGAATCTCTTGGGAGAACTGTAATAGCTTAAGGCCGAAAGAATGTGACCGTAGCAGTTGCATAAAAATCCATTTATGTGCTGGTAGACTGTTACTGGTTTTGCAGTGGTGAATATTCTGTCTTGGAGATTGACTTTAAGTACATTGTACGAGGAGGTATAGCAGTTCCCGTGGAATGGGAAACCAAAGAACTGTAAGACTTTTAAGTACATTGTTCGAGGAGGTATAGCAGTTCCTGTGGGATGTGAACAGAGAAATCAGAACCTAGATCAGTGGAGGGAGAATGATAATGTCTTACGAATGTCTTAATACATTTATCTTATGGTTCCTTCATGACTTGCCAATTGTGCACTGGCTTTTAGCTCACTAATAATTTGCCACTCCCTTACAAGTGCCATTCATGACTTAAGTCTTATATATGCCATATTATTTTTTGCTTGATTGGTTGGACGTGATCTTTTTCCTAGTTCTATTAAGTATTTATGAAATGGTCATCATTTGAGCGAGCGTCCAAATGCATGAGGCTCCCGCTATTGCAGGGTCTGGGAGGGGCAGTAGCGGGAGCCTTGTGCACTGGGATGCTCGCTCAAATGCAGATATAACATTATTTGTTGCCATTTAGTCTCTTATTGTGTCATTCTCTTTGTGGTTGACTATTGGTAACTAATTTTTGCACATTATACATACGGTACATGCAAGCATGATATTTTAGCTAACCCTCCGTCTCCCATTTTGACTCCAAAGTTGATAAAAAAAATATCCATATTTATATCTATACATAGAAAATAGAAGTATAAAAAGCATTTTTTTCATGATGAACAAAATGAAGAGTTTCTGTTAGAACGAACACCAAGAAAATACGAACAGAAACAAAAACAGAGTGAGATGACACAGAAATTTAACGTGGTTCACACACCAATATGATGTGCTACGTCCACGGGTGAAGCTGAATATGTTTCACTATGTAATGGAAGAAAGTTACAATGGAGATCTCTCAAGAACACCCGAAATGGTGCTGCTTCTCTCTTCTCAAAACCCTGACACGAAAACCCCACAACTACTTTACATCAAGATGGATAAAGAATATAAATACTCCTCCATTGGGGGATTGGGCTCCTCTCCTTCAAGGGCATTGCCCAATGAGTGCCCAATGAGGCATCCGACGGCTGTGCCGTGCCGTGCTGTCCCGCACACATCCATGTGCCCAGTCAGCCATTGGGATGCGGCACAGCCCAGCTGTTGGATGCCTCATCGGGCACTCATTGGACGATGCCCTCCAAGGAGAGGAGCTGAATCCTCCATCGGGTTGGGTCGAACCGTACCGCGGTGGCTACGCCGCCCGCACCCCCAACAATAGCAGTAATGGGCTCCAGCCTCCACTACCATCACAGATCTCCGGAAAAAAAATCCCATTCGGGTCGCCACCAAAATATGTTGGAGCGGGTCAATCTTCGAAATGGGTACATGAATTTGAGACACACATAACAGTTTAATATATTCATATGTAAACATAGTTAATATATACTGAAATCTATGTTGCAGCAATTTCCCCCCCCCCCCCTCCCTCCCTCCCTTCCTTTTTGGCATCCTGAATATGATCTAGGCATGACCATTCTGATGTTTGTACTGAGTACTCTTATTTGTCCCTGTTTCATTCTGGCTCATACCTGCCTCCTTTCAAAGGATATAAGGACTGTATTGAAGGCGTTTGGAAGTAACATAATATTCTCAAATGGACTGTTGGATCCTTGGAGTGGTGGCGGGTGAGTTCTTATCTACATTCCTTGATCATAGTTTTGTTGAATATTCATCTTCTGAGAAGTGATGGATATCTACATTATATGTTGCAGCGTTCTGCAAAATATTTCTGAAGCTATTGTCGCATTTGTTACAAATGAAGGTACAGCTCTAGATGATATAATTGTAATTATTTAGCCTTCTCTCCAATCACAATGAATGTTTGTTCACCTACTAAACCACTTGCTTTGATTGCTTCCTTTCTGTCTGAATGTAGATTGGTATGATTAGTTGTAGTGATTGAAGTTTCTACTGGCATTATTGCCTGCTTTAGAAAGAACACTTGGCACAGGGCACCAAGAACATTAGAGTGGTCATCCTCAAACTTGCACTGTTCTAGTCAGTGACCCTCCTACTTAGATTGTTGATAACCACACCCATCAAGAATCTTCCCCCCCCAAATAAAATAAAATAAACCATCACAGATTTCAAATCCTTGGTTCTTAGTTTTGCTGTAGATTTTTCTCAGGACTTGTGATCCATTGATGCAGATTTATCACCAAACTGGGCTTCTTTTATTAAGAATAAGTCTAGGGTTGGGTTAGATATATGTTGGGCCTTTGATCCCATGGGTTTCTAATGTAATAGGCCACTTTTATGGGCCTAAAATATGGGTAAATAGGTTGCATACGGGATTAGCTCCCATACTTAGTTTTATTTCCATACTTAGCTTTTGATTTGGTGTTTTAAATTGAACCGGTTCAACCAATGGTTCAATTTAAGTGATTTTATTAGTTTTTCTTTTAGTTGTTTAGTTGGGTTAGATTAGGACTCTATTTTGAATCTATTTCAGTTTCCTAGTCAGTTTAAGTTAGCTAATAGGTTAAGGATTGGGTTAGGCCATTCCTTTTTAGTGTCTAAGTCTAATTTTGAGTCTTTTATATAAGGTTCTAAGGGGGCCAAGTATTGAATACGAATTTGATTAATAAAAATTAGCTTTATGCTTGCTGCCATTGCTGCTGTTGCTCTTTGTGAGTGTATATCCTTGTGGATCTCAAGGTGGAAGGGATTGGTGGATCTCCAATCGACTCCTTGCATCATGAAGGTCGGGAGGGCTGCTACTTATCTCCTTGCATCGTGAAGATCGGGAGACCCCATTGTTCATCTTCAAAGCTGCTGCCATTGAAGACCTGCAACAAGTAAGAAATTCTGCAACTATTCTTCTTCCTTCTAGAAGGTCACATACAAGGTGATTTTTGAGATCTACCAAACCAGCCATCCGATTGAACTCAGATTTTCACCATACCTCTATTAACCCTAATTTGGGAAGTGATTCAAATTTGACCTAATTCCTGTGGCCTGATTTGAATATATTCTCATAGTTCCCATTCTGCCCCTACCTCCATTAAAGCACAGTTGCCGACCTTCAACCATACTCGATTCTGATTTCATGCTCAGAATAAGTGGTTGATTTCATGACATGTTAATTCTGAAATTAGTAACCTAATCATATCTCTAAACCCTAGAATCCCCTTCTCCTACCTCCATTAGGAATTGTCTCAAATAACCTTATCTTGCTGCCCAACTCACCTAACCTACTTCCATTCACTCAAACATCATAAAACCTATACCATTAGACTTCCCTACACCTGCCCATCATTACTATATGAGACAACCCTAACCTAAACCTAACTTTAACCCTAAGTTTGACCTAAAACTCAAGTTTCACCTATTCGGATGACCTGTTCAGATTAGATCCTGGTTGAACTGGCTCCTAGTAGGTCTCCTACCTATCTAGGATTACATTATCCATTTTCCATTAATACCCATTGGACTCTGCTCAGATCCTCAGACAGTCAGTTTAATTACAGTTTGTGGATCATCACAACCCACCTAATTGGTATATTTGCATGAAGTGGTGTTTCATTGGTGCTGATCCTTGAATTAGAGAATACAAAATCATGAGGTAATATGAACTATCCAGTTTGTAATTTGACTTGGTTTCACCTAACACCTCTGCACTGTTATCCACATTCTTAGCAACACCAGTTTCACCATCGGTTAGGCTGTTGCAGCTTGATAATAATCGCAATTTTCTTTTGAATAATGTAAAATAGAGCCAGGGTCAGCTGGGAAACTGACCATCCAATGAAATAGTGGCATCTAGATTTGGGAGAACCGGTAACTACTAGTGCCAGTTTCTTCTTTCACTTCCATAAAACAATGAAACAAAATTTTTTTCTTTGGATAAAGAATTAGAAAATGAAAAGAAGGGGAGGGGAGGTATCCGAGTTGAGCCCCTCCATTCTGAAGGGTGATAGAGGAAGAGGGTGATGGTGCATTTTGAAGGGCTCTGAGGACTGATATGACAGTGACTTGGTGATGAAGACCAATAACCTGTAGGACAGATTAATGGACGGTAAGCGACAGGCAGAATCTCAGTGATTAAATACTAGGTAGAAACAGAACCAGAAGTGAGGGTAAGCAAGTACTCAACATCCAATTCTTAGATGGGGCTGAAATTTGATAGAACAAGGCTTATATCCTGCAGAGCAAGTGTGCAAAATTTCAGAACAAGCCAACAGTTGGATCTACAGGAACTGATTAAGGATAGAATTAGTAACTAGGGAAATCAAGAAATAGAAAGTAAACAAACACAGCAATATCTCCCGATCCAATGACCAGATGTACACCTATTCCTGGTCGAATGGAGTCCTATAGGAGGATAAGAATCGGTCCAAATATTAGCCCAATATGATGGATAGGTTGGCTGGACTCTTTGAAGCAAACCTGAGATCAGAATAGATCAGAAACTGCTATCGCAGGACGGTAACGCAGAACAAATCTAGAAAGAAACTGAGATGAGTAATAATTGAAATAATACCAACAAGAGAAGGAAGGATGAGTGTTGAATGGAACCCTCAAAGACTGAGTTTCAGGATACCTTGAACATCACCTATGCAGGAACTGTGTTGTTGCTGAAACTAAGAAAAGAGGACGGAGAGAAGAAATAGAAGAAGATAAGAAGAGGAAAGGAGGATTTGATTTCACCACCGAACCAAGGATTCGTCACCTTGGGCTTGCTGCTACTTCCTTTAAATAGAATACTTAATTCTTTTGCCAAAAATAGAACTCTCTATGTGTGGGAGAGTGCTAGACAGCAATAGAAACTCCTAAGATACTATTACAATGATAGAAAATCTACTTTCTAAACGAGAAACTGAAAATAGAAACTACATGGAAATAGAAACTCCTAGCTAATAACTAAGTAGCATTACAAGGAAATAGAAACTAATGAAAATGGTTACTAGATGTTAAGAAACTCAAGGATCTTGAAAGATCTTTGCAGTTCCTAATTCTCCTGCCATGCAAGCTGGCTATGGGGCCCACAAAATCTCTTATATCTTCTTGGAAATCCTTCTCCATGCAAGGGCTATGGGACTCTTTAAAACTGTCAAAATATTTCCTTCTCCAGCTGTTGGTCGATGGCTACATAGGTGCAGAATGTGGCTTGAATATGGGCTTAAGAAAGGGTGTACCCAGTCCACGAGTCTCCCGCCACTGCAGGGTCTAGGGAGAGTCATAATGTACCCAGCCTTACCCCTGCTTTCGCAGAGAGGCTGTTTCCAGACTCGAACCCGTATACACTTGGTCAGAATGGAGCAACCTTTCCATTGCACCAAGGCCCACCCTCTGAATTTGGGCTTAAGTATAACTAATATGTGGGCCAAGCATGGGCCTGACCATGACTTAAATCAATGACCAGAAAAGGGCTTGATTCAGGCTGGTTATAACTTAAACCAACTGGACTATTTAGGGGCCTGTTTGGGCTGGCATTGTACTGCATCACTTGGGGTAGGGACTGGTGATCATACTACTGAAAGGAAGGTCAGAGAGAATATAAAATCAGGGGTAGGGCAGTGACAGCTATTGCAATGTTCCTACAGGACCTACTGGGTTTTGGTCCCTATCAGATTGGTTTTTAATTATTTGATAATAAGGGGTTTGAAAATGATGAGTGAGATGTTCATTTGGTTAAGAAAACAATCTGAACTCCTGTGGTGATGCTCAGGGTAAAGATTGACTTATGTTTCACTCTTTTATTTTCCCCCTCTCTTCTCAATTCTGATGGATTTGAAAGCATAGATATCAAGGCGGGAAGGCGACCATGGTGTTTTAGAGGGTCAAAAAGAAAGGAGGCACCGCCATGGCGGCAAGGTGCCCAAGGAGTCCAAGGCGACCAAGATGCCTGGACGCCATGGCGACACCTTGATAACTATGTTTAAAAAGGACCTTTCGAGATGATTAATTAACCCTGATGATGTCCTTGTATTGGATTCTCCTTTCTATATTAAACTATAGTTAAGGTAATGCAGCACATCCTAGGGTTATGGATTCTAAAGGCTGAATAGCAAGGGAAGAAGATGAGGAATACAATAAATTGATTAGGGTTTTAAGAAATAGAAAAAACTAGAGGAAGAATAAGTAATCAGGTATCTCTATGGGGCTGTGAACAATAACCTTGAATAATAACTAAGAATACTGCATATAAGAAGAACAAGGAGGAGGAGAACTGAAAAGGAAGAAAAGAACAGAAAATGGAGAAGAATAGAAGAATTCACTAATGTGAAATTGCAGGATTTTTGTCTCATTGAATAGGTTATTCAATAAACCATTCAAACAGCCCGATATCATGCAAAACAATGAAGTTTTGAAAATTGAGCCGAAAGAAAAGTGACGGAAATAACTAATATTCTGTAATAGAATGTTCTCAAACGCCAAAACTTTATGAAACCATAGGAATTCTTCTCTAGGATGTGTCGGCATCATAAGGGGTCATCTTCAATGATGAGAAGAAGAAGAAAGAGGGACAGGAGGGTTTGACAACAAACATTGCCAGGGTATAGCTAAAAGCATAACGTCCAAGGTTCGAAAACTCGGGACAGGTGAGTTTTTGTATTTTTTTTTTCCCGACTCAGAACCCCATCTCGGTGGGTTTTAGACCTATTTTGGGTCTGAAAGTTGGTATTCAGCCTATTTTAGGCCATTTAAACACAATAACATTATCAGATTTTGCAAAAACAAAGTCCAAATAGGACTTTTACATCGGACGTTAAGTTGGTAGGCGACGACATACTAAAATACCATACTCTATACATTAATGACATAATTTAGTAATAGAAAGCTAGCAAAACATTCAATTAATAGTAAAACAACTTAATAAGCATTACAAATGTTAAAGTGATACATCAAATTGCTTAAGTTTAACAATGTTACAAGTTACAACTATCATCACATAAAATGAGATTGAATCACATATTCATTCCCCACTTGCCCCACATAGTCTTCCCATGACATATTGTTGCTCCACTGTTGCATATAGCTCTCCACAGCATTCATATAAGAGTTGTCATCCACATATAGCAAGGCCCCTATCCTAGGGTATAGCTGTTGCCATGTGGCGTGAGACGGTTGCCATGAAGTGTGAGATCCACTGCTTCTGCTACTGTCATATTGAGGCATGTATGGGACTGGGAATGTGGGCCCAATACCAGACCCAGTGCTTTGATTGTCATACTCATGTGTTGACTGGCCAAACTGACCATAGGCACTATATTCAGAACCGGTGTTCTCTTGGCCATAATCATAGTGATGATGAGGCTGAGATGAATGCCACGACTGATGCTCACTACCAGTATCCATACTCATGCTTCCAAAACTTGCTAGCATGGTGTTCATACTTGTGTCATCATGCTGAGGTTGGTTGTGTTTGCGACCCGTCCTTCTCTTGTACGTTTTACTATGGCCACCATGGTCTTGATCTTGTGTGGTATGTGTAAACTGAGACTCACCTGTGTAACGCATAGGGTCTACCTGCGTTCCCACTTCATGTTGGTGTTGCTCGCTCATCCCCTCATGACGATCATCATAATAACCACCACTCTGCATCCCACCACCACCACCACCACTACCACCAGCATCACCACCAGCAGGGTCATCACCATCACCATTACCATCACCATCATCATCATCATCATCATCATCAAGAGCAGTTCTTGTTGCAGCCTCAAAAGGTCTCGGTGACTCTGAATGTGCACACCCCTCTTGCGACATATAGTCCTCAACATCTGTACCGATTACAAACGCAATGGTGGAGTCGGGCCTACCTCCAGGCTCATCCATATCTGGTGCACCACGATCCCTCATCCACTGGAATAGGGGATCCTCATCATCATCAGAGTCCTCCTGGAATATGTTGGCTAGTTTGATGGGATCTTTGTCATTGGTCTCAAATTCTTCACGTATGTGCCTCATCCTTAGTCTCATATTATAATGCACATACACCGGTTGCTCCAGTCGTTGACTACCCAATCTGTTCCGCCTCTTTGAGTGTATCAATGCGAATGTACTCCAGTTGCGCTCGCACCCAGAGGATGAACAAGTTTGTGAGAGCACTTTGACTGCTAACTTCTTCAGGTTGGGTGAACTTGTACTATAAAGCACCCACCAGTCAGCTGCATTATAAACATAGAATATTAAGAATATGTGCATTCTAAAGGGATAAAATTATAATTCATAAATGTAATGTCATGCCACCTACCAGGGTCTGACTTTTGTCTACCCTCCACTGCAGCTTTTCGATTGAAACTTGTTGAGGCCTCTCTGAAGAATTTGATCTATTTTCATTTTAAATTTCAAATATTGTTAGAGGCATTAGTATTTACTATTTAGTAATTACATTCCTTTACTTACTACCAAAGTCCCATACTCTCACCTCGTCATTGCAGTCAGCTTGTGTCTTGGCATTGGGTTCCAACTTCTCAATAACAGTTTGAACTGCCACTAACAAATCTGTGTCTAGCCCAAGATCATGCGAGTACTGGTACTTTGGATTCAAATAGTATGCTAGTAAAGGGGAAACCACAAATATAACTTGTTAGTGACATAATACTTTTGAGTTTTGAATATGTAAATGTAAAAACTCATGTAAAGTGTAAAGTATGTTGAAGTGTTGAACTCACTAGCTTTATGCAATGGATGACTCAAGTGCTTCTCCCACCGCTCATCAATGATGTTAATGTATGACCGAGCACTTCGGGGTATTGCAGCTCGGACCATTTCCTTCATCTTCTCCAGGGCAGCATATGTGTGAGGCAAGGTAGGCTTCTTCTCCGTGTCAACCATCCTTAGTACTGCCACCACTGGCTCTAATATGACAACAACTTTATGCAAGTCCTTCCAAAGTTGATCACTTGCAATGGTCTGTTGTGTTGCCTTCCTTTATTCTGACCTAGAACCTTACCAACCAAACCATTGTTCACTTGCAAACATAGACCTCAGACCTATCACCTTCGTCTGAAAGCTCTTCAATGCAATGTAATTGGTGGCAAATCGAGTGACACCAGGCCTCACTAAATCCCCCTTGCATTTTTCCCTCATCATGGCTAAAGCATAATCATGGTTATATTATACACAGAGTTAGTCACTTGCCGTGCCCTATTAACCACACCAGCCACCAAAGCTTTTTTCCCCATGTCCTTCAGCATTAAATCAATGGAATATGCTGCACATGGAGTCCAAAAGAGGCGGATCCTCTTACTCTTCTTGTTCATCAACTTCTCTCCAACCTTCTTAAAATTAGAACCGTTATCCGTCACAATTTGGATAACGTTTTTTGCTCCTATATCTTCCTCCACCACTTGCTTCAGTAGCTTATACAAGTATGATGCATCCTTTACATGCTTTGATGCATCGACAGACTTCAAGAATACAGTCTTCCCATTACAATTCACCATGAAATTTATAATGGACTGTCTAGTAGGTCCAGTCCAACCATCAGCCATAAGAGTAACCCCATATGTGTCCCACCTTGGCTTCAGACCCTCTATGTACTCTTTCAGCTCCTCTACCTCTTGAGGCAAATATACATTATATAACTCATATAGTAAAGGCCCCTTCCATCCTGGGCCAACCCTCCCTGCAGCGCTAAGGAATGCATTATAGTATGTTCCTTGTGCTACATTAGTTGGAATGCCATTGTATAGCATGAACTTGCTGAAGGCTTTCCGTGCTTCCTTTTGTTTACCACCAAACACTTGTGGGATGGTTGGCTGGTAGGCATCTTTTTGCCTAAAGGTAGATGGATCCTGCTGAAAATGGGATCTGGGGAATGTGCTCGTGGTCGGGCTTGGGGCTGTGAGATATCTCTTGTGCCAGTGCTTCTCCTCCTCTCATCTTCTTGCACTGGTGCAACTGAGCCAGATCCACCAACTCCTCTTGCTTGCTCATATGCTCTCATATTCTCAAAATGAAAACTTTGTCTACTCTCTGCCAAAGTCTGCTGGTAAATCCTCCATTTAGCCTCTGATTCGAACTCACCAGGTGTAGGCCTATATTCAGTATCATCTCCTACTCCTCCACGGATCTCTACACCAGACCTCTCTAGAACTGCCTCATCAAAAGCTATTTGTTGTCTTTCCCTCTCAGCTTTCTTTGTTCGCACTCCTCTCAAGTTTTGTGCCATAGCCAGTTTCACTTGGCTCGGAACATTTCGGGATGAGGCAACATCCTTGCCTGTACCAGACAAATGTTGTTTTAATCTAGTTGCTCCTCCAGAATTTAGAATCTTTCCACAGTAGTTACACTTTGACTTCTTTTTGTCCTCAGACATCGGGACTCCATGTAGCCATGCTATATCCCCCATTGTGTAAGAAATATCTTAGTTTTTACACTGTTGCATAAAAAAACATGTATTAGTAACTATTACAGACTTAAAGTAAAGTATTAAACACTTAAAGTGTTGTATTCATAACTATTAAACATAATGTAAAGCTACTAGAACAATCAAATACCTATCTCTTATTTATTCCCTAACCTTAGTATTTATTTCTTAATTAAAAATAATATTTACAATTTTTAATAAAAATAATTATACCTTAAAGTATAAAACATTATAACATAATGATGTATTTGACACCATTTGAAGTTGGACATTATGTATATATGTTGTGCATAATTTTTCAACAAAAACAGGTATTTTTCCTTAATTTTATATTTTTTTAAACATTTTAATAATATTATTATTAAATGTGAAAAATAAAATATTTTTTTTAATGGGTGAAAAAAAAAATTGACTCCATGAGGCTGTAGAGCATCCAAACTTGTCTAACATATATGAAAATCACATCCAAACAATAAGCATTTATCCTATTTTTTTCAATCTCTTTTTTGAAAAAATTCATTTTTTTTCCAGAAATTATAATAAAAAAAATTAATAACCGAAAAAAAATTCGGACTCCATCAAGTGATAGATCGGCCAAAGTTGTGTAACATAACTTAAAATCACATGAATCTACCAAGGTTTCATCAATTTTTTTTGAAAAAAATAGATTTAAGGAAAATGGCTTGCCTTTCAAAAATCCTTTAAAAACTTGATGAATCTTGCAAAAGTGAACTTCAATCTTTAGTTTGGCAGCAAAATCACCTTCCAAAGCTTTCAATCCATGGAAAAAATGAAGAGTAGAAGGGAGATAACAGAGGCCTCTTGACAGAACTCGCCGAGATTAGCGAGTTCTGTCGAGATGGCCCCTTATATCTTTAGTTAAATGGGTAAAACCCATGGTCCGAGACCCAAGATCTCGGCGAGATATTGCTCTTTTGTGTATCGATGCCCATCTCGATTCGGGATTTCGAAAAACCGAGAATCTCGGCGAGATCTCGCGAGTTCTTGGACCATGATAACGTCAATACAGTCAATATCTATGAAAATAGATAACATGGGCTTAGTATATGAAAATAGCCATTAGTATTGACAATCCCTTTTCTCACTTACCATGTTCAATGGATTGGATTTTGGCTTGTTTCCGGGTTTTCATTTATGGGAGTGTCTGAACGACACCTATATAGGTGTATTTAGAATTTGACACCTTCTGTTAATCGCTCATTGTCTTATTCTCAAAAGTTCTTTAATTTAGGGGTATAAAGTGGTTTTCTAAAATATTTTGAAAGTGAGGTATCATTATGTCGTTATCAAAAGGCGTCATTGTCATGCACATTTTTTAGTACGCATGTGAAATGACAATATTCACCCTCATTGGAAAAAAAATGTGTTATACTAAAACGGCAACAAAGTAAGGTTACAAATTATTTGAAACCTTGAGGGGGTGTCAATAAGAAAATCCCTTCATTTATATTGGTTTGCTTTGGAATTGAGGAAACATAAAAGAAGCAGTGTAGTATCAATATTTTGTTTTAGGGGTCAAAAGAGAGACTTTTATTTTAAGAAATCATAGTACCAAAGGTTGGTTCTTCTAAAAGCACATCAAGCAATTTAATTGGATGGCTGACCATGTAGCTGATCTGATTATTGTTGTTACAAGAGAAAGAGCTTAATAACCAGTCAGGTAGAGATCAAGGTTGAGAAGAACAAGGGAAGAAACGAGAGAGAGAGAACCATTTTCTATCGCTGGATAGATACTTTATTTATATTGAGTTGCTTCGATTGCTCTAACCAACCGCCACATTAGTGGGGCCAATTGGGGTCCACAACTCTTATAGGACCATACTTCACACTTTGATACTCCCCCTCAAGCTGGAGCATAGAAGTCTCCCGTGCCTGGGACAACTCTTCCAGCATGCAGGACCAAAAAGAGACTTAGTGAACAGATCAACCAATGGGTCAGCAAACGGAACATAAGGGGTAACAATCAATTTCTTCAACACAACATCCCGCACAAAGTGGCAATCTACCTCAATATGTTTGGTCCTTTGGTGAAAAATTAGGTTGCTGGCAATGTAGATGGCAGTTTGATTATCACAAACATCTTCATGGATTGGGTAATTTGAAAACCTAATTCTTGAAGAAGAGATTTCAACCACATCAACTCAGCTGCAGTATGATCCATAGCTCTATACTCTGTTGCAGCATTGTATCTAGCCACAATTGTTTGCTTCTTGCTATGCCTTGAAACAAGATTACCACCAATAAATGTGTAATATCCTGTGGTAGATCTCCTATCACCATCAGCATCGGCCCAATCAGCATTAGAAAGCCCTACCATGTCAATGTTCTAATGTAGTCGGTAAATAAGCCCCTTTTAGGTACCTCAGGATACGACAAGCCGCCTCCCAGTGAAGTGTCTTTGGTGACTGCCATTAACTGGCTAATAACACCCACAACAAAGGAGAGCTCAGGTCGAGTAACAGTTAAATAATTAAGCTTCCCAACTTGTCTTCTATACTGGTGTAGATCATCAAACTCTTCACCGTCATTTTTGCCAAACTTCTGATGAGGATTCATATGAGTATCCAACACATGGTTTTGTTGAGATAAACTAATCCCTTTCTTACTTCATAGAATTTCAATGCCAAGAAAATAGCTGAGAGAACCCAAATCTTTCATTTGAAAGTGTTAATGAAGAAAAGATTTTACTTCTAAAATACTAGATATATCATCACTTTTTTTGTTAAAGGTCAGCAAAGTGTGTATTAGAAAATGGAAAAATTAGAGTTACAAGAATGATAGGAAAACTACCAAAAGAAAAACTCAGAAATCTGCCAATTTACCTTTGGCATTGCCATCAATAAAGAGGCAGACCCTGGAAATCTTTACAAAGAATTAGGAAAAATCCCAAAAAGCAGAGAAGAAAATTATGTGAATCTGTAGTATGGTCACCCAAGCGCTTCCCAAGAGACCGCGTGATCAATGAAGTTCGGGGTGACATTCCAAGTGGTTGTGATTTTCACTTTTGCCGCATGATTTGCAAGAGCATCTGCAGCCGAATTTGCTTCTCGGAAACAATGGGAGATGCGCCACTGAATAGAGTCGAGAAAGGTAGAGACCGACCACCAAGTCTGCATGAAGCACCATGGGATCGTGCGAGATAGAATGGATGAGACCACTGCTGCCGAGTCGCTCTCAATCCAAAGCTTTTCAATATTTAAATCCCGAGCTTGTTTAATTCCAGCAAAGAAAGCTCCCACCTCCGCCTTGAAATTAGATCCCACCCCCTGATAAGCCACAAAACATCTAATAGCTGATCCAAAATGGTCACGGAAAATCCCGCCTGCTCCTAATGATCCAGGATTGCCCAAAGATGACCCATCGATGTTTAATTTCCACCAACCTGCAGGGGGCTGCCTCCACCTCACCTCAACTATTTTTTTTCTTCTGGAGATCTGGATATAACAATTTGCAATTTCTTAGCCAAAATCAGTTCCTGGTAGGGCTGTAAATGGATAACCGAAAAGCCGAATTCGATCCGCATCCGTATCCGTTTAGGGGCATCCGTATTCAATTAGAGATATCCGGAAAAAAATCCGAATACTCCGATAAAAATCCGAATCCGAATACTTAATTATAAAAAATTAAGTAAGTAACGATCTTGAGGGTTTTTGAAGATTCAACAGGTTCTAGAATATGAGGAAAAGAGAATCATGATCTAAAACTATGGATTGAGAGAATTGTATCCACTAGGGGGAGGAAGGTTCGGGTTACATAAGGCAGAGGTGTAAACGGATGGTCGAAAATCCGAATTCGATCCGCATCCGAATCCGTTTAGAGGTATCCGTATTCGACCAGGAAATATCCGAATCCGATTACATCCGATCCGTTTATAGGCCTAGTTCCTGGACCGATTTGATTTGTACCCCATTTATACGGGTACAGTCCATGACCTCTCTGAAGCATAATTTTACCACTTGCGTTGGAGTTCTTCTCAAGTTGTCATAGCGCCGCCTGTTGCTCTCCATCCAAATTTGCTGGCAAATAATAATAAGCAGGACTCCCCATGTTTTGGGAAGGGGGGACCACCTTGGTCTTTCTATGCCACCAAGAAAAAAGCAGCTCTATAGAAGGGAAACCACACCAATTCTCACTAAAGAAATAGAGAACTTCCCTCCAAACATGGCACGAAAAAATGCAGTCCAGAAACAAATGATGACCCAAATCGCTAGTTGCAAAGCAGAGATCACATCTAGACACCATAGGTACAACGTTGCGACGCACCTTGTCATCAATTGGAAGCGCACCATACGCAAGCCGCCAACCAAACACTGAGAGCGAGGTTGAAGATCCCGATTCCAGATAGCCCAACCCCATTCAGGAGTGGTCGCCTTCACTCTCAGAACTTCCCAGGCAGACTTAACAGAGAAAAAACCAGATTTTGTATGAGCCCAAATATGCCTGTCCATCCTATCAGAATTGAAATTTCCATACCTTGAATCCTATTGAAAATATTCTGGAGAGAAGGATCTCTAACTGTCGGAAAAACCCAAATTCCCTCCTCCACAAAATCCGAAACAGAAGCAGATAGGGAGCGAGGAATCTGGGTGGGGTAGAGCAAATCCTCAATACTTTAATTCCCAATCCATTTGTCGTACTAGAATCTGATGGAGCTGCCATTGCCAACCACCCAACGCTCAACAGACTGGACAAACTCCCAAACCTTTCGGAAACTTGGGAGTAACGTGGACGTCCCAACAGATTTTTTTAGCGAACCATCTGCTTTCACAAATCTCCCTCGCAAAAAAGCTGCAAAAACAGAGTTTTCCGTCTTAATAACCCAAGCAAACTTTGCGATCAGAGCCAAATTAAGGTCCTGCAGACGACGGATTCCAAGACCCCCCTCTTTTTTGGGTTTACGCACACTATCCCATCGCACCGTAATTGCCTTGGAATGGTCGGCTTCTCCTGACCAGATGAAATTACGAATCCATCTCTTCATAATCTCGATCGTTCCCGCCGGCCAAAGATAAACTGAGAAATTATGCACCGGAATACTTCCCATCACTGAACGAACTAATTCAATACGCCCTGCCATGGACAGAAGACGCCCCTTCCAAGCAGCAAGCCTTTGTTTGAATTGATTGACAAGAGGTTGGACTATCTTGCGCTTCACCCTGCCTTTCATCAATTCCATACCCAAGTACCTGGTTGGGAAGGTACAGATCGGGATTTGCAAAACCGAAGCCAAGCGCTGCCTACGAACAACAGAAATTCGACCTACAAAAACCTTGCTTTTTACAAGATTAATCACTTATCCCGAATACTCTCCATATGCCTCAAGGAAATGCTTAACTTGTCTCACATTATTCAGCTCCGCCTTCATAAAAATAAATAGATCATCAGTATAAAGGAGATGGGAGGGTGTAATCACTTGTTGAGGACCTGGAAGAGACTTAATCCACCCCCTATCGCGCAGCGCACTTAGACCTCTGCACAAGATCTCTTTTGATAAAATAAATAAGAGGGGTGACAGCGGGTCACCTTGTCTCAATCCCCTTTCCATCCCAAAAAATCCAACTAGTCCGCCATTAATCAACACCGAGATCCTAGTAGAAAGAAGGATTTGATGCACCCAATGGATCCACATCTTGGAAAAGCCGAAAGCACTGAGGACGTCAAACAGGAAGCTCCACTCAAGAGTGTTGAAAGCTTTTTGAATATCCAATTTCATACCTAAACCTCCCCCCTGCACTTAACCTCCATTAAATTAGATAATTCTGATGCAACACCTATGTTCTCAAAAATAACCTTTGCCTTTCTGGAAAGCTCCTTGCTCAGCAGAGATCAACTTGTGCAAGATAGATGACAATCTGGTCGCCATGATTTTTGGGATGATTTTGAAGAAATAAGTCCCCAAACATAACGGACGAAACTGCCTCACCTTGTTGGCATTCTCAATTTTTTGGGATCAGGCATAAAAAATTACAGTTCACCCCTTTTGTAACTATTCCTTCCTGGAAGAAATTCTGGACTCCACGATAGACTTCCCTGCCAATAAAATCCCAGCAATCCCCGAAAAAAGTTCCTGGATAGCCGTCAGGACCTGGAGCACTGGTGGGATCTAAATCAAAAACCGCTGCTCTGATTTCCTCATGAGAAGGAGTCTTGCTAAGCATTTCATTATCCATGTCAGAAACCAAAGAGGGAATCACAGAAAGTAAGTCAGCATCTTTGGTAGACATCCCACTTTTGAAATTTTTTTCAAAATGAGGCACCATGTGATCCCCAATCGCACTAGCGTCAGTCAAGACCGATCCATCATCCTTTTTAATCTCCCGAATGGTATTCCGAGCATGCCGAATTCTGATCGATAAATGGAAATATTTAGTGCATCTATCTTCATACTTCACCCATTTATCCCTCGCTCTTTCACTCCACAACTTCTCTTGGACCCCAATAGCCTAATCATAATCCTTTCGAGCCTGCAACTCTCTGTTAAACAAAGCTTCCGAAAACCCTTCAGCTTCAATTAAACTTTGAACTGAATCTAGACAAGCCTTTGTGCGATTGACTTTGTGATCCCTAAGCGGACCTTTAAGCCGCTTCAATTTTTTATTCACCACGTAAAGGGGGGAACCAAAAACTGGTTCAGCCCAAGAATTTTGCACAACGCGACGAAAATCCACATGCTCTGTCTAGAAACGTTGCATACAAAAAGGGACATTGGAAGGGCGAGGCAAGGTTTCGCAGAAAACCAATAGGGGAGAGTGATCAGAAGAGCCTCTAACCATAAACCGTTGCACACAGCCTGCATAATGCTGCCACCACGCATCATTACAGAAACTGCGGTCCAGAACCGCCTACACATTCCCCACTCTTCTATTATTAGACCAAGTGAACCTGTTACCCATGGAGGGGATTGACGTCAGAGACGCTGAATCCACCATGGCTGCAAAATCCTCAGCAGATCCCATGTTGAAGCACCCAGGTCCTCTTTTTTCATTAGCATACAAGTATGAATTAAAATCACCAATCACTAGCCAGGGGCAAGCAATCCATGCTAGCGACACCAAATCGCACCATAGTTGCCGTCTAGTCGCCCGCAAACAACTGGCGTGAAAGACAAAAATAAAGCTTTTAACACCATTCATCTCAACCTGAAGAGAGATGTGCTGGCCAGAGGCAAGAATAACAACTGGTCTCGACAACCCTTCCTTCCAAAGAAACCAAATGTTCGATGGACCTTCATCACGATGGTTTGCAATGATATTAGAATTCATCCCAAGCAAAGAGAAGAAACGCCTGGGGCATCTGTCAACACCAATTTTTGGCTCTACTAGACACATGAAGTCAGGCTTATGTTCATTCACAAACAAACGCAAGTGAGCCCGAGACCTAATATTTCCAACCCCTCTTATGTGCTAAAAAAAAAATTTTATGATCACAGAGCGTTGGAGTTAGCTTGACGCCTATCAACAACGCCCTCTCGTTAAGCAAGCAAGCTATCGGCGACCAGCCCAGCCTCACCAGCATTTTTGCCACGACGGCGAGCGCCAGAGATAATATTTGCCTCTTCAATATGCTTCTCCCTTGCGTGCCGGCATCTGGAAACGTCAATGAATGGAGTATCACTTCCCATAACTACCCCTTGGTTAGTCCCTGAATGGACCGCAGTCCTTCCATTGTCGCAACTTTTGACCGAGATGGGAGAAAGAATAGCAGCCGAACTTCCTCCAACTGGTCCTACCCGGTTTGGACTAAGTGGTTGGATTGCAGACTCAGTAGGACCAGACCGGGTTGTGGACCCAAAACCCCCCTCGCGTGGCACAGGCGCCACGTCACTGGGCCCACCATTCATAGGAACACCAGAAAACGCAACTGCCGCATTATGTGAAAGAGTCCGAGGTTCTAGATAAAATTTGGTTTGTTTGAATACGGACATTACTATTATCCTCCAGATTTTCCTCCCTCACATTGGTAGTTTCCAAAAGAATTGCAACAGAATCCGCAACATGCTCCTCCCTTTCCTTATTTGAATCAACCTCTTCCTCGTCAACATGCATTGCCACCATCCCTGCCGGAGCAGCTCTTGGACGCCACTCTTGCCTGTGACGCCTATGTTGAACATGGTTATCCACATAATTAGCTCCTGGTATAACAACTTATGTAGTCTGATCGTTCTCATGATTAGGGCAAGAATCCACCTTATGCCCATAACAGCGACAACCAGAGCAACGAGAGGGTGGATCCTCGAAAGTCATCGTCTGTTTGAACACGTACATCTCAGAGGATCCTTCCTACTCTCGCTCAACATAAATCTCTTCCACTCGGGGGTATCGAATCATCAATGTCCACACAAACTCTTGCAAAGTGGCCGTAATGAGAATCTTTAGTTCTTCTGTCGATAGCAATAGGCCTCCCCACTGCCTTTGCAATTGATAATAAAACATCTTCGTGTTAGTATTCTTGCGGCGAATTCGGAAAACGGATCCAAGATAGCCTGTGAGTAATAGCTTGATCGACCATGAAATCCTTTTTCCATTGTTGAAACCTCAACAATTGACCTTCCACTCGAATCGGGCTTCGCCTCCATATGCTCGTCATATCCTCCGCATTGAGGAAACGGAAGCTTACAAATCCCTTCCCTAAGGACTTCATGTAAATGCCCTCCTTCAGCCCCCAGCTCTTAGCAGCATCATTTAACTTTTCCATCGTTGTAAACCGAAAATGCAGTCTCCCCAGAAGCAAGAACTTAAGTTTTTCCAATTGTGCGACATACGCTGCCTGGGGGATCTTGATTCTCGTCAGAGAGCCATCTCGAACAGGCAATGGTAAACTCTCGACCTCTAGTAGCAAAGGTTTAACCATTGAAGCGTAAGTCTGTGTTGGAGCCACTGCTACCTTGGCTTGCTGTTGCAAGCATGGGAAACCTAGGAAGCCTCCTAGGTCTATCACAGGCCGTCCTTCGGGATCCTAGGCAGCGCCCAAAATCACTCTCCCAGAGCCTTCCGTTAAATTCGCACCTCTAGTCATTCAATTCCTACTGAACTCCCAGAGCCATATCAGATATATCATCACTAGATATAATAATATCATCAACATAAGCAATCAACACAACCACCTTAGAACCTCGGCGGCAAACAAAGATTGAGTGCTCAAAGTAGCCTTGTGAAAACCCACACTTGGTAACAATCGAGCTGAACTTGTCACACCCCAAACCCGACCCCTGGAAGGGTTCGGTAAGTGACCCGGATACCTGCAATATCCAATCACCTCCAGGATCTCAGAAGCAGTAAATACACTTCACAAGCCACGCGACAAAGATAAAGAAATAATTAGATAAACAGAGTACATTAGAAGATTAATATTTACCCAAAAAGGATTTGTATTTACAAGTGTTTATAGTTTGTTTTCCCCACATCTTGGGTTACATCCCATACGTACCCATCAGGACAGTAGTTAGAGCTTTACAAATAATTACAGTAGATTCCTATCTACCAAAAAGAATGTTATAAAAGTTGGAACTTAAAGATAGATCGAAACTAGTAAGAGAGAAGAGATTTACAGCAAGAAGAAGAGGAAGGAGAGAAGAGAAGAAAAGAGAATGGGAGAATCGATAGTGTGTTGAGGATTCCTCAACACACATATTTACTTCATTAAGCACTTTTAAGAATTACTTGGACCTCCCTAGGGAGGTAAATAGAAATAAAGAAGAAATAACAAAAATACAACTTAGCCATGTCTAATAATAAGACAATGACAGAACTACCCTTATACACCTATTCTAATAACTTTAACACTCCCCCCTCAACCTGGAGAATAAATGTAATACATTCCCAACTTGCGCAATAAGGTACTAAATAGATTAGGAATGAGACTGAGGATGTGGATCCAAAGAGGGGTTTTGGCAGGGTTGCTTTCCCTTAACGCATACCAGGGTTGCTTTCCTTTTCCCTTCAACAAGCATTCACCCCTTGTGAATATAACATCGTTGAATCTTATTCCCTTGTATTCTTTTTTTTCTGCTAGCATCACCACCAGTACTAGCATCAACAACATCCACTTCTTTGTATTTCCCAATATCAAATAGGAATGGGAAGTAGAGGTAGGCAAGGGAAATAGAAAAGGAATGACATCAGTATCCTGTTCACTTCTAGTACTCTCTCCCCCTGAAGTGGATGCTGAGGAGAAGAAAAATAAGGAATAGACTCAAAGAAGGTGACATCTTTGGAGAGAAGTCTCCTTCGAGAAGGAGGATGGTAACACTTATACCCTTTGGTTGAATCAGAGTAGCCCAAGAAGATGCACTTGAGAGCTTTGGGATCAAGCTTGGTGCGGGCTGATTTGTTGACATGAACCTAACAAACACAACCAAAAATTTTTGGAGGTAAGGAGAAGACTGAGGATTGAGGAGAAAGAAGAGCCAGGGGAGATTTGGAGCCAAGGAGTGGACTTGGCATCTGGTTAATAAGAAAGGCAGCGGTAAGAAGTGCATCAGACCAGAAAGTCTTAGGTACATGCATACCAAAGAGAAGACCCTTGGTGAATTCCAACAAGTGGCGATTTTTTCTCTTAGCCACCCCATTTTGTTGAGGGGTGTCTACATAGGCCAGTTGATGGATGATGCCATTATCAGTAAAGAACTGTTGGAGCCCCCCATACATGTACTCACCCCCCTTATCAGACCTAACAATTTGGATTCGAGTACCAAACTGAGTACTGATAAGTTGATAAAAATCCTTGAAAGCATCACAAACATCACTCCTTTGTTTCAACAAAACAGTCCAAGTAGATCTAGAATAGTCATCCACAAATGAAACAAAGTAACGAAATCCAGACAAAGAAGTAATAGGAGAAGGCCGCCAAACATCAGTATGAACAAGAGAAAAAGGTGTAGTAGATCTATTACCACGATAAGGATAAGATGTGCGACAATGTTTAGTAAAAATACAAGATTCACACTAAAAAACATAAGAAGAAGGAGAAGATGTAAACAAGTGGGGTAACTGTCTCCTCATAACAACGAAGGAGGGATGACCCAAACATTGATGCCAAAGTATTACAGACTCCAAAGTACTATGGTCACTCCGACCATAAACATAAGCTGCAGCAGTATATTGATCAGGTAACCGTGGTGTAAGAGGTAGAGTCCTCCTTTTTCAGTCCCACTGCCAATAACCCTCTTTGTCTCCAAATCCTGAAAAAGACAATAGGAAGGGAAGAAAGTGACAACAATTTAAGGATTTGGTTAGGTGACTCACAGATAATAGGTTAGTAGCAAAATCAGGAACATGAAGAACAGACTCAAGGGAAATAGAAGGGGTAACTCTCACATTATCCTTACCAGAGACAGAAGAAAGGGAACCATCAACAACCCTTACCTTGTCCCGGCCAGAGCAAATGGAGTAGGAATCATAATACTGTGACATACCGGTTATGTGATCAGAGGCTCTAGAGTCAATAATCCAGGTGGGTGCAGTAGAAGGAGCAGACGAGACCTGCAGAGCTGAGGCAGAATTAGCTAACCCTCAAGAGGTAAGACCAGTAGCTGACCCTCCAAGGTGAGACACCAACCGGCGGAAGGCTGCATTATCATCTTGTGAAAGAGAATCAGGGGCAGGCTGGGGTCTAGATGTTTCAGACTCAGATGTCACAGAGTGAGCCCTAGCTCCCCCTTGCTTGCCTCCACGGGCTCTAGATGAACCACCACGCATACAATGGAGTTGTCCGTGAAGATCCCAACACCTATTCTTGGTGTGTCCAAGCTTTCCACAGTGATCACATTTAAATCTCTCACGGTGATCTCCACGAGTTGGTCCTTGGCCTTTCCCCCACTTTTCCAGTCTCTGTGGGAACTAGAAACAAGAGCAGATCTCTCTCTGTTGATAGTGCAATATCCATAGTTGTTCTCCTGGTTTTCTCACTTTCCAAGTAGCTGCACACTTCATCCAGAGATGGAAAGGGAGATCTCCCTAAGATTTGCAAGCGAAGAGGCTCATATTCTGGGTTAAGACCACCAAGCAAAATAAGGATCCTTTCCTTTTCGTGGCTTCTGTAGACCTTTGCCTCATCATCAGAATTGGACAGATGGAGGTTGTTATAATGATCATATTCCTCCCACAAGCTGATTTCGGTGTTGTGGTAGTCAGATATACTCCAATCACCCTGTTTCATATGGATGATTTTTTTGGAGGATTTGCTACACTTTTGTTGCATCACCAAGTCTATCAAAAATCTTGGAGACACTGTCCTAGATATCTTTTGCAGTCTCCTTACTCATAAACCTCCTACCTATCTTAGGTTTCATGAAGAAAATCAGCCAAGTCATAACAATTGAGTTCTCAGTCTCCCACTTGAGATAGCCTGGACCAGTTGTAGCAGGAGCCTTGATAGACCCAGTAATGTACCCCAACTTTCCCCTTCTGCGTAGGGACAACTTTATAGAACAGGACCAATCCAAGTAGTTGGTATTGTCCAATTTCACAACAGAGATTTGGGTGTTGGGGTTATCAAAGAAAGCCATGGTTGAGAAACTACTACTCAGGCTGCCAACTGTAGTTGGTCCACTGACCTCAGAATCTTGTCCAGACACAGTAGACATAATGGGCAGACACTTCAACAATCAATATAGTGTGCTGCTCAAGTAGGAAGTAGCCTCAACCTAAACAAAGGAGGCAAATCAGCAAACAAGTAGCTCCAAACAACCAAATCAACCAGACATAGAGCCAATACCAAAAAACAGCAAGTGTACAGGGAGTAAAAGCTTGTATAACATCAACCAAACTGCTCTAACACCCAATAGCCTTCAGTCCATAGCAGCCAACAAGTGTAAAAGGAACAAAAAACTCCATTCTTATCAACCAACACACATCCAATACATTTAGCTTAAAAAAAAGTTCAAACCAGAGGCTGAAAACAGAGCTGGCGGTACCTTGAGAGCATCAAAGTTTGGAGTTATGCTCCTCAAACTGCTCCTCTCTTCAACCGAGTGATGAGGGGTTTAAAGGGGTACCCCTAGGTGATCCACAAGCAGCAAATCCCTTCCCAAAAGATGGGAAGATAAGGGAGAAACAGGAAAAACACTCTTCAGCTGGCGGAAAAAATCTGGGTGGCTGTTAGGGCTTCAATCTTCATCAACAGCTACTAAACTCCATCCATGGTGTGTTGGTTTGAAGAATAAACCTCCAAAGAATGTAGTATGTGTATACTTCACATAGTACAGCCTCTAATGGAACCTTTTGTCCTCTTAGGGTTCCAAAGAGAGGTGAAGGAATAGACAGCCAAGCTTAGTTGACTCTCAAACCAGATTACTTAGCTCTGATACTAAGTTGGAACTTAAAGATAGATCGAATCTAGTAAGAGAGAAGAGATTTACAGCAAGAAGAATAGGAAGGAGAGAAGAGAAGAGAATGGGAGAATCGATAGTGTGTTGAGTAATCCTCAACACACATTTTTACTTCATTAAGCACTTCTAAGAATTACATGGACCTCCTTAGGGAGGTAAATAGAAATAAAGAAGAAATAACAAAAATACAACTTAGCCATGTCTAATAATAAGACAATGATAGAACTACCCTTATACACCTATTCTAATACCTCTAACAATAAAAACATCAAAAAGAAAATGTCCAGTCTATCATGTCTCGTCATTGAGAAACATAGATATCACATGTACAAGAGGGGTCATGCCCCTCGGGGTCCATATCAGCATAGTCACAATCACCAGTAACTGCTCGAAATAATCCTCCTACGTAGATCTATCTCCACTTGCACAATCATCTAAAAGGAGGAATTCCACGGGGGTGAGCTCCACTGAGCCTAAGGAGTGAAATAAACCACACAAGCATACACAATAACATATGATCCGATATGCATGAGATTCAGTTCTATCTTTTAAATCCACCTAGTATCAAAGTCTAAGTCACTAGGTTGATGCTACAGCAACAACTCGGGAGACATACACGGCTTCTTTCCAGTCATCACCGTGTTGAAACCTCAATTGTTGCCCTGGAGCCCGCTCAGGTCATGGCATTGTATACCACCCATTGGCAGACCTTGATAACCATAGTCAACCCTACCTTGGGCAGAAAACAACTCCTCAGACAGTAGAGAGCTTTGGTTACCCAACACCTAAACCCCTGTTGGTAAGGGTCGTAGTATACAAGTATGTGTTGTTCCTAATTACATGCATCTATATGGCATAGTATGAGTTGAGTAGTGCTCTGCATCCCATACTACGGGCCACCATACCCATCTCCAAGCCAGCTATGGCATCTAGACTAGCACAGTATTGGCACGTATTCCAACACAAATATCTCAACAGTATCCTTCAATAAATCCATATATCAAAAGCAAGAATAAAAGAATATATCATTTAGATCTCTAAACAATATAACATAAGAGAAGGTCCATCACACATGCATGTATGGCATACAAGAATGCATTTAAAAAGAAACACGCCATAAGATTTCGATGCTTATCCCATTCACCTTGTCAAGTATGCAATCGCGTAATGGAATTGGTTCCTGAGATGGTTGTCGACAAGCCTTGTCGTTCACGAAGTTCTATCCTACGTTTGATAAGTCTTACATGTGTGTTAAATTATGTTTCAGTGAAGGTGAGTCCTAGGGTGCTCATAGGTTTGGTTTGGATTGGGTTTAAAACCCAAAACTAGCTTGATAGCAACTCAGGTCGATGGGAGTGGTCAGTCGTGACCGACCGGAGTCATCGACCTGAGTTAGCAGAAGCTAAGCTTATTATTTTTCCTGAGACAGCATTCTCAGGTAGATGGGTGATCGACCGGAGTCATCGACCTGACTCAATAGTGCAGCAAAAATTCAAAGAAAAATGGTGGTTTTTGCTTGAGTTCATCCAATTGACTTCAGGGTTGATGTGCAGGGATCTAAATTACATACTTGAGACTCTAATTTGGATCTACAAGGTGGGTTTCAATGATTTGAAAATGGAAATTGAACATGTAAGATGAGTTGGGTTCAAATTTATCAAATCAGCCATGCATGGCTGGAATTGGTTTCCAAATGCTTCAATTTAGCATATAGGATGAGGGATTGGCTAGAAATTAAGTTAAAACGGAATTAGGTTTAGGTTAATGGGTTTGGATTGACCATGCATGTAGGGTTTGGGTTTCAATTCCATAAATTTTAAACTAATTCACATTTAGGCATGGTAGATAGTAATTTTCATAGCTTTAATCTGAAATAAACTTAATTCTAAGACTAAGAAAAAAATTAGAAGATAGGAATTGATTAGGTTGAGTTTTACCTCGAGATTGGAAGCAAAAGATGACGTTCTACAATGGATTTACCCACACAATTGAATAATGGATGATCAAGCATGGTTTTAGCAAGGGTTTCATGGAAAAACATAATAGTAAAAATGAAGGAGAGAGTCAGGGAAATGAGGTTCTTACCTCAGTTTGGCAGTCCAAGCCTCTTCTCCTTTCTCTTCTAATGATTTCAACAATAGAAATGGGTTTTAGAGTTAAGCTTGGTTTATATAAAAGGGACTTAGGGTCTGTTTGGCTAAGGGTCCTAATTGCCCAAAACAGGTTATTTTTCCAATTCTCGCGTGCACGAGCCGATACCCGGGTCCCACTTAACCATATTGTTGGGGGAAAACCTCTACTAGGTATTTGGGACACGGCAACGAGATCCTTGACTTGTGACCCCGGACCCCGCACTCACAGGACAGGGATTTGTCCAGTACAACACTCAGGTCGATGGGAGTGGTCGATCTAACATTGACCTGAGTGTGGTTCCTTGCTGAATCAGTGTCGAATCACCCCGGTTGTTAATGTCTTTGCATATTAACCTCCCCAACATGCTTCCCAAGTTTAATATATGCAAATGTGTAGGATTAGTTATACTTAGGGGGGGGGGGTACTCACCCGAAGTTGTACATCTGGTGGTGGACTGTACAATTGCATGGAAGAGGTATTTGTCTCCTAACTAGCGTGTAAAACTTCACTACTGGGGTATCTTCTCCTCGAACAAGCACCCGGTCAATGCACCACAGGGTGCTGGTAGCTATGACCTCGGGTTCCGGACCTACAACCAAGGTTGGGGTTAGAGTTGGGTGCAAATGTAACAGAACTTGTCAAACCAGGCCTGAGGTGGTTGTATATCCTTATAGAGTTGTATACTTCGTGTGAATTCTCCCCCTGAGCAACATAACTTGTTTGTACCTTATTTTTCTTTTTACTTTTTGTTAATTGAAACCCTTTGAGACCATAGTTGTCTGGCGTCCTGGCCGAGAGGGCTGCATGGCGACCTACGCCATGGCGACCCTCTTTGATTTCTTCTTCTGACTCTCTTTCCCTCTTGATTTCTTCTTCCTGTCTTCGATTTCTTCTTCCCTCTTGATTGCTTCTTTCGTCTTCAATTTCTTTCGATTTCTTCTTGATTTCTTCTTCTGTCTTCTTTCCCTCTTGATTTCTTCTTCTGTCTTCTTTCCCTCTTGATTTCTTTGATTTCTTCTTTCCCTTTTCGATTTCTTCTTGATTTCTGAATTTTCTTCTTAAAACTTGAGAAACAATAGAGAAAAAATAAAACATGGCTTGAGTATACATCTATTAACACATTAAAAATAGAGAAAATAAAAAATAAAACATGGTCGACATGCTCGCCATGCACGCCATGGTGGGCGACATGTCGATATATCGACGTGACACCCCTCCACCGACTTGGATCGCCGTGACGCCGTGACAACTATGCCTGAGACAAGAAACTACTATTACAGAGAACCAATTTGGTTTTATGCCAGGAAGATCCACGACAAAAGTTATTACTTATTTAGGAGACTCATGGAAAGATTTAGAGATTGCAAGAAGGATCTCCATATGGTCTTAATTAACCTAGAAAAAGTTTATGGCGAAGTCCCTGGAGTGTTAATTTGACAAGTACTAGAGAAGAGTAGTGTTTCAAGTAAATATGTAGATGTAATTAAAGATATGTATGATGGTGCGGTGACAAGTGTAAGAGGGTATCGACAACAATTGGTTTTATTACGGGACATCTCATGATGTTCATATCGACCTATTATGCGCCTCTGCATCTAGCATTGAGTAGACCTCATACAGTAACTCTCTTAGTTCTACCATACCTTTTGTTTCATTTCTTCTGGAACAATCACACACTTATTTTTTATTATGGATCTACTACCAGGAATTCAATGTATAATCTCAACATTCAATCTGGGGGGTCAAGGTAGTGAATTACCAATTACAATTGAGTTATATCAAGGATCAGCTTTAATCCCTTATTTGTTTGTGCTTATCATGGATGATTTAACTAGAGACATTCAAGATGAGGTTCCTTAGTGTATGCTTTTTGCTGATGATATCTTTTTGGTGGATGGGACAAAAGTAGGGATTAGCGCCAAGTTGGAGTTATGGAGATCAACCTTGAAATCAAAAGGTTTTATGATAAGTAGAACGAAGACGGAGTATATGGTGTGTAACTTTGGTTACACTATGACGTATAATGAGGTGGTGGAAATTGATGAGAGGGAGATTCCGCAAACTGATTATTTTAGGTATCTGGGCGCAATCATAAATAAAGAAGGTGATATAGAGGATGGTGTTTCATAGATAATTAAACTAAGATGGATGAAGTGTAGAGGTGCGTCCGGAGTGTTGTGTGATCAACATATTCATTTAAACTTTAAAGTCAAATTTTATTGGACAGTCATACGACCGGCTATGATATATGGTGCAGAATGTTGGGTAGTTTAGAAGTATCATATAGATAAAAGCGGCATCAGCTGATCAGCTACTAGTCTTTGAAAGGCAGCTAACTTAATGTAGCGAAGATGAGGATGTTGAGATGCATGGGTGGAAAACTAGGAAGGACAAAGGAATGATCATATTAGAGCTGATTTGAGAGTAGCTTTGATACATGATAAACTACTAGAAAGTTGTTCGACGTGGCATGGCCATGTTCAACGGATTACCCTCGGATTTTGGTCATTTCTGGCCGATTTAGGACAATTTTGACCGATCCGGATCGGTATCGGCCTTGACCGATCCCAAGTCCGATACTTGGATTAATTACGAACCTTGGTTGGATAAGGTTGAGGAGTTGTTGTGGTTGTTAATAATTTAATTTTTATAATGAATTTATTTACTCCCAAAAGTATTATGAAAAGTGTCACACCCCGCTCCTTGTAACCCAGGAGATGTGACTAGAATGCTTACCATCGTCCTACTCAGCTTGCCAGGACCTCAAACACAGTACCTTAACGGCACAGTCACACTCAAGAGAATCATTATAATCAGAGACAGTGGAAGACTAAAATATAGTAATACTGATTCTCATAGTTGGGAAAACTAAATGTGCTAAATATTATATATCTCAGGTTTATTCTTGATCCAACAGTTAACAATAACGTAAATAATAATAATTACATCAAGTAGTATAAACTCATCAGAAATAAAAAATGGTGGGCTCCGCGTCTTCGATCACAATACATTGTAAGCACAGTAGTCATCCGCAACCGGCATCATGTCTCTCAGGTTTTGGTATTCATCAGTCTCCATCATACTCTATCATAGAGGAGGAGCTGTCCGTGCTCGACGACACTATTGAATCTGCATCACAATCTAAAAAGGGGTATCCACGTGGAGTGAGCTTCACTAAGCTCAGTGAGGGGATGGGGCCATGCAAGCACACATATAGTCCATGATGTGGTGCATGGCTTCAATTTTATTATTATTCACCTAACAACAAAACTAAGTCAAGGGTAATAGTACTATTGCAACACAATAGGCAGTACTAAGATTGTCAATCAGTGCGGTTCTGGTTATTCAGTTCGGTTGCGGTGCGGTTTACATTTTGATAAGGAGAAATCAAAACCGAACTGGATAGGAATCAGCCAAAATCAGAATCGTTTTGCATACGGTCCTGTTTTATCGATTTTTATTCGGTTTTCGTTATTCGATTCACAACCGGTTTACATGCAGTTTGTGTAGTGTTGGTTTTGGGAAACAGTAATGAAGACAACATCGGTTTTCAAGGCCTTTATATTCTCGTGTTTCCCCATTCTCTTCCGGTCTCCCACAGTAATCATATTTTTCATGCCTATGTGATTAAAAAAAAAAAAAACTTCCCATTTTCACCTGTCCTTTTCCTTTCCTATTCTTCGTATTTCCATTTTTTTTCTTCTCTACTGTTACATGATAAACAAACAATTTTTTCTATTAGAAAGTAGTTGTTAATCCATTTTAACATCATCCATCATTTTCAATTCATACTTGAGCAAATATAATATATAGTTAACCTAAGACATTTTACTTATTTTAAGTTTCAAGCATGATGCAATAATTGTTGTTTATTAAATTAATTATATGTTATTAATTAATTCAATTGATGCATGGGCTAGTATTCGAGTCAGAGGTACCGGTTTCTATTCGGTTTTTTCTGGTTTCTTATTCGGTTTAAAACCGCGGTTTTGTGGTGCAAATCAAAATTGAACCGGGAAGAGAACCTATAAAATCAAAACTGGATCAATTTTTTGCGATGTGGTTCGGTTTGTTCGTAAATGGTCAGTTCTAGTTCCATTTTGACACCCTTACGCATTACCCCTGGTCCAGGAATGTGCCTCGGTCACCCAACGATACTACCCTAGTTACGGGGGGAGCCTACCACTCCCAGAATGTGCCTCGGTCACCCAACAAACCCCTGATAGTTAACCCGACGCCATGGTACCGTAGCACAGGGTCAATTGTCCTATCCACATGTCTACATGCCATGACAATATATCACATATATACATATAACTTGAGGTCGGGGATCATAGTACTGGAATACCCTCAGCCACATCGTCCTCCCGTTTCCTCAAGTATACACGTACACATACAATTGAGTATGGCGAATACGGTACCAGGATAGACCTCGGTCACACCGCAACCCACTTCCAAGCCTTATGCAATAGGCATTTCTATTACAACAGTAAAGAATTGAAATACAGTTAGTATGGCGAATACGGTCGAGAATAGGAATTATACATCGAACTCACAGCAACCCATTTCCAAGCCTATGTCTAATGCAGCATGTATGCAACACAATTAGCATAGCGATCACAGTACCAGAACATCCTCAACCACACTGTATCCCATTTCCCAAACACAATATACAACCAAGATATAAAATGATTAAAACATGCATAGTGAAGTTATAAAATCAAAACATGCATAATGAGATTATGAAATTAAAACATGCATTGTTAAGATTATTGAACAAAATGATGGATGCCATGTCTCTATCACACAACATTTATGAATTTGAAATACTCCAGAAATTAAATCAAACCACACCCACTTATCTTGTCTCAAAGACTTGGTGATTCAATCCCAAAATCAAAGCTCGAGCGACTCCCTAGTAGACCTCACCGGTAGATTGTCTCTGACCAAGTTATGTTTATAAAGTATTAGATCAAGCATTGAAAGAATGCCCAAAGAATTCCCAAAAGGACAGATTGGAAATCAACTCTGGGAACCCAGCGGTAGAAGGCACTGATTGATCAGTGGTTGATCAGACGGTGACAGAAGCAGAAGCTCTGGTTTTCAAATTTGTCATCTGCCAGAACCCACAAGCATATCCAGATCTACTGGTGGTGATCGACCGGTGGACAGTCCGAGAATTGGATTTCAATTTCAGTTCCATCTGACACAATCCCGGGGTCATTTTTGTTCCATAGAGATTGTAAGGGATCACTCCACCTATCTTTTGAACCAAGCCGCATCAAGTTTCACCGCACGGAATAGGAGATTCGATTGAATCTCCGATTGAAACCCTAAAACCTAGGTTTTGACTATTTTCACCCAAACCACTGGGGATTCAGCCTATCGCTGGGTTGGGGGTGTGCATGAGGGTGCAGTACCTTAAAACAATAGCACACCAACTGGCCATAGGGCTCAGCACTGGATTTCAAGTGAAATCTAGCCAAAAATCCTAAACCCTAGGTTTGTAAAACCGGCAGAAATGAAGAGGAGAAGACAGAAGCAGTGCTCCTACCTGGTACTAAGTATGGACAGCAGGCTTGAAGTAGTCTGGGCTCCTTTCCCTTCTTTCCTTTCCACGGTTTTGGTGTTGCGAATAATGACCCAACAAAGGCTCATTACCTTATTTAGGCAAGGGCCACTGAGGCATGTTTGCCTGCGCACCCAAACCTGACCAAACTCATTATTTTCTCAGTTAGGCCTCGCAGGCCCACAACCTTGACTTCATATTGAGTACGAAGTCGCACATGGATATTATAACATAACAGGACATGTGAAGGAAGGCCTAACATGAAGCACCGGGTCCCACAGACAACAACTACATACTGGGAAGTTCAGCATTCCACCGGCTGATGGTCACAGGCAGATCATTTATCAGCCTGTGATGATCAACCGGTGGGTCAATGTTGTACTGTTCAAACTGGATTTTCTCTAGTGTTCTTACTCACTCTCAAGGGTGTGTACACTATATAATGGTGATATTCTACCATGATTTTGAAGGTTAAAATTACTCCATCCGATCACTTACCATCAATCATTTGGAATCCTTCCATAGCCCATATGTCTCCAGTGTTGACAGTTTCCGGAGGAGCACCTATTATAAAAAGTTCAAATTAGGCTTATTTTGGGCACGGGTGTAACAAAAAGAGTTCGGTTTTGTGGACAAGCAACTGGTTTTTCCATTTGGTAGTCAAATGGAGCTGCAGTTCTATGGACAGCTAGATCCAGATACCCCTACTCACATGTCAACGTTTCAGCCTAAATGGAATTTGCCAAGTGGCAAACCAAAGCATTGAAAAATTAAAGACCACCTATAGGGTGCATGGACCTACACGGGAGGCAAATTGGATATGAAATTTTACACATGGTCAATCCGGATCATTACGCACATACCAAACAGTCGGAATTACCAAATCACCCTTTAGACATGGCAAAGCTAAGATAAAAATCCTCTCCAATTCTTAGATCTAGCAGCGTGGTGCAGTGTTTACCTTCAGCGATTGACATGTGACCTGAACAGATCGTGCGGCTCACATTTGTTTGCCCACTTCCATTGATTGCAACCCATTATGTGAGCTGGATCACAGTTTACCCGCCCGTGAAGTTCATTCCCTGCGAAAAATTTGGGGATTTCACCTCATCTCCCTACGATTTCGAGGTTCAGGCTTCAGACGAAACGATCTCCAGACCTCCTCTGCCCAGCTTGTGAAAACGAAATCCCCAAATAAACACTAGTGAACTCATAGGACATTAATAGAGGAAGAGAAGGCTTTTGATGATCTGACCAAAGATTTTCTTCAATAGTTTATGAGACCTGCATGAGGAGAGATGAGCGGTGAAACGTATAGTTGCAGAAGAATGTGGTGGGTTTTATTTTCATTTTCTATTAAGATTAGTATTTCTTTTTTCAATACAAAGTAGATCTCTCTCTCTCTCTCTCTCTTACATGGAGATTCAAAGTTTGTTCTTTTCCCACCGTACAGCAAGTATTAAATGGTAAGATCAAGAAGAAAAATAAAAAATCCCCCAAATAAACACTAGTGAACTCATAGGACATTAATAGAGGAAGAGAAGGCTTTTGATGATCTGACCAAAGATTTTCTTCAATAGTTTATGAGACCTGCATGAGGAGAGATGAGCGGTGAAACGTATAGTTGCAGAAGAATGTGGTGGGTTTTATTTTCATTTTCTATTAAGATTAGTATTTCTTTTTTCAATACAAAGTAGATCTCTCTCTCTCTCTCTCTCTTACATGGAGATTCAAAGTTTGTTCTTTTCCCACCGTACAGCAAGTATTAAATGGTAAGATCAAGAAGAAAAATAAAAAATCTGTATGTTTAGAGTAGTGTTTAGACTTGATACAATTAAGACCTTGATGAGAAAACACCAGAGCTCGACATATCAAAGAACTCTAATGATCGTTGAATGGTAAATTAGGATGGCACGCAAAATTATGATGATCTGCTGGCGACGGGGCGATGGAATCCAGCCCTTGTATCTGCGATGTCTGTCATGAACAATTCTGAAACACCGCTACTGCCGGAGCAATTTCTGACCATAAAGCCATGCCCTGATTGAATTCGTCGCTCAATATTGTTTCTAATCTGTAACAGGTGGGACCAGAATCTATGAACTGTCGAATCCTGCATGCTTGGTCCTTCAATCCGAATTCTAAATCTCCTGTCAAGTGAACTTCCTGATGGGCTAATTGTTCTTCTGGGAATTGAATGGGTTGTACTGATTCATGACTCGGAAGGTTGGAAGAGGAACCCGTTAAGCTGAAAGGTGAATGCACCTCCACCACCTGGTCATGACCAGGCGATTCTGCAGATAGCCCTGGATCGAAACAAGAGTTCTGATTCTGATTCAAGAACTTGGCTAACACAACCACAAGATCAATATTTGGAGCTTCAGTGGCAGTGGCAGTATTGTGAGAACTCGTAGTATCCGTAGTAGTGGGTGGCTGTGGAATCACCGTGGGGTTCCATAGTTTTCCATCGGAGGGACACGTATTAGAATTAGCAGCGATAGAAGAGCTGAGTGAGGGATAGAACATGAAGGAAACAGAGTCTCAACGGCGAAATCCTGGTGGAGAACTTGGTTCAAATTTTGTTCGTCTGGGTGGGTTGTTGCTTGATCCGGTAAGGAAAACGGGTTTGACTCACTTATCTGGGGCAAACAAATGTGAACCACACGATCTGTTCAGGCCATGTGTCAATCGCTGAAGGTAGCACTGCACCGCACTGCTAGATCTAAGAATTGGAGAGGATTTTATCCGCAAAGCTAGCTGTGCCCATCCGCAGATGCACTGTAGATATGCCTGAGCAGAGACACTTCTGACTTGTGAAAAGAGTCGGTCCAGTACTAACAATTTTATATGATTCCGAAATTTTGAACTTGTTTCTCAATGGCCTTACAAAACTCTACCAGAATGTGTCCACGAGACTATTTTTTTGTTTCTCCAAGTTTACTCCAATACCTTGAGTATTTTGGGCAAGATTGTTCTTGGCATTATTTGTCTTGTCCTTCATGATTTGGTAAATAGTCTCAAAACAATAAAAACTTCTCTAAGCCTTTTTTTCTTCCCCCTTTCAAAGTGGTATAGCTATACTTTCTTGCACAATAATCTTGATCCGAGATGTTTTATCTGTATATATATTTAGTGAAATAATAGCACTAAGTTTTGCTTTCTTTCTCAGGAGCCCATCACATAGATTTGCGTGCTTCAACTACTGAGGATCCTGATTGGTTGGTTGAGCAGAGGGCATCAGAAATCCAGCTGATTGCAGGCTGGATAAAGAGCTATTATCAGGAGAAGATCAGATCATTCAGCATGTAGAGCTGTAGATCCTAAGCAATTGTTAGGTATGTAGATGCATGGGCACTTTCCAGTCCCCCAACCAAGATATATAGTAAGCACTGTTTGAAGCTGAATTGTGTCTTCTGCTCAACTCATTGCCGCTCCAAATAAACTTTGATTGCTGAAGGACAATGAGGACATTACACAAACCAACCAGCGATTTTCTACTACCAGATTGTTGATGGTATTGAGTTTCTCAGTGCTTTTCAGCCTGTGTGTTACGAGAGCGTTAAACCGGAGACGAGAGATCCACTTGAAGCAGAGAACTTCTGGCGTAATCATGCTTATTATTTCTGTTTGTATGAGCTAAGACTGCCAGAACATGAGGTATTAATTTCCAAACCTGATACATGAAACTAGATGCTCAACGCATGGTTGATATCAATTATCAATAATAGATGCTGGCCCATTCATGGGAGTTGCAATTATGGAATTCAGTGCTTGGAGATTCTACGGGGTAAAACGTCGTTATTCAAGCAAATTAATTCAGCTGTTAAAAGAGTTTAAGAGTACTAAAACTGCCACGTTAGGATCTAATCACAATTGCACAAGTGCCTTCAAGTATTTGACAATTTAATAGACAATACATTAAACACGCTAGTTGAAAGTGAAGCAGTCAATAGACTCATGGAGGTCAAGCCTGCCAATTCGGTCCATTGAAGCTCGCTTTGCTTCTTATTCATTTTGGAATTTGGATAGACATTTGGGTCTTGAGACAGACTTAGACCATGACCAGGATCCTCTGCAGTACTGGCGGGGTGGTGGTGCACATCCGATGACACAGCAGAGGCCAGGTGGTACACATGGCACACGTGGCCTCTGCTGTGCCGCCAGATGTGCACCGCCGTCCTGCCGGTACTGCAGAGGATTATAATTCTGCTGACTTCTGGTTGAGGTTCTAGAAGGAGAAATGCAGATCAGTCTTCATTTGGAGATGCGTGGTAGAAATTATGAAAACTCTGGCTGTTACCTTCCCCCCATCCCCCTTAGTAGTAATAATAATATTATATAAGCTTCGTTTTTGTTTTTTAAATTATGAAAACTAACTTGATAAAAATGGAGGGGGTTTTCCAAGCATGCGGCATAGAGGAACGCACCAATGAGGTATGGTGGGAGAGTTTCATACATGGAGGACAAGGAGGTTATTTTATGTAAGAAAGAGAAGGTGCAAGAATACCTTTTCTTACGCCTAGAGACATGGCGGCGGCGGCGGTGCCCGGGGGGGGGGGCATGCAAGTATTGCCCTTCCCCATGAAATGTACAAATGATAACCCATTTGATGCCCTTGCGTGTTTTTCCATTGGCCCCTACAAATGTGCAGGAGTCGCACTCTCGGACAGGAAAACATGAGATACCCAAATGATAATATTCCGAACGTAAGATACCTTAAATACAATTTATTCAAAATAATTCATGAAATATTTTGAAGTTTTCTCAAAATTAAAAGGTTAAGATTGTGCGTGAATGTAAAACGATCATGATCGTCATCCTGTGGCGTGTGAATTGGAAGTTGGAATACAATATCTTTGACAAACGTGTGTGGCCGTGGCGTGTGAATTCTCATATCGTAGAATCATTCCTTCATTTAGCTATGTTGAAGTATTTATGCCATTCTTTTCCCCTTTTTTATTTAATTTCCAGGGTTACACAAGTTGGAAATATTTTAGATTTTTTCCTCCAAATAAGCAAATAGAGTCTGGGAGGCATTGCAATTGCAGTTAAATAGTTGGTGGGAAAATATAAATTAATTTCCAAACAATTGATTGGTTTTTGTAATGCTCCTCCTAGGGGTGTCAAATGGTTGATTCAACCAATTAATTTTTCGGTTTTTTGCATACATTGGATCAATCAAATTTGAAGGGAGAAAGTGTTTGGTCTACTAAAACCTAACTTAAACTGATAACTGTGATCCGGTCAGTTTTGGTCTGTTATCGTTTATTTTTAACGGTTTCTTGCCGGTTCTTTATTGATCTATCGGTCCGATCTTGATATTTCCATATATGGGGGAAAAAAAGTGTACAAAAATATTGAATTTATCGGATCAATCGGGTCAGTTTGATTTTTGACATTACTACTCTTTTTAACAAAGTTCTTAAGACCGAGTTAGTAAACCATAAATTTATCGATTTAATTAAGAATGTAATGATGATCCAAGAGTCCAATCACATCCCAAGAAGAAATTCTTCTTCGCTCTTTTGGGTTGAAAGAAAAAACTTTCACCAAATTCTTATGTATTAAAAATCAAATTATAAACCTCAAAGTCTTCCCTTAAAAAATACATTTATTTTGGTTAAGTCTTCTAAAGTCTTTCCATAGAATGTTAAGGGTCCAAAGTCCATTGTCTATAGTTATATGCGGTGTGACGCAAATTTGAAGAAACGACTATGGAAACCATATATTAACGAAAACTTGAGAGCTATATAAGGGAAGCTAAGCACATGAAGCTTGCTCAAGACTCAAGGGCAATTAGAAGGAAAGTTAAGGTACAGAGAGGGGTAGCGAAACAACAAATTAAGAAAAGAATTTCTTTGTGAAATCTGTGTGTTGAGAAGATGTGTTATGCGGTGAAATGTTCTTCGTGTGCGAAAACCACATGGGCTGGATGCGGAAGGCACGTTGCCTCTGTGTATAAGCAGATCCCTGATGCACAACGCTGCCAGTGCCGTCAATGGCCCGGCGTCACTCCCGGCGCTGCCGCCGATTCTGTTGCATCCTCTTCTTCTACCTGTGCCATCCTCTGATCGAATTAAACTACTACTACTGCTACTACTATCATGTGTTTTCCCTTTAAATAAGAACTTTTTAAGTGCTTTCTTTAGGTGGATTTGTTTTGTTTTGAATAATCTGTTTTGTATTTTTCAAGGGAGACATGCATTAAGATAATCAAGGTTGTCTTTATTCCCTTCAATTTCTTGTGCATTTATCAATCGATTTGTTTGGCACTTTTGATGGATTATAATTTTTTGATCGGAGATTCTCTATGTTCTAAGAGTACGTTATTAAGCTAGCAAAGGAAGGTTTGAAGTCTGAAACATTGTAATCGTTGCCATTGCTGTTATTAAACAATGATGTACAAACCTCCGTAGGTAACAACAGCTGTCTAGTGCAATTGGTAAGTTGTGGTGCGCTTCATGCCCATCCCTCATTAGGAGGTCGTTGGTTCGAGTCTCTTGGTTGTTACCTTCCCCCCTCCCTTGATTCGACCATCCATTAAAAAAAATTATTGGGGAAGGGTTATTTTGGGAGGGGTATCATATGTTAGAGGACAGTCGGATCATTTCATGTGAGGAGGAGAGAGATAGAGTGCTAGCACATTCCCTATCCTGGCGGCTAAGAAAACATTTTCCCGAAAACTGTTAAATAATGGACACATGGACAACACGTAGCAGCATGATGGACACGTGTAACCATCATGTGATTTGAGAAAAAATGGGCACATGGATAACACGTTACAAAATGATGTACACGTGTCACCATCATGTGATTTAAAAAAAAAATGGAATCAGATCTAGTAGGAGGGAGGGAGGGGAGGGGAAAATTAGACAAAGGTGTTGCAGTGGAAGTGGGAGGTGGGAAAATTATCTTCTCCAATTCCCTAAAATTCGACAATGCGACAGTGCTAGGTGGAGATTTTGACATGTGGCAGCGCGGACATCCAATAGTCCGAGCTCAACATAGTTAATGAGCTCGGATCGTTGGATGTTTGAGCTGCCACATGTCGACATCTTCACCTAGCATTGCCGCACTGCCAAGCTTTAGGAATTGAATAGGATAATAATCCGTGGGAGGTGGAGGAGGAAATAGAGAGAGAGAGAGTGGAGATCAGCAGCAGCAACAACAACGATATGAGCGAGGTGGCGAGCAACAATAAGGTAGCAAGCGAGGTGATTTATCAATCTTCAGAATGAAATTATTTTGTCAAGCAATTTTTTGTTCCTGTGATGTGTGAGAGAGCGAGGCTCTTTGGGTTGGGGTAAGGCGGGTTATGCCCCCCTTGTATTCTCCTTTTTAGTTAGTTTATTAACAAAATTTCAGGGACCAGCTCGGATTCTAGGTAATATTCGGATTAAATAAAAAAAAAAAAACAATAAAGTAGCAAGCGAGCGAGAGTTACGGAAAGGAGAGCCAAGTAGATTTGTAGTGGGGTTTAGGGCTATGGGAGTTGCAGGGGTGGGGAAGACAATGATGGGGAGAGGGAGAAAGAGGTAGAGCAAGAGAGAGGAGGGGGGGGGAGGAAGGGCGACGGTGAGGGAAATGCACTGGGCAAGGAACGGGTAGTGGCAGGGCAGGAATGAGCTGCTGGGAGGTAATACGTTAGGAGATGGGAGCATAGTAGGGGTAATTTGGGGATTTTAAAATATCAAGAGAGAAAGAGAAGTGAAATTTTGTTTTTTATGAAAATAAGAAAGAAGTTTAGGGTAGAGGACTTTGAGTGAATATAGGATGAGTACAAAGTAGTGACAGTAATTATCCCCCAAATGATGTTATGATGATAAGGTGAATGATATGCCCAAAATTCAATCAAGAAACAAAATCTTTAAAAAAATGTATGGAGGATGATGATAAGGTGAATGACATAACACTGGTGGAGGACATAATCTATATCTTTGTCATTTTTTTCGGGAATGTAATTTCCATTCTATTTCTAGTGAGAGCAATTCTTTAGCTCACTCACTCCTTAGCTAGGAGATAGACGGGCTTGTATGTTTCGAACATGACAGTTTGATCTATTTCCACTCCGTGATTGACGAATTCTTGTAACTCTACAACTGCGAGCTTTGCTTGTCCAAAAAAACAACACATGGCCACAAAATTCAAATCAAGAAACAATTCTTTAAAAAGAAAGAAAAAGCAAAAATTGAAGTTCATCTTGAAGCTAGCAAGTAGGATCCATGAAACAGAAGCTTGAACACAGGAATCATGGAACTTAGAAAGTAAGAGAGAAAAAGGAGCAGTAGAGATTTATTCATCTGTCATTCCCAGCTTAACAAACCATTTTACATTCAAGTCAGCACTTGAATTGAAATTTAAACTGCTTAGATTTCTTTGTTTTTGGTTCCAACTAGAATGCTTAGATCTTCAAAACAAGAAAATTAGAACAGACCCATCAGCTAGTAAGGACGCTGGCCTTCATAATTGCCTGGAGGATCATAGCTACAAATGACGAAGTACTCCTCATCTTCCTTATTGCACTTCAACCTTGCACAACCAAGACGAACAGAGTCACGCCAAACCACCTGAGTGTAGTGATGGCACTCATCCCCTTTGCAGGAGTTGGAACTGTAATCGTAGTATGGCTTCTCTGAGACCCACATGTTGATGGCGTCGGTGCCGGCACCGCCGATGGCTAAGTTCTCCCCATAGGGTCCCCCAGAATGCACAAGATTGCAATCTCCAACCCTCTGAGTGCCATATTTATGAGCATACTCTGCTACCTCATTGTCCCATGTCATCGGGCCAACACCCACCTGTGCTCTGACTGTGTTGTGGGCGTCAATGTAGTCTTGTGGGTTACTTTGTGCGAGAAAATGAGGGATCAGAGCTAAGCCGTTGAGGCACAAGAGAACTACAACTAGTGCACTTTGAAGCCTGCACCAACCCATCTTCTTGATTGAGAGAATACTTTAGAGATTTCTTGATCAAAAGATATGAGAGAATACTTGGAGGTTTCTTGATCTAAAGACTTAAAACCTTTTCTTATGTGGTCATGTATTTAATACTTCTTCCCAATGTTATTATGGTCATTTACTAAAAATTTCCCCCTTTAAACAAGGGGAGCAAGAGTGTTTATGTCATTTCAGATAAGTATTTATGCCAATTTGACTGCATTTAATGTCTGTCGGTTTCATGCTCGGTCGTGCATGAAAACTTTTGTGAATTCAAAAATCTAAAATATTATTGGGAAAAAGAATACTAATCGGTCTTGTAGCTCCTATGCCCAGACTCAGGGATATGCAAAGTTACCGTTCCACCCTTGTGGAAGTCAAAAATCCCATCCATGGATGCCTGTATGCATGATCTCATTCGCCCCTACACTGGTGCAAGGGCTACATGCCCAGTTAGCGTTCTCTTGCCCATTATTATTATTGCCCAGTCATGCAATCATGTCTACTGACAACACCTATCTTTGCAATTAAAAGTCTGATCCTCTCTGCATGCGAAAATCCATAAAATGAAAACTACTTCTTCCTCTTCATCTTTAGGAGAATACATGAGGTTGAAGTGAAGATCTCTTCATCTAAGGTGATTTGATGCTATGATTGGACTCCTAGAATAATGAGTCTTATCGTTAACTTATATCTCGTTAACAAAGACCTGATTTATATCATTTTTAGGTTTAAACGAATCATCAGATCCCATGGATTAAGAGATTCTATCTTCAGTGTGGGTGTAGGAGAAGTGGAGAACTTTTCCTCTTCTAGTTCCAGCATCATATCCGCAACTCAAGGATTTATCACTGCCATAATTTCGGTGATTCCTTACCATTTCTTTGTTCTTCTGGAGTCACGTGAATTCAATTTACTGTAAAGTCACGTATTGGGATTTGGAAAGACTTATTTTCCTTCCCCTAAGGCTCCAATAACGCCTTGAAAACCGTTGGTTACCCACCCGTGAGAAGCCTCACAGATTTTTGCTTGCAACATGAAAACAATGAGACAAAGGGATTGCATGGACCACGTTCGGTCAATATAATCGAAGAAAAGCCGATGATGACTGGTCAGGCCCAGCTCACCTAAAACGTAATGCCTTGGGCTGGGAAAAGGCAAGCCTAGTTCTGAGTATGTAATGGAAAATAATTTTCCCATGTGACTATCTCTGAAAAGGGAGAGGATCATAATGTAGCAGTCTTACCCCTACCTTTGGGAAGAGATTGTTTCCATATTTAAATTCATGAGCACTTGGTCACAATGAAGCAACCTATACCGTTGCACCATCTCTCTACTCCTCAAAATAAGGAGGCATGGGTGTCTTTTCATACAAGGAGGAGAGAGATAGACTCATGGAAATGGTGATTTAAGCCACAGAATCCCAGGCAGAATAACATATAGTTATATTCGTGAAAGGTGTTAGAATACAGGGTTCAAGTAATGGAATCAACACTGGAATTGGTCGCATTGACTTCGTTCTGAATCGAGAAGAATTGGTCAAAAGAACTCTAGAATCGGTAAAAAGATTTAAAACAAAAAAACAAAAAAAAAATTTAAAATAAAAACCCCTAGAAAATTCATTTTGGATCGCGGTCCAATTCCGATTCCTCAAACCTAACAAAATAAGAAGGGAGAAGGTAGTGCCATAGAGCACAAGCAAGTGGAAAATCAAAAAACATTACAGTCAGTGACTACAGGGATAAGTTAATACATTCTTGCAGGAATAAAAGCTAACAAAAAGAACCCATTGACGGAGAACAGATTGCAAACAGATATCACTTTCTCACAAAATACAGGTTTCTAAAACTCTCTGTGGGGACTCTAGAGAAATAATTAGTAGCATTGCAAAATGAATAGAAAAACAAGAAGTTAAGAGGGTTAAATGAGATGACACTTGACAGGTATATAATAATTAAAAAAATCTGATTACAAGTAGTTGGGGCAGTTCAGAAATCTTTAACACCATAATCTGAACCCATTTTAGTATATCTATGCATAGATCAAAGAAGAAATGAAATAGAAAATAAGGCAATCCAAGAGAAGGTTAGGTGAAAATGGGAATCACGGTGTGGGTATTGGAGTGGAGAGAAACGAAATAGAGGGTGAAGTGAAAAATAAGTGAGATTCAAATGAGAATGGAATTTAATGAGATGGTTTCGGTGATGGTAGGAAGAGGATTTTAGAGTTGGTGGATTCCAGAAGTGGATTTTGGCTTAAAAAAAAACTCATAAGAAGAAGGGAAAGAGAAAAGGTAGAGAAAGGAGAGATGGTGCGGCCATTGTATGATGGGTAATGAAGGGGATGCCAGTCAAGGTTTTGATTAGAATAGGGTTTGGATTGGGGTTTCGATTAGGTTTGGATAGAATAGAAACAGGGACCGAGGAGATGGAGGGAAGAAGATGGAGTTGGTGATGGTATCTCGGTTGATGGAAAGTATGTACAACAAAATAAAAACAGCAGAAGAAGTGGAGAAGAAGACGTGTCGGAGGAAGAATCCATTTCCCTCTACATTGATGTGTTACATGAATCCTTAACACAAAGAATCCCTAAAAAGAGAAAGAACGCTAATCACTTCAGTCAGGTGGTTGATGTTCCTAGACATAGGAGCGTGTAAAAATTGTATCAAAACCAATGCCTTTATGCGCACTCTCATTGGGCCCGTGCTAGTGCAAGGGCTACACAATCGGTTAGCATTCTTTTACCCATCAGAATTAGTATCAAAATTACCTTGGTTTTGATCTTGTTGCTTCTCCCACAAGTGTGAAAGGTTTGAGCTCTTGTTGCTTGTCTCTTGAGTGGTGTTTGTGTGTGGTTATTTTGTTGGTGATTGGACCATAATTAGAGGAATTGGTATTGGATTGGCCAACTTGTATTGGTATTGGTGACGACATTGCCATCTCCCTCGTTTGCTTCCATCACGGCCTTTCCAACAGTGCTTTCTCATTTCTCCACCTCCGCCACTGTCGTTGCACTCCACATAAGAGCAATAAGCCTAATGTCGACATTATGTTGTGAGTATAAACAACCTCCCGTGGCAGAGCACCATATCTAAGGTAGGGGGTGCATGTTTGCCCCTGTCAGCCCGAACCCGCCTTGGCCCTCCCTGAGCTTGAACAGGGCCTGGGCTGAGATATTTAGCCTTGAGGGAGGGTCAGGGTTGAAAATTTCTGGTCCTGAGTCAAGGTCGGGCCAGGATTGAGGCCTTGGGCTAAACCTGGCCTGACCCTGTTTTAAGTTATACTATAAAATATATATTGATATAACATATTTATTATAAACTATAAATGTCACCCACATTTTGTTATATAATATATTATATATGAAGACAATAAGTGATATAATACATTTTATTACAATGTTATTTAACGAAAAATTGATAATTTTCTCCCCGACCCATTCTAGCCCATGAATTTCCTTCCCCTTCCCCATGATTAGGGTCATTTAGGGTCAGTCCGTCCCAACCCTGAGGGTGGGTCAGGGTTGGATTTTTTTGGCCCTGAGTTAGGGTCGGGTCAGGCCTGGGCCTAGCTAAGGGGACTTAGGGTTGGGCGAGGGTTCTATAAAGCCCGGCCCAACCCGACCCTGTTGTAGCCCTAATCTAAGGTCACCCAAAATGGTTGAAAGCTCTAATGTGGAGAAGCATAAGCAGTAAGTGATTCCAAATTGACGAATACAAGAGACTTGAGAATTGAGAGGGTGTGATTTAGATTCTTCCAGTTTGAATCAAGCTGATTAGATGGAACATCAAAGACAACCCCCAACTCACCTCCAAAGAACTTTCACATTCGCACTCAAAACATTATCAAATCCACCCCATCGGTCTACCGTTGCCTTACAATCCGTGAGGCAAGGGGACCTATTAACCAATGCAGTCGGTAGGGATCACCTATCAATGAAAGGTTTTCTCTAGGTGAATGATCGACATTAGCGCAACGATGTTCTACGATCAGCTTACTCAAATAGGGGCAAAAACGGGTTGGCTCAAATGAAATATTTATCCTCTATGGTTATCCCTCTTTTGTGTAATGTGTTTTATTTTATTCTTTACCCCAAAAAAAAAAAAATGTGTTTTATATTATGGAAAGTCAAAGGTAGACGTGTACACTATAAAACAAAATGAACGGGGCAATGGTGAACCTGCATTTGGTGACAGAAGATGTCATTCTTATAAAAAGGGACCATGCTATTCAATTTGTTAGACACCTAATTGTTATTGGGGTTCGACTCTTTTGTGGCATCTGACCTGTGGTGGCCTGGTGACTCCCTAAAGCAACAAGGCATCATCATCCTATTCTGTTATCATTTGATCCTACTTAGTAGTTGTGGCAGAAGGGATATGATCTGATATGAATATTATTGCACAAATTAAAGGAAGTATTCTCTCTCAAGTTCTGTCTTTTCTAAGAGAATATTGAATTATGTTGTGCTAATTAGTGTTTAGCCACAATTTCTCTCTAATAGAAAAGTTAAGTTAAAAGATAATATTGTAATCAATTCAAATCCAATAATATGCCACCACGTGTCCAACTCAAAATTGTCGCTGTTTGACAGTTTGACTGCTTTTGAAATTTGAATAATCCTTAATTAAAAAGGCTGACTATCGATTAAAAAATCTATATAAATATATATATATATATATATACATATACATGCAAAATGAAAGCATAAAGCTTCAAACACAAGACTGCTGTAAAGCTTCTGACGCAAGCTTCTCTCCTTAAAGCTTAAACTCTTAAAATAAAAAGGTAAAACGATGGCATGGAGAAAGGTCCTCCAATCAAGGCTGTATATTCCATCCCACGAATACGTTGGATTGGAATTTGTTTCAAGTACAATATAAACGATGATAAAGATTTCGAGATCCAGCGGTAGTAGTTTATGGCTTTCGGATGGCCCAGCCATAGGATTCTTTCTCTATTAGAACAACCTAGAAGATCGAAGATTCTGATCCAAGGGTTTTCGCACTTCAGCCACAATTTTTTCTATTTTTTAGGGTATGGCCCAGAAAAATGAAACAAGAGGGCTTGTTTGGCTTTGATTTTTCTTTTCATTATTTTTATGCTTCCTTATTAATTCTTTCCCAGTATAATATAAAGGAGCTTCGCTGTGCCATGAAAGCCGGATTTCGTCGTTTCGAAAAATAAAGGAAAAAATTATTCCAAAAATAAAAACGATTCGTTTTCGAGAGTTTCTTTATTCTCTTTCATGCATTCTTTCTTCGTGATTCTTCTTCTGTGAGTTCTTTCTCGCCAAAGAGTGGCCGTGTGGGGTTAATGGTAAAGTGATCTTTAATCATCTCAACTTCCACTACTGTGAGAAAAGAGGGAGAAAAAGAAGAGTAGAGTGAGCAGAGAGAGAAAGAGAGAGAGATAGTATAACGGAAGAACAGAGAAGAAAGAAAGAGAATTTGAACGAACTGAGGTTTCTTTGAATCGAAGGGAAGGGAATAAGGGATGGTGAGTCCTCAACAGGAAAGGCTAGCGATAACTCTTGTTAGTTCCAGTAGTAAAGGTAGATCTACTCTTGGGTCTAGGGTTTTAGAACCTTCAACTCCACTTACAAGAAATGGCGGAACACCTCTTGCCGATGAAGCGATCTGGCAGCGCCTCCGTGAGGCTGGCTTCGATGAAGACTCCATCAAACGCAGGGATAAGGCTGCTCTCATTGCCTATATTGCTAAGCTTGAAACTGAGGTTCCTCTATTCCACGCTTCTCAATTCTCCTTTTTCAGTTGAAACCTTCTTCTTTATGTTAATTTTCATTACCAATTCCGTTCAGTAGTTTCCAATTCTCTCTATGAGCAACACTTCATTTTGAAAGTCGTTTATCTATGTTTTGGGTCGGAACTTGCTAAAATATTGGATTTTGATTAGAGTTAAGAGCAATATGTGAAAGGAGATTCTTGTGCATGTAGCTAAATTAAGCCTCTTTTACTCTTAAAATGATCCAGTTATGATGATATGTTCTATACCGCATTCTCTTTTTCGTTTTTATCTGAAAACCTAATCCTTTCTAAGCCGTGGATTTTAGTATTGTTTTATCCAGACTCCATCTATATTTTAACTATTGTATATGGTATTTGGTGTTATGCTACTTCCATGAATTACTTCCAAAGTGCATATTTGCGTATCCTTGTCCCCTGACGCCTCATGCATTCTTCATTTCATTTTATCTAGATTTTTGACTATCAGTACCAAATGGGTCTTCTCATATTGGAAAGAAAGGAATGGGTATCTAAGTATGAGGAAGTTAAAGCTGCAGCAGATGCAGCTGAAATTAATTATAAACGTGAACAAGCTGCTCGTTCAACTGCTTTAGCTGAAGCTAGGATCCGAGAAGAGAGTTTAAAGAAGGCTTTGGGAGTCGAAAAAGAGTGTATAGCAAATGTAAGCTTGTGCCATGATCCCTTCTTTTCTGAAGTAAATTCTCACCTGGGTCTGAAATGTGCTTATGATGTTACCATTGATTATTTTAGCCATGTTTCTTCTATGACTTCTCTGTAGATTGAGAAGACCTTACATGAGATGCGTGCCGAATCTGCTGAAACGAAAATTGCAGTGGAGAGTAAGATGGCTGAGGCACAAAGTATGATAGAGCATGCTCAGAAAAAATATACCGAAGCAGAGATGAAGGTGCATGCTGCCGAGTCTTTGCAAGCAGATGGTAGTCGGTATCGCCGTGCTGCAGAAAGGAAACTGCAGGAAGTTGAAGCACGTGAAGATGAACTTCGTAGACGTCTCACATCTTTTTATTCTGAGTATGTTCACTTTCTCTCTTCTCCTTTTAACCATTATTTTCTTTGTGAATATGATTTAATTTGGATACAAATCATAAATTATGACCTGGATCTATGTATGAAAAATATTTTTTTTAAAGGAACTAACTAACGTCTGGACCTTGTCAGCAAGGGGAATCTAGTTGATATAACGAATTTGAATAGCTTCATGTCTGGAACTTTTTTATTCTTGTCAGAGATATGATTACTCTTACATGAGTTTATTTTCTTTTATAATATAGTAATAGTTTTCAGGGTACTCTAATGCAACTTCATTCTCATGGAATGAGAATTTGTTTGAATTGATGGTGGGTGTTTATATTATGTCTGGAGAATATTTTCCCATTATTTGAATTTATATTTGCCATTATGGACTTTGCATGTAGCTCTTTGACAGCTAAGCTCTTCCTTTAGCTTGTATGACCATCAAGTAACTAATTTGAGCTTCAGTTGTATCCATAAATGGCTAATCATTATTTGAATACTTACCTTTTGAGTGCATATGTTCTGGTCTTCATTTTAATTTTGGGGAACTAGTGAATTACCACTCAGCTGAGTTCCTGAAATCATGATTTGCATTTGTTGATGTCTGCATCTTCAAATGTGCTAGTTGTGATGCTAAAGAGAAGGAAATCAGTCTGGAACGGCAATCATTATGTGAAAGCCAGAGAGTCTTACAGCAAGGACGAGATCAATTACTTGATGGCCAGGCCCTGCTGAACCAAAGGGAAGAATACATCTTTGGAAGGTCTCAAGAATTGAATCGTATTGAAAAGGAGTTGGAGGCCTTAAAAGAAAATATTGAGAATAAAAATAGGACACTTAATGAGGAAAAATCCAATTTGGACTCAAAAACATCTGCCCTTTCGAAAAGAGAAGAGGTGTGTGTCCTTTAGCGCTTTCTTTTGTTCTGAATACATTCTTTAATTTGTTCTCAGGAAAAGGTTTAGTTTAGTTGAGTTGTATTGTCTTCAGGGTTACAGGGTGTTAATTGGTTATACTCCTCTTGGTGCTTACAGGCTGCCATTGAAAGGGAAGCACTACTTAACAAAAAAGAGAAAGAGCTACTGATTCTACACGAAAAGCTTGCAATCAAGGAATACGTAAGTCTTGCTTTTGAGATTCATACCCATATTTGGTTAAATATGGTTTTATTGAATGCAGATGGGCCCTTAATCTAGTTTGGCTATCTTTTTCATCAGTAAAATTTTCTCTCTTTGATCCTTATGCTGCTTTACTGTTTCTGTAACCATATTAGATGACTGTGGCAAAGATTTAGAAGTCTATTTTCAAGATTTTTTGGTTTCTAAAAATTATTTTTATGTTGGACAAACTTTGCAGGATGGGATTCAAAGACTCACAGCTAAAAATGAAATTGCCCTTGAAAAGAGGAAGTCTGACTTTGAAGCAGAGCTGGAAGTAAAGCGTAATCAAATGGAGGATGAAATTGAATCCAAGAGACGGGCTTATGAGTTGAGGGAGGTTGATCTTAGTCAGAAGGAGGAACTAATCCAAGAGAAGGAGCATGACCTTGAGGGTCACTCAAGAGCATTGGTAGAAAGAGAGCAGGATTTAACAGAGAGGTCAAAATTTCTTGAGCAGAAAGAAAAAAGTCTCAACGAAGCTGAAAAAGAGGCAGAATTGGAGAAGATACGTTTGGTGAAAGAAAGAGAAGAGATTAACAATATGAGGTTAGACCTTCAAAAGTCAATTGATTCACTGGAAAACAGAGGGAAACAAGTTCAGCAAGCGCAAGAAAAATTAGAGGCCATGAAGAGTGAAAGGGCAGAGTTACTGATCCTAGAGATGAAACTTAAGGAAGAAATTGATTGTATCAGGGCTCAGAAGCTTGAGCTGATGACTGAAGCAGATGAACTGAAAGCCGAGAAGGCAAAGTTTGAAACTGAGTGGGAGATGATCGATGAAAAAAGGGAAGAACTGCGAAAAGAAGCAGAACGTATTGCTGAAGAGCGAAAAGCAGTTTCCAAGTTGCTCAAAGAAGAACGTGACAGCCTGAAATTGGAGAAAGGTGCACTTCAGGATCAATTTAAAAATGATGTGGAATCCATTTCTCGTGAGCAGCAAGCCTTCATTAGTAAGATGGAGCATGAGCATTCAGAGTGGTTTAGCAAGATTCAGCAAGAGCGTGCTGATTTTGTTCTTGACATTGAGATGCAGAAGAAGGAATTAGAATGTTGCATTGACAAGAGAAGGGAGGAAATAGAAAATTATTTAAGAGAGAAGGAGGAAGCCTTTGAGCAAGAAAAAGCTAGAGAGCTTCGTCATCTCAGTTCACTGAAAGAAAGAGTCACAAAAGAATTGGAAGACATTGCTTCGGAGATGAAAAGACTTGATAATGAAAAAATAGAGATCAACCTCGATCGTGAGCGGAGTAAAAGGGAATGGGCTGATATCGGAAATGCCATTGAAGAACTGCAGATCCAAAGGGAAAAACTGAAGAAACAGAGGGAATTATTGCTTGCTGACAAGGAAGCAAATCTTATCCAGATTGAGCATCTTAAAAAGTTGGAGGATGTGAAAATTGCACCAGAAATTGTGGTATCAGAGATGCATGTAGGTGATTTCAAGAATAGCAGAAGAAGGTTTCCTGCCAAGAAATGCTCAAATACACCAACTACTTTACATGTTACCGAGAAAAAATCCCATGTATCAAAAGAGGTTATTTGTGATGCCTCTGAGCTGGGATTGCTTTGTAAGCAAGAAGCGTATAATGCTTCACCTTCTAACTCTACCCCTCTGTCATGGCTCAAACGATGTACTGAATTGATATTCAAACATAATCCTGAAACGTCTGCAGTTCAGCATGGAGAACAGATGCTTGTATCTGAGTTCAAGGATGCAAATTTGAAGTTGCTGGAGAACGAGTATTCTCAAACCACTAAGAAAATAGTGTTGGCACAATTGGAGAATATTGAGGACCTGAGATCAAGAGAAAATGATAGCACAGAAAAAAAGTTGAACAGGACACAACCTGTGACTTCTGTTCTTGAAGAGCCCAAAGTAATACTTGAAGTGCCTGCTGTTAGCAAGGATGGAAGAGGCGCACATAATTTGGCATCTGAATATGGAACAGATGCAGCTGAAAATTGTGAAACTTGTGTTGACTCCATTTCTAAAGAGAGGCATCCCCCTGGAAGAAAAAGACTTCTAAATGCTTCCTCTTATGACCATGTTGATGCAGAATTAAAGCAAATGCAGAATAATAAGAAACGGAGGCAAAAAAAAGGTGCTTCAGAGACCCCAAGGTAAGAGGCAGGGACCAACTGGCTTAGTGTTTGTCCTGTGATGTTTACTTGAAAGTTAATTTGTTGCCAAGAATTACAATTTCTTGATGCATTCATTGTTAATCTGCTTCATGTTATTTGACTTGGTGCATTGTTTGTTGTTTAATTTCTTTATTTTGTCAGTGCGACCTCAATGCCACCACTCTGTCCAGATGAAAATAATTACGTTGAACATTCAGCAGAACAAGAGAAAGGGGTCTGTTCGCAGGATCAAGTACCAGCATTTAACCCAGATAATCTTTGGGTAGGGAATGGTATCCCATCTTGTGGCTTGAAGACACAAAAGATGGTAAATGAAGAGACATTGTTGGAGGATGACGAAGAACTTACAAGGCGGCATAATCTGGTGAGTTTAAGCTTTAATACAATGCTGGCTATAGACAAGGTTTTAGGTTTTGCCCAAATTTATTCTCCATATTAATGAACTGAAATCAAAATCTGAGTGGTTTTGGCTGATCAAGTTTTAGATATTTTGAATTATTTTTTTACTGTGCTTTTTCTTAGGTTTTGATATTTTACATTAGGGAAAAGATCCCCACACAGACAGTGTGGGGATCCTTTCCCATGCACTCTCACATTCTGACCATGTGGATCATGTACTGACACTCTCTCTCCTCCCTGAGCATGTGACCCCCTACCAGATGAACCATTTCCCGTGTCGTGACTGGTGTAGGGCATAGTTGTCATGGCGTCGCCATGGCGTCCTGGCGCTGGAGAAACTGGCATATCGACCTTCGACATGGCTCATGTATAAATATCGCCCGATATGGCGTACATGGTGTCGCCATGGACGCCATATCACGATATATGGGCATATCGGTCGATATAAGTGTAAAAAACTCAGGTTTAAAATTTTTTTTTTTAAAAGCTTAAATGCTTTTTCCTTCATTTGTATTGGTCACATTAACATTAAAAATTAAAACCATTAAAGATTAAACAGTACACTTTAGTAGTATTCCCTAAATCCCTAATTGGATTATTGGTATTGAAATTTGGGGATTTAGAAATCGCAAAGTTTGTCAAGACAGAAGAGAGACTTCGTGAGATGTCTGGAGACTGAAGGAGTCAAGAAGACGAAAAAGTGAGAAGAAGAAGAAGAAGAACTGAAGCTGCAAGTCTGCAACTCTCGGCAAGTTTGAACCCCTCCGGCAACCTCCAGGTAAGTAATTTTTTATTTTTTATTTATTTGGTTCTTCTTCTTCTTCTTCTCCAATCTCCTCCCAGTCCTCCGGCGAGTGCAACTCGATCCTTCTTCTTCTTCTTCTTCAGTTCTTCTCACTTCTTCGTCTTCTTCACTTCCGTCAACTTTCTCCGTCAGTTCTTCTTCTTCTTCTTAATTTGCAGTTGCAGGTTTGCACACAGTGACAGACCTCTCAGTTTTTTTTGTTTTTTTTCCTTTTTTCTTCTTCTTGCCTTGTAGATGCAGGCTCGCTTACATCGCAGACCTCTCGTTTTTTTTTACTTTTTCTTCTTCTTGCCTTGCGATTGCGAGCTTGCACACAATCATAGACCTCTCGGTTTTTTGTTTCTTCTTCTTGCCTTGCGATTACGAGGCTTGCACATAGAAAGAGAAGGTGTTTTTTTTATCTTCTTCTTGCCCTGCACACGCCACACATACACAATTACACACACAGAGACAGGGAGAGAGTCGAGAGACGAGAATGGGGGGGTGGAGGGATTTATTACAGCCGATAGTTCTCTCGGCTTTTTTTCCCCCTTCTTCTTGCCTTGCGATTGCGAGCTTGCACGATCACAGAGATGGTGTTTTTTATATTTTTCTTCTTCTTACCTTGCACACGAGCACACAGCACACATACACGTTATTTGATAGGCTAATCTATGTTTTCATACTTTCATGTACACTAATGGATATTACACTTTCATGAATTAAACCATAGTATATTAGTAGTACACTTTCATGCTGATTTTTGATGTTATAGGATATATACTATAGCATACTAAATGACATTAAAAATAGAGAAAATAAAAAATAAAACATGGTCGACATGCTCGTCATGGCAACGCCATGGCGGGCGACATGTCGATATATCGACGTGACACCCCTCCACCGATTTGGATCTCCGTGACGCCGTGACAACTATGGTGTAGGGTAGGAGATTTCCCCCACACTGTCGGCGTGGGAAACCTTCTGTCTTATCTCTATGACTATACAATGTAAAAGTATTCTCAAGTCTCCATCTACTTTTTTCTTTTTTTCTTTTTGTATTTTTGGAGTATATGATTACTGTTGTTCCTAATGCGTTAACCTCTTCTCATGTGTTATTTATTTTATTTGTATTCTTATGCCATTATGTACATTATAATAATTCTTATGTAATAATTACTGTTTAATAGATCATGACATTTTCAGTTCATTTCTGTGTTTTATTCATCAAACTTTCAATTTTTAACAATATTTATATTTTAACTAAGAACTCCACCAGTGTTTGCTGCTGGTCCCAAGCTTAGATGAAGGAGGAGGGTTGGTGCGCCAGGTTGGCAGCCAGCACTGGAAAAAAAACCCTGGCCAAACCCTTTTACATTGATTCTACAAGCTTATATTATTCATATTTTAACTAAGGGTTTTTCTTATTGACATCCCCTAAGGTGTCAAATAATTTGTAACCTCACTTTTTTGCCCTCTAGTATAACACACTTTTTTTTCTTCCATTAAGGGTATACTGTCATTTCACAAGTGTACTTGAAAAATATTTTTCAAAACCTTTTATACCCCTAACTAAAAGAACTTTTTGGAATAAGACAAGGGGCATTCTAAAGAGTTGTCATTTAGACAGTCCCAATAACTAATACAAGGTGTAACAACAACAACAACGTAGTCTTATCCCAACTAAATGGAGTCGGCCACATGGATCCTTGCTCTCTAATCAGCTCTATTCGAAGTCATAGATGAAATGAGGCTTAATCTATGCATGTCTTTCTTAACCACTTCTCCTATGGTTATTTTAGTTTTGTTCCTGTTTCTTTTGGTTCCCTCAATTTGATTCAAGTCACTCCTCCGTACTGGGGCATCCGAAGGACTCCGTTGAAGATAGCCCTGGCACCTTAAATGACTCTCTCTGAGCTTATCATGGATTGGATTTACATCCAACCCAGCTCTAATATGGTCTTTCCTTACTTTATTCTTCATAGTTTTCCCACACATCCATCTCAGCATCCTCATCTCCGCTCGACGTAGTTTATTTATATGACACTTCTTAACAACCCAACATTTTGCACCATACATTATAGCTGGTGGGATGACAGTGATGCAGATTCATCATTGAAATGGGCTTATTTCTTTAGAAATAAGTCTAGGGTTGGGATATATATATGTTGGGCCTTTGATCCCAAGGGTTTTCTATGTAATAGGCCACTTTAATGGGCCTAAACTAGGGAATAGGGATACATAGGTTGCATACGGGATTAGTCCAATGCTTAGTTTATTTTTCATGTTTTAGTGTTTTAAATTGAACCGATTGAACAACTGGTCCAATTTAAGTGAAATGTTCTTATTGGCTGATAGGGTCTTATATCCTGTTGGTTACTTGGGGATCTTCTTAGTTAAAGTGTTTAAATTGGTTTTAAGTTGTTTTATTAGGTCCCCACCCCTCCACGATTTAGTGAGGGAGTGTTTTGTTTAGCCTAGGATTTTGGCCATTGGCTTTTATTATAAATAAAATTTCATGGGAGGCTCCAGACTGTAGAATAGTTTAAAAAAAAAAAACAGAATTGTGCCGCCATTGATGCTGTTGCTGCTCCTTGTGAGGTTGCATCCTTGTGGTTTTATCAAGGTGGGAACGGTAGGTGGATTTCCTACGACTCCTTGCGCCTTGACGGCCAGGAGGAACACGAAGATTGAAGGGGGTTCTATCCTTCTTTGCTGTCCAAGCTTGTTGTCAGTGGATTGTACTATAAGTTTGAGACACAATATTGTTTCTAACCTTCTACTCCCCCCCCCCCCCCAAAATCGATTCCTCTTTGTTTTTGTTTGAATTTCGTAAACCCTAATCACCCTTCACCCTGTCCAGCATTAACCCCTCATCAGAATTTCATCAGATTTGGACCACAGTTTCCCCTTAGCATGCCCTCCACCCAATCCCAGGCTGCTACCCCAAATTGTCATTCAAACCCTAATTCCCTCTTCTCCATTAAAGCTCCACAAACCCTAAAATTTCCACAGCCTAATCTAACCATCAAAACCAGCCCAAAATTGGTTCGAACCTCCCTTCCACTATCCCTACACTCGATCCAAAGTGCATTCCAAAATTCCCACCCTAAACCCTAGTTTCACCTACTTTCTTATTTCCAAAACCCGAAACCCTAACCCTAAATTTTCTGAAATTTGAAATTTTGTTCAAACCTTGTTCAAACCTTCACTGTTAGCTTCCCCTAGTCCTGCCTAGCATTACCATATAAAAATTACCCCCATTCCCCCAAACCTAACCCTAGAATTTGACCTAAAACTCCTATTGTGCTCTATTGTAACTGCAGAACCAGCAGCCCCTTTGGTCCTTTGTTATCGGATCCTAGATAATTGGCCTCTAGTAGGACCTTTACCTATCTAGAGCTACATTAGACAGTCGTAATAAAATTTTCCTTTAAGCTTTAAAGGACTACGCCGATCACAGTGTACTCCGAACGCACCTCTCAACTTCATCCACCTTATTTTAATCTTTTGGGCTACATCGTCTTCTATGTCACCCTCTTTATTTATGATTGATCCTAGATATTTAAAATAATCACTTTGCGGAATCTCCCTCTCACCAATATTCACCACCTCATTATCCATCCCAGTTTTGCTAAAGTTATACACCATATATTCCGTCTTAGTTCTACTTATCTTCAGACCTTTTGATTCCATGGTTGATCTCCATATTTCTGCCTTGGCGTTAATACCTGTATTTTGTCTCATCCACCAAAACAATATCATCCACAAAAATCATACACCAAGGAACCTCTTCTTGTATGCCTCTAGTTAAGTCATCCAATTGAAAGTGCTTAAGGTTGATCTTTGATGTAACCGAATTGAAATTGTGAATTCATTGCCTTGGCCTCCTGCAATTTTTACACTAGTCACCACACCATCATACATATCTTTAATTATGTCCACATTATTTGCATGACACCCTTCTCTTCTCCTGAATATTCTGTATTAACTCTCTAGGGATTCCGTCATAGGCTTTCTCTAGGTCTATAAAGACCATATGGAGTTCCTTTTTGCCCTCTCTAATATAAGGTGTAAGCCCATGGGAAGTAAAATGAAATGTTCAAGAAAATTTTGAACAGGTAAAGATAACAAAACTTTTTGCCTACAACATGACACTGCCTGTTTTCAGCAGTTCTCCATTAGTGATGAAATCACAATTGCACTTCCTTTTTGTACTTGAAATAGGGACTTTGCTGCTCATTTCCTTCCTTTGGAACTTTATGTATTTTTGCAGTCTCAAAGTGAAGTTGTGAGCAGTACTATGGTTAAGGATCAAGTCAAATCAAAACAAGAAAATGGAGGAAAAGTTGATGAAATGAATGAAGATTTGACCGGAAAACATTAGTTAATAGGCTTCTGAAACTTGATCCAGTAAAAGCTACATTGTATCTGGAGGTTAGATTTAGCAGGAAAACATTAGTTTAGAAGCATTGGCTGCTTGTTTGACAATCTTGTTTGGTTTGCTGTGCAACGCAGGGATAACTGGTATATTCGAAGGAGCTGGTGAATTGGTTGTTATCATCTGCAGAAATCTGTAAATGCTTTGTCCATTTTGTATTGATATTTTCCTGTATGAGATATTGTTCAGGGTTTTATGGTGTCTATAATTTTTTGGTGATTTTGTGGCCGCGGTATCTCTTTAAAAGATTGTGATTATGTTTTGAGGGAAAATAGAAGTTGCTCTGGAGCCCAACTAGTATTTGAATGTTGGGAACGTTTCTCAATATCTTGTTTGAAACAGTTAACACTGGTGAATCAATGGTGATAGGGTTGGGGTAGGTGTATAGAATTTTTATCCTCTCCTGTTACTGCACGGTGCAGTAATGCACCGTGCGGCACTGCAGAGGCCATGTGGCACAATGGGCCCCACATGGTGCACATGGCCTCTGCAGCCGCCGCACGATGCATTACTGCACCGTGCAGTAACGGGAAAGGATAACGATTCAGGTGTATAGACAATAGACTTACCTCTAACATTATGGAGAGATGAGATTCATATGGTATAACTTCTGAAAAATCTCATTAGTACGGGTTGAAACGCTTGGAGTCGCAGGTTCTGGCCCAGCTTGTGGTGGCCCTACTAAGTTTTCTTGGATCTCATTTGTTTCTCTCTTTCACGTTTTCACGTTGGGAAGAGAAGTGAAAATTTTCAAATTAAAAAAACAAAATTTTGTAATTATTACTCAAAACATGATTGTATAAACTATTTAAAATTAATTATTATATTTAATAATAATATTTTGTAGATGTAATTTTTTTTATTGCACAAAAAGATGTAATTTTTATTTACTTTTTAAACCCAAGGGTTGAATACACTGCACGGTATCGATCAACCTACCAATAGAACGTAAGGAAACACTGATCATTGATCTAATGATCTTAAGATTCGTATTGTTCACTTACACAACCTTGCAAGGGTTAATATGTGGCTCTGTCTTTAAACTTACTTTGTGAATGCTATCTTTAGAGACGACATTGGTACAACTACTGTTGCTGATTACCATAGTGCATAGATTGTCCTTGAATCTCACTGTAGTTTAGAAAATATTGTTTTGATGCCAATCAACCTTCTCAGAAACATTGTGTGTAGTCATAAATTGACAAAAAAACTCGGCAATGTTTCTGCTCTATCCGTGTTGTTGACTTCGCTAGGTCCACTTTCCGTGTTGTTGTTCCTTTGTTGCTCTTCTAAAGCGGTAGCCATGAGTTCTTTAACAGCGAAACCAACAAACGATTAGGACATTGAGCAGGAAAATGTCCGACTCTCCTCTTCCAGCTTGATGAAGAGGATCATCATATCAACCAACTCCATATGGTGGTGGTGGTGGTGGTGGTGGTGCAACATGAGACGACCTTGTGGGATGGAATTGGGACCTCAAACTGAAAATGACTCTTCCCTTTATCTGAAATCTTAAGTTGTATACCATCAGCGTTTGAATGGAACTGTCAGCTGTGTTGAGGGTATCAACACGACCCGTGAGATTTGGCAATCTCCATCCTCTTTTCATCTTTCTCCGAATTCGATCCGCATCCGTATTTGATTAGAGATATCTGGGAAAAAATCCGAATCCGAATATTTAATTAAAAAAAAATTAAGTAAATAACGATCTTGAGGGTTTTTGAAGATTCAACAGGTTCTAGAATATGAGGAAAAGAGAATCATGATCTAAAACTATGGATTCAATTTGAATTGTATCCACTAGGGGGAGGAAGGTTCGGGTTACACAAGGCAGAGGTGTAAACGGATGGTTGAAAATCCGAATTCCATTTGCATCCGAATCCATCCGAATCTGTTTAGAGGTATCCGTATCGGATCAGAAAATATCCGAATCCGATTACATCCGATCCGTATCCAAGCCGAATCCGATCCGTTTACAGGCCTAGTACTTCCTGGCCAAGTTTGTAACTTGCCAAGCACACGTGATGGGAGCAAACATCTCAAATCTTTCTCTATTTAAATATAAAATATGTCCTTCATTATATGTCGAAATATAATTATATAAAAACAAGAAAAAAAAAAAAAACCATAGACTTCCTAATTAAAATGTGAAACCCAAACTAACTCAAACTCAATCTCCTATTTCCTATATAACCTAATCTTAGCAAAAACATGATAATATAAAAGAAGGGAAAAAGAAATAAGAGTAAACATCTCGTGCACCCCTGAGGTTTGTTGACTTGTCATGTAGTCCCCTTGGTTTTTTAAATCTTACTTACAATAATGAAAGTGATGGCACTTCCTCTTTCTGTCTCTCTCTCTCTGTAAGAAGACGAAGATTAGATATGAAGAGAAGACTACAAGCGAAGGTAGGGGAAGATGAGTGCGGATTGAAGTGCAGAAGAAGAAAGGGTTCTCCTAGAGTACAGGTTGGGAAGATATGGTACCTGGTTTCATCAAGGAACATTGTCCTTCAATTACCCAAACATTCCCCGATACAGGTAACTAGTATTCTGAGTCAATTTCAGTTTAAAACCTCCATCGTGTGCTCTGTTTTGAACCCTTTACAACCAATAATGCTCATCTCATAAACCCCTAACTTGAGCCTTGTTGAGCCTGGAACTTTGTGATAATCTAGCCCCTCTATAGACCCAAACTCGACCGTGGTTTGATGGTGGCCATCTGGCTGCGGCTAACATCGAAGTATCAGCCAGCATAGCACTCGCCCTGACCCTGAATCTGTTCCTGACTGTGAAACTACCCCCGACTCTGAACCGTCTGTCATGGTTCCTGTTGTTATTGGAGTTGAATCTCTTTTGTTCTTCAGACTGTAAAGAAAGAAAATTACAAAGAATTTTCATTAAAAAAAAAAGATTTTAAGTTTGTGGTAGAGTGGGGCCGGGTCCCACTTCTTCATATTAAAAATAAAAAAACATATCAAAAGGCAATAGGGTAATTTCTTAAAGGAAAAATAGGTATATTTGTTTGCTTCGTTATTTAAATTTAGCCAATAATGACTTAGTGGCGTTAAGTAAAGTCAAGTTTGGAAAGTAGGGGAGGTCTGGGTAGTAATCAGAAACACAGGGGAGGTCCCCTGAATTATCAAAAAGGTTACGAGGAATTTGAGTAATTTGCTCAAAAAAAATCATATGTTCTAAATACAACTATAGAGGAGTAAAGATGGCAAAAGGGTGGAGTTAATGGGAGACCTGCCCTGTCCCACCTCTAAGGGAACTGATTTAGTATGCCTAGTACGGGGTTTGAGATGGAAAATTATCCTCTCCAATTCCTTAAGGTGCGGCAGTATTAGGTGGAGATGTCAACACGTGGCAACAGCTGCATCCAATAATCCATATCAATGAAATTCGATCGTTGGATGCAGAAGCTATCAGGTGTCGACATCTCCACCTAGCATTGCCGCACTGCCACACTTTAGGAATTGGAGAGAATAATAATCCATTTGAGATAGTTTAATTAGTGTTTTATACAACGCAAGGAAACCCATCCGACCCTGCCTCACACAACCCAACAATTTTCATTGGAGTGCAGTAGGGTTGGGTTAAGCAATGTCTTAACTGGGCAGGGCTGGGTTTGGCTAAACTCTGCCTTGGTGCACACTTCTACAAGTTACTGAGTTTCAGAGCTTTTAATTTATCCTAGGGGTAACTAGGTCTTTTTATACTAGTTCTAATATCCAAGAGGTAGTTAGCCAGCTAGGTCTTTTGGTTTTAATATTCCAAGTTCATCCATGTCATTTCAAGGTCACTGAGATCCTTATGTTATAGGTCAATACCGCTCATATAAAAGGGTACTTTGGTCATTTTGATGGCATTCAAGTGTTTCTAAGGACAGTCGAGCCATTCCTGTTTGCAAAATTTGAGACTTGTTCATGTGTAGGCGTAGGACCTGGTGGAAGTGTTCAAAGTTTATGACTTCAAACCCAGAGTTGATTCAGACCACTACAAGAAATTGGGTCTACGACGGCGTTTTTAAACGCCGCTATAGATCCCAAAAACGCCGCTGTAGCATTCAACGACATTTCTACTTTGTGCCGTAGAAACGTCGGCGAAGGTACCGCCGTTTTTGTACAACGGCGTTTTTTGAGAGTGACTGTGTAAGTGCCTTTACCGCGGCGTTTTCTAATAAACGTCGTGGAAAATGTCCTACAACGACGTTTTTAAAAGTGCCGAGGTAGGCATTGAATTCCTAATTGTTGCGACGTTTGTAGCAAATGCCGGGGCTTAGTACACTAAAACGACGTTTATAAAAGCGCCGCTGTAGGCAATAATATTGAGGCATTTGTTAATAAACACCGGTAAATGAGGCCTGGCTTTTTGTTTTTGCCGACGTTTTTAAAAACGCCGCTATAGGTGCTATTTTTTTTTAAAAAATTTAAGAATAGCTTCTATCTATTCCATTAACCTGTTTCAAATATAATAGATTCATTCTGCCACCTATTTCATATATAATGCATTCATCCATATTAATCTTTTCGACCACTTGTTTCATATAGAACACATAAATCCCACAAAATAATGATTTTACTAATGCCAAGATATATTGAACTATGTAAAATATCCATTAAACATAAAATAAAAATAGAGTCTAAAGTACTAAGGTTCCGATATCTGCAAAAAGACAAGATCCCTCCTACACGTAATCCATAGTTCTAAGGTTCCAATACTACAAAAAGATAAAAGATCCCCTCCTACACAAAATCCATAGTACTAAGGTTCTGATACTGCAAAAAGACCACAAAGAGACCCCCTTCTATAAAAAATTCATAACCCAATTAGCAAGTAAAATAATATTAGTTCATGGATCTCTGAAGCCACCAAAGTTATACTCCCAGTGAGGAAACCAAGCCCAAAAGTGAAATTCCAAGACCTGAACACCATCTCCATCCTACACAAAACCATCAAATAGCAATATAAACTAATTAGTAAGACTGAAGGTGACAAGAGGTATGCACAAGTACCAATAACAAAGTAAACAAAAAATTATAGGGACAGATAAACAATCCAATCAACCATCCTTCACTGGCTTGTATAAATAAAACCTCTTCACAGATCTTCACACTCAAGCCCACACTCAAAGCCTTGAATTGTGCAACTTTCCTAGATGTTCTTAATGGATAATTAAAGCTTGTCTCAAGGAGAAGTAAGCATTAAAAAGTAGCATTACTTCCTACTAAACCTTGGAATTGCTTACATAGAGACAAGAATCATGCTTCAATCGAAAAATGCTGAGAATACCCAAATGCCTAGCGATTTTAGATTCAATGAAAATCAAGGAAATAAATGCATTTACATACACATGCACACACATGCACACAAATCTGAAATACACAGAGAAAGCTGAACCGGAGGTCCAAAAAACAAATCTAACACAGATCATACAATTTCAACCATCTTCTATCTTCTCGATCCTCTAATGCTATCAACAAGATCGGATTTTACAACACAACAATTACCGAATTCCAACACGCTCTATGGTCTCTTCGTGCGTGCGATATTACTTCCCAAGAATGTCAAAATTGTGTTAACATAGCAAGTAAAGATATCACACAACGTTGTCCCAATCAAACAGTGCAATAGTATGGTATGATTTATGCATGTTAAGGTACTCCGATCGTTCATCTTCTCAACTATGCAAGAAAATCCAACTTGGTATTTGTGGAATGTGAATAATGTGTCAAACCCAGTTCAATTTAATCGAGACTTTGGCAAATTTAATGAATGACCTTGTGAACCAAGTCTGTCTTTGGTTCTTCCACTCGAATGTTTGCAACATGTGAATTATACAAACAACTTTGAGAAGACTCATGGGTTAATTCTGTACTCTGATATATCTCGAATGACTGCAATAGATGCTTAGTTGAAGTTGTTGCTCATATCCCAAATTGTTGCAATGCAAAGCAATGTGGGAGAGTTCTCATGCCCAACTGTAATTTGAGGTTTAAGCTCAATGATCCTTTCTATGAATCAATACCTGCTCCAACACCTCCATCACCTCCTTCAACTCTTCCTCCTCTTTCCTCGCCTCCACCGGCAAAACAAGATAAGAACACGGGTATGTTATGCTTTTAGGAGCTCTAGTTAATATGATTGAAGTTTCATTTTATTTTTACTTCTAATTTTTTTCTATTAGAAGCAAGATTGACCCCCTCCCCTCAAACACACACCATTGAACTTCAAGACTGTCTATTTTTTTATATGTAAGAAAAAGAATAACAAATGCAAGTTTGACTATTTCTAAGATATGCTCCAAATTAAAGACCTAATCTATCATCAAATAGAGCTTTCACTACAATACAATTACTTATGGTTGCGGGAATATGAATACTTGAATTGCCATTAGTCTAAGGTTTCTTGGAAGAATTGATCTTTGGATACTATGTTATCAAGGATTTAAATTGTGGAAAGTGTTGAGGTATAACATACAAGAGAAAAATGAATGCAAGGTGAAAACATATTTAGCTCACTATTTAGGCAAATTGGCTTAAGCCGGTGCCGGGGTTTGGGGTTTGTTTTCACATGCGCTTGTTGTTCAAAGTTGGGGTTTGTTAAAGAGTAGGAAGCGATTAAAGAGTAGGAAGAAGACATCAAAAGAACCCAAATCAAACTCAAAACTAATCCATGCAACAGTTCAAATGAAACTCAAATCTTGAAAGTACTGAAAGCATACCGTACAGTATAGACGGACAAAAAAGCCAACTAATGCAATGGCCTCAATTATCACTGTTCAAATGAATGGGTAAGTAAAATCAATATATATAGTACTTCAGATAAAAATTAAAATAAAAAACCAACAAAATTTCGTAATTTTATTACTTACATAAGTGAGTTGAACTTTCCGAACTACTTCTACCCCGAAGTATTTGAGATAGATCAGCTACAACACGTTTCAAATCAGCAATTTCTTCCTTCATCATTGCAAATTCTCTTTGTCTTTCTTCTTTCTCCCGTCTCTCCTCAATATTTCTTTGTGTAAGGCCAAGAGTACTCGGCTTTACGCCTAGGCCTGCACCGCGCACTCGGCCTGGAGGATCAACGCCAAATGCTTCCACAAAAAGATCGTTTTGGACAACACTCGTCTCTCTCATTTCTGGGGGTAGTTCTTCCAATTTCTCTTCAAACTTATCCTATAAACCAATGTATAACAGGTTAACAACGGACATCTCTTATTTCATCTGTGTGTCCACTTGTGGTACCAACACCAACTCCTTCAAAGGTTTGACCGGGAAATGCATCTTGAAGTATGTCATGCATGTTAACAATATCTTCATCTTCTTCATCAACTGTAACATTTTCTGTCACTGTGGTATTTGAAGATATGTCGTCCCCATGGAAACTCCATATCGTGTAACCAGTCATAATTCCATCAACTATCAAGTGGTCAAACACTTCATCCCATGTTCCCAATCGTTGATTAATGCAATTTACACATGGGCATAAAATCTTCTCTCCTATGGGTACTTTGGAAAAAGCAAAGTTTAGGAAGCCATTTACACCAGCTTCATATATATCGCCCGCACGGAATCCACGATCCCGTGACTTATGAATCCAACTCTTATCCATATGATGGTACCCTAACTTTCTCAATAACCTATAAAAAAGAGAAGGCCTAAAACCAATCATAAATTGACTATCAACACAAGAAATCAAATCAGAAGCAGCTTTGGAAACTATCAAAATGTAGAATAACAGAACAACTCAGGCCTAAAACCTATGATAATTATAAGAATTAGACTGCATAAAAGATTCCATTCGCATCACTATTTCATGCTTCTATATGCATAAACACTATTTTTTTCTTTTTACATATATGCCCATCAAATGTGCTAGTTGTACTCTTTCCCTCTCTCTGTCTCTCTGTCTCTCTCTCTCTCTCTCTCATATTCTCCCTAGCTCTCACTTGTCTCTTGTGTGGATATTTCTTTGAAGATTGATCCAATTTGTTTCCCATTTTGTCTCAAGAAGTGGATTAGCACCCCTTTAATCAGCACCCTACAACTGAAAAGGTATGGATCAACACCCTTTGATACATCTTTTGTCTTAGGTTAATATTATATCTCGGATCTCAAACTCAAAACATAAGTGCTCTTCGTATGTAGTTTGGTTGCATAAATTGCTTGAATGGGTTTCCTTTTTTTTTTTCAATGAACTCATGGTAGAGAGTGGAGATTGTTTCATGAGATTTTTGGGGAAAATTTGATTGCATAAATTCTCAAGCTAGCGCTTCTTTCTTGTGTTGTGTTCTCTCTGTCGTTAATTGAAGGTCATTTCCCCATCAAGTTAATCGCAAACCGCTGCTATTACGCAAGAAGACCTCCATCCGTGCCGCTGAAGTTCAAGCTCCGAACTCCAGACTTTCACCACTCGAGCCCCGCTATAACCTGGGGTTTTTCTCGCAAAAATCGATCCTCTATTGGTGTCTCTCCTAAGTTCTGTTACGACAAGATTTTGGGGTTTTATGCCACCCTTTAAGAGGGCTGCTCAAACTCGCCTTGGCTCCTTTTGCCCACTCACGCTGCTACTTCTATTATTCTCATTGTGGGTATCAAACGTTTTCTCTATTCAGCCCTATTTTTCAGATTTTGGTTGATTACTTCTTCTAATTAAATCTTAGTCTGTTCTTCCTAAGTTTCCTAATAATGTTTAAATGAGTTTAAAAGGGAGGGTTGATCTGTTTAGCCTTTTTCAATATTTTCATATGTAGACTATCATAACCTATAAAGTATCAAGTAAAATTCCCCTTACCCAAAACAAAAAACAAGTAAGCTTCCCATTGATTGTTCACTATGTAAAACATGAAAAAGAAAAAGAAAGAGGAAAGTCCGAATGGTGGGTATCAACACCAACAATGAAACTTCAATGCTAAGTTGAACTTAAACAAATGACATTATGAACTAATCAACCAATCAAATTGACATTGGTTTTCGAAAAAAAATAGAACATAAGATGAATCTAGCTCTTAGAACTCAATGAAATAAAATACAAGCAAATAGAGACTAATTAATATATGAAGCCACATAATAGGGATAAAATCAAATAGAGAACCAAACTAATTGGACGAGTTATATGAAATCCCTCTATAACCAAAGAAGGGGAATAGTTTCATTCATGATGGTTAATCAATGGGAACCCTTCCTTGCTTGACAAAATGACAAGATATATGAGAGAGTGTTAATTAGTTGTGGATGAAGAAGATGGGATCCTAAACATCCAAATAGATCACAAGGATCACCGATGACTTTACAAGTTGCAATGTAATATAAAGGATTCATAGTGACACTTGGAAAGGGGAAAATCATCAACTAAAACTCGATTAAAGAACAGATCGCAAAATTTATAAACCCAATAGGAGATCGGTGTACACTATTAATTTCGTAACCAACGTAACATACAATAGCATGTACCGAATTCAGGGTTTTAGGTCTTAAAAGTGTAATCCTACTCAAGTAGGACTCGATCAACTACTCAAGTAGAAACATTATTTGAAAACAGAATCTGGAAGAGTGCAATATCCATAGAAGGTGTGGAGGTTACCTTTGTTTAACCCGTTAAGTTTTCTTCCAAGCAGTCGCGCCTCGCCTACCTTGGATTACCTACTGAATTTTTGAGAAGCGTGAGCTATGCTTCCCTGCCGCGGTGCTGCCTTAGTGCCTCAATTCTTACTTTCCTTCGTTGCCGCGGTTTTCAGTTTTCTTCCTTGCGCGCTGCCCTCTGCATCGTCCTTGTCTACCTTGGCTTTAGCATACCTCTCCTTTCCATCCTAAAGCTTCACGTCATGCTCGTTCTAAATGAGGGATGACCCATCACTATCATTGAAGTTTGATCAATACTAGAGTCACCCTCCTCAATATCCTCAACCAGTAACACACTTTGTCTTCCATAAGCACCCACATTTTTTTATTCTAGGGAATTGCCTTAGGATTTCACTTTGTACATGGAAAAGGAATACATGTATGTAGAATATAATATTAGATATACACATTAGCTCATATAAATTTTGAGAGCATCTTCTCTCTTCATATCTCTTATTTGCTTGCTTCTAAAATTTGAAGTGCATACTCTACCTTTCAATAATTTATACTTTGTAATATAACATTAAGAACCATTAACTATCAATCTATCATAACATCGGCATCGATACCCTTCCACCGCTTAGCTATTAGCAGAGAACTCCTTATCACAATCCGATCAGGTTGCATAACACCCACCAATAGGAGCATCCAATGTCAATAAATGTGTTGTAGGACAACACTCTAGGAACAACAAGATGAGTGTATAACATTCTACACCAAACTTAATTGCTACACAGAAAAAGATGAGTACTCTGCAAAATATCACTCAATAATAATGAAGTTTAATGTCACATTCCAAGAAGAATGCTAGAAAATATCAAACTAAAACCTTGCCAAATATGTCTTTAATTTTATGGTCTAACTTATCACAAGGAATGTTCCGAACATAAATCGTACGATAAAAATGACCACCCATTATAGGATCAGGAAAGCACCGTTTCAATGTGGATCACTGCATTATATGGCATGCTTAATTTTCAAGACAAATAAACTCCTTAACCCCTCTAGTATCTACTCAAGTCTTTCACTTCTTTACCTTTCTTACAAAGCTCTCAACATTGAAAGAACCTAGCCTACAATAATAGGGATTGACCTTTGAGAGTCCATCACTTGTTGGTTGTGGTTTTCTCAACTCATCCAAAATCAGAAACATTTTTCTTCATTCGAAAGCCATAGAAGAAACATGATATGCTATTTCTCTACCTCAAAACAAAACCCTGACATACAGGGAATACTGATATGCTATTTCTCTACCTCAAAACAGAACCCTGACATACAAGGAATACAGGTGAAAGGGATCAGTATACAGAATGATAAATATTCCAGGGTTGAAAGCACTGTGCCAATATTGGCGTTTGTGTTTAAACCTTTTGGGAGGACTAAGGATGTACAGAGTTTCCTTTAGTTGAATTTGATTAGCATGTGAAACATTGCTGATATTTGCTTGGGCCTGTTGTGCTCATTGAATGCAGGGATAAGAAGAGTTGGTGGCTCAAGATGCCTAAGCATTTGAAGAAGGTTCCTGCATTTGTCTAGCTTAAAGAAGAATCTCTTAAAGTATCTAAAAATCTTTCTATTGCAGACATTTTCTAATACATGTCTCCTATTTGATAGGACTTTGCTACTAATAAGGTCGAAAGAAATATTGCAGTATTATTTTGTATATCTTTTTTACTTTGTAGAGTCCTACTGGTGTTGCATTTCAAGCAATTCCCACAAAATATTTGCCATTGGAATAAGTGGAGCCTAAGACATGTAACAAATTCTAGAGAAGACACAGACTAAAACGAAATATCTAGGGGTGGAATGCAACATTATTATTATATTCAAAGAGTGGCTAAAAATGAATTCAAGGACATGCATACTACACTATAATAGAGATTTTGATTTAAACAAATTCCACAACATGGAAAAGATTTCCAAGAATTGACTTATTAACTAATATTTTTATGAACTCCCCAATGTACAAGTTGAATGACCAATTCCAAAACCCAAGCACCTGTTCATGGATTATAAAAAATTACCCTCCTAGATTAAATCTCAAGGGTTAAACTATTAAGAATAAACTAATATTTTAGCTCTTACAGCAGGTTTTCCAAAGTAAGATGCAGCATCTCACCTTAATGGTTCATCTTCTTCCTTTCTTTTCTCTCTTTCTTCTTTTCCTTTCTTTTCTTTTCTTTCCAATACCAGTGGTTGAGATCCCAAACATGCACACAACCACACTCACAACTTACTAGGACATGGCAACCACACACATACACACAAGAACACACATGCACACACATGCAAACATAAACACAAGTAATAGGATCGCCTCCTCTTCTCCTTATTATTTTCATTCTTTTCTCTTCTTTTCTCTTCTTTTCTCTTCTTTCTTACTTTTCTTTTCAGTTAGTTGTGTGGCTGAGGCCACTTGAACCTCAACCAAGCACCCAAACACCACAAACACACACACTCACACACTCATACATACAGCCTAATGGGCAGCCACATAAACACCCAAAGACACACACACTCTCGCAACCACTTGGGCAGCAACACACATGCACCTGGACTTACACAACCCACACACGCATATCAGTCTCTCTCTCTGTGCTGGCCAAGCTCCTCAGCCCCACGATCTAGGAATTTAACCAGGGCTGATTATAGCCCTTGATTCAAGCATATTACCATGAGGTTTTATAGTCGAGGTTTCCAAAAGAATACGACAGCTGTGGCAAAGGTAGATGGACCACAAGAAAGGCCATCAACTTTCAGGAATGACCAGAATTCGGTCTCGGTTCAATCATTTACAGAGGTTCATTATGGAAATAAAATGGAAAAAAGAAAAGAGAGCATGAATCATATTGCTCATATCAATCGAGAAAATATTGGTCAAAATGAACTCAGAATTGCATGAGAAATGAAGACTTGAGATTATACATTCAACAAAAGTAACTATGAATCAACAAGTCGAATTCCTTCAACAGAATAGTCATTCGATGGTCTCGCCGGCATTTGCCATGCCAGACCAAATTCAGTTCCATTGTCCACAAAAATTCAATTAGATGAGAAGAAAATGGAGAACTAGGTAAAAACACATGAATCGTCTCCCATAGCTAATACCCTAAACATGAATTTCCAAAATTTTCTCCAACTGAATCTCATAATCAAATAGGACAGAAGGCCCAAGAATTTAATCAACTAAAATGTAATTTGAGGGAAGAATCTTACTTCAGGAATGAAGAAAATCAAGGGAAAATAGGTTGGATGTTCACTAAAAGATAATTCGCGACCAAACACTCGTGAATCGAAGCTCCAAGGGCATCCCGCAGTGAATCTCTATTGAATCAACGACTTAAGCATTTCGCAGAGTCGGTTCCCAGATCTGGTTTGAATCGAGCAAAACCTCGATCATTCCAATCAAAAACCTTGAAGAAGAAAGCCTCAAACTCCTTTTCTTTCTACTCTCTCACGTTCTCTATCCTTTTCTTTCTCTCTCACTCACGTTCTCTCTCCATTTCCCTCTTTCTCTCTTCTTTTCTCTCCCACCTGCTCGATTTACCTTCTTTCCCACTTTATATTTGCCCTAAATCTCACTCCCACCTCTGTATTTGTCGGGAGCAGAGAGACGAGATCACAGGACGGCGGTCGCCGTAGGCAAAGAGGAGATCGCAGCCGCGCAGAAGTCTCGAATAGTGAGAGAGTTGACGCTTCTGGCGCTTGATAGAGGAAAAAGAGCGCTGCTCGGAGTTTGAAAAGATTTTTAGAAAACTTTGAGAGAGAGATGTAGAGAGCGGGGAAACAAAAAGGTTTTAGAGAAAGAGACGGAAGCGCGGGAAGTGAAAACAGCTTTTGGGTTTGGAAATCTATTATTTTATACGGCGTTTGTTTAAAAACGCCGTTGTATTGCAACATACAACGACATTTCTTTGAAAATGCCGTTAATAAGAATATTAAATCACCCTTAAACGGTGAGTTACGGTGGCACTTGTTAAAGAAAACGCCGCGGAAACTAATTTGTTTAATGGCAATTGTACACAAACGCCGCTATATACTCATATATGACGACGTTTGCATCTATACGCCGTTAGACCTTTATATATCACGGCATTTTTAAGAAAATGTCGATATATCTTCATATATGACGACATTTGTAAAAAATGCCGCAATAGCTCAACCCAAAGTGCCGCCGTTGCACCAATTTCTTGTAGTGGACTCTTATTTTCTAATTCTAACTGAACTCAGTTCAAGCTTGAAATAATGAAAAAGCAATCGAAACAAACTTATGAACAATTTGGATCTTCTACTGTCGAGTTGCCCGGCAGGACCGTGTTGCCTAGACATGGCGAGGTGTGCAATGACCGTCTCATCCTTGCCCGAGCGCCTTGCCCGAGTGGGGGTAAGGTGATCATTACGCATGTCATCGTGTCTGGACAGCACGGTCCTGCCGGGCAGCTTGGCAGTAGAGCCAATTGAATCCACGACTAGGAGGGAGTGTTGCGGGAAGTGGGGGAGGGAGTGAAGGTGGATCTACGAGATTCATAGGAGAAAGAGAGAGAGGTGAGGAGGGGGAGGGAGATCCAGAGGGCAAAACGAGGCAAGGGAAGGGAGAGGGTGGATTTTAATCCTCTCTACTGTCTTCATCTATCAGTGCAGTGCAGTGAGGGGCTGGCTGCATGACACAGGGATTATTCCAAATCCAACGGTTGGCTGTCTTTCTTCTTTTGATCCAACTGTTGGATTTGAAATAATCCACGTGTCTTGCAGCCAGTCCCTCACTGCATCTTACTAGCAGATGAGGACGCTTGAGATGATTAAAATCCGGGAGAGGGTACCTTAGGGATTTGGTACAATTTTCTTTGTGTGTGAAATTCGCATAACTAACCTCAAATTTATTTCAAGATGAATAAAAAATGTGGACAAAAAAAATAATAAAGTAATAGTGAGACAATCTATTTCATTCCCCGAAGTGCTTTGGAAGATTGCCCTTTTAACTAATTATATCTTTTCATCAATTCACTAAGGTTGTGTTTGGTTCGATAGGCATGAATGGAAAAGAAATGAAAAGAAAAAAACAAAAAAAAAATCATCGTGTTTTATGGACAAAAGAAAAGAAAAGAAAATCTAATAAAACAATGGGCTCATGTTTTCTATGCCGCAGCATAGGCTGCGCCCAGATACATGGGCCTGCCACTTAGAAGGGCAGGGTGATCATTGTATCCACCCTCATGTGTCTGAATGCAGCTTGCGCCCTGACACAGAGAACATTCTCTTTAAAACAATTATGCTTTAGAAGCCAATCGAATGGTAGTGTATACCCTATACAATATACACCATTGTATAAACCAATCCAATGGTAAATATATTGTACACATCGTGCTCCACGAAACACCACAAATTCACTCCTAATAATAATTCATCATCTTCCTCGCAGCAAACCTGCAACTCATCTGCCCGCCAGGAAAATGGTACAAACACAGCCTAATGGTGTGCTCATGTAATTAGACTCTTGGATAGTCATTGCATTCTCACATCCTATCACAAAGTCGAAAATGTTTCTCCCTAATGCAATGCAATGGTACGATTGGACTGGATTTAAAGATTCCCTACACATCCCCTGTGGAGAGACTCGATCTAATCATTTTATCAAGTTACTTTAAAGTATTAAAATTTTTTTTTCTTGAGTATAAGAAAGATGGAGAAATGTTTCCTATGGGGGTGTTGGGGGTGTACCACCCATGCTAGACATGTAGGGGCAAAATGACCACCCTACCCCCCATGAAACGTAGAAATGACTACCCACTTGCTGGTTGCTCATAGTTCTCATTGGCCCTGCATATGTGCAGGGGCCACGCTCTCTCACAAGAAACTCTTTCTCAGATACGAAGTACCTTGGCTTGTCCAAATCCTCTCCAATTACTTAGGCGTCCTATTTTTTTCAATCATCCATCTAACGATTGAGAAGACTTGAAAATACATGTTTAAACCATCCCCGCCTTTGGATGAATGGATGGTAATTGGAGAAGACTGGAGTTGAAAAGGATCTTTTACCCTTTAGGCAAGGCTTTCAGGGTTCCATATAAATAGATAAGTGGTCCTGATGCAGTTAACAAGTACTTGGACAAGGCTTACACGTGTCCATCTAAAAATAAATGAGTGGTCTTGAAGCAGTGGATAAATACCTGAACAAGGATCCAAATTTTAAGTTTCCAAATAAAAATAAATGAGTAGTCCTGAATCCTGATGCAGAATAATTACACCTGGACAAGGTTCTGGACCCGTACGGTAAGCCTGCCCTCCACAAAGACATTTTTCATGGCTTGTAGGAGGAGCTATTTAGTACAACTGTAAAGGTGTAAAGAGGTCATCAATAAGGACAAAGAACTAAGTACACCCTGTCCAAACAAATAAAAGAATTTTTTTTTTTTTTGTAGAAAGAAGGCTATTTATTTATGCACGCCTAACACCAAACAAAGAAAAAGCAAATACATAAGCCAGATAGATAGTATGATAAACACAAAATATGGATATGTGGTATCCAATACCAAGGAGTGGAAATCGACCCGGTCTCACATGCCATTGACTGGGTCGTCCAAACTAGAGGATGGGTCTCAACCACTTCCTTAGGAAAATAGCTATAGACACAGTTAATATTTAGCGCATGCATAAACGTGCCAAAAGATGGGGTCAAAAAAGTGCCAAAAAGAACCGGGTGATAAGAGGGGATGTCCATGCCAGACATGACCATGTGATTTCCACAAAAGACTGACAGCTTATGTGGTCCCCACTCTCTCCGACCAACACTTTCCCAAAGCGTACGGTCGGTGGCGCCGGTGGTGGAGGGCCAGGAGCTTGTGGCAAAATCCTTGAACAGGACTGGTATGAGCGCACACACCTCCCAGAACCAGGAACCGAAGTCGTACAAAACGACCGGCAAGACCAACCACCGAATACCAGAACCATTGGTAACGCTGATGAGACAAGCGGTGAGGACGGGAGATCCAGCCGCTGACAACGCCGAGAGTGAGCCATAATCATCATGGGCCCGAGGAGTTGTATCTTCCTTGTGTTCTTGCGAAGAACCCCCACAGGAAACCAGGCGGAAGCCCTTAGAAAAGGCGCCAATAAGTTCCCTGTTGCCGAAAGGGAGGTTGAACGCGACACCAAAAGCATGCTGCCCTTGCCAAAAGGAAGGGACACGAGGCTTACCCACCTCTTCTAGGTTATTTGGCTCAGGCCAATCATTGACATGGTTGCCATTGGTGATGACCTCCGGTGAGACTTGGGAGCACAGGCCGGTCCATGAAACCAAATTGGAGATGAAAACGAGGACTTTATTGGTATAGGTGGTGAGTAAATCGGAAACCGAATCCTCAAGTAACGCCCACTGCAAGCAAGATGAACGCATCGGCAAGGAGGAACGAAGGGCCAGGAGAGATCACCGTCCTTTGTCATCATCGGCATCATCATCATCGCCACCGTCGTTGTCGGCTTCTTCGTCGTTGGCGAGGCCCATAATCATGGTTGAAACTAAGGAGGAGATGGGGAAAAAGGAAACCACGCACTAATGGCGGAGACAAGAGACACACACTAACGGCAGAGACAATAGACACGCACGATAGTGGAAAGAGAAAAAAACCTAACGAAAGCGGTTAGGGCAACACCACCATCGATTCTTCGAAATCGAAATAACTCTAATTGTGGCACTACAAACAAAAAATTTTCACAATCCCTATATAGAGTTTTAGTACGTTTCCAAAATACTTTTCGATGCCCTTTACCACCCCCATCATGGATGGAGGAAAACTCAATCCTTCATAATTTGTAGTTCTAGGGGTGTCAAATGGTTGGTTTGGTTCGGTTTCGGTCGGATTGAATCGAACGGTCTCGGGATGATGAGATAAAACCAAACCGCTAAGAAACTTTGGTTTTCGATCGTTTCGGTTTCATTCCAGTGCGGTTTTGATTTTTCAACATTGGGTTAATGTCGGTTTAGATCAGTTTGTTTTTGGGTTTGAGCCACAATGAAATCGTACATTCATAATTTGTAGTGGGGAAAGATTCGATAAAAACACTTTAATTCACATTCCTCAAGTCAAAACAAGTAAACAACCATGAATAAGATATTTTCATGTTGTACTTTGAACATAAAAGAATAAATTGTAAGGGGAAGAATTGAAGATAACTAATATTTAAATCAATGGATTTACCAAAAAAAATATTTAAATCAATGGATAAATAGAGCTTGTAGCGAAATCGTTGTTACAAATTATATAATTATTTATCATTAATTGTAAGGGAAGATAATTAATATTGAATAAATAGTCACTGAGAAGATAACTAATATTGAAATAAAAAAAATGAACCCTATTGTCAAATCATTTATTTGACAATCCAACTAATTTTGTATACTGAACAAAGAGATCAATGGAAGAAACATTGTTACAAATCAATTTCCCTATTTATAACCTTATATTCATTGATTTGAACAATTCCCTTTACAGTCAAAAATTTGCTCACTAATATGAAATCAATGGATAGTCAATTCACCTATTCATAACATTATCCTAAATGATTTTTTATTGGTTTCATTCGGCTCTATTTTCGGTTTGGATATCGGTCAGTCTGGTGCAATCCGAGTTTCAACCGGTCTCGTCATACCCCAGTCCAAAACCAATCCGATAAGGATCGGTTCGATTCGATCTGGGTTTTTTCGATCGATCTTAACGGTTTGGGCTAGGTTTTGACATCCTTAATTTGTAGTACCATCAATCATAAGGATGATAGTGAGGGTTTTGAAATAAGGAATCAATATCCAATATCTGAATCTTATTTGATCTAATTCAGATCCCATTCACCGTGGATGAAGGAAAACTCGATCCTTCAAAACTTGTAGTTCATACTATGAACCATAGTTGGAAAACCAGGTTTTAATTGGGCTGAGTTGCCCGAGTTGAGTACAAAAATTTAGAAATTCTTATGAAGAGTCATGTAGATTAGGTTAGGGTCATTTTTACGAAACTCTGTCATAAATCGTCTTTGTCCAATAAGACTTAATATTTTTACCTAATTCATGACAGACTTGACAAGTTTAGTCATTTTTTAAATACCGTAAAGTTGATTCCCTTAGAAACTAAGTTGAGTAAAATAATAAATTTGTATTTTAAAATACTAAAGAACCCTCAACTCCTCATCTCCCTTCTCTTGTTCAATGATATATACTCAAAATGCATTGATATGTGATTCCTTGATTTCCATTTTTGTTTTCTCATATTTTTATGTATTTTTATGGTTAGTTGATTAATTTATACATATTTATTGTATTAAAAATAACAAAAAAACATGACTTGTCTTTATCATATTTGAAAAGGCTGAGTCATCAGATTTTTTTAAAACATGAATTGAATCAGAAAACCTGGTTTTCAATTATATTGTTAATTACAAATAATGCACTATAGGGATGAAATAGAGGATTTTAAAATAAAGAATCAGTATGATACTATTATCTAATCTGATTTTATTTTTAATTAATTGGAATAGGAATTGAAATCGGGCCCAGCTGATGGGTGGATTCTCGTGATTCGATACCAATTTTTAAACAATATCGTACATGGTGACGATGGATGGCCTTTGCAACAATTTGAACCTTTCCCTTAAAACAATTAGAACTGGAATCCCAAAGGATCTTGCCAAAAAATGAATCCCAAAGGCTGATAGATGTTTGAAGGTACTAGACGGTGGAGGATACGGGATACCTCTGACGTCTGCTTACCCTTTTCGATCTGGAATCTCGAGTCCGACACAGGTCTCTGTACGAGGACACTCCTTGGGATCTTACACCACCCACATAGAATCCAAATAAATCGGCTCCCCGTAGTGCGGACCTGGATCCTATGCATTAGGGCAGCCGGGCTGCATGTGTAGTGTTAGACTCAAGGTGACGTATTTTGACCGCCTTACCCCTACCTAAGTGCCTTGCCCGAACAGAGGTAAGGCGATCAAAACATGCCGCCTTGAGCTTGGCGCTGCGCATGCAACACGGCTACCTGGATGCACATGGTCTTTTTCATTGTAGTGCAGGGTGTGCTACAGATCTTATAGCGCAACACAAGAGCTTACCATGGGAATTCTTAATTCAGATTTTGAAATTAAGAAATCCTCCAATTCATCGCATGTGCACCATGTTCAACTGTTCCAATATGATCCGTGTCGTCCAAATTGGAGCTCATCCACATGGCAAAGCATTGATGCCACACTACAAGATTTGTAGCATGGAACATGCTACAAAGGAGCCAGATCGGAATCCAGATGGGTTAGTGGATTCCATATGGGTGGTGCTCAGATCCCAACGAGTATCCTCAGATGATTCCATGTGGGTGGTGCTTATGTCCCAAGGAGTGTCCTCCTAATTTATGGTGCGACCGCGTGGCTGCCCGTCTTGTCGGTGCTTCGTAGATACAGGGTCGCGCGTAAAGACCACCTTACCCCCACTCGGGCAAGGCATTCTGAAAGGGGTAAGGCGATCTTTGCTTCCGACCCTGTGTCTATGTAACACAGGCAGGACGGACAACTGCGCCGTACAGGATCTAAATCCCGAGGACATGGATTCTCATGAGCAAGATTGTGGTCGAGATCATCTACGGTGTCCTGCCCAGAGCGGCGCATAAACAGGACGCCCTGCAATGACTGTCTTACCCCCGCTCGGGCAAGATGCTCGGACAGGGGGAAGGCAGTCATTGCATGGCGACCTGTATGTGCGCCGCTCTGCCCGTGGCGCCGTAGAAGATCAGGGTCCGCAAGATTGTCCCACCTTCTCACTTCACTTCACTCCACACCAAGTGGCTACACTGCCACTGTTAAAAAGCCAGGCGTGCTGCAAGCCTGCAACTAGTTTGTAAGATTTTAGTTGGTTAGTTGATTCATTCACTGTCAGGTGTCTACCTATCACTCTTTCATGGATTGATAGGACACCATCTGGCAGATCATCCATCGAATGTGGAGGGAGAAAGAAAGAAAGATTCCAAGACTGAAAATATTTGTAAAGTAATAAAAGGTTTAACTGCCACCATCTTTTTCGTGCTTGAGGCTTCATTTTGATTTTCTGATCATCTCCTTCACTGGAGAGTGGAGATTCCAAGGTAGAGTCTACTACACTAGTCTTTTTGTTTCTCTTTCTTCTCTTTCTTCTTTCTCTCATACTCTTGGAATTTTGAATTTTGGTGGGAATTGGAACAGTTTTCTAAAGAGAAAGAGAAGCAATCATGTTGCAGAGGAGTATCAACCTTCGCGGTTTGGTTCTCTTTTCAAGATATGGTCACTCGTTTTCCAAGGTTAGATTTCTCTTCCAGGGGCCTGCAACTTCCTCACTCGTTTTTAATTTTATTTTTTATTTGATTTTAATTAGTTTCTTTGGATTTAAAGGAGCTATCACCTACCAACATTCATCTTTTTGTACTCTTACTTAATCTGGAGTGTGATGGATTTGGTGGAGTTTTAGCTCCTGTTGCTTGGTCATGTGGAATTCGCTACCCTAAAAGAGCATGCTTTTCTCTTCTTCGCCATTGATCCTCTTTCCCTCGCTATCTTATCTATCTTTGTATTTGATTTCCTCATTTTCTTTGCTGGTTATTTTCCTTGCAAATCTTGTTAGTAGATAGTTGATCCATGCGGAGCGAAGCCAAGGCTTCCTATGTAAAAAGCTAAGAGATGATGAACAGATTGATTACACTCCCAATTCCTGATTCCATTGAAATGGAACTAGGAAACTGGTTTCTACATTGGGCCTCCCAGAGTTTAAACAGCGCCTGGAGAGTCTAAAGGTCTTGGATCTGCAAAATAAATAACGCTACCATCAATTTTTCTTTTTGGAATAGGGGACGATTTAAGGTTTAGGTTTGATTAACATCTCTGATGATGTAAGTTACAGTTCAGGAGAAGGGAGAGAAGATGTCCGATTCTTAAACTTTTTGGCTCTGCTTTCTGCTTTCAACCAAAAAAAAAAAAAAAAAAAAAAAGCAGGACACTAGCAGCATTTTACTCATGGGGTTTTCACCATTTCTGGAATAATTTGATGGATTGTTCCAGGTCTCCTCAAATAGAGCTGGTCATGAGTGGCCCAGCGGCCGGTTCAACCTTATCTTAACGCCCTTTAGAACATGTTTTAGACTCCCGGCAAGGCAATTGGTCTTTCAGGCAACAGTTTGATCTGAGTCAAACTATCAGAGGGGAGATGATGGATGGATTCATGAAATTATTATATTGTAAATTTGCTATATTTTTAGTAGTTTGATTTTCAATTTGCATGAATATTTTATGAATGTTCACAGTATAATTATTGATAACAGGAAGAGAAGGATTTCAAGCTCCTCCTGTTGAATATATGTTTCAATTATTACTACCAACATCATTATGCTTTTTGTGCTGATAACTTTTCAGCAATTTTTTGAGAACGAATATAGTTTAAGAATATGATCTTGACTGACCAGCTTTTGGGATTGGTGTATCGTTTGTGTGATTACACTTTCATCAAAAAAAAGAAAAAGAAAAAAAGAGCAGGAATTGATTTATTTTTTGCATCCTTGCAGTTCTTTACACCTCAGGCTGCATCTTCTTTGCAAGCAGTGGCTGAACCTGCTACTTACAGGTGACTATATGGAAAATGTCGATTCATGCTATGTGATCCTACGATAATTTTTCTTTGTGTGTCTCTTGTGTTATTTCGTTCCTATTCTGAAATACAAGAGCCTGCCTGAAGGGGTCAGCACTAGCTTTTTACTTGCTTTCCACCATTTATCAAACATGAATTCCTCTTCTTCCGGTTGATAAGGATTTTGGTTCCCCTCAGATTACATAGTACTTCTCAAGTGTGAGGAATCATTAATACCTTCTTTCTTCCCTTCCCTCTATGTGGTATATAGAAGTGAGCCTGAAATCTAAATGGCCATATGCAGAAACTAATAGGGGGCTTGAGCAGCAGACTCAGTAGCTTGTTGTGTGCGGTTTATTTAGCATCAAATTTGTTTGCCATCTGACTCTCTGGAACTTTGCATAATCTGTAAAGAACAAGGGTTTCCACCAGTCTTACAGATGTCTTTTTGAGCCCTTCGTCCTCTGAATTGGATTTGACTGTAGTATTTTATCCACTATTCTTTCCAAAGAATATTTTATTTATGGAACTTAACTGTTTGGTGAAAATTGTTGTAGGGGAGATGATGAGTATGCCGATTTGAACTGGGATGACCTTGGATTCGGTCTTGTGCCCACCGATTATATGTACATAATGAAATGTTCAGATAATGAGAAGTTCTCACCTGGTGAACTCAATCGCTTTGGTAAGATCGAGTTGAGCCCTGCATCCGGAATCTTAAATCATGGGCAGGTTAGTACTTGTTGATTGTCCAATTCAAAATACAAGTTATTACAATCTACAAAAGCTCCTCCTTTAGGGGAAAAATTTCCCCTTTTCAATCAGATTTCCCGATTGAATAGAAGTAATATTTAGAATTATGACTCTACTGAGTAAATATGCAACCATATCAAGATTCATTTGCAGCATGTTAAGAGGGGTTGAATTCCAGGGAAGGTCTTATCACAAGAAAGGTTTCATATGCTGCTGGGGATTCAGACTATTGGATTTTGCAGGCATGGATTATTGGTTACAGTCAGGTTTTTTGACTGGACAAGCAAGGATCACCAAAAAAGTGGGAGTTCAGGCCAGGATTTGTGCATAAAATGGAACACCTGGGTTTACTTAATGTACTCCAGTTTCATGTGGAGGTTACTTTAAGCTTCCTACAAGTTTCTATTCTATATTAGACTTGGGATTTGTTTGGAAACAACATGGCATGAAAATCATTTCTTCATACCGTTTTACTTTGCATGGAATTTGAATGGGCTCCTCTGCAGATGTGCTGTAATGTAAAGAGGGGAATGACTCAATTTAGGATTTCACGGAAGGTTAGTGATTTTGAAGGGACATGGGTCTGTTCTATTGAGGATTTGAACTGTTGGATAAGAACTTGGAGCTCATTTGTATAAGTTTATGTTGGTAAGGATGTCAGTTGGGATTCCCATCAAAGAGTAGTAATCAATCGCTCCTGCCCATGTTCGCTTTAAATCATTTTACTTCCCAAGTTGAGCTGATTTTCATTTTTTTTAAACACTTTCACAATGATTTCATCTTGAGATGATAAGGCTGTGGAAAACCAAATTGTGAGTAGGTTTCCAAACACAGCCTTACAATGTAGAGTGATAACAACATAATTTACTTTCCCACTTAATTATGACTAACTTCAAGCCTTGAAAGTTACAACAGTTGATGATGGCTTTATTTCTTGAAAATCTAAATAGGGACTGTTTGAAGGTCTAAAAGCCTGCCGGAAAGAAGATGGTCGTGTGCTTCTCTTTCGCCCGGAACAGAATGCTATGCGTATGAAGATGGGTGCCGAGAGAATGTGCATGCCGTCGCCCTCTGTTGAGCAATTTATTGATGCTTTGAAGCAAACGGTTCTGGCCAACAAGCGTTGGGTAGTCTTCTTCCTTAAAACGATTAAAGAAAAAGCAACAAAAAGATGAATCTTTTGAGTTTTCCGTTACTTCTTTTTCTGGAATGATTTTTTGTCATCAATGACTGCCATGTGAATTTCTATTCTCATTTCTGTTTTTAACTTGCATTTTTGGAAACAGGTTCCACCTCCAGGGAAGGGGTCTTTGTATCTACGGCCTTTACTTATGGGAAGTGGAGCTATGCTGGGTTTGGCACCAGCTCCTGAATGTACATTCATCCTATTTGCTTCACCCGTTGGCAACTATTTCCAAGTAGTTTGTCTTTTCCTTCTCTTTGTTTATTTCCCATTTACATATTTTGGTAAATTTTTTCATTGAAAAAATAAAACTTCAATTTGGCAATATTGATTCTTTCATTTATAGGAAGGTAAGGCTCCCATCAAGTTGCTCGTGGAAGATGAGTGTCATCGTGCCATGCCTGGCGGAACTGGCGGTGTAAAATCCATATCCAACTATGCACCGGTAAGCAACTTTTTTTGTTTTCTCTGTGTCCTCATCCTCTCATCCAAACATACTGTGTAGAAGTTTTAATTTCTACTTAGTCCTATTTTTTGCCCTAAATTTCCTTTTATAAGTGTATAATTTTTTGGCATTTTTTTTTTGTAGAGTAGTAGATCAGCCCTGTGTGAATGTTTTCAATTTTTCTTTGTCCTCAATAAAGAAAAACCTAAAAAGCAAGGGATTCTGTGGGAATGTTTCTTTATGACTTTATCTTGTGTAACCTCAGTTTTGTTTCTGTCAATCCAGAATTCTATTGAAGCTTTCTGCGTTAAGGCGCATTTTCCATTGCACAGTGCTGTTATCCTAATGTCTATATCGCCATGTCTTCCCCCGGTGCCTCTTTCAATTGTGTAGGTTCTGAAAGCACAAACTCGAGCAAAGAGTAAGGGATTCTCTGATGTTTTATTCCTAGACTCCATGACAAATAAGTATCTGGAGGAGGTCGCTTCTTGTAATATTTTCATTGTGAAGGTATTACTAGTTGAATAGTTAGTGATTTTAGTTCAAGTTCCAATATCTTAGTATGGGTGTTCGTCGACTGAAATTATCATGAAACTTGTCATCTTTCCGTGAGAGCCTCATTTCTCTTTAAAACTTTAAATATCTATGCATTATGTGGAAGATTCCCTTGGAAACAGTCTCTCCTACGAAGCAGGGTGTAAGGCTGCGTACATTTGCCCCTCCCAGACCCTGCAATAGCATGAGCCTCATGTACTGGGTCGCTCTTTTTTATTATGTGGAAGATTCCCGTACCAAATCCAGACTGGACTGGGTTCAGTTCATGCCCAATGTGTTATGATGGGAACACTTTATTTATAAATTTCTTCTTTATGTCATATTGGAACTTGATGGGATCTAAAAGGGCCCTGGGGATTTGAATTGTTATTCTTGTCCTGTATCATATAAGCTTAGAGAACAAATCAGGAAAGTATAAAAAGAATTGCGAATTATGAATTCCCAATTGAAGATAGGAAAGAAGTTAACATCATAGAAGAGAAAAAAATGGTTGGTTATGGAATGTAATAATGGGTCATTGTTTATGGGAGATAGGAATTGTGAGGAAATAAGGTCATTAGTTGGAGTTTAGCTCACAAAACACAAGGACGATCTGAAGTTAGAGAGCAAACAAGAGATTTTGTTTGCCTAGCCAAGGCTTTGCCCCAGATTTTCCACCTATATTTTGCAGATGGTTCACTTCTATGTTTTAACATCGTCTTTCAACCTTTCTTCAAGTCCCTCTTATTGCGAGGTTTTTGCATCCAGCTTATGTTTCAGATGTTTGTGTTTCTACTTATTGCAGGATAACACTGTTTCAACACCTGCTACCCGTGGAACTATTTTGCCTGGAATCACGAGAAAAAGCATCATCAACATTGCTAGTGATCATGGATACCAGGTGATCATTCTTTCATACAATTTTTTTTACTCTTTTATGAACCTGATTTCCTTTAATTCTCCTGTTGAATTCATTTTGGAAGCTATGTGTTATCCTGGGAAAGCCACTGCAGTGGTGTGAACTGTGAAACACCAATTTATACACTCGCAAACTTGTGCGCGCTTTCTCTGTCTCTCTCTCTCTCTCTCTTCCCCCCTTTGAAATGAACCTCCTATCCCTCCTGTATGATGCCCCATTCCCCCGCCCCCGTTGGTGTCACCCGCTAGTTTACCGCACACGGACAGTGTGCCTTTCCCTCCCTTAAATATCTTAAGGTGATCACCCTCCAAATCGTTATTCCATATTTTGGTTCATTGGCTCATTGGTATCAGGCAGGTTACGTCCTGCCTCCCTTCTGGTTCTGTCTGACTCCATCCTCCCCTTTCTGTTTCCGTCCATGTGTATGGTGGTTCCGACCCACCTACATATGAGGGAGAGTGTTAATCCCACATCAAGTGTGAGTGAGAAATCCCTTTCCTTATATACCTGTGAACACCTTCCTCTCATCAGATCGGTCCTTTTGAGATGGATATTTACATGATGAACCTGATTTCCTTACAGTTACTTGCAATTTCCTCTTGGAGGTATATCTTAAGAAGGGCTTTGCTGCAGTGATGCTATGTGGATAGTGTGATATGCTAAAGGATAATCCCTTGGTTAATGTTGTCCATGGCTACGAGTTTCAAAAAGCAGTTGAGGACTGAGGAGTCCGTGAACTTTGGGTGCTAGAATACTGAGGTGACTAGACATTTCTGGAAGGAGTTGATTGTAACTTCTGTACTGAATTGAAGCTCTTTCCTCTTTTTTTTTTTAAATTATAAATTTCCTATCCTCTTTGTTCACAAAGATCATTTCAAGTTTAACTGTATCAGCTGCCAACATAAACTATGCATTATCAATTTATCATTACCAAATGTGGATGATTAGACTGTTGTGTGGTATTGTGCATGTGTGTGTGTGTGTGTATTCAAGTTTCTCTTCTTCCCACTGGAGATGCAAGTTGTTGGCAATTAAATAATTTCCCCAAACTTGATCAGGTTGAGGAACGCCCTATTCCAGTGGAGGATTTGCTTGAAGCTGATGAAGTTTTCTGCACAGGAACTGCAGTTGTTGTGGCTCCTGTAGGCAGTGTTACATATCAGGGTAAAAGGTAAACCACAATACTGCTTGTGCCTTATCTTGCAACTGTATGACTGAAGGGAATTACTTAAAGAAACCAAATGATGAATACCTTTTTCGGTAGTTCTAGCCAACAATTTTGCTCTTCACTAAATGTTTTTGAAAATTCTGAAGTCAGGCATCAAGTAAAACAGAGAGAGAGTTTTCTTTGATACCATCATGTCTGGTTTCAAAGATGTTGAAGATCAACTAAATAAATTTTGAATGCTATTTTCCCAACCATTAACTGGATAGTTAGTAATAGAACTATTTCTTGAGTCCTCTCAATTTGGCCATTTAGGTAAAACAATATGGAAAAATTATTTCAAGAACATTAGTAAAATTCTATAATTCCATCCTAATTTTAATTCTTTTGCATGATAGAATTGTGAAATATACAGTAGTTCTCTACTGTATCTAAAATAGTCCTTGTACTGTGTAAGTCCACATATTTTGAGTATCTACCAAAATTGGTGCAGGGTTGAATACAGAACTGGAGATGGATCTGTGGCTCGGAAATTGTACTCAACCCTTACTGACATCCAGAGGGGTCTGATTGAGGACAAAATGGGATGGACTGTTGAGGTTGATTAAGTTCTTCCGTTCTCATGTAGAAATAATTACTAGAAGAGGATTCACATTATGTATTGCCATATTTAATCAGTAACTGATGAATGCTTGTTTGTTCTTATTTGTGTTAACAAGTGGTTTAGTCTTGATTATCGGAAAAAAATGCGTGTCCGCGACAAGATCTTGCCAACCACCACCTTTATTCTTCCATTGAGGCTTGAGAAGGTAGAAGCTTTAAAACAGGATTCGGCTCCTCTCCAGGGAGCGCAGCACCCAGGGGGCATCCAAGGGTTGGGCTGTGCTGCACACATCTCGGTGCACACCTAAAGATGTGTGCGGCACAGTCCAACGGCTGGATGCTCTCTGGGCGTGCTGGGCTCCCTAGAGAGGAGCTCAATACTTAAGGATTCGGCTCCTCTCCAGGGAGCTCAGCGCCCAGGGAGTGCCCAGGGGGCATCCAAGGGTTGGGTTGTGCCGCACATATCTCAGTGCACGCCTAGAGATGTGTGCGGCACAGCCCAACGACTGGATGCTCCCTGGGCGTGCTGGGCTCCCTGAAGAGGAGCTCAATACTTTAAGGATTCGGCTCTTCTTCAGGGAGCTCATCGCCCAAGGAGTGTCCAGAGGGCATCCAAGGGTTGGGTTGTGCTACACACATCTTGGTGCATACCTAGAGATGTGTGTAGCACAGCCCAACGGCTGGATGCTCCCTGGGAGTGCTGGGCTCCCTGGAGAGGAGCTCAATACTTTAAGGATTTGGCTCCTCTCCAGGGAGCTCAGCGTTCAGGGAGTGTTCAGGTGGCATCCAAGGGTTGGACTGTGCCACACACATCTCGATGCACGTCTAGAGATGTGTGCGGCACAGCCCAAAGGTTGGATGCTCCCTGGGCGTACTGGGCTTCCTGGAGAGGAGCTCAATACTTTAAGGATTCGGCTCCTCTCCAGGGAACTTAGCGCCCAGGGAGTGCCCAAGGGCATCCAAGGGTTGGACAGTGCCGCACACATCTCGATGCACGTCTAGAGATGTGTGCGGCACAGCCCAACGGCTGGATGCTCCCTGGGCGTGCTGGGCTTCCTGGAGAGGAGCTCAATACTTTAAGGATTCGGCTCCTCTCCAGGGAGCTCAGCGCCCAGGGAGTGCCCAGGGGGCATCCAAGGGTTGGGCTATGTCGCACACATCTCGATGCATGCCTAGAGATGTGTGTGGCATAGCCCAATGGCTAGATGCTTCCTGGGCGTGCTGGGCTCCCTGGAGAGGAGTTCAATATTTTAATGATTTGGCTCAGTGCCTGGGGGCATCCAAGGGTTGGCTTGTGTCGCACACATCTCGGTGCACACCTAGAGATGTATGCGGCATAGCCCAACGGCTGGATGCTCCCTGGGCGTGTTGGGCTCCCTAGAGAGGAGCTTAGTACTTTAAGGATTCGACTTCTCTCTAAGGAGCTCAGCGTCCAAGGAGTGCCCAGGGGGCATCTAAAGGTTGGGTTGTGTTGCATACATCTTGTTGCATGCCTAGAGATGTGTGTGGCACAGCTCAACGACTGGATGCTCTCTACTTCCAATTTTCTTGCAGAGCTCCAATTCTTATCGGGAATGAAATTAGGATTTTATATATTATTTTGGGTGAATGGAAGATTCGTTGATCAAAACAAGGAAGCTACAAAGTCAAAACCAAATCAACCAACTATTAATGATAGGATTTTACTTAAATTTTTTATTTGGGAAAGAGAATGCTATGTGGGTGCGTGTGGTGCGTTGCCCCTTGTCTAGACACGGGGGTGTGTAAATTGATCATCGTGGCCTTGGGAAATTCCGTTTTTTCATGAGGTCTGTCATTTTGCCCGTCAAGAATCTGGGCTCAGGGGCAGCGGACTAAGTAGCGTTCTTTCTCCCTTTTTTAGTTTCACACAATTTTTTCTTGAAAAAAAAGAGAGCCGTAGAATCAAGACTTAGGGAGGGTTGGGTATTTTCAACTTTAAATGCGACGGCCAAAATCATAACGTGGGCTCATCCGTGCAGTGGGTTGTCGCAGCCCTAGGGCAAGTGGGCATTAGAACTGCCTTACCTTCAACTTAGGGTTGTATGGGGGTGTAGCCTTTGTGGTGTAATAGCATGATCAAAGGTTTATGACTAAATGCTACGGTTGCAATGTGAAGGACAAGGGCTTATGTTCGCCAGCAACTCGGTCTGGAACTATTCCGGGCCGAATCCAGATCATAGAGAGAGAGAGAGAGAGAGGACACTGGCCCAAACCACTGGCAGCCCAAGATAGTGGTACAACTTGGGCTGGGCCCGAAATGTCCATAATGGGCGTGGCATTTGTCAACCTTGTGGTGTTAAGTTAGGTCACCAACCAAAGAACTTGATAATGTGTATTATAATTTCAATTAGTTGAGATGAAGATGTTCTAGAAAAGTTGAGAAATAATGAAGCTATAGACTTCTTGCTGGATACGAAGAGCACATAAAGGAAGCAAATCAATGAAAGTGAGATCATGGATTTCAATGGGTTGAGTTTCTAACCCAGTATATCCTAAGCCCAAGCTTAACTAAGGATTAAAAACCCAGAATCGAACATGGGGTTGGTCTCTATGGACCGGTCGGAGTTGGCCCAGAATCGGCCGTTGGGACCCTAGAAATTGGAATTCAGGAAAAAGAAATAAAGATTTTTCTCCAAGTGAATTTTTGAATGTTTTAAGATGAATATAACCAATAATTATATCAAATAGAAAGATGAGAGACAAGCTGTGGCCTTAGAAATACAAACATATAAGAAAAATCATTAAGGACTGAATCTTATATCAAAGTTCCAATGAGAACTGAAAAGACTATTAAAGGCTTCTACAGAAAAGAAAAAGAAAAAAGAAAAGACTATTAAAGGCAGGTAAAGGAGCTACCCTTCGATTTAATAAATTTGGGAATCTTGTTAAAAGAGGTAAGTTTCATTGATTTTTTATTATTTTAAAGAATTAAAAAAAATTATGGCAAAAAATGAAGATCAAACATGAATAATGGCTGATTCAAAAGAGGATTGGAGGAATATATCGGCTGAAATTGAGATTAGGCTCGGTAGATATCGATGCAATTCCAATGATTCACCTAATCCGATTCTTGTTCCCCAAATCATGACCATTCCCTTAAGAAAAAATGGAGATTCTATATATTATTCTTTCCTGAATAGTATACCCTAGAGAATCTCTCATTGTTATAGAGATATTACTTTTGTTAGTTTGGTTTGTTTTTCCGTGATTTTACATCCACGCTTCTACTACAAATATATTTCTCATCGTGAAAACTCATCCCTACTTTGATACTAATGAAGAGTCATGTACTTGATCTCATAGATGATATAATATTGTTAGTTTTACGCTAAAACCCGTATGATTTTAAAACATGTCATACCAAGTAAGGAAGTCGGAAGCCACAGCATATATGCGCATTCTATAACTATTCCGTGGTTCAACAAAAAGTGCAGAAGTAACATTTATTGAACTGATTATTGTATTTCGTCTAACGATGCCTGGACATTAATTCTATACATTTCTCTCTTTAATTTTTAATATATTTTTTTGTTGATCTTTAGTAGAAAAAATAAAAATAAAAATAAAAATAAAAATAGAAAGTAACCTGATGATTTATGATCGAGTCCGGGCAAGACATTGGTCAAGTTGAGAGGGGATGACTATAGGATAGAGGATAATTCAAAAAGGATTTATAAATGGCCGCCATTGCCCAGTGCAAATTCCTCTTTCAGAGAAAAGTAGGATAGGTGGACTGGAAATCATCCAAACTTCAGCTATTTCTGCACAAATTAGGCTTCTCTCAGAGGTTTGAAATTCACATTTCCTTGGCTGACAGCTTGACCTGTAACCGTTGCACCTAGGCAATAGCCCTAAACTAGGGATCTATACAGATAATCACAAAAAAAAAAAAAAAAAAAAAATCCAAATTCCGTACTCATATCCATTATTAAGGCATTTGTCTTGACATGAAAGTTGGAAATTGGCTACATTTAAAGTTTCTTTTTGGTCTACACAGTCCCATGCTCACAAGCAAGCTAATTAAGAAGAACTCTCTCATTTGAGTTTCCTTCTCTCATCATTCATTCCAAATCTCCTTCAACATATAATCCGGCAGTCGCAGTCTCCATCAACCAAATCCCCACCAACCTGTAGAAAAGAAAATTATGGACTTGAATGCACCTATCATCATACACTTCTCTTTCATTGCTTGACATATTAGAAATGGAAATAACTACATGCACCTGCTATCTTTAGTTAAGTCACACCTCGATTCGGGAAACCATCAATATATTAGCCCCATCACCTATATGGATTCTCCTCGATGCCTGATTAATTATGATAGAATTTACCATAGGATCAATATGATGGATGAATTTGAACATAACAATATGATGAGATTCGATTAAAGTCATATCCGAATCCATATCGTTAATGGAACAACTCCTCTTATACTCTCTTTTCTCCTTTGTTTTGTTATTGGTGAAGTCTGATCTAAATTTTAATCCAGAAAGTATTGTGGTGTTTCTTTGATGGGATGTTTTATTTTCGAAACACGTGTAAATGACAAAAAAATTAGGACATACATTAGCGTCGAAGGCATTGTTGACTCCTGTAGAGCTCGTCGAGATCTTCGACTTGATATGTATTTCACCCTATATTAGTTTGTATCTCGAACCAGATAGGGTGGGTTTCTAGGGGTAATTTTGTACTTTCATACGTGGGTTAGGGTTTTCCTATATATTGTAGTTATTTCTTTGAGAGATGAGTGAGAGGCTTTGTATTTTCTTCACAGAAATAGTGGTTCGGACTATCGCTCGACCATGGATGTAGCCTTCCTTCTTGGGGCTGAATCACGTAAAATCGTTATTATGTGTGTTTGATTTCTCTCTTTGTTTTCTTTTGTAAAATTGCCATTCTTTTGTGTTATTTTTCTAATATGTTCGTCTTGTCTGCTCCCTTTCTACATAACTAGTCAGCAGTTGCAACTAATGGGCATAGCTACACAAGGAACAATGATCGACCCTGAAATAAGAGTAACCGAGCCTCTCCAATATAAGACCCACTCAATACTCTATACTTTAAGGGGGTTAACTGAAGCCCATAATACCCATTAGGAGATCGATCACCCTTATTGGACACCATCCAGTCAGACCTATCAATCAACAGTCATCCACTAATCCAAACCCACACAATGACTGACCCATAACACATACATGTCGAAAACATTACTAATTAACCATGCATTCTATCAAGTCAGGTAGGTTATTCCAGCTGTTTATTATGAACCCCACATAATAATCCAAGAAAGAGAACTTTCAATTTCAATACAGTGCATGTACTTAGGATCCTAAGACATGCCAAAACCCAAAATCAAAATGTCTCTAGTGTGGTTCGTGGCCTTTGTATGGTTGAAGTAGTATCTTTGACTTTCTTTCTCTTAAGAGTCTTGGCCTGTAACATCCATTAAACAGTAAACACTAAAGGAGTCTCTCCACAACACACACACACACACACACAAAATCATGGTCAATTCAGTTTTCCCAAGGCTCACATTGTCCTAAGGCTGTCAAGCTAGTGTCAATATCATATTCATATAATTTTCTATTAGGGTTTTTTATATTGAATTGGGTTCTTCTATTTTGTTGTTTATGGAAAGGTTGGGATGATTAGATTCGTCAAACAACACCCAATAATACCCAACACCATATGAACCTTGAGAAGAAAGTTGGTTTGAGCTGTGTTAGTAACAAGTCTCTCTCTCTTTCTCTTGTCAAAAAGATTATTTCAAACATGTAGGTCCAAGGTTGGAAAATTAAAGAGAAGGTCATAAGAAAGGGGGAGAATGGCCTACCAAGAAGACCATTTCGTTGCTTGCGTGTTGAAACGTTAAGTAAGGATTTCACTTTATTTACCTTTGGAGCAAATAAAATAAGAAGAAGAGAAAGAAAATCAAAAGGCACAGCTAAGAAGAAGAAATGTATATAAGAAAAAAGAAGGGGAAGGGAAACAATCTTTGACCTTTTACCATTTCATGATTTTATTTTTTCATCTTCTCAAACTTAAGTCTCTCCGCAGGCATGAGTCATGAGAAGAGGCAACCGTTGGGTTGTTGCATATTAGAAAGAAGGTTTTAGCTTTTTTGATTGATTTGCTTTTAATGAAACCACAAAAGTATACCAAATTAATAAACTCCAACAAAGGAAGAAAGAAAGGAAGAAAGGAAGAAAGGAAGGAAGAGAGGTGAGAGGATTAAAGAAAAATAAATACAAGTTTTGTCTTCATTTTGAGAGAAGATTAGAGCTAGAGATTTTAAAGTTAAACTAATAAAGGGGTTACCATATATAACACTCACATCAAATGTTCAAATTGGTCAAATTGGTGACGCAAGAGGATGTCGGCATGCACTATCTCTTTCTCTCTTATGTTGCCAACGGCCCAGTAATTACTATAACAATGCTTGGCTGGGGTGGGTGGATAAAATGTGGTCCCCAATGTAAAAACGAATACCTATAACGATGTAAGAAAAGAATGGAAATCGCAAACAAATAGTCATACAATGCAATGATTTATTCGATAAAACTATTTATGAAATCAACTTCACTATCAATGGAAGTTCATCATGTAACATTTCCCTTTCTTTTTCATAATCAATACGTTGCTGATTCTTTAGCAAAAAAAAAAAAAAAAAAGAAATGAAGAAAAGGGTTATAGTCGCTCATCTTTATGTCTTTCTCATATTACATAGAATGAACCCGTTATAGAGTCATAGTAATATTATATAAGTACAGTTTACCGAAATACCCATATGGGCCTTTTGGGCCCTTAACCTTCATAATCAGCCCACAAATAAAATTAAAGAAAAGGAATATACAAGACATCGTACCCCAAACATCTAATTGTATTCAAGTAAATAATTAAGTTAAATTATCATGTATATATATTTTTTGTTAAAAGGGTCATGTATATTAAAAAGAAAGAAAAAAGAAGATACAACGAACAAAAGTTGTCTAGAAAGACATCAGAAAAATAAATAAATTAAAAAGCATAGCAAATCCCCACCCCCACCTTCGGCATGGCCATCAGCAAGGGATCTAATGTTCTAATATTAGAAAATCATCATGAAGAAAACTTCTTATGAGACGGACCTTTGTTAGACTTCTTAGACTGACCACCAGCTGATTGCTTCTTTTCTTTCTGACTTTTCTCAAAGCACTTACCACCATCCAACTCCCTCTATCTAGCAGCTATGCGCATCAATCATGATCACTTCGGGATGAACCATCACTACTCTCCCTCCCTGCATTACCGAGGTTTATCATGTATAATTGAGCAAAAATATTGAGAAATCATTGCCTACATTCCAATTTATTGATCACAAATTTTCTTGTACACTCACCCACCATCCTTGGGTTCACAAAACCCTAGGAGGGTTTTGGTATGTTTTAAAATACCCTCCCGATACTTTTTCCCTTGGGTGAAGAAAAACTCGATCCAATTTTCTTTTTAAAGAAAACCCATTTTCCTCGTTGTAGCAAGACCTTTCTTTTGATTATGATAAGCCATACAGAATCTGCCTCTTGCATGCAATTGCCACTGCTACATTCAAAGTGTAGATGAAGGGAAAAGGAGGTAATGTAAATTAATTAATTAGGAGATTTGGGTTCTTAATTAATTTGGGGCTCTTTTACTCTTCGTTTAGCTTTCCATTAACACGTATGGACCAAAATCAAACAATTCCTGGAAGGTTAAATTTGGCTTAGAGAGGACCAATATTGTTCTGTAGAAAGTCACAGATCCCACAGTAGAAAGAAATCTAAATATATTTCTGCTACCTACTTTGTTCTTCACACTTGTCTTAAAGAAACCTATAAAAAACACATCCATTTGGAAGGTGTGAATCTCATTTTCGAGAAACTTATAAAAAGTATTCCCATGTCCCAGTCTTTGCAGACATACGTCTACAATGCCCAATTTCCCATTTCCCCACTATTTCTCATGAAGGTGCACTTTATTACTTGGTCTCTCCATTTGCTCACCTACCAATTGGAAAAAAACCCTTCATTCATACTAAGTTTTAGAATCTCTTTAAGGTCTGCAACTCTACTCTTCTAGATGTCTTGGATTGGATCATTAATTAATACAATCTTAAGAAATCTTAAGATGGTGTTGATTGCTATTTTGGTATCCATTAGATCCTACGCACTCACTAAATATCTCATGCATGTGTCATACTGACCTAACAATTCCATCAAGTTGTTTGCACTACTTGCATGGAAGAACCAATTATGATCATTCTATTTGTGCCAAAGGAATTAATATATCTGACCAAAAATTAAAAAAAACAAGAAATTAATATCGTAGATACCCCCTGTGAGATTGTACATTTTTTTTCCCTCTTCCTTTTTAAAATCTGGTGACTCCGGCAAGTCAAACCTGGTCAGGGAGTGTCATTTTTTTCTTATTTTTTTTTAATATATTCATTTTTCTTCTTCTTCTTCGAGTGAAAAGGGACTGAGGCTATGGTTGCTTAACAGTTGAGAGGAAAAAAAAAAAAAAACACAAAATCATTGTTCTTCCCTCCGGCACTCACACATGAACAATCTCATTCCGGCACCAACTGAACTATTTTAGGAAATGCTGCAGTATTTAGGCAATCCCAACTTTACCAGTCACCTGCACACACAGTCACAGTCACAGTCACATTTGCATACCATAGTTGTCTGACACACATTGCCTTTCAACCATTGGCCTAAACATCAACTACCTCTGTGGTAAGGTCTACCTGGTGTGCACATCCATCCTGTAGCAAACACACTCCAATATCTACAACGATAAAATAACACAGGATACCAAGTATATGTGATTCTGGAGTGTGCCTACATCCATAGAGTAATACCCTAACCAAGGTTTCGCATTATACCTAGTACACTATGTAGTTTTGACCGCTGGAGCAGCCCAAGTGTTTCTGCACCTGTTTCAACTCTTGGTGTACAAGAGCAATGGCTTCTACCCCAATGTTTACACTCTTTCAACAGTAAAAGCGATGCATTAATGCCTATGTATCCAACTCTAACTGAACACTTCCAATATAATAAAAGTGGACTTATATCAATGCCCTGCATTGTAGCACAATAGCAAATGCAAATCCCCTAAATACGCTACAAGCATTCACATAAGCATTTTTACGAACACCTAGCCTACATGTGGAATACAATAAAATAGGGATAAACAAAGTGCGTATTACCTCACCGGAGTTATACAATAACCTCTAGAATTGCCAATGATGGACATCTTCACTACAAAATGCAATTCCCCTCTTCTCCTTCTTTTCTTCCTCTTCCTTCTTCAATCCTTCACAAACACACCTCACACTCCCAATTCACCATAGCAACATTTACATGGTCTTGAAGGATTCAAATATGATGGATCAATGCACTTTAATCATCCCTAATCATCAAGGCATTCACCAACAAAGCTCTCTTGTCCTTCCTTGCAAAAACCCCTTTTTCTTTGAATATAATCACTCAAAATCTTTAATAGGTAACACCAACCCTCTTAGGCATTCAATAGGGCTTCATAACACTCAAGAGAGATTGAAGGAGTGATTCAATGCACACACAATAACCTCATCTCCCCCCTTTCATGTTTTTCTTGAAAAACTTGTGCAAAACTTCCTAACAAGCTTAAAATAGCAGCACAGGGATGTTCTGCTCGTCAAATGGAGAAAACAACAATTTGAATACCCGAATCCAACTTATCTAAAGTTTGGAGGGGAGAACAGGCATTTTGCAGGGCTTTTAGTGACATTTGGAACTTTACAGGGTGCGACGTGCGGCTTTAGAATGTAACAAGCATGGTTGGCATATATATAAGCCGTTCAATCATGGCCTAAACAACGGGTGAGATGATGTTCTTCGGATCGACATCTTTTCCGTCTGAAGTGATAAACCGTAAGTGCGAGAAATCAGATCCAATAAAATGGAATCTGGAAGTGTGCGTACCATGCACTAACATACATAGAAACACAGACTACTGAGGACTTAGGTAAAAGAGAATACGGTCGCCTGATCCACGTTCAAAAATATGGGTTGAAGATTGGCTGTCCGATCTCCCTCAGTCCATCAGGCATGAGTAGTAAAGCTTACAACGAACGAAATGGAATCTCTTCGTGGCTTATTGTGCCCTCACGGAACACAAACGCATAGGGGTGATGACAACCCGTGAAATAGAATCTTTTACGTCATTTACGTGTACAGGAAATCTACGGAAACAATGCTTGAAACAGTGTGTCGCGGCATACGGTTAGTCGATAAGTCCAGCTGCCAATTACTATATAAACATGTATTATGTTGCCAAATGCTGCCACATAAGCCCGTATGCCACAGTAAGCTTGCCAAACTCCCACATGTCTAGTTTTCACTGTTTGACCTGTTCAATTATTGTCTGACACCTCCAAACGAGCTATCAAAACACATGTACACACTGTATATATGTTATCTGGAACTACTACCAAACACTGGCTGACACCTATCTGCACTTTCAAAACACCTGTGCAACATTTCCAGCACTGCTTGCTCTGACACATCATCAATAACATTGACCATTTTGCCAAATAGGCATGTATACTGCAATGTAAGCCTATAAGGCCTCTCAGATGCCGCCAACACTACCGTATTACACCACTGACACTGCACTCACTGCCATTGTACCCTGTCTGGTAACAATGCTGACTGTACTACTTACTATGATGACATGTCACCTATCATCTTTAACTGACTGTTATGTGTATCAGACACTTTGTGAATGTGTTGACAACAATGACAACAACACCGCTATATCTTCAACAACCAAAGCCACATGAAATGTGCAACCCGTTTAGAAAGCTATTATATATCTATAATTGTAATAATGAATAAAAGGAAAGAGGCTTTTTTGTTTTTTGTTTTTTTTTTTTGATAGAAAAAAAAGAAGGCTTTTGTTATTGAAAAAAGAATTAAAGCTCAAGGCTTGATCTAACTTTTAAGGGTGGGGGGGAATCAGGACTCTGGACTTGGTGGGGAGAAGATAAGCCCGGTCCAGCAATAAGCTGACGTTTGCATTGTAGATTCTAGAGTAGCAAAGAAAGACAAGAAGAAAAAACCTGGTCTTCTCTTCTGGCGTTTCTTTTTTAATACTCTAATTATTAATTCCTCCATCCCATTTATCTATACTATACCTCCTCCAGGTTCATCTTTACGCCATCTCATTCTCTTTTTCTATCTTCTTTAAATCCTGATTCTTCCAGGAACCATGTCCCTCCTTTTCCAGCTATTCTAAAAATTCCTAAACTCTCTCTCTCTCTCTCTCTCTCTCTCTCTCTTATAATATATACATTAACATTACCATCAAGAAGAGAGAAAGAGAGAAGAAACTAAGCTTTCGCCTCTCTCAAATTCTCAACAGCTATAGCTGAGCTGAACACACAAGAGAAACCATGGGAAGGGCTCCTTGCTGTGACAAAGCCAACGTAAAGAAAGGTCCATGGTCACCTGAAGAAGATGCTAAGCTCAAGTCTTACATCGAACAGCACGGCACCGGTGGCAACTGGATTGCCTTACCTCAAAAAATTGGTACTTAATACTTACTACCCTACTCTTTAATCCATCTAATTAATTACCCTTCTCCTTCTTCTACTTATCTAAATTTCTCTCTAACTGGATTTTCTGATTGGGTTTTTGTTATTTTTTTTTTCTTTTGGGGGGTTCTTTTAGGCCTTAGGAGATGTGGTAAGAGCTGCCGTCTCAGATGGTTAAACTATCTTCGCCCCAACATCAAACATGGAGGATTTTCCGAAGAAGAAGATAACATAATTTGCAGTCTCTACATCAGTATTGGAAGCAGGTGAATATCCAATCTCGATCACAGATTTTTTTCACTGAAAATTAATACTCTTTTTTTTTTCTCATTTCTGATCACTTATCCTTCTCCGAAACTTCTTTTGCATCAACAATATTAGATGGTCAATTATAGCGGCGCAACTCCCCGGACGAACTGATAACGATATAAAGAACTACTGGAACACAAGGTTGAAGAAGAAGCTCTTGGGTAAGCAGCGAAAGGAACAACATTCTCGTAGGCTCAGCTCCCTCAAGCAACAAGAGACGACGAAGAAAGCGTGTGGGACTCTTGTCCATTCTGATCATGAAAACTACAACCAAAATCCATATTGGCCTGAACTGCCTTTGGCTACACCTTTATCACACCAGATCCCTCAAGACCCATGGATTAATGATCATTCTTCTGCCCTTCGGAAATTGTTTATCAAGCTTGGTGGAAACCCTAATCTTCAATGCCCACTTGAAATTCCCTCTACCCAACACCCAATATATGAGAATTCCATCAATTTGCCTTCCATGAATTGCTTTAGTGATATGGGTTCTTCTCAATTCAATCAGAATACCCAACTAGACCTTGCTGTGTTGGATGAAATGGTTTATAGTAACCCACAAGGATTAGAAGGGGGACTGGAGTGTTTCTATGATGGTCATGGAATGGTAAATGATAGCTCAGCAGGAACAAGTTCAGTAGAAAGTGTTAGTTGGGGTGATATAACCTCTTTGGTTTACCCTCCGGTACTAGTTCCAGACTTTGAAGTTTGCCAACAAGCTATGTTACAAGAATGTACTTTCGAGGAGCCCAGCAGGTACCTCGAATCGCAATAGCTGCACCGGGGATCGGATGGTACGGTGTAAATTTGTATCATTAGGGGTGGAGGAGCTAGATAAAGATAGTGTTTGGATTAATAACCCTAATAAACTCAACTACTCTCGATCGATCTTTCGGCTTTTTTTTGTTTGTTTTTGAGCTTAATTTCCTTAGTTCTCTCCTTGTACTGTACTCTCTAATATTTCTTAGCCTCAATTAATGCACAGTTATTCACTTATTTGAAATTTTACATTGATTTGGTTCTCATTTTATATATAGTAATTTCTTGGGCTAAGTTCCATACATTTGGTGGGAGTGATTATCAATTAATCTAAGTTCCACATGAGAAGCTACGTAGTCTCTTTAGAGACACACATATGGTTCTATCTGTAACAAAAGTTCCTAGGAATCCCCATGATCAGAAAGAAGGCAGTAAAAGTAGAAAAGGGTTCTTTAACAATTTTGGCTATAACTTGCTGGGCTCTAGCAACTAGGGTATCCTAAGATGGCTCCCTTCCTTTATTGTTATTCTTTCCATGGGACTGCAAAGTACAGATATTCTTCTTGCTAAGCCAATTTACTTCTAGAAATTCTTTGTTTCCAATATTTAATTTTGATATATCCTGATTCCTGACATTAGATCTCTTATAGTAATCTAACTTCTTCACCAAATGAAATCCTAAAATTATGATCAAATTCCTATTATGTAGAGTGAAGATTTTATTCCAATGAGATCTAGAATCATTCATGTTCATATATGTTGTTCATCTAAAACCCATACTTAGATGAATATATTGCAGGGTTTTATCATGGTTCTTGATTCTTCTAATAAATTATTCGCGTTGCTCTAAAAAAAACTTGAAGATCTGGATCAGTATTCGAGTTGCTCTAAAAAAACTTGAAAACCTAAGGTTTATGATTATTAATCCACATTGTAAATTTAATAACATCAAATGAGGCTATTGTTTGCTATGTTCACTAGTAGTATGAACTATGAACTGCTTACATTGCTAGCTAGGTCAATCATTGATAGCCATATGTAATTTATTAGCTGCACCCACTATCCCACTGGCCTGGCCAAAATAAAATTAAATAATTTAAACCAGTTGTGTTCTAGTTATGTGTGTCTTGAATTCTTGTACCAAGTTTAGAAGTTTGTCCTATCAGTAGAAGATATCGGCCAGGTCACCAATGCACAATCTCGCGTGATCTCGATGATCATAGTTTCTATTCTCAGCACCTTCCTATCCTGGAGTTACCAATGCTATCACCTTCCAATACTATCCTGGATGATATGTTCGATCTGCTGATATATCCCACTCTGACATTGTTTGGTGGTGATCTGAAGGAGAAATTTTGTGAGGTCTGTGAACGACCCAACTTGGAGGAGTATTACCTTGTTTTATGGTCTTGTTGTGTGAGCAAGAGAGAGAAGTATAATTTGGGCATTTTTCATGTTAGGGTTTTTTGGGGAGAGTTCTTGGTGCAACTTTTAAGATTTCCACCGTAATTTTTCTTCCATTACATAGTGAATCATCTTCAGCTTCGCCCGTAGATGTAGTACACCAAATTGGTGTGTGAACCCTGTTAAATCTGTGTCATCCTTGCTTGATTCTGTTTTGTTTCCTCTTGTTTCTTGATGTTTCTGTTAACAATAATTTCTATCAATATATATTTCAGATTAGGATCAGAATAGCCACAGTGAATGAGAATCTATTTAATGCAGGGCTTCAAATGTGCGCGAGAGGGTATCTTAGGGATTTGTGAACCCTAGGATGATATGGTGATGAAAAACTTCCTCCTACAGATAATTGCAAGTATAACCAGTTCTGGAATGAGGTCATTGTTGATTCATGACTAAATTAAGTGCTCAGAAGCTATATACGCCTTTATTACGTACGTGCTTAAAGAAGGATGAGAAAATAATCATTTTTAACGATTCAAGAGAGAGGGGGGAAATTAAGAAGGATTTTGTTTAGGGAGAAGCGTCCAGAGTTGGCAGAATCATAATTTTTGTGGGTTTGAAGGTGGGCTCCTCCTCATGCTCATGCAACTCATGCATTCTGCTCCTCTTCTCATCTCAAGACCAATAAAAGACTCAGTTTCAACTTCTAGGATTTCATCATTAATTAGGGACTGACGTGTGGGTCTTTGTGTTTTTTTTTCCCCCTTTTTCTTAACACTCAGTTGATGTTTTCCCCTAATGGGGAAAATGTACTTGTGTGTTTTTGTTGGGGTTCTGTTTCTCCCACTAGTTGAAGTAACTGGAAAGAGAACCAAGTCTTCTTTTATTAAGTTTGTGATCAAATCTTAGGTCAAAAGGAAAGAAAGAGGAATCCACTAAGCTAAAGAAGATTTTGACCAAGTCTTTGGTACCACTTGCCAAGTTCTACTTCAGAATACATTTTCTGCAAACTGCTAGCTGTCCCCCTCTCTCTCTCTCTCTCTCTCTCTGCTCTAATTGGGGTATTCACTGTTGCTGTAAATGGTACATGAAACCGACTGATACCTACTGACACAGTAAAATGACCTAGTTGTTTAAACTAGCTAGCTATTGGGTTATAATTCCATGCATCTGTTATGACTGAGTCTTCTTGTAAGTTGTACCTCACCAGTCACCACTCACAATGCCTTTTGAGGGTAAATGAAGGTACCAGCTCAGTGGCTTCCTCCTTCCTTGGCACTTCTCTAAAAGTTATATTAAAACAGTGCAGTGTTGATGTTGGCAACTGATCTTCTTTCTATGTACACAGTAGTATCACAAATTTTAAGCTTGGTTGTACAAGAATCTGGTTATATTAATCCTGAGGTAGTCTAGCTAGCTGTTGTCATTTGATTAGGGATGTAAACGGATTGGATTTGGCTTGGATAGTGCTATATTCACATCTGTATCCGATTAATTTTTGGACGGACTTGGATAATACTAAACAGATACGGTTTCGATTATTCATTTACACCCCTACATTTGATTGACCAGTCAGCCTTGTGATCCAACCAAATTGACTGGATCATCTGTCCCAGTCTCCCAAGGGACCTGGTCTACCTTCTCTCCTACTTTTAGGAACCTCCTTTCAGATGGTACATTCCATGTAATGTTAGCACTTCAAAAGTACATTTATAACTACCCATATTTTGTGGGTATGATGTCTTCTACTTCATTGCTTGTGTGTCGATTTTGAATGATAGTTAAGTGGCAATTGTGACAATTTTTTAAGGTTATGTGGGTATTTCGGGAAAATATATCTATATAATATTGCTATGAAGTATAATGAGAGTACATATTTTTTGTAATTTGAGAGAGGCATGGAGCCGAACTACTATAACCTTATTCTCCATTGATAGTGAAGTAAATTTCATCACATCATGGACGTAGACAATCTAACTGAATCATATAAATCCTTGCATTATGCGATTGTTTGTTTGCAATTTTCATTTTTTTCTGTGTCGTTTTAAGGTTTTAGGTTCTACAACATAGCTATGGAGATCTCAATATCCATGGGCTAAATTGGTTACATTCATGGTGAACTGATATAAGAGGTGATATGCATTAAGTAAACCATTTATAAAAAAGGAGAAACATTCACTGATTAGGTGATCTTTGGTCGAGGAGACAATACCTATAACATTAAAGAAATAAAAATTCATTTGGGGTTTGGAGATGAAGGTGTGGTTTTGGGCTTGGAGGGGGTATAGCTAGGGTTAATGGTTCATGGTTAAAGAAGATGATGGGTTTTGAGGGTAAGGTCGAAAATACAAAACCCAATTACCTTCCCCCCCACCCACCTAGTCCAAATGACACATTCTCATTAAATTTCTTGCTTAGGCAACTTTTGGAAAGCAATAACAACTTGAAAACCTAGAATTAATTATTAATGCTTTATGAATTTGAGTTGACTTGTCAAATAAAAAGAAGAAAGGGAAAGAAAGATGAAAATTTTGATTTCACACAATGGTTGTTGTACTGATCAGATCTCCACAGTGTTGTTTTTGTTGCTGACTTTTCACTTTGTAGAATAAAATTCAAAGGGTAGATAGACAGAATTAATGGGTATGATATGATAGAATAAGTTGACAAAGGTTGAAAGTAGGAGTTGATTTCTTTTAATTGACTAATTTATAAATAAATTCTAGTCCCGTAGACAAAACCAACTCTCAAATCAATCTACTAATTCCAAAATTAAGTGGGAGGGAGTAGTAGTATAAAAAGATGTAGCTAATATTAATTTAGTATCATATAATTAATATTCACATTAATTTAATTATCTTCCATGTTGACATGTCGGTGTTATTATTTACTTAATTATCCATTGATGAGTGGGTTTTACTATTCGGGATTTCTTAATAAAAGAGAATGAATGGCCTTTGATTGCCAATCAGGTAATATTATGTATATATATATCAACAAAAAGACTCGATCTTGATTGCAATCCATGTAATTGATATGTGCATTTTTGTATTTTATTGAATAAAGAAAAACAATTTGTTTAATAAAAAAATAATAATAATAACGAAAACCAAATTTTCTTTTGCTAAAAGGTTGTTTGTATTAAAAAAGAACAAAAAAATAAAAATATACAAACAGAAATCCAGTTATAACGACAAAGCTTCAAATAGATAGGAAATCATTCCCACCTTCGGCAATTCCATCAACAAGAAATGTTACACACCATTAGAACAGAAATAAAAAATTGAACATAAGAGTTAACTAAAGCGAGATCTTGATCTCCGTTGAGCATCCAACTTCAATTCCAAATTGATTAAAAGTGGCCAATTCACACTTGGTAAAGATGACTCAAATCTGGTAACTGAATTAGTCATAAAAAAAAATTGTTATCGGATTGGCTTTGTGAAAGCAATAAGAAAGCCTCCATTCCACAAAGTAAATGAAGAATTCCCAACCAATGTTGTCATACAAACCAAGGGAATACCCTCTTGTTCACTAGCATTACAATCGTCACTGAATCGCATTCCGCCCATAAGTGCTACATGTTCAAATCCCTTGCTCTTTCCAATTCATCTTCGAAGTTTGTTTTTAAGCATAGAAAAATTCTAAAAGAATCCACAACCTTAGCATTGTCATCTCTACAAACTCCACTAGCTCCTACCTTTCCTGGATTCCCTAAAGAGCACCCCTCAAAAGATTTCCAACAGATCCCTTGGCCTTCTTAGAGAGACTAACACTCCTGGCCTTCTGGTACTACTCAAATCCGACTGAGAGAAAGACCGACCAGCTACATATTGAGGATGAAAACTGAACTCGTTTCTCACTAAAGCTAAGACAAACCTTGTTGGCTTAGATCATCCTTCGAACCGCCTTGCATTTCTTTCCATCCATGTAAAGTAAGGGATTAAAATAAACCTTTGAGAGAGACATGTTGGGTTTTGGGCTCAATTATTATGATTTGATTTATTGGGCCTATATTAATCACTTAGGGGGTTTAATCCAAACTGTCCATTGGGAGGATGGATTAGGTATGGAATTTATTTATAGCAACCCTGGGTCCCTGTCGTTGCCCATCGTATTCTTGTAACTCAACTCACGAAAGTTACAGAGGAAAAAATACTTTAGAAGAAACGGTAGAAGGCCTCGGGCATATTAGAGCGTGTGGCTGTTAACTACAAGGTGTATCTTTGGAGATCTTGTTTTGAAAGTTTAGATCTTCTACAAATGAGAGGAACAAGTATGAAATACAGTCCCATCTCCTTTATTGGTTGTGTTCGATTTAGCATATGTGAAGTGAAGATCTTGTTAATGGGTTGATCAGTAAATCTAACAAGAGAGACCGAGTTTAGTTTTCCACCATGAGACAAACTGTCCACAAAATCAGCCGGAATCAATCTTAATTGAATCGATAGTCCTTAATATTTACGTGCCGATTCTAGGATTTTCCATACCGATTCCAGCCGAATCAGCTGAGACCGATCTAGATCCAATTCCGGGTTTTTAAACCTTGGATCAAATGCGAAAGGAAAAAAATAATATTATGTGTGAATCTCGATACCATAACATATTAACTTAACCCAATTGAGCTAAATAACAACAACAACAACCGGTCGGAAGTTTACTGAATTAAATCTTAGCACATTAACCCAGTTATAGACACCCTTATAATGGCGGGCTAGATTTTATTTAACTAAATTCAAAATTAGACAAGACAAAAACTCAACCATAATTGATTGAAATTAAAATAATGCTGTATTTCATTGGAAATTTACTTAAGGGAACTTCGAGGAGAAGGAACTTTGATATCTACAAGGCTACATTGTTTAAAGATGGCATGATATCACTTTATGGGGTTTTGGTCGTTAATATTGTAGCAAACTAATATAATCTAGAGTTTATTACGTATTGTTGCGTCAAGAAATCTTCAGTTGATCCTTCCAGGATGGAACCTGCAAAGAGGAACAGATGAACAAGGAAGAGTCGGTCTTCTTCGGTAGGGACTCTCTGATGCCTAAATTAGCTCTTTTTAGTAACAGACAATTCAAGAAAACTTGAGAGAATAATGAGCTAGATAGAATACCTGACCCATAGGTCTATTATTTATTTACCAAACTAAGCAAAGGTTGTGCCTTACTAGGAGATGATGAGTCTTGCGCTCCACGTTCAGCTTGTTAAGGTAAGGGTCCTGTTAGGAGAGTCCATCGTAAATGGGAGTTTTCATATTATTAATTGATGGAGGATCTTGTTTCCTTATATATAGGATTGCACTTGTTCACTGGTAGCGTTATATGCGTTATATTTGGATTTTGATATGTTTGTTGCCTTCTATGTGGGGATTGTATCCTCACATGACTAGGTTTCCCAATCTGGGTCGATTGGGTACTATGCGGATATAATCCGATGGGTCGGGATCGCGCCATACAATTGTGACCCTGCCACGTGTTGTGTTAGTATTGATGAACCTTATTTAGATATATCACGTATGATGTTCTACTTATTATTTGAGGGGATTTTTTTTTTATTGACACATTTTTAAGGTGTCAAATAATACATTTTTTTAACTTTAGTGACACCTTTGATATATATTTTTTTTTGGTAAAGTAGTGACACCTTTGATAATGACATAATCATAAGTCACTTTCAACTTGTTTTTGAAAACTCTTACCACACACTTAAAGAATTTTTAGAAACAAGATCCACAAAGGGAAATTAAAAAAAAATGACAAGGTCTAAATACAACTATATATAGAAGTGTTATTAAGACGATCTCTTGTTTGAGAAACTAAATAAAATTCACAAATATAATAGCAACCATGGTAGGATAGAAAAAATAATTCAACAAATTGAGAAGGCCAAGTTTCAATTCAATAGGAGTTTGCTATGTTTCAATAAGAGTTTAAATAACTCTCTCTCTCTCTCTCTCTCTCTCTCAAATGTTGGAATGCTTTTGTAATATGGAAGAGTGTTAGGATTGAGGATTTGGAGGTTGGGGACAAGTTTCAGAAAGAAAATTAAAACATTAATGTGGTCCAAACATTCTTAACAAAAATTAAATTAAATGAATAAATTAACCAACGAAATCAATTAATTAAGGTCCAAAAAATAAAATAATCGAAAAGATAAGGATGGTATTTGCCTTTTTTGGGGAACGAAAATAGGGGCCGGGCGGGATTCCTATTTAATTAAAAGATGCCACACCAAGACATCCAAGAGTCCATGTAATCTCTCTCTCTCTCTCTATCCACTAGGCAAATTCGAAGAAACCCTTGTTGAAAGAGGTTTAGCTAGCAATGAGCGCATATGTATTAAGCTACAAAACAAACTCTTTCATCAACTCAAAAAGTTTATGATCATGTCAGCAGTGACATCAATTTATAAAAGAAGTGCCGGCCACTGTTTTTAACAGATAGGCATGCTGCTTCAACTCCTTGTACGAATTGAAGTTTATCCACGGTGGAAAAAATACAATGTAACAAAATAAATCAATCAAACAATCACAACATAAGGATATACGTAGTTTGGCAATGTATTTACGTTCATGGTGAAATAAGAGCAGTTTCTCTATCAATGGAGAATAGCGTTACAAAGCTCTCTTCCTTTCACCTCTGCATTTAAAAAGTAAAAACATGAAAATATAATTTTCTAAAACATTCTTTATAGGCTTTTAATGATCCTTCAGAGACGACCCACAATCCAAACCATAGAACACAAGACATCAATCCTCAACATTTAAAATGTAAATGAAATGTACTTAGCCCTTCTATCACTTAATTAATAATCTCCATCAATTTTTAGGGTGAATCATCACCTAAGCCCTTATCTTGATCTCTTGGAATTCCTTTGCCCAATTTGTGCAGACCTAATCCAATATAATGGATAAACACTGAAGTTGGATATACTTGAGAACCCAAATTTTAATTGGTTCCACTATTAATTAGACTATATATATCCCATGCCAAACACCTCAGCTGACAAGAGCATGGCTGATCTTCATAATGATCGAGGTGCTTAATTATATAGTTTTTCATGCTATATCTAAAATAAACAATAATGGTTTTCATTTGATCTTAATAATAATTTTTGCATTAAGTTAGAATTAAATTTCTCAATAATCTAAGCCACTACCACTACAACTAATTAATCCTTTTGAAAAAGTAAGGTGGGAATAAGAATATCCCTATCTAGTAAGGGTTGGAACAGAAAAAGACCCAAACAAGACACCAAAAAGTCTTCCAAAATTGACTTGGTTAAAGAGCACGCATGTTCTGTCAACTAATTAACTGACTATCATAAGCAACCAAGAACCAACCAACCATCTAAATTGTAAACTCTCTCTCTCTCTCTCTCTTCTCCTTTCCTATATAACATTAAAGGGTTCTTCCCTCCCTCCCTCATCCGTGATTGAGGGTGGTGATGAGGTTAGCCCTAGCCATGACAACAGCCAAGCGACGACCTTATACCCTACTTTCCCAAATGTCAATATTTTTTTGTATAAACAGTTGCAACCTCTTAAAAATAATATTGTAAAGACCACTTTTATTTGTTTATCTCTAAGACATTGACACTCACTAACATGAGATTGAGTCATTGAGATATGAGATATGAGATCTCCCCTCTCTCTGTCTCTCTCTCTCTCTCATCACCTTTTGTCTTGTCTTTTAACATGGAAATCCTTGTTTTTGTTTAACTTTTTTCACAAACTATTTTTTTAAAGTATTCTGTTTCCAAGAAGAAGAAGTCAGTCATATATGGGTTTCTCTTGGTTGTCTAAAGAATAAGATTGGATTTAATGGATAGTTCATCGATTATCACTCCATCATTCATGGGAATTTATATAAATATATGTGTTTGTTCTGATCATTTTTTTAAATTTATTAATCAATTTGGGTTTCATTATTGTTGTTGCTTTTTTTTTTTTTTAATTATATAGATTTGTTGTTTAGATTCAATGAAGGTGTATTGGACAGATACCGACAATTATTCCATGTATTAAGAAATTGTAAAGGGACCTTTTTTCCTTTTTGAATCGTTTCTTTATAGGGGGAGGGAATGACTTATTGTGGAGGAAGGAGACTTGATAGCCGCCTCAATATGATATAGTTATGAGGAGGATTTGTTTTTTTAGAAAAAAAAAAAAGATTGATTAGTAAATGTATTTGTAGATGTTAACCTAATAATTGTTGAATCAAGAGTGTGAAAACACGCGAAAGAAATTAAACAAACACAAGGAAATTAACATTGATATGCGTGAATATCTATATCCATCCAAGAGAATCAGAGAATTTTCTATTCATTAGAAAAATTCTATACCTTTCTCCACCTCACTGTATGGTCCCCAGGTAGGGCTATTTTGCAAAGAGACAATTAATATGTTGCTAAGATTTTACTCATAGAGACAATAAATAGACACCTTAGAAACCCTAACCTCCTCCCCCACTACCCCCGACAAATTATAATTTGGGAAAATTTCACAGACACCCCTTATAAGTTAGTCGAATGGCCCAGACATACCAAACCTGATCAAAATATCAACCTTCCCCCTGACATTAAGCACAGTTAACACCCAAAGTTGAATTGTCCATTTTAACCTCTTAATTATTTAAATAAAAACGATCTTCCATCTTCACAACTACTGTTCATCTTCTCCATTAGAAAAATCTGTAAATGTAATTCATGGACCCAAAACGGCCCAGTTAAACATATAAAAACCCTAATAATAACTATATGGGCCCGTAGAATACAGGACACGATCCAAACAAATCTCCACCTCATTAGAAAAAATTATAAACCTTTGCTAGGGTTTTCTCGCAAAGAACAATAAATATTCTACTAGAATTTTCCTTAAAGAGATCAACAATAAATAGACACCTTAGGAACCCTACCCCTCCGCCTCACACGCACAATTATAATTTTACCCCTATATATGTAACGGACCCAAAATGACCTAGTTAAATATGTAAAAACCCTAATAATAACTGCGTGGGCCCAAATAATACAAGACACAACCCCAACAAATCTCCACCTTGGTTTGGACTCTACAGGCCACCCTAGAAAAATGATGTTGATGTCAATTATATAAACTCTATCATTATCTTTGCCTATCCACCACACACAAACCGATATAACCCACATCCCTAATCGGGTGTCACGTACGACACACAGTCGCATGATGTGATCTGACTTCATATCTCCTACTACTCCAATCCGATTGAAGAAATCACTTATACTCACAAGTTTCGAAGTGAAAGCTAGAGGCCCGCTTCTTTCCAAATTTGCATTTGTTCTTAGCCTGAACTATCTACAGTCTTCGTCATGCACCTATACCTCTTGCTTGAGTTTTAACGGTAGCTCCATCTATTTCAATACTCCTATATTTGTATAGATTTCCAATCATCTGTCATTTCATCACAACTATGACTCCTCTATAAACCCTGAGAATTCTACCTTTTGATGAGTATATGTAGCCTCTTGAATCTAATGTTCCCATTAAAATTAAATTTTTCTTTAGATGCGACACAATTTTTTAAACACCAGTCAAAGTTTACATAATCCCATCAAACATGTGAATCTACACAGTTTCAATCGCGAGAATCTTGTTTTCAACATTATTTGTCATTATGACTGTACTATTATCACATGCATGTAATATGTAGCAAATTGATCTTTGATTGAGCATAAATGAACTGAACAGCCCGAATCTAATATCTAGTTTGAAGTTTCCATATCTGATGAAGAAGAGAGACAAACATCTTCATCACTCCAGGACTTGTCCATGATAGCAGCATTGGATGATTTATTTCTATTTTCTTTTTGTCTTTCACAAAGGGCCAATCTAGATTGCTAACAAGTTACGTACAGCTTGCGCTCAGGCATAGGACCGTGCAAAATGACTGCCCTGCCCTTTGAAATGAAAAAATCCCAAACTCATTGATGCACCTACGCATCCTCTCATTGGCCCTGCACTTGTGCAAGGACCACACAGCTAGCTTGGCAGTGTTCTTCTGCCAAGTTTTTAATAGGCAAAAGACCATTGTTTGCTCATGTAGCGTCTACACCAGCGTGAGAGCCAATGAGAGTGCATGTAGGGGGCATCAACATATATGTGATTTTTGAATTCCTGGGGTAGGGTGGTACTGTCGCACACTCCTATGTTCGGGCGCAAGAGCCACGCGACCAAGTAGTGCCATTAGGGTGCCCAACATGTGTCATCCTCCCTTCCCCCCTCCCCCCTTTTGGAAAAGATTCCCTAGTTTTCCTATATCCAGTTGTGTGATTAGTGTATGCCGCTAGCTTACCAAAAATTGACGGCATACTCCATTTTTAATTATCACATTTGTGACATCAAGAGCAAAAGATGAAATACTCTTTTGCTATTTTAGTTTTGTTATATAAAAGTGTACCTTTCGGAAAATTATTTATGTACCCTTATTTTGACACTGGTTGTTAGATTATTTTATTTAAATACAAAAAAAAAAAAAAAAAAAAACTGGCTGAAAATTAGTAGAGATTTGTATGGCATCAAGAAAAATATATCCCTTATCCGCCAATCCTTCTCCTCATCCCGAGAATTCAAAAAACTGTTTAAGACTTCAAGAGCATTTGAATAAAACTGACACATTATTCCTCCTCTGAACACACCTATATTGGCGAAGAGTTTGTTATTACTTATTACACAGCAACTTCAACCTCTTTTTGTTTCTTTGGCTCATTCCCTCTTCCCTCTTGTTGCATAAATCAAGGAGGCAAGTAGGCAACACCTAAAGCCCTTTAAACAATCAAAGATGAGAAGGTCTCATCATCTCCACTGGGAATCCAAAGCAATGAACTAGTTCCTAAAACCACCGAAAGAGGCCCAAGATAGTCCAAAAGAATAGCCCATTAACTCACTTAAAATGTCAAAACCTAGGGGCGTCAACCGGTTGGTCCGGGTCAGTTTTGGTCGGGTCTTATCAGTTCCCACCAATTTAACTTTCTGCCCCATTTAGTTAATTAAGGCCTCGTATGTTAGACATGGACTCGTTTATATTTGATCATTTGATTATTGGTCCGTAATCGGGCTCAAGTTAATCCGGTTATAATATGTCTTTAAATGAGTTAAGTGTGCCATAAATTGGTCATAGAGGAGTTGATCAAGTTATGAATGGGCTAATCGAGCTATAAACGGTCAGTCCTGATTGGTTACCAGTTTCGGATGAATGCCCAAATAATAATCGATCTAGGCCCAGAACCGGACCGTTTACTAACCGATTAGACGTACCTGTACAGGCTAGCATTTGACACCCCTAACTCAAATCCCTTTGTAGTGCAGGACTTCCAAGTTCCAATATAACTGCTATTTAGTTCTGCAAAGGAACTAAACACATATTTAGGGTCTATTCTTTTTTTCTTTTCTTTTCTTTTCCATCCATGTCTTGACAACCAAACACAGCCTAAGGGTTGGCGATTAAAAAAGGCTTAACCATGATCATCACCCTAATCATCATTAGAGTCTTGCAATATTCTGTGTAGTTTCGGTCACAATAAAAGTTAAAAAGGGAAAATCAAAGGCCAGGTATGCTCAATGGGCCTGTAAATGTTGCCGAGCCCAGATCCATATTCGGTTAGCTAATAGGTCCAGTGATGGGCCCTAAAGGGTAATAACACTCGTTATCGACTGCAGAGGGTACACTAGAGCACACACACACACACTCTCTCTCTCTTGTGAAATAACCTCTCTACCCCATTAAATATTACCAATTTTTTTTACACTGAATTTTTAAAAGTAATATTAAAATTAATTCAATTTAATATCCATATGTATCTATACCTAGGGCTGTAAACGGATCGGATTCGGCTCAGATTGTGCTATATCCGCATCCGCATCCGATTAGCTATTAGACGGATTCGGATAGTGCTAAACGGATACGGACAGACACGGATACGGATCGGATATTTTATCCGTTTACATATAAATATAGCTTTTTGGATAATTATAATCTATCCGTATCTGCATCCGTTTAGCTTTCGGACGGATTCGGATAGTACTAAACAGATACGGACACGGATACGAAAATGAATTTTGACTATTCATTTACACCACTATTGACTGTACCCCTTTTTTTGTTGTATCCGTATGTAATAACAATGCTATGGGCTAGCTTATAGCATGGTCTAGGTCTCTTGGACCTGGACAACTGAGAGAGGAGTGGGAACTGTTTTTCTTTTAGGCTATATTTGAAGGGTGTAATTGTGTAAAGCTGTTTGTAACGAAGCCGGTAACCTCTTTTATGCAAATTGGAGTTAAGGACAAAATGAATAATTTTACTTTTGGGCTTAATCGATTCATGCGGCTTGACTTGGAGAAAACGGCTCAACTTAAGCCAAAGCCACCAAAATACCACCTAATTAAAATCTCATTGACTTCTCCTACCCTTGGATTCTGTAACAATAGAAATGGCATCCTTTCTCTGTTGCTCCAACTTCCTCCCTTCCCATATTGGACAGGGGAAAGAGAAAAGGGCAGAGGGGAAACGCGAGCCTAGATCTGCATCACAAGAGTTTTAATTTCTTTTTGTGTTTTGCACCCTTTTTCCCTCTTTGTTGTAGAAGTTTTGTTCTGTTATACAACTGGGAATGGGATCTCTTCTGTATTGCTGTTGAATTTAAAATATCTTCCATCCCTGTTCCATCCCTGTATAGATGGGTCTACAGGTTCTCAAAGAGAGAAAAAACGATAATGGAAACGTTTTAATTCAGAGTCTATATTGAAACGGCACAGAAACACACAGAACGTCAAATCAAACGGTGTCGTAGTGATTATTGTGGTAAAGTCACTTTCTGGTTTTCACCCAAAAAACGAGTCACTTTCTGGGCTCTTGTTTTAATGAATTTTTTTTTCTCCATGTCACTTTCAACCTTTCGGTCTGGCAAGGGTTTCTCAATGCTCTCGATGGCTCTGATTTGAATATTTACATTGTTTTTTTTGTCACGCTATTTAAGGGAAACTAGGAGTGGGGGTTGAAAATTTGAAACAAAATGGAAGGTTATTTCGAAAATAAAATTTTTCATTTTGGACCTCATAACAAGTCGGCTGAAGCTTGACTGGGAAGAAACTAACTTTAAGGTGAATTTATCACATCTATTTTTCCATAATCCATACATGTGAGAATAAGTAATGCTAAAGGCCAATTAAAGTAAGCGTACAAAATTTGTTGTAACCTTCTTGGTTACAAATAGCCGCATCCATGTTTAAATGTCAAGAAAAAAAATATATATATAGTAGACAAAAATCATGATGATGTAATAATTATTTTTTGTGTCTATTCTCTCTTCAAATTAAATTTTTTTTGAATTTTTTCTTTTCTTTTCTTACCATCCAAACATAGTTGCTATTTAATTGATTAGAAAAGTTGGGTCTCCGGTGCTGAACCCAACTTTAGCTTAGCTTCTGGATCTTGCCTCGTTCCATTTTTCATAAATAGAATGAAATAGGGAACTGGCCAACAATCAGACATACTCATGTTTTTAGTAATCCGAATCAAATCGGGTGAATTGACTGATTTGAATTGGAACCCGACGAGCGTGATCCCAATTCTAATTGCTTACAAGGGCTGGAAGGGTTGGCAACCGATCTAGGATGATCCAGATCAGCCAAATTCAACCGATTCCACTGCAACTCCATTCTTGCAATCCATCATGTTGATTGCAAATCTCCATCTTAGAAGCCGCCTCCATTGGTCTCCACAGCCCGATTGCCGAAGCCCGGAGGTCTCTCTCTCTCTCTCTCTCCAAAGTAAGTGTTCACCATCACCAACAGTCAAATCCAATGCATATATCTGATGAAGATTTATAACCATCGGAGCTTTTACTCATTTGAGAGTTCCCCAACCATTGTCATAGGCGCAAGTGTACTTATTTTCCGGTGAACAACAACAATTTATAGAGACCACTACCACATCGCAAATACCAACAAGCCACGGGCAAAGTGTGTCACAGATGACATTGTTGAGAGTAAGGAAAGTTTCGTCCATGGAAGAAAATTATAGCAAGGACAATCTTTGTGCTGAGGGTCTGTTTGAGCTCCACAATGCCTGAGTGACCTTCATGGATCTGGCTCTCCTCCAATTGTGGCGGGAGGTGAGGGTCCAACATTCAGAAACCACCCCAAAAATAGGGGGTTGGTCATTTCACATATAGGATCCACCTGTGAAATAACCAGCCCCACCTTTATTTTTGCTGTCGTTTAGCGAGACTGGACCCTCCAGCACACCGCAGCTGGAGGAAATCCATTTCTGACCTTCATGGCTTCATCGATGGGGTCAGGAAGTAAACCAGGCTGATGAGACTGGTGGCTCTGTCGACCACAACGTCAAAAGAGACCTCCATCAACTGGGGCACGTGGCTTTATGGTCTAGAACTTGACAAGGTGGAGACTGCAAGCCAGCTTGAAATTGAAGCTGAAGATTCATTTAGTGAGTGGAACAGGAGGGCTGTGGAGATCCCACCGTGTAGGACAGAGAGATAGAAGAGGTGAAAGCACCGGAGTAGAAGGCGACACAAGGGATGTTGATTTTATGCTCGATTTTCGTGGATTAGATCCTAGAATCGGCCGACACCTGCCGATTCAGAATTGGATCTATATCGAGTTATGGCCCGATTCCGTATACTTGAACGGTAGGCATACTGTGCAAGTAGCCGGGTCAAGAATTTGCTAGTGTAATTAATAAAGCGATCCTGTTGATCAAGTCTCTCTCTCTCTCTCTCTCCTCTCTGCCCTCTTTGGCTTCTAGCCTGCTCTACAGCACAGGAGGGACTAGCCGACTAGGGAGTATTGCACAATTTAATAAGCTTCACAAATCATTTGGCCGCATGGATATCCTTCTCACCATCGTACCAGCTATTCTACGAATCTGACACGAGGACTGAGGTATTCATTTGCATAATGCCTAGAAACAGTTTTCAGCAAGCATTACTGTATTACTTTCATCAAGCATCATCTAAATGATGGTGGCAAGGCATGAATCTATATCCAAGAGAAACTATATACACAGAATCATTCTAATGCTCATTGGCATCTTTGATTTTCAAGATGCAATGGATGGTCCCTGCTTGGCCAAATTGGTTGGCACCCTCTCCTGAGAAGACGAGAAGGTACATGAATAGCAACTCAGTACTTTCCAGACTCCAGATATAGAGTTTATTGGCTCTTAGGAGTACCAAAACCTGGCTTCATGTCTTCTGGATCCTGAATGCCGTCCACATCCACAGAATGATCCGAGCCCTCGGCTTTGCATATATTATGTGTATTTGAGTTCATCATTGTCAGCTGACAGTAGGCCGATTGTAATTGTTGATGAATCTCTGCCATCCGCTCTCTGTGCTCATCTTGCCGATCCTTTTCAATCTCTGTCATCTGCTCTCTGTGCTCATCTTGCCGATCCTTTTCAATGAGAACCTATGTCAAACCATATCACAAATATCACTAAGGCTGAGAAAATGTATGTGTGGACACGCACGCACCTCTGAGAGAGAGAGAGAGAGAGAGAGAGAGATTATTACCTCCATAGAAGCACTCCTAAAAATGGGATTATGCAAGTCGAGTGTGAACTGACAGTACGCCGAATGTAGTTTTTGATGAATCTCTGCCATCCGCCCACTCCGTTCATCTTGCTGGTCCATCTCAATTAGAACCTAAATCCAACCATACCTCTCAGTCCGCAATGAGCATATGCTTGTGTGTGCCTACATCTAACCTTACCACTAAGACTTGAATGAGCATTATGTACATATGTGTGTGTGTGTGTGTGTGAGAGAGAGAGAGAGAGATGCTGATGATGATAATGATGCTGATGATGATGATGATGATGGTGGTGGTGGTGGTGGTTACCTCTGCAGAAGGAATCTTAAAAATTGGAAGAAACCGCCGCTTACAGTACTCATTAAATAGTAGTGTGCATATCACCAGTGGAATGGTGAACCCTGATGCAATTGGTGAGCGTTTTAATCCAAAAACTCCAATAGCTATTATTTGCATCAGTACCAATGAGAAGATTATGGTATTGTGCACAATAGGCCAATACTGTCCACCGGTTTCATACCTTGAAAGATACACATTAAGAATCTGAAAGGTACATTTGAAGGAAAGTGTCAGGAGGAAATAAATTCAGATTTTTGTTTTAATATCTTTTAAGTGTTTCAGAAGTGCCAGCCATAATACAGCCAGAAACTATTATGGGAAACATAGCATAGAGTATTTCTATCATGACACTCTAAAATGGAAACCACAACCCTCTTAAAAAAAACATTAAAGTTATTTATGGATCATTAGCAACCATAGGGTTTTCATTTTCTTTTTTGTTACTACAAGCATGCCAGATTGTACAATATGAGCCAGATGTCTTCTAATAAGTTCCCCAGAGGAAATGACATACAGTGTCAAACCAAAAATATGATCCTTGATAGACACTGCTACTTCATTTCCACAAGAAGAAAAAGAAAAAAGGAAAAAGGAAAAAGAATAAACCTTGAATCCCAGAGGTCCTTAATCAAATTTTTTTTAAGGTATGCCTATTATCTAATGGCCAAAAATGACTACCAACCTTAAATCTAAGAAAAAAATGCCAAAAAAAGAATGATAATGTAGAAAGTGGACGACTTGACTTGTAAACAGTATTTCACAAATTATCCTACAATGTTGGGTTGAAGTAGTGCTGACACAGTCATATGTGGGAGTCAACCTGGAGAACTCTCATCCTTATTATGAAACAGAAAAAGAGGCAGACTATGCCAGGAGAAAAATAAAAGATTATTAAAAAAAAAAAGAGAGCAACAAGAGAATGATGTCCAACCAATGTATAGCACTCACCATTAAATATTAAGTAATCCGCACTTCCAATGGAACTGGAAGAAAAAAGAATTATGAGATGCAGTAAATCAGTTAATTCTTCAGAGAAGATTTGTCATTGAATACTTTGTCATTCCTCTGTTTCCACTTTGACTAGCAAAGACAGAATGGAAGCAAATTCCACAAAGTTCTCTTCCTTTCAGGTAAAAAAAAACTCTCACCAATTCTCATTCTCAGGCCTTATTCATCAACCATAAACTCAGCTCAACTCAATTAAGCCTTTTCCCAATGAAATGGGGTCAGCTAGGTGGGTTTTTCAATGCCATTCGACTATATCTAATGTCATGTTAGTTGTCATGCCTAGGCTAGTCATATCTTTTCTACACTACTTCTTCCCAAGTCACTTTTTGTGTATGTTTTTATATTTTTAGTCCCCTCTAATCTGTATAATCTTACTCCCTATAAACAAGGCTTCGTGCCCTATCCTAGAGCACCCATCATCATAACCACGAGCATCCCCTCGAGTGACAAAATGAGGTGTCTACAGAATGCGCCTCTTTGACTGAGGCCGCACAGCAGACGAAAGTCAAAGAAGTGACATTTAAAGTGGAGGCCATTGTTTGTCCAAGAGGATAAAGGAAGGACCTCTTCTTTCACTCCCATAGAAAGTCTTTGGAACCATAGTTTCTTCCAACCATCCATCACCCTCTCCCCCCCCCCCCCTCCCCCAACCAAAAAAGGCTCAAAAGAATGGGAACTCAGTGAGAAGCCTTCCACTGCCATCGCCGGATTCATGCATCAGGATAACTGCACTAGAAGATGCATTACAGTTGGACCTATTTCCATGTATTACTCAAATTACTCTTTGCAGTTGCATCTTTTAGGCTGTGTTTGATTGCTTTCCCTGGTGTTGTGGGAAAGAAAAAATGAGAGAGAAACAGAAGATTTAACCATTTGGTTGTTTCTCTTTGAGCAAAATTGGGAGGGTAAAAAACGGTTTTCAGGAAATGCTTTCCACAGTTTCCATCTCACCTGTTGTGGGAAAAGGCATGGAAAAGAATATTGAGGGATATCAATTTAGTTGTTCTTCCTCAAACTACAATTGTGACAGTGACACATTTACAGCAGCACGGCATCTCTTCATTTTCTTTTTCATTTTATTGCTATGGTTACAGACTTACAGGTTTCAGCCTTTCCTTTCTGTCCTTTCCAGATTCTACAGACACTTCCTGAAAATCTCCACTGTGTCCTTGCCCGTCACTTGTCACTGCAGAATGTTAAGAGTGCAAAGCTAAATAGTCTAAAGTTCATAACTACTGAGAGAGTGAGAGCTCCTAGGAGAGGGCCAAAGTGGGTCCAATTCTAAGTGTTGGTGGAAAGACCTGATTGTGAAGTACAAAAGGCCACAAGAAGCAATAAACAAAAGTTCAACTAAAGCTTCTACCGCAGAAATGAAATGGCCAATGCTGTAATAGGGCATATCACGCTCCAAAACCACCAGAATGGTTGATGGTGGCTGAGAAAACAAGATAAATTGCTTGTAATCATTGGCTGCAATTGATGTAAGGTGGTTAAGCATGAATTGGCTTCATGGTAAATGGGGATAAACTTCTTGATCTGTGAATATTTTGATAGTATGGTTTGGGGTTCGGAAATTATGTTTTGGGTTATGGCTGTGATGTAAATAAGTTCTACTCCAAGCAATACCAGCATAGGAGGGGAGGAACCAGGCCTGCGGTTCCTTGAATGAAATTGTGCTGCTGCAACTGAACCAGATTCAGTTGGTTCGGGCAAGACCAACCAGATCTGGATGTTTTCTGGTTCATCCAAAACCAGTTCTAAGTAATCCAATCCAAGTCTTCCTCAAAAAAAGGTCAAAAGAAATTAATGCATGTGTGCAGAATTTGAGAAGCATTATCTAATTAGTTACAACTAATTTCTTAAGTCTTAGAAGGTATTATTTCAGTCAATAAGTCAGTCCATTGATGTTGGTGCAAGTCCTTGAAAATGTAAGTCACTCCATTAATGGTTGTGCAAGTACTTGAAAATGTGCAATTGGTGATAACTTGAGAGAAATTTAATTGAGGTGCTTTGGGCATGTACACACAATTGAATGTAATTGTAAGGAACAGTGATACAGTGCTGATAAGAGGAGCTAAAAGAACAAGGGTAAGACTGAAAATAACCTATGGAGAAATGGTGAGAAGATATATTGACAGCTTGGCGTTAACAGCAAAGATGATCTTAGTTGAATGGTGAAAGAGGAGGTCAAAGAGTCTAGAACCCTTCCAGCCATTCCAAAGGGTTGCCTCTAAGCATTTTGAACAAGTTAAAAAAATAAATGAGATGCAGTGAAGCCTAGTAAGATGTTGGGTTGTTCGGTGAGATGCTAACCTACGCCTTGGTGAGAACCCTTGGTCATATCCCTCTTATCTCTTTCTTAGTTCTTCCTCTGTTATTAAAATTGATCAATTTGGGTTGTGTTCTCACCTCCGATCCTGTTTATTGAAGATTCTGATTCTGTTGCAAGCATAGTTGTCAAGGTGTCCGGGCGGGTTTCCAAGGACTGGGCGGTCACCCGCCTTATTCTAACTTAACAAAGCGGGCACCTTGGGACACCAAGGGCCCTGGGCGGTCGACTATTTTTACTTACATTTATCTTTTCCTCTTAAGAATATTGTTTCTAATATTTTTATTGGCCTGTGTACAAGTTTGTGTACAGCTGATAAGCATAAGATCATTTACTACCAAAAAATAAATAAATTATAAAGAAATCAAACTTGACTAGTTCACTTCTCTTGTTTATTTATGTTTTTCCCCTCAAAATAATGTTATTTCTAACATAATGTTAATGTTGTTGTTGTTGTTGTTATGTTGTAATGATGTTGCTAGATATAGTGGCAAATTAGTGCATAGATTCAATATATATTGTTGTTTATGTAATGCTGTACACATAATTATATTATTGCTATACTAGATATAATGGATACATAAAAAAAAATACTAGGGTGCAAAGACGACGCCTAGGCAATCGCCATGTCGCCTAAGCACTTAGACAGCCCTCCAATGCCTAGGCTGGCACCTTGTCGCCTAAGCACTTAGGCAGCCCTCCAACGCCTTGGGTCACCTAGGCGCCTTGACAACTATGGTTGCAAAGGCTGAACCAGGATCCCATTAAGCTGAGTGCATTTTCTCAGATTTTCTTTGGATAAATGACAGAGATGAGATTTTTTTATCCTTTTTCTCTAGATTTTTTCAATACAACAAAAAATGATATAGAAGAAACATTTTCTTTTCCTTTCCTCTGCCTTTCTTTTATCTGGGAAAGCAACCAAAGACAGCCTCAATGTGCACAAATGCCAGTTCTGTATTAGGATTTAGATTAAATTTCAAGAAATAAAAAGTTTTTACTGGAGAAATCTCACCTGGTTACGATACACAAGATAACCTAGAAAGAAGTATATCAGCAAGAAAGGCAACATTAGAGGTGCCAGGATTGAACAAGTGAAGCCAAGAAGTAAAAATAGAAGAACTCTTGGAACTTCCGTGTGGTATGGAAAAGATGGAGCACTGAAGAACAAAATTTCTTTGCTTCTGAGTATGTATCTACAGAACAGGTTGCAGACAAGACCAAAAATTTGCACAACTTCACAGGACAAACCTGCCCAACCTGATGTTAAAACATACGTCGTGAAGAAAGCAGCCTGTGAAAATTTAAGAAGAATAATTACATATTTATAGCAGAAGATGAAGCATCAAATTTTGCACTAGGAGGTTCTTTATTAAGCTAAGAACCAATCCCATAGGATTATGATGTCCGTGGAAAAGTAATCTAGTATGTTTCTTACCAGGGAAGAAAGTAAATATTCAAAAAATATTATTTAATAGGATATATGCTGTATTATAAATTTCTATGAAAGGAAGCAGGGCTACCAGAGTTTAAAGTATATAATTTGCTACACATGCTTTGACAAGTGTGGACACCAACAAATATCAGATATGGTAGTTAAGGTAAATATATGGATTTACCTCTCCAATTCCTAAAGCTCGGCAGTGCGGCAGTGCGGCAGTGGAGATGCCGACACGTGGCAGCTCGGACATCCAATGATCCGAGCTCAATATAGTCAATGAGCTCGGACCGTTGGATGTCCAAGCTGCCACGAGTCGGCATCTCCACCTAGCACTGCTGCACTGCCGAGCTTTAGGGAATTGGAGAGGATTATTTTCCGTAAATATATAGAGAAACCCATAAAAAAAAAAAGAAAAAAAAAAGAGGGGATGGGTGAGGAAAGAAAAAAACAGAGAGAGATGGGTGATTAAAGAAGGAAATTTTTTAAAGAATCTAGTTAAAGGTGCAAAATAAGCCACAACTACCCATAAATATTAATATACAGATCATAATATATAAAAAAGCAAGAAAAATTAATTTCTAGCACAACTGTGATCCCACTTGTGGAATCATTTAGATTATTTAAAATTGTTTTTAAAATATTTGAAAATATAAGATGTGATCTACACCACCACCCAAAAAAAATCCCTCAATTCTAGCCTTTTGAGGTTTACTGAGTTCCACATCTGTATGTAATGGATTCTGAAACCAGCACCGTATCCATGTGACAAGGGTAGATAACCAGTTAGGTTACTCATAAATCAGAAGCAATAATCACCTGCCTTGTCACAGCTGTAGCAAGTTCAGCAGGTATGGTCCTTGGATTAGAGATGATGACTTCCAGCTGGCCAATGACAGATCCAGACAACACATTAACAAAGAAAACATTCCAGATTGTGAAGTACAGGACCTTGCAGCATGCACTCTTTTTCCTGCCACTATGTGATATTGATCCTTCCAGTGCCGAAAATAACATCATCAATGGAGGAACAGCATACAGAAACAACAGCAATATTACACTTGGTAGATAGCCCGTAACCAGCTGACTGACATAGGTCCTGCATGGAAGGGTAAGGTAATTTATTCACACATCTATGCCTTTCTACAACAAATCGGTGTATTATTAACTTATTCTCACCCCTTTTTTTCCCCTTAATGCCTAGAGCATATAGAATTAGAAGAACAAGATGTAGACATGTAGTTGTAGAAGCAAACTTGAAAGCCCAACAATATATTATATAAAGTCATCAATATGTTGTTAATGTAATAATTAATCTACAATATCTTCATACTAAAAGAGAGACTGTAATCCCAATCGCCTCACCCCTCCCCCCCCCCCCCAAAAAAAAAAAAGGATAAAGGAAAAGCATTGCTATAGAACTGATATTAAACAAAATTCACGAAAACAGTATTGTGTAACCTGCTGAATAGTTAATATACAAATAAATTAACAATGTTGAAGCATCATATTAGTTGCTCCCAGCTTGTTGAGAACTTGATTTCTATGTCTGATACCAATACCCTAATGTCCAATTTGCAAAGTATGCAAGGATTTGAAAAAAAAACATCGATACACTGCAAAGCTTTTATCAGTGCATAAAAAAAATACTTACTTTTTCAAAATACCTTTGAGAAATGGTAATTTTTGTTGTAACTGGTCTAGTTGAGTCAGACCTTGCACAACTGTGACGGGAATAAGAAACAAAACAGTGAAAACAAAAGAAGCCAGAAGTGTTGCTATCTGACGAAGCCAAAGCTGTCGATAGTGGATGCTAAGATTTGACCAATAAACATCTTCTGGTTCTGGAGCCAAGTCAGTAACCCATAACATGGGATTTGAAGATTGAAGGACACGTGAAGCAACAACAGCCGCATAGCGAGTCCTGAAAAAAACAAAAGCGGCACCACATTCCTGCATGAAAGATCTAAAATACTTCAGGCTGCATTCAAAATATTATCACAAAAAATATGCTCAGTTATGCACATTAATTTATGCTGGATTACGATCCATCCCAGTCAATTGATACCAGCAAGCTAGCAACCAAAATATGTCAATCCAGGGGGAAAAAATGGTGACTGATAACTAGATTTAACAGATAGAAATAGAAAATTACAGCGTCATCTCGTATGCAAATTAATAAACCAATTAAAAGCATCAAATTGAATAATGTACAAACCTGTGTACCCAATACTAGATCAAAAAAGGACAACTGAGTATTATATTTAGGGCTAGTTTGGCAACATTCCCAGAAACAACACAAATAATTTAAATGTAGCTAAGATGAGGATGTTGAGGTGATAAGTGGCGAAACTAGAAAGATAAAATAAAAAAATGAATACATCGGAAATTTACAAGTGGGTCCAATAGGTGATAAGTTAAGGGAGAGTCATTTAAAGTGGTTTCGGCATGTACAATGAAGGCCATTGAATGCACCATTAAGGAGTGATAAGGTATAGATTAGAGGACTTAGAAGGACAAGGGATAGATAGGGCAAAGATCACCTTGGGAGAAGTAATGACAAGAGATATGGATGCTTTCGGTTTAACAACTATGACATTAGTAAAAGTTGAATGGCGAAACAGAATTCGTGTAGACAACTCATTTAGTTGGGATCAGGCTTTGTTGAGTTGAGTTGAATTGGGAACTTTCCAAGAATACCTCTTGTTGGTTGAACCGTGGGTTAGAGAGAGGGAAGAAAATAATAGAATTGATTGTATTAATGAGAGAAAGGCCCCTCTATTTATAATAGAGGCGAAGTTACAAATAATAGAACCTAGGCGATGTGGGACTAAAAGCCACATGGCCGACATAAGCTAATAACACTTAATAACATAAAAATAACCCCAAAAGGACCAGAATACCCCCACGGTGGGGTATTCTGGTGTACATTATTCTAACACTCCCCCTCACGCTGGATTATACAAATATGAAAGAAGGAAGATCCAGCGTGGACTAAAGAAAAAAACTCTCTACTAAAGAAAAACTCTCTCCATAACAATGCTAACACTCCCCCTCAAGTTGGCGCATACAAGGTACTAATGCCCAACTTGAATAAAACGGAAAAAATAAGTTGCAGCAGAATCCAGCTTCAGAATGAATGCAGCTCCCAAATAGACCTTCAAACTTGGACAGACTTGATCAGCAAAAAAGGCATCTCTCACCAATCTTTGTCCATTTATGAATCTCTGAAGTATAATCTTGAAGATAAGCAACTAGGGTAGCCGGCAAATGAGTCAAGCAGCAGTAAAGAAGATTAAGCAGCGGAAAAAGCAACCAAACTGTAGGATCTCATATGGGCAGGCAATAACCAAACATCTTCAAAACTTTAAGGCCAACCTCCCCCTTATGACAAACTTTAACCCAATAACAAAGTAGATACCCATTAGCAATGGTGAAACCTCTGACCTTCTATGTTTTGCACCAAGTGTCCCTGCATGTTCTGCTCTCTGCAATGGCTGCAGGTATACTGTATATAATCCCCCCCTCACGTGTAGTGCACGTGGACATAAGAGAGATGATTTTAGAGATAGGGCAAAACATAACAAAGTAGAATTTGTCAATGGCTGCCAAGGGTAATGGAAAAAGAAGAAATGGTAAAGATGAGAAGACCATTAACTTCCAAGGGTGGGATGGGTAATGCCAAAGGTATGTTTTGGGAGGTGGCGAAAGAAACACAGCAATGGGATAATGGAGTAGAATTAACTTGGGTAACATCGAAAGCTCCAACCATCTTCCATCAATCAAACAAACACTTTGAATGGAAACCCTTGCAGGGGAGAAACTCCTAACCCCAATGTTCAGATCTGAAAAAGATACAAATCTGATTCGAAGTAAGGAAATGCTCCAATTGTCAAGGCTTATTCAATCTTCAAACAGGGAGGAGCAATTGTGCAAAAGTTTCCATGGTAGAAACTCCCACATGCTAGACAGTACTAAGAAGATATCTGGACAGCAATGAATGGAAGTAGCCTCAACAAAACTGGATTAGATCTGAATCTGTAACAATGCTAGTATGCAAGCTCCAAAGTATGTCGGATATTAACCAGAAAGGCTCCACATGACCGAATAGTTTCGTAGGTGCAACCAAAAAATCGTGGAACACACAGTGGTAATCCCAAATAGGCTGATCTCCAGGGTAGTAGATTCGAGTCTTCAATAACGAGAGAAATTTGATCTCCAATAAGAAGACACACAGTCACAATTATAGGGCAGCAGTATTCCACATGAAGGCAGCAGTAACACATCAACCAGTCATGCTTACAGAAGCCAATCAATAACACCAGCCAGGTAGGTAGTGAAGCTCATAATAACCAGCCAAATAAGATAAATAACCGGACAGATCCATAGGTAGTTGAAGCAGCCAGCCTTATAGGAACAAGAAAAACAGCTTGATAATTGAATAAACCAAGCTAACAGAATGAATTGGAATTTTTTTACTAAAAAACCTGATGTAAGACGCTGAATAATGGGCTGTATACTCCTCTGATGTTGATAAAACTCTCCTCAAAAAATTAGCAACTATGGACTGCCCTACCCCTTAGATCGATTATAGCCAGGGTTTTGTAAAAAACCCTGAATGTGAATATCGATTGTAGGGAAGGGGTCTTCAACAAAGGTGAGGCTGACATGTCAAAGGTGCTTGCTTATTGCAATACTTGCTGACCAAAAACTGCTGGAATGGATCTCCAGTTCGAATGACCAATCTGCTTGGTAATTGAGACTTGATCTTCACATGGGAGAAATACCTAAAAATCTCAGATAATGAGGGCAGCAGCTATCTTGGGCAGTAGACCTTCTTCAAGCCATAAATAGTTGAAGTAGAATGTCCTTCGTGATGGCAGAAACACCAACAAAAAATTCCAAATAGCAGCAAACAACCCTAACCCAAAATCGATTTTTATCAGGGTTTTGGAAAACCCTGAAAAGAAGAGATCGATTGGGGTAGGGGTCTTCAAAAAACTTGGATCGGTGCAATATTGAGGTCGATTGGTCCTTGAAGTAGAAGTAATCAGCCCTCCAAAAATTAGCAAAAACTGAAACCTGAAAGTCAGGGTTTTTGGCAGGTAACCAAATTAGCAGGTTAAGGAATTTTTGCTATAGAAACAAATCCAACCATCAGAAAGGGTCCAAACTTAGGTCGAGTATGGTTTGTAGTAGTAGAAAATCACCCCCAAAAAATCAGCTGCATCTGAAAAGGGAAACCCTAAAATCGATTGGAGTCAGGGTTTCGAAAAACCCTGACAAGTTGAGATCGATTAGGGTAGGGGCTGGAAAGGTTAATGAAAGATGGAGAAATAGAAAAAAGGAAAGGAGGTCAATGGAATAGGGTAGGAAGGTGCTGGAAAAGGCTGCATATGGTGCTCCAAAAGTGGAGGATCAGTCTTCTTTAGGTGATAGGAATCTGATCTCCAAAGACAAAAGGGAAACTCTAAATCGCAGATTATGGTCCAGCAGGATTTTAATGAAAAACGATAGAAGAGAAAGGGGGCAGCACTAAATCATCGATATGATGTTTACCTCATTAGTGCTGCCCCTGTTTTTGTGCTGAAAAGGAGAAAAACAGGAGCAGGAAAAAACGAGAAAAAAAGGGAGAAGAAGAGGAGAGATCGATTGGAGGAAAAGAAGGGAGAAAATAGGGTTTTTCTCTCTCTAACCTAGATCAGACCAGCTTTGATACCATGTTGGTTGAACCGTGGGTTAGAGAGGGAAGAAAATAATAGAATTGATTGTATTAATGAGAGAAAGGCCCCTCTATTTATAATAGAGGCGAAGTTACAAATAATAGAAGCTAGGCGATGTGGGACTAAAACCTCATAGCCGACATAAGCTAATAACACTTAATAACATAAAAATAACCCCAAAAGGACCAGAATACCCCCATGGTATTCTGGTGTACATTATTCTAACACCTCTGCAATACAATAAATGGGACTATGGTAAGTGGTAACATACAGATGTTCCTGGTTTCCAAGAACATTGCTAAATCAGAGCCTCAGGCCTTAAATGCCAAGGGTGTAGTACTCACACAATTCTTCCCCTCAGAACAAAGAGATCTAGGAGATACCATCTCTTTCCAAGGTCCCCTCATTATATAGAGTATTTGGACCTTGACCTCCATTGGAGCAATAAGCTGGGGATGGAAATCAAAGCTTTCATCTCCTCAGGTGAGCGAATCTCCAAAGATAGAAACTCAATCAACTAATCCAATAATGATGGACAGTCACTTCCTCTCCCACAGTGCTGAAGCAAGAAACAAACTGTTGTGGCCCGTTCAAGTGTTGAAGTAGAGTTTCGTGCTATGGCACATGGTATTTGTGAACTCCTATGGCTCCATGGTCTCCTACTAGACTTGGCGATTTCTATTACACTTCCTATGATGCTCTACTGCGACAGTAAATCTGCCATCAGCATTGCTCACAATTCAATGCAACATGACAGAACTAAGCACATGGAGATTGACCGTCACTTTATCAAGGAAAATCTTGAGTCTGGTCTTATTTGTGTTCCCTTTGTACCGTTCCATGATTAGTTAGCTGATGCTTTTACCAAGGGACTTAGTAGTAATAATCTTCACTCTATTGCTTCCAAGTTGGGCATGTATGATACCTATGCACCAACTTGAGGGGGAGTGTCGTAATGGGTATAAGGATAGAATTTTCCTATTTGTTATAGGGCTATTTTGGTCTTATCTATATTCTAGAATATTCTCCATTACATTATAAATAAAGAGGGACTGTGTCACATTAGACACAAGTCTGATTTTCCCCATTCACGAACACTGACGAAATGATGGCCTTTGAGAAGAGTGGTACTTGGATACTAGTTGATCTTCCTAGGAGGAGAGTTCCAGTTGAATGTAGGTGGGTCTATACAATTAAGTACCGATCAGATGGTACTGTAGAAAGATATACGGCTCAGTTGATGGCCAAAGGGTACAGTCAGGTGTATGGCATTGATTACCAAGAGACATTTGCTCCAGTGACCAAGCACAACTCGATCAAAGTCCTCCTATCAATGGCAGCCAATAGAGATTGGCCATTGTATCAATTGGATGTGAAGAATGCCTTTCTCCATGGTGACTTAGAAGTGGAAGTATATATGCAAGCTCCACCTGGTTTTAAGTTTCCCTCAGCTGAAGGGAAAGTATGCCTCCTAAAAAAGGTATTTTATGGCCTCAAGCAGTCTCTTAAGGCTTGGTTTGAGCGATTTAGACAGACCATTCTAAGGAACGGGTATTCCCAGAGTCAGGCTGACCACACTTTGTTTATCCGACGAGGTAATGGTACTGTCACAACTCTTATTGTTTATGTATTGTAGTGACTAGGAATGACAACCAAGATAAGTAGATTGAAATCATACTTGGCTCAACCGTTTGAGATTAAAGATAGTGGACTGGAAGTAATTATTGGGAATTGAAGTATCAAAATCAAAGGAGGGAATCAATATTTGACAAAGAAAGTTAGTACTGGACTTATTGAAAGAAACAGGGATGTTGGGGTGTAAACCAGCAAACTCCCCAATTGATCAAAATCACAAGCTTAGTGAAGATTGTGGTTCTCCTCTTATAGAAGCAGGAAAGGACCAGAGATTGGTTGGGAAACTGATCTATCTCTCTGAGTCGTCCAGACATCACTTATGCAGTTGGAGTGGTGAGCCAGTTTATGCATGCACCCAAGAGTGGGCACTTGGATGTTGTTTATCGCATCATCAGGTACTTGAAATCTTTTCCAGGAAAAGGACTTCTGTATGCCAGGCACAACCATTTGAGGATAAAGAGCTACACTGATGCCGATTAGGCTGGTTCAATTTCTGACAAATGATCTACATCAGGTTACTGTATTTTGTAGGTTGTAATCTGGTTACATGGAGTTAAAAACAATCAATTGTAGATAGGTCCAGTGCAGAGCCAGAATTTAGAGCCATGGCTTATGGAGTATGTGAACTCATATGGTTGAGGCAGTTGATTCAAGAGTTGGGATTTGACATTGAGGGACCTATGCAACTCTGTTGTGATAAAAAGGCTGCTATAAGGATTGCTCATAATCCTGTGCAACATGACCGAACGAAGCACATTGAGGCTGATAGACATTTCATCAAAGAGAAGTTGGATTTTGGTTACATTTGTACCCCCTTTGTGAAGACAGGTGATCAAGTAACAGATATCTTCACCAAAGGTCTCATTCCTAATCAGTTCAATACCCTTCTGTGCAAGGTAGGAATGTATGACATTTATTCTCCCGCTCAAGGGGGAGTGTTAAGAGTATGTAATAGGGGTATGTTAGTCACTGGTTTATTGTAAGTCATCAAGGATTTAAGTCTCGGACCGTATCGTATCGTCTCGGCCGATACGTCTTGGTATCGGTCGTGGTCGATACGATACAGGCCGAGACGTATCTTTTTTTTTTTTAAATGCAAATGTCTCGACTGAATCGAGACGTACCGATACGATACGATACGATCGATACGTATCGATACAGCCAAGAGTTTTTTAAAATGTTATTTTATTATATTTAAAAAAACGATACGTATCGAGACGACTCGATACGTCTCGATACGTATCGAGACGACTCGATACGTCTCGATACGTATCGTTACTTAAAACCCACATGTCCATTTCATTTATGAAAACCAGAAAGTCGAACTTTGAGCAGGCTGGCGGAAAAAACCTCTTTCCAGCTTTGAGAAACCCTTCAAAAAACACATTTAAACTTGGTTTTTGGGTAAGTTTTATTGAGGGCTTTCAAGCCTTTGCCAAAAATGACCCTAAAGCTGGTGAAATCACATCATTTGGTGCATCTAACAGCCCACATTTGAAATCAAAAGCTGTTCTTGAAGGGAAAGGTAAGTTTTTTGAAAAATACTTGATTCTTTTGCTTAAATCTTTGATTTTTGGTATGTTTTTTGGTATGAATCAAAGGGAATATGTTAAACTAACATAGAAATTGCATTCTTTGCATACATTTACAAATATTTGACTTGAAATCCATGTTTCTTTGGCATTTTTTACCCAAAACCAAAAATTCCTTCTTTAAAATGATTTTTTTTTTTATTTTCTTCTTAAATTAAAACAAATGCTAATGTATATAGTATATGTAGTACATTATGTATAGATCTATGACATCCCAACAAGATTATACATTTACCCTAAAATCTGTATTTTTTTTAATTTTTTGGGTATTTTCTGAATTTATAAAATACTTAAAAAAAGGTCAAAAATCATGATTTTTCCATCTATACTCTTTCATTATAGTTTGATAAAATGTATAATTGGCTGAAATAGAACAGAAGAGTTAGATTCATATATATAGTACATTATGTCATTTTTTTTTCATTATTTGAAAAATTAAATAATGTGTAACTAGTTGTAGAAAATATAAAAATATTTAAATATTGTTTAGGGCAACTTTGCTAGGTAGTAAATACATGAAAATGATGCAATGCATGACATGCATCATAATGTCTGTCTATACTTGTATAAATTATTGATGTGTGGATTTGAATATTGTTTAATATATATCTTATATAGTTATCTACTTTTGTTTGGTATTTAGGACGGCCACGACAACAAGACATTGGGTGGTCTTATTGTACCAAGATATATGCATGATATATGACACAAATTGCTTGTTTATATTGTTTTTTGTGTCCAAAAGTGTATTTTCATGTGTATTTTGATCATTTTCATGCGTTTCTGCATCGATCGATACGTATCTCCGATACGATACGATACGTCTCTTAAAATCGCCTGACCGATACGATACCCGATACCGATACTTAAATCCTTGTAAGTCATATTTGTTAAAGTTGTTAGAATATCTTGTATAAGGGTAGTTCTGTCATTGTCCTGTTATAAGACATTACCAAGTTGTATTTTTCCTTTTCTTGTTTTATTTCTCTTTAACACCCTAGGGAAGACTGTGTAATTTGGAAGACTTTATTAATGAAGTAGTATGTGTGTTGAGAGTAACTCGACACACACAATCGATTCTCCCATCCTCTTCTCTTCTCTCCTTCTTCTTGCTGTAAATCTCTTCTCTCTTACTAGATTCAATCTATCTCTAAGTTCCAACTTGGTATCAGAGCAGTTCTTTCACTAGTTTGAGAGTCGACTAAGACTTGGCTGTCCTCTTCACCTCTTCTTGGAACCCTAGAAAGGTAGAGGTTTCCATTGGAGGCTATACTATGTGAAAAATCGCACATACTACATTCTTTGGAGCTGTATCCTTTAACTCAACAACAATGGAGAGAGATTCCCAGCTCGCTAAGTGTACCATATTCAGAGTTTTCATTCAGATTTCTTCGATGATTACAACAGAGCAGACGAGCTGCTTAAATAGAGAACACAACTAACCCGCGTTAGGTAACCGCGGTTAAACATATTACAAAAGTCTTCAACTAACCTAACCATAGTTGGACAAAAGTCTTCATCTAACCATAGTTGGTGGACAAAAGTCTTCACCTAACCATAGTTGATGGACAAAAGTCTTCATCTAACCATAGTTGCCGACACTGACACCGAACTGATGTTGAGTGCTGTCGGTACAAATACAAGTAGAGGATACCCAATACGTACATACTCAATACACACGTACACATACACACTCTGTGACATACACAATACATACAGACATGTGACATACAGACATACATTCAAAAATAAATCCTAATCTGTATCAAAGTCGGTATCGCTGGTGTACGGAATGAAGAGGTCTAGGGCATGATCGACCTCGAACTCCATGTGCTCGCTCAGTATGCGATGGATGAACGGATGTTGCAAGACGTTGTTGACTTCCCAAGCCGTGTTGGTACTTTGTAGAAGACAAGAGGGCAAAGTGGCTGGATCAACATGGTTATGGGTACACATGGTTGTCATGAAGGAGAACCATCGAGTTTTATGCTCATCTGACTGATCACGATGGATGAAGAGATCCTGGGAGCTGGATTCGTGGAAGGTGAAGGTAGGGTCATAAGCAATGAGGTTATGATCCAAAATGGGGGGAGTAACCAGATGATGATGAATGAAATCAGGTGGTCGATGGAAGATGTAAGTAACAAAGGGAAGCTCATCAAGGGCAGAAAGGATATTGAGCCAAGTTGGAATAGGAGCAAAAAGACGGAGAAAACGGGCTAGGCACTGGGGTCTTTGAAGACGAAAATAGGCTGAGCCTGTTGGGTTGGAGAAGATGGTGGAAACGGTGCTGAGATAATGCCAGAGGGTATGGCGGTTGAAGGTGAGAGCCACCTTATGAACTGCAAGAAGGTGCCAGAAGAAGACCACACATTCGCTATCAAACAGAGCTGGATTGATGGCAAACGGGGTAAGGAATGGGTAGTCTGGGTGACAAACAACCCAGTCGAACTGAAGTCCACTGGTGTGAACAATGGAGAGGAGGACAGACTGGTATGTAGAGATACTATAAGCTTTCAGGGTGCGAAGAGAGAGATTGCTGAAAAGAGAGGCTGGAAGCAGGGGTAGAAGCTGAAGCAAGGGATCAGGTGGTGGAAGTACTGGGGAAGAAGAAGAGGAAGCACCTGGAGTTAGGGGCATGCAAAGGACAGGGATGGAAGAAGATAATGGTAATTTCTTCTTGGTGCGAGAGAGGAAGTCTCGCAAGCACATTGTCCTCGCTTTGATATGGTGAACCTTCAATGACCATTGAGAAAACCACCGAGCCCATCGAAGGAGCCGAGATTCGAGAAGTCGTCATTGCTGAATCGTAACATCTTCGGGAAAGTCATTCATGTCCATTTCTATCAGTGAAGGAATATCCAATGAGGAAGAACTGGAACTTCTCAATGCCGCGACGAACTGCAAGAATTTCCTTGAATGTGGAGTGATAATGTTGTTCAGAGGGCTTGAATTCGCCACTGCGATATCCACAGATACGTCGTGTCTTGTCCGGGAGTTCTTCGAGGAGAACTGCACCCCATTGTGTATCACTAGCATCTGTCTGGAGGATACGGAGAGCTGTAGAAGGGATCTGCAGAGTGGGTAGATCTTGAGCCAGAGCTTTCAAATCCTTAACTGCCGTAGTATGAATAGTGGACCATGGTGGTGCATCTTTCTTCAAAAGGCGGTGAAGATGACTAGTCATACGGATCTGATGAGGAAGGAATTCGGCCATATAGTTGATGATGCCGAGGAACTGTTGTAATTCCTGACGGGTAAGGGGACCGTCTGAGAATTCTAGCAGGGAGTGACCAATGTGGGGTTGTAACTGGAATTGTCCATTGGAGATGGTGACACCCAAGAAGTCAATTGTGTTGACCGCTACGACCATCTTTGTTGGAGAGAGCATGATGCCTTGGGCCACAGTAATATCCAAGAATTGTTGAAGGAGAAGGGCATGCTCGTCTTCTGTGGTAGAAAACAGGAGGATGTCGTCAATGTAGATGAGAGCATGTTCTTGAATGGGAGCATAGATTTGTAACATGGCCTGCTGAAACAATGATGGAGCTACTTTCAGTCCAAAGGGGAGCACTGTCCATTGGTAATGACCTCCAGGAAAACAGAAACCTGTCTTGGGTCGATCTTCAGGATGGATACCCAACTGCCAGAATCCTGCTTTGAGATCGAACTTGCTGAAGAACTTGGCCTGAGATAGCTGGAGGAGAAGAGCTGGCCTGGTTGGTAATGGGAACTTGTCATCAAGCAGAAACGCATTCAAAGGCTGATAATTGATCACTAGGCGGAGTTTGCCTCGCCGTTGTTCTGCTCTTTTATTGACATAGAAAGCTTCGCAGGCCCAAGGGGAAGATGCCTTGTCGATGAGACCCTGGGTTTCCAAGAGGGTGATCTCTTGACGGGCACTGACGAGATGTTCAGGGTTCATGCCTGAATGGCTGGCCTTGGTAGGATTGATATCCTCATTCTTCTTGAAAGGAAGACGAATGAAGAACTTAGCATTTTGCCAGAGGGGGCTGGAACACTTTGTGAGGAAATCAGCATGATTATCTGCACTGCAACGGAGGATCAATTGGTCCTTAATACCTGCAATAGGAGCCATTAGAAATAATTTGGGAATAGTGGTCCAGGGGATAAAATGCTTCTTATAGCTGAGGCTATGGATACTCCATCGAAGGTGGGGCAACTGGCATAAGACATCGAAGCCAATAAGGGCATCTCGACCAGGGAGAGAGGAACCTAACACTGTATGGGAGATGGTAAGAGAGGGAAAAATCCTCAGCTTAATGGGATGTTTGGAAATGAGGTCAACTGAGAAAGTTTGACCATCGGCCGCAGTAAAAAACTGATGATGAGGCTTCCAATAGTCTGAGGGAAGAACATGGGGAGCTAGGATGGTTGTAGAGCATCCAGTATCAAAATAGCCAATGACTTTGATAGGGCGATCCCATGTTGTAGGGAGGATGGAAAGAGAAGCCTGTGGTAAAGGGGTTTTGGTGATAGCCAAAGCTGGTGACTTAGGAGGGCTAGAAGAGGACCAAGACGAAGTAATTGGGTAGATGGGGTCAAATCCATCGGACTCGGGTTCGGATTCGGGTGAAGAAGAGTCTGGATCTTCGTTCCAATTCTCAAGAACGAACAGGAGATCTGGCGTGAAATCATCGTCTACAGAGTAGAGAGATTCAACGTCTGCATCAGGGTCATCTGTGATGGAAAAGGGGGCAAGCATATGCATGAGCTTGGCTTGCTTAGCCTTGTCAGGGCAGTTCCGGGCAAAATGTCCAATCTTGCCGCAGGCATAGCACTTAGTGGAAGTCTTGTGCCTGAACTTTTTACGTTTGAAGAATTTGTAAGGCCGCTGTTGCTGTGATTTCCGTTTGAACCGATGAGGTCGGTTGTGTTTAGAACGGAATTTGCCGGGATGGACCTTGGAGAAATGGGACTTCTTCTTGGAAGGACATGAGCAGTCCTTATCTTTACATTTGATCTTGAGATATGAGGTGTCACACGCATCTGTGAGCTTATGGGTAGTCTTCTCCCATTGCTTGAAGAAGAGCTGTTGATCACAAAGCTTTGCAGGCGCCAGGATCTCTTGGTAGAGACGTCCCTATAGGGGCCTCGATCAATCTGAAGGCCAAACTGCCGCAAAGCCTTTGTAGCTTCTTTTCCCGGAGGTTCAGGGAAAGAGTTGAGAAGACCGCTTATGTTGGGATCATCCAGTCCACCTAGGATGTAGCGGTCCAAGCATGCGGGTGTAATGTTTGGCAAGATCTGCCTTTTGGAAGGAGCAAGCGCTTCATCCGGAAATATTCTTCTCGAGCTTTGATGCGGTTGTTTTCAATAGGGCCAATCATTTCATTGATAATTGGGCGATGAAAACATCAATGGGGATCCGAGTCCATTGAGCCGACGATAACCACCAAGGGCCATAAACCATTCTCTCGAGCGTGCCATACGGAACGGGCTAAAAACTTAGTGAGGACGGTATTGTCGGAGCACCAAAGAATCAACATTTCGCAGCGAGCCAGTATTTAAACTCGAGATGCTCGTGCCATTTGTGGAAAGGAAGACCGTCCAAAGGTAAACAGCTTGTTTGGGGTCTTGATTGCTAAAAGGACTGAGCCTCGAACTCCGAGGAGGCATCAGGGATGCCGGGCTTCGAGGTCGTTGTTGTTGCTGGCGCATGTGGAGCAAGATTCACTCACTATAATCGTTGTAGATGATAGGTTCGCCGCTCGAGGATCATCTCGGTGCCTGTCTCGATAGATGGGCAAAGGACTCGAGGAAGACCGAGAGTCTAAGTCCGAAAAAGTAGTGACAGAGGAAACCTTAGAGATAGATAAAGCAGGGATGGCCTGAGGGGCTAAGGTTAACTGGGTCAAGTAATTGCTAAGGGTATTTGATTGGGTAGGTGCTGGGACAACCGTATAAGCAGAGTCAGGAGGCAATGGTTTAGACTGGGAGGAACCCAGGGGACAAAACCAGGAGGTCCTGAAGGTTGCTCGGGTAAAGGTTGGAAAGTGGGTTGCACCATAGGCTTAGCAATGTTAATAGGGGAAGGTTGAAAAACTGGCTGGGATGATGACGGGTATGAGTCATGAGACCGCTTGGGTTTAGCGGACCTTGCTTTGTGTGCAGCCAGATGTCTTTGCTGATCTTGGAGCTCCTTGAACATAGCTGTAGGAAAGCTATGTGGAGCCTGATAGTCATGAAAAACCGGGGTCATGACAGAGTCAGGGAACAGTGTTGGACTAGCCGGATAAGCTTGAGTTTGGGCTAGACGGAGCTGTTCTTCCAGAAGACGTTTTTCCTTTTCTCGGCCAGAAATGAGATAAGAAGCTTGGGCGAAATCCTTCACCGTCATAGCTATAGTCATAAGCTCCTGGTGTAGGGATTCAATCCGCGATTTTAAGTAACGGATGTCGCCTTCGTTCTGACGGAGAGCAAGTGTGTGATGTTCCTGATATGAGAGAAGCTTGGTGAGATACTGATTCTGAACCAGAGCATTCTCGGCCTGCCAATTGAGTTGGGCTTCAACAGAGGAATTTTGGGCCATCTGGCCATTGTTATCAAGAACATTTGGGGGAATGATCTTCCATATGTGACGGCGGCGATCAGCATCCTCATAATCAACTGTAGGAGGGAAATTTCTGCTGATGCCTTCAGAACTGGTAGCCATGTAACATGGAATGGGCTGTTGCTGCCAAAGCATGAGCGGAGGTTCCGCTGGTGGAGATGGAGGAGCAGGTGGCAGATCTGGCTTACAGTAAGGAGTGGACGGTGGGGGAGTCGTCGGAATGTCAGGAGGCGAACAACACCCTACAGAACAGGGTTTGCTGTTGCCATATTCGACGATGAACTGATATCGTCCACGATCTTCGCCAAGAGGGCCAACATTAGGGCAACCTGCCTGATAACGGAGCCAGAGAGAGTCCGGGCCGCGCTTCTTCTTTTTGGGTTTCGGAGGCGGCGTAGGAGGAGGGGAATCATCAAGATCATTCACCTGATCAAACCAGTCATCCGAGGATGAAATTGGGAGAATCATACCCATATCAGTTGGTCGTGGATAGGTGACCATGGTACGTCCGTCCTCGAGGGATTTGTAGGCGGGATTCGTTGCTGTCAACGGTGGTGTTGCAGCAGGTATGTTGTGGGTAGATTCGTAAGCTGTGATCCAGGATTCTGGGATGAGCTTAAGGAGCGTATCTCGATCAATCTGTCGGGGGACATGAGTGATTGTCGGGATCCTATCTTCGCCGATCTGGACGAAGAGAGCCGCATCATTACTGGAGAATCCAGTGTTGAGATTCATAGCGATGATTCTCGCAACCTATAGCATATCTGATAATGAAGAGTGGCCGCAATCGCAAGCTTTCTTCGAGGAGCACCGCGTGAGTCAGATCAAGAATCGCCAGGCATCCGAAAGATTGGGATCCTCAAGAGAAATATTGTAATTGGGGTATACAGTGTAGAAGACGGTGCCATCGCTCGTGGTGGTCTCAACGCCGCACGGGGCGGTACGAGGGAAATTCCGGAATCGAGTATCCGAGAAATCGAGACGACGCCACCGGGAGACCATTGCGACCACGGAAGGTTGTTGCGATCTTAATCGCACTCCAAATGAAGATGAGCGTAGCCAAGATGGATCCACCGGCGGATCAAGTCCGGACTGATATCCACCGGAAAATATTGTTCTTTCGCACATCGGCGGACTGGTTTTGTGAAAACGGGGGAGCCTGAACATACTCCTTAAGACCCTGGGTCTTCTTGGGAGCAATTCTAGTTCGAAGCTTCCTGGTGACCGAATATGGTATCAAAGCCATGTGGAGTAGTTCTCCGACTCGCTTTGTTGGAGCTCGCTCCCTGCTCTTCCTCGTCTCTCCTTCCTGGTTTCTTATGGTTTCCTTTTTTGTTGCTAAGTATGCTGCGCTTGCCGCCTCTCGACGGATCCTCCGCATCGAAAAAGGTGTGAATTATGAATAGTGTTCTTCCCAGTGCTCTGGTTGGTAACGCCCTCGAGGTAGGTGTGGTATGCGTGCATGGCCGCTATAAAATCCCTAAGACAATCGGGTTACCTCCGACCTGAGTCTAAGAGGCTTATTATTCATTCTTCTCCGCTTTATTAAACCATCTCGAACCAGTCCCTAGACAGAGGTCCAGGTGCATCTCTAGCAAACAGTGGTCCTCTTTCGAATTTCATGGCTTTACAACCTCCAATTACGGCTCCGGTTACTCTTAAACAATCTCATGCGTCTAAGGTGGACTACTTGTACGAACTCAGCCACACACCGGCTGAACAGCAGATCCATCCGACGAATTTCCCGATCCTTAATCCCTATGATGTCTTCCCACAGACATCATCTTCGGTCACCAGGAAGCTTCGAACTATTATTGCTCCCAAGAAGACCCAGGGTCTTAAGGAGTATGTTCAGGCTCCCCCGTTTTCACAAAACCAGGTCACCGCCAGTGGCAAGGAACAATATTTTCCGGTGAATATCAGTCCAGACTTGATCCGCCAGTGGATCCATCTTGGCTACACTCATCTTCATTTGGGTGCAGTTAAGATCGCAACAACCTTCCATGGTCGCAAGGGTCTCCCAGTGGCGATGCGTCTCAATTTTCTGGATACTCGATTCCGGAATTTCCCTCATGCCACCATTACTGACGTTCAGACCACCCTGAACGATGGCACCGTCTTCTACACTGTATACCCCAATTACAATATTTCTTCTTCAGATCCCAATCTTTCGGATGCCTGGCAGCTTCGAGCATACCACCGGTGCTCTCGGAAGGAAACAGCTATTGCAGCCACTCTTCATTATCGATATGCTATAGGTTGCGTAATCATGCTATGAATCTCAACACCGGATTCTCCAAGAATGATGCGGCTCTCTTCGTCCAGATCGGCGAAGATAGGATCCCGACAATCACTCGTCCCCCGACAGATTGATCGAGATACGCTCCTTAAGCTCATCCCAGAATCCTGGATCACGGCATACGAATCTACCCACAACATACCTGCTGCAACACCACCGTTGACAGCAACGAATCCCGTCTACAAATCACTCGAGGACGGACGTACCATGGTCACCTATCCACGACCAACTGATATGGGTATGATTCTCCCAATTTCATCCTCGGATGACTGGTTTGATCAGGTGAATGATCTTGATGATTCCCCTCCTCCTACGCCGCCTCCGAAACCCAAAAAGAAGAAGCGCGGCCCGGACTCTCTTTGCCTCGTTATCGTGCAAAGCCGCCTAATGTTGGCCCTCTCTTCGCGAAGATCGTGGGACGATATCGCTTCATCGTCGAATATGGCAACAAGAAACCCTCGCTCAGAGGTGTTGTTCGCCTCCCGACATTCCGACGACTCCCCACCGCCCACTCCTTACCGTAAGCCGATCTGCCACCGCTCCTCCATCTCCACCAAGAACCTCCGCCATGCTTTGCGCAAAGAATAGCCCATTCCATGTTACATGGCTTACCAGCTCAAGGCATCAAGCAGAAATTTTCCTCCTACAGCTTGATTATGAGGATGTCGATCGCCCACACATACGGAAGATCATTCCCCCAAATGTTCTTGATAACAATGGCCGATGGCCCAAAATTCCTCCGTTGAAGCCCAACTCAATTGGCAGCCGAGAATGCTCTGGTTCGTAATCGCATCTCACCAAGCTTCTCTCATATCGTGATCACACACTTGCTTCTCCGTCCGTAACGAAGGCGACATCCGTTACTTAAAATCGCGGATTGAATCCCCTACACCAGAGCTTATGACTATAGCTATGACGCGAAGGATTTCGCCAAGCTTCTTATCTCATTTCTCGCCGAGAAAAGGAAAAACGCTCTTCTCGAAGAACAGCTCCGTCAGCCCAAACTCAGCTTATCCGGCTTAGTCCAACACTCGTTTCCTCGACTCGTCGCCACGACCTGGTTTTTCATTACTATCGTGCTCCACATAGTTTTCCTACGGCCTATGTTCAAGGAGCTCCAAGATCAAAGAAAGACATCGGCTGCACACAAAGCACGGTCCGCTAAACCCAAGCGGTCTCATGACTCATACCCGTCATCTCGCCCAACCAGTTTTTCAACCTTCCCCTATTAACATTGCTAAGCCTATGGTGCAACCCACTTTCCAACCTTTACCCGAGCAACCTTCAGGACCTCCTGGTTTTGTCCCCCTGGGTTCCACCCCAGTCCTAAACCATCGCCTCCCGACTCGCTTATACGGTCAGTCCCAAAGACCTACCCAATCAAATACCCTTAGCAATTACTCGACCCAGCTTAACCTTAGCCCCTCGTGCCATCCCCGCTTTATCTATCTCTAAGGTTTCCTCTCGTCACTACTTTTTCGGACTTAGACTTCGCCTTCCTCGAGTCCTTTGCCCATCTATCGCACTCAAGGCACCGGATGATCCTCAGCGATCGAACCTATCATCTACAAGCAGCTTATAGTGAGGTGGATACTCGCTCCACATGCACCACAAAGAACAACAATGTTTCAAGCCCAAAGATCCTACGATGCCTCCTCGTGTTCAGTGCTCCAAGTCCTTTTGGCAATCAAGACCCCAAACAACTTGCTTACCTTTGACGGTCTTCCTTTCCACAAATGGCCTCGAACGCATCTCCGGAGTTTCATGCCTGGCTCATCTTAAATGTTGATTGCCGGTGCTATCGACAATACCGCCTCACCAAGTTTTTGGCCCGTTCCCCTGGCACACTCAGAGAATGGTTTATGGCCCTTGGTGGTTATCGTCAGCTCCAATGGACTCAGATCCCCATTGATGTTTTCATCGCCCAATTATACAATGAAATGATTGGCCCTATTGAAAACAACCGCATCAAAGCTCGAGAAGAATATTTCCAGATGAAGTGCTGCTCCTTCCAAAAGGCAGATCTTGCCAAACATTACACCCGCATGCTGGACCGCTTCTACATCCTAGGTGGACTGGATGATCCTAACATGAAGCAGGTCTTCCTCAACTCTTTCCCTGAACCTCTGGGAAAAGAAGCTACAAAGGCTTTGCAGCAGTTTGGCCTTCGTATTGATCAGGCCCCTATAGGACGTCTCTACCAAGAGATCCTCAGCGCCCTGCAAAAGCTTTGTGATCAACAGCTCTTCTTCAAGCAATGGGAGAAGACTACCCATAAGCTCACAGATGCGTGTGACACCTCATATCTCAAGATCAAATGTAAAGATAAGGACTGCTCATGTCCTTCCAAGAAGAAGTCCCATTTCTCCAAGGTCCATCCCGGCAAATTCCGTTCTAAACATAATCAACCTCATCGGTTCAAACGGAAATCACAGCAACAGCGGCCTTACAAATTCTTCAAACGTAAAAAGTTCAGGCACAAGACTTCCACTAAGTGCTATGCCTGCGGCAAGATTGGACATTTTGCCCGGAACTGCCCTGACAAGGCTAAGCAAGCCAAGCTCATGCATATGCTTGCCCCCTTTTCCATCACAGATGACCCCGATGCGCACGTTGAATCTCTCTACTCAGACGATGATTTCACGCCGATCTCCTGCTCGCTTCGAGAATTGGAACGAAGATCCAGACTCTTCTTCACCCGAATCCGAACCCGAGTCCGATGGATTTGACCCCATCTACCCAATTACTTCGTCTTGGTCCTCTTCTAGCCCTCCTAAGTCACCAGCTTTGGCTATCACCAAAACCCCTTTACCACAGGCTTCTCTTTCCATCCTCCCTACAACATGGGATCGCCCTATCAAAGTCATTGGCTATTTTGATACTGGATGCTCTACAACCATCCTAGCTCCCCATGTTCTTCCCTAAGACTATTGGAAGCCTCATCATCAGTTTTTTACTGCGGCCGATGGTCAAACTTTCTCAGTTGACCTCATTTCCAAACATCCCATTAAGCTGAGGATTTTTCCCTCTCTTACCATCTCCCACACAGTGTTAGGTTCCTCTCTCCCTGGTCGAGATGCCCTTATTGGCTTCGATGTCTTATGCCAGTTACCCCACCTTCGATGGAGTATCCATGGCCTCAGCTATAAGAAGCATTTTATCCCCTGGACCACTATTCCCAAATTATTTCTAATGGCTCCTATTGCAGGTATCAAGGACCAATTGATCCTCCGTTGCAGTGCAGATAATCATGCTGATTTCCTCACAAAGTGTTCCAGCCCCCTCTGGCAAAATGCTAAGTTCTTCATTCGTCTTCCTTTCAAGAAGAATGAGGATATCAATCCTACCAAGGCCAGCCATTCAGGCATGAACCCTGAACATCTCGTCAGTGCCCGTCAAGAGATCACCCTCTTGGAAACCCAAGGTCTCATCGAGAAGACATCTTCCCCTTGGGCCTGCGAAGCTTTCTATGTCAATAAAAGAGCAGAACAACGGCGAGGCAAACTCCGCCTAGTGATCAATTATCAGCCTTTGAATGCGTTTCTGCTTGATGACAAGTTCCCATTACCAACCAGGCCAGCTCTTCTCCTCCAGCTATCTCAGGCCAAGTTCTTCAGCAAGTTCGATCTCAAAGCAGGATTCTGGCAATTGGGTATTCATCCTGAAGATCGACCCAAGACAGGTTTCTGTTTTCCTGAAGGTCATTACCAATGGACAGTGCTCCCCTTTGGACTGAAAGTAGCTCCATCATTGTTTCAGCAGGCCATGTTACAAATCTATGCTCCCATTCAAGAACATGCTCTCATCTACATTGACGACATCCTCCTGTTTTCTACCACAGAGGACGAGCATGCCCTTCTCCTTCAACAATTCTTGGATATTACTGTGGCCCAAGGCATCATGCTCTCTCCAACAAAGATGGTCGTAGCGGTCAACACAATTGACTTCTTGGGTGTCACCATCTCCAATGGACAATTCCAGTTACAACCCCACATTGGTCACTCCCTGCTAGAATTCTCAGACGGTCCCCTTACCCGTCAGGAATTACAACAGTTCCTCGGCATCATCAACTACATGGCCAAATTCCTTCCTCATCAGATCCGTATGACTAGTCATCTTCACCGCCTTTTGAAGAAAGATGCACCACCATGGTCCACTATTCATACTACGGCAGTTAAGGATTTGAAAGCTCTGGCTCAAGATCTTCCCACTCTGCAGATCCCTTCTACAGGTCTCCGTATCCTCCAGACAGATGCTAGTGATACACAATGGGGTGCAGCTCTCCTCGAAGAACTCCCGACAAGACACGACGTATTCTGCGGATATCGCAGATGGCGAATTCAAGCCCTCTCAACAACATTATCACCCACATTCAAGGAAATTCTCAGTCGCGCGGCATCGAGAAGTTCCAGCTTCTTCCTCATCGATATTCCTTCCTGATAGAAATGGACATGACACCTTTCCCCAAGATGTTACAAGCTGCAGGTATGCTTCCTGAATCTCACCTCCTTCGATGGGCTCAGTGGTTTTCTCAATGGTCATTCAAGGTTCACCATATCAAAGGCAAGGACAATGTGCTTGCAGACTTCCTCTCTCGCACCAAGAAGAAATTACCATTATCTTCTTCCATCCCCGTCCTTTGCATGCCCCTAACTCCAGTGTGCTTCCTCTTCTTCTTCCCCAGATTTCCACCACCCGATCCTCGTGCTTGCCTTCTACCCTGTCTTCCACCTCTCTTTTCAGCAAGATCTCTCTCTTCGCACTCGAAAGCTTATAGTATCTCTACATACCGGGCTGTCCTCCTCTCCATTGTTCACACCATAAGCGACTTCGGTTCGACCGGGTTGTTTGTCACCCGCACTACCCATTCCTTACCCCGTTTGCCATCAATCCAGCTCTGTTTGATAGCGAATGTGTGTTCTTCTGGCACCTTCTTGCAGTTCATAAGGTGGCTCTCACCTTCAACCGCCATACCCTCTGGCATTATCTCAGCACCGTTTCCACCATCTTCTCCAACCCAACAGGCTCAGCCTATTTTCGTCTTCAAAGACCCCAGTGCCTAGCCCGTTTTCTCCGTCTTTTTGCTCCTATTCCAACCTGGCTCTGATACCAACATAGGGAATAGTGCCGACCAGCGCACCAAAAGATCGACCTTGTGGGGAAGGCGCGACACTATCCTTTAGTACGCCCCTACGCGGGTCCTACCGCGCTTCCACAACGCGGCACAGTGCTGCCAGTTAATCACGGCGAAATACGCTGATCGAGCGTTTCGAACCTTGAAGCCCTAGTGGGAAAGATGGTCCCTATTAATTGCTGATATCAACTACTTGAATGTCTTTGGCTATTATGGAATGGAACAAAATTTTTTTGTTGAGTGTTAGTTATACCTTTTCATCAAGGATGCGCTCTCGGGTTACTTGTTAACTGGGCTGCTACTTGTTGTTTCCCGTTGTTGGCAGCCAACACATTGGATGGTTATGAGATGCACTCAAGATGTTTGATTTAAGTTCTCCTTCAGTTTCTACCTGCTTGGGCAGTGTATTGTTCCCTTTGTTTGCTGGTTTTCTGGCTTGTGTGTGGCTAGAGGTTACTCCCCAGTTGTGCAAGACACCGATCTGTTTTGTTGAGTATTTTGGTACCATGTCTACTATGTCTGGGGCTGATTTGGAGGTCAGTGGACCACTTCTGGCTAGTGGCCTCCCCACTATGGCTTCCTTTGACAATCCCAACACTCAAATATCTATTGTGAAATTGGACAATACCAACTACTTGGATTGGTCCCGTTCTGTGAAGTTGTCTCTACGCAGTAAGGGAAAGTTGGGTTACATTACTGGGTCCATCACGGCTCCTGCTACAACTGCTCCAGGCTATCTCAAGAGGGAAATTGAGAACTCCACTGTTATGACTTGGCTGATTTTCTCCATGAAACCTGAGATAGGTTCCAGTTTATGAGTTAGGAGACTGCCAAAGATAATTGGGACAGTGTCTCCAAGGTTTTTGATAGAGTTGGTGATGCAATAAAAGTGTATCAAATCCTCCAAAAAATAATCCATATGAAACAGAGTGATAGGAGTATATCTGACTACTATAACACTGTAATCAACTTATGGGAGGAATATGATCACTATAACAACCTCCAGCCATCCAATTCTGATGATGAGGCAAAGGTCTACAGGAGCCACGAAAAGGAAAGGATCTGTAGACAGCTCTGAATATCCTTTATTTATAGTAATCTGAAGTACATGTAATTGAAGTAAAACTCCTCAGTCCTAATCCTACTAGGAATTCCTAGTACAACTAGGAATCCCAGCAGTAGTACTCGGCCGAGGAGGAAAATACAATAAAACAAATGGAAAATAAAAAATAAAAGAAAGAAAAAGAGTAATCCTAACACAACTAGGACTGCAATCCTAACACAAACACAACTAGGACTGCAATCCTAACACAACTAGGACTAGTTCCCCCAATCGGGTAACTAGCCTATCTCAACACTCCCCCTCAAGTTGGAGCATAAATGTCAACCATGCCCAACTTGACAAGAATAGGATGAAAAATCTTTCCACTTAAGCCTTTAGTAAACACATCGCAAGCTGGTCGAAGATTGCACAAACGGAACACACACTAGCCCTCCTTCCAACTTTTCTTTAATAAAGTGCCTCACAACCTCCACATGCTTAGTACGATCATGCTGAACCGGGTTGTGAGCAATACTAATAGCAGCCTTGTTGTCACAATACAACATCATGGGAAGAGGAACAGGAGTCCTGATATCTTGTAATAAACTTTTGAGCCACAACATTTCACAAATACCTTGTGCCATAGCACGAAACTCTGCTTCAGCACTAGATCTTGCCACGACGTTCTCCTTTTTACTACGCCACGTAACAAGATTGCCGCCAACAAATGAGCAATAGCCAGAAATGGACTTTCTATCAGAGGAACCAGCCCAATCCGCATCGTGATAGCTTCGGACACGAAGATGACCATTCTGAGACAAAAGAATACCTTTACCCGGTGCTGATTTTAAATATCGAAGGATCCGGATAACAGCATCCATGTGAGAGGAGTGTGGATCATGCATGAACCGACTAACCATACTCACGATATCGCTATGTCGGAGTCTTCAGTATGAGACAGATAGATGAGCTTACCAACCAATCTTTGATACCGACCTTTATCAACGTGGAGTTCCCTCCTTTTCTTTAAGTCTTCAGTAGTAGCATCCATAGGTGTATCGGAAGGATGACACCCTAGCATTCCAAAGATCGGTCAATAAATCTAGGATGTACTTTCTTTGAGAAAGAAAGATGCCTTTAGAGATCTAGCAACTTCTATCCCTAGAAAGTACTTTAGTTTTCCTAGATCTTTTATTTCAAATTCTCGCCCAAGATAAGTCTTCAACTCGGGTGATTTCATGATTATCATTCCCGGCCACCACAATATCATCAACATAAACTATTAGAGAGTTACCTTTTCACCATTTTTCTTGATAAACAAAGTATGATCAGCGTTGCTCGCTTATAACCTGCAGAGACCATCGCTTATGAAATCGCTCCAAACCATGCACGAGGGGACTGTTTCACCCATATAAAGCACGCTTCAATTTACAAACTTTCCCGCCGGTCTTATCACAAGAGAATCCAGGTGGAATGTCCATGTACACTTCCTCGTCAAGTTCTCCATGGAGGAAGGCATTCTTCACATCTAATTGTTGTAACTCCCACCAAGATTCATCGCACAAGAAAGTAGCACTGGACAGGTGTTTAATTTCGCGATCGGTGCAAAATTCTCCTGGTAATCGATCCCATAGGTCCGAGTAAATCCTTTTGCAACCAAACGTGCTTTAGATCGATCCACAAAGCAAGCATCTACCTTCTCGCTTTCACCACAAACACCCACTTACATCCAACTGGTTTCTTTCCTGGAGGAAGAACCACAAGTTCCCATGTATTATTCTTTTTTTAAGGCTTGCATTTCTTCCATCATCTTGCTTTCCACTTGCCATCCGCAAAGCTTCCCGCCAATTTTGGGGAATACGAATGTAAGAAAGAGAGGAGACAAATGTACGAAATGATGGAGAAAGGGAGTCATAAGAGACTACATGAGAAATGGGGTGCTGGGTACAAGCCCGAACACCTTTACGATGAGCAATAGGTAAATCAGGAGATGAAGGAGAGGATATGTTACCTGGAGATCGATCTGGTTCCAGGGCCGACAATTGTGGTGGTCTTGAGCTACGAAGTGGATGGAAGTCGCTTGTATTGGGAATGTCCCCGTGATATGTTTTAGATTAGAGTCGTTAATTTTCTTCCTGAAATTCCCTAATGGTTTGTTGGACTGGAGTCACCTCCCCCTGAAGGGAATTATCACCAATAGGATTTTCAGCATCCTCTAAGTTCTCCCCCTGGGGAAAAGCCGGTGGGGAAGTAGGAGAGGGGAGAGGGGAGGAAACAACAGTCGGTTGAGGGGTGGGTGAAATAGGTAGTTGGACTCGGTCCGGTCTCAGATGGGAAGGTCAACCATCACATCTTCACCAAAAGTCTCCCCCAAGAGGCGCAAAGTGATAATAAGATAGAGTTTCATAAAGACAACATCCATACTAGTCGAAGGTGCGACGGGTAGAGGATGGTGACACTTATATCCCTTTTGGGAAGGAGAGTAACCTAAAAAATACACCGGTCCCACGGGGTTCAAGCTTGCCCGAGATCGGGTATCGCGAACATAACTGCACACAACCAAACTCCTTTGGTGGGACAACAAAGGTGGAGGACCCCCGCAGAATGAAGCAGGGGCAGAGTCAAGGACTCGAGTAGGGAGCCTATTGATAAGATAGGCAAAGAAGCAGACAAAGATCTCCCAATATTGGGAAGGGACATAATGGGCAAACATAAGAGCCCGAGTCACCTCAAGAAGGTGGCGGTTTTTCTTTCAGCCACACCATTTTGGGGTCAGGTATCAACACAACTGGTCCGATGGAGTATTCCATGGGCAGCAAGGCATCATTAAACTCACCATCCATATATTCTTTACCATCATTACCACGCAATATCTTGAGAGCGACAAAGTGTATCGGGTCGAATCATTTTATGAAAATTTTGAAAACAAGAGAAAACTTCACTTTTGTTGTGCATTAAATATACCCATGTACACCTAGAATAACAATCAATGAAAGAAACAAACCAACGGTGGCCTTTAAGGGATGGTTTGGCGGCTAGGCCCCAAACATCGAGCGAACAATATTAAAAGGAGAAGAGCTTCTTTATTAGAAATAGAATAAGTAGAACGGTGTTGTTTAGCCAAACACAAAGCCACAAAAAAATCATCTTTATGACATTCTTTAGCTAATGCTGGAAATAAAAGGGATAATGTTCCTAAAGGGGGGTGACCTAGTCTATTATGCCATTGTTGAAGTTCGAAGAAACTAACGCACTTCGAGGGATGGGAGAAGCCAAAGGCAAGTGAAAGTAAGACTCCCAAAGATCAGCGGTACAATCCACCATGCATCTTACCACATCCAATCGTCGCCCCGCTGCGATCCCGAAACACACACAAGGTGAAGGAAAAAAGGTTACTTTACAATTTAGGTCACGAGTAAGACTACCGATAGAAAGAAGATTAGTGGTAAATTTAGGAATATGTAAAACAGTATGATAATCGTAAGGAAGGTGTGCAAATCGATGGAGCCCTTTCCGCAGATAGAGGAGAGAGAGCCATCACCTACTCGTACTTTGTCTTTACCGGATGTAGGAGAGTAACGAGTAAAGATACTCGAGGATCCGTCAAATATGATCAATGGCACCGGAGTCTGATCCAGGAGAGGAGACTACCGATGCACAAAGGACCAACAAAAGAAATACCCGAGTGAGCTACATTTGAACCGGAGGAGTGGAAGAATTGGCGGTGTTGTCAGTAGCAATGAAGCCTCTAACATACGACGGAAAGCCTCGAAGTTCATCCTCGATAGTCCAAAGGTCGAGGGAGGGGTAGGAGATGACACCTTCAGATGATTAGCTTTGTTTTTCGATTCATGAGCAAGGACGTTTAGCCTCAACGTTGGCTGGTTTGCCATGTATCTTCCAACAGTGGCCTTGGTGTGCCACAATTTTCCACAATGCTCACATTTAACCTGTGTCTTCTCAAATTTAGAAGTATCAAGAATCAAGGAGTAGAACCAGCCCCCGGTCCTCGCAATGCCGATCGATCCGAATCGTAGTATTGAGCATAGCAGTTCTTCGGCAATCTTCACTATAACCAAGGCATAAGACTGCTCCAATGTAGGGAAAGGGTCTTTGCCTAGAATCTGAACCCTAATTGGGTCGTATTCCACATTAAGTCCAGCCAAAAATCATAAACCCTAATTTTGTCAATATGCTTTCAGTAGGCAAGCAATGTCGCCGGCATTAGTGGGCTGATAATCGTAGTAATGATCAAGTTCTTGCCAATACTTGGGAGTTCAGCATAGTATCGAGGAGGATTGACGAATCATTCTCGCTTGGTGTCATGGATTTTCTTCCTTAATTCGTGAGACCTCGAGCATCATTCCCTACCCGTGAATAGGTGTCTTGCAGCCTTCCATATCTCGGGCAGCAGTGTCTAGGAGAAGGTAGCCCGATGCAATCAAGGATGCATAGAATGAATAAGGTATGACATGACCATGGAGTCGGTGGATAACCATTTAGTCTTGGCAGCTCCTTCTTCGAGGGGGATAGGAGTAGTGCTCGTAAGGTGTCCGTAGCCACGGCCAGCAATCGTAAGGTAAGTGGATCTCGACCACATTAAATAGTTTGTCCCATCTAGTTTGGTGGGAGAAGCAAAAGGAAGATACTCCGGTCGAGAAGATCCATCGTAGTCAGCTGAAGTGATGTCGACATCATGTAAAGTTCCTTCAAAAATCAGAAAAAACTGATGATGTAATAGGAAACCCTAATCGAGTAGAGCCCTGGGGTTTTAAGGCTGTATGAGTTGCAGCCCTTAGAACTGGCTGAAACAAGGTTCGAGTGTCTTCCTTGTAGCAGAGAAAGTGTCCTCCGCAGTGGCCCCCTTCGGATGAGCCAATAAAAGCCCTGAATTGAGAAGATTTAGATCAGCAGGGACAGATCTGAATGCAAAATAATTGCAGATTTGGATCTGCTGTGGATTGAATTCAGATCTGCAGTTTGAATGCAAAAATTGCAGCTTTGGATCTGCAGTTTGAAAACAATAGGGTGTAGATCAGAAGGTGCAGGAATCAATCTCCAAATAAAACCAAAATCCAGCTCGATTAGGGCAGCAGCTTGATCTCCAAGGTTGGAGGAAACCTGCGGCAGGTTCAGATCACCCCAGTATTTGAATGATTTTCAGAGAGGTGTCATGGAGGGCAGCAGCTAATTCTTCATTGAATCACCTCAAAGATGCTGCCCTGCATGAAGTAGAGAGTCCGAGAGAGTTGGAGAAGAAGAGAACCAGGGCGAGAGTGTGTTGAAGATGGAAACCAGAAAAAATCGAGGGGAAGCTGTTCTTCGATCGTAGATGGCTCGATACCATGTAGACAGCTCAATATGAATGCTTGAGTGATCTGAATCGATCACCTGTGCCCTTTATTTATAGTAATCTGAAGTACATGTAATTGAAGTAAAACTCCTCAGTCCTAATCCTACTAGGAATTCCTAGTACAACTAGGAATCCTGCAGTAGTACTCGGGCCGAGGAGGAAAATACAATAAAACAAAGGGAAAATAAAAATAAAAGAAAGAAAAAGAGTAATCCTAACACAACTAGGACTGCAATCCTAACACAAACACAACTAGGACTGCAATCCTAACACAACTAGGACTAGTTCCCCCAATCGGGTAACTAGCCTATCTCAACAGGATCTTTATTTTGCTTGGTGGTGTTAACCCAGAATATGAGCCTCTTCGGTTGCAAATCTTAAGGAGATCTCTCTTTCATCTCTGGATGAAGTGTGCAGCTACTTGCAAAGTGAGGAAACCAAGAGAACAACTACGGATATTGCACCATCAATAGAGAAATCTGTACTTGTTTCTAGTTCCCACAGAGACTGGAAAAGTGGGGGAAAAGGTCAAGGGCCAACTGGTGGAGATCACCATGAGAGGTTTAAATGTGATCATTGTAGAAAGCTTGGACACACCAAGAACAGGTGTTGGGATCTTCATGGGCAGCCCCCTGGTATGCGTGGTGGTTCATCTAGTGCCCGTGAAGGCAAGCGAGGAGGAGCTAGGGCTCACTCTGTGACATCTGAGTCAGAGATATCTGGACCCCAGCCTGCTCCTGACTTCATCTAACAGGATGATATTGCAGCCCTCCGCCGGCTAATGTCTCATCTTGGAGGGTCAGCTACTGGTTCTACCTCTGGAGGGTCAGCTACTTCTGCCTCAGCTCTGCAGGTCTCGTCTGCTCCTTCTACTGCACCCACCTGGATTATTGATTCTGGAGCCTTTTGATCACATGACTGGTATGTCCCAGTATTATGATTCCTACTCCATTTGCTTTGGCCGGGACAAGGTAAGGGTTGTTGAAGGTTCCCTTTCTTGTGTCTCTGGTAAGGGTAATGTGTGAGTTACTCCTATTTCCCTTGAGTCTGTCCTTCATATTCCTGATTTTGCTACTAACCTATTATCAGTGAGTCACCTAACCAAGTCCTTAAATTGTTGTGTCACCTTCTTTCCTTCCTATTGTCTTTTTCAGGATTTGGAGACAAAGAGGGTTATTGGCAGTGGGACTAAAAAAGGAGGACTCTACCTTCTTGAACCACGGTTACCTGATCAATCTACTGCTGCAGCTTATGTTTGTGGTCGGAATGACCATAGTACTTTGGAGTCTATAATGCTTTGGCATCAACGTTTGGGTCATCCCTCTTTTGTTGTTATGAGCAGACAGTTACCCCACTTGTTTACTTCTTTTCCTTCTTCATATGTTTTTCAGTGTGAATCTTGTATTTTTGCCAAACATTGTCGCACATCTTATCCTTATCGTGGTAATAGATCTATTGCACCTTTTTCTCTTGTTAATACTGATGTTTGGGGACCTTCTCCTACTACTTCTTTATCTGGATTTCGTTACTTTGTTTCGTTTGTGGATGACTATTCTAGTTCTACTTGGACTGTGTTGTTGAAACAAAAGAGTGATGTTTGTGATGCTTTTAAGGATTTCTCAACTTATCCATATTCAGTTTGGTACTCGAATCCAAAGTGTTAGGTTTGATAAGGGGGGTGAGTACATGTATGGGGGGCTCCAACAGTTCTTTACTGATAATGGCATCATCCATCAACTAGCATGTGTTGACACCCCCAGCAAAATGGGGTGGCTGAGCGAAAAAACCGCCATTTGCTGGAAATCACCAGGGGTCTTCTCTTTGGCATGCATATGCCTAAGACTTTCTAGTCTGATGTAATTCTTACTGCTGCCTTTCTTATTAACCGGATGCCAACTCCACTTCTTGGCTCCAAACCCCCTGGCTCTTCTTTCTCCTCAATCCTCAGTTTTCTCCTTGCCTCCAAAAGTCTTTAGTTATGTCTGTTATGTTCATGTCAACAAATCAGCCCGCACCAAGCTTGATCCCAAAGCTCTCAAGTGCATCTTCTTGGGCTACTTTGATTCAACCAAAGGGTATAAGTGCTACCATCCTCCTTCCCGAAGGCGACTTCTCTCCAAAGACATCACCTCCTTTGAGTCTATCCCTTACTTTTTTTTCCCCTCACCATCCTGCTCAGGGGGAGAGTACTAGCAGTGAACAGGATGCTGATGTCATTCCTTTTCTATCTCCCTTACCTACCTCCACTTCCACATTCCTATTTGATATTGGAAAGTACAAAGAAGTAGATGTTGTTGATGATGCTGATGCTGATGGTGTTGTTGATATTGATGCTAGTAGTGGTGGTGATGCTAGCAGAAAAAAAAAATAAAAGGGAATAAGATTCAAAGATGTTGTATTCACAAGAGGTGAATGCTTTGTTGAAGGGAAAAGGAAAGCAACCATAGTATAAGCAACCCTGCCAAAACCCCTCTTTGGATCCACATCCTTAGTCTCATCCTCCTCAGTCAGGTAATACTTCTCCTTTTGAATTAGATCTTCCCATTGCTATGAGAAAGGGGAAGAAAGCCTATACTAACCCCATAGCACAGTTTGTTTCCTATGAGTCTATTTCTCCTACAGGTATTGCCTTTTCCACTGCCCTTGAGTCTTCTTTCATTCCCAAAAATGTCACAGAGGCCTTATCCGATCCAAAATGGATGCAAGCAATGTCTGATGAAATGGTGGCTCTGGAGAAGAACAATACTTGGACACTAGTTGATCTTCCCAGGGGGAGAACTCCTGTTGGATGCATATGGGTTTATACAATCAAGTATAGATCCGATGGTATAGTGGAAAGATACAAAGCTAGGCTGGTTGTAAAAGGGTATAGTCAGGTGTACGACATTGACTACCAGGAGACTTTTACCCCTGTAGCCAAGCATAACTCAGTCAGGGTTCTTCTTTCAGTGGCAGCCAATAAAGATTGGCCAATGTACCAATTCGATGTGAAAAATGCATTTCTTCAAAGAGATTTAGCAAAAGAAGTGTCCATGCAGCCCCCACCTAGTTTTAAGTGTCCCTCAGCTGAAGGGAAAGTGTGTCTCTTGAAGAAAGCTCTCTATGGTCTCAAGCAGTCTCTTAAGGCCTGGTTTAAGAAATTTAGACAAGCCATCCTGAAGAATGGGTATTATCAAAGTCAAGCTGACCACACCTTGTTTATCAGGAGAGGTAATGGTACAATTACAGCTCTCATTGTCTATGTTGATGACATTGTGGTAACTGGGAATGATGTTGCTAAGATAAACAGATTGAAGTCTTATCTGGCTAAACAGTTTGAGATCACAGACCTTGGACTCTTCAAATACTTCTTGGGTATTGAAGTATCTAGATCAAGGAAAGGAATCAACATCTGCCAAAGGAAATTTGTTTTGGATCTTCTGAAAGAGACAGACATGATGGGGTGCAAACCAGCAACTTCTCCCATTGATCCGAATCATAAGGTTGGTGATGAATGTGGTTCTTCTCTTATAGATGCAAGCAAGTACCAAAGATTAGTTGGGAAACTAATCTATCTCTCCTTGACTCGCCCAGACATCTCTTATGCAGTTGGAGGGGTGAGTCAGTTCATGCATGCTCCCAGGAGTGGATATTTGGACGCAGTGGATCGCACCATTAGATACTTGAAATCCTGTCCAGGAAAAGATCTTCTATTTGCCAGGCATGACCATTTGCAGATTGAAGGCTATACAGATGCTGATTGGGCTAGTTCAGTCTTTGACATGAGATCTACTTTTGGGTACTGTAACTTTGTGGGTCGTAATCTAGTTACCTGGAGGAGCAAGAAACAACCAGTTGTAACTAGATCCAGTGCAGAGACTGAGTTTAGGGCCATGACTCATGGAGTGTGTGAGCTTATATGGCTGAAGAGACTTCTTCAAGACTTGAGTTTTGAAACTGAAGGGTCAATGAGACTTTATTGTGACAACAAAGCTGTTATAAGCATTGCCCATAATCTGGTTCAACATGATCGAACCAAGCATATTGAGGTCGATTGTCACTTCATCAAAGAGAAGCTGGATTCTGGGTGCATTTGTACTCCCTTTGTGAAGACAGGTGATCAAGTAGCGGATACCTTCACCAAGGGTCTCACTCCTAGTCTATTTAGTACCTTATTGTGCAAGCTGGGAATGCATGACATTTATTCTCCAGCTTGAGGGGGAGCGTTAGAGTTGTTAGAATATCTTGTATAAGGGTAGTTCTATCATTGTCCTGTTATAAGACATGACCAAGTTGTATTTTTCCTTTTCTTGTTTTATTTCTCTTTACCTCCCTAGGGAGGACTGTGTAATTTGAAAGACTTTATTAATGAAGTAATATGTGTATTGAGAGTAACTCAACACACACAATCGATTCTCCCATCCTCTTCTCTTCTCTCCTTCTTCTTCGTATTGTAAATCTCTTCTCTCTTACTAGATTCGATCTATCTCTAAGTTCCAACTATATTGAGTTGTAATTTCTATCTTGTGTTACTTTTTACCTTTTACCTCCCTAGGGAGGCATATGTAATTCCAAGGAAGTGATTATTGAACAATATAGGTGAGAGAGGTGTTGATTCACTCTCACCACGGTTCTCTCTTCTCTTCTTCTTCCTTTTTCTCTTCTTAATTGTTACTCCTTGTTCCTTGCTAGAACCGATACATACCTAGTTTCTAACTATATCCAACTACCAATAGGAGGAGAGGTCTAGTGAATCATCTCCGTATTCTACGATCTATTGTTCAGAGTCTTGGGAGGTATAGTAAAACAATGGTTGCCGAAGTAGCCAGCAAGGTGACATTAATCAAGTACAAAAACTGGCACAGTCTAAAATGGAGGGGAAAAAAATCTTCTTGGCAGTCAAGTACATATAACAAGTGAGGTTAGAATCAATCCACATCCATTCAATCCAAAAAAAAAAACAAGGTGAAGCACGTCAACAGCAGTGTATGAAGAGCATAATTATAAAATCACATAGCAGAAATGCTAAGTGACAACAAATAACAGGAGGACTTAGTTAACCCAATTCATGGGAGGAAGCAACCTTGTCTTTTATACTTGAATCCAAATGTTCAAGCTTAGGTATCTCCACTGAATGCTCAGGTTCACAAGGTATCATCTTGAAAATATTTAGTGTTCCTCCACAAAGGCCACATCTTAAGAAACTTGGCCGACAAGTCTGCCCAATAGAGGTTGATCCATAGTGGTGAAGCATCTTATACATCTTCTCTGCATCCGTCTGCAAACAGAAAATTGTAAAATGCCAAAAATAATTTAGGTTAGATAACAAAAGGGAAAAGGAAAAATGAAAAAGAGATTGTCATTTCAATCACATGGCAAACATTAAATTCAACCACTTCACCATGAAAAAATAGGAAAGATTACACAAGGGAAAAGGAAGTGAAAAAATGGTTAGATAGCAATCACATAGAAACATAAAATTCAAACCATTTCAAAGAATGTACAAAGTTCAAAAATATAACTCCACCAAAACATGTTGATACATTCAATCCAACAAAGAGAAGAGTAAGATTATTAATTATTAAGCAGTATTTCTTTGATTAGTTATTCGGCCTTTCTAGGTCTGGGATCAAGTCACGTAATTTAATTCGGATTGAATTTTTTTTCCTCATTAGAGGGATTATTAGGGTATGGTTAGAGCTATCTTCAATAGTTGAGTCATATTTGGTGTCTTAAAGAATCCTAAATTGGGTTAATAAGTTGAATTAAATATGTTTTGGAATGGTGCCATGAATCAGGAGTCCCTTTTCTTTATTCTGCTTTGTTTAGTTTGCAGCGAGTTAGTGACTATATATAAGGCTGGCCAATGGAATAGGAAATGAGTTTTTGAGAATTTATCTTGAAATTTTGTTTTGGAAGCTTGCAAATGTGCCCAGCCTTGGCCATGGCCATTGATTTGCTGCTGATTTGTAGTAACTTTGCTTGTGTTCTTGATGCTGTGTAAATATCCCAGAATTCCGCCTTGAGTACTCTTTGGGTAATTTTTTCTTGAATATGGTATGTTTTATGGGTCGGTTGTGGATAGAGAGGTCGGGATACCGGATGGATGTGGAGGTGCTTGTACATCAGCTTTACTCCGCCCAAGTGTTTGCCCCAGCAAGACAGCCAAAATTTTTATTTTTTATTTTTTCTAGATTTGTATATAGTACATCATTCAGTTGGGGAGATGACTTTCTATTGCTACTCTGGGTTATCAATTTAGATTTCAAATTGAAATCTGATAGTTTCAGATCTGGTTGCACTTAAGGTCTGATCCCTGACCTTCTATTCATATCAAATCAGATCCAAGTGATCTGAAATTTTTGGACTGGATCTACAACTAATTAAAATTCTGGAATTACTGGATTTGGGTTGATTGCTAGCTGCCATGAAATTTCAAAAGTTTGGTTTTCTATTGAATTTTCTGTGAAGTCATAACCAGTACTGGTATAGGCTTTCTTTGGTATCATTTCTATTTTGTTTATATCTTATTTATGAAAAATATTTATGATAATAATTTATTAATCAGAAATACAAATTGTTTGGCTACCAATAGATGGAATAGATTCTAGAATGAAAAGTAGATTCGATTAGCCTGTGTAGAATAATTTGTTAATCTCCCCATTGACAAAAACTGCAAGATGGAGAAGCAAAGACAAGGAAGAAAACTGCTGAGGAGCCAAATGACCTCCTCATCAACGACACCGTGTACATGTTGAATTTTCCCACCCACTCCCCGGTGATGATGACAACAGGACGCAGATTGACCTTTGTATCTCTCTAGAGGAGGACTTGCTCGTGCACAAAGACCATATCACCCTCACATCTATAATAATAATAATGATAATGATTAAAGAGCTGATTTTGGCGTGGAAGTTATATAATGACCTTTTACCAATGCTGAAGGAAGTACTATTCACCTCCCCCTGGAAGCTGAATGATAACATGATAGAGAGAGGGAGCAATCGTAGAGTTTGAAGAGGGTAACTTCGCGCTTCGACCAATTAAAGAAATTAGCCACTAGACCGAAGAGGTGTCGCTTAACGCCAACCGAATTTTTTTATGAAGTATAAAGGGTGGAGCATCGGCCAATGAGAAGGTGCCACATCACCCAAACCCCCCAAAAATGCCACTGGAACTCTGCGGCTCCACACACTATCGCACATGCGGCGCTGCAGGACGGAGCACGTAAAACCGCAAAGGTGCGGATGTACGTGGTTTGTACGCGGGCTTCGTGGTAGCATCTACGGTGCCGTTGTACAGATTTGTATATCCATGGAGCCGCAGAATTCAAGAGGTCCCTATAAATAGAGGACGCCCTCCCATTTCCCAGGACAAAAAAATTTTTGCCTTGGAATCCATTCCCAAGAGCCTTTGACCATTTTTGGTGTTTTTTAGCAAAGCTATGTGTGGCAAAGATGAGGATGCTAAGATGGATGTGCGACAAAACTAGGAAGGATAAAGTGACGAACGAAACGCATTAGAGCTAATGTGGGAGTTGCCTCGATCAGCAACAAGCTCTGAGAATGTTGCTTGAGATGATTTGGCCATGTACAACGGAGGCCTGGGGATGCCCCAGTAAGGAGGAGTGATCTGATCCCGATTGAAGGAGCTAAAAGAGCAAAAGGCAAACCTAAAATGACCATAGGTGAGGTTGTGAAGAATGACATGCATAGCCTGGGGTTTGTGCCAAGTATGACCTCAGATAGAGCCTATTGGAGGGCAAAGATCCACGTTGTCGACACCATTTAGCTGAGATTTTCCTGTTTTCCTGCGCTAGCCTCTTTCCTCTTACTCTCATTTTCAGTTTTCATTTTCTTTTTCTAACTTTTCTTATCTCATTTCTTCATTTCTCTTACTTCCATTTTCCTTGTGAGGACCTCAATTTTCCATACTTTGTCTTGAAAGGATCCATGTAGCCAACCCCATTTAGTTGGGATAAGGCTGTGTTATACCCGTACCCCAGATACTAATATTACAAACTCATTCTATGCCACAAAGATGGAGCAAAGGTCTGTGCCGATGAACTGTTCTCCCTGGTCATCAAGCCAACCCATAAGATCATTGACCAGTTCATGGGGTTGACTGTAGAGGACAGATTCCTCAACCAAGAGTGGGGAAGATTTGTCGACGATGACTTCACGAACTTTCCTCTAAGTACAAGCCCTAACAGTGAGGCGTACTGGAAGGCACGCCCTATACTGTGCCATATCGATACTTCATTCATTGATGAGGTCAGCATTGCTGTTGGGAAGCTCTTCGGGGTCACGGGGCACACACCGTGATGGAAGAGGGGTAAGTTACTGACCCTATTTATTGCTTGTTTTTACCCTCTCTAAGTCCTTAAAGTGCAGATCAAAGCCCGGACCTTTTGAAGTGTTTTTTTTTTTGGATGAATAAAAATTTCATTAACAAGAAGAAAGAACTACAAAGGGCCCCCAAAAGGGAAGAGGAAAAGGAAAAGAAAAACACAAATACACAAGCAGCCTCTACCTCAAGAAGAGGAGGAAGAAGGTTGGAGAGAGGAAGATGGAAATCCCCAGGACACAACAATATGCCTGTTCCTTGGGGAATCAGAATAAACAAACTGAACAGAATAAAGCTTTAATCTAATATCAAAAGAAATGGCATTCCAAATCTGTCTAAGAGACCTAGAGTTGGAGGTCCATTTCCTGAAGTTACGCTCCATCCAAATGTGATTGATGACAGCACAAAAAGCAATCTTCCCCATAGAGTCACAAATAGAAGAACCACCAAAAGTCATGTCGACCCAAATCCATTCGTGGTCAAAAGAAAGGATTCTCCTTTGACGGGGCCAGCATTTGTTGAGAATACCTTGCCCAATGGATCGGGTCAAAGGACAATAAAAAAAGAGATGATCTCTGTCCTCCACTGCATTCCAATAAAGGCAACATTGAGGGGAGACCGGATCTGCGTTGATGGCGAGGATAGAGCTCTCGGCTGTCTTCCAATAGAGCTCTCAGTGGATAGAGCTCTCCAGTCTGTAAAGCAGTGCCTAGGAATATGATATTTAAACCAGAGAAGCTTCCTCCAAGGAACCAGAGGACCACTGACACGGACAAGATTCCAGGTAGATTTGGAGCTGAAGAGGCCTAAAGATGTAGGAATCAAGAAAACACAATCATCCCTCCCAAAGGGTCTTCTAGGAATGGAAGGCAAGACATCCCACACTGAATTGAGAACTGGATGAGGAGAGTGGGGAGGATCCCAATCATTTTCAGAAATGATGTCAGCTACCATGGAAATCTTGTTCAAGCCACAACTATAAATGACTCTGGAGGGGACAATGTGGTATAAAATTCCCATAGGATGCCAATGACAGACAGAGAGAGGTAGAGGTACCATCCCCCATCTGAGAACTGATGGCGTAAAGAGCAATCAGCCGTAGGGCAAGGATTTTACGCCAAACCCAGGAGGCATCAGAAGGAACAGAGACGGACCAGAGAGAATCATTGCAGAGAGGCCCCGAGTAGATCCAATCAACCCAAATGTTGTGTGGCTTAGAGAATCTTCCAAATGAGCTGGAGGATACCGGCAGAGTTAACATCTTTGATTCGACGCAAGCTAAGACCACCCTCATCTTTTGGAAGGCAAATAGAAGCCCAACTTGTAGGATGGAGAAATCTTAAAGAGTCTACACCTTTCCAGAGGAAAGAGGCCATAAGAGTTTCCAATGACTTAATAGTTGAAGATGGCAGCCCAAAAATACCAGACCAGAAGATATGGGAAGCTTGCAAAACTGATTTGACAAGAACCAGGCGACTTGCATAAGATAGTTGGGTAATGTGTTTGTGGTTCATTAAGAGACTCTACCCAAACAGCCCCTAAGTGAACATTTAAGCTACCCTACCCAAACAGGCCCTAGATTTATAACTAAGAGGCCTAGCCAAACAGGCCTTAGTAAGGCATTTTATATAAATAGGATAGCTAGGACAATCCCTTAGCCATTTCCCATTTCTTTCCTAGCTAACCTAAATCGTAGGAGAAAGGAGGAGAAGAAGGTGGGATCGGCTGCTTGTCCTTGGATCTACTTGGAGCAGCCTTTGTGCACCTCAAATGGGTAGGCCAAGTGCTCTCACTCATTTCTCCCTCTCTCTTTTCTCTTTTTCGGTTTGAGCTTGGATGGCTCTTGATTTCAGTTTTAAACTTAGGGTTCCTCTTGGAACCCAAATGTCAAGCCTAATTAGTGTATGGGACCCCACTATTAGGGTGTTGCACTATGTCTTTACACCCATTAAAGACCCTCCTGCTCAATCCTTTGATCTTAGGGTTTCAACCATACAAGAGAAACCCTAGCTTTTGGATTTTGGAGCATTAATGGTTATTTGGACTTAGGGTTCACTTATAACCCAAAGGTATAGCCCTAGTCTACTATGAGACTTCTTGTTTGAAGCCTTGCCTTCTAATTTCATCCATCAATATACCTATTTTTGAACCCCCCCCCTTTTGATCTTTGGGTTTAACCCAAAAAAGAAGGATTCTTTGTGATTGATCTCTTGAATCCCCAAACCCTTGAATGCTTGGTGTTTCTAAGACCCTGTTGGACCCTAGGACACCCCCTCCCTAAGCCTTGAAGCTTAGAAACCAAGTGGAGCGAGTTGGGTGCTAGAAAACCTAGAAATTTCGTGTCTGTGTACCTCGGAGGCAAGGCCGGACCCAAGCCTGGGCGTGCATACGGGCTTGAGTCCGATGTATCCTACAGTGCTATAAACATTGGAGGCAAGGCCGGAGGCAAGACTCTGCCTGCATCCGGCCTTGAGTCCGATGCTGCTGTCATGGCCTTTTTGCCATGTAACCTTAGGGGCTTTTCTTTGGGGTTCTTCCCTACCTTCCCTAACATACTTCACACACTTCTATAGGCATTGTTGTGTGTGCAAAGGAGAGTTTTAAACAAGAATTGCTACTCTTTTACAAGTTCTTTAACAAGCTAAGTGAGTGGGTTTTGGGTGATTTCCTTAGGTTTGCTTATGATAATAGTATCGAACATGTTATTGCATCATAAATGAGCATATTGCATACTTGCATATTATTCTTGATACATGATGTGATATAAGAACTGTTGTGAATTGTATTCTTCTCCTATATCGGGTTACGGTGCCGGGAAGTACCGCTGCCGGAACCCTAGAAATGTATAAGATATCCTCTATTGCACGCCATGAAGATTTGTATGCGCTGTGTCGTGCTGGTACCTGGGGGATAGATGGAATAGGACGTTGATGCACCCGGAATACCTCTCGAGACGATAGGTTTGCATGTAGTATAACTATGGTCAGGATCTTTGTTTCCCTATGCTATGACCCTTACCAACAGGGGTTTAGGTGTTGGGTGATCAGGGCTCCGGTTGCCTGTGGGGTAGAGAGGCCAGGTAAGGGATGACCACTGATCATCAAGGTCTGCCACTGGGTGGTTTTAGTGGCTTCGACCAGGGTAGACCCCTTGGTGATAATTGAGGTTTCATTGTAGCGATAACATAAGTGACCCACAGTGTCTCCTGAGTTGTCATAGTAGATATGCCTATTGACTTAGTTTTGTGTGTTAGGTGAAAAATGAATTAACATGTACATGCATCATGGACTATTTGTGATTGTGTGATTGTGCATCCCCTTTTCTCTCTCACTAGCTCAGTGGAGCTAACCCCTTTGTGCACAACCTTTTTAGATTTTGATGCAGATGGTGAATACTTTGCTAGACTCGAGGTTCATCCTTCGAGCTATGTGGATATTGGAACTGTAGAGCCAGAAGCCGTGACTGAGGATTATGGTGATGGTTGCCCCTTGATGATTGTGCCTACAGGCCATACTGATACTTGGGATTCGATCCCGTTTTGATATTTTGAGAGCCTTGTTGTGCTTTGTATAAAATTTTATGTATGACCTTTTTTGTAGTTACTTAATGGTCATAGGAATTTGTGAACTACAGTACTTGTTATCATTAGCTAAAGAACATCTTGTAATTATTTAATTTACGCTTCCGATACTCTGATCTATCTTGGAATGTAATATTCCTTTGTCTTTCGTAGTCTGATATTATTGTATTTTAATGTCGGCTTAGGACTGTGGATTGGGGCACTGTACCTGTGATCCTGGTAGCTTATTGGGATGACGTGAGTTGTCCTAGTCACCCCTTTACTTGTAGTTTATTCCTTGTCGGAATGGGGGCGTGACAGGCTGAGTTGTTGTTGTTGTTTAGCGTTCCCAAGGTCTCCCCCTCTTATGAGCAGTCCCTTAGTGCCTCGAACCCCTAGAGAAAGTCATTTGAGGTGGCATGGCCATGTTCAACGGAGGCCTTTGGATGCTCCAGTACAGAGGAGTGATTTGATTCTTATTGAAGGAACTAAAAGAGCTAGAGGCAGACCTAAATTGAACTTAGAAGAAGTGGTGGAAAGACATGCATAGCTTAGGTCTTGTATCAAGTATGACCTCAAATAGAGCTGATTGGTGGGCAAGGATCCATGTAGCCGATCCCATTTAGTTGGGATAAGACTGAGTTGTTGTTGTTGTTGTTGTTGTTGTATGACAGGGGATGACCTATACTACTTTGATGTTGCTTCCTCCTCTATGGCGACGTCTGTTACCATCACTGGTGCTTCTCCTCTTCACAGGCCAGCTAGGACATTTATCTCTATAAACTACAGCATATGGCGACGTCTGTTACCATCACTGGTGCTTCTCCTCTTCACAGGCCGGCTAGGACATTTATCTCTATAAACTACAGCATATGGTCCCTAGTTGCAAGTCTACCTCCTGTATAAAGTGTGAAGCTTGTGAGTTAAGCAAACATCATCGCATTGTTTTTCCGCCTCGTAGTGAGTTTAGGAATAATTCTTTATTTGATTTAGTTCATTCCGATATCTGGGGTACATGTAGGGTTAAAAGTTGGTTCGGTTTTTCTTATTTTGTCAACATTGTTGACGATTATTCTCACATTACATGGTTGTATCTTTTAAAGGACAGTTCTGAATTTGGGTCAATTTTTAAACACTTTTATAATGAAATTAAAGTTCAAATTGGTGTTTGTTTGAAAATTTTGTGTATTGAACAATGCTCTTGACATTATTCAATGTGAGATTTCTTCCTTTTGTTATAATAATAGTATAATTCATCAAACTAGCTGTCTTATACACCCCAACAAAATGGTGTGGCGGAAAGGAAAAACTGACATTTGTTAGAAATTGCTAGATCCTTAATGTTTCATATGAGTATCCCTAAAACTTACTGGGGAGAAGAGTTTTGACCATTTGTTATTTGATTAACTGAATGCCTTCTTATGTTCTTCATAATCAATCTCCATTGTCTGTTGTTTTTCAGAAACGCTCCTTATTTGGTCTACCACCACGTATTTTTAGGTGCACACATCTTCGTCCGGGGCATTGATATATTATCTCCTCGTGCTACAAAGTGTTTTGCTTGCATATTCTCTCACACAAAAGGCTATTGGTGTTATAATCTTGTTACTCGTACTTTAGTGTTGCTGTTTTTTACTTAGGTCCCGGCTCTCCCAGTCCACCACTTATTCCTCATGTCATTACTCTTTTAGATTCTAACCCCAAATCCATAGGGCTACCATTATAGGTATACGGGCATCGACCTAAGCAATCACCACCAGTTGTCATCATTCCTCACCTCTCCCAATCTAATTCTATGCCTGGAGGTTCTTTTTCGCTTGATGACTTGTCAATTACTCTTCAGAAAGGTACTCGCTCCTGCACTCAAACTCTTTGATTGCCTATCCGCAAACTATGTGTCTATTTCCCATCTTCCTAATTCTCTTTATAAATTTGCACTCTCATTGACCTCCCACACTATTCTGAGCAAATACCAAGATGCTTTATCTCAGCCTCAATGAAAGTCTACCATAGATGTGGAAATGGATGCCTTGCTTTCTCGCAAGACTTGGACTTTAGTTGATCTACCTCTAGGTAAGGATTTTGTGTGGTGTCGTTGTGTGTATGCATTAACTGTTAGAGTTGTTAGAATATTTTGTATAAGGGTAGTTCTGTCTTGTTATAAGACATGACTAAGTTGTATTCCTTCTTTCTTTTTCTTATTTCCATTTACCTCCCTAGGGAGGTCTGGGTAATTTATAAAAGTTAATTAATGAAGCAAATATGTGTGTTGAGAATCACTCAACACATATAAACGATTCTCTCAACCTCTCTTCTTTCTCTCCTCTTCTCTCCTTCTTCTTCCTACTATGAACCTATTCCCTCTTACTATAATCGATCCATCTTCAAGTTCTAACATGGTATCAGAGCTAAGTCCTCTGGTTTGAGAGTCGACTAAGCATGGTTGTTGTTTTCACCTCTCTTTGGAACCCTAAAAAGATAAGAGGGTTCTAATAGAGGCTATACTATGTGAAGTATTACGCATAGTACATTCTTTGGAGTTCCATTCTTCAAACCAAAACACAATGAAGGAAGTTTAGAAGCTGTTGAAGAGGATTGAAGCCCTAGAAGCTACACACAAAGTTACCGCCAGCCCATAGAGTGTTTTTTTCATTTCTCCCTCATTTTTCCATCTTTTGGGATGAGATTTGATGCTTTTGGATTGCCTAGGGGTATCCTTTCAGACCCTCCACCACTCGGTTGAAGAGAGGAGCAAGTTGAGGAGCATAGCTCAACTCTTTGATGCTCCCTAGGTACCGCCAGACTCTGTTTTACTCTCCATGTTTGAGTTTTATTGGCTGTAATGAGTGGTATGAACACTCTTGACACTCGTGGTTGAATGTTTCAACTATTTGAACTTTGGTTGTTGTGGATTGAAGCTGAGGTGCACATGAAGTGTTCGCTTTCGTTTTTTATCAAGGATTTACTCTCTGTTGTGTGCTGCTGAGACTGTTTGGGTAGAGTATTTGCTCTCTGTTTGCTGGATTACTTACTTGTGTTTGGGTAGAGTTTACTCCCCATTTGTGCAAGGCACTATTTTGATTTGTTGAGTATTTTGGTACCATGTCTGGGAATGACTCTGAGGTCAATGGACCAACTCCTGCTAGTGGTTTCCCCATTATGGCTTCCTTTGATAACCCCAACACCCAAATCTCTGTTGTGAAGTTGAACTATACCAACTACTTAGACTGGTCTCGTTTTGTGAAGATGTCCCTGCGAAGTAGGGGAAAGTTGGGGTATATTACTGGCTCTATTACGGAGCCTGCCACTACTGATCCAAGATTATCTGAAATGGGAGACTAAGAACTCCAGAGTTATGACTTTGGCTGGTTTTCTCCATGAAACCTGAGATAAGTAGGAGATTTATGGACAAGGAGATTGCAAAGGATATGTGGGATAGTATCACCAGGACCTTTGATCGAGTTGGTGATTATGCAAAGGTGTACCAAATCCACCAAAAAGTCACCAATATGAAACAAGGTGATAGGAGCATCTCTGACTACTACAACGATGTTATCAGCATGTGGCAGGAATATGATCACTACAGGTACCTTCGACTGTCCCAACTCTGAAGATGAAATTAAGGTCTACAAGAACCATGAAGTAGAAAAGATCTTCTCTCTACTTGGTGCGCTCAATCCAGAGTATGAGCCCATTCGTCTGCAGATCTTAGGGAGCTCTCCCTTTCCATCCTTGGATGAAGTGTTTAGTTACTTGCAAAGTGAAAAAACCAAGAGAGCAACCATGGATATTGCACCATCAATGGAGCAATTTGCTCTTGTTTCTAGTTCCCACCTAGACTGGAGAACTGGGAGGAAAGGCCAAGGGCCAACTCGTGGAGATCACCATGAGAAATTTAAATGTGATCACTATGGAAAATTGGGGCACACTATGGACCATAGCTTGCTCTTGATTCTCTTTCACAAGATGATATTGCAGATTCCGCTGGTTGATGTCACAACTTGGCTACTCCACTATTAGTTCTACCCTTGGAGAGTCAGCTTCTTCTGCCTCAGCATTGCAGGTCTCGTATACACCTTCTACTGCTCCTTCTTGGATCATTGACTTTGGAGCCTCCGACCACATGACTGGTATGTCACAGTATTATGATTCCTATTCCATTTACTCTAGCCGGGATAAGGTAAGGGTTGTTGATGGTTCCCTTTCTTCTGTCTCTGGTAAGGGTAATGTGAGGATGACTCCTTTTTCTCTTAAATCTGTTCTTCATGTCTCTAATTTTGCTACTAACCTACTATCCGTGAGTCATCAACCAAATCCTTAAATTGTTGTGTCACTTTCTTTCCTTCCTATTATCTTTTTCAGGATTTGGAGACGAAGAGGGTTACTGGCAGTGAGCGTGAGGAAGGATTCTATCTACTTGAACCACGATTACCTGGTTCATCTACTGTTGCAGCTTATGTTTGTGGTCGAAGTGACCATAGTACATTCATAGTTATGAAGGCGTCGCCAAGGCATCTCCATGGCAACGCCATGGCGTCCAAGCTCCTTGGTTGCCTTGGACGCCTTGGGCGCCATGGCGGGCGCCTTGCCGCCATGGTGGTGTCGCCTTGGTTTTTTACCCTCTAAAACGCCATGGTCACCTTCCTGCCTTGATAACTATGAGTACATAGGAGTATATGATGCTTTGGCATCAACGTTTGGGTCATCCCTCTTCTGTTGTTATGAGGAGACAGTTACCACAATTGTTTACTTCTTTTCCTTCTTCTTATGTTTTTCAGTGTGAATAATGTATTTTTGCTAAACATTGTCGAACATCTATCCTTATCGTGGTAATAGATTTATCGTACCTTTTTCTCTTGTTCATTCTGATGTTTGGGGCCTTCTCCCACTACTTCTTTGTCAGGATTTCGTTACTTTGTTTCGCTTGTTGATGACTATTCTAGGTCCACTTGGACTGTTTTGTTGAAACAAAAAAGTGATGTTTATGATGCTTTCAAGAATTTTTATCAATTATTAGTACTCAGTTTGGTACTCGAATTCAAATTGTTAAGTCTGATAAGGGGGGTGAGTACATGTATGGGGGGCTCCAGTAGTTCTTTACTGATAATGGCATCATCCATCAACTGGCATGTGTTGACACCCCTCAACAAAATGGGGTGGCTGAGAGAAAAAACCGCCACTTATTGGAAATCACCAGGAGTCTTTCTTTGGTATGCATGTGCCTAAGACTTTTTGGTCTGATGCACTACTTGCTTACTGCTGCCTTCCTTATTAACCGGATGCCATCTCCACTTCTTGGCTCCAAATCTCCCTTGGAACTTCTTTCTCCTCAATCCTCGGTCTTCTCCTTGCCTCCAAAAGTGTTTGGTTGTGTTGTTATGTTCATGTCAACAAATCAACCCGCACCAAGCTTGACCCCAAAGCCCTAAAGTGCATCTTCTTGGGCTACTCTGATTAACAAAAGGGTATAAACGCTATTACCCTCCTTCCCGAAGGCGACTTCTCTCGAAAGATGTGACCTTCTTTGAGTCTATTCCCTTTTTTTCTTCTCCTCAACATCCTATTCAGGGGGAAAGCATTACTAGAAGAGAACAGGATGCTGATGTCATTCCTTTTTTATCTCCCTTGCCTACCTCCACTTCCCCATTCCTATTTGATATTGAAAATATAAAGAAGTGGATGCTGTTGATGTTGATGCTAGTGGTGATGGTGATGGTGATGCTGCAGGGAAAAAGAGCACAAGGAAAAAAAGTTGATTGTGTTCAAAAAAGGTGAATGCTTGAAGGGAAAAGGAAAGAAGACCTGCCAAGAGCCCTCTTTGGATCCACATCCTCAGTCTCATCCTTCCCACTCAGGTAACACTTCTTCTCCTGTGTTAGATCTTCCCATTGCTATTAAAAAGGGGAAGAGAGCATGTACTAATCCCATAGCCCAGTCTCTCTCCTATGATTCTATATCTCCTACAAGTATTGCTTTCTCCACTGCCCTTACTTCTTCTTCCATTCCCAAAAATGTCACAGAGGCCTTATCCAATCCAAAATGGATGCAAGCAATGTCTGAGGAAATGATGGCTCTGGAGAAGAATAGTACTTGGACACTGGTTGATCATCATGCTTGCACCAACAACTCCATGAACCAGCAAAGAACAATCCCAAACAAACAGAGAGAAAGGCTGAGGGAGAGCTACTTACCAAGCACAAGCAAGAACCGGGAGGAGCTAAGCTTGGATAAGACTCCTCTCCTCTTCTTCTCCTTCTTCTTCTCCTCTTCTTCTTCTCATCTTCTGCTCCTTTCCCAGGGGGAGAATTCCAGTTAGGTGCAAATGGGTTTATACCATCAAATATAGATTGGATGGTACAGTGGAAAGATATAAAGCTCGGCTGGTTGCAAAAGGGTACAATCAAGTGTATGGCATTGACTACCAAGAGACTTTTGCCCCTGTAGCCAAGCATAACTCAATCAGGGTTCTTCTCTCAGTGGCAGCTAATAAAGATTGGCCATTGTACCAATTAGATGTAAAGAATGCATTTCTTCATTGAGACTTAGCAGAAGAAGTGTATATGCAGCCCCCACCTGGTTTTAAGTTTCCCTCAACCGGAAGGAAAGTGTCTCTTGAAGAAAGCTCTCTATGGCCTCAAGCAGTCTCCTAAGGCCTGATTTGAGAGATTTAGACAAACCATCCTAAAGAATAGGTATTACCAGAGTCAAGCTGACCACACTTAGTTAATCAGGAGAGGAAATGATACGGTCACAACTCTCATTGTTTAGGTTGATGACATTGTAGTAACTGGGAATGATGTTGCTGAGATAAACAGATCGAAGTCCCACCTGGATAAACAGTTTGAGATCAAAGACCTTGGACTCTTGAAATACTTCTTGGATATTGAAGTATCTAGATCAAGGAAAGGAATCAATATCTGCCCGAGGAAAATTGTCTTTGACCTTCTGAAAGAGACAAGAATGTTGGGGTGTAAACCAGCAACCTCCCCGATTGATCCGAATCATAAGCTTGGTGATGAATGTGGTTCTCCTCTCATAGATGCAGGCAAATATCAGAGATTAGTTGGGAAACTGATCTATCTGTCCTTGACTCGACCAGACATCACATTATGCAGTTGGAGTGGTGAGTCAGTTCATGCATGCTCCCAGGAGTGGACATCTGGATGTGTTTTATCGCATCATTAGGTAATTGAAATCCTCCCGAGGAAAGGGTCTTCTATTTGCCAGGCATGACCATTTGAAGATCGAAGGCTACACAAATGCTGATTGAGCTGGTTCAATCTCTGACAGGAGATCTACTTCCGGGTACTGCACTTTTTTGGGTGGTAATCCAGTTACCTGGAGGAGCAAGAAACAACCAGTTGTAGCTAGATCCAATGCGGAGGCAGAGTTTAGAGCCATGGCCCATGGAGTGTGTGAACTTATATGGCTGAAGAGACTACTTCAAGACTTGAGTTTTGACACTAAAGGACCAATGAGACTTTATTGTGATAACAAAGCTACTATAAGTATTGCCCACAATCCGGTTCAACATGATCGAACCAAACATATTGAGGTTGATCGACACTTCATCAAAGAGAAGTTGGATTCTGGTTGCATTTGTACTCCTTTTGTGAAGACAGGTGATCAAGTAGCAGATGCCAAGGGTCTCATTCCTGGTCTATTTAGTACCTTATTGTGCAAGCTGGGAATGTATGACATTTATTCTCCAGCTTGAGGGGGAGTGTTAGAGTTGTTAGAATATTTTGTATAAGGGTAGTTTTGTCACCGTCTTGTTATAAGACATGACTAAGTTGTATTTCTTCTTTCTTTTTTTATTTCTATTTACCTCCCTAGGGAGATCTGTGTAATTTATAGAAGTTAATTAATGAAGCTAATATGTGTGTTGAGAATCACTCAACACACATAATCGATTCTCTCAACCTCTCTTCTTCTTTCTCTCTTCTTTTCTCTCCTTTTTCTTCCTGTTGTGAACCTATTCTCTCTTACTAGAATTGATCCATCTTCAAGTTCCAACTTTAAGTATTATCCTAATGGTTCAGTTGAACGCCTCAAAGCCCGTTTGGTTGTTACGGGCTATACTCATACCTATTGCATCAACTATTTTGAGACCTTCACACTGCAGCTGAGCTGATGTGGCTTAAGTCTTTTGTTCAAGAGCTTGGGTTTCTAATCAGCAAGATTATGGAAATGTTTTGTGATAATCAAGCTGTTATTTATATAGCTAGTAATCCTATCTTCCATGAGAGGACCAAACATATTGAAGTGGACTGTCATTTTGTTTGGCAGTGATGAAAAAGTTGGTTTCTACTCAATGTGTCAGTTCTTGTATCAACTTGGAAACTTATTTACCAAAGCCTTGTTTCGAAATGTATCCCTCCAAGGGTGTTCCAAGTTGGGCATGAGTGATATCTATGCTTCAGCTTGAGGGGGAGCGTTAAGTTGGTGTTGATTCTGTAGGTGTATTATTGTAATGGTCTTTTAGTTTTCTGTCCTAAGTGTAAAGTACCCTTAAGTCTTTCTTAAGTTGTGGGCCCAAGGGCCTACTTGTAATTTATGCTTTTTATGTGAACAAGTGCCTAGCGCCCTTGGTAGGTTGTGGTGCGTAAAAGCCCATTGCTATTCAAGCCTCCTGATTCACATCTTCCCATCCCCTTTACCTATCCAAAAAAAAAAAAAAATTATGATTTTTATATTAATATATAAACTCCCCCCCCCCCCCCCCCAAAACCATGGTTTGAGTGTTCTGCCATTCTCTCAAACCGTGGGCAGTATTCTCTCATCCTCTCTCGTCTTCTCTTCTTCTTCTCTTCAAATTCTCTTCTCTCTTTCTTATGACCAGGTGCTGATTCAGGTTCTGTTATTGTTACAATATGTACCTTTGTTAGTATCTAAATAAGCTACAAATAGAAGCATGTTAAACTTAGGCACTTACTAATGCATGGATCCAAAGAAAAGATTGGCACTCAATTTAGCAAGTACAACAACTCTGCTCAAGATCCATACGTTCTCTCAAACAAAGCCATTTAAATGCTTCTCAAGAGTCCCAAGTCATCTAAACTTAAATTCCAAGCCAAGGAAAATTTGACAGACATGCCAACATGACATTAACACAACCAGGTATGATCCATTGCCATGCTTAAAATAGTGATGTTCAAGGAATATCACGAAAAGTAAGAAATACTGAAAGAATACAAAATTAGAAACACAAGCACATAGCATAAACAACAAATGTAGCCCTCAGACTAAACGAAAATAGAAGCTTCCATAACTGTGTACCATCAGTTTTTGAACTGTTCCAGACCGATAAACGATTTGGTGTGATAGGTAGCTTGATGCATGATATTTTGTGAAGAAATTCCTTACTAAATCACTGTATGAATCATCTGGAGACCATGGGATGGAACGGACAAGAACTGAAAATTGACTTGGGCTGGATGAAGATCGAGTAATATATTCCAACCTAATTTTAGCAATTCTCTTGTACTCCTAAAGAAGTGTAAAAGAAATAAAAATAAATATCTAGCATCATTCAAGCACTTAAAATACAAAACAGGAAAATTGCCACTTCAGGCCCAACTAGATAAGCTGATCCTGTCGCCCATGTAATTCTGCCATGTTACAGGATGATGTGGCGATTCCTACCACTACAGAAAATGCAATGTCTGAATTGGCCACATGTCAAATTCCAGACTCAAATTCAATCAATTCCCTCCCATCTATTTTCAGATGTCCATGTATTGGCACACACCCTCCCTTAGTCATATTATAGACCTGGAATTTCAAAGCTTTATTTTGCCACTGAGGTTAATTAATTCCAATTGGGCTGAAACTTTATAGGTGGGCAGGGGAACTTGGGTCTATCTGTCCACAAAATTTGGGCCCGCCCCATCCAACATGCCACGTGACAGAGTTTTGGGACTACTAGATCAGCTTCTTTCATCGGACCTACTAAATAAACTTGACCAAAAATATACAAAATAAAATTCAAGAACAAGCAGAGAGCATGCTTACAAAGTAAAGAAGAACGCAAGCTGAACAAGATATGATGTACAATGCAAGACAATGGGCCCAAAGCCTGAAACAGTAACATCAAAATAAGGAAAATTAAATTAAACATTTCAAGAACAAGTACACCCAAGCAAAATAAATATTATTCCAAGTGTAAAACTACAACATGCATACCAAAATATCAAAGATTATGAAAAATGGAAGGTGTGGCATGTATCCACATCATGGTTCAAGATCACGAAATATTTTGTTTTCAACCTTGCTCGAAACGAAACTGCATGCAATGTTTCAACCAACTGTCAAGTTTTGGTTGAAATTTTGTACCGTTTCATCATTTCGGTTTCATGCCGCCAAAATGGTACATTCATTTGATTTAAATACCACATCTCGGTCAAAATGGGTCGCTGTTTCGACTCGTTTCAACATTTTTCGATCAAAACCTACAAATTCAATTCAAACCCCTTGCTTCTGATTTTTTTTACCATTCCCTTGCAAATCTTGTTGGAACAACGCATTGGAGCTTCTACAACATATCTACAGAGAAGATTTGGTGCAGATTTGGTGCATTTGAGCTAGATTTCTTGAATATTCACAATTTAAGGTATACCATTTTTCCCTAGAGTTATTTTTTGCAACAAAAAAAAAAAAAACAAAGGGTAAATATGTATTGGTTAGGCTTAAATTTTTTATATGTTCAATATCATAGGCCAACATACAACTTCCTGGAGTCAGATAAGTGGTTAACTGAATGACTGTTCACTTACAAAGTTATAGTTGTAACCCTTGTCTTGTACATGTATGGTGTACTTGTAAGTTGTAACATTTTGATATATAATATTATTAAATGACTTTTCTCCATTTGTAAATTGCAATTGCATATTTTAGTTTTCATTTATCTTTGTATGTTATAATACTAACTTATGTGTAGAATAGCTAATATTTGAGAAATATACAGCCAAGGTATGAAACCAAACTAACATCTGTGTTTTTTAAAATCTAAAGATTCCATTGTGTTTAGGGATGCTTAATTAGGATCTCCATGAAGTTTCAGGCCAGAATATGGCCATTTGACTACCGAAATGGTCAAACGAAACCAACCTCTGAAATGTACAGAGTTTAGACCGAAATTCGGTGGTTTCTAGAAATATTTAAGTTTCGACCTGAACCTTGATCAACATTTTGAGCAGGTGGATGAAAATTATGAAATCAATCTGCCAAAATATGCTATGCATAATGGATGGCAACAAATGTTATTTGCACTAGATGGAAAATGGGCAGGTGAAGGAAGAATTTCATAACCAAGCAGTAGAGAATTCAACTGAGTAACAAAACCAGTCAAAGGAGGAGAAACCATGGTGAGAGTTTAAAATACATTATCCTTATATGGCTGGTTACAAGTTATAGCACAATAGGTTTTGATAGAGAGAGAACTAGACCAATTTGTGGTGGAATGTAGAGTTGGAAGTCAAAGATTGTAAGAGAACAAGAAGAGAGATGAGAGTAGACGGTTGAAGGAGAAGAAGAAGAGAAGACGAAAAGAGATGATGGTAGAATGTTATTAGAGAAATGATCTCTACCACACCTATATTACTTCATTAACATAATATATGGAATTGCGTACAACTCCCCAGTGAGGTGAAAAGTTAAAAAGGACAAATACAATGTAAGACAATAAGTAAATAAACTAGTTCCCAATGTATTCTTAATACATAACTCTAACACTCCCCCTCAAGCTGGAGAAAAACTGTCATATATTCCCAGCTTGCACAATAGGGTACTAAATTGATGATGCATGAGCCCCTTTGTGAAGATATCGGCCAACTGATCACAAGTCCTCACGAAAGGGGTGCATATGTAGCCAAAGTCAATCTTCTCTTTGATGAAGTGTCTATCCACCTCTATGTGCTTCGCCCAGTAATGTTGCACATGATTGTGAGCTATGCGATGTTATCACAATAGAGACGCATGGGTGCCTCAGTAACAAACCCCAACTCTTGGACTAGCCTTCTCAACCATAGAAGTTCACATACTCCATTAGTCATGACTCTAAATTCTGCCTCTGCACTTGATCCAGCTACAACCGGCTATTTTTTACTCCTCCATGTATCCAAGTTGCCACCTAAAAATGTACAATATCCATATGTAGATCATCTATCATAAACTAAACCAGCCCAATCAGCATCAGTGTAGCTTTCTATCCTCAAATGGTTATATACCTGGCACACGATAATCCTTTCCCTAGGGTGCAATTCTAGTATATGTGAAGGCGGTATACAACATCCCAGTGCCCAATCTTGGAGGCATGCATAAACTGGTTAATGTAGTCCTAGATAGGTAGGAGACCTACTAGGAGCCAGTTCAACCAGGATCTATTCTGAACAGGTCATCCGAATGGGTGAAACTTGAGTTTTAGGTCAAAATTAGAGTTAAAGTTAGGTTTAGGTTAGAGTTGTCTTATATAGTAATGATGGGCAGGTGTAGGGAAGTCTAATGGTATAGGTTTTATGATGTTTGAGTGAATGGAAGTAAGTTAGGTGAGTTGGGCAGCAAGATAAGGTTATTTGAGACAATTCCTAATGGAGGTAGGAGAAGGGGATTCTAGGGTTTAGAGATATGATTTGGTTACTAATTTCAGAATTATCAAGTCATAAAATCAACTACTTATTCTGAGCATGAAATCAGAATCGAGTATGGTTGAAGGTCTGAAACTGTGTTTTAATGGAGGTAGGGGCAGAATGGGAAATATGAGAATATATTCAAATCAGGCCACAGGAATTAGGTCAAATTTGAATCACTTCCCAAATTAGGGTTAATAGAGGTATGGTGAAAATCTGAGTTCAATCGGATGGCTGGTTTGGTAGATCTCAAAAATCACCTTGTATGTGACCTTCTAGAAGGAAGAAGAATAGTTGCAGAATTTCTTACTTGTTGCAGGTCTTCAATGGTAGCAGCTTTGAAGATGAACATTGGGGTCTCCTGATCTTCACAATGCAAGGAGATAAGTAGCAGCCCTCCCGATCTTCACGATGCAAGGAGTCGATTGGAGATCCACCAATCCCTTCAACCTTGATATTACTCACAAGGCACACTCACGATGGAGCAAAGGCAGCAACAAAGGCAGCAAGCATAAAGCTAATTTTTAATAATCAAATTCGTATTCAATGCTGGCCTCCCTTACAAACTTATATAGAAGACTCAAAAATAGACTTAGACACTAAAAAGGAATGGCCTAACCTTATCCCTAACCTAATAGGCAACTTAAACTGACTAGGAAACCCAAATAGACTCAAAATAGAGTCCTAATGACTTAAAACAACTTAAACTACTTAAAATAAAGAAGATTCCCTAGTAGCCAATAGGATCACTTCACTTAAATTAGACCAATTGAACCAATTGGATGCAACCAATTTAAACCGGTTCAATTAAAAACACAAAATAAAACTAAGTATTGGGCTAATCCCGTATGCAACCTATATACCCCTATTTCAAGCCCACTAAAGTGGCCTAATACATAGAAAACCCTTGGGAACAAAGGCCCAACATATATATATCCCAACCCTACACTTATTCCCAATGAAACAAGCCCTATTTGATGATGAATCTGCATCACTGGCTCACTACTCCCACTGCATAAGTGATGTCCGGGTGAGTCAAAGACCGGTAAATAAGCTACCCCAATAGTCTCTAGTATTTTCCTCCATCAACAAGGGAAGGACCACAGTCTCCCGACCACAGCCTTCTCCTAGCAGGTGATTCTGCTCAATAGGAGAACTAACAGGTTTGCAACCCAACATCCATGTTTCTTTCAATAGGTCCAGCACAAACTTTCTTTGACATATACTTATTCCTTTCTTGGACCTTGATACCTCAATTCCCAAGAAATACTTCAAGGGTCCCAGATTTTGATTTCAAACTATAGGACCAAATAGGTCTTTAGCCAAGCTATCTCAGCCCTATCATCTCCAATCACTACAATGTCATCAACATAGACAATTAGGGTTGTAATGGTGTCATTACCTCGCCTAGTAAATTAGGTGTGGTCAGTTTGACTCTGGGAATACCCATTCTTCATAATAGCATGCCTAAACTGCTCAAACCATGCCATTGTGGACTGTTTGAGACTGTATAGTACCTTCTTGAGAAGACTTTCCCTTCAGTTGAAGGGAGCTTAAAGCCGGGTGGAGTTTGCATGTACATTTTCTCTTCCAAGTCACCATGGAGGAAGGCATTCTTCACATCTAACTGATATAATGGCCAATGGGAGCTGCATTCATATGTCAAGCTAGATTCTGCTGCAACTTAGTTTTTCCCCATTTTGTTCAAGTTGGGCATTGATACCTTATATACGCCAACTTGAGGGGGAGTGTTAGCATTATTAGGAGTTCTTTTTTCTTTAGTTCAAGCTGGATCTTCTTTCTTTACTTATTTGTATAATCCAACTTGAGGGGGAGTGTTGGAATATGTAATCCAGAATACCGTGCGTTAGAAAGAGAGAATGAGAGAATGGAAAAACCCCTCTAGACTGAAATAGGTGTGGGACTAAAACCCACATAGCCGACTGTAGACATAATTACCCCTAACTAACTGTCTCTATAAGAGCAGTGACTTAAACCTAATAACATAGGAATTAATCTACCCCAAAACGACCAGAATACCCCCACGGTATTCTGGATTACAAATTCCAACACTCCCCCTCAAGTTGGCGTATACAAGGTACTAATGCCCAACTTGAACAAAATGGGAAAAAACTAAGTTGCAGCAGAATCCAACTTGACATATGAATGCATCTCCCAAATAAACCTTCAAGAATTTGAAATAATTGATCTCCAAAACCTAGGCAGCCTTGATCAGCAAACTTTCACCAATCTTCAACAGCTGTCCAGTGATGAATCTCTGACTAATAATCTTAAAGATAAGCAACTAGGGCAGCAAGCAGCGGAAACAAATAAATCAGGCAGTAGAACCTCATATAGGCAAGCAATAACCAAACATCTTCAATACTTTAATACTTCAATCTCCCCCTTACGGCAAACTCAACCCAATAACACAGGAGATACCCAATGGCAATGGTGGAAACTATGATCTTCTACGTTTTGCATCAAGTGTTCCTACAAGTTCTGCTTCTACAATGTCTGCAGGTATAGTGTACATAATCTCCCCTTCACATGTAGTAGTACACATAGACATAACAGAGATGATGAATGAGATAGTGCAAAAGGATAATATTTCATAATATTTCAAGAGGTGCTAAGGGTAATGGAAAAGGAAGAAATGGCAAATTAGAGAATACCATTACCGTCCAAAGTGGTTATGGGTATATGCCAAAGGTATGTTTTGGGAGGTGGTGAAGTGAAAAGAGCAGTGGGATAATGAATTACGGAGTAAAACAATTCAACGTATAAATTTTCAATCATCTTCAAAAGATCAAACAAACACTTTTAATGGAAACTCCTGCAGGGGAGAAACTCCTAACTCCAATATTCAAATCTGATAAGTATACAAATCTGATTTGAAGTAAAGAAAAGCTCCAATCTTCAAGGTTTGATCAATCTTCAAACAAGGAAGAACAAGTGTGCAAAAACTCCAATATATAAACTCCCACATCGAAATAGGACTGACGAAGATATCTGGACAGCAATTGATGTAAGAAGCTTAAACAAAAAACTTGGATCAGATCTAAATTAGTGAACAATGTTAGGATCAAGCTCCAAAGTAAGCCGGATATGAACCAGAAAAGCTTCACATAACTAAATAGGTTCGTAATTGCAACCAATAACCTAGGAACACACTGTTGTAATCCCAAATAAGTTGATCTCCAGGGTAGTAGATTCGAGTCTTCAATAATGAAAGAAATTCGATCTCCAATAGTAGGATACTCAGTCTCAATAATAGGGCAGCAGTAGTCCACATAAAGGTAGCAGTAACATGTCAACCAGTCATGCTTATAGAAGTTAATCAATAGAACCAGCAAGGTATGTAGTAAAGCTCAATAGAACCAGCAAATTTAAGATAAATAATCTGACAGATCCATAGGTAGTTGAAGCAGCCAGCCACATAGGAACCAATAAAAAATAGGTTGATAATTGAAGAAATCGAGCCATAAGTGTGAACCTGAGTTTTTTTTCAAAAAAAACTCCAAGAATGATGCTGGAATTTGGGTTGAATACTCCTCTGATATGTATAAGACTCTCCTCAAAAAATTAGCTTGATAGGACAACCCTAACCTCGATTTTTTGAGTTTTAGAAAACTCTAAAATTGAGATCGATTTAGGGAAAGGGGACATCAACTGCTGATGTAGACTTGCAATAGATGCGGATTAGTACTGCTTGAATGGGACCTCCAATGCGAACAATCAATCTCCAGTAAGAGTGAGACTTGATCTACAAAGGGGAGAGCCTCCAAAAAATCGCAGAAGAAGAACAGGGCAGCATTACAGCACTACAGCAGCAAAAAACCTTCTTCAAGCCATGAATTGATGTAGGAGAGTTCTCTTTAATGTTAGAACCACCTCCAAAGCACTTCAGCAGCAACAAACATCCCCATCACAAATCGATTTTTATCAGGGTTTTGGAAAACCCTGAAAAGCTAAGATCGATTGGGGTAGGGTCTTCAAAATAGCTTGGATAGGTGCAATATTGAGGTCGATTAGTCCTTGAAGTAGGAGTAATCAACCCTCCAAAAATCAGCAAAAGCTGAAACTTGTAACCCTAATTTCGATTGGAGTTGGGGTTTTAGCAGGTTAAGAAAGTTTTGTTGTAGAAACAAATCCAGCCATCAGAAAGGGTCCAAATTTAGGTCAAGTAGAGTTTGTAGTAGTAGGGAATCATCCCCAAAAAATCAGTTGCATTTGAAAAGGGAAACCCTAAATCGATTGGAGTCGAGGTTTTGAAAAAAACCCTGACAAGTTGAGATCGATTAGGGTACTATAGGCTGGAATGGATAATGAAAGACGGAGAAAAAGAAAAAAAAAGTAAGTAGGACATTGGAATAGGGTAGTAAGGTGCTGGAAAAGATAGCAAAAGGGGAGCTCCAATGGTGGAAGGTCAGCCTTCTATGATGATAAGGTTCTGATCTCCAAAGAATTCTGGGAAACTCCAAATTGCAGAGATGGTTCCAGCAGTTTTTAATAGAAAAAAAAATAGATATAATGGAGGAGGGCAGCAACTAAATCATTGGATATTGTATTTACCTCATTAGTACTGCCCCCTTACAAGGATGAGAAGGGGAAAAAAAAAACAGAAGAAGGAGAAGCCGAGAAAGAGAAAAGAAGGGAGAAATCGATTGAAGAGATGGAGTAGGGTTTTTTCTCTTTTTCTAACCTAGATCAGACCTGCTCTGATACCATGTTGGCAGAATCGTGGGTTAGAAAGAGAGAATGAGAGAATGGAATGACTTATTTTCATTGATAGGTAAGCCCCTCTATTTATAATAGAGAGGAAAATACGAAGGGACTGAAATAGGCGATGTGGGACTAAAACCCACATAGCCGACTATAGACATAATTACCCCTAACTAACTGTCTTTATAAGAGCAGTGACTTGAACCTAATAACATAGGAATTAAACTATCCCAAAATGACCAGAATACCCCCACGACATTCTGGATTACATATTCCAACACAATCTCTATTGGCCGCCACTGATAAGATAACCCTAATAGAATTTTATGCTTAGCCACAGGAGCAAATGTCTCCTAATAGTCAATCTCATACACTTGATTGTATCCTTTGGCCACCAACCTTGCCTTGTACCTCTCGACCGCACCATCTGACTGGCACATGATTGTGTAAACTCACATGCATCCAACTGAAACTCTCCCCCTAGGAAGATCTACCAATTTCCAATTACAGTTCTTCTCAAGAGCCATCACTTCCTTAGACATGGCTTGCTTCTACTTTGGATCAGACATAGCCTCGGTGACATTATTGGGAATGGAAACAGAAGAGAGGGCAACAGTAAAAGCAACAGTTGTAGGAGAGAGACAGAGCATCATAGAAAATAAATTGGGCTGTAGGATTAGTGCAAACTCTCTTTCCCTTTCTAATAGCAATAAGAAGGTCTACATCAAAAGGAAGAAAAGGTATGTCACTTGACTGAGGAGGATGTATCTCAGGATGTGGTTCCAAAGAGGACTCTTGGCAGGTCTTCTTTTTCTTTTTTTCTTTATTTTGTACACAATCAGCTCCTTATTACCAAGACCACCACCTGAATGATCATCGATATCAATATCAACCACAACTACATCTACTTCTTTATGTTTTCCAATGTCAAGCATAAAAGTAGAAATAAGGTAGGGGAAAAAGAAAGGGAATATCATCAATAGGCTTCTCACTCCCACTATTCTCCCCCTCAAGAGGATGTTGATGAGGGCACAGATTCAAGGAAGACGACATCTTTGGAGAGGAGACGTCGATGGGAGGAAGGATGGTAGCACTCATAGCCTTTGACAGTAGAGGAATACCCAAGAAAGATTGAGAGCCTTTAGGTCAAGTTTAGTCCGAGAGGATTTGTTAACATGAACATAACAAGCATACCCAAAGATCTTGGGAGGAAGAGAGAAAGCAGAAACATGAGGAGACAAAGTTTCAAAAGGAGTTTTGGAACCAAGGAGTTTAAGTAGCCATATGGTTGATTAAAAGCGTAGCAGTAAGAAGAGCATCGACCAAATGCCAAATAAAGACTCCTAGTAACCTCTAATAAATGGCAATTTTTCCTCTCAGCTAACTCATTTGGTTAGGGTGTGTCAACAAAAGCTAGCTAATGGATAATGCCATTATTAGTAAATAAGTTTTGGAGGCCACCATACTCCCCCCCCCCCCCCCCTCTTTAACGAAAAGAACAATTTTGATTTTAGTTTCAAACTGAGTAAGGACCATTTGATAAACATTTTTGAATGCATCAGAGACATCACTCCTATGTTTCATCAGAATAGTCCAAGTAGTGCGGGAATAATCATCAACAAATGAAATAAAGTAGCGAAAGCCAAATAAAGAGGTAGTAGGAGAGGGTCCTCAGACATCAGTATGCACAATATGAAAAGGAACAATAGATCTATTACCATGATATGGATAAGATGCACGACTATTGTTTGGTAAACATACATGGTTCACATTGAAAGACATGGGAAGAAGAAAAAGAAGAAAATAAATGAGGTAGCAGTTTTCTCATAACAACAAAAGAGGGATGGCTAATGCGTTGATGCCAAAGCATCATAGAATCCACAGACTATTATCACTACGTCCACATACAGAAGACTGAGTTGTAGGGAAAAAAGGTGGTCGAGGTTCAAGAAGGTAGAGCCCTCTCTCCTCACGTCGACTGCCAATAATCCTTTTTGTCACGAAATCCTAAAAAAGACAATGAGAAGGGAATACAAAAACACAACAATTCAAGGATTTAGTTAAATGACTCACAAATAAAAGATTAGTGGCAAAGTTAGGGACATAAAGAACAGAGTCAAGGGAAATGGAAGAAGTCACAAGAATACTGCCCTTACCAGAAATGGAGGAAAGGGAGCCATCAGCCACCCTGACCTTAATCCTACTAGAACAAATAGAGTAGGAATCATAATAGTGGGACGTATAGTTTTTTATGTAACATATTCTGTTCAGATGAGGGGGGGAACAACTGTCATATGGATTGATCGCCCCACACGGTAACCTCAATGGTCGTCTTCTCCTGGTAGGAGTTTGACTTCTAGCAAAAGTTATAAGTTATAGACTACCCTACACCGTATGGAGTGGGATATTTTCTCGCTATGTGTCATGTGGTCAATGGCACTAGGGTCAATGACCCAAGATGGGGCTATGGTAGGAGCAGATGTGGAGACCTACAAAGCAGAAGCTGAGGAATCTAGCACTTCAGGTGTAGAAGGTGAGCTACCCAGTTGTAACATGACCCTGCGGAATGCTACAATATCCTCCCTGGTGAGGGAGCTGGAATCAGCCTGTATGCTAGATGGGTACTCCGTAATATTAGCCTCAGTCATCACAGAATGTGCTCTAGCTCCCCCTCTACGGCCACCATGCATACCAGTGGATCCACCACGTGTACCAGGTGGACTGGCATGAAGTACCCAACACCTCTCTCTAGTGTGCCCAGGTTTCCCACAATGGTTACATCTGGGCATATCTCTGTCATCTCCACGGAGTAGCCCTTGGCCTCTGCCACCACCATGCCAATCTTTGTAGAAGCTAGAAGAAAGAGCAAACAACTCAAGGGAGGAAGCAGGTTCCATGGCTACCCTCGAGTCTCCTTACTTTGCAAGTAACTATTCACCTCATCTAGGGATGGATGAGACAGGCCCAAGATTTAAATCTGGATGGGCTCATACTCCCAGTTCAAGCCACCAAGAAGAATAAGAATGCTTTCTTTCTCAAGGGTCCGGTAAACCTTAGCTTCATCTTTCGGGTTGGATAGTTAGAGGTCCCTTTAATGACCATACTCCTCCCAGAGACCAATGGCAGTATTATAAAACTCAAAAATAGGCTTATCTCCTTGCTTCATTGTAATGATCTTCTGGAAAAGTTGATAAACCTTACCTGAGTCACCCACTTGGTCAAAAGTTTAGGAAACACTATCCCAGATATCCTTGGCAGTTTCCTTCCTCATAAATCTCCTCCCAATCTTAGGCTTCATAGAGAAGATTAGCCAAATCACAACAGTAGAGTTCTTAGTCTCCTAATTTGGATACATTGGGTAATTTGGATTGGGGGCTTGTATGGTGCATGTAACATACCCTAGTTTTCCCCAACTGCGTAGGGAAAGCTTCACAGAATATTCCCACTCCAAGTAGTTGATATTGCCCAACTTCACAATGGAAATCTGGATATTTGGGTTCTCAAAAACCATCTGAGTAGGAGGATCACTACTCGAAACAACCTCTGTCTATCCACTGATCACAGACATGATGAAGAAACACACTTACAAAGTAGGGGTAACACCCAAAGTCAAATGGGGAGTATATTCTCAACCTAAAAAGTCTTTCCCAACACTCGAAAACAAGGTCTAGCAAGCAAACAAGGCATACAACTCAACGAAATTCAACGCAACTACATTCTTTAAGATATAACTCCATCACACAACAACTTGAAGGGCTCAAATGGCTTACCTCACCAGCACAAAGCAGCTGGAAGCATCACATACCCACATTGTAGGCAAACCAGGAAAAAACAGGGCTGGCGGTACCATATTTTCCAAGAAAAAGATGAGTTGTGAAGCAACAACTCTTAAGATCACGGAATGAGACCATAGAGGGAATGAAACACCCTAGGGTGATCCAAAAGAACCCAACTCCAGCTCCAATACTAGCCGGATGAGATGGAGAGAGAGAGAAAATAAAAACACCAAAAAGGTGGCGGTAACCTTGACTTGGCTGGTTTTGCTTTATTTGAGCTCCAAAGTGCCTATTCCTTCAAATGAGATCTTCCTTTGGTGTCTCCATGGTCTTAGTCCATGCTCCTTGAAAGATTTCTTCAAACATTTCAGATAATAGTCCCTTCCTTGGAACCCCCTTGTAATCTAAGGTTCCAAAGAGAGGAAAAAAAGAGGACAAGAAAGCAACACGACTCTCAAACCAACAAAGTAAGCTTTGATACCAAGTTGGAAGTCAAAGATTGTAAGAGAACAAGAAGAGAGATGAGAGTAGAAGGTTGAAGGAGAAGATGAGAGATGATGGTAAAATATGTTGTATGTTAAAGAAATGATCTCTACCACACCTATATTACTTCACTAACATAATATATGGAATTATATACAACTCCCTAGGGAGGTGAAAAGTAAAAAAGGACAAATACAATGCAAGACAGTAAGTAAATAAACTAGTTCCCAAAGTACTCTTAATACATAACTCTAACATACAGAAGTTGGAAATGGCGTAAGGATCGATTCAAGAGAGGAAAGCAGAAGGTAGGAGATGAGAAGAGTAGAAGAGAAGATGAGGAGGGAAGAGAGGAGAACAAGAGAGAAGAAGATGTGCAGCCAAAAGATAGGGAGAAAAGATTCCTCTCCCCTATTTGATTTACTAACATGAAGTAAGAATTACATACACCTCCTTAGGGAGGTAAAAGGTGATAAAGTAAAATTACAACACAAGACAATAAGATACTAAGCTAGTGCCCAAACTACCCTTATTACATAAACTCTAACAGCAGACCCTGGTTTGAGGGATCAATTAACTCCTATATATAGTAATAAGGTTGCAAAAAGCATTCCATCAAATGAGCTTCCAATTTGTGCAAAAACTGGTGAAGGTTAGAACTGATTCTGATCTACCCCTCCCAAGGCCACATGTGGTGGGACTTGCACAAGCTAGCAGCTTTCAGCTTTTGTGTGTGTGTGTGTGTGTGTGTGCGAAATTCAGAAAGTGCTTAGTTTGCATAAGAATCACACAGGTGTATAATGTCAATACATATACCAACAAGTGCTATCTTTAACTATTTACTAGGACCCAACCAATCTTGGCTAGGTGGTTCATAAGGTGGATCATTATGGTAGAGTTCCAGTGCCCCCATGGCTGGTTCCACTAAGTGGATCACTATGAGTCATTACAGTCATCATTTGTATGGCAACACTAGACCCTGCATAAGAATCACACAGGTGTATAATGTCAATACGTATGCCTACAAGTGCTATCTTTAACTATTTACTAGGACCCAACCAATCTTGGCTAGGTGGTTCATAAGGTGGATCATTATGGTAGAGTTCCAGTGCCCCCATGGCTGGTTCCACTAGGTGGATCACTATGAGTCATTACAGTCATCATTTGTATGGCAACACTAGACCCTCCTGTCCCCCTCTCTTCCTCTCCCCCCCCCCCCCAAACACTCTCTCTCTCTCTCTAGAATCCATCATTTATGGAACATAGTCTTTTTCTTAAGTGGTTTCTGAATAAAAAAACACATTTCAACGATCCCAAGGAAAACTAAAATAATAATATTTGGAAGTATGCCCATTTCAGTATGAATTAAAACAACATATTGACAGCAGGCTGTATGAGTTGTTTGAGGAAGGATATATTCTGCATTTCTGTCAAATGTTCCCATGGAGATTCATTCTCTGCCAGCCATTCAAAAACATGCTAGATCATGGCATACTGCAAACCAAGCCACAAAGGGTCAACCCGGACTTCTCATATAGCAGTCTTCATATAAAGGCATCGAGGATGAGAAGTATGTGTTCCATCTTGAAAAATGAAAGCATTTTAAAGTAAAATATGAGGACAACAAGCTTGAATGAAAATTAGAACTCTTAGGAAACAGCTGCAGCTTGATGATCAATCAATTGTAGTAACTCTTAGCATACCATCGTGATCCTTCCTCAACATTCGCAATGGTAAATACATCCAGAGACTCCGAAGGAATGTTCTTATGATGCATCTCTTTCCCATGATAATTTAATGGAAGAACTAGTAGCACGCAAATGACTGTAGCAATGGAGAATATTCGAATACTGCAGAAAATTAATAATAGCCATGTCAGTAACATTCATAACAGTAAAGATACAAGCAGATATTAAGAGAACATCATACTGCAAAAAACCAATCTGCCATTGTGTACAATAATCCACTCAAAATAATAAATCTCCTCCATAAGGTCTAATAGTCAGGCTTACAGAATTCTAAAGAAACACTTTCTGAGTTCTGACACACATACGTTGTGCTTAAATAATGGGAAGAGTCAATTCAGACAATTTGAAATTGTAAAAAAGAAAAATTACGATTTTGTATTATGGGAGTTGGAAAAATCAACAAAACAAAGTACCTATTAAAGGTGGAATGGAATCGGGGCTGGGTTAACCAGGTATGTTATCCTCTATTCCATCATCAGCCACAACTTGCTTTCCACTATCTACAGCACTCTGTTAACTTGCATAATCAATTTTTTGTTCCCCCTACCATTTCCTCTTCACTTAAATTCAAAGTAAACCTCAAGTTCATATTAGAGAATGATATGCTTAGACCTGACCCATCTACCCCTAGAATCCTCACTTACCCCCACTCACTAGAGAGCATCTTATTCCCAAAGTTTCAATCAGAAAGTAGTTTGAATCATTGATCAGAAGATGAGTTATTTCTTAATTGTTGTGATTCATATCCCAGAAAATGTTTGGGTCTCCCAAATCAAAAGGCCAATCAAATATCTCCTGACTTGAAATGGAAAGACTTCCATGTTGCATTTAACACCAAACAGTTAAAATGTTAATCCCTTAGTCTCACTAAATGAGAAATATAACAAGTTTTGCATCCAACAAGCACCTACATCAGAACCCTTCAAACCCAGTCACTGAGAAAACCCTAATGGTCTCATTCAAATACAGAACTTGTTATTCAGAAGAAGAATTATTCAAAAATTATTGACGACTGATTGAAAATTTTCCATTGCCAATGTTATCAGTATCTTAATAAGAGATAAAATCACAGGATGACGAAAAGTGAAAACCATCTCTGTACACCTAAAATAGGTTTCGCCAATAGTTTGCTCTTACTTTATGGAGAAACGGAAACAGAATGATCCTTATGAGTCAGTCAGATATATGATAACAAAACTGCACAACTTTTCAGTGTTTGGACAGCTTAATTAGTTCCTTCAAATGGAACCTCAAGTGACACAACCAGTAAGAGGTGAAACATATATTGATCAAATAAACAAATATATCTAAAAAATATTTACATTGACCTTCAACCGTCTACAATATTCAGGAAGGTGAGACTTCAATCACCTGAAAACAAATATCCTCAAGAAGACCACAGCATCTAACCCTGCACTTGTCAAGATCTCTTCTTCAGATGTTTGCCATGCCTTAACAATCCAACTAGGGGAAGGTACAAATCTCTCAAAGAGGAAAGAACCCCTTTGTTTAAATTTCTCTTGAGCAAGCCTCCGGCCAAAGTAGACACTCACGTTGCCTGGTTGTTTTCTTAAAACGGAATATAGTGACCAAAGCAGCACACACACGCCTATATTGATGCCGGCAGAAGTTAAAAGAGCAGAGAGATTCATCTCTGTCTACTAGAAATGAAAAACTTTAGGTATCATTATGCCAAGGAAAAACCATGCAATCTTCTAGGTTTTCTCCTTGTGCCTGGGCAAGTCTGAAAGGGCCACTGCAGCAGAAGAAAAGCAGTATCATGGAAAGTTTATAAGCTTGCATGCAAATATTGACAAAATACTAGAACTTCAGAAAAAAAAAAAAAAAAAATTTGGGGTGCCAAAAGCTTTTGAAAATTTGATTCAATGTGTTCAAGTTTTTTTTTTTTTTTGGTAAACGTTCAAGTTATGTTGTATTGGTATGTAACTATAAGTCACCAAACACGAAACAGAAAGGGAGTGTTGCAACAGAGAAACCATGATGAAGAAAATTTACAAATTTGCAATGAAAATAATATGAGGGATGAACAGGTCTAGTGAAAATTATTAGACAAATTGTATACCTTATAGGTTGGACCAGAACCCTCTAACACTTAATTAAAAAAATAAAGTTAATATTGCATTTCCAAACTCTAACAAAGAGGGACAGGTGGAACCAACTCATACTGACAAGTAAATTTCATTCACTCAGCACCAGCCAGACCATATGGGAAATTACCCCTCCCAAACATGATAATGAAGTGAGGTAAGTCATGTGATCTCATTTCATCAATTCTCCCTTTCACTCCCACCCTATCTCCATTCAAATAAATAATCAAGAAAGAAAGAAGTTAATCAAATTCGTTTTGCAAGACTTTCAAACTCCTAATGACATCTTGTGTCCAGGCAGATCATTCACTACGTAAGAAAAGAAACAGCCAATTGATTTATGTACCAAGCAAACTTTGACAAATTACTGAAAAAGAAATACTAAAACTCTTAAAATCTGTTTATCGTGAGCACAATTGCAGTTATAGATCATAAGAACTATTACAAAAATTTCTCACTATAGCTTAATCGAAACCTCCAATTAATAAATTTACTCAACAAAGCACAACCATTGCGTCAACCACTAGTTATCATCAATATATGTAGAGGTCATGATTAAAGTGCTTCTCCACCATGTTAATGATTATAATACTAATGGTGATGAGATGCAAAGAACGCCGGTGAACTAACTAAACTAAAGAAACCGATAGTGATGGTGCGAAATTATTGAAAAACTGGATCAACAAAAGGGAAACAAACTTCGAAATTGACAGAGAAGAGATCTAATGAGAGATCATAGAAACAAGCTCAATATCAAATTCAAATTAATTTTAAATACATAATACGAAGTGATCCAAAGCAACGTTACCTTCACGACTTAGATAATGGGAATGAAGAACTCAACAGAGAAGAAACAGAGGAATGAGAAACTTAAAGCGAAATCACAGCCCGAAGAAAGCGAAGCAGGTCTTCAAAGACAAGTTATGGATGACCAAAAAACCATTAAATATCAAAATCCGCCATATTCACACTCACCTCGACTTCACAGAAACAATCATCGTTAAGAAATGCACAAAGGAAGACATAGAACCCTAATAAAAGATGAAAAGGAAGGAAATCTCCTTCAAAAGTTACACGCAAACGCAATCGAGAACCATCGAGAAAACACAGAATGTAGGCGCGAGAGCTCACTTGTCACACTTTCATTGGCTGGACGGTTCCACCCACAAAGCCAATTACACGTGGACGATGAAGTGGTTGCCAACTCGACTTTCCAAATCAGAGATGGTTCAACGGCCTCCAACGGCTCTCTAGTCTCAACTCTCAAGGAATGAACTGTCGTTTTACGGTCCCAATTCCCTACTAGTAGGTTCAGGAGTGAGGAGATACGACAGAGTAACCTTACCAAGTTTAGCAAGAAAAAATGATCCCATACCTCGCGATTCACCATATTAAATTGTGCTGAGACCTCTAAAACCATGGATCAGACGATTCAAGTTGGACCTATGGGTACGCTTCACTTAAGATTTCTTGTTATTTCATCGTCTGATTACTTGTAAGCTTTCTTATCTTAATAATAGAGAGTTCTTGTACAGTAATCCTACTTCTACATCACGTGCAAAGCACGTGGACGGTGAAGGTGTGGAAAGCGCCATGGCGCCACATGCAGAACACTCGGACGACGGCGCCGGGGCAGAATGATTTTCACGTGAAGAATCCCATAATACTAGCCGGCCTCAGCTTCTAGCGTACGCCATGTTTCACAACCGTTGGATAAGAATCGATGTTTTTTGTATGGAGCAACATTACAGCAAGGGATAGACCGCTTAGGTAGCGGTCAATAGGTCGGATCTAGCGGGTATCCAAAACTACCGGTGTCAATCGGTCAGGCAGTGTCGGTCCCAGTCGGGCCTAATCGGGCTTGACCATTTTGAAGCCCTACACCATTGCCTGACCACTTATCTAATCGGATTTACATTGGACGGGCATGGTATGGTTTATATTCAATCAGTCGGTCGGGCTTAGGCTTTAATCGGACTTTAACCGAATCATTTGTTTGGAAACGAATTGTGACTAAAAACATGTTTATGTGACAAATCCTCTGATCCTCAACCATTTGGCCGAAGGTAAGGTTCAATTAACATATCTTTTTTTCTCTTTTTATATTAAAAGAATGTCTTAACATTGCCTATCTTTAGTTTATGGGCATTGTGAGAAAATGAGAATTTCATATAGTGATTAAAGGGTCGGGCTAGCTAGATTGGGCTTAGGCGGGCCTATATTCGGTCAGGCCGGTCGGATGACCATTGGGTTAAACCCTTGCACCAGGTACGAATGATTATAAACGGGCTGGGCTTGAACCCAATACATTTATTAATCAAGCCTAGCCAGTTCGGACTTTAAACGGCCAGGCTCAATCGGGCCTAAAATTGACACCCCTACCCAATACGAACAATTATGGTCGTATGGGTTCATTTCGGGAAAGGTTACAAATTGCAACTTGGTTTAGGTTGGGCCTAAACCTACCCAATTATCAATCTTGGCCAACCCTGAGGTAAGGGTGTTAATCGGTCCGGTTTCGTTCAGTTCAAACCGTTTAATTAAACGTCTCAATTTTGAAACCATAATCGAACCCTTTATTAAACGGTTTTATAGTTTCGATTTTATGTTAGTTGCCTTAAAAGTAAGAGGTTGTTCCATATACTTTATATACACATCTTCTACTAGAGTTCCATTAAGAAAAGCAATTTTAACGTCCATCTGATGTAGTTCCTAGTCTAAATACACAATCAAAGCCATGATTATTCTGAAGAAATCAGTCGTTGACACTGGTGAGAAGGGTTCTTAATTTTACTTTATCCCTTCTTTCTAACTGAAATCATTTGCTACAAGTCTAGCTAGCCTTGTATCCCTCAATTTTACCTTTAAAATCACATTTGCTTTTGAAAATCCACCTTGCAACTAATCAGTTTGCTCCCTTTCTACAATTGCAGGTTCCACTTGTTCTTGAATAGAAACAATTACTTGTTCAATATAAGGTTATATCAATGTAGATGATTGCAATAAAGGCATGGGTACAAGAACATGTTCTTCCTCAAAAACAAAAATATGTGGTTGAAAACTCTGAATGTCCATATTCTCCTCAAGGAACACAACTTGGTCGGATTCTACAACTCTAGTTAAATTAGAAGGGAAACATTATTGATCAATTTCTCCCTCCTTTGTTTAAAACTATGTCGTAAACATTTATGCCGTAGCATAGAAGAGTTCTCTTCCAATCCAGTATGCTTAAAAACTAGTAGCCACATTACAATAGGAGGACTAGAAAGAGATTTAGGAGAAGTATTATCTAAATCAACTTTTTAAAATCCATAGCATAATAATGTGGATCCAACTATAAGAGAGTTAGAATTGAGAATAAGTTTTTCATTACCGATATTATAATCGAATTGAGAATAAGTTTTTCATTATCGATATTATAATCATATCCATCATTGTCAAGTTTAGGAGTTGGAATAAGATTCTGCTATATACGACATCATCCAACTCTAAAGTAAAGCCAGAAGCTAAATGTAATCTAATTACTACAATTCATTTTGATTAACAAAACGTTTGTTTTGGTAGAACTAAACAATGTTTTGACAAACAATTGTATAGAAGCAGAAGCCGAAAGGCTTCTGAAAGATCTACAATCTATTAATACTTTTAGATGGACTAACATACAGGTCTGGAATGTATCTCAAGATCTAGAGGCTATGATCAAGTAACCTCTCACATCACGAAATTTGTGGAACTCTTTTTTTTTTTTGAGTTTTTTAATTCATATTCCCAAACAATTACTTTCTGTAATGATGGGGATTCTTCGGTGATTTCTCTGTTTAACAAGAATGCCATCAAAGCAAGCAAGTTTCAAAAGGGAATTTTTGTTAATGGTCTTATAAACAATATTTTATCTTTACTTTAATGTTTAGTTTTATTTTCTTTTATCAAAAATAAAAAAAAACTCTATTCGTCTCTCCATTTTCCATATGGATCACTCTCTCTCCTTCAGTCCATTTTATGTCCCACCTTTCTATGGAAGTTACACTCTCCCTTAAATCTCAATTTTTGAGTTTCAAAGCTCGAGCATGTTTCAATTGTAGAACAGCCTTCCCAAATTTTCCATGTTTGTTACCAAAATTTTCGTCTCTCTGTTTTCGTGACGAGCAACAAAATGAGCCGAGTTCATTTTGTTCTTTTGCATCATCTCCTCTTAATGCCCAATTGTAGAGGTCATCTCTCCTCTAGTCTTCATTCTAACTTTTGAACATTATAGGACTACTTAAGCGGATCAAACTGAGATGGAAGTGACTACATGATTTGTCATTCAAAAAAAAGTACTGGAATTTTCACCTCCATTTAATTTAACTTGTTAACATAATTAGTCATTTCCATGATGTAATCACGAACTCCACTCTCAACGTTATAATCAGAACACGAAAACAACTCCATCTAATTGATCTTCTTAGTCTTATCATGAAATGTGAATTTCTTACTTACAACTCCATGGAATGCATTCTCAGTTGGAGTGACATTTTTTATGGACTTAACCGTAGTGTGTTTCATAAGCATCAAGCGTATAACTGATTTGACTCCTCCCACGTTTTATAGAGAACCTTTGCTTCAGTAGAGCTGTCAATTGTTTGCTTGGGTGGCTCATCAACTCTAGGGGCAAAGTTCAGTTTCATAATAGCGGGAGATACATTAAGAGATTCATACCATTCCTCAAAATTGAAGCCATTCAATATTTTGATGGAAGAAAGTTGGGAAGACAAAGCTAGCAACATAATCAAAAGTATGTACCAAAATTTTAATAAGTATGAACAAATGGCTTACCATATTCCAACTATTTAAATTGAACTAAACTTGATTAAATGTGTTATTAATCATATTTATCCTTGGCTTGTTTTTAGTAGTAATAGGAAAACCACATATTGGAAAAAGGTCTTGCGTCATTGAGGTCACACCTGTGGTGGCAAGTGAAATCAACATGCCATGGATTCTTTCACAAGTAAAGCTACATAGTACCTCGAAATTAAATTCCATCACCTGTGGTAGCAACATAAAATCATCAAAACTGTGAAACCTAAAACATCTCCCTTACGACATCAAGCGATACTAGCCAAGTGAGTCACTAGCCAAGTGAATCACAAGGCTTCCTTGATTAAAATTGCAACCCATAAAAAAAAGCCAATGGTGATTCCACAATATTAACAACTAATCCACATGGGTGGGACGCATAATCACTTAAATTATGAAAACTCATAGACTTGGATTGCTACACAGGCCCAATACCCCATAACCAGGTAAGCCCAAACACTTAAATAAGATCCATCAATTTAAAGGGCCTTGAAACATTGTCAAACAAGTTAACGGGTTCGTAATCATAACATTAGATCATTTTTCATGTCCTCAATAAAATTTAAATGGAAGACCAACAACTGCTTAGCTCAGTTGGTGAGCCGTGGTGCAATTCATGCCCATGCTCACCAAGAGGTTTCGAGTTCGAGTCTCTTGGCTGGTACCTTATCCCCTCCCTGGTTCGATCCCCCACCCCCTTCTATCAAACTATATATGTAAAAAGCTCCCAATTAACCAAAAAAAAATTAATTGGAAGTCACTATTTTTCTTAGGACATTCTTGCATAAGGTGACCTTTATATCTCCACAACAAAAACTGGAAAAGGGCCCACTATTTTTAGGGTTCTCAAGTGATGTGGGTATCTGGTCAATTTGGGCTTTAGGTCCAACGGATTGAACACTCCTCATTTCTTGAGAGAGTCTCACCTTGTGAAGCCTTATCAAACCTCCTAATTGATACTCATTTCAGTTTTTCTAAGGTCTTAGAGATAAACCAATGAGTTTGTCAAGACAAGATACATGGTATACAAAAATTTCATCTTGAATGGTTTGTCTCAAACCACTAATGTATCTAGCCACCAAATGGTCATCGGTTTTTTCCAAAATTAGTCGACTCAAATATTCGAAAATTTCTTCCACATAAATAATAAGGTTTGTGGATAATCATCAAATGGAACTTATCATCTAGGCAAGATATAAGGGATACTCCTTCAACTTTAGAGTCTTGAAACAATGGCAAGACATGAAAGTTGTAATTAACTTCTAAACTTGTATAGGGGAATTTATGTCGCAAAAGTAGTACTAAAGCAATATTGAAGCAAGTTGGAAGGATACAAATCCATTGTATTACGTGTAAGCAATTAACTAATCATGTTTACAAAATACATTTGCTGAAATTTTGAATACATGCACTGCATTTTAAAATTTAATTTGGTAGTCTTTATCCCTTAAAACGTTAGAAGATGAGGTTGTTGCAATGAGAAGATCCTCATCAGATAACTCGTTTAGACCTTATCATTGGGTAATTAGGCTCTAGAGTCCTAAACAACGGCTAATTGGCAGAGTTAGATATGCATAAAAAAAACTATTCAAATTATGGTTGACTAGGTGGCGAAGAAGATAACAACCACTTCAAATTTAAATAAGCAAGCCACTTAAGCCTTTGTACCTGAACTTCTTTTAGACCTTAACTATGTTATTTTTCTTCTACTTATTTTAATTTCAATTTGATAGGGATCTTTCAACAGCTCTTGATCTTGATGCTCTAAAGACTTTCAACTTTCAAGTTGATAGGGTGCCTTATCAAACCAATGACCAAATTTGCTAGACCAACTACATTGGAAAAATAAACCACTCAACTTAAAAATTCTTCTCTATAGGGTGCTCACTTAGAGAAGTTTTTGCCCTTTTTCTTAAAGGGATTGAGTTCCTTGTTCCGTTGCGTAACATATGTTAGTGCCTTCCTATGTCTATCTCTCTCCTCTTAAAATAAGGGCAATTATGTCATTTCATAGAAGGAGAGAGATAGACACAGGGAGGGACCAACATACGCTATGCAGCCTGACAGTGTTTTTTCTCCCTTTCTTCAAATACCAAACTTACTCTTATATATATAGTGAAAGAAACCTCTCCGACAAGATTTTATTTTTTGAAGAACCAAGTTTGTAATAAAAATATGAAACAAAATTAATAAGGAGAAATCCAATTTTTGCTTGTAACAATCCATCGCATTTTTAAATCTTAATATTTTAATTAAAAAAAAATGAACTCTATCCGGGAGCGTGACCCCTGCACCAGCACCCTAGCCAATGAGATAGCGTGGGGGGGCATCGACCATAAGGAAGGACACAGTGGTTTGCATGCTTATGTGTTTGGGTGCAAGGGCGCGCTCCCAAACAGAGTAGACATTCCTTATTTTAATACAAGGCTTATCTAAGATCAATGCAAAATGTTATAATAGCCTTACCTAAATAAATATTAGAAAGAGTTTCCCACGTTGTAGGTATGGAAAGGAATTTGCCCGCCACACTGATAGATCTCTTGAAAAAGCATCATTCATATAGGGCCTAGATATTCAAAATAGGAGAGAGAAAATAAACAATGCACTGGCAGCATGGTAACCTTTTTCCTTAAATATTATTATCAATATGAAAGAAGTTTTCATGCACAACCATATAAAGAGGGGCAGGTTACGATGTGTCACATATGAGGGTTTTGGTCATTTCAATCCCTCTTGTCCAATGGCAAACATTTGTGTTTGACGTGCATGATGCACGACCGTCCACAAAACCTTTTGCCTATCAATATTGTTAAAACTATAATATAATTTAGGGAAAAGGCTGGGTATGCTAGCGCCTAATGCAGGCCCAACCCACATCTTGAAGATCCTATCACAAAACTAGCACAAACAAGGTTGGCTCTTAGTTAAGACCAACTCAAGTCCAAGAACATCGGACCAAAACAAAACCAATCCAAGATTAATAAGAGTCTTTCTAGTGGAGAATCTCTACAATGCTTCTTGATGTACCCTAGTGGATTGATGATGTGAAAAACTTCTTAGCGTATGATGTTGTGGTATCTATTTTCTTGAAGACAACATAAAGATTCTTGAAGATAACATCAAAACTCTTCAAAACAATAACCAAGACACCTTGAAACAAGAATCAAGACATGGTACTTATGTTTGGAACAACAAATAAGAAAGCGGAGAAGAAGCTTTAGAATTTTTCCAAATTAAGATGTAATCTCAACTATTGGAACCTCATTCGAAAATCAATAGCTGAGATATTGTAGGAACTTTTAAGATTTCTTTTGTTTTGCCTATAAAAAGCCTGTCTATCTTGTTTGTGATATATTAGAATTTTGATGGACTAATATTGTTTTCAGCATTTGTTAGAACCATGATGAGTTCTTCTTTTTTAACCTAGAAGAGTTCAACTAAGAAACTTTGAAGAAGTCTCTCTCTTTCCTAGAAAAATAGGATTTTTGTTCTTCACCTACATCCTAGAAGAGTTGTAGGTCACAAATAGAATTGATTTGCATTCTAGAAGAGAAGTAAGTCACTCTACCCTTCACTCCATCCAAATTACCTTTTCTTTCGACCTTGTACTTTCAGTCAATTGTAACACATTTTGAGATATCTTTCACTGAGAATATGAAAAAACTTTCTTGATCAAAGTTGTAGCCTTTATCTTATCTCAAATCTTCAATTTGAAGCACCCCAAACCAAATTGTGAGTTGAGAGTTATTGTCATTTTGCTGACAAGATACGAATCTATCATGTTTAGCCTCTTTGTAATTAAGTTGTGCTTACTCTTCTAATCCGAGTTTCAGAAGCCTAGGTGAGGATTAAATCACTATCTCTCTCTTTCTCCTATTGAGGGTTAAAGAAATCATTTCAAAGGGTGGAAGAGAGAGATAGACACATAAGGTGCTAGTATACCTATCCCTCTCCCTATAATTTATCATTATTTTGATTTTTTTTATTAGTTGGGACATATTATGCATAAAAAAAAAAAGAAAAAAAAAGGGATAATCCCTCGCAGTAAGTGTGCGGACATGCTTACATTCTACATAGAAGTTTAGAGGTGTTTTTTTTTTAATAGAAAAAAAAAATTATATTAAAAAACCAAAAGATTATAAGGATAGAGGAGGACGATAACCCTCACAGTTACACCATTTAAAATCTACACTAGTAAAGTTTTCTGTAGCATCAGCTAGCTCAAGATAGCTGTTAACAAATTCCAAGGTAGACAAAGAAAGTCTGTAGGATTAAATAGATCACAAAAGTTTTTGATGCAAAATCAAAGTTGATTGATCCTGATGTTTGACTTTATAGCACATTTCCATTCTCGAAGGAGTCCAAAGAGTTCAACTTCCTTTACATCTTGTGTTGAAAAGGCTACCTACATCTATTAGCATACCCTAATCATCTATCAAAATGTAAAAAATCCTAGTTAAGTCAGCTCACTTAACTAAATCACTGTATATGGTTTCTATTTAGTCGGTTAATATAATTTTATTTTCTCATAATAAAAAAATGTAAAAAATCCAACTTCTTGTGGGTATTTATATGATGGGTAGAGCTGGGCATGCCACTGAATTTCTTGGAGCTAGCGGCTTCAACCAATGGCAATTTGCTAAGATTGTGAATTGTAAATTGAAACTGTTTATCGAAAATTCGAATTGAACCGTTTAAAAAATCAGAACCAATAAATCTTGTGTTAATCAATTCAGTTTTGATTTTTATGAGTGACATTGTTTACTAAACGATTTGGTTTTGGTTTTAAGAAGTGAAACATTTAAACTGTCGATTTTGAACCGATTAAAATGGTATACTATTGAAATATTGAACCAATTATACATATTAAATCGAGGCAAAAGTTTTCATGCACGATCATGTATGTACACAACCTGCATTAAATGCAGTCAGATTGGTATTTATGTTCATCTAAAATGTCATAAAAACCTTTAGACACCCTATTTGATGGACTTGATGGGAGAATCTCCCGTGTATGAATACCTTCCCCTTAAATCGAATAAAAAACTAATTAATCCTCACATTCTATATACGTTCTCTAATGTTTTGTATTAGATTTACATCATGTACATTACTTTAAATTATTTTAATTTCTTAAATCACAATTTAGCCCTAGATGTCGATGTTCGAGCATTACTGCATCAAAATTTCTTTATTAGACTTAAAAATATGTTTGTTTTCAATTGGGCCCAAAACTGATACTTGAACCAACAACATAAGGAGACCGAAACCAATAAAAATCATTTAACCGAAACCATTTAAAACCCATTTAACTGGTGTTGGTTTCAACTTAGGATATTGAAACCGTTTATTAAACGATTCGGTTATGATTCATACCCTTTATTATTCCAACCAATTAACCGAAACCAAACCGATTAACGATACTTTAAGTTTTGCAAGACAGAAAAATTAATTAAATATAATTTTTGTCAATAAATTAAGGGGGAGCGTTCTCTATGGGGGATCGTGACCCCTACGCACACATAGGGCCAATGAGAGTAGGCAGGGAAACATCATGGGGGTGGGATTTCTACATTTCATAAGGGGCAGTGCAGTCATTTTACCTCCCAATGTGTCTGGGCGTGGGTAATACACTCCACCATAGAGAACTATTCTCCATACATTAAAAAGCCTGAGATCCACAAGGGTCAATAGATTACTAACTCATCCCAGCAAAATAGAGAGTTCAAAAATTGATTATATTGTTGAGTTTATTTTCATATATTATACCCAGCCCATGTGTTTAGGCGCAGCCTGTGCTGCTGCATAGATAACATCAACCGCTCAAGTAAACTTAGACTCTCATAAGTTTCATAATTCAACAGACAAAAGGCCCCAAGTTCCTCAAGCGTCTCAGACGAGGCAAATGTAACACCGAACGCTCTCAATTTACCAAACATCTGGCAGGCAGGCCTCACAGGCATGTGAGACGCGCGAGCGAGGGCGAGGCAGCCAGCACACGCACGCCTACTGGGCTCGCTCATGGGGGCACACTCGCTTGCTTGCTCGTTACTGCCGGCAAGGCATGTTAAAAATTAATGCCATCACCTCCTCACCCTGCTGCCTTTATTCTTAATTTTTAGAAACTTACATCATATTATGATTTCTTAGCACATATTTGCATGTGAAGGTATGGGACAGCACAAGCCCCATCTCCCAAGCCCTCTGCGGAAAAAAATTTCATTCAGGTCGTCACCAAAATATATTGAAACCGGTCAATCTTCAAAACGAATACATGAATTCGAGACACATAATAACAGATTTAATCATGATGATAATACTCTAAGACGCATATAAATATGAAAAAATATAAATTAATAGTCACCAATCGACAATGAAAAGTAGTCAAAATAGTGAATGTCATCCGAAAAATTCCAAATAGAGAGAGTCCAAATTTGCATTCAAATCTGTCTCTCCAAGAAAGCAATAGGGGTGGTCCATCCCATTGAGATATGTTCACCATTGGACCATAGGGTTTGACATGGGAAGTGGGGTTCTTAGTGTAAGACAAGGCTTGTATCATGCTCCCATGGCCCATCTTGTTACTCTAAATTTCAGCAAAGGACCAAAGTGGGACCAGACCAGGTTCCCTTTGAAAGAGACTCGGAGACAACCCCCTCCACTCTAAAAATAAAAAATTCCTTTACTTGTTCACTGGCAATTAAGAAATTCTTATTTTTTGCAGGTGTTCATATGTTCCCTAGCATGTGCGAGTATGTACGACTCTCATGTGAAGCTCACATGGCAACCCATACCATGAAACCAAACGAAGCTGCATTAATTAGTATGTATTAGGATGCATTCTAGGTCGATAATGCATTTTAAGAAATTAACTCAAATATATTCTTAATTTTAAAAAGGGTGAGCATCTTCGTGAGGGAGTGTGACCCCTATGCACTCACGAGGGCCAATGAGGAGTGTATGCGGAAATATCATGGGGGCAGAATTTCCACCTTTCATTGGGGGCGAGGTGGTCATTTCATCCCCCACCCCCACTGTGTTTGGACATGGGCAATAGACTCCCCAATATAGAACGTTTTTCCTTTTAAAATAATCCACCATATGATTCCAGACCCTTTCAAAGTATAGCTCTATAATTTATTTTCTTTATGGGAGAAAGAATGCCACCCAGTCGCGCAGCACACGTGCCCCTACGCCCAATCACAGGGGTGTGCATAATGACTACCTCACCCCTGGAAAGATGGAGATGACTAGGGGTGCAACGGTCATTTCACGTGCCCCTATGTCTGGCATAGGGGCAACGTTTGTTGCACGACCAGGTGGCATTCTCTTTCCATTTCATCAACCACCATTTAAAGTTGAGATCTTCAAGGAATAGGGTGCGTGGGACCCATAAAATGTTGAGATTGAAAAGTTGAGATTACAAATATTATATTAAATAAATAATGTGTACAATTTAAAGATCATGGGTGGAAGACTAAGCTGCTTTTGGTATCATTTCTTGGAATGCAATATATATCCATCTAGAATGCATGTCACTCGTTGAAATTGTTTCTGCAATCTCCATATTATGTTGTTCATGTTTCATTATCTTAAGCTAACTGAGCCATAATTAGTTGAGGGAAAAAGGAGCATGTATGGGACCGTGGTTCCTACACCCAGACACAGGTTTTCATGAAATGAATACCCTACCTCAATGAAAGGCAGTGTTGGAAAAAAATCAATTCAAGAAGGAAATTGTAATCTGCTTTGAACGCGTACTCGCTATTTTAAAGGAGATATTCGCCCCCACACTTTAAGAGACATTGATTGCAAGGGAGATTTTGTTTATAGAAGTGCAGCACCTCTTCTAAACAGACTTATCAAGACCGTAGGATCTTGTACCACATCTGCTAAAGTCGGATACCCCTCCTATCTCCAAAAAAATAAAAATAAAAAAATCTCACCTTTATTGATGGTTCTACGAGCTCTTTCATTGATCCCACGTTAACCCATGTAGGGACCAGTCTATCAGACAGAAAACTCTCCCCCGTTAGTTAATTATCTAAATTCTTATCAATTTCGTAATTATCTCTTCTTGAGACTCTAGATATGGTCATCTAAAGCTTTGTAACAGCTTACACGGCCCCCCTGGAGATTTTTTTTTCCTCCGGTCAGAATTTCAAGATGTTGTTGTCTTAAGGTTTTGTCAAGAAACAAATCCAGTAAACCAAAGTCATGTCTGTGATTTCTTAATTTCTTGTGTCCTCATAGTGGCAACTAAAAAGGATTCCCTTTATTATTTTGGACACCTTAACAATGCCGTGATCAATGGGGTCATGATCTTCCTTTATCCTATCAAAATGTCTTTCGGTAGGGCATATTTCCTTTTCTGCTTTCTACGTTAACAAATCCAGAAACTAAATGGTCATGCCGACATGACATTAGATACCCAGGTCTGATTCTTGGTGAGGGATGAAGTTTTAAGCTTTGAAGCCTAATACGTTATAGATGGCTCTAGAATTTTTTCTTTTGTTGAAAAACTAGGTTTTGATTAGGACATGTCATTTGAGTCAAGTCCAAAAGAAATCTGATCAAGAGTCATGTAGACTAGGTCAAAGTAAAAATGGTAAGACTAGGTAATAAATCGTCTTGAGTCAAATAAAGACTCGGTATTTTTACTTGAGTCATGACAGACTCGAAGAATATAGTCGTTTTTTTTTAAATCTTAAAGGTGATTCACTTAGAAACTGAGTTAAATAAAAAAAGTAAATTCATATTCTAAAACAATAAGAAACCCTCAACTCCTCGACTCCCTTCTTTTGTTCAATGGTATGAACTCAAAATGCAATGATCTGTGATTCCGTGATTTTTTTTCCTGATTTTCCTATATTTTCTGATTTTTTTTATTAATTTATACATATTTATTGCAGTAAACAAATTAAAAATCACGATTCGTCTTGATTAGGTTTGACAAGGCCGAGTCACCAGGTTTTTCTAAAAGACGAGTTGAGTCAGAAAACCTGGTTTTTCAACTATGCTTTGAAAAGGTTTTTCTCCTTTAAGACGTGTTAGATTCTCATTTAAAAGCTCGAACTATTATGTGGAGGGTTCAACTAATATATTAAAACATCCAAAGTCCTATACTTAAATTTAACTGTTGTATAAGATTATTCCCAACATCCTCCTCACGTATAAATGGAATAAGCCCACATCATATACAAATGGAAAGACGCGCAAGGTTTCGATATCATGTTAGGTTCAAACTAAAACTCAAACTTTTAGGCGGGGAGCCTCATTAGCTAATATATATATATAAAGACTCGAATTCTTTGGGAAGACAGGTTTAGTTATTATTATTATTATTATTATTATTATTATTTCCATACTGATTCTGTAACACACCTGAATACCATTTAATGGAATTAACTAAAGACGGGCCCCCACAATAGGTGTGGATCCTACAATTGTTTTTAAACATATCAAAAGTTTCTTACATGTGTTGCAAAGTATAAGAAAAAGGTAAGAACTCTATCAGGTCGCGTAGCACATGTGCCTAGACACAAGAGGCAAAATGATGGCCTTGCCCCCCACCCTTCACACCCATTAAATGTGAAAAACCCATCCTTGTTGATGCCCCACGCATGCTCTCATTGGCCCTGTGCTGATGTAGGGGCCATGTAGCCTAGAAGTGATTCCCAACCCATAAGAAAAATAAGTACCAAGGCCCTAACTGAATTCTATACTAGGGGTACATTTGTTCTCCAAAAGTTTACATACGATTTTTTGATTGCAAAATTTTTATTATAAATTGAAGAGGTTTTCCTCCACCTTTGAAGAAGGAAAACCGTCGATGCCCACACTGAAAGAATACCTCATTCACCATGGGTGGGTGAAGTTAAAAATCATACCATTAGAAATTAGTGATGGGACTAAGATTTTCCAATATTTTTTGTTGGGTAATCCTTTTGGACAATCAAATGGAAGGCATGTAATCTGAAAGAGTGTGTAATGAATTCCAGGGTCTAGAGTTCTAGGGTTTAAAAAGTTTGTAAGCTCATATACAATCAATTTTTCAAAAAATTTAATGCTCGTGCAAAATTATTGTTCACCATCAAAGTGATGCTATTGATACCCCACTTTTAGCTCCCAAAACTAGCATTGCACCTTTTACAAAAATGTTCAAGTGTAAAGCAAATATGTTGACCACATCAAAAGAAAATGGAGTGCCACAACACTCTTCTTATCCTATGTATGTGGGAGTATTTTGATCGAAATATAATTTCGATTCGCCTGGCCGCAAGTTGCCTGGGGTCTAAACGGATTGAAGTGTGGAAATAACTCTTTGCAAGTCAACGAAAATTGTCAGTTGTTGACATTTTCTTTTAATTGTCCCTTGTCTTATTCCCAAAAGTTATTCAAGTTAAGGATATAAATGGGTTTTTAAAAATTATTTGAAAGTAATATATCATTATATCATTATCAAGATGTATCATTGTCATGCATACTTTTTTATTATACATGTAAAATAATATTATTATTCTCATTGGCAAAAAAAGTTTGTATATCATACTAAAAGGGCAAAAAAATAAAATTACAAACTATTTGACACCTTGAGGAGTGTCAATAAGAAAATCCCTGCACATTTGAAGGTTAATAGATAGTCCATCAGCCGTCCAATATATTAAAAAAAAAACAATTGTTAAAGCAATGGGATCATTACAAATTCATCATTTGAAGGACAGAAGATTAAGTTAAATATACAAAAGGAATTCAATTGAAGCCTCAAGGCAATTAAAAGTGCTAGATACAAATTGAACTGGTAACATTTGAATGTATATTGAAGTCTAGGGCTGTGTTTGGTATACATTCTTGGAATGCATTCTAGATCGATTTCGTATTTTCGAACGATAAAAACAACTATTTTTATCACTGAAAATGCAAAACTGACTTAAAATGTATTCCAAGAATGCATACCAAACGCTGCCTAGATATTAAATTTGATGGTGAGAATTGAAAGGCAATATCCATAGAGTAATATGTGAAAAAGCTCAGGTATAAAATTATAGACATGGCTCATGCCCTTGAGTATAGTGTACGTATTAATTAAGGTTTTTATCCCACATGTAACCAAGAAAATGAGCAACCTAAATCATACTCCAATATTAATTGGTTTGAATATAAGAAGTTGAGAACCCAAACCCAAGTGAATTAGGAACCACAATATTTGCTTAATCCTTCTTCGGTCCCCCCTGCCCCCTTAAAATCATACACAAATCCCCACATGAAATCCTGCCGTATGCATATTAACTATGACATTGTGGATAAGATAAATATTCAAGAATTGTATATCCTTCTTCCTCTCTTATTTCTCTCACAACGCGTGAGGGGATTTGATCCCTACATTGCAAAAAGACTAAATTACCATTGAATTGATACGTGTCAAAAAGTGATTGGTTCATTAGAAATTTTAGCAAACTGACTTAAAACACTTAAACCCTTTAATCTATTGTTATAAATATTTGGTCAACAAATTCTAGAGTCACATGTAAGCATCATGGGCCATCTCGAAAACTATCTGCCGCATATCCTGCAATCCCAATTAAGAGATTAAATTAATTATCAGGTCATATAATTAAACACTAAACAGTTTTTAATTTATTTTTTTTCCCATTTTAAACAAATATGGGGATTTTAATTTGCTATATTTTATGTGCGTGGGTTGGTATGAACTAGGAAGTATCAAATATGAAGTATGAACACATGACCTCAAACTAGTAAGTCTTAGTTTTAACCAATAAAACATGTACAATGGACCACCCAAAGAAAGAAAATGAAAAGGAGGACGGTGAAGGTTGACCATATCATTCTAGGGTTTACAAACTCCTATAGGATTTTAGTATTTTCCTAAAATGGAAAATGTTCTTAGGGGGCACGCCACACCACACAGTGGGGTGAAATGACTGCTCTGTCCCCATGGAATTAAGGAGGGAACCCTGAGATGTCATAGTGTGCATTCTCATTGGTTGTCGCGTGCACGTGACCCTTGGCACTCTCTCACAGAGAACGCTCCCCCTTCCCAAAATACCTTCCTGATATCTTCCCACATGCATCTGAAATTCTACAATGAATGGATTCCATGACTCAAAGAAAACTTGGCCCCGAAAGAAAACCCCTCAAACTCGAAACTTGAAAGCAAAGCGGATCGAGTTTTTCTTCAGCCACGATGAATAGGAATCCATTCATTGCAGGCTGAAGGATGGGTTTGTAAGGGTATCGATAGGCTATTTTGGGACTTGTACTCAAACCTTACAGGGGTTTGAGAACCCTAGGATGGATTGGTGTATCTTCATCGCATTGTGAAGAAAAATTTGTGTTTGAGATAAATCTATAGACTAAGTTTCCCTCCACCCATTGAGGACGGTTCACTAACCATCCTAAGGTTCACAAACCCCTCTAGGGTTTACCGTGTCCCACCTTGAGGTGAATGGGATCCCATTCACCATGGATGGAAGGGTCCTAAATCTATGGTCAAGTCGGTGCCTCCCTCTTACTCACATGAGTGTTTCCCTAACCACCTCCCACCCCCCGGTCTGCCATATTTGGCTCCCCTTATTTTCTCCCTTAAAAAAGAAAAGAAAAGCTTTCTCCAAAGCATTATTATATATATTGTTGTTTAATTAGCAACCAAAACCGCGTAATCTTTGTAAAGGAACTAGTAAGCACGAGGAGAATAACCCCAGAAAGTTCTAGTTTTAATCAACTTTTCAGATTTCTTCCATTCTCAATTTTTGTGGGGTGACGTAGTTAGTGACGCCCTTTGAAAGACAACACCAACAAACGTACTCCCTAAAGTCCCACCACCTTTCTTTTCTCTTTGAATCTCTCTCTCTCTGCTCCTTCATACTTTCATACTTACTAATCCATCCATCTCTTCCTCCCTACTTCCCTCAAATTCGAAACTCTGTCTCTCTCTCTCTCTCTCTCAAACTCTGACCAAACTCCACTTCATATCCCTCCCTCCCTTATTCCTCCTTCTCATTATTCTTCCATTCTAAACCCCTTTTTTTAAGTTTTGTAAAAATCATTTTCAACCCTTCAATCCCTACTCATACGGCTTTAAGAACCCCACAGAGTCAACATTGTTCTTTCAAAACCAGTGAATCAAGTCGGTCGTCTGAGAATTAAATAACTAATTAATAACCTTAATTAAAACCCAAACCCAGTCAGTAATCGCCGGCCTACGTCGGCAATAATCTCATCGTATTCCGGCACCATTGTCGCCGCTGCCATCTCAGACATCCTCGCAAGCAACCCTATTCAATTCACTATTATTTTAAGTTTCTTTTTGACTTAAACGGGAACAAAATTATATATTTACTATCTGCACAATTAAAGATGATTTTAATATTAGAAGAAAACTCTCAAATTGTACAAGACCAATACACTTCAACCACTTCGAATCCACATGGACTCATGGATCGAGTGAAATTAACCACAAAAAGAGAAAAGAAAAAAATAATAATGGAAACCAAAAAAGACACGAATCCACACTAAAGTTAACGTTCTGATTCCTTATCATGAGATGATAACCCAAGAACCCACTTGGAAATTGATCTTCTTCTCGAGCTTCTTGGAGATTGTCGATGGCTCCACGAACCAACTTTGTTTTTGCTAGCCATAGTAGATTCCACGAAAGCCTTAACCCTCTGCAACGAGATTCTCAAAGTCTCTTCTGACATGTTAGCGAAACAAATTCTGAACCAACCCGGTTCAGTACAATGACAAGATGAACCGGGTGAAATATTTAAACCAACTTCGTATAAGATTTTTTTCCATAATTCCATCTCTGCTTCAAATGTGTTGGAGCTTAAGAGATTTCTCATGTCAACCCAACAGAATAAACCAGCGTTGCTATTCAAGCAGCTGATGCCGATATCTCGTAAACCCGAAACAAGCATGTCATGTCTTTCCTTGAGCTTCTTCTGGTTCGAACCAATATAATTGCTTGTAAATTTCTTATCAGAAAGCATTACAGAGAGAAGATATTGAGTTTGAGAAGAAACAAGTCCAAAGCTTGACATTTTTGTTGCAGCAGCCACCACTGTATCATCGTTAGAGTAAATCGCACCAACCCGGAATCCGGGTAAACCCAAATCCTTCGAAAGACTATACACAATGTGAATCCGGTTCGATACGTCACTGTCTTCAAGGTTTCTTTCCTTTAACGCCTCTAGAACACTAATGAAATCTGGAGAATCAAAGACAGTACCAGAGTAGATTTCATCACTTATCAAATGGATCTCTTTTGTAGAGACGAAGTTGATTAAACGATCAATATCTTCTCGGCTTATCGTTGTGCCTAAAGGGTTTGAAGGATTGGTGATAAGAACACCTTTAACCTTCAAATTATGTTTTTGGGCTTGTTTGTAAGCTTCCTCTAATGCAGATTGAGTGATTCGGAATCCATTAGAGCTTGAACAATGTATTGGAACGATCTCTACTCCGGTTCTCCATTTGAGATCTCTATCAAACCTGCAAAAAAATCAGATTAAATAAGTATTTTCTTATAAGAACAACAACAACAAAAAAAAAACTAAAAAAAGTGTTCTTTAATTCTTTAAATAACAAAGAATAGTACCCTGGGTAGTATGGTGTGGGAATAAGAAATGCTTCTCCAGGTTCAGCAAGACAGAACATAAGAGATTCGTTAGCTGAAGTTGCACCCGCAGTGAGGATTAACTTCTTAGGATCAAACTGGACTTTGTTTCCTCTTATCTCGGCCATGAATTCTACTAGTGCCTATAAGGTAATATTCAGTACTGTTAGAGTTACACGCGGAAGGCAAAAAGAATAATCCCACATAGGATATGAATAGTCTGATGTTGAGACTTATGGCCTGAAAAACTTACATTCTTAAAGGCGGGTAAGCCATGATAATCTTGGAAAAGAGCGAGTTCTTTGAAAATTGACTCTCCATCTCTTTTGAACCCAGCTGCGTCTGGGTTCCGCGATAGCCATGATTCGAGTAGGTCGAAGGAGAGCTGATTCTCTGCAAGTCCCATCTGAATGATACCATTTGGATTCTGAACCTCATGGTATGGATTCTTCTCGTACTCTTGCCATCCTAAGAAGTATGAAGAGTCTTGGCCGTGTGAATTGCACGTAACCATCTTGGACAGCCACTTCATGGTTTTGTTTTCTCTGGATAACACGAAAGGAAGAAGGAAAGGAGGTAAGAATATAGAGAGAAAGAATGGAGGATGAGAGGTTTTAGTTGAAGAGCATGGGAATATCGAAGCCAACTTATAAGTGAGGGGAGGGATAATAGCGCGTTTGGAATGTGAAGTGAAGAAACCCCAAATTTCCAAATTTATGTTAAGAAAAGCCCTGCCGACCGGTGGATCTTGGAGACAACAGGGCCCACCAAGCAAAAACTAGGACCCACAAAATTGGACATGGGTTTGAACCAGTGGGGCCCGTCACCGCTGCTATTGCTCCCAGGTCTCAAAAACCCTCCAATAACTATGGGCCATTGGGCTTCTCCGTTTTATCATCTCTATTAACTTTAAAACCCAAGTTTATTAATTAATTAACGTCACTTAAAGTAACAAAAATATAAAAGCATTTAATTTCAAGTCAAACCTTCATTTTCGTGGTGACACAAACTCAACATTTTAAAGATGATCTTGGCCGTCCCTTTGATTGACATTTACTCCATCAAGAGTCAAGACCATCTATCTATTACAACCACGTCTTTGACTTTGATCCCTTCATTAGAGGACTCCTAGACATTAGTAGTAAGTAAAAGAATTGTTAACTCTTAAGTAATAATTGATGTAATGAATACGCTTCATGGACTCAAATGGGAGGAGTTTTAGTCTCACATTGCGATAGGGTTCATAATCTTGGAAATGATCTCTTTATTCTAAAACTCGGGTTTTTGGATTGGACATCTTATCAGAGGATGTTGTTGTTCATGCACAGATTAATATGTGGGGACCCATGGCCCAAAGCTAAGGGGAGTTGCAATCCATTACCTAGCTTAGGAGGTGTTTTAGTTCATGACCTTAGAAATGACCTCTCCTCCACTCTGAAGCCCTGACTTTTGAATTGAGAGTCATTAATAATCTTCTAAAATAAAAGTTGGGAGAAAGAATGCCACTTGGTCGTGTCAGACACGCCCCCCGCACCCAAACATAGGGGCATGTGAGATGACAGCCACACTCCTGATCATTTATAGGGTTCCAGGGGGTGCGATGATCATTTTGCACCTTCATCATTAGATTGGATCTAGGAATGGTGTAGTGGAGAGCCATGATTTGCTATTACTCTTACTCCCAAATCTTTTAAAGTCTTTTTAACCATTGAGGCGCCGTCTGTTTTGAGCTCACTGATTTCCCATTCCCCCCACAGCAATAAGCTGGTTATTGAGTAATTTTAGTTGAGTTGACGTTGTGATGTCATTATTACAGTGAACCCAAAATTAAAGGCATTTTCATGGATTCAAGCTTTCCCCTAAACTTCTTTAAGGGTCATCATAGATACCCACTTTTTTGTATACAAAAATAGTAAAAATGGAGTGATTAATTTACCTTAGTTATTAAGGATTATTAATGGAAGACCAAATATATGAAAAGTAAAACGTAAGCTAACTAGGAAGGTGACTAAGCCGGGGACCACTTCTCTGCAATTTGGGTTTTGGAATTTTGGGACTGTCATTTTCTCACAAAGCCTGTCTGTGAGTTAGTGAGAAGCTTAGAATTGTCAAGAGGGCCACAGAGACTCTGATTGTTTTTGTCTTTCCTATCCATTTTGAATTATCCATGAAAGAGTGAAAGCATGAGCTGTTTCAGAACCACTACTCAAAGCTAGCTCAGGTTTTCTAAAGTTTGGAAAAAAAATTAAAAGGCCCACTAACTTGTATCATTTGGAAAGAAGTGTCAAACCCCAAGGCCCTGTTTGGACCCTACCCAGGTTCATATAAGTCATACACGCATGCATGAGGCCCTGCAACATGAACTGAAAACTTATTAGTAGAACCAACCTTAGTCTCAATAGTCCTTGACACAATGAATGACTCCTTTTTAACTTTCCTGAGAATAATGTAAGGGAAGGGAATTGGTGGGAATACTAATTCCTTTCTAAGACTTTTTCTTTCTTTTTTCCCATGACACATAATATGGCCCCAACATTCCTAGTTGTTTCTGTGGAAATTTCCACTATATGGAGAACTTTGGTCTCACTTGCAAAAGAATGAGTTTGTAGTGGACACAAAGGGCAAAGTTATATCCTTATCTCCTTCAAGACTTCCAAGTAGTAACATCGATGAAGATAACTTCTTTTTCTCCTTCTTTGGCTTTTTTTTTTTTTTTGGGGTTATTTGTTAGCTATTGAGAAGAAGTGAAAGGAAGAAGAAGAAGAAAAGAAGAGATGGAATTATTGAGGGGGAGGGGAGTGGGGGGCACGTGGTTTGTAGTAGGAGAAGGGTTATTACTGTCTTGGGAGGCCCTCATAACATGGAACCATATTGTAGACCTAGGGGGCCGGCTCAGACTTATTCCGAGGTGACAACTAACATGACCCGCACATTAGTCCATCCCCCAACAAGGTTCAGAGGAGACATGGACATAGACTGATTGCTTCCCTTCTTCAATAACGTATGTCCCACTCTTAAGTCTTTGGTGCTCTCTTCTCAGTAGTACCCAAAGACCACAAGAGTTCATCTTACTATCACTCTATCCTCTCCCACAAACTCACTCTCTCTCTCTCTCTCTCTCTCTCTTCTCAGAGGAAATTTTACAAGGACTTGGAGGGCGTTGGATGTCAACGAAAAGTATAGATACCAACTTTACCAAAAATAGTGACACAATGACGTAAATGCTGAAAACCAACCTTCTTCTCAGAGAAAACTGAGTGTTTCAAGGACACACACACACATAGATGAAGAATACATACGTAGATGAGATGAGAATGAGATGATAGGGTGATCGATGATGAAGTGGAATTTAAAGTTAGGTCGGAAGTCACAAAATTATATGGTCATTAAAGTCCAACTACACTTCTCAGCATTTGTTTGTCCAGCATGCAGACATTAAGCTTTTGAGGATTTCATGGATCCAATCATTGTCTGTAATTCCTAGAGCTTGGGGAAATGATGTGATTGCTATGAAATCTCACGTTAAAATACCCTCAAGCTAGGTTATCTACAAACTATTAACAACAACAACAACAACAACAACAATAATAATAATAATAATAATAAGGAACGCAACTAATGAGGAACCCTCTGTCTGAGTGTATAGACTATAGATACTACACAACACATATACATCTTAGCCCACACACATATCTTAGCCCACGTACGTGACAAGATTAATGGATGGATCATGTTTAGATTGACACATAATAACATGATATGACTCGAAATGATATGAGATAATATGGGAAAAAGTTCGCAGTGGGGGAAGGGATGCAGGCCACGTCCAGACACATTGGAGGGGCAAAATGACTGCCCCCACTCCTTATAAAAGGTAGAAATTCTACCACCAAGATGCCAGCGTGTATTCTCATTGGTTGTTGAGTGTGCATGATCCTTACGCTCTCCCATAGAGAACGTTCTCCCAAATAATATATATAGGATAAAGTTTTCTGTCCTGGAGTGTACCGCCTGCTCCTAGACACATGGTGGCACAAAATGACAACCCCGTCCCCAACAAAATGTGAAATTATGCTACCGGGCAAAGAACACTTCCCTATACATGTATAGGAAAAAAGATCCCTACTTGATGGTGTTTCCTACGCCCTAGCATAGGACACCGTAAAATGACACTTCTACCTCCTGGATAGATACCCAAACGTGCTCTCCCATTGACTCACACGCTTGTGTGTGTGTGTGTATGTATATCGTATGCTCCACAGCCTGGCAGCCTTCTTATTCCCTATAAAAATATTCAAAACAAGAAAAAAAACTTTCTAATAAAATGGGTACATGGATTGACAGGTTGGAACCAAAAATTACACTCATGCATTTCTATGTCAATTGTGTTACCCAAAAATGAGCATGACCCAAAGACAAGTCAAACTGAATACAAGATTTTTGAGTGGTGTTGTGTCAAGTTGGCATGAAATATTAGGTACTGCCGTCCCTACCATGGATATTTGTTGGGATAGAGTTAAGTATGGTTTTCTCATAATTTGGGCAAGCTCATCAGCATATATGATTTTGGTGTTAACAGTCCAAACACACCCATCGTAATCAAATTGGTTGCCTTGCAAGGATAAAACTATGACATATAATGTAATTTGGAAAATGAGAGTTAAGATTCAAAATTTGATTGGGAACAAGAGGGGATCCTAAAAGTTTGAAAGCTAAATTTTATCTAAACAAAGTGTATAAAAATGGATGTTCGTGACACATGCAAGACTTCCATTCTTAAAAGACAGAAATTCGGTTGGAACTTATACAAATTGGAAATTGGAAGTCCAAGTCTCTTGGCTTCATAGGAATTGATTTCTGATCCTGTTTCTTGTGCCAAGATTTGCTGTTTAATTTAGAGTGTTGGGCTGGTTTCTTTTTTGGATCCAGATCTTCTACGGCCCAGCTGCCTGAGCGGTCATAGCGGTGCAGACCATGTGAGGCATGCATTTACCGCCTTACCCTTACCCGAGTGCCTTGCCCGACCAAGGGTAAGGCGGTCATTGCGCACCTCATTCTGCCTGCGCTACTATCGCTCGGGCAGCTGCATCGTAGAGGATATGTTTCCTTCTTTTTCCTCTTGTTTACAATAAATTAATAAATAAAAAAAAAAGACGTACCCAATGCGCAAGGCTCCCAGCACTGTAGGGTTTGCAAAGATTCATAATGTATGCAGCCTTACCCCTGCAGCCCTGCTTTTGCAGAGAGGCTGTTTACAATAAATTAATATATATTTTTATTTTTGGTGAAAAAAGGAAATGCATTAACTAGATAAAATTTACAGTAGAGTTTTTTATACAAAAAGATTGTTTCCCCAAGAGAGTGCATAAAGCCAAATACCGCATAATTAGAAGAACTGGATCATTAGGATACTATAACATATTTAACCGAAACAAATTAGGTAAGTATCGAACAAAATTCAGCTTTTTAAGCAGTTTTCAAGGTATTTTTCTATCATTTGGCAGTGTTAATCAAATTCAAGTCTAAGCACCAAAAAATTATGTCACATGAATACATGATATAAATGACCGGCTAGGAGTGCCTTTCAGATTTGCAGTCTAGGTTCATTGTTCCATATTGTATCACATTGAATCTACAACCATAGCTTTCCAGAGGGTTTTCTTTCTCGTCACTATGCCTAGTGAGAGTTGGGCTCATGTTCACGTGCATGAACGTACGAGTACGGCTCACAGCTGTCAAGATGGAATCCACCCCATGTGAGTCCCACAGGGTGGATTCCATCTTGACGGCTGTGAGCCGTTCTTGTACGTGAACGTGAGCTGGACTCTGCCTAGTGAAGAATAACACTTCACTATTTGCCACATGGCAATACATGGGTTAATCCATGTGGTAAAGGACTAGGTAAAGTTACAAAAACATGTCATTTTGATAATTTTAGTAAAACTTTGAATCAGAGTCTTGAGTCCGTACCTACTTCAAACTAAAATTTAAACATTAAAACTGTGGCATCCTCTATCACATGTAATAACCTATGTACTGTCAAGTGACAAATAATGAAGCGTTATACTTCACTAGACATGATTACACTGTAAAGGATTCATATTACCAAATAATATTAAATTCAACTTGGAGTATCACATCATCTATAGTTGCATACCAAAAGCCAAAGTATATAGTCTAACTTCTTTCTTTCCTCATTATAGATAATGAGGCATGCAAAACCATCAAAAGGCCAAGGAGGAACTTAGAACCAGCCAAATTTGCAATTTTAACATTAATTGTGGTGAGGTGCAAGCACAACAAGGTACATACCTAACATTGACCAATGATGAATCATCTTGTGATGGCCAATTTAACATATATAGCTATCAAAGTTTCAGATTTTGGGTATTAAATAATGAGTTGTGGATGCATGAAACTCAATATTACCTCTTCTGGGTACCAATAACATTGTAAAAATCAACATCAAACATCCATTCTGAGTCTAACTGAGCATCATAGATCCCATTCCACTACGCAACTTACATTTGTGATTGATGCAAACTCAACATTACCTCTTCTGTATAATGTCTTTGAAATCTTATATCATTGGTTTCATGTCTCTCTCTCTCTCTCTCTCTCTCTGCTTTCATATTCGCTCAAGATAAGAGATGGGCAGAGTGAGGGAGATGAGGTTTTGTCCATTACACCATTCAGGGTAGAGACTAGAGAGTCAGTTTCATGATCTCTTTTTTCTCACTGTTTCAGATTTCCTTTCTAGGGAAAAAATACATAATTTTCTCTGACATAAAGAAAGTAAAGAGAGTGTGACTTTAGCTTCACTTCATTTATGGAAAATTTACTTTCACATCACTTTCAGTTGAGCCAAACATGTCAAAAATGGAAATTTCAATGTAGTTTGGCATGGTACCTTTTACATCCAAACAATGTATCTTCCTTCAAAAATATGACCCAAAAATATTTATGGAAGTTTCAACGATCAGCAAATGCTTATCCTCTCGCATCCGTGGATACTTTTTCCTTATATTAAAGGGTCTTAGTCAAATGCCCTCCCCCCCTCCTCAAAATGTCCATTTGTCCAAATGCATGCATCCTTACAACTGTACAATTGACACGTGCCTCCTACTTTCAAAACATTGTAACACTTTAGTCCAGTCCGTTAGTTTGGGACTTAATTTAGACATTAGTTTCAGGGAATCTAATGACCAAAATGCCCTTGTGACAAAAGCCCACCAAAGAGTAAAGTGACCAAATTGCCCTCATCTTCCCCAAATCAAACCCTAAACCATTTGGGGAAGATGCACCCTAAAATCAATGAATCTAGCTATCCTGGCTCTTATGATTACCCGAAAAAAGAAAGGTCTTGGTGATGGCACTATCGGCATTTTCTCTTGGATTCTTGTCACTGCCATTGCTGATTCATTGAATGTCTTGATGATCATTCCTATTTGGGTTCTTGTGACACGTATGCAAACTCATACCCAAGCTGAGATGAGAATTATAGAAGCAAAAACGGAAGCTATTCTGAGGGAATCTGCTACTTCTGCTCCAACCAATTTGATGGATGTTTCTAAACTTGATTCAATCAAACCTAAACCATATGGGACTGCTCAAGCCTGGCCCATGGCATGTAAAGTATTAGTTGGCCAGCCTAAACTCAAACATTGAACTGAAGGATGGGATGGGCTGGGCCTACCACTGCCCAGCCTGAGCATATTTCAAATCTCTTCGTAGGAGTATATTATAAGAAAAAAGGACCGAGTTTTCCTTCAGTTATGGTCAAGGAAGAATCCCTTCAACCACTTTTTTAAGATCAGTCATATTAGAATCATTAAATCTAATATAATGAAATAATAACATGTATATAGAGCAGACATATGCAACAAGTAGAGATATAAATGAATAGCCGAAATCCGTTTTCATATCTGTTTATCTGCACTATCCGAATCCGTCCGAAAGCTAAACGGATGCGGATACGGATAGGCTATAGCTATCCAAAAAACTATATTTATATGTAAACAGATAAAATATCTGATTCGTATCCGTGTCCATATTCGTTTAGCACTATCCTAATCGGTCCAAAAACTAATCGGATGCTAATGCGGATATAGCACTATCCGAACCGAATCCGATCCGTTTATATCCTAGCAACAAGTTGCCCAAAATATTCCTAACACTAGCCGGGCATTTGCATCATCATGTGGACATCTGTCCAAGGACACGAACATCTCCTTACTCTTGCGGACGTACTCTTCCAAAGGACTTGGCCATTTTCCCATTTTTCATCAGACATCTCCACCAGAGTGCGAATGTCTTGTCCTTATTAGTGGACATCTTCATCAGGGTGCGGAGTGCATACAATCGCAAATAGTAGTTTTTCTACCTAGAAAGATCTAACTAACTCGGCTTTGGTGCAGCACCCTGACTGCACTGTACTTGCGGCGCCAGACACTGCGAGGCATGCAAAAACCGCCTTACCCTTGCCTGAGCGCCTTGCCCGAGCAGGGGTAAGGCGGTCTTTGCATGCCTCACTTGTTTGGCGCTACACGTGCAGCGCGGGCAAGGTGCTGCACAGGAGGCTTTTCGCCTTACCCAAACTCTAGCCACTTAAGTTTAGGAAATCAATAATTAGCTCTGTAGTGGCTTTTTTAATGCGACTTAAAGATATGAGAGACATACAACATAGGATTACAAGATTTACAAATAAAAGAGTATTTAACGTTTAATGGAGTCTTCTTCTTCTTGATGCTTCTAAGACTTAGTTTCTTCATTTGAAAAACTTGGGTCTTTTGGTGAAGCTTTCCATTGAATCTTTAATACTTCCATTTCTTTTGCCCCAAGATGCTTGCTGAGATGAAGATGATCAACTTTTGATGCTAAAATGCTTATGGAATTGATTTATCCTTTTACAACACAAACACATATTAGTAATCCCAACAACGATCATCCACAGGATGAGATTGAATAGTTACAGATTAGACCGATCACAGAGGATAGCCAGACGATGGAGGTGTCCCTTGAAAACTGACTGAATGAAGAACTGGCGAAAGAGAAAGAAATGTGGTTCCAAAAGAGCAGGATAACCTAGCTGCGAGAGGGAGATAGAAACACCCGCTTCTTTCATATGACCACCCTCCAGAGAAGAAGCCACAACAGAATCTTACGCCTGAAACTCGCTAATGGTAACTGGACACAATCCGAGCAAGAGGTATTTAAGGAAATGGAAAGTTACTATACTGGTATTTTCTCTTAGGAAAGTATAGACACGGACTGCCTGCAAATTATTCTTGAGTCTATTACTCCCTCTATTTCTGATGATGTAAATGCTAGACTTAGTGCTTTACCTACTATCCATGAAATGCGTAATGCCTTGTTTGCTATGGCGCCCTTTAAGGCACCAGGCCTTGACGGTATGCCGCCAGGGTTTTTTCAGAAATACTGAGACTTTACACATGGGGATCTTTTATCCTTCATGACCAATTTCTTTGAAACGGGTACCCTCCCAAGCCACTGTAATGAAACTCTGCTTTGTTTAGTCCCAAAATGTGCTAACCTTGAGGGTGCAGAGCAGTTTAGACCTAGCAGCCTTTGTGTTGTTGCGGTCAAGGTGATTACGAAGATCATGGTGAACAGGTTGAAAGAAGCATTGGAATTAATAATATCACCTGCACAGTCAGCTTTCATCCTGGAGAGATCAATCTCTGACAATATCTACACGGCACATGAACTCTTCCATTACATAAATAGGAAGAAGAAGGGGAAACAGAGGTTCTTGGCATTAAAGCTAGACATGCTGAAGGCATATGACAGGATAGAAGGGGAATTCCTCCACAAGATCCTACAGCGCTTTGGCTTCTCCGAGCATTGGATCAAAATGGTGATGTCCTGCTTGACTTCGGTTTCTTATCATTTGCTGATTAATGATGCGGTCAGAGGCACAATGGTACCCACATGGGGAATCAGGCAAGATGAACCCCTATCACCAGCTCTTTTCATCCTTTGCTCACAGGCTTTGAGCAGTGTTATAGCTAAAGCTGAAGCGGGTAATCTAATCAAAGGAATTCAGGTCCGAAACAGGTCAAACCCTATCACGCATTTACTCTTCGCTGATGACTGCTTGCTTTTCTCTGAAATAAGGCTTGCAGAAGTTGGCCATTTGCGTGATTGCCTGGAAATCTACTTTAAAGCAAGTGGTCAAGCGATGAATTTGCAAAAATCTAGTCTCTCTTTCAGCCCCAATGTCCCTATCAAATTTCGCAGATGGTTCTCGCGTGTGTTAAAGGTGAAATATGAAAAAGGCCCAAACAAATACTTGGGACTGCCAACAAACTGTGGAACATCCAAGGCAAAGCTCATCCAGGAGCTCACCGATAAAGCTGGAAAACGTTTTGAAGGGTGGAAAAATCGCTTACTATCCCATGCAAGTAAGGAGATAATGTTGAAATCTGGGGGCTTTTCCCTTTCCAATTATGCAGCCTCACACCACTTACTCTTGAAGAAGGCAGTTTTAAAGTTTTTTTGGGGAGATGGAACTGATAAACAAAAAATACACTGGATCTCATGGAAGAGGATGTGTCAATCAAAAGAGAAAGGTGGTTTGGGATTTAGGGAGCCGCTTCTTCAAAATAAAGCCCTTTCAACAAAAGTTGCTTGGAAATTATGGAAGGAACCGGATGCAGCCTGGGCAAAATTCTTGAAAACCATCTATTTTTCAAAGTGCAATTTTCTTGAAGCTAAATTGGGATCCAGCCCCCCAGTTGGGCGTGGAGAAGCATCATGCTGGGAAGAGAGGTTCTTAGATCGGACCTGATTTGGCAGATTGGATCAGGTGAACACATCCATCTTTGGAAGGATAGCTGGATTCCACACTCACCAGGTTTTAAATTGCAATATCCTCCTTTGGATACTTGCCCCCTCCAATATGTAAGTGAGTTGATTGACCAAGAAAATAGAAGTTGGAAGAAAGAACTTGTAGAGCAGTATTTCCATGCACAAGACAGGGAGGCAATTTATAAGGTGCATCTTAGCCTCTTCAATCAAATGGATAAACAAGTCTGGGGAGCCTTCCCACAGGGTCGCTTCTGTTAAAAGCGTCTATCACCACCTGTGTAATTTGCAGCGCCAAGGGGAGAGAGCGAATGCCACTACATCTGCAAATCACGTGTGGGAGGAGGTTCCAGACTCAGTCTGGAAGGCAATTTCGAGTTGTGATACGCTTCCTAAAATTCGAAGCTTTCTATGGAGAGCCTGTGCGGATGGGATAGCTTCAGCCAAGGCCCTTCAAAAACGAAGAATCCCGTTGGAAACTATATGCCAACGATGTGGCTCGACTGAAGAGAGCACTGTCCATTTGTTACTTACATGCCCTTTCGCAAGAAAAGTTTGGTTTGGTAGCAGTTTATCACATAGAGTTCCTGATGAAGAGGGCCTTGAACTTCATACTTGGTTACAGAGTTGGGCGACATTAAATAAGCAGCATGGAAAGAAGGTCGCGAAGGCAGCTAGCACACTGGGATCCTTTATCCTCTGGTTTCTTTGGACAACTCGAAATGACCTGCTATTTGAAAGGAGAGTTTGGTTGGCTAAAGAAGTCATCGCTGCAGTAGAGAAGGCGTCCAAGGAGTTTTTGGAAGCTCAAGTCCTCCACGAACCAGCCCCTCATTCGGTTGCAAATGCTCCAGCTACACAGGTTTGGAGCCCTCCGCCTTCTGGTTTGTTTAGTCTTTGTTGTGATGCCTCTTATCAAGCCGAGGCTAAACGCAGCGAAGTGGGCCATATTATTAGAGACCACTTGGACCGTTGCCTTGTAGCTGTGTCAAACCCAGTGCAGTTCTCGAAAGTCAGAGTGGGGGAAGCACTAGCCATCCGTCATCGTCGGTTGAAGGCTATCTCAAAAGGTCTGCTATATCTGAAGGTGGAAAGTGATAACAGTGAGGTGGTGGAAGCTATAGGCAAACCACCTGGGACTTTGACCCTTTCTCTTCGGTCAATCATCAAAGATATCCAGTATTTGAAAACGTTTTTTGAGGACTGTCAATTTAGTCATATTTCCAAGGCTACAAATGTAGTTGCAGATACCCTTGCCAGGAGGGCCCAATCCGTGACAAATAGGATTTTTTTTTTTTTGGAATTGGGAGCTTTATATATATTTTTTGTATAGAGGGGGGCAATCGAACGGGGGAGGGGATAAGGTACCAGCTAGGAGACTCAAACTCGAGACCTCCTGGTGAGCATGGGCATGAAGCGCACCACGTCTCACCAACTGATCTAGGCAGTTGTTGGCACATGACAGATAGGATTGTTTGGCCCAATTCCGATCCATGTTTAGTTACCCCTCATGTGGTACACGGCAGGAGTGTAATCCTCGACCGAAAAGAAAAAAAAAACAATGATCATCCAAAAGTTATGGCCTTTAATTCGACCATATGGTTCAACATGACTAGTTCTAGTGACTTCCGAGGCAAGATCAGTTTTGCAGGGCCAGATCTGTGGTGAAGAATATGATCATGGAACCACCAGGGAGCAGCGCCAATAATAGCCTTTAATTCGGCCTCAGTCCTCCGTGAAAAACCCTGATTTCAGGAGCTCTAAAATCATCCCATATAATGGTCAATTGAGTCTTCAAAGTGCGTTTTTGTAGATTACTTTTGCCAATCAACTGACCTGTTTGATTAAATTTCTTTGAAGGTAGGGGAGAATTAGAATGTGCTCTTTCATCACCCACCATATGTAAGTGATCCTTCTCAGTTGCATGCGTAAGTTGATGACTTATAAGGTCCTACCGAAGAAACAGAACAACCCGTCCATGGAGGAACCTTCAGGGTTAGTGGAAATGTTATGGTTCTCCGTGGAGGTACCTTCATTTTCAGTGGACATGTTATGTTTAAGATGTTGCTCTGAGTATTCTACACCTTTATGACATAGTTGTTGATATTTGAGGACCTGTTGATTACCACCTCTGAGCGTACATGCGGTGGAACCAGACTCAGGAGGAGGGAGAGGGGAGAACGGTCAAGTTTCTACAGTTGAACATTTAATTTCAATTTTTTTTTTCCGGTATAGACTATAGAATTCCAGACATCTGAGCTAGGGCATGTACCTGCTATGCTTCCTCGACTTGTTCTAAAACTACATTTTTTATTCCACACAATAAAGGACATACTCAGTGCACAAGGCTCCAGCCACTAGAGGGTCTGACGAGAAGCAAATGTCTGCAGCCTTACCCCAGCTTCACAAAGAGACTGTTTCCTGATTCAAATCCACGACCACCAGATCACAATAGAGCAACCTGGACTGCAATAATCCAAAACATTACTTTGACATTGAATAGCGACCAGCATACATACTGGTTTGTCAGTAGAAGAGCAAAGATAAGGCCATCTAAGGATGGAACCTGTATTTTATACGTGGTGAATCTTCTATTGAATAACGACCAGTCCGTTTCAGGTGAAAACCACATGAGCCGGTATGTCATGGCAAAACCACATTCCAATTAAAACTAACCAAGCACAGCACAGAAGTTAGTGAAAAATAACCACTTTCCACATTCAGCATGACTAGAAAATTTTGACTCCAATGTTTTTACAGGCGTGCAAGTCGATTCAGGGTACTCTAGAGTTTACTAACTATGCTGTCAAATTGAAAATGGGACAGTAAGGAGACACGTCTGATTGAAAAACAGTACAGCTAATTTTGATTGACATATCATTTCTTGGTAAAATGGTGACCATCTTGGAAAGAGAAAACTCTGCAGTATCTTCGCAGTTACAACAAAGTGTAGATCAGAAAACCTAGACTCCAAAAAATACATTTTATGATTACAATTCATGAAATCCCCTCCCCCCTCCCCATGAAAATTATAGTCAATAAATATCAACCATCTAATTGTTGGAACACAATAACAATAAATGATCAGAACTGATCACATCCATCAAACTTAAGTCACCCATTAGGGAGATATATTTCAGATGAGAGTTGAAGACTCTTGCCTTAATTGTGCTGAGAAGCTCCATGAACATCGAAGATATCATGCTCTCAGTGGTATGCGTTAAGATGGAAAACTTGACAACTTGGCTTGTAGGATTTCTTGGTTGCAGCCTGCTCGAATTTCTTGGTGGCAGCTTCATTTTCTTCCAAGCCTGTTTGAACAAAATACCGTATCCACCAAGAAGAGCTCCGAAACTTGGCCTTCACAAAGAAAATTGTAGGATGTCAATCCCATAATCAAACTGTTGCCTTTTGCAGGAACTAACAGCTGGTTATTGACATGCCAACGGAAGGAAAAGCATACAAAAGAAATAGCCATACATACAGCATTCAGTATGTAAATCCGCAGATGGAAGTTTCTCATACAAGTAAATCAAGAGTACAGCACCAAAACCCAATGCAAAACTGAAAAACAACGAGGGCCTAGAACTTTTACCCTCTCAATTCATCCATAAGGGGCTACCAACAGAAATTGCTCATTCAAGTACTTTCGATTTTCCCTAAAACATAGAACAGTCTGTACAAATGTAGCAATATCTTGGCTAAGTATGCAAAGGGAACTGAATCACACACTAAAACACAACCTTGATTCCCTGCCAGGATAAGACATGCCCAAAAGAAAGGATGGCAACAACCTTGGCCCAGTATGGATCTTTCCCTTACCAAACCCAACCCTTTTGAATACCACTCAACCCCAACCTGCCAAGAAGAGCTCCGAAAACTTGGTCTTCACAAAGAAAATTGTAGGATGTCAATCCCATAATCGAACTGTTGCCTTTTGCAGGAACTAACAGCTGGTTATTGACATGCCAATGGAAGGAAAAGCATACAAAAGAAATAGCCATACACACAGCAATCAGTATGTAAATCCGCAGATGAAAATTTCTCATACAAGTAAATCAAGAGTACAGCACCAAAATCCAACGCAAAACTGAAAAACAAAGAGGGCCTAGAACTTTTACCCTCTCAATTCATCCATAAGGGGCTACCAACAGAAATTGCTCATTCAAGTACTTTCAATTTTCCCTAAAACATAGAACAAAGTCTGTACAAATGTAGCAATATCTTGGCTAAGTATGCAAAGGGAACTGAATCACATACTAAAACACAACCTTGATTCCCTGCCAGGATAAGACATGCCCAAAAGAAAGGATGGCAACAACCTTGGCCCAGTATGGATCTTTCCCTTACAAACCCAACCCTTTTGAATACCACTCAACCCCAACCTGCCAAGAAGAGCTCCGAAAACTTGGTCTTCACAAAGAAAATTGTAGGATGTCAATCCTATAATCAAACTGTTGCCTTTTGCAGGAACTAACAGCTGGTTATTGACATGCCAACGGAAGGAAAAGAATACAAAAGAAATAGCCATACATACAGCATTCAGTATGTAAATCCGCAGATGGAAATTTCCCATACGAGTAAATCAAGAGTACAGCACCAAAATCCAACAAAAAACTGAAAAACAAAGAGGGCCTAGAACTTTTACCCTCTCAATTCATCCATAAGGGGCTACCAACAGAAATTGCTCATTCAAGTACTTTCAATTTTCCCTAAAACATAGAACAAAGTCTGTACAAATGTAGCAATATCTTGGCTAAGTATGCAAAGGGAACTGAATCACATACTAAAACACAACCTTGATTCCCTGACAGGATAAGACATGCCCAAAAGAAAGGATGGCAACAACCTTGGCCCAGAATGGATCTTTCCCTTACCAATCCCAACCCTTTTGAATACCACTCAACCCCAACCTGCCACACCCCATGACACATGTAAAAGAGTACTTGATATTCTAAGATTTTACCAGAGATGTCGCCTGGGATTTTCTTCTGCACAACCAACCAGCCCAAACTCAACCAATTGGTAGTTTCTGATAAAGGAATCTCATGCAATCTAGGGATTCTTCCAACTCCATCTCACAGAATCCGTCTCATGGTCCACGACCATCACCACCACCACAACTTATGGAGTTGGTCGATCTGATGATCCTATTTATGGAGCCAAACGAGTTGCAAAGCTGGACGTCCTTGATTTTTATGGGGATAACAACCAGAACAGTACCTTGACCGAATACATAATTTGGAGACATTTTTCAGGTGATATGGTTGACTGAGGTCAGAAAGATCTTATTTGCAGAGGCCAAACTGAAGGGCACGGCTCAACTCTAGTGGATCAAGCAATAGCAACAGAATCGAACCTGAGACATTGGGTTAGTCATTACTTGGGCTGAGATGAGTGAAGCTATGAACCAAAGATTTTTACCTACCGACTACAAGCAGTGCATGCACCTCAGGTTTGCACAGTTGAAATAGGAAAACATGACAATTGAGGAGTATGTCGACTGTCGCCTGATTCTATTATTTTGTTACTCGATCTGATTTTGAGTGCGATGAAGATGTATTGGTGGCACAATTCCGCAATAGTTTGCATGCCGCACTACCATCCAGTCGACTACCTACAATGAAGGATGCTGTACAGGTGGCATATCAGGTAGAAGACAGTATGAACCGACCATACCCTAGGAAGACTTTCACAGATACTTTTCTAAGGGTGATAGTCTCAGTCAGCCACAATATTCTCCACAAGGAAAGTCATTCAGCAAGCCACAGATTAGCGGTTCATCTATGGCACCTTCGAGGTCAAAGTGTCAAACTACCCTTACTCCCCACCTCAGCAAGGTTCAGAGAAACCTTACTCTCCGCCTCGGCATGGATATGACAGGACTTCAGTGACGTTGAAGGCTGCTATTCAATGTTTCACGTGCAAGGAGTACGGACATATGTCTACTCAATGCCCTAACCGGTTGATAGCTTATATTGACAAGGACAATTTCATACCATTTGCACCAGAAGAGCAATGGAAAACAAAGACAATAAATCTGGAGCCTGAGTGTGCGCGTGAGCCTAACGAGGTCGATGATGGTGATAGTAATGGTAAGCGTCAACAGAGCTATGTATTCATCCTCTCTTGACTACGCAAAAGGTCCCCGATGAGGGTGCAATGCAATGACAACTTGTGTACCATAGTGATTGACCCCGGCAGTACACCAACATCATCACTGAAGATGTTGTGATGTTGTCGATAGACGAAGCCTCATCCGAAACCCTACAAGGTTGTGTGGGTGAACAACACAAATCTCAAGAATAATGAAAGGTGTTTGCTCAAGTATTCCATTGGTGGAATGATTGATCAGGTGCAATTGGATGTCCTCCCTCTAAAAGTTTGCCACATTCTTCTGGGAGGTCCATTGTTGTATGATAAAAAGGCTAAGCACTGTGGTCATGAAAATACATATTCCTTTCAGCATGGTGGGCTTGAGATGAAGTTTCTTCCAACAAAAGATCTTCCATCTATCAAACTCAAGTGGGCAGTTGGTACAGTTCTTGGACCTCATCCGAACTTGATTCTCGTTGAGTTCTTTTTAGGGGAGAATTGATGCAGTAGCACTTGAATGGTTGGACCAGCATGACCGAGTTTGGAAACCCAAACCTAGACATGACCGGTCCAACAAAGGTTGGAAGTAGTTTACTTGTTCTTATGTCTCTTATTTGCTTTGGGTAGGACACGTAGGAGATAGATGGACTTTGATTACAAGTTATTTTTTGTTTTAGAGTCTAGTTAGGAGTCTTTTGATTTTTGCTTATGGTTAAGGCCCTAAGTGAGTGTGTGAATGTGTGATCCCCTCTCTCCCCTGCGACTAAGATTCTATCTTAGAATTCTCCCCTTCTCCTAACCATGGTTTTAAGTATCGACCAATACGATACGTATTGGTATCGGTCAATACTGATACGATACATACCGATACGTCTCTTTTTTTTTTAATTGGACTATCTCGAATTGTATCGAAATGTATCGGCCGATACGATACCATTGATACGTCCAGCAAAGGGTTTTGTGGGTGGTTTAATACGTTTCGATATATACGTACCGACACATACTGATACCATCGATACATTCCATAAAAAAGCCATGTTCACTCACAGACTCGATACAACTCCTAATCTAATGGAAAAATAAGGAAAACTCTCAACCAAGAGTTTAAAATCTTGCATTTAATCTTGATTTTTCACACTTTTAGACTCAAAAACAAATCAAGGAGTGCTACAACATCATCCTTTGCATCATCCAACACTCTTCATGGCTATAGACGATTACAACATGTAAGAAACCTCATCTTTTATAACAAATTCAATTTAATGCACTTGTTTGGTTATACATTATTCTCCATTTTAGTGTTTATGCATGACACTTGTTATATATTGCTTGCTTATATAGTTTTTTATTCTAAAAGTGTATTTCCATATGTATCTTGACCATTTCTATGCGAATCTGTATTGTTCGATACGTATCTCCGATACACTACGATACGTTTCTTAAAATCATCCGACCTATACTTTAAACCTTGTTCCTAACCAGCCCTCCACCACACTCAGGTTGAACATATGAGACTACTAGTTACCCAAATGAACAAAATTTAATCGCTTTAAAAAGTAGGCATCAATAAAAGAGCAAAAGCATATCAAATTTCTGACATGAACTAAACTGTTAATTCATCATACCCAATATGAACTACAACTCCAGCTTATCAAACTGTTGCCCTACCAAACGAAACTCATAGCCATATAATATGGAAGTAAGTCCTAAGCAATAACACTGTTTTTAAAAAACAGGGAACTGAAAAATCTGGAGGTGAAGGATACAGCATTTCGTTGTCCATTAACTAGTCAACGGTGAATTTTACATCAATAACAAATATCCAACAAAGGAGTACGCAGACAACAATATATCACAAATCAAAATCCAAAAAAAAAGCATTTACAAACTTACAGGCCTTCCAAATTTAGATAGCTCAGCTACTTTGATTCTCTGTTGACCTGGATAACCTACATATGAAATGCACAACGAATCATACACAAAAACGTTGATCATATTTCAATGTAAAATAAGTAACCATTGCAACATATCCTGAGATGCAGTTGATGGAATTTTGCAATATTGGCTAAACCCATATTTGAGGGATTTTATGTTCCTGAAAAGAGCTCATTTGAATAGCACATTTAAATTTATCCACAAAATGATCTAGACAGCATTTAGGCCATGTTAAGGAGAAAAAATTTTCCCCTTCCACCACTTTTCCCAGCTTAAATGGATTTGAACCATTCAACCTCACACCCATGCAAATGGGCTATAAAATTAAAAATAAACGAATCACTTAGAAAATGAATATATCATGAAATCATGACTCATGTGCATAAAATCAATTGAAAATTGAAATTTCCTGGATAACTAACATAGGCCAAAGACTTATCTTTTATTCTTTTAAGTTATTTCTAACTCTAAAGCCACAACGATAGGGGTTCCCACCATGTCAATGGTCAGAATGGAAAATTCAAACTGCACACCCATTGAAATCAAACCATCAATAAAAGCATTTTTTGGGACATTTCTCCCTGATATATCCTCCAAAAATAAAGTAGGAACATATGCAAACAAACACTAAGAGCAACTAGAAATTTCATTATGCCTCTGCAATTACAGAGTACAATTTGCCTTTTCCTAAAAACTATTTTACCATACACGTCACCCGTAACCATGATTATGATGAAGAGGAAAAATATAAAGTAATTAGCAAAGAGTTTACAAACTCTACAAATCCATTCCACAAGTCAAAATAGTGAGAAAGAATCAATATATGCAACAGATTTATTCATCTTTAGCATCTAGAAGTTGCTTCCTTCATTGATCAAACTAAATATCAGTTGGCCATCCCCTTTAGACACATTTACCAAGAGGCCAATGAAGTAGGCTGATCAAAAGATGATTGCAACAAAAGATTTTGTAAGGCATACTTAAAAGGAATTATTTTACTATCTGGTACAAACTCTTCTAAGAAAGTATAGATTTTTAAATGTCAATGAAATTACCGGTAAAAATAACAAGTCCATCCATGGATACCCTTGCCAATTCTGGAAGAGTCCTGTTGAGGTACTTTGGAGACAAGTAATCCAAAGCATCTGACACAATAACAAGTGAGAATGACTTTGCCCTGTAAGGGAGAGGAAACTTGATATCAGCCACACGCACAATGCCCTTGCGCACGAGACTCTTGCAGGTAGCATCAGCATCTTCTATGTCATATGGTTCCACACCCCAGGCTTCAGTATCCTCTTCTTGTAGGAATTTAGAGACCACTGAACAAGTTTCAGGGCCTACATGCAAAACTTTACGCATGGCTTCACCATATGCTTTCTTCAGAAAAGGTAAGGCTCTCTGAACTTCTGATGTGCATGAAAGATCACCTGAAAACAAGGACATAAATTAAGATCAACAAATTGGTGAAAGATGGCTCCATCTGAACACATTAGGAAACCAGCATATGTTATATTGATTATCAAAGAATAAGCAGTCCTAAAGATTCCTTCTAAATCACTTATTACTGCCTCATCCATGCACATGTGGAATCAAAATGCATTTTTTCTTGCCGGCTATATTTCCAAAATAAAGATTATTGATAGTTCACACAAAATATCCACAAATTTTGGAATCATTTAGAATATTATCATCATATTGTAACAGAAAGGCAAGTCATCAAACCCACAACCCCTCTCCCCCCCCCCCCCCCAAAAGAAGGGGGGGGGGGGGGGAATGAACAAACTCACCTTCAGTCTTGCTAAGAGCTTCTCTACCTCCACCAAATCCACCTATAATACAAAAAGTTAAAGTTAATTACCTGCTACATCAATCCCAGCTCAATAGCATGAGGACAAAATATGTATACTAAATGTAGAGCAGCAGCCAGTCTGTTCCCCTGGTTAACTATGGAAGCATGAAGCTAACTTTCTCATTACTTGCCAAGTGCATATAGAATATCAACATTAACTGAAAACTTCTTTTTCTTTTTTTAATATTTTAGTTTATAAACCTTCGGACTGTAATGAAAATGCATGTAATCAAACCCTAAACAAACCTGAGCCACTATAAGAATAGCCAATAAGAAGGAAGGCGCCCTGAAAATTAAAACACCAAAATCAGGAGTTCAGCATAAAAGCTCACCCCAAGAAGTGAATTCCTGCCTACAGAGAAATATTGCAAGAAAAATAAAGTAAAATTACAGAAAGCACAGAAAGCATAAATAAGAATACCACAAGGACGAGCCCAATTGACAGCAAAGGTGAAGAGCGTGATTTCTGATTCAATGAATTCACAAATGGAATACTGCCACTGTCTGCAATGCGTCTGGCAGGATTTCCTGGCCTTCGGGACATGGCTGCTGGTCCAAGTAGTGATCAACCCACAAGACTTTAAGCTGATCAAAAAGTGACGAAACTGGTGGGGGGAGGAGGAAAATGTGGAATCAGATCCGAGTTCTCTACGTCTAATACACATGAAAATAGTCCGAACCTCCAGACAAATTAATAGGCATTAATTACCTAGTCCAACAGTACCAAATTAATGCTTCGAAGCTATGAGATAAAGGCCATATAAGACCTAAATCCCAAAATAGAATAGAATATACAGTAATAAAAATGAGAAATTTACTAAAGGTATAAAACATGAAAATCAAACATCCAAATTATCCCAGATCCATGCATCCCAATTTTGTGGGTTTAGTCAAGATGAAAGCAAAAAAAAAAAAAATAGATTGAGAAGATTCAATTCAAACATGCTTATAGCTTCAGAGTTCAAAAAAGGAAAATGTGAACATGAATCTGAAAAGAGTATCAAAGTTCCCAAAGAAAAGAAAAAGGGAAAAATGTGAACTTGAAACTTGGAAGTGGAATTCTGCAAATAGATCCTACACACTTGCGATAAATTGTTCTCAATCTCTGAACCTCATTAGGAAGGAAGGACAATAAATCAATTCAGCTCGTAAATTCAAAACACATGTTCATAAACAGAACGGATTCAAATGTCTTCTAACGAATCTACAAGCCTAAACAGTTAAATCTATAGAATCCGAGATGCCAATTAAGTGAAAACAGAACGGAAGCAGCTGATCAATGGAAGCATGAAATGAGAATTGCAAGAAAAGAACATAATGCATGATTTCAAATTAATATACAGGGGTTTTTCCATTAACTTACCAGAGATGATGAAGAAGGATTGAAGGTGAAATTGCTTCACGAAGTAGCAGTTCCAAGTAACCCGGATCTAGATCTGATCTTCGCAATGTGTTCTACTACTATATTTTAGCTTAGCTCTCTCGAAAGGCAAAGAACCTAAGAACACTGTAGGGGATAAAGAAGACTCGAAAAGAATCCCTGTTTATTTCAATTCCCTCTAATTTACTCTGTTTTGGTCTCAGTAAAGAGTGAGTTGTGTGCGACTAAGTAAGTAAATATATACTTGGGAGGGGCCCGCAGGCCGAGGGAGGGGATAAACGCTCAATGCGCACAATAAAAAAAGAGGTCGCTGTCGGCGTTCTGACTTCAGTGGAGTTTTTCAGACGGTCTGGTCCCATCTGTTTGGTGGCCAAACGGTCCGACCGTCCATCGTTTGGTCTGATAGATTTAAAATCTATAACTTTTCTTACTCTCTAGAGCTTGTACATCTTGGATCTCCCTAAAGTCCGTACATCTTAAAGTCTTAACTTCGATCTTCTTCTTCTTCTTCTAAGTTGAGAGATTAAGATGAAACTGGTATTTCTTCTGTTCAGAGAGTAACAATGGAAATGAAAAAAAAGATTGCTATGATGTTAATGTGCAAATTCCTACGCACGTCCTATTATATTCCACCTGTGAACCTCATACTCCCTTTCCTCACTAAATCTCATTTTTATTGGACGATTCAATTTCTCACCCCTTCATCAGTGGGAAGCTGCATTCTGGGGTTGTAATAATTCCTCTCCCTAAAAAAAATAGTATATGTCTGATTCTTGGTCTTCAAAGTTTGACTTTTTTTTTTTTTTTTTAAATCTCCAAATTCACTTTTTAAATCCGCTCTTTCTGTGACTCTGCCCATTTAAGCTTATTGAAGGGAGATGTACGTCGGCCATCACCAGGTGAGCTCTGCTTAGTTGTCCGCTCTCCTTTCGTTTGGTCACTTGAGGGCCCAATCCTAGCAATTGGTATGCAAGTTGAGGTCTTTCTCTTCTCGTCAAGAAGAGAAGACCAAAGCGTGATTCGGAGTGTTGCGTACCTTTAGCAAGGAGGCGATTTGTTCATTGGGTGATTCAGCTAGCCAAATTGCAATAACCAGTTAGCGGCTTAAGCTAAGCCTATCACGAGCAACGTAGAGATCGATAGGGAGGAGCATCTCAAAGTATGGGGCAAAGGATTAAGCGCTTTGACTTTGTCTGTTGTCAAGTGCAGACACCTTCTCTACAACTCTAGAGTAAGTCAGATTGAGTCATTCACTCCAAACCGCTCAGATGTCGTGTACTACATGAATTGCTCCGTAGTTTTAAGGAGTGGCAATTTAGGTCATAAACTGTTGACAGTGCACATATTTTTTTCAACTAATATGTAAGTAAAACAAAAAAATAGTCGATCGACAGATTAGAAAGGAATGTTTTTTGTAAGGAGAAAAGTTATTTGATCAGGAGTAATGAGCTTTTAGCTCAATGGCATGTGGTTAGACAATTGGGTCTAGCATAAGTTCACTCTCGACCTTCCTACCCCCACCCTTCTTGAATCAGTAGTAGTAGTAAGTGTGGCCCAATGGATCCGTGTCTCACCCCCCACCCCCCTCAAATGGTGTGGGGGCCGATCATCTAAAACAAAAAAGGCAAACCTAATGGTATTATTACTCCCCTTTCTAAGTCTTAAAATTTTGTTAATTCTCATTCACAGCAAAAGAACAGTCTTCTAGCACAGAAATAGGGGGAAAAAAATTCTTATACAAATATCAAAAGAACAACACAAAAACGTTATCAAATGTAACCTTAGTATTGGTTTTGAGTGTAGATTGATTGTTTACAGATTAAAAGCTAGCCTAAACCGAAACAACCCATTTCCTAAAATGCCCCGAGTTCTTGACTTATATTCCGTACGGCTGTTCAAATTCCAACTTACCCTAATCAAGCAGAGATCAGCTGCTCGATTCCTTACTGAAGACCCTCGAGAGAGTCCCTCTATTGGTGTTTGTGGGTGAAGCCAGGGAGTTGGAGGAGAGGCTCGCGAAAGCGGCCATCTGATCGAGAGGCATTTCTTTTTTCTTTTTGGTAAGGGAAAGGAATTTCTAATTGCTATGTAAAATCATTTAGAACCCAGATGAAGCAAATGACTGGCTTCTTAGTGAACCTAAGCATTGCCTTGGAGTTCCGCATCTTGTTAAAAGAAATTCTACCCTGATAAGCTTTGGTATTCAGATTTAACTCTAATTTTGTAACCAAGCGAGGCTACTATGAGGACCGCTCTTTTATATTTCAAATACCACTCCAAATCTCTGCATAACGTGGAATTGTTGGATCGTACCCACCAATTTTACAGTTTTGTTTATGGACATCCTTCCTGTCATTTAAAGCAATTTGGACATCCTATACCATAGAGTGTTTTCTCCGGGCACACTAGTTAAGACCACCACTAGAGAGATGAGCTTTTTCATCAAAAGTGCCAATGTCCTAAATTGGTAAGATTTTGAAAGTACGTGAGGTGGGAATAAGTGGGGTGTCACAAAAATAAATGCATTTAGTAAAGTTATCTTGGTAAATTTCTCACGTCTCATTCAATCAAGCACTCTTATTTGTGTTGAGGGAATGAGAACGCTATCTGGTCGTATGCGGCACGGATCCCTACGCCGAGACACAAGGGGCCATGTGAAATGAACATCACGCCCCCTTCTAAGGGTGCGATAGTCATTTTCTTGCAACCCTATGTTTGGACGCAGGGACCACACGCAACCAGATAACGTTCTTTCTCCCTTGTGTTAATTTGTGAAAAACAAGTACAACTTTCCTACTTGGTTTTACCTTTTCCATCTGTTTTCAGTCAAACAAGCAAAGCCATAGGCATCTTGTGTAGATGGGAATCATCTTGCAATCCTGCTCTTGCTTACAATGCTCAAATTCCCGTCATCAAGGTCCGACATCTCTCTCTCTCTCTCTCTCTCTCTCTCTCTCTCTCTCTCACACACACACACACTCAATTTGTCTTCCCTGCCTAAGGGTGTCAATTTTGGACCGAAACTGACCCACCAAATACCTTATTGGTCTGGTTTTGGATCTACCGATTAAGTTATTGATCTCCTAACGATTTTAGAACCAATAGACCAACTAGGAATTGGTGGAATCGGTACAAATCCACATCCTAACCTTATATATATTATATAATTCTTAAGACTTACGATTACTATAACTAAGGCCAAGCCCTTTATTTTTTGTCTTTCAATTTTGATTGGTACCTCTTCTCTCATATACTATTTTACTAAAGATTTGACCGTTAATTTAATGGTCTATTTCATGAGAGTGGAGGTGTTCCTACTTATTAATTAAATATAAAACAAGAGGTAGTATGGACTAGCTTCTTGATTATGATTTGAGAGAAAAATCGATTATGGACTACATAGCTCATGTGATTCAAAGGAGTCTTATTATAACATTATTGAATATATGTAATGTGGGTTTCAGATGTTGGATTTGGGTTTGGTTGAGTGGGAGAGATAAAGAAATAAAAGAGGTTTAAATGGGGTGTTAGAAAAGAAAATGGGACCGGTGATGGTATTTTGGATTTCAGGAAACATGAAAAACAAATAGACAAAATGGAAGAGAAAGTGGGTCAGTGGGTTCAATGGTGTGGAGAAGAAATAAAAGGGGTAAGAGACGATGAAGAAGATGCAGAGACAGCGGCAGCGGTCAGCGGCAACAACTGTGGCAGCAGTCAGCGACAACGCCAAGATGATGAAGAGAATGATTTGTATTTGAGGTTTTAACCTTAAAGGTATTATGGGAAGTTCATCATGTGGTAAGGGTAATTGTCATTATAAAGTGTTAACAGTGGCTTAACTGTGCAAACCGTTATAAATGGATTAAGTTGAAATAAAGTCATAAAGTAAGGGGTATCTGTGAAATTTTTTCAAAATTTAGGGTGTTCTTGTCATTTCGAATAGTTATAGGGGGTGTCAGTGAAATTTGCCCTTTTTTTAATATCATATTTTATCTTAATATACCTACATTTTAATTCAGTAATCCTTTTTGGGGAAAAGGAAACGGGGTGAGAAAGAATTGGTATTGATCAGCTAATACCAATCCTTGGCCGATCTTGGGTCAAAGATCAATATTGGCCCTGGATCAGATATCAATCTAAATCGGAGCTGATCTGGACCAAATAATGAAAACCCTTGCAGGCTGATATAGACTGATATGGTCCGATACTGATTCTTAGAACCATGATATTTGTCGATAATGGGCCAATCCAAAGGTCCATCCCAAAAAGTGCAAGCTGTGTAGGTTAATCTTGATCTGTATTGACAGAGATCGATATTGTCCCTGATACCCATTACTCCAAGTCAAGTAATTAAGTAAACTGGTTCCCCATCTCATTGATTACCATGTAATCCAATGATATGATAAAAGTAGCTAGGGAAGCTCCTCGAACAAAGCCGATCTGATTGGATCTCTGGCTGTGAACTACAAGTTTTTAGCTCCACAAATCTTGATTTCAGTTCCTCTAGGTGTGAAGAACTAGTTTTTCCCTGTAATTATCATACTTCATGCAATGCCACATATAAACTAAGAATTTACATTCATAAATTACTCAAGTTATTTGTTTCATTCCCAAGTGGAATAATTTAATCAATGACCCAAAGCATTTAGTTACCAATGGCTCCCCAGTGGCCGATTATGAAATCAAGTGGACACAGTCACAAATCCTCCATTAACCTCCTAAACGAAGTAAGGATTGTTAATTAAGGCCAAAACTTACTACATTGATGGTTGACCTCATAAAGGACTGCTACTAATAACCCTAGCACCGACCCAATCAAGCTCCCAAGCCATAGCAAAACTTTCAAAGTTCAAACCCCAAAAAAAGTACCATTTCCAATCTCCTTACTCTTCTCTCATCATCAATTGGTGAAAATAAAACATAGACAATGAAAAAAGAATGAAAAATCTCAAACAAACAATAACATTACACACAAGGATTTTCAAGTTTCAGCAAGATTGCCTACATACATAGTGAGATAAGATATGTTTCACCATTAATGGAAAATAGAGCTACAACCACTCGTACTCCCAGCCATGAAAAAACACTCTAAGTGAAAAAACCCTCATTATAAATTTATAACAAAACCTACACACAAAATTTTCCGAAGTAACTATAAACTCCTTTAAAATTTTCTATCCAACCTAATAATTTAGGTTACATATTGAAAGAGTAGTGTATGCTAAAAAACGGAATCACCCATCCACTCTATAATTTTTTACTACATTACAACATCAATATTTAATTTTTGGGTTTTTGACAAATGCCCTCCTGAAAGTGCCCATTTGTCCAAATGCCACGTACAACTGTTCTAATTGTAAACTTCTCTTATTTTCAAAACATTGTAGCACTTTAGTCCTTGCCATTAATTTGGGACGTTAGATGTTAGTTTTAAGGAATTTAATGACCAAAATACCCTCCTGATAATAATCCACCTAAATTAAATAATAAAATGATCAAAATGCCCTCATCTTCCACAAATGAATTAGGGATCAAAATGAAAAAAACATTCCTTAAATTGATTAGGGTTTGAACCCATCTGGAAAGCAAGAGATCAGAATTGCAAGTACCCTCCTAAAGAATTACAAAACAGATTGCAGTGGAGCAACAATATCATGTGGTCCAGTAGAAATTATCACTAATTCCCAAAATTCAAGTTCCTCAAAATGTTCCATGAAACTCTTAATGCAAGGAATTTAACTTGTCTTCTAGTGGAACTTGACCCAAAATTCAACCGCTGCTAAACGAAGATAGTAAAACAAGACGGCTTCGACTCATTAATGTAAGCAAGGTTTATATGGCTGTGATGGCACCGATTGGACATTATGATAAACACCGTCATCAATTTGGGAAAAAAAATTTTATTTTCAACCCTAATCAATTTGGGGAAAATGAGGACATTTTGATCATTTTATTTTAAATTTTGTTGGGTTATTATCAGAAGGGCATTTTGGTTTTTGTCAAAAACCCATTTTTGTTGGAGATACTCAGAGATACCATTACTTTAAACCTGCAATTTATAAGGAATACAAAGTCAGTACAAAACAAGAAAATACTAAAACACAAATAGAGAAGATTATGCTCGATAACCTTACCCCTATATATAAAAAGTTGGAATAACTATCAAAGGTATACAAGTAGGTTACAAATTTTATTGATACTTTCTATTTCCTTTTACGAATTTTGAGACCAATTCAATAAAAAAAAATTGAAATAATAAATCATTTTTAAAACAGATTATGTGTTTTGGAAACATACACAAATGATCTTCCCGACTCCACCCAAGCCCCTTTTTGGCTACGATTCCAAACATAATGCATATAATGCAGCATTTCAATTTCCATTGGAGTTAAAGCTGTCATTAATTTCAAAATCTGGGGTAAGCCCAAAAAAAACATCTCCTCATCATCAGCATGATAACCAAATATTTTTCTCTCCGAATCTGAGACGCACGAGGATTAGATCCAAAAACTTCTCATCCAAATCTCATTAACAGCAAAAGAACAGCTCCTGCAGAACTACCAACAGCAACAATGGAGTAAAAGAGGCTTACTCACCTCTTCCCTGGCAAAGATAAAATCCACCACATAAAAAAATACAAGTCCACAAACGTAACTACATGAACGGAAGATGGATGGATAGAGAGATCAGAAAGATGAAAAAACAGAAACAAACAGATACAGACTAGAGAGAACAGTTTTGGGGAAAATGGAGTGAAAAGCGACTAAAAATAGGGGTTTGGGATAACTGACAACAACGATAGAAAAGTAGAATTGCGTATGGGATAAACATCGACGGTTGGGGTCGCCAAAAGGGCTTACAATTGTAGCGTGGATATTTAATGGTAAGGGTTCACGCAGATCGCTGACGTGGATGGGAAACTCTCGACTACTAATTTCCTTTTGGGTATAAACGAAATACCAATATTATCCCTCATTTTCAAAATAAACAAATCAATATACTGAAACAAAAAATGTTGACCAAAAAAATACAAAAAACAAAAAACAAAAAATGTTGGGGTGTACATTGTACTCTCCCCGGCTTTGTAGTTGGTACACGAAACCAACCCGGTGATTGAAGACTGCAACCAGCATCAAGACCTGAAAACTAAAAAAAAAAAAAAATTTGTCTTTAGTTTGTATTTTAGGTCATTTTTCAATTCTTGAGTGATAAAAATAGTTGTTTTTATCGCTGGAATGCTTAGAAAAAATAGTCTAAATCTGAACAAGTTTCGTGGGGAGATGAATTGGGCATTTCGACTCTTATTTGGGTGTCGATACTCCGGCATATGGTTCATTGGCTGTTGGCGATTGTTTTTAAAGAAGGGGAAGATTGATGGCCGCTTGTTTTGGCCATACCAGTGTCAAGTGTCAACGGAATGAAATCATAGAATCCTGTCTTTGTTTTTGCGAGAAAAATGAGAGAATATTCTTTCTCATTTGATTAAAAAAAATCAAAATGGATAATTTTTCCTAGGGAAGCAGTTTTCTGCACGGGAGTGTGGCCTATGCCAGCACTCCCATGTGTCTATCTCTGTTCTCCTTAAAACAAGGGGGTAGAGGTGTCTTTTCGCATGAAGAGGAGAGAGATAGACTCATGGGAGTGCTGGCGTAGGCCACACTCCTGGACAGAGAACTTTTTCCCTTTTTTTTTTTTATAGAAATAATCAAAATGGATAATGACAATAATAAAATGGGTAATGACAATTCCATAAATATTGGAAAATGTAAAACTAGTGATTGGAACACATTGTACCAAACGTCGATTCTAATCTTATTCTATTCCAGAACAGTGTTACCAAATGCCAATCTTAGTTTAAACAATTATGAAATTAAAAAAAAAAAAAAAACCTTGCTAAAGATTTCTTAAAAATACTAACCATTGTTATTTCATAAGAAGAATATTTCAATCTATTTGATTTTCTGCCGTTATCATTATACATAGAAGCGATATAATATTGCAATGTGGAAAATTAAAACTCCAAATTCCAAGAGGTCATGGAATGGGCTTCCAAATTATGATTCTTAAGCACATAAACAAATTGTGTGTGTATTTTCACATAACCAAAACACCGAGTCAAGATCATCTACACATATGGTGAGAGCCACCCAAGAAGAATCTTCATCTCATCTGACAGGGGGTTGGATGGGTGAAGTCGTGAAGATTCCACTTGTATGGCTCTCACCATGTGGGGTGGCACACCATGTGGGTAGATGATCCAGACTCACAAAACACAGCTTGAACACTTTTAACATAGTTAATGAAAAAAAGAAAACACAAATTGTGTATGTAGAGGGCACCTACAGTTTACAGGTGGAGAGCGACAATCTGGAGGTTATTTCGTGCTTACAAGGTTCCCTTAAAGCTTCCCCTTCATCTATTCGTCCAATCTTGGATGACATTAGGCATTTAGTTCCCTACTATGATGCTTGTCAATTTCTTTGTATTCCAAGGTCTGCTAATGCTATAGTAGATTCCTTGGCCAGGAAAGCCCAGTTTCTTACGGATAGGACTGTTGGGCCCAATTCCAATCCTTGTTTTGCAAGAGTGTAATTCATTTTCATTATTGGATTAATCTTATTCTACCAATAAAAAAAAAGATCACATATGAAATTGTTTCTGTTTTTTCTTTTTTTCTTTTTTTGGTAACATATGAAGTTGTTTAACATATACCAATATCAACTCCAATCTTTAAAACATTATTTACAATCTTGTCTCTCCAATAGTGCTTCCCCCCTTCTCTTTTAATCCCATAAAAGACTCTATTCAAGTGTTCAGACTTCAGATGGGCGTATCCTACCACCGAAACCGGTACGTGTTGTTGCCGTTGTGGGCGTCGGAGCTTGCAATTCTGTTCTTAACTGTTTTCCGTATTTATAACCCATTATTGTCGTTGGCTCCATTCTACCGTATTGTTCACCTGGAAAACAAGAAATTTCATTACATCAGTGACTTCTTACAATAAGAAGTTTTGTTAGAAGTCAGATCGAACAGAAATCAAGCTGAACTGTTCCTTTGAACCCCTAATAATATACACATGATTCTGAAGTTCATATCAATTCAAATTTGAAGCCATTTAATGGGTCAATTCTCAATAGGGGTGTAAGTTTGGCCCTGTTGGCCCAAACCCGCCTAGAGCTCGAACAAGGCAGGCTGAGATATTCTGACCCTGAGGGTGAGTCAAGGTTGGAAATTTCTGGCCTTGAATTAGGGTCAGACCAGGACAGGGTTGAGCCTTGGGCTAAATCTGGCCCAGTCCAGCCAACACTGTTTGTTGTTACACTATAAAATATATATTGATATTATAATATATAATATATTATAATATATAATATATATTATTGGTAAAAGGGGAATTTATTGATAAAGGGTACAAGAGGAGCGCAAGGCATCCTGATTACATATATCAAGAAGACAAGGAGTGGCCACTGGCTAAACTATCTTACGTGTTAGAGAAAGGACCTTCCTTGCTAGAGAGTGTGCAACATCGTTTGCTTCTCTAGAAATATAAGAAAAGGAACACTCAGGAATCTGTCTGGCCAAGAAGAGAATATCATCCACTATTCCTGCTACCTCGAGAGGAGGGGGATCATTCAACCCTTGAAGCAGAGATATGATTTTCAGGTTATCAGATTCAATGGAGATCTGGTCAAGGCCGACCTCCAAGATTACCTACAGTCCAATCAAATAGCTAAGGCTTCTCCCATTAGAGCATCATAGAAAACGATTGGTTCAGATAAGGCTAAGAGAGGCTTCCCAAGGTAAATGCGTACCACCATACCAATACCTCCATCATCAGAGTTGATCGGCGCAAGGCAGCATCACAATTTAATTTCAAACGACCAATAGAGGGAGGGAGCAATTGCGCTAAGGTGGTCTCATGATCTGCACTGGTATCAGAACCGAAGTGAACCGTTTTGAACTTAATAAAGGAAGCTTGGGCTGTAGAAAAAACCTCCATAGGTGTGTTTTCTTTTCGATGAAAGATCTTGTCGTTCTTAGCTAGCCAAAGGGGTCAGCATATGAAAAGGACGAGGCTAAGGACTTCTACTGCAACTGTCTTGGTTGGGAAGTTGAGATGATTCCACATCTGAATCAGGTGGGATAAGGTTGGATTAGGAGTGGCAGGGGTGATGAAAGACAAGGCACTGCCAAACCATGTCACTTTAGCAAAGGGACACTCCAGCAGAAGATGATCACTTGTCTCCACCATGTGACCACATATATATTATAAATTTTAAACACCACACACATTTTGTTATATAATATAATCTACGAAGATAATAAGTTTTGGACAAAGTGCACTCAGCCAACTCAAAAGGATTAACTAACCTTTGTGTGTGTGTTTGTGCTCATAAAGTATTCCGTGACTCTGAAGGATAATTGGTTAACCATTTTGAGCTGGCATGTGCATTTTGTCCAAAAACAAGATATGTGGCTGGCTCTCCACGATGGGGCTTTAGTTCCACACCAGGTGGGTTGGGTGTGTGTGTGTGTGTTCATAAAGTATTCCACGACCCACAAGATAATAAGTGATATAATATATTTTATTATAAAGGTATTATGTAAAATTGATAATTTTCTCCCCAGTCTAAATCAACAACCCATGCATCTATCCCTTCCCCTCACCATAATCAAGACCAAATAGGGTCAGGCCTGACGGTGGGTCAGGGTTGGATTTTTTAGTCTCTGAGTGAAGGCTGGGTCGGGCCAGGCCTAGGCCTAACTATGGGGACTAAAGGTTGGGTTGGGGTTTTAAAAAGCCCGGCCCAACCCGACCTTGTTGCAGCCCTAATTCTCACAAAATAGCATTTTGGTCATTTAAAAAATAAAAAACAGTCCACGTATTTTTTGGTAGGAAAAACAGTCCTAGTTAAGAAGAGAGATTCGAGAGAGTAATTTAAAATATCTATTTCATTATTATCAGGAATATCTCCACTCCAGCTAACTCACAGCCATTCAGATAGAATATTCTCACAAATTGGATTCCATCAGAACAGCTGTGAGTCATTCACGTACGCTCACATACGTGAAGTTCCTCATTCACCAAACAAAATGTGATGTCTACAATTGATAATCTCCAATATTTTACAATTATAAAAGATCAGCAGTTTAATTCTCCTTGAGCCTACACGCAGAGGCCTGATCCCGAACTAGGCTATGCGTGCATTGACACTTCGCATCCAAATTCACCCTCGGACTCAACTTTCGAATTGTAGTTTGCTCTAAAATTGATTAGATTATCAGAATAAGGGTCCCACTTCCAACATGCCAAATTCATCCTCAGCAATTCAACTTCCGAGTTCATAGTTTGCTCTAAAATTGATTAGATTATCAGAATAAGGGTCCCACTTCGAACATGCATGCATTTTGAAAATCACCAATGTTTGGGGCCTTCTAAAACGGATCCACATCCTCTACTTCCAAAAGTCTTACTTCCATCCTACTTCCGTGAGCTTATGATGCGCCACCTGGCTTGACATGCATCCAACGGTTGAGATTAAAAAAGACATGAGATGGTTGTTTGAACCACCTTGAACCCCAAACCAAACCCACCCTACTGGTTCTCAAACACATCAAACCAAAACAAAAATCCAAACCCTAACCCAATCCATTTCACCTTATGAGAAATCCAAACCCAAACTTCTTGTCGATTTGTTCAGTTGGTAGTGGCAGCCATGGCGTCTGCAGGTTTGGTTAAGCTGAATGCCTCGTCCTCGCAGTGGATGGACTGGGTGGGTTCTCAAACACATCAAACCAAAACAAAAATCCAAACCCTAACCCAATCCATTTCACTTTATGAGAAATCCAAATCCAAACTTCTTGTCGATCTATTCAGTTGGCAGCGGCAGCCATGGCGTCTGTAGGTTTGGTTAAGCTGAACGCCTCGTCCTCGCAGTGGATGGACAAAAAGGATACACCGGTAGGAAATTAAGACTTATGCTGCCATAAAACTATATGCAGCCCAAATTTCACCCTAATCAATCCTAATAATGTCCTCTCTTCTCTCTTCCTCACCCCTCCATTCCACCCCTTCATCTCTAACTGCGGATTTCCCCTTCCTCTCTCACTCCTTTCCTCTCTCCAGCCTCACCTCGCTGTGGAAAAATATGGTTACCTTAAAACGCAAGAAAGGAGCTTGATTGGTTACAAAGTAAGGACTCTCTCGTGCACACACAGTAGAACAGAGGACAAAATAAGAAAGAAAGAAAGAGCGAGAGACAGACAGAAGCTCTCAATGGATTGAAGCAAGACTTCTGGAAAAGGCACTACAGAACGAAATCCTGATAGACGACGACATCTTTTAATGGGAAAAAATCCCAGATCTAAGAAGTCTCTCAATGATATCCCTGCGTTTTTATGTCATCATCATCTGGTCAAGAGATAGAACAAAAATAAGTGCAGCTTGTTCTTCCGTTCCGGCAAAACACAAATGATGGAATGAATCAAGTGGATTGCCAAATCTTCAATCTTTTGAACTTTAATGATCAATAACATGGCCAAATAAATTCAAACCAAGTTAAAAAGTTCAGGATTTTCTCCCATCATGGAAAAAAAGCTCAAGTAGACAACAAATTAAGAATGAGATTTGAGGGTCGAAACACAACAACAATTAAATGCTGGTTTAAGGGAATGTGATGCACAAGGCATTGAAAGAGAACTTTTTCGCTTCGTTGGATTTTTCCTTTTTAAGTCTTCCTTCGATGTTCATCACAGCTAAATACTTTTTTGGAAAGAGAACTTTTTCGCTTCGTTGGATGCAAATGAAACTCTGTGATCTCGAGCTCTGGATTTAAGAGTAATGCATCTGCTGGGTTAAGCGAGATCTATTAATCTGGGCCTTGTTGCTTAGGTGCTGCTTCTTTGGATCTCGTGCTGTTGAGTTTGGATTTCATGTCGTCTCCCCGAGAACTACTCCGGCAGTAGGGTTCTTCTTCAACGGAGGGTTGAGGCGGGAAGAAGAACCCTGTTTATACCTTCGAACCTTACCTCTGAAAACCTGTTTGATGATCCCACTCCCAGTCTTAGGGATCTCCTCCGATTTATTTCTTCTAAGTTTTTCCTTCAAACACCCATTTGGAATGATCCTCTTTGGTACCGCCGTCATTGATGATTGCTCCGGCGATATCTGCGTCTTCGTGGGATTCTAAAACTCTAGATGAGAGAGGTTTGGGTTTAGTTTGAGTGAAATGGGTTTGGGTTGATGAGCTGAACCGGTTAGGTGAGTTTGGTTTGAAGTTCAAGGTGGTTCAAACAACCATCTCATGTGGTTTTCAAAATATTTTGAATTTTTTGAATCTCAACCGTTGGATGCATGTCAGGCCAAGTGGCGCATCATAAGCTCACGGAAGTAGGATGGAAGTAAGACTTTCGGAAGTAGAGGATGTGGATCCCTTCTAAAACCCCATGTTTGAAGAAAAATGGTTTTTCCCAAAGCAAAGCAACACAACCCATATTCAAAGAAACATAGTTTTTCCCACGTTTTAGAATTTACAGAGAGACACTCGCCCTTGCGGAATCAATATAGCAATCAACTCCAACTCCAACTATCCATCCAATGGCGGGGAGGAATTGGACACGCATCTCATATTGGATGAATGAAGAAAAGGAAAAAATTTACAAGGGAGAAGATAGTTGGGAATGCCATCAACTTTTTGTAAGTGAGCGGCTCATTTCGTGCCGTTTTGGAAGTTGTAGACAAGTAAGTCTACTTTCTTTTAGTTTTTGCCTCACTTAATTTCAATATTTTGGTGATTTTTAATCTTTTTTCTACTGAGAAAATGTCATTGCTACCCTCCATGGAGTAGTGGTGTTGTGTACAGTTACATTATGTGACGGATGAGTTTTATGTAAAACCTTTTGAACCATATTTCCCTTTGGCTCCATTTGGTTGCAAAGGGAATTAAAGGGAAAGAAAATGAAATTTTCATACTTAAAAAAGGAATTTTTTTTAATCATCACCCCATGTGACACCATGTGATAATATATCTAACTCCAAATCAGTCCATATATAGTTGGTTATTAAATTTCATTTTACTTTGCATCCATTTCCCTTTGGTTTAAAACGTAAAATAAATATTACATGTAAAATGTGTCTTTACTAGATATGGTAAGAAATTTAAATAGTTTATACAATCACATGGGATAATGCTTACAAAAGTTTCTTTTCTAGGTTTGAAAAATTTCCCTTCCCTTCCCTTTAATTCCCCTTGCAAAGAAGATGGGTAAAAGAAGATGATGATTTGGGGAAGATGAGGGCATTTTGGGGTTTTTAGGAACAAGGATTTAGGGGTAAAATAGTCTTTTCAAATTAGGTTAGGGTAATACATAAATGAGGGCAATTAGGTCTTTTCATTTATAAAAATAAAACAAAGGGTAAAATGGTCATTTTTAATTAGTTTAGGGCAACAAATAAGTGAGGGTAATTAAGTCTTTTCAGATTTAAGAAAATGGAGCAAAGGGTAAAATGGTCAAAATTTTGGCATCTAACTGTGGTATTTAACGGATTGGACCTATCTGGCATTTGGGTTGTAAAGCCGGGGTGGTACGTGGAATATTGAGCCGCTTAGGGGGGGTACAAGGAATATTGGGTGCATTATAGGGGGGTACGTGTACTTTACCCTATTTAATATGGTCAAACTGTAATTTGCACTAGTAAATTTTCTTAAATAAATAATGGATGTTCTCAGGAAGGTGGGGAAAAGCTAAACTAGATCGATTCAAAGATGCACAACGCTCGGAAAACTTGATCTGGATAAGTTTCACAAGCAGATGAAGCGGGCCTTTCGACTCTTGTTTGGGCGTCGGCACTCCAGCATATAGTTCGTTCGCGGTTATTGGTTGTTTGTCAGGAAGGGAAAGACTAGTGGCCACACCCAGTGTCAACGGAATGAAAATGTTCTAAACGTTGCACCTAGACACATGGGGGTGTGGGCGAAATGACCATCCCACACCCTTGAATGGTGGAAATGCCACTCCCATGTGTTGGGCACAGCCTGAACTGCAACACAAAGAACATCCTTAAATAAAATAGATAATGGCAATTCGATCAATATTTTTTCGGAGAAAGAATGCAACTCGGTCGTGTGTTGTGGCATGTACCTAAGCTGAGACACAGCTGGGCACAAAATGACCACCCCACCCCCATGGAAAGGTAGGGGTGTGCTAGTCATTTTGCACCTAATTGTGTTTGGGCATAGGTACACGCTACAACACATGACTGGGTGGCATTCCTTTTCCCTTTGTTTTTTTTTTTTTTTTTTTTTGATAAATCAATTCAAAAAATATTGGAAAGTGTAAAACTAGATAATGGAACACATTGAACCTAGGTATGTCAATTCTAGGCCCAACTACTAAAACCCAAAATCAACCCGACCCATTTATTAAACGTGTTGGGCTAAAGCCCAACCTAACTAACATTCGATTGTTCTCCTACCCAACCGGTAAAAAATAGGGGCAATTACTATCACTACTCTACACTTATCCTATATTTACTAAAACTACCCTACCTTAAACTTCTTTTCTAATGCTACCGTGCTTTTAAACTTTTACATCTCCTTCTACCCTGATGTTTTTAAAAACCCAGATTGCCCTTCCTTTTCACCTACTAACCTGTTATTCTATTTAACCTCCCATTCATCTTCTATTTTTGACCTTTTTTGTCATTAAAATAGTAAAGAATGAAAGCACCCACCCACTTCTCTCTCTTTCGCTTTTAATTCCATTCCTTTTGTTTTTTCCTTCAATTTTTTCTATTTAATTAATTTTTTATTCAACATTTCATCCTCATCGTTCTTCTTCGAAATTTGAACAGATCATGGTTCTAAGTATCGGTATCGTATCGGGCGGTACGTATTGGTTTTGCTAGTCATCGATACTGATACCATGCCGATACCATATCATGGTAGCACAATACGGACAAGGGGTAAAATGGTTGGAAAATTCATTTTTTAAGGAGATTCAGGGGTAATTTTGCTCAATACAACCGATCCAGACCGATATCATATCAGTAGCACGGTATGGACATGGGGTAAAATGGTCAAAAAGCTCATTTTTTAAAGGAGATTCAAGGATAATTTTGCCCGATGCAGCCGATCCAGGTCGATACCATATCGGTATCGTATCGGTTTTGCAGGTTATTGATACCTGTTCCAATACCGTGCGTCGACTCTCTTCAAAGCACCCCACTTCTTCTCTCTTTCCTGTTTTTATTTAATTTACTTTTTATTATTTTTGAAGAGAGTCGATCAGTTCCATGGTTTTAGTGCACGGTATTAGAACGAGTATCGGTAACTTGCAAAACCGATACTATACCGATACGATATCTGCCTGGATTGGCTGTATCAGGCAAAATTACCCTGGAATCTCCTTAAAATGAGTTTTCTGACCAATTTACCTCCTGTTTGTACCATGCTACCGATACTGCATCATCGCGGTATTGGTATCGATGACTAGCAACATCGATACGTATTGCCTGATACCGGCGATACGATATTGATACTTGGAACCATGAACTATTCAAAGAAGAACAATGAGAATGAAATGTTGAATAAAAAATGAATTAAATAGAAAAATTGAAGAAAAAACATAAAAAAAAAAATTTGAATGGAGTAAAAAATGGGAGAGAAAAAAAGTGGGTGGGTGCTTTCATTTTTTTACTATTTTAATGATAAAAAAAAGGCAAATAATAGAAGATGAAATGGTAGGTTAAATAGATTTTTTGTTTTTTGGTAAAGGCAGGTTAAATAGATTAACAGAGTATTAGGTGAACAGGAAGGGCAATCTGGGTATTTAAAAACATGAGGGTAGAAGGAAATGTAAAAGTTTAAAAGTAAGGTAGTATCAGAAAAGAAAAGAAGTTTAAGGTAGGGTAGTTTTAATAAATATAGGCTAAGTGTAGGTTAGTGATAGTATTTGCCTCTAAAAAATATCACTTACAGTAAGTCTCGCTAAAGATTTCTTAAAGAGCATTAACCCATATAATTTCACAAGAATATTTCAACCTATTTTGATTTTGTGCATCATTATAAGTAGGCATAGAAGCGAGAGCATTATGAGATTAAACGTAAAATATTATAGTGAAAATTAAACCCCCTAAGTTCCAAGAGGCCATGGAATTTGCTTCCAAATTATGCTTCCTAAGCACAAACAAATTTTGTGTGTGGCTTGAGAGAGAGAGAGAGAAATGTTTTACATGTACCAATAGCAACTCCAATCTTTAAAACATTATTTACAGTCTTGCCTCTCCAGTCTCCAATATCGCTTCCCCCCTCTCTTTTAATCCCGTAAAAGACTGTTCAAGTGTTCAGACTTCAAATTAGGTACTTGTATCCTATCGCCGGAGCTGGTACGCGCTATTGCCGGTGCTGGCGCCGGAGCTTGGAATTCTATTCCTGACTGTTCTCCATATTCATACCCCATCATTCTCATTGGCCTCGTTCTACCATTTTTTTCACCTGAAAAACAAGAAATTCCATGTTCGTCAGTGACTTCTTACAGCAACAGAAACTAATTCTCTCTGTTTATTATCCATACCTTTGGGATCCAAACCAGGCTTTGCAGATGCAGATAAGATAATAAGAGTTGGGGTGATGATGGTAAGCAAAGCCCAGAAGAAGAATATCAAAACGAAGGCTCTCCCAGACATTTGTAAGCATAGAGCTTGGAACAGTAATAACAATATATGCTTGGCCAAGGTTTTTCTAGCTAGAGAAAGGAGGAGAAGCTAGCAGGCCATGTTTTGACAACCATGATTTAGAAAAATCATAACAAACCACTTTCTTAGTAGGAAAAATCTTCTAGCAATCTGAATCACAAGAAAAACAAACAAGAAGGTTTCTTAGTAGTTGAAGGGTGGTTGTACCCATTCTTCCATTTTGATTTATAAGATTAATTTTTGTTAATTTCTTGTATCCTTCATTGGTAGTATCAATAAATCAAATTAATTACTACTTAATCTATTCAATTAGTAGAACTATTTAATATGATAATCATTGAATTAATGTGTGGGCACGGAAGGGATATTTGGTACTACCCAGCCACCAAATTTGATTCCATGGGAAATAGCTTGAATACTGATATGGAGTCAAGGATTAGCTGCCAAGAGATTTGTCTCATGGATGCCAGTTCCAATGGACGACCATTTCCTTTTTGTTTTTTTTTTTTGCTGCGCGGTGTTCAGTCAAAAATTGCCGGGCAGCAACCATGTTCCCACTGCCCCAATTGTTGGCGCCGATTTGGAATTCAAAAGGGTATTTTGGAAAATACCAAAACCCAAGGGGAAAGGGAATATTTCAAGTTTACACCTAAGATTGAGGGCAGTAGGAACATGGTTGAAGCCAATTTTTTTCGAAAAAGACCCCTTGCCCCTCCTGTCCCACGCTCTCCATTGGTGCATACCCACAAATTAGTGATGCACCCATCCTCGAATACCCTTTTATATAAATACACTTAGACATAAGAGCGTGTAAAATTACCATACCACCTCACCTTGTAAAAAAAAAAAAAAAAATTATTCATGTATATGCCTCGTGCGCTCCCATTGGCCTTCGTTCTAGATCTCCTCCTGCCCTTATTTTAACATTCCCATAAACAATGCTAATATTTGACTAATTCTATGGGGAGAGGGAAAGGGAGTATTGTGGACATAGTTTTAGGTATCCATTTGGTATCGGCTTTTCAGTATCATTGATACAAGTCACTGATACGGTACAAATAAAGGGTAAAAATGTGAAAAAAGTATGGTATCGGTATTTTTTAGGGCAAAACCATGGTTTTAGGTATCAATATCGGACCGGTATGTATCAAAATTGTATTAAAATTGATATCAATATCAATATCGGTTCATATCGGTTATATTGAATGGTTTTGTCATAGTGGTTCATAACAATATCGGTATCTGTTTGTATCGATTCATATCATATTGTATTGGATCGATTCGTTTTGGCCATATCGAACCGATACATATCTCCAGTCCATACGGCCATACCGGTATCAATACAGATTTATCAGTCTGTATTGGCCCATATCAGCCATATTGGTATCGATAACGGTCTACATTGGTGTCGACGAAATGTGAGGGACTGAGGGTAGGTGGATGTCGCAGCGCCAATTTAACTCACTTCAAGCGAAGAATATAGGAGCTACGGTCGTCAGTTCAATCCGCATCATGGTTAGTGATCTTGGTATCGGCTGGATCGAATTGGCCGATATGGATCGGGGTCGCCCAAACTCGGACAAATATGACACTTTTATCCCTGTTTTCTTATTTTTTTTAAAAAAAACTAACTTTTTTACACTTTTACCCCTATCCGTATAGCTGGATCGGATTGGATCGGTATCGGAATCGGTCTCGGCCGATACCGATCTAATCAGGCCAAAATCGGCCGATCCGATCCGATACCTCAAACCATGATCCGCATTCATCAATCCAACCCTACAACCCTCCACTAATGAGTTAGTGTATAGCAACCAATTGGATATCACATATGGTTTTGATCGAAGAGTCTGCAATGGTATATCCTCAAAGAAACATATTGGCTATCATAAAAAAATTGTTACAACTATTAAATGTATGTATGCTGGTAAAAACTGATTTTACCAACATAGTATACAAGTCTTGATTGATACAAACAGACTTTACTAACATAATATATAAATCTTGATTGATATTTTCTAATTCCTTTTAAGATTTTTGACATAACTCTCAAAACCGACTCAAATGCACCTTGAACCCTACCAACATGAGAATCACAATCCAATGATAATGATCGTTGATAGGCTATGGTCTTTGAAGAGGGAAACAGATCACAGAAAAATTATGGATGAGGGTTTCGGTGAGTAAACAAACAAGGCTGCGATTAAGGAAACTGATGGGTGGACTATTTTGTATTACAGATTTTTGGGAAATTTGAAAAGTATCTTCGTTCCTTTTTTTTTTCTTTCTTTTTGGGTAAATAAAAGTATCTTCATTCAAGTTCAAAAAGAAATGAATACTGGATTACAAGGAGTAAACTCTAAGCATTGCCCCTGCCCTCTTTTAACAACTAGATTGTTCTATAAAAAGTTTGCGCCAGTTGCTCTATCATCCTCTCAGAATGGATGATTATGACATCTTCCGGATTGCAATGGGGTACACCAAATTGCCAAAGCACACAAGTAGGCACGTAGAAACTGGTGTGAGTCAGTCCCATCAGTTACCCGGACTTTATAGGATCGGACGCTCTACTGGCCACCAATGAACCCTCCACCTGATGTTGTTGCTAGTAATGCCCTGCAAGCGTTGAGTCCAGTTCAAGATACGGTAATAATCTTCAGGTGGCTGCCGCTTTGTATAATGGATTGCTTTGAACTTTTGACATTCCAAGGGCTTCACCAGGGCCAGTCGAAGCTAGACTTGTAAGAGACCAAGACAACTATCAAAGTTGTCTAGATGGAAGCCAGACTTGTAAGAGACCAGAGCACCAATTAAAGTTGTCTAGATGGATGTCAAACTTGTACGAGACCAGGGCACCCATTAAAGTGCCAACAGGCATGTTATACCTAGTGCTAAATGTTGGTTTCTGAAGAACCATCCAAAAACTCCATCGTGTAATTATTTGCCAGCTTCGGACTTCTTATCTTTATTTATTTTTTTTTTTTTAAGGTTTATTCTGAGGTACTATCTCTCATTGAGCCCTGTAGAGTTCAACTGAAAGTTGTGCAATTAACAAGCAGCATGCCCGTTTCTGACTTGGTAGGTGGATTTTCTGTGCCCAGTGTTTTAGAAATTGGAATCAGCACCGGAATTGGTCGCCGCAGATTCTGATCCAAATTGGCAGGAATCGGCTAAGAAATGGCAGGAATTGGCAAAAATGCCCTAGAAACCCCGATCTGAATCAGCCGGAATCAGGATTGGTCTCAGCCAATTCCGATCCAAATTGGCCGATTCCGCCGATTCGATCCCGATTCCTCAAACCATGTCTGTGCCTATTCAACTTTTAGAGTTAGTGGTGTTGGGAATAGGTGCTGCAAAATTATCTTGGGGCATAACATGGTCTATGTTTATTGTGTTCTTGCTCCTAGCGTGCTGCATTGTCTGGGCCACCTGATGTTCTGGTCTCCACACCAGCTTGCATTTCAACATGTATGTCAGGAGACGTTCTTCAAGCAAAGTCCCTTCAGGATTCACTTTCGATCCTTGTTCTGGACGAGGTACGGATTTTTGAAAACCTCTCTCTCTCTCTCTCTCCCATATATTTCGTGATTGGAACTTTAAGCTGAACCTGCATCAAAATACTACTCCCATTGGAGAAGTATTTATTGCAATGGGAACCATTATGCTACCGGAGTTTCTTTTCATATATTTATTGTTATAAAATTCTAAATGAGTGGTATGGAAGTTAGATCACCAAAGGGCAGATGATGCTTAGTTGTACATGTAAACAATTATTGCATTCACAGCTCTACTAACTAAAATAAAGCTTTATCCCAACTAAATGGGTCTGGCTACTCACTTGTCACCATACCTGGGTCATAGTGTAGTGCATTGTTTCCAGGGTATACCCTAGCATAAGTTTGAAGATGCGAAAATATTGGATCTTATTAATACATTTTTATCATGTGCTTTCTGATTGAAAAATGTTTTGTCTCATTGTATGACTAATTCAGCATGCATGCAAGGATCTGACTTGCATAAGCTTTTAATTGTTTATTATGAATAAATTAATCATCATTCTGTGAGATTTATTTGCTTTGTCCTGTCTGAATATTTAACCTTGTTGCATTCACAGTTCCTGTGGGTATTTTCCCTTACCTTAGAATTCTGGTCACTTATTTTCCTTTATTGGACTAAGAAAACATTGATATGTTTCCAGGCCGACCTTCTTTTGTCATATGGCTACGAAGATGATCTAAAAGCACTTACTCCTTATATCCCTCGACGTTGTCAATCACTTCTTATGTCTGCAACCTCAAGGTTTGTTGTGTACATTTCTTTTCGAGTGTCTGTAATTAAGCTTACTAATTGTGCTATTACTTGACAACTCCCAGCAGTTTGTGTCATCTTGGGGTTCTGTGTATAACTGTATATTGTATTAATAAAAAGGGAAAATTACACCCCTCCCCTGTAATTTGCCCTAATTACAACTTCCTCCCGTGTTTCAACAATTACACTCGTACCCCCTCTGGCTGACGGTGTTAGCCTGGTGTTAGTTATAGTTTGGAAAAGACTGTTTTACCCTTAACCCTTTCCCTGCATTATCTTCCTCAATTCGCTCTCCTCAACCCTTACCCTGCAGCCCCGTCCCCACCCCCTTTCCTGCAACTCCGCCCCCATCCTTGCTGCCGGCGCAACCCATCTCCCTGCCCCCAGTCATGCTGCCGGGACAGCCCATCTTCCCACCCCCACTCATGCTCTCTCTTTCTTGGCCAATCAATCCCCATATTCCCTTCTCTGATCTCTCTTGGTGAGGATTGGTGGAGACCCCTGCCGCTGGCACAACCCATCTCCCCGCTCCACTCATGCATACCACATTTGGTGTTGCTGCTTGAATCTATTAGAATTGGAGCCTTCTTGCAGTTTTCATAAACTCGCTGCAATGCACAAGCAAAATAACCATGTCAGACTCTCAAAGAACATAGGCCATTTAACAAAATCCAGATCCTGCCTCTTTGAGCTTTTAGGGCAAATGGCAATCAGAAAAGGAGGAAGGCTCACCTGAATGGTTCATCTCCGGTGTGTTTTTAACCCCACCTGTGGCATCCCTGTAGAGCACATGGCTCAGCATTTTTGACCTTTCTATGCCGAACGTGTTGGCCAGCCTCCTGTATGGTTCTTCATATGATCCAAGAACAGAGAGGTCAAGAGTCCTGCCCACATCCTCTGATTCCATGAATACCTTACAGTGGCCGGTCTCCAAACCATGCTCTGTTGTTGGCTGATCTTTATACCATGGAATCCCTCCACATAAGTTGTCCTGTATACCATGTTCCAACTATTCTCAGCAATCAGCAGGCTCCACAATTCTTCCAGACTCAACAAACAGAAACCCACTTTGTTGGTGTTTTGATGCACTATTGATAACTTTTTTGAGTCTATTAAGACCTGTTATCGGTATTCAAATCTGGATTTCTGTTTTAAAGAATCCTATCCCTAATAGGATATCTTTATAACTTACAGATCAGACCATCAGATCAGCTTATATTTTTGAGGAGTTGTTCCCCTCTACAAATCAGACCTTCGACCAAGTTTTCACTTCAATCTGAGTTTCTGATCGTCCAATATATCTCTTGAATCTGGTCCCTTCACAGCGGTTCTGGTTTTTAAACTCAGTTTTGAGAGGGTATTAGAAACCCATCAATAGGTTTGAAAGAGCTAGCTGCAAGAAAGAGGAAACTACTAAGAGCTACTGATATGATCGGAGCTCTATATTCAGGAAGTAGTTGTAGGCTTGCTAGATTGATTTATACTCCATGAGCCGTCACAGGCGTGTGATGATAAAAATTCGCACTGCCAGCATGAAGACATGGGTTCAAGTTTGAGTGCTAACACGTTGAAGTTTGAAGTTTGAAGTTTGAACTTTAATGGCGTTTCTGCTTCATCTTTGACATTCCCACCTTTCTATTTTTTCCTTCTTCTTTTTTTGTTTCTTTTTGGGTTGTTCGTGGAAGATAACCAAATGATTCGTCCACCACAAAGAAACTTCAAAGGATGTTTCTCTTCAACCATACAATGGAGCTCAAGTGATGAGGCTGCCAATAACATATCCCCAGCGACTCCTCCCATGTCAATTACTGAACATCCTTTGCGCATCTGGCTCACACATTGAACATCCTTTGCGCATCACCAACCTCTGCAACTTCTCCAAGTCACTGTATGCCGCTGCAGTGTACACATAGTTCCAAAGAATGTCATCGCCTGCGATGGAAGTCGTCTCCATTGAAAGTCCACAGTTCGAACCCGTCTGGCTTTCTCAACAAGGAGGGACGGGTAGGGGAAGTGTTTGCAGTCGCAGGGATGGGGGCGGGTGGGGTTGCAGGAGGAAGAAGAGAAGGGTATTTGGGCATTAAATAAATTACCCCTTACTAACGTCACCACTTATCGGAGACGCACTAACGGACTGGGGCTGTTTGTAACACAAGATAAACTGTATGAGAGGGGTGTAATTATTGAAAACACATGGGAGGGGGATGTAATTTTCCCTAATGAAAATGATTCCATCTTGTAGCTCCTGTACAGCTGATCCCCATTATGTGCTGATGAAGCTTTACTAATACGTTCAGATTTATAGCAGTTCGGGCGTTATGCTCTCTCTCACTCTGTAATTAATAATAAATATTCCTTCGACCCCTCTCCCCTCATGGGGGGAGGGGGAATTTGAAAACCTGAATTGGTTAATTCATAACACAAAAGCAGTGTAAATAGGTTTAATAGATTTCAATCATATTGATAACTCCTATGCTCTAAAGACCTTCTTTGCCTGTTCGATATATTTACTTGGTCTGAAACAGGGGGGGGGGGGGAAGTGAGAAACTGTAACATTAGGCTTCACATATATTCATGAGAGCATCTTGCAAAATTATTATTTGTATTTCCTTCTTCCAGTGCTTATGAAGGTTCATCTATGCCAAATTTTTGTCTCTTCCTTGAATGGCAGTGCTGATGTTGAGAAGTTAAAGAAGCTTGTTCTACACAATCCGTTCATTTTGACTCTGCCAGAAGTTGGAGATACTAAGGATGAGATTATCCCTAAAAATGTTCAGCAATTTTGGGTAAGATTTTCTGCCCACTTAACTAGGGAAAATTGATCTGAAAAATCCAAAGGGGTAGCTAAGTTGGCAAGAACCAACACCTCAAAATTAAGAGTTAATGAGTTCAACTCTTCTTGAGGCCTACTTATCAAAAAAAAAAAGGTGATCTGAGTAATCAAAGTTATCTTGTTCTTGTTTAATTTGGCCACCACCTAAAGCATTAAGCAGTAAAATAAATAAACAAAGCAACCTCGAGCAAGAAACACAACCATTGAAATTGTTCAGCTGTGTGCCTATGTCCGTGGTGTACTCTGGCTTCACTATTACCTCCCACTCTTACTCTCACTCCCTAAGAATAAAGGCAAAGAGAGGAGGCTACTTAAAGAGGCCCCATGGTCAAGGCCCTTTTATAAGCCTTTCCAATACATAATTATGATATGACCACGACTCCTCTATGGAATCTGTTAGTAGAGAAAGAATTCTCACACCTATTATGACAATTGACAACAAGATAAATATCACAATAATTCTGCTCTGTTTGAAGCCAACATGTAAATCTCTATTGTAGAAGCTCCTCCATCCCCTTACAAAAATATGTGGGCCTTATTAATGGCCGAGGGGGCCCCATTCACTTAGTGTAAGAAAGTGTTGGAATATGTAATCCAGAATAACGTGGGGGTATTCTGGTCCTTTTGGGGTTAGTTTATTTATTATGTTATTAGGTATAGTCGGCTATGTGGGTTTTAGTCCCACATCGCCTAGTTTAATCTATTTGTAATTACTCCTCTATTATAAATAGAGGGGTTTACCTCTCAATTAATTAATTCAAGTATTTTACAATTTCCATCTTCTCTTCTCTCTTTTCTTCTCTCTAGAGTTACTAGTTACAGGTCCTAGGTTCTCTACATGGTATCAGAGCTAGGCAACTAGTGACTGATTCCCTCCAAGATTGCCGTTTTGAGAGTCATTTTGGGTTTCCCGTTTGAAGAAGGAAACCCTAGTTCATAGAAGAAGAAGAACTAGGGTTTCGTATGGGTTTTTTATGTTGGTGATTGAAAGAGGGTTGTTCTCGATCGTATGCTGCCTCTGTTTGAGAGACATGGTCTCGCTGCCTCTGATTTGCTTCTATACCTCGGCTGCTATTAATTTCTGTTGATCGAACCAAGTTTTTTTTTGGTTTGATCAAAGAACTTTTGCTGATCGATCTACAGTCAATCATGCTCTCCTTCTTGGACTTTTGATGATTTTTTTCTGCTTGATGGTGTTTCGTTGAGTTCAGAGGTTGAAGACAATATTTCCGCCTTTGGTTATCGCCTCCTTTTTTCGAATTTGGTTTCTGGCTGGTTCACGCTGTAGTCGATTAATGTTGGAGCTTTTCTATTATTGAAACCCTTTTTTGTTTGATTTTGGATGGTTCATTGGTTCTTCAATTATTGCTGTTGCTGCTCTTTGGTTTTGGCCTGAGATTCTAATTGAGGGCAATACCCCACATAGGCGATCCTAATCCAAGGGTTTCATCTCCCAAACCAACCTCTGTTTTGAAGATTAAGTCGAAACAGTGACCTGCTTCCCTGTTCTACCGCCAGATCTGATTTCAAGGCTCTAAATATTTGAGTGGAGCTTGCTGTTTGTAGGAACTACCACCTGGGTTTAATAGGGCCTGGGAGTGCGACTCTACCACTGAAATTTTAGGCCAAACAAAGATCTGTCGTGGATTTTCTCTTGATCTGAGTTTCTTCTTTCCACTAGGTGTTTGTTCGTGACTGAATGTTGAAGACAACCTTCCTAACGTAAGTGGCTTTCTTTTCTTTTATTCTGGTTTCATATATTACCCCTCCTTTCTCTCTTTATTTCACTTAAGCCATTCTCCAAATTTTCATGTCATCATGTGCCATCATTACCTTATTTGAGTTTCCAGCTTTGCCCTTATTTTTTGAAATTATTTACTCCTACATCCTACGGTCTTCTTTGTTTCTTTCAAAGGAATCCTATCCTATTCACCATATTTACCAGAATGCCATTCCTTTTTCAACTTTGTGTTATTTGCAATTCTGCCATTCCCAAACCAATAAATCTAATTCCCTACATGACCCATTACTTTCTTATTTACCAAGGGCCCCTTGCATAATTCTGGTTATTTACGGAACTGCCATTACTTTTTCATACATTCCCCTATTTGTCTACCCAATTGACCCTTAAAAATTCGGGTTTATTACCAGTTTGCCCTTTGGCTTGGATTGTATTTAAAAGTGGATTTCCACCAAATTACAGCCATGCCATCCTTTTTTTCCAACACCGTTTTCTTTCAATAATTCTAATTCCCTTCATATCCCATACATTTGGTATTACCCATAACACCTTTGGAAACTTCTGGTAAATTACAATTTTGCCATTCCTTCCTTTTTACTTAATCATAGCACCTTTGGAAAATTCTGGAATATTACGTTTTTGCCCTATTTCTTACATCATCTCTATTATGTCCACGTGTACTACACGTGAGGGGGGGATTATGTACAATACACCTGCAGACATTGCAGAACACAGAACTTGCAGGAACATTGGTGCAAAACATAGAAGATCAGTTTTCTCCACCATTGCCATTGGGTATCCTTCGTTATTGGGTTGAGTTTGCCGTAAGGGGGAGATTGAAGTATTGAAGAGTATTGAAGATATTTGGTTGTTGCCTATTTGAGGACTTTTAGTTGGGTTGATACAGTATTTTTCCCGCTGTCTGATTTAGTTTGTTTTCGCTGCTTGCTGCTCTAGTTATTTCACTTCAAGATTCTAAGTCACTATGACAATCTGAGATTCATCACTGGATAGCTATTGAAGATCGTTGAAAGCTGCCTTTTTTGGAAGACATTCCAGTCTCGGTTTGCTGATCATGTCTGTTCAAGTTTTGAAGATCTATTTTTTCAAGTTCTTGAAGGTTTATTTGGGAGCTGCATTCATATTTCAAGCTGGATTCTGCTGCAACTTAGTTTTTTTCCATTTATTTCAAGTTGGGCATTAGTACCGTGGGGGTATTCTGGTCCTTCTGGGGTTAGTTTATTTATTATGTTATTAGGTACAGTCGGCTATGTGGGTTTTAGTCCCACATCGCCTAGTTTAATCTATTTGTAATTACTCCTCTATTTATAATAGAGGGGTTTACCTCTCAATTAATTAATTCAAGTATTTTACAATTTCCATCTTCTCTTCTCTCTTTTCTTCTCTCTAGAGTTACTAGTTACAGGTCCTAGGTTCTCTACAGAAAGCAAACCCAGGACTCATCATGTGAAGTACTTTATGTCCCACCATGTAAGATATTTCTGAGTGGGTTAGATCTCTGAAGATGTGCTTGTGGAACTAATTATTTTTATATATTAAAATTCCAAACTAGAAGTCCTTATTGGTCACAGGAATTTAGTATGTCCTGTTGAAGGGGTGGGTGGAGACTTCGAAGTTTCATTTAGTCGACTGGTACCAATATTTCAAACCCTAGCAATTTGGTGATCTTGGCCTGAGAAGAATATGTTTGATCAATAAGTCCATAATTGTGTGAATGAATTTCTAGATTCAGTATTGAACATGAGTGTTTATGGAAAGGATTCAATGTGGATATCACTTGGTATGAACAAGAACGTATGAAGGTAAGAGTAGCCATTGGATAGGCTATGGAAAGGTATAAAGCACTATCAGTGCTCTTGTAGCCAAGGTAATGAGATATCCAAGTGGGGGAGGGTATTAAAGTTCCGTTCTGAAAATAGTCTTAATTTCATATTCCAGCATTATAAATAAAGGTGCCTGGGTGATCACAATTGATCATTCAAGCTTTCTCAGTTCTGGTTTTAGTATTATAGTTTTGAACAAATTTGTTATTCCCACATATTTTAAGACATGATTGCAACATTGAAGCTTCATATTTTGGATTTTGTTAGTTTCAAACAAGGAACTGCAAGCGTCCTTTAAAGTATTCTTATTCCGACCTTTCTACAAAATTTGAGGGTGAGTTTTCTTAACACCAGGGGAATTGATGCAGTTACATCATTAATCCTGTATGGAGGCCTATGCGCAAGCTTGGGAGGTCCGTAAGGTGTTGGTGGCCGTCCAACTTTTAGGTAGTTATATTATAGGTTGGGCCTTTTATTTTTTGGGGGTTTCATTGTAATGGGTCTAATTTATAAGCCCGTAAAAACTAAAAAATGGGGAAAGCTAGTACACGGAATTAGTATTTAAGAGTTTGAGTTAGATTAGAATACTTAATAGCTACATAGAGTTATATTTTGAGTTTATTTACTTTATTGAGAGTTAGTATGATTAGGAGTCTTTTTAGGAGTCAAATTAGGAATTTTAGAAGGTATATGTATTTTCATCAATTAGAGATGATTTGAGTAAAGAATATGATTTTTTTTTATAAGAGATTTGGTGATGTTGAGCAGTGCATATGGGATTGGCATCCCCAAACTTGGTATCTTCTTTTTCTGTTGTCTTCTTCTCACTTATTCCTCCCAAGCAGATAGATCTCATCTTTTTTCTCTCCCTTTCCATTGATCTGATTTCTTCCCTTAACAATGCAGTTGCTTCCGTTACCTCAGATCTGATCACATATTTGATCATTGGGCCTGCCTGCATCTAAGATCCATAATCTAGATTTTCAGATTGCATTATATATCCTTGTTTAAGAGAGTTCAAAAGTTGATGTTTGAGGGTTTGTGGTCATAACAATCAAATGGAGGTTCTTGAATTCACTTTGGAAGATTCAGAAACGGGAATTGAAGATTTCAGGCCCAGGGCTAGTTTGGGGTATTTTCTTACTTTTGCATGGTAGATCATTTTGGATGTCAATTAAAGTACAAACTTGTTGTTTTGGTTCTTACTATGCCCTTAGGCTCTCTTTGATATGATTTCAATTTATCATTTGGTACTGATAGATGGAATAGATTCTAGAATAGGAAACATGTGTTGTATGTTATTCTGGATATGTCATGGTGAACAAGTAGGAAGTTGTATATGGAGATGAAAAATCATTGGGCCATATGGTATGGTGAAAATGGCCAGTTGCCTGAGCATTTCTGTTTGAGATTTCTCCTGGATCCAAAGATCTACCTAGAACGACTATACAAGAGAATCACAGCTAGGAAGCCACAACTATGATCTTCAGAGAAGCCAGGCTGATATGGCTATGGGTAATGATTCTGAGGAGCTCGAGGCTGCAACTAGTGATTCATCTGAGCTCGACTTACTTTGGCAATCCCAACATCCCAAAGTTAATAGTATACTGATGGAGTTGGATCAAAGATCTAGAAACCTCAACCCAAGGCATGTACAAGGGTTTAGGACTTTGTTTCGCCCATGGTTTTGACTTTCGACCAGCCACGAAACCAAATTCTGTCGACATCTCAGCGAGTTGGTGTATTTTTTCCCGTCAAGACTCGGTGGTGGATTTTGGTGGCCATATGGTTAAGATAGGTCTTGAAACTTGACATCCACCCTATTTTAGGCTTTCTAAACACAATGGAAACATTAGTTTTTACAAATTCAAACAAAAAATGGTACTTTGACTTCAGACCCTAGGTTGGTAGTCTACGGCATAGGTGAGCTCTACCCTAGGCTATTCCACACATTATTTAGTACTAATAGAACACATATAATTAAAGTAGAGGTGTAAAACAACTTAATTAAGCATTAGGAATTAAAAAAGATCAAACCATAACCATTTAGTGTATTAAGCATCATATTCATAATCATACATGTTTTGTTAATAATTGTTAGAAACTTAGAAAGAGACATAGATTAAACAAATACAAGTGAATGAATTAGCTTATGGCTTATGCCTATCCATCCTATAGTCCTAGGATCCTAGTAGCCAGTACTGAAACGAGAGCCTTGTTGGATCATCAAAACGATCGTGTTGTTGTTGCTGTTGTCGAATCAAGCTCTGCTCTGATTGAATCACAAACGCTGGCCATGATATATTATGCTGGAAGTAGGCTCGAAGTTGTCCTCAACAGCCCTATAAATGGAATCATCAACCTACTGGAGGTACCCTAACCTACGGTATATATCTTTGAAACGTAAGGAACTCGATCGAGAGCCACTGCTACTAGAAAACCATTTTATTTTACCTAAAAATAAATAAATAATTTGAAAATAGAAAAATAAATCTACCTCCATCAAACTATAGATTGGTGTAAGATACATCACATATAGAAACCATGTAGACAACAAACTATTATTCATGGTGGAACTATGCAAAAAGTAGTTTTTGAGAAGAGTTTTTTATTTAACACTGTTTTTGAGAAGAAATGCAACTCCTCTGTTCTTGAAGCTTCAATCAATAATCTCCAACCACCAATCTTTAATCTCCAGCAATTTATGTGAAATTTCCCAACAAAAATAGTGAAAAGCACAACTTTGGAGGGGTTTTTCAAATCAGGGAGGCGAGATTTGTCTAGTTTTGGGTCGAAATATGGTATATAATACCATAGTTGTCTCGTTGTCACGGCGATCCAAGTCGGTGGAGGGGTGTCTAATCGATATGTCGACAAGTCACCTGCCATAATGACCATGTTTTATTTTTTATTTTCCCTATTTTTAATGTCATTTAGTATGCTATAATATATACCCTATAACATAAAAAATAAACATGAAACTGTACTACTAATCTACTATGATTTAATTCATGAAAGTGTAATATCCATTAGTGTATATGAAATCATGGATTAGCCTATCAAATAAAAAATACTTTGATATTAACACTAAATGTGATAATAAAGTTGAAAAATCAAATGTTAGGTGACTACCGAGTATTCATTAGTGTTGTCCTTGACTCTTTGAGAGTTGAGATATGAAAGTGACTACAAAAGTACCAAAACAAAAAAACAATTACAAGAATATAATTTATATTGAGTGAATAAACCTAATAAACAGCCCATCTAAACAAAATAAAATAAAATTTTGCTGATGTGAATATGGATTGTATGATTGTGTGGTGGTGCCGTGGTGGTGCTTGCTGCTGTTGGTGTTGCTTTACCAAACAAAAAAAATTGCTCTCTCCCTCTCTGTCTCTCTCTCTGCGTGTGTGTGTTTGTGTGAGTGGTGGTGGACCACTGGGCCACTGGCTGTAATCTCTGTCTCTCCCTGTGTGTGTGTGTGTGTGTCTGTGTGCAAGGGAAGAAGAAAGAAAGAAAGAAAAAAAACCCCTCTCCGTGAACTGTGTGCAAGCCTGCAAGGCAAGAAGTAAAAAGAAAACCCCCCAGCCTCTCTGTCGACTGTCTCTTTCTATCTCACGACTCTCTCCCTCGCTGTGATTATTACCTATAAAAAAAAACAGACGAGGAGTCGCTGGAAGTGAAGAAGATGACTCTCTCTCTCTCTCTCGTTGTGTGTGTGTGCGTGAGTGAGTGAGTGAGAGTGGTGGTGGTGAGTGGTGTGACGAGTATACACTTGGTCTCATACAAGGAAAAAAAAAAAAGTCGCCGGAGGACTGGGAGGAGAAGAAGAAGAAGAACCAAATAAAAAAAAATAAACAAAAAGCACTTTACTTACCTGCTTGAAGAGGTTTCCGGAGCTGGGAGTACTCGCCGGAGCCGAGGAAGGAGGCCGAGAGTCGTGGCTGAAGAGGGGTTCGATGAAGTGAAGAACTGCGTCGCCGTCGAAGGAAGGAGGCCGAGAGTCTGTTTTCGATTTCTATTTTTCCCAATTAGGGAGAGTTAGGGTATAATGTTTAAGGAAATTTAAGGAAAAAGCATTAAGGTAAAAAAAATAAATTTGTTAAAACTTAAGTTTTAGACACTGAAACAAGAATATAGCCCGATATGGCCATATGTCGTGGTATGGCGCCCATGTCGGCGCCATGGAGGCCATATCAGTCGATATTCGTGACTCAACCATATCGTTGGTTGATATGCACCCTTCTCCAACAATATGACACCATGGCGATGCCATGACAACTATGATATATACTTAATTCATTGGGCCTGGTTCAACCAAAATGAACCGAGATCGAAATATGGACCAAAACTCGGTGAGATAGCAAGATTTCAGTCGAGATCTTGAATGCTTTATGTATCGCAAGGCATCTCGATTTGGTGGGCTAAGAAACCGAGACAAAAGCGAGATCTTGTACTATGGGCATATAAAAGCCCAAAAGTAGGTAAATTATATGGCAACAAAATTGGAGCAATTACCTATAAATTTTGGTTTTCTTCACATGCAATCCCTTCTTGTTTGTAGGAGTCCAATTCCTGCATTAGGTCCCTCCCATCACAGAAAACCATCTAATGCAAGGTTCAAGAACTCGGTTTCAGTACAGGTTTCGCCCAACCCAAAAACCAAGTTGGGCCGAGATCTCGGCGAGTTGGTGTAAATTTTTTTTTTTTGGAACTCGAAGGCTGGTTTCGGTGGGTTTTAGACCTAGTTTGGGCCTGTCTATTTTAGATCATTTAAACACAATAACACTATCAAATTTTGCAAAAACAAAGTCCAAATAGGAGTTTTACTTCGGACCCTAGGTTGGTAGGTGACGATGTACTAATAGGCCCTGTTCTACACATAATTTAGTAATTGAAATCATACAATTAATATAAAACAACTTAAATAAACATTACAAATGTAAAAGTGTACAATACATCAATCTTAGCATATTACATATATCTCTATCATAAACCATTGTCGAAAATCCTCAAAAATCAGGTCAAATGCACACTTCTCTGTCAAGTTCTGGAGAGATCTTGACTGTCTCGGTCGAGATATGTACATTATAAAGGTAAGTTTGGTCCAAATCTCGGTCGAACCGAGATCTCAACCAGTTGGGGTAGTATTTCATTTCGCCTTTAAGTATTGTCTCGTTTTTTTTTTCTTCAAAAAGAAAGATATTACCGAGATCTCGGCGAGTTCTTGAACTATGATCTAATGGGGTTGGCCCACTTTTACATCGGAGTGGAAGGCAGCAAGCTGGATATGGAAAGTATGTATTTTAGAAGGGCGAAAAAAGAAAGTGGTTTTCAGGTTTGAGAGAGAGATTGTACTGATTTGCAGAGCTGTGTTGTTTCTCCTCTGTTCGTTTTCTCTCTAATGGACGACTCGTTTCTTGTAAGAAAAATAAAATTACTTTTTTATCCTTCATTTGAGCTGTTTATAGACACATGTTCATTAACAACTTGCGCATCAGATATAAATGATTCTGTCATAAATCATAAACAGCTCATCAGTTTTTTTATTAATTTTAATAATCTTGATTTATATTTAGGAGAGGGCCATAAATCATACCAAACGCCTGCAGAAATAGAAATCCGTTAGAAAAATAGAAATATAAATCATAACTAAGACAAGAGTTAATTTACTCAATTTTTGTTCAATTCCTTGTGCAAATATGATGATGGGATTGCTAGAATCTAGACCAAGTTTTAGAACTTGACCAGACTGGTTTCGCCCGAACAGGACACTTTCGGGTTTGCTCTCACCATAGAGTCGTATAAGTTGACAACTGAATCAAACTGGCTAGTTTTTATTGTTTTCTTCGAATTACATGACTGTCCTATCCGATTTTACAGTTTCCTTCTGTAAAAAATGAATATTAAGCCTATGGAGACTCGAATCATCAAGCTACCGCTAGAAGGGAGAGGCACCATTGACCATGCTGATTAGTGTTCTTGATTTTTGACAGTTCCTTTTTTGTTTTTCTGTCTAATTTTCCCCAAGTTTTAATTATTTTGTCATCCATTTTTTAAACCGTGGTTTGACTGATCAAAAGACTCAAACTGTAATTAGGCCCTCTTTTTTGGTTTGCTGCTGGTCTGGTTTCAGAAACTTTGTTCTAGACCTCCTTTTTTCAGTTCAATTTTTTTTCTCTTTTTGTTATATATATATATAATTATTTATACACCATCTTCTTCATTCACCATAACCAAGCTATCATGTCCATGAAACTGGCATTACCTCTGTTCGCCTCTGCCCAAATAACCACAAACAGTAGCATGGTCTGAAGCACAGAACCTGTGGAAGGTTGAACTAAAATAACAAGTCCCACTTTTGCATTAATTCTCCAAACAATAATCATCCGAGTATCACACCCCCAAGAAAAAAATGTTGAGATAAATTCTCGATAAAAATTTATATTCTACATTTGCATAAAAGGTGAGTGTGTTCATGCCTGTAGTTTATTATTTTATATCAATAGATATATTGATTTGAGGTATATGGTCATCACTGACTAGAGACATTATTATCTTTATTGAAGAAGAAATGTTATCTAAGAGGTCTTGGTTGCCCCCATCTGACATATAAATTTGTTTCTTTTAGCTTTATTTTATCAAATTTCATGATGATTGATTTCATATTTTTATTCTTCCTTTTTTTGGGTCATCAGCCTTCTTCCGTTTATCTTTATGTCTGTTTCTTTTTGGAACTATATCTTTCTTATCCGGGGTCATTAGATGTCAGTTACCTTTACTTTTTGCAAACCCCCCCCCCCCCCGCCCCCAAAAAAAAAAAAAAAATTTGCTCTTTTTCTAATTAAATGTTTATTCAGATTTCATGCAGTGCTCGTGACAAACTACTTCACGTCCTTGCTCTCTTGAAACTGGAACTTGTTCAGAAAAAAGTTCTGATATTTGTCAATTCAATTGACATGGCTTTCAGGTTGAGACTTTTCCTAGAACAGGTACAGTAACATCTACTGCATCATGGGTATTCAGGATTGAGCTGCACTTTTTCCTTTTGTCCTTGTGGGTATACCAGGACTTGATGATACCCAATGTGATGGTGCCCTCATTTTACGACAGTGCCCTTATGCTCGTTATTGATGTATCCATCATACACCTGTGGCAGATCTCTTTCACTTCTACTTTATTGTTTTTTTTTTAAACTTCAAGTTGGACCATTCAGATGGATTCCTTGTGCATTATTTATTTGTATAGCCACTCAAGGTTGGAGTTTTAATTTTTAACCTTTAATTGCTGAGACTGAAATTTGGCTTGTGGCAGTTTGGAATCAGATCTGCTGTTTTAAATGGCGAGTTACCACAGAATTCACGTCTCCATATCCTTGAGGTATGTCTTGTGCTTGTTATCCTGTTCTTAACTGATGATCTGAAATAAGGGTTGTGGTAACGCTTTGGAGTTGTTTTACTCCTGCCACAAGTTCATGCTAAGTAGATATTCACAGAGGATGAAGTCATAAATAGCTTGTTGATTGGTTTCATGAATTGAGGAATAACTCTTCAAATGTGAATGTTGACTTAGAATGATGCCTGGGGGTGAGCCGGTGAGGAAAATAATCCAAGAAAACTGATGCAGAAGCCAAGCTGTTTGGCCAGCAATACAAGAGGGGGACTCATGGGAGAAGGGCTGATCCACTTCACCAATCGGTGAACCAACCCAATGAGCCATAGGGCCTACCAACTTAAAGTTGGGCCAGCCCAACTGGGCTGGGAGTTGCTTGGTCTCTCAAACCCAGAATTGTGGGGGCAAACCTGCCCAGTTATTGGCAAGATTTTGTAATACCAGTGAGGGCCAAATTAGTAATTGAAAGTGGTCCCCACTTGGTGAGTTAGCTAGTTACTATTTCCTAAAATTAGTAGTCAGTATTTAGAAGCTACTATTTCTAAATAAGTTAGTTTTATTTGCTAAGAAGTTAGTTTCTATTTTCTGTTGAGTCAGTTTCTATTTTCTATTTTTTCTTGAGGAGCAAGCTTTGCCTTCTATATAATGTAAAGGCTGTTCTCAGCCGTCCCCACGATTTATTAAATGAAGATTGAACTATTTGGTCAGCAATTTGAATTGTTTCTCAGGCTAGTACTGAAGGGTTGAGAGACCTGACAGAGAGTGCCGATATATCTTTATCCCTCTCCCCTTCTATCCCTCTGTTCCTTTCTCTGTTCGAGCTCTTCTATTGCAGCTGCTGTGAAGATTTCCTCTCTGATCAGAAAACATTCTAACCCTGCTGTTGCTGCTGCTGTTGAATCTCTGCTGGATACATCGAGTTCTCCTTGCTGCCTGTGTTTCCAGATTTGAAGCTGCACCTGAGGAGCTCATAATCCTCCAACCAGCCATCAACTTAGGCTGATTTTTGGAGGACACATCCACCCCACCAGCACCATCACTCGATCTCCATCTTCCCCCCATCTCACTGTCTCAATCTTTCATTCTCACAAACTTTCTAATTTCATTCCACCCATCCATCCATCAATCTACCCACCAGAATTGATCCAAACTTGTAGGGCAGAGTCACCACACCAAGTACTACCTTCAGTTGCAGCTGAGAACATCCACAGCATATTTTGCTTCTTCCTAGCAGTCTCTACCTTCGATCCAAAGAGAGTGTCCATCTGTTGGCTGGTTTGACTAAATCCTAAACCTTCTAATTTCTGGTCTAGTTCTATTCTGAATTTTGTGGGTTTTTGGGACTGGTTTCGGTCTTCCATTAAAAACGGAGAAGTAATTTGTAGAATGAACTCTTATGCAGTTTTAAGTCTTGTAAGAGTATCCGTTAACCAAACATACTGATGCAGGAAGGTAGGAGTGATGCATGTGCACTAACTAACTGGCCCTCCACCAAGGAGGAAGGTAAGTTTGGTGTTTTTGTAGATATACATGTGGCTGAGCTTATCAGTGTGTGCCACTGGTTATGAATTATGCTGGGAGAAGTGATGGGAAGAGGCATGCAAGGATAAGAATTTGTTGGGTGAAAACTAGTGCAAGGCCTAATGGTTTCTGTTTGAATTAAAAAAGAGCGAAATCATAGCTACTGGGTGATGCGATCTCGATGTTTGGAAACCCTTTTGGATTCGCTTATGGGCCCACACAAAGATTAGAGGGTTCAAATCAAAAGATTGATGGCAAAACAGTAAATTATGTGAAGTTTGTAAGGAGATAGCAGAATTGTAAATAAGAATCTTAAAAGATGAATAAGGAAATGAAAGAATATAAAAGGGGTTTGATTTATTGAATAGGGGTAGACTGGGAAGCAAATAAAATAAAGGACAAAGCTGAATTAGACTAAATAAGGAGGGGTAAAGTTGGAAAACAAAATATATAATGGATATTGTAGAACCATAAGGTTGTCTTCAACCTTGTGTCTGGCTGATAGAAGGTTGAAGAACTTGCTTCAAACCAGGTGAGATAACATGCCAATGGAACCTTCAATCGGGTTGAAACTCACAAAAAGGTTTGATTACTCAAAGATCTTCAATCTCCAATTGATAGGTGTTCAAAACAGAAATCAAAAGAGGAGATAAAACTTTTGCAACTCAGATTCAGAGGCAGAAAGTAAATCAGTTCCTTGTCTTCACTTGGTTCTCACAACAGAACATGTGGTTTGGGAAGAGACCCTAGGGGTTTTGGTCGCCCAGTAATAGACTTTCTTCGACCCAGATTCTAGACTCAAAGAGTAAATAACAAGGGAGCTTGAGATACCAGATAAGTCTGCCTGTAGGTTAGTTGCAGAGATGGAAAATAAACAAAGCAAGAATAAGGAAGAAGAATAAAGAAAGGGAAAAGAAGAATCGTACCTGAGAGTAGGAGGGAGGAAAGGGAAGACAGAGAGAGGAGGAACAGTAATATACTAATATCACGCCACAACCAATGAAGGTATAGTAAACTTCAAAATTCATTCAAATCCAAAATCCAACTCAAATCACTGGTTTACATACCCTTTTATAGATTAAAGCAACAAAAATCCTAATCTTATTATAAAAATGACATCATAACTTGACTCGTAACTCTATCTAATCTAAAACAGAAGACAAGTTCAAATGAAATTGGACTCGTACCTTCATACGATTCTAATAACAGGAATCTAATAAGAGAAGAAAATTTTACAGATAATCCCTATTTAACCCTTTGCACAACTGCATCACTGGGGAAGGAAATCCCATTAGAGCAGAACTGCTTTCTCTTCAAATGGGGTTAGAGTGAGCGGCAATGATGGATTTGACAACATAATTGTGAAGGGTGACTTGGCTACTACCGTAGCTTGGGCCAGATTGGATTCAGAAGGATGTTGTAGATTTGCACATGTCGGCACATCGGCATCTCAGGTGAGCTGCTCTAATGTAGTGTTCTAGATTGGTAGGAGACCAACTAGAAGCCAATAACCAGGATCTGCTATGAACTAGGTAATTTGGTTAGGTCAAAATAGGTGAAAATTGTGAAATTAGGGTTAGGGTGATGGGACTTAGGGTTTGATGGTAGGGTTAGGTCAAGTTGATAGGGGAGTCTATCAGTGAAGGTTACGTTAAGTTTTAATGGTGGAGAGTGTGTTGGAATGAATTGGCAGTAGGTTAGGTTTAGGGTTTTTGAAAAGAGGAAAAAAAAGGATTTTTAGGGTTTATAATGGTCAGATGAGGGAGCAACTTGGATCGAGTTCTCCTATGGGGCAGGGGAGTATTCGATCCAATTAAGGGCAGGTTTTGATGGTTGGTTTGGTCTGGACAGAAAATTAGGTTACGGGAAAAAGGTTTGGAGATGGGGGAATGCTAGGGTTGGCGGTTTAGAAGATTAGAAGAAGAATGGCTAGGGTTAGGAATGATTCAAACCTACTGTTGCTGAAGAAGTACTTGGACAGCAGCTTGTTTGAATGAAGATCCTTGAAAAAAAACCAAAACTTGAACAAAGAGAGCTTGAATGAACCACCCGGGCTTCACACCTCAATGTCGATTGGATCAAACACCAATCCCACAAGTTCCCACCACAAGGTGTCAATTGTATCAAACACCGATCCCACTGGCCTTGATCAAGCACAAGATAAAAATCTTCAATGGACAAGAAGAGCAGCAAAATCTTTTCATTAATATCAAAATTTGTCTTCAATACTTGCCCCCCTTACACCTTATATAAAAGACTAAAAAATACTCCTATACTAAAAAGGAAAGACCTAACCAAATCCTTAACCTATTAGGTAACTTAAACTAACTAGGAAACTGAAATAGACTCAAACTGAGTCCTAATCCAGCCCCACTAAACACTTAAAAGAAAACTACTAAAATCACTTAAATTGAACTATTGGTTGAACTGGTTCAATTTATGAACAAAAAAACCAAAATAAAACCAAGTATGGAACTAAAACCCATACTTTAGGTCCATAAAAGTGACCTATTGCATAGAAAACCCATGGGATCAAAGGCCCAACCTGTATATAACCCAACCCTAGAGGGTGATATATCTGCATCATGCTCATTCAGTTGGAAGCAATGGAGTGCTAATTCCTTGGCTGATCTTCAAAGTAGGGAGAGGGTGTAGAGTGACCAGGTTGGGGATCCAGGAATGTGTTTCCTCTTCCACCCTAATTTTTGGGGCCGTGTGATGTTTCAGTTGTAGTGGGTTCATTTGTTTTCTTGCTCTTGATGTTCATTTATCCCTTTCATATGTTCGATAAAATTCTGATGTTATTAAAATAAAATCATTGGTACTGGTCTATTGGATGTTATTCCAAATACATGTTGCTACTGTATGATGAAACCAAACTAAGGACAAGAAAAAGAAACAATTCGGATTAACTGAAGAAATATTTAAATATTTAAAATGAATGGAAGGCTAAAGTGGATCTTAACAGAGAAAGAAGGGTTTGAGTAGGGTGGACTGGTTTCTTTCAAATGTTTAAGTGGTTTATGAGCTTTCTAATACTGTTTGGTAAGGAATGGAAAAGGAACTGGTAGACAGGTTTAAGTTAGCATCGAAGAGAAGGCTTGGGCTTAAGGGGTGATGGGCTGGATGTCGAAAACAATTGATTTGGGTGAGGCTTCGTGCATGTCCTGTGAAGAGATCAAATGATATTTATACCAATTTTCTCAGTCTATACCATACGATGTAGGTTGTGGCACAAAGTAAAAAGCTATGGGTGGGTCATTGTTGGAGTGAACACCATTCAATGTTAGTGATGGAGTTGCATTAGATATTGGCCTCCTATAGATGCCTAGATGTAAGTCTAGAAGGCCCACAAGGTACTGTGGCAGTCCATGTTGAAAACAAGGTTTGGGTAGTTATGTTATAGGTTGGTACACGAGATTAGTGTCTTTAGTGTTTCAGTTAGATTAGGATACGTAATAGCTTTAAGAGTTTTTTTGAGTCTATTAAGTTAAGTCAGTGAGTGAGAGTGATTAGAAGTCCTCTTACAAGTCAGTTTAAGAAATTTATAGGTTATATGTATGTATACACCCTGAGTACGGGCCTTGGTGAAACGGTAAGGTTGCTCCATTGTGACCAAGTGGTCATGGGTCGAGTCTGGAAACAGCCTCTCTGTGAAAGCAGGGGTAAGGCTGCGTACATTATGACCCTCCCCAGACCCTGCAGTGGCGGGAGCCTCATGCACTGGGTATATCCTTTTTTTATCTATGTACACACCCTCAAATCAAATAGACATGATTTCAATAATAGAATTGGATTCTTTTCAAGAATTTTTGAGTTATTGAGCTCTGCAAATGTGGGTGAAGTCTCTTCTTCTGGCTTACTGCTTTCTTCTTCTTCTTCTTCTTCTTCTAGTTCTGAATCCTACTACAAATTAAAGGTTATCTCTTCTCTTCTATATTCTTCTTCCCTTCTATTTTTAGTTTATGACACCCCTGTTCTAGTTCAGATTACACTGTTCTTCAATATCTCTCAAGATACTGGTTTGTTTTACTTCAAATTTCACATACTAGTGTCTGATCTTGTTCTCTCTGAAATTCTGGTTCTGAAGATTACTGGTCAATGTTGCTACATTTTTCTGCTATTAGTTTTCCTAGCAGCACTAGGACTTGTCAGCAATTTCACATTCTGTTGTCAGAATTTCTTCAAAGTATGCAGGCTTGTTCTTCTATTAGAATAAACCCCTTGACCTGATTTCTAGTCTATTTTGATCTATCTGTTGTGAGTTACAAACTTTCTCCTATTTCTTGCCTATATTTCTCTGTTTCTGCTATCCTGTGATGTTCAAAGTATGCAGGCTTGTTCTTCTATTAGGGATTAGCCTACATTGTTTGGTATCAGAGCAAAAGGTCTCAAGTACCCAGCCAAATATGCAGTCTCATGTCTTTCAATACTTCGTCTTTCACTTCACCTAATGGAAGCTTGGCTATATCATATGTGGGATGATAAATGCGAGGAAAGAATTGTGTCGCCAAAGTTCTAAATCTTGGTTTCAAGACCAGTTTCGGTCAGGGCCAAAACCAAGACATGCCGGATCTCGTTTTGAGGTTTCGACACTGGCCTCCCTGGGTTTCAGTTCGGTTAGGCCAGAGACCGAGACTACTGTTAGATATATGGCCAGAATACCGTGGGGGTATTCTGGACCTTTTCTTTGTTATTTAATTAGTTTTGTATTATGTGGTTTAGTCCCACATTGCTCATGTACATATTTTACTATTCTATTATTCTTATAAATAAGAAGGTGCTTGGGATGAATTAACGGTATTCTGGACCTTTTCTTTGTTATTTAATTAGTTTTGTATTATGTGGTTTAGTCCCACATTGCTCATGTACATATTTTACTATTCTATTATTCTTATAAATAAGAAGGTGCTTGGGATGAATTAACGGTATTCTAGACCTTTTCTTTGTTATTTAATTAGTTTTGTATTATGTGGTTTAGTCCCACATTGCTCATGTACATATTTTACTATTCTATTATTCTTATAAATAAGAAGGTGCTTGGGATGAATTAATCATCCAAGCATAGAGTTCTAATTCAGATCCACTTAACAACTACTCAGAAATTTCGGTCAGTTTTGACCAAGATTTAGTTCCATGCGTGTCACTAGTTATGGTGGATATGAGTGCTGAAACTAATTACTTTCTTGATGGAGGTAATGGTGTTTTTTTTTTCATTACTTTTTCTTCTTTCTCATTATTATGATGGTGCTTGGTGTCGATTGTTTTCTTCTTCAAAGCACATCATCGAAGTAGGTAGATGGTTAGAAAATAAAATGTAGAATTGATCGTGAAAAGAACATATGCTTTCTTATGCCTCCTTACGCATCACGTTGAATTGGTCATTGTGGGTTGCCTATGACTGAAGTAAAGTGCAAGGAGAACCAACTGAAAAAATTTCTGTATGTAGAGAAATCCGAAGCTTTGTACTGAAGTAAGCAAAAGGATGGCATCCAAATTGCTCAATTCAAGCCCACAAGTGAAGATACAATCAAAGAATCAAGGAAGCTATTGAAGATACTGAGGAAGAAATCATGGCTGAACAAGTGGTGGTTTGTACTGATGAAGCTAAAAAAGAAGTGTGCTTGCTCTACTTTGGAAACTGGGCAGCATGTTTGACTAATGAGACCAAAATTAAAAAACTGTAAAAATTAGGTTTCCCTTCACTTGTAGGCACAGGATGAAGCTTTCATCCACCTGACACTCATGCTGGCACAGATTTTCTTATTCTTTTGTTTTAAACTTGTTTTTCTTCATTTAGGTCTTTAAACATCATTTTATGATTCCGTTTTTTTACATATTCCATATTCAGTTATTCCTCGTATCAAATTTTTTTTTTTTCATCAGGAATTCAATGCGGGACTTTTTGATTATCTTATAGCAACTGATGGTAGCCAAATAAAAGAGAAGGAAGAAGTCAAGTCAGAGAATCAAGTCTCGTTACGAAAATCTAAAAAGCACCTCAGGCAAAAATTAGACTCAGAATTTGGAGTAGTGAGAGGAATTGACTTCAAGAATGTTTATACGGTATGCAACTGAATTGGATTCTTAATTTCTTCCTTCAAATGCATCATAATATTTTTACGGGAGAAAAGTTCTTTGTGGGGGAGTGTACCGCCACATGCCGACTCAGGGAGGAGGGCAAAATGACGACCCTCCCCCATGAAAGGCAGAAATCCCGCCCCCAATGATGCCATTGCGCATGCTCTCATTGGCCCCCGTGCACGTGCAGGGGCTACACTCCCCCACAGAGAACGCTTACCCTTATTTTACATAATGTAGAAGCAAATATTTTAGCATCAGTGATGTTGGAGTTATGTGAGATTTATTGTCTTCAAATTCAAACTTGGCAGTGATTCTGAGCACAGCAATTTGGGCTAGAAGAGTTTGGGTTTCTATTATGAAATTAAGTTCTTTACACATCTAGTATGACGACTATTTTTTATGATATTATGATTACATTCCAGTCAACTCTAGGATGTATTTATTGCCTAGCAAGATTTCCGCCCCCCCCCCCCCATTTGTCTCACATATTCTGAAATCTAGATTATGGTAAAAAAAAAAAAAAAAACTGGAATCACAAGACCTATCATGCATAGATCAAATGGGTGAGAGACTAACAAATTCAGGAACTGAAACCAGTACCTGCGAATGTAGAAGAGCAAAGAGAAAAGAAGAGGAGAGAAGAAGAGTAACCGCAAATGAGAAAAACAGTCTCACAGTTGGACCACATCTTCAATCTGTGAGCAACCACTTTATTTATAATGTAGAGCATAATGCCATTTACAATAAAGGACATAACTTATGTGTAAGTAATTCCTAGTAAGAAAAATATAGGACGAAAATACCCCTTACGGTACACATATAGAGAACTTTAATACTACCCCTCGAGCTGAAGCATAGATAGCACTGCGAAGAAATAGTTTTTTGGTCTGGAAATTGAAATTATGTGGTTTCATCAATTGAAAATATTTCATGAATAAGAAATCCATTTGGTAGTTCAATTTTAAAAATGGATTCTGTCTATTTATGATAATAATAAGGGAGAAAGAATACTGCCAGGCAGCGTAGCGTATGCTAGGGCCTCCCTGTGTCAATCTCTTTCCTCCCTCCTATTAAATGACATATCTGCCCTATTGTGGGAGGAGAGAGCTAAACACAGGGAGGCCCTACCATACGCTACACAGCTGGACTGGGAACTCAATCCCATATAGTAGTACATGAAATAGTTGAAATGCATTTCTTCCTAAATAGGTGAAACAGCTCCTCAGCCATTTCAAGATTTTTATTGAAACTGACTTCAACTTCACTGAAACAAGGTGCAAAAATCATACCAAACTCCTTCCGAAATTCGAATCAACCCCTGATATAATTCTCGAAATAAATAAAAGAGAGCCTTAGCAACTCAGAAAAGTCAGAATTGGAAATCTGAATTTAAAAACTTTCCAAAATGCAATCAAGTTCAAGAATAGTAACAAGACAAAAATAGAAAGTGGGTTCGGAAATTGTAACTAGCTGAAAGCAGAATTAGAAACCAGTAGCAAAACACTGCAGGAAATCTAGGTGTTTCAGATTCAAAACAGCAACTGGGATCTGAAAATCAATGGCAGATTTCTGATCTGAGACAGCTTTGAAAGAGGGCTTGACCTAGGAATAGAAGACAGTACAGGAACTGTAGATTAGTAGCAGAAATCACAGATTAGAATGTGGATTCACAGACCTGATTAAACCAAAGAAAAATAATTTATCAGAGAATGTGCCAGAACTAACTTGTAGTTCTGATTTGCTGGAAATTAGAAGAAAGATAAACAGAAAAGAGAGAGATGATTCCAGGCTTTCCACCTAGAACTCGACTAGCATCTCATCAGTCCAACTTGGCATCATCCCACCAGGCTGCTACTGCATCCCACAGAACCTCTCTACACCTCACAGAACTATGGAAGCATAAAGGTAGAATGTATGTCAAAATCGTGGGGAGGGCTTAGACTTCTTTCTCTTATTTATAACTTTGAGAAATAAAGGAAACTCCTCTAAACGCAGCTAAAGAAGAAGTCCTTTTACAACTTGGACTCTTTAAAATAGAAACAGCAACAAAGCAAGTTGGACCTCATAGCTGGCAATCCAGCTTTCTAGAAACTCTTAAGAAAAAGAAATAAAAACTTAGTTTCGTATACTCCTCAATTCCCTTATATTTGGGCTTTTAGACTTGGCCCATTATAATAGAAACCCCAAATACTAAGTACATGACCCATATAACTCATAGGGAACTTAAATCAATCTTGAACTGCAGGTTCAGTTTGCCCAAAACAACACACTTTTCTTCTCTTCTTGCTGGAATTCTGCATCACTAACTGCATAAATCCCTGAGAAAGAACTGATTTGATGATCAGTTCGATACATTTCTTTAAAAACATAAACCCTACTGAATAAGGAACAAATTACTAGTACATTAACTAATCAGTGGTAAATAGGACTTCTAATAAGTAAAAGAAATAACTTCTAAATAAGAACCAAAATAGAATCTGAAGAAAGAAACAGCATTACCTGCTAACACATCTAACTTGATCCGATGACTAACATAATTAAATATATTCGAATCAATTTTGATGGGACCCACTAAGCAACCCAAAAAACACTCAATACAAAAAATCAGCTCTGGAGAGAGAGTGTAGTTAAATATGAAGATCAGAAGCAACTGCTGGCGGATGCTTGAAGCTCTTATGCTCTTTTTCCAATATCTTATCAGATCTGAGGTCTAATGCACCTGCTATTGTTTCTTCCCTTTTATTTTCAGATATATATATAAAAATATATATATATATATTCCCCCCCCCCCCCCCCCTCTTCTTCTTCTTCTTGTTGTAGGCCTTAATCTCCCTTCCACATCTAAAAGATTGCTTCTTGATTCTGCCCATTGAACCGTCCAGGTTTAACATAAACCTAACCTATCTCAGCCCTAGAATCTGGTTAATCAACCATTCTAAAGTTTCTGATTTCACTCTTACATCAGTGTTTTAGTTTTATATCTAGTTATGATCTTTTATTGTGATTTTTTGACCATCAGAGATTGGGGTATAAAGATCTGTATGGCCAAAGTAAGTTCATTTACAACTGTGATGCTACCCCCTCAGGTCAGAGTGGATACAAGTATAATTATCATCAGCCAACTTTAGCGACCACCAATTTTACATTCGCAAGAGCTTGGCTTTAAGATATCTGTGGGTCATTACCAATATTGTTTATGTTTAGTTTGTTTATACCGGGTGGGAAAAAGGTTTTAAGAATTCTGGGATCAATATTTTTGTTCAGGATCAATTTGAGTCCAGTCAAGTATGGTGTTGGTTTGTTTTTTTCTTTGGTGTTCAGTTTAATGTGCAAAGTTAGTTTTGACTGTATGTATGTTTTAGAAGTCTAAATTGAATCTGGAGTGTTATTCCACATCACCTTATCATTGACACATCAACTATTCAGAAGAATCTGTGCTATTGGGTTGTTCTTAAGTTTGATACCTTTTTCACTGGTTTTAGAGAAGGAATTTAGTTATCCTTGAATGCACATTTATTAATGCTGCTAGCAATTAGTAATTGTTTTTCCATCAACACATGTTCAAATGTCATTGAAATTTAGATCCGATTACATTTGGATGTCTGGTGCTTCTGTCTTCTATCTTACTCCTTTTCCTTCTGCATTCCCCCCCCCCCTCAAATACTGGTCCTATGTTGTATTCTATTCTTTCCATTCTGCATGGGTGTTTATCTTGGCTGAAAGATATTGCATTTAGCTTGCCCTGTTGTATGTTTTGTGACAGGTTATAAATTTTGAAATGCCCCCAACTTCTGCTGGATATGTGCATCGAATAGGGCGTACAGGAAGAGCATATAATACTGGTGCATCGGTCTCATTGGTACGTTTGTATAATCAATTATGATACTTTCATACTTGCTTGAGTTACAACAGCCAGTAGAATTGCCTTGGGGCTTCTAGTTCCAAACTTGGGGAAAAGGGATCCCTGCTACCAGTTGAGAAAAGATTATATTACTGAAATAATTCTTGATTTATGATTGGGCATTAATTTTGGCATGTAATGCAACTTGATCAGGAAAAAAAAACTTAGATATTTATTTTTTATTTCCAATATTGCGAATGCATAAATATTTGTCAACTCCTTTGTTGTCACAAGCCTACAAAATGATAGAATGTCTTGAATTATATGTTTTCCATTGAGGGGCATGCAAAAAAGTTTGATTGAACCTGATAATGACGTAGTCAAAAACTTCTGTTGTTTATGGTAGTATCTTATAGTATAATAATGGTTTATACCAGGTTTCTCCGGATGAGATGGAAATTTTTGAAGAGATCAAATCTATGTTGGGAGATAATGAGAGCCAAGACAATTCAAGCTTCATTGCACCATTTCCTTTACTCACTAAGAATGCTGTGGAGTCTTTACGATATAGAGCTGAGGTAAATTTCTAGATTGGAGATATTTGATTGGTATCTTGTGTTGTTGAAGCACTATATTTCAACTTCGATGAAAGGGTTACCCTCATCAGGATCACCATTGTGTGCGGGGGTGGGTGTGGAAATCAAATAATGGAAGAAAAAAAATTGTGGGAGTAACTCCAAGAAATTTCTCTTTTCCTTTTTTATTTCGTGTAATTTGTTGTCAATTCATGGGTTATTTTGTTTTTGTTGGGAAAGGCCAGGATTGCCTTTCAAATGCCCTGTTGAAGTTTGAAACAGGTTTTAAAAAGGTGAAGAATGGCATCTGCTGTTAGAACTTCCAGATGCATGAGGCATAACCTCCTTTGATTTCTGTCAGTACAGCCACTTTTACCCTCAATTAGAGCAGTGTTATTTGTGCTTCATTGTTATTGTTTTGCATCTGGGGCTACTTCATGCACTTTTAACACCTTTGGGGTCAGGCTGCCATTCCAGCAAACAAAGCATATAACCTCTTTTGGTTCAACAATTGCAGGCTTGCAGCATTTAAGGCTGAAGGACTTACTTTTTTTTTTTGTTTTGGTGGGGGGGGGGGGGGGCGCACTGGAAGCCCCACAAAAGGGGGGAATTTATTAAACCTCACTGGGAAAAAGGTTAGATACAATAGATCTTCAGGGAAAGAAGTCTTCCAAAGACCTACTTTTATAATTTTTGGGAAGTATAAAATTTATGTTATTGTGTTCTCTGGGCCTTTTGGCTTTGCTGATTCTGTCACAGCTGTGCTTAAGGTGGCTATGCAAGGCCTGGGGATAGCTATTTCTAAGGATGGTAGGATATTGTAATTTTAAGTGGCAGGGAACATGATTCTTCAAGGTATATGCAATTCATTAGGAGGGCTAGGTCTTTGCTGTTGTAGATTTGCAGGGGAATTCCTCCCTCTATTGGACTATTCAGCTAATAGTCTTGCGAATACTCTTACTAGTGGATAGATAGGAATGTATTATATGTGAGAATGTATCTGATTGGGTAGGGCCTTCCTCTTCCTGTTGTTGTTGTGTACTATTTTCCTTGCATCCTCTCCACTAGTGACCTTTACTTGTTAGCTATCCCCTTCCCCCACCCCTACCCTGATAAAAGAAAGGGCATGTGTCCAGTTATGGATTTTTCCTAGTTTACTCATGTGTTGGAAATGGTCAAATCATGTGTTTCTTTCAATTTCAAGTGTATTGCCTCTCTCTGTATGTGTGTCTTTGTGCTCTTTTCAGTTATGGGCATCCATTGCCTGGTGTGTGCCCGGTGATAGGTATGAAACGGACACCTTACCCCATGTCTCACTCATTGAGGTGAACTTCAATTGCGTTGGTGCTTTGTACGTGTGAGTGATATATTTTCTACGTCAGTTATTAATAGGCATATGCATGAGTCAAGAGCATGAAACACATAGAGGCCTTTAGTTGGTTTCTTCCAGCACATCACCCTGAGTTGACCTCAATGACCTGGTAGTACCTGCCACGATACTGACCTTATAGAGGTTTGTTGCTGTGAATATTACTCAAATGATTTGTGATTTGCTTATATTTAATTTGCTTCTCTCTCTCTCTCTCTCTCTCTCTACAGGATGTTGGAAAAAGTGTAACAAAAGTTGCAATAAGAGAATCACGGGCTCAGGATCTTAGGAATGAAATTCTAAACTCTGAGAAGTGAGTAAGATTTCTCAAACAACATTTTATTCCAATTGTAACTTGCAATTTCAGTAAGACGAGGCCAAATGAAAAAAATACAAGGAAGTAATACTCTCTCTCTCTCTCTCTCTCTCTCTCTATATATATATATATATATATATATATATGTATCTCGTGTCCTTGTGGACTGCAGTCAGTAGGAATTTATCTTTCCATATGGAAAACCCAGATCAGAGGACCTTTTTCTCGTGTGATTGAAACATGCCAAATGAGGAGAGGGTGACAAAGTGAACACAAGTAACTTTTAGGAAGAATTATCATTAGTCGAAGGTTGACATCTACCTTCTTTTGGTTTACCCTAATGCAATTTGCAAAAATACATTTTCAAAGAATTTCTTCCATCAATTGATGATTTCAAGGTTTAGATGCTATGAAATGAGTTTTGGTGAATATTGAACACACTAGGCGTACACAGGTAGTTTATTTGTCTAAGTAATTTATATTGACCATTTCCCTATCTTAGTCCTTACCGACTCTTTTCTTCTGTTTAGGTTGAAGACTCATTTTGAAGCTAATCCAAAGGACTTGGGTAATGGAGTTCATTGATTGGATATTTGGCTTAATATGCATTGATATTCTTCTAGTGCCATATAATTCTAACGATCGAATTTGATGCTGGGTTGAACAGATCTACTGAAGCATGACAAAGTGCTGAGCAAAAAAGAACCTCCTCAACACCTAAGGGCTGTGCCTGAATACCTTTTGGACCCAACAACTCAGGAAGCCAGCAAGATTGTTAAGCTTGCTAGAGCTGCAATGGGAAACACCAAATCCGCTCATCGACCGGGACCAAAGAAAAAATTCAGGAAAAGTGGAGATCCTCTCAAGACCTTTTCTGCCGAGGTGTGCATTTTTTCTTCTTTCCCTAACCTCTAAGCCAGACTGTAATCATGATCCATCTGAAGTGCAATTGTGGATTTGCTTGAATATTACCACAGGCACCAAAGAGATCCAAAGGGAATAAGAGGAAGGGAAAAGATGGGAGCGATGACCTTAAGCAGAGGAAGAAACATTCTGTCTGAATTTTTTTCCCTCCCTTTCTGTAGATATTTAAAACCTGGGGATGGAAATACCCCTACAATTTTGTTCTAAATTATTTAGTTATATTCATGAATGGGTTTTTTTAAGCGGCTCCTCAGCAATTCAAGAAACACATTGTTTCCGTCACTCTTTTTTTAGGGAGAGGGTTCTCCGACCAAGCAGACATAGGGAACAAACCAATGAGGTATTGTTTCATTCATTGGAGGGCAGCAAGGTCATTTCATGTGAAGAGGAGAGAGGCTCAGGCATAATTTTATGTTCGCTAGTCCTGGCCAGGGTTTTATTAATTGGGATCGGTATCGGTGGTCAGGGTTTTAGTAATCGGTTTCGGGATCTGTATTAGTCTTGACCGATACCAATATGATACTTATAAGGTTCGGCCTGTATCGGTCCAAATTGTTCAGTTCTACCCTTAAATTCCAAGAAAATTTTGTTTTATTTACAATTTCCCCCCTGGTCAATACCATTGGATTGGTATCGTATTGATCACAAATCAGTATTGATCTCTATCGATGCCGATACAAATAGGTGGATCCGATACCAATTCCTTGAACTATGGTAGTGGCAAGGAGTGGATCTTCCTCTCAAATCATCTAACACAAATGAAAGATGGTCTTTTAAGGGAATGGAAGAGCAGAGATCCCTATTTGTTTATTTTGGGGGGGGAGGGGGGTGTTGTTTGTTGGGTTACCGGGTTTGGGTTGGGGAAGCTAGGTGAAGTGTGCATCCAGGAATCTAAGGTTATCATTATTCCCTCAATTATATGTTGAAAAGCAGAAATCCTATTGGCTTCTATTTTTCCAAGTTTTTATTGGAATTTTTATCTTCTCAAGTGCGGTGCACTGCCCAGTTCATCACACCTGAGCATTCGACGGTGGTCATGAGTTTGAGAGGATGAAATTTAAAGGTGCACAGCACAGTGCACCGTTGATTGCACAAGTGAGGTGCACTCGGCAGTGCACTGCACTTGAGAGGATAAAGATCAGTTTTCATGGTTATGTAAATCCACCCAAATGATTGAAGGCTTCCTTACCGGAGAAGGTTTTCCCTGTATGGAAACAAGCCCCTAAACTAGAGTCAGAGAACTCTTCCAGGGACTGGTGCTGCCTATATTTGCCACATGACAACTCTGTGGTTCTAGGCACCCCAGAAGCTTTCTTGGTCAACTATCTAATGGATGGTAGTGATTGTCCATATCAGTCCATGTTGAAATCAGAGGAATGACCTCTAGTGAAGGAAGTGGAGTGATTTCAGATGCTCTATATCTTATGTTTGCAGCTTCAGTGCTCCACTACTCTTTATCCAATCTAGCTCACAAAGTACACTTTGCATAAGCCACTGCCGGGTCTGGGGAGGGTCATAATGTACACAGCCTTACTCCCACTTCCCAACTCAAACCTACGACCACTAGGTCACAATGGAGCAACCTGTTGTGCCGAGATCCAACCTCTTAGTATGTTTCTCTTTGCTGAGCAAAAATTGTCTTGCCAGGTCAAACCAGCCCGGTGTTATATTTGAACCGGTGACTAGATGTGGCTTCCCCTCATGATTCATTTGAGCAAACATAATGAAAATAAGCACAAACCTGTGAATATAAATTACATTGTTTGCTTTGTAAAACAAAAGAAAGAGATTTCAATGAAATAATTGAACAACATGAATATAAAATACAGTAAACAAAGGAATAAATTCATGACGGAATTGGATGGGACAGCTTCTTTGTGCAACTCCTTGGTATATGGACAATCTGAAAGTTTGGTTCCTTTGGAATTGTTGCAGGTCTTTTACCTCTTGAACATGACCTTATGGCTGTTGCTTTACTGATGGTGTTTGTGTTGCCATTGCCAGTTGGCTCTACTACTTCCCTGCGCTGTGAAATTGCTGATGAAGTTTCTTTTATTGTGCTCAACTGGCTAGTTGATGCTAGTGGAACTGTTGCCTTGCTGCTTGCTGAAGCCATCCTGACAACAGAAACAAAGAAAAAAGCACAAACGAGGTGCTTAGTTCAGTCTCAGTGGAGATCAAACTCTCTCACCATCCACAATGACATAACATAAACATGATAGCTAAAAACCTTGGAGGCTTGACAAGTTGTTGCCGCAAGAAAGGTGATTTAGCCTTTTTTGAGCTGCTCTCTGCTTTTTGGCCTGCTCTCTCCTTACCTTCTTCCCACTGAGGAGTCACATGTTTCAAAGGCAGAGTCAAAGGATTAGGTTTAGAACAAGTCTCAGATTGATCAACCTCTAAATGTTTCCTCATGAAAGAAGAAACAAGTAATCATGTTACCTTCTGGCTTTTTCGAATGGTTGACATCACTTTTGTCTCTGTTGCACATTTTGATGTTTTAAGATGTGCATTTTTCAGTTGTTGCTGCAAAACACACCATCATCTTATCAGCTTAATAAATGCAGTCTACGTTAAAAATGAGAGATTATTATTCTGAGTTCGAACCTTTTTAACTCTTTTTCCTGATTCAGTTTGGTTGGTGGCTTCATGGGACTTCTCAGTTTTCTGAAATCATTAAACCAAAAATCAATATAGATTTCTACCTATCCAGTTATGGGAAAAAGGGAGGGTGGGGGACTAGATGGGACAAGATACTCACTTGAGTCTCCATCAGATGTCTTCTCTGCAACCTTCCAGTAGATAACCTTTGGACTGTTGTTGCATTTTCTTTGGAAGGAGCAAGAAAATGCAACCTTCTATCCAGGTTTGCCTCCTTAAGAATGCCCCTTTCCTAATATAAGCTTCATGTCATCAAACGACTGTTGTTACTAACAAAGGAAATATGTCTTGCAATATTTCACTTACATCAGTCCGTAGCCGGAAAGGTTTAGGGTTTGTTAGCTTTGTTTTCTTGTACTTTTGGGCACCAGTAGCAGCACAAGTAACCCTTTTACCAAGCTCTCGAATGACCTGCACCATGATCAAATGCAGTTGGATCAGGGAACTACACATTTGTATAAACAACAGTAGATAAATATGTAAATCTAAGTAATTACCTTCTTAGACTTTTCATGAGCTTCACGCTTGCTCAGGATCTTTGTTTTAGAGTGGCTATTATTGATGTTGATTTCTCTGTTATCAGTTTGAAATTAACACATTCTTAGCACAAATATGTAATTTGTGTGAAGATTGTGTGAAGATCTGCAAGTAGTTCTAATATGAAAGGAGAAACGAGTGGTATGGGGCTGATACCTGTTATCATCAGGCAACAAAGCATTTTCTTTATCATCACTTCCCACGGCATAATTCTCAACTCCTGCTACATTGGGAGTTTGACGTTTGGGAACACCAACTTCTAAATCTTTCCGCCCCTCATAATTCGATCCTCTGTCCTCTGAATTTGAAAGTAAGGCTGTGACATTGCTTGAACTTGCTACTGGATTCTCCCCAATTGGATTATTTTCATCTCGAGTAGAAGTTGCAACTAAATTTTCTGAGGCCTTTACAATTATTAGGGCCTTGTCATTTTCATTATTTCCGGAACTACCTGATACAGAAGATACTTCTAAGGAGCCATCCCTTGATTTTCCATCAATTTCCATATCACTGGAGTCGTCATCAATCCCTTCATGGGTCAAAGATTGATTACATTTAGGTAAATTGGCTTTGGTTTTGCTCTTCAGACATCTTGAAGATTCTGCAACCTGGCCATCCTTGGAATCTTGAGAAATTAATGAAACCTCAGCTTGACTTTGGAGCTTTCTGGGCCTCAAATGTGCTTTGGAAGTAGGAACCTTGTTACTAGCATTGTACCTCGATGATACAATACGTGAACGTCCCTGCTTTTGTTGACTGGTTATCTCAAGCTTCTTCACCTGTTCACATAATTCTGTGACTGGATTATGCGAATGTAACGAAGTTTTCACCCTTTCATTTTTCTTTGGTGTGTGGAATATCAGGGCCTTCGAGACCACTCTATTCTTTGTCAATGAAACAGCTGTTTTGGGGTTCTGAGCAATACGCAAAGGATCTGGACCTGGGAGGCACTTTTTATTCCTAGGAGTCGTCATAGCCTTTGCAGCAACAGAAGATTGCTTAGCCTTTGCATTTGAAGCTGAGTTAAGCCTAGATATTGGATGGGTTTTTGACGTTGTATCAGCCATCTTTTGAGAAGCCAATGTGATTGCAGTGAATCTTGATATTCTATTCTCTGAAGATTTTGCTGGTGCTGATTGGGGGCATTTAATATTTGCACTGTGAAGAAAGAAAAGAGATAACAAATATATGTCAAAGCAAATCCAATTTAAGTGTACAGAAACCCAAAAAGAAAAAAAAAAAATGAAAACCCTGCAATCTGATGGCTTTACTTACTGTGGAGCTATTCTACTCAATGCCTTCTGAAGTTTTATGTTGGGGCTCCTTGCTGCCATAACCTGTACAATTTGAGAAGGTTATGTCTGAAATGATGTATCAACCATGTTAATGAAAAGAAGTAACGGCTAGAAATAGCTCACCCGAAGAACGAAACTTCTATAAAGAGCATCAGGATCCATGTCTTCTTCATGCTTCTGATCGCATCCTGAAACACAATTAACAGGCTAATTAGAAACACAAGCATAAATTTGAACTTGGAAAGTGAAATCTGTTAATAAGACTCAATTCACTGCACAAATTGGGGAAATAATGTAAAATCCAAACAAAAATATGAAAGTATTAGAATTTTAAAGACAAAGGAGTTTCTGGATTGCATAGATAAAGAAGATTACCAAGCTAAATCAACACTAAGCTACTAAAGCAAGTTGAAATCAGAGAGATAAACCCATGAAACTCAAAAAATTATTGTAGAAGGTAGGGAAAACACAAATTACTCGCATCTTTAGTCGTGAGTAATGAAAAGCAGGAGAAACAGAAGTCAACTTAAATTCTAAAAGATTTAAGCAAATCATACATTAGATCTGAGCTTTAAGTAAGTACAATTATGCCAGAAACAGAAAGAGAATACTTTTAAGGATAGAAAATTAAAACCAACAGAGAAAAATTAGAAATAACGTAATTACCATCAAAGAGTAAATCCAGAGCAGATGACAGAAATACTATCAGATTCAGAGAAGATGACAAACAGAAATGTTTAACTCACCGACACGCAAACAAAACCAGGAACGATCGTCTGGAAGAGGTGGATGGGGAACGGTAAAATCAACATACTTCGGCGCTTCAATCTTCTCATAGAACTCCTCGTCATCATCCTTGTTCAACTGTGCTGATCGATGCTTTTCCATTGCTTTCGATCTAACGGGACTACAAGAACCAGAAAAGAAGCACGGTAGCTGAGAGAGAGAGAGAGAGAGAGAGAGACGCGTTGCTTCCTTCTTTTAGTTTTGCTCACAAGGGTTAGATACCCGAGGAGGTTTAAATGCAGAGAGAGAGCTCTGTAAGTAGCCGTTGGACTTGGAGCGGCGTTTCTTCGGATAAAGTACAATTTATTGTGAAAATTGAATCTTTAGGGGGCCTACTAGTAAATTGAATAAAATGCAATTTAAAGAAGACAAGGGGAAAAGTTGGAGAAAACATAATATTCTTCGAACAGGGTTGTTGTTATTCGGGTGAAAGTGAACAGTTTGTAAGATTTCCTAAATTCACTTTCCTCACAATATCCTTAGTCAAACGTTTCAACTCAACTTGGCTGAGGGCAAGTTTAGGTAATTTAACCAAATTGAAGAATTCCCGACCAATCGTCGAAATAAGGGGCAAAATTGGTACATATGGCCCTTAAGGCCTTAACCGTTGACCCTGTTCGAAAACCAGAAGAAGAGAGTACTGTAATATATTCAAAGATGCATGGATCAGAATCATGGGAAGCTACAAACTGCCGTTGGATTGGAATAATTGGTATATGCTTATTTCAATCCTATTCCTACCATAGATAGAGTCAGTTTTGCCGTGGAACTGCTCGCATAAGATAGTTTCAAAATTTTCTCATGGTGCTTAATTACTCATATTGTAGACATGGTTTTAGTTCACCGTATCGGAACGGCCAATATGACATATGATATAGATACGCATCAGCTGGTATCAATCCAGTAATCGAATTGACCGAAAATTCAAAAACAGAGCACATTTTGGCCAATATCACGATACATATCAGTATTGTATCGTATCGGTATTGATCACGGGTAATCCGTATCATCATATTGCTACCTAAGATCCTGATTGTAGGCGTATTGTTCAATCATCAATCACAAAATAGATGAAACACTCACCGAAACAACACTGCTAACGTGTTGGACGTAGACCTCGACTTTGAACACACTCTGGCCAATGGCCAGCAAAGGAAAACCGGATATATGTTTGATTCAGACTTCAGAGCAACTTCACACACCAAGGCCTCATATTGTCTTGTCGCGATCTAGCCCGGCTTAATGCACACTCATGTGTGAATAAATCCCACCCCCACCCCTATTGAGCTCCTCTCCAGGTAGCATCCAGCCTTTGGGCTGTGCTGCACACATCCTTAGGCATGCATCGAGATGTGTGCAGCACAGGCCAACCCTTGGATGCCCCCTAGGCACAACCCCACCCCATTCCCTTTAGAAACAAGAAAGTATAGGGAGTCTTTCTTCAAAAGAGCGATACCCTTGTAATTCTCATTTTACAATATCAACCACTCTACTTTCTTCCACAAACAATGTGAGACTTAACATTTTCCACTACTTTGCTTTCCAATAAACGGGATGTAAAGGTTCAAACCTTCTTGAAAACAAAAACAATGAAGTATAAAAGAGATATTTTGAAACCTTTTCAATCTTTAAATGAATATAATTTCTTTTTGTATTTGGAGATAGTTTTTTATTTTAAATAATTTCTATCAAAATGATCTAAAGTTGGAGAAGGAAATCAAGCAATTGATCATCTTGCTTGTGAAGGGCTCTACTAGAGATTGCTACGCTGCGCTTGGACAGATTCCTTTATACCCTTCTCACACAATAAACATAGAGCCCACACTGACATTGTCTCTCCTATTCTAATCATGTAAACCCCAAATGGACCCCATATATGAATAATACTAGGGGTATCAAATGGTTGGTTCAGCTCGATTTCGTCTGAGCTGAATCGATTTCAGTCTCGGAATGAGTGAGACCAAAACCAAACTGTTAAGAAACTTTGGTTTTTTGTTGATTTTGGTTTCGATCCGGTGTGGTTTTGGTTTATTTCAGTTTTTAATATCGGTTTAAATCGATTTATTTTCGGGTTTGAACCACAATCAAATCTTACATTCATAACTTATAGTGAGAAACTATTCGATAAAAACACTTTCACCAAAAGGGTTAGTTTCAATGTTTTGACCGACTAAACAAGCACCAGCTTCATGCCTTCATGGCTTTCTCTTTCTCTTGAAATTTCTTTTTGAATTAACCTTTGCATCTGAGTCTGAAGGTGACGCTAGCAACTTGGCACCAATAGCAGAGCTCCAGAGAGATCTTTCAACATCAGATGCAGTGAAGGTGTCCCCTTCCAAACTCAGTTCCTGCAAAGACCATTACAAAAAGCATCAATAGACCCAGTGGGCTCTACAGATTACCTTCAGAGATTTACTAGCAGTATCATTTTCTACATAAAGGTAAATAACTGCATACAGAAAGAGACAAGCATAAGAACAGACGTTGTAAGTCTACACTTCCTAATGGATGGTCACAAAGAGAAACTCATGCTGAAGTATGAGAAATGAGATCATTTCATAAAACTCCGAGAAATACAGATGCAAGAAAAAAAAAAAAAGGTTAAAATCATACAGAGCTGACAACGTTTCAGCTTTTCAATCCACAGAAGATGGTCATGTTAGTCAAATGTTAGACAACTCCATTAAGATTGGCTATGGGCAAATACATAAGAAAAAAGGGATGGAAGCAGACTGGGACACAACAGTAGGCTACCATGGGCCTTGCGATTGGCTGATCAACTTCAACCTGACTTACCACCTCAAATCCAAAAGTTTATTAATTTCTTTGTAACCTTCCCTAGTCTCAATTTACTTCTACTAGACTGAAACAATCCCAGATGGTTCATGAAAGGCTTCATTGATTAACTGAATGTTTGGTTAGCACTACTAGAATTACATTAGCGATTCCATGTAAAAAGGGTTTGGCTAGCGTTTTTTTGCGGTGTTGGCTGCCAACCTGATGCACCAACCCTCCTCCTTCATCTGGGCTTGGGACCGGTAGCAAACACTAGCGGAGTTGTTGTGTGATCAATCATAAATAAAGGTGATATAACGGATGATGTTTCATAGAGAATTAAAATAGGATGGATGAAGTGGAGAGGTGCAGCAAGAGTGTGTTGTGATCAACATATTCCTCTAAAACTTGAAGGAAAATTTTATAGGACAGTCATAAGACTGGCTATGACGTATGGTGCGGAATATTGGACAGTTACACTTAGTGTAGCTGAGATGAGGATGTTGAGAAGGACGCAAAACTAGGAAAGATAAAATAAGGATGATCATATTAGAATTGATTTGGGAGTAGCTCCGATACATGATAAGCTACGAGAAAGTCGTGTGAGATGGCATGGCCATGTTCAACGGAGACCTTTGGATGCTCCAGTACAAAATAGTGATTTGATTCAAAGAGAATGAGCTAAAAAAGCCAGGGGCAGACCTAAAATGACTCTAGGAGAAATGGTAAGGAAAGACATGCATAGCTTAGGCCTTATATCAAGTATGACCTCGAACAGAGCTGATTGGAGGGTACAGATCTATGTATCCAACCCCATTTAGTTGGGATAAGGCTGAGTTGTTGCTGTTGTAGAATTACATTAGCAATTATGTCACTTAGCCATCAATGTTATTGTTTCTATATTTGATTACATAAACCACTACTTGTAGATATAAAATAAGATGATATGTACAGATAAAGCAGTAGAAAGAAAAGCATCAGATGCCTCCACTGTGCCCCATTTCAACTAAGGCCAATGAAACTTCTTATCATTTCCCTTCCATGTCAAGTATAGAACTGTGCCCTTCCTCCTCAACATGGTTGGTGGGGGGTAGGTAGGATGAACCCTAATTTCAAGCTAAACACCCCTTGACAGGATCTCAAGCCACCCAAACTAGAAAAGTCAACCTTCTCAGATGAAGGTGAAACTCAGACAATCAATCACAGATAATTATTAGAGATGTCTTCCTTCAAAAGATGGTAATGATCCATCGGTCGGTTAAAAGTAACAGAGGATTTAATCAAATCTGAAATTCAATCCAGCAAATAGGAGATCTCAAATTAAACAAGATCAGAAAATCAGATCAGCTTATAAAGTTGGTCGAATGATCCTTTATAGGGGTATAACAGTTGCTGAAAAACCCAGCCAGATCCAATGGTCAGATCTGCTGAAGTGGACAACTCCTACTGACACTAGGACGGGTCAAATTCAGTCAAACTAAGAATCAGATAAATGATCACATCACAGATTTATGAAACTCAACAGAAACTTGATCTATGATAATGATTTTAGTTGAAACACATCATTAAACATAAGAAGATTAAATAGTCTTCAAAGTAACACGAACCAAATCCCACTAGGAGTATCCACACGACAGATAAAAACTTGACAACAGATTAATGAGTAGAATACTGACCATATAAGATTGTTTAAGTCAGATCTTGAATCAGACCTGTAGAAAGCTCGGATTCTAGCAGTCCTAGTGAGAGTAGGAAAGCCTCTATTGAATCAACAACCTTCAAAAGAAGATCAAGAGAATAGAAAACAGTACCTTAATAGCAGTAAAAACAGAGTATAAGGAGAAGAAGGATAATAATGGCTTTCCACCAACTGGATCAGAATCCCACTGTCCAAGGCTTCTCACCAACAGGATCAGAATCTCCCTGTCCAATCTTCTCACCATGACTGAATCATACAAGACTCATGAAGAAAACTTCTAACTTTATTCATCATAAATCGTCTCTGAGCGAATGCCTCTTACAAGTTTTATATAACTAAATTCAGAATCATAATCTAACTAGAAAAAGCAAATTCTATTGCTAAGCAACAATAATAAGAAGCAAACGAATAAAAAGAATCCTTCTCACACAAGGTGAGGGAATTCAAAGCCTATAAAACATCTTAAAATTAAAAAGAATGAACTAACTAAGCCTAATCCCGTATGACTAATTTCTACCCATATTTTAGGCCCATTACAATGAAAACAAATGGGATCAAAGGCCCAACACATACATAACCCAACTCAAAGCTTATTTCCAATAAAAATCCCTTTAGGTGACTTATCTTCATCAATGGTGATATTGGAAGTGTTCAGTGTTAAAAATTTGTTGTCCCTACTTCATCCTCCATTCTCAACTAGCCAGCACTGTCACACCAGCAACAACAAAATTGAATAAGAACTGATTAAATTCAAAAGTTGAGAAGCGCTGAAAAACTGCATCTGGTTCAGTTTTCCTCTATTGTGTATGCCCCCATTGGTGCCTGAACTAACTGATCCAGGACATTTAGTTCAACAGAGGTTTCGGAAGAGTACCATTGACCTTTGGCCATAAATGAGAGATGTATTGGGGATGATCAGGCTAGCTTGTCAAGGATCACACTCTCACAGCACCATTGAAGGCAACCATATGAGCAAATCCAACACTGATATACAAAAGTATCTGGGCCCTAATCTGCATACACTTTGTTTTCGGAAGAAACTAGAGCAATTTGTTCCTAAGGTAAACCAAAGTACACAACTAGGACTACTCTAAGCATTGACAACATATTATAATACAAGCAACCCCCTAGCCATATTTACTTGAAACCAAAGCTTACCAAAGCATCATTGAATTTGAGCCCCAAATAACAACCCCAACACATATTTGGAGTAACTAAAGCAACCAGATCGTATCCTAAAGAAACCTCTATTTGAGCTAGCAATACAACCTCACCATGAGAAATCCTCACTTCAGCCCTGTCAAGAGTAATAATGGTGCTTGATTGGCAGTCTTCCAGCTGGACAGCAGATCATCACATATGTGTACGTTATTACGTTTGAATATACAGTTAGAGGATGACTTCTGACAATCGCCAAAACCCGATCGCCACTACTCACTCGTTAAACATCACAACATCCAAAATTGAATGGTTTCTTGGGCCAAGGATCAGACTTCCTTGCAGGGAAAGGCAATATGGGAGAGGAAATGTGAATTTTTAAAGACCTTAGAGTTGATAGTTTACTTTGGCATTCATCGGTTAACTGGATCCAGTCCCCTTTGAGTTCCTAACTAATATACCAGAACCGATTTTCCTCTCATAAAGGAGGCTTATGATTAGAAAGAAGAATCATGTATGTAGTATTCTCATCTATGAAGGATAATTTTAATTATGGTATTTTGATTTTGCTAAATTCAGTTATAATTTTTTAACTGCCAATTTTTGCACTGGAAATCAGGGTTTCGAACCCCATAATACGCTAGAACACTTGCAAGCTAAATATTATGGCCACAGACTAGAGGCTTACAAATTTAAATGCATCACGGTCTGAGTGAGTAGACCTAGATGGTTGTTGAAATTTCTAAAAGGACAAAAGTAACTCTAAAATGACAATGAAAATCATTTAAGAGTTATTATTCTGGTGTTTTGATCATTTTATATGCTTCAACAACTAAAATAATGCAAAAAGTGGGAATGGGCCAGGTTTTTATTTTTGGAGGGTCTAATAGATACGGTAATTAAACAATGGGTATTTTTAGTTAGAAATATTTCTTTGTGGGTTTTTGGGATTCTTTTCCCAAAATATATACTCCTTTCTCCATTTGAACAGCCACTCTGCCAGAGCCTTTATCTTCTGACTCCTTGAATAGTTGCAATTTGCATAAACAAAAAGCCAGATTTCAGAACATCCAGTAAAACAGAATAGTGAAGGGAAGTTTGATTACAGAGTTGGTAAATGGAAAATTAAATTACGGGAACCTCACCAACCTTTGCTTTGGCTTGTAATTTCTCAGTAAGCAAGACATACTGTTTCAACGTATAATCCTTCGAGTTACCCAGAGCCGCCAGCATAGCCTAACATATATTACACATCAAAATTCAAATCCAGTAATAACGAGGATGGAACGAAATCAATCCATGGCAACTTAATTAAAAAAAATGTAATGAAATATTTTAGCAGCAAATGAAGAGGGACACAGGTTCTACAAAAACGCAAAACCAATTTCACCTCATCGGACATGAAGGGCGCTGCATCGGGTGCGTAAGCAGCCAGAACGGCAGAGGCAGTAGCTGGGCCCACTCCTTTCAGAACAGTGAGCTCGGAAATAGCTTTCGAAATATCAGGAAGAGATTCAAAGGCCTTTTGAGAAGCAGATTTCACTAGGGTTTCGTCCAAAGATGAAACGAAATCCAAAAGTCGCGGCCTACGATTCAGAAAACTTACTAAGAGCGGGTAGGTAACGAGAATTGATGAAATGTAGTAGCTCCAAAGATGAAGCTAGAATATTGGTAAAACTAAAATACCTCCATTTCCCTCTGGTAAGCTTCCATTGCATGAGCTTGGACAGTTCTGGTTTGGCGATGTAAGGCTTAGGGTTTCTTTCGCGTAACAGCAAGGGAAGCTGGTTCCGATAGAAATCGTCTAGTTCAGGGAGACCTGGTTTGTTGAGTGATTCCAAGCGGCTCTGGTAACACGACAGCGCGTCCTTCCATACGCTTATATCAGAGCACGCAAAATCCATGACTGTTAGAAGTTAGAACTAATTTGAGGTTTTTGGTTTTCTGCTTTCACTCACTTTTCCTTTTGTCCGCTTTCCGTTATTACGATATGCAGTCTTAGTTTCGGCCTCTAGCAGTTGAGCGGTGCAGCTCCGCAGCAGAGCAGTTAGCAGTTACCACTTACCACTTGAGCATCTTCCGCCATGGTATGGTTTGAACTTTGAAGCATTGGAATCGGAATCCAAGGAATCGATTTGGATTGCTTGAATCGTCTTATTTTGGGGTGGAGTCAGGACAAAAAATTTCTGGCCCTAAGTTAGGGCCGAGCTAAGCTGGGTCAGGGTTGAGCCCGGTTCTACTCTCTTCCTCTTCTTCTTGTGTGATTTTTGATAGAAGTGATAAATGGACTTGATGAGATCATCAATAATTGAAAATAGGATAAATTACATATCACCTCCTGATTTTCAAACAAAATTCATATCACCCTTAATTTTTGAAAAAACTTAAATCATCCCTTAGTTTAGACCCCAATATGACAAATTAGTCTCTACCATTAGTTTTATGGTGTTAAATGATGATGTCAATCAGTTAAATAAATTTAGGGTTAATTTCACGGACACCTCCTATAAGTATACAATATATCACAAACATATCAAAACTTATTAAAATATCAACCTTCCCTCTGACATTAAGCACAATTAGCGCTCAAAGTTAAAATGTTCATTTTACCCCCTTAGTTATACAAATAAAAAAATGAATAAATTACATCTAAGGTGCTTTAAGTTTGAAAAAATAACATTTGAGCCGAAGTATCCTAACTTTGAAAAGTGACGTTTGAGGTGCCTTATTAAGGTTAGTCGTACTCCAAACTCCAACCACCCACGCTGTTTTGGTTTTCTAAAACTGAGTCATTGAACGAAGGATTTGAAACCCTAAAGTTTCAAACTTATTTTGCTGTTTGGAAGTCCTGAACTCTTCTTCCTCTTAATCTTCACTCCTCTGCAACAATTGGATCAAGAATTTCACGAGCAAGGCACATGAGGTGGCGAAGAAAGCCACAACTATCCCATTCGAGATAGTTTTTGAGAAACATGGTGTTGCTGCTGCAATTGCGTCTGTGGATGGAGCAGAGTTGTGGGTAGATGCCTTAGAAATGGGTTCCCCAGATGCTTTAGGAGCTGAATTAAGGGTCACAGAGAATGGCTCTACCATTTGAGCTTTCTTGAATCTATCAAGTCCAGCTCTCCCATACATTGTATTTCTTTCAGGAATGTCCTTACAGAAAATTCAGTGACACTTCACCCGATACAACATTAAGATGCAGCTCTTCATAGCAACAATAGAGTCGAGCCACCTCGCATTGCACTCATCTCCAATCTACCACAGCAGAAGGGATCTCCGCCAACCAAAGCAAAGCACCAAATCTATATATACGAAACATCCTCACCCGGAACAGTAAGGTTAAGATTCAAAGTTCAATAAACCGACTGAAAGTTTAAAAAAAAAAAAATTAATTAATTAGGGGAGTGGAGTACAGGGGTGGTGGGCAAAAGAGACGGAAGAAGGAATTAGTAATTCTCGAAGAAAACCCATTCATCTGAGAGGAAGAAGACGACGGATGAGTTAGGGTTTTGTCTTGGGATTCAAAACCGGTTCGGTCCTTTTGATCTGGTCGAATCGGTTCATGTTGGTTTGACAAGAAAACCCATTGTTTAATACTTTAAAGGGTACTGTGGGAAGTTGACCTGTGGTAAGGGTAATCTTGTCATTATAAAAGAATTAACAACAACTTAACTGCACAGACTTAACGGAGTGGACTAAGTTGAAATGAAAACATAAAGTAAGGGTAGTCTATGATATTTTTCAAAAGTTTGGTATGGCTGTGATATATATTGTATATTTACAGGGGGCTTGTGAAATTAACCCATAAATTTAAATCTCTAAACTACCCTTGATCAATGTTGAAGATGAAGGAAGGGTAGTATTGTAAATTTACTTCTAATGTTTTAGTATAAAGGTAAAATAGTCCTTCCACACCAATAACCAACAGCAGACTAACACTATTACTGTAGAAGTGGTGATTTGAGTTTTTTCAAAAATCAAGGAGTGATCTGAGTTTCATTTGAAAATCAGGAGCTGACATGTAATTTACCCTAAAAATACAACAGTTGAATATGTATTTGAACAATCAAGTAAGATTTGTGCAATTGCTTCCATCCTCCTATTTATGTATAAGGATGTGAAAATCTAGAAAAGATTTCTCTCATAGAGGTTAACCAGATTTTGCAGAATGTACTCTCACGAGTATAATCTTATGTGTCAAGCATAAATTTTAACTACTTGTGTTGCTTTCTTCAAATTAGTTGATGCAAAAAATGCTAGATTAATGTTCATATTATGGTCATGTTAATACTTGGACAACAATGACACTCTCATTGCCTAATCCTTTGTCCTACGATTAAAATAAAGAATCTTTATATGATTAGAACAATACATCATAATCCATACTAGTAGAGATTCAACATGGTGATTATTACATGTTTTTAGTCCTGGAACTATGTAAGTCTGTTATTACTTTAAGATTTTGGTTTCCTTAAATTATCGTTATTGATGTTTCTCTAAGATTCTTGTCAAGGCCAATCAGGGTTAGCCTAGCCCGACCCTGAGGGCAGGTCAAGCTTAGATTTTTCAAGCTCTAAATCAAGGCCTGGTTGAGCCTGTAAGGGGACTCAAGGTTGAGCTGGAGTTTTAAAAAGCCCGGACCAACCCGATCATGTTGCAACCTTAGTCTTATTCAAAGAATTTGATGACATCTAATACCTGACTCTAACCAATCTGTCTGACAGTGTGGCCCTACACTAGGGTGGTAGCTAATAGGAGAGCGATAAAGTATCTATAGGGATGGGATTTATGCTTTTTCATGGGGGTAGGGCTGTAAGTTTGCTAACGAGGGTTTCAACTTTTGGCCTGACTAGTCATAGGGACATCAGCATACATCCTAACACGTGCACCAGATCAGCATTGGATCCTATGAGAAATATAAAAACTATGAGGCTGGCTCCAAAGGGGTAGGGGGAGTTGAACTCAAGACGCATGTCGATTAGACATGCTCCCTTACCGACTGAACTATAAGGTTTTTTTTTTCAAATTTTTTTTTACATATTTACATTTTTATTAAAAAAATCGACAAAGCATGCCTCTATTCTCCTAAATTTATGCGATGGGATAAAGAACGACGTGCATCGTAGGAGTGCTGCTCATGTTCTTGTACGTCCTAGATGGGTTGTGATTCTTTGTAGGTGGATGTGTAATGGAGAAAGATAACTCAATTGGGTTTTGGATATGTTGAAAAATTAAAAGTCATACGGAATATCCCAGTTTCTTCCTGAATAGGATGGGTGAAATTCATTTTGCAGGAATATCTCCTAACACTACTAAATAGGACGGTGAAAATCTGCTATGGGAAGCGAGACTCCATGTAAAGTACAAGCAACGACAAATGGACCGAGATAAGCTAAAGTTCTTAGCACTCCAAATTGGGGGTAAATTGTAAAACACACTAAATGCAAGTTTTGTTAGTATGTCTTGGAAAGTGTCCTGTAAAACCGAGTAATTTTTAGCAAGTCTTATCGGTACTCGTTTATTCTATATTTTGTTGATCTCGGATAGTATCATTCTATTGAACAGTACCACCAAGCCTCGCTACACACTTGACAAAATGTTTCTCTCTTTTTGGATTTGATTTCGTAAATGAAAAGATTGTTTACGGAGAAAAAAACAAATATGGATTCGCATTTATATACATGAAAATTATATAGGAACTTTCCTCTTTTAAACAAAATAGTAAAGTGATTCAAGTCCACATTATAAGCTTGGTAATCATTGGATGTTCATGTCTCCCATTCTCCCCACTATTTTGCTTAAGTTTTGAGGGCTTCTGGTACTTGTGTAAATAGGGTTTTGTGGTTGCAAAGCCCCCTAGCACAAGCCAAGAGGGCAATTAATCATTTCCTTCTGTGTCTTATTCAATTGATGATTCCGAATGGTAAAAAGTTTCTGGATCGATGATGCTCTTCAATGTGGATCTAAATAGTAAAATGCTTGCCGAGTGGTGATCTAGAATTTGCAAACCTACATATGAAATTTCAAGCTAGATTAGGAAGTCACAGGACTTTCTAAATGACACCTCTATGGGTTTTGAATATGAAATTTCAAAGTGCTAGATTAGGAAGGAAAATGCAAACTTGCATAGCCATACGGAAGAGAACATTGGATCTCCCTCCCAACCAAAATTTCAGCTCCCTTAAGACTGTCATTGACACAAACAAAGCTATGCCCTGTTTTTTTAAGACGATTCTTTTTTCCATTTCTAGAGGATCGGCTGTAGTGGTACGAAGCAATCCCCAATACCCATTTATTGGCTGCCAAATGGGGCTTCATAAGGTCGCGATGTGGGCTGTTGAGTCCCTTCCAAGTTATGTTTCACATTGTTGTTGCAATAATAGCACGAAGAGGAGGGAAATGACGAGGAAGAAATCCATTAGACTCGTGATGTTGTGAAAGGTGTACTCACTCTATGTGGAGTGTCCGAACTCGAAGTCCCAGGTAAACTTTCAAAGGGAAGATGGGAATCGAGTTTCATCTCTTTTCCTTCTCCCTTTCTAGTTATGCTTTGGTCTTTTTATTTTCTCCCTTTCTAGTCTCTCTACCCTAACTATATATGATAACGAGATCAATCAAGGGTCTTTCCCTTTGAACAATTGCTGCCTTCAAACCTGCACAGCTTTGGGGAAGATATGGAAGATGAGATCTCTTTTCCTTCTTGTGAATGGATGTATTCATAACTTCCCTCCTAATTTTCATTTTCCTTTTTTTTTCAAGTTAGATGCATTTATGTTGACTCTATTTATTTCCCATTTTGATGAGATCATAACTCACCTGCTGAATTCCTATTTGGAAATTTTGCTTGTTATCTTTCTCATGCAAAGATTCATTTCATTGTGACTCTCTTGCTGTATTTTTGTTTTAGACATTTGCTCATTTCATTTCTCTTGTGAAGATTCATGCTATTGTGACTTTTTTTTGTTGTATTTCTGTTTTGGATCTTTACTTAATGGGTCTTTAGCTCAAATTGGTAGAGCATTTGGAATATGAGCATGTTCCAAGGGGATGGTGGTTCAATCCACCAAGACCCTTTTTATTCAACTGCTCATAGTATAGTCGGTATGGCACTAATCCACACAAGAACCCAATATTAATGGTATTTTTGAAATTTGACATATTTTTATAAGTGTTTTGGTTATGTTAATGAAATATTTTAATTTTATGCTAAGGTTGGTAAGAGAGAAAAGGTTTTTACAAGTATTTTTTGGTATAATTTAGAAGGAAATGACATTACGTAATTAACATCAAATTTGGAAGAACAGGTTTTACCAAACACCATTTTCGTTCAACATTCTTGAGAACGTTACCAAACGATCATTTTCGGTCTCGAACACCGTTCTACACCAAGAACGCAAAAAACGCTTTCTATTCAAGAATGGGCGTTCTTTGTTCAGACCGTTACCAAACGCAGCCTAAGAGATGGAATCCGAGATAGGTGGGTCCCATTTTTTGATTCCATCCGTGCGGCTCAGGCCCATACGAGAATGGTTCTCGAACGAAAACCCACCCCCCTCATGTGACTGTGCATGAAAACCTTCCTCTAATAATCTCGTACGAAAACCCACCCCTCCCACACGAGAATGGTTTCCTAGATCTTCACATTTTTGTTTTCACTACAACAATAATAAATTTGAGTCGTGCTATACTTAAATGTAAAATCAGCATTTTGTCCATTTTGTCATTGGTCAATCCCTAAAGTTACGATGGATCGTGATCCTCTACTGTTGCCTGCCCGTGCTGCTGGTGTGCAGCTTCACACAAGCGTGGGCGAAAGGATCGCCCTACCCCACCCGGGTAGGGTGCTCGGGCAATGGGTAGGGTGGTCATTTCGTCTCTACCTGTGTGAGGCTGCACATCGGCCGCACGTACATACAGCAACAGAGAATCCAAATTGAGTTACAAATGCTACACTTTATTTCTTGGTAACTCGCATGCAAGTTCGGATCCTCTTCAATGACATTTAACTATTAGAGTCGATCTCCCACCATCCATGGGGTGTGGATCGACTCTAGTGGTTAAATGTCATTGAAGAGAATCTAAATTCATTATTACACACCAAAGTCAAACGTTTCTCTTTCTTGTTTTTTGATGCGAGAGCAACTGGTTTTTGGATTTTCATCCACATAAAAAAAAAAGGATAAAGTACACCTTAATCATACCCCTCATCTTTCAAATTTCAGTTGAACTAAAACTACCTTAGAAAAATTTTTGACCATTTTTACCTTTTGCTTTATTTTCTTAAATCTAAAAAAAAATATTTAATTTAACTTATTTGTTGTTTTTTTTTTTTTTTTTGATTTACTAAAACTATTGAAAATGACCATTTTACCTTTTGTTTTATTTTTATAAATGAAAAGACCTAATTGCCCTCACTTATTTGTTCTTAAAAACCTAACTCAACCTAATTACTAAAATGCCCTTACTATGGTATAATTACCAAAATACCCTCATCTTCCCCAAATCTCATCTTCCCCAAAATCCATCAACCCTCCATCGTCTTAAAGTTCAGCTGTTTCAACGTAGAAATGTTTCCGAGGAACGATGGAATGATTCCATTGAAGAGGTTTTCAACAAGTGAGAGCACCTCAAGCCTGGGAAAACGGCCCAAGCTCTCCAGAATATCTCCGGAGAAGTTGTTTCCGGTGAGGTCAAGCATACATGGAATCTGGCACTTGCGTAAGGAGTCTTGTTGTTTTGGCACCATGAAAACTGTTGTGTGTGTGAGAGCCAGATTTCAATACCCTTACAAATTTCAGTGGAGTCATTATTCTTTCCATTTCCTCTCAATTTCGATTTTGATATTCACTCAAAGATAAATATTTAGCTAAATTTTCCAAATTTCGAGGGAAACTTGAGGAGATTTGGGATGTCGGAGAGGGAGGATGGAAGGGAACCCATTAAGAGATTCTGGGCAAGGTTTAGATGCTGGAGATTCCGACACGCAGAGATCTCTTCAGGGAGAGACGAGTTGATCGAGTTGTTGAAGAGAGAGGTGAAAGAAAGGTTATGGAGATGGCAGAGGAAGGGTAGGGAAGGGACCAGCGATGTTGGTGTTAGAAAGGTCGACGGAATTGACGGAACCGGTCACCGAGTCACATTTGATGCCATACCAGTTACATGGAGTCTCGTCTCTGTCGTTCCAGTTGGAGAGTGCTCCGTTTGGATCATCGAAGCCCTGCTTGACTTGTTGCAGGTATAGACCTTCCTGGTTCAGAGACAAAACCAGATTAGGTGAGAAAAGAAGAAAAAACCATAGAGGATGGAGGGTGCTCCGTGTGGATCATCGAAGCCCTGCTTGACTTGTTGCAGGTATAGACCTTCCTGGTTCAGAGACAGAACCAGATTAGGTGAGAAAAGAAGAAAAAACCATAGACGATGGAGGGTTGATGGATTTTGGGGAACATGAGATTTGGGGAAGATGAGGGTATTTTGGTAATTATGCCCTAATAAGGGCATTTTAATAATTAGATTAGGTTCTTAAGAACAAATAAGTGAGGGCGATTAAGTCTTTTCATTTATAAAAATAAAACAAAAGATAAAATGGTCATTTTTAATTAGTTTAGTCCAACAAATAAGTGAAGGTAATTAAGTCTTTTCAAGTTTAAGAAAATAGAGCAAAGGGTAAAATGGTCAAAATATTGGCATCTAACAGTGGTATTTAACGGATTGGACTTATCTGGCATTTGGGGTGTAAAACAGAGATAGTACATGGAATATTGAGAGATGGTACGTGGAATATTGAGCCGCGTAGGGGGATACGAGGAATATTGGGTGGATTATAGGGGGCACGTGTACTTTAACCTAAAAAAACCATCTATGTATGCACAATACTGTTCTCATACCGAAAACATTTAATATGAGAGTAATTGATCATAAGAACGGGTCCTTTGGTCATTTGATATGTGCCGCATCTGAGTTGGATTCCTATCATTCGGGCAAATTTGGCCCCTTTGTTGGTAGTTGTAGAATAACGCAAGGTAAGTTACAAACTTCAGATAACCGAGGAGTGGTTGAAGGCCAAGATGTCTACCCCTTTATTGGTTAAACGCCTTTTCAATAAATAAGTTCGTATTCTACCCAAAACAAAAAAGTTGATAGTTGTAGAATCTCTTACCCTTTCCCCTCCCCGGTAATGGTAGTTCTATTGTAATTGGTAGTTAAAGTCCTATTAGGCAAATAGGTAGGATAGTCCAAAAAAAATTGGATTCCTATCTGAAAGTTGGCAGCTCGATGGCATTGTGTTGTTGTTTGTCTTTTTGTCCTCATTTATTTAATATTTTATAATGTGGCCACACATGGGTTGGCCATGGCTGGTCATTTCAGCGCATAACAATCCATCGTGATAACTAATAACGTTATTAAGGCTGTGTTTGGTATGCACTATTGGAATGCATTGTAGGCCAATTTTGCATTCTTTGATGATAAAAACAACTATTTCTATCATCCGAGATGCAAAATCGACTTAGAATGCATTCCAAAAATGCATACCAAACACAGTCTAAGATGGTCCATACATTTGCAACGTGATGATAAAGTCAAAATTTTGTGGACAAACAAATCTCAAGATGTAAATGTGCATGGACATACATGAGATGCATGTAAAAATGCATTTAACTTAAAGGCAAGAGAACTCTAGCTACCTAGTCGTGTGGCCTCTACATCAGTATAGGCCAATGGGAACATGTGCAAACATCACACGGGGCAGAGTTTCCACCTTTCCATGAGGTGGGGTAGTCTTTACACCCCTAGTGTCTTGGTGTAGGGGGCCATATAATGAGATAACATTCTTTTCCCCTTAATTTAATTAGATTAAAAAATATTTAACTATGAAGCATGTACTTACTATCCAACAATAAGAATCACCTCATCATCGCAGATATCCTGGCCTGGAGGGCCTTGTCTAGTGTGTGCATGACAGATTGATCCATTTCCACTCCTTGGCTCCAAGACACGTTTGGAGTTCAAGGGCCCTCACATGATTATCAGTAAAGTCTCATGTTACCAAAAAAAAAAAAAGAATCACCTCACCATCTTTCTATATGACACTAGGAGTTTCAAAACCTAGTCCGACCCGATCAAAACCAATGAGTTTATTGGATCATGTTTCGGGCTGGAATTTTGACCGTTTTGTGACACCGAAACGTTAATTTTTATTTTTTCTGTTTTTTGGTAGACACCGAAACGATAAGACACCGTAATAAACTTAAAAAATTAGACTGAGACGGCAATAACCCGTTAATAAATAGATAGCAGCCAACAGTCATAAAAACACATTGTTTTGTTTATTTTTATATATTTATATGGTAAACTGAAACCAAACCAATTGTAAACGGTTAAAAGAAATCGAACCGGAACCAGTCCAAACCAATCGATTGACACGCATACATGACACAATAAGAAGACTTGCTTACGAAAGGCTGGGCCATGATACTTCCAACCCACCTGCCACGTCACTGTACATAACAAGCACCCATGTTTGGGACTTTTTTTTTGAGTTTTTTACAAATGCCCCCTTAAAAATTCCCATTTGTCCAATTGCCTTCTACAACTTTTTTAATTGTAAACTCTCTCTATTTTCAATAGAATGTAGTACGTTGGTTTAGTCTGTTAATTTGGGACATTAGACATTAGTTTTAGAAAATATAATGACCAAAATACCTTTATGATAAAAACTCATCAAAATTAAAGAATAAAATGATCAAATTGCCTTCATCTTCCCCAAATGATTTAGGGTTTGATTTTTGGAAATGATTTAGGGTTTGATTTTTGGGGAAGATGAACCTTAAAATCAAACCTCAATTATATTGTGGCTAATTAATGAAACTGAACTACTGAATGAGGTGGAAATGAGTCCCACATGGCAGCAGAGGAAGCTGAGGGAATTCTGCAATGAACAAGGGATACATGTCAATGCCTGGTCCCCTTCGGCAGCATATGGACATAAATGGGGTTTGTCTTTGGTCATGGAGAATCAGATCTGAAAGATATTGCCATTATTAAGGGGAAAACCATTGCACAGATATGAAATCACCAGAGAAATTGTGTTCAAAAAAGAATGAAGAAGCTTCAATAATTCTTGAAAAAAATGTACGATTGATTTATTTATTTTGATAGATCTCATTTAGGTGGGTACATCAGCAAGGAGCAAATCCAATTGTGAAGAGCTTCAATAGGGATAGGATGAAGCTTCCAAATTTTCAGTTGGGAACTTAACAAAGAATTGTTAAGGATGATAATGCATAGCTTCTTCATCCCTTGTCCTGATTCATGGGAAATTTTCTTCAGTTCAACTTCAATTTTAGAGGTTTGATTTTAGGGTTCATCTTCCCCAAATGGTTTAAGGTTTGATTTTTAACTTCAAACTCTAAACCATTTGAAAAAGATAAGGACAATTAAGTTATTTTATTTTTTAATTTTGATGGATTTTCATTAGAAGGGTATTTTGATCATTAGATGCCCTGAAAATCTAAAACTAATAGGCATTTTAGACAAATCGGCATTTTCAGGATGTCATTTGTAAAAAATCCTTTTTTTTTTGTAGTTGAATGTTCGGGACTTCTCAGTCCGAGCTTCAAGTGTAATAGACTAGCAGATATTATAGTGACTTCAAATACGAATATAATAAAGAACATAGATTATAGAACGAGTGGTGTTGGGGCTATCACCAACCGCAGTTGAATATAATAAAACTTGAAATATTAGGAAAGTTGATTCAATGCAAATGAGCCTCCATAAGACATGCCTTTCTAAGCCGTTGACTAGGAATCCTTGAATTGATGATGTGATCGAAATATAGTCTTCAATCATAGACCTTGAGTAGACCAAAGATCAATCATGTAGACTTCAGACCTTTGAGGCTCTGAAGTTTGAACCAGGCACGTCAAGATTGATTCCTACGCCGCGGAAAAACCTGGTATATCCATCCTTTTTTCTTAGGGCCCACAACCTCGACTGCTTATTAGTCAATCATCGTCGATCTTACCAGTAAACGACTTACCTGGAATCAAACGGTTTACATTGCACACCTGAAAAAGTTCGTTTTCATCGGACGGTAATCACAGTTATGACATATAAGGCCTAACGGTATATATATCACTCAGAAAGGTGTGTGGAGGTTAAGCCAAAATTATATTAAATGCGCACATGGCGTCCGTTAGCTGTCCTAAAAATTTTTAAAAAAACTGCGTGTCCGTGAGTCCGTCCACGTATGTCTTTGCTGGCTTGGATTCTTGGAACAGTTCTCAAATCTGAAAATTTTAAAGAGAACGTGAGAGAGAGGAAGAACAAAGAAGGGAAGAGGGTAATTGACAGATAAGGAGTCCCGTCTTTTGTGTCTTTCATCGCTTCGAAGAATGGCCGCCGAGTACATCTACGGAGTAATCTTTGCTGTTCTTCTAGGGTTTTATCTGTTCTACAGTTCCCAGGGGAGGAAGAGGAGGGGGAAGGACAGAGCTTCGACCGAAATCCGGGATGAAAGTGTCAAGAACACCTCGAAAAGGGAATGCAGGTGGGACAACGGAGAAGACGCCGACGTGATTATCGTTGGCGCCGGCGTTGCTGGTGCCGCTCTCGCTCACACGCTCGGTGAGGTTGTCTTCTTCTTCTTGTTTTTCTTCTACTCTTCCTTTATACCTTGCATCTGCTTACTGTTAGGACCTTGTATGAGAATTCTTTAGATTTTATTTTCAATTTGTATTTCTTTGAACGCCTCCACCATCCGCGAATTGTTCTGTCCTGAAGATGAACTTATGTCCGCGATGAATGAGCAAGATCGTTCCATGTAATGTCTTGGAGCATCAGCGATTTATAAGATACATTCGCTGGATTAGCGATTAAGTAAAGCGCATCGCTCCTTGTGGCACGACTGTCAGCCCTTCCTCGATCTTATGAGAAGAATCGTGGTTTTTGTTGTTTTTTTTCCCTGCTGTTTCTCTGCTGCTGCTTTTTTTTCTTTTCCTTGATTTCAAAGACTGATAGTAATTTCAAATCACTGTGATTCATGATCTTGGCTTGTAGAATATCTGCATTAAGGTTCCTTTCTCAGATCTGCTTACAATTAAAAATACAACACGAGTATTACATAGAGGCTTATTAAATGAATGATTGCTGGTAGAGTTTAGGACCATCCGAGTACGTATCAGAGTCAAGTCGAAATTATTACGCTGTGCGTGTTCACAAGTGTAGGATCCCTGGTGTCTTGGAGAATAATTAGAATTGCAATGATGTAATTAGAGGACATGTTAAAGTTTTTTTATTGGACATCACCTCTCCCCTATACACCACCACCACGACGTTACCCCTCTCCTCCCTCCCCCCCCCCCCCCCCCAAACAAAAAAAAAGGTGTTGTTTTTCAGAATGAAATCACCAAAATTTTAGATGGCGGGTTGGATTTAGAGTTGTATACTTGATCTGACATTCATTCTTTTCAATCTTCTTTGGAATTGAATGCATATTTTCTCGGTCATGTATGGTCGACTGGTAGGACTTGGAAAATGGATGTGTTTATTCTTTGTAGTTGAAGGCATTTCAGTTACATGTATCACAGAAATTTTAATGGCCGACCAGTAGGAAAGTTTCATTTGGAGTTTGTTCTTGCCACATATGCCTTTTTGGGGTGCTCTAGTATTAGTTGAGTTGGCCTTTTATTCTTTATGGTGGAGTAGGTGCCCTTGGGATCTGAGATGCTGGGAGCTTCTTTTAGTTACAGAAGTCAAGAGCTGGGAATTAAGTTTTCATTGTTTGAAGGATGAAGAAAAGGCTCCATATTTTGAAAAGTGAGTTATCATTGCTGGTTAACCTTGCTTTTATAGACACCTGTCTCCAACTTCCTTACCTGAGCCTCCCATTTTTGTGGTTTTATCGTGGTTGGTTCAGAGCTCCAAAATATTAACAGGTTCCTTCCATGGAACGCAGTTCTATGTATAATCAATGTCCGAAAGTATCTAATGACATACTCTCTACTCATTGGAATCTCTTTCTGTTTGTTGGAAAATCGATGTTGCAGAATAGGGAATTCACTCAAGGATCTTTAACCATCTATTATAGAACTAATCACAGTACAGGGAGTTCAAACTCTTAGTAAACCTAGAGGTTGACAGCAAAAGGTCAGTGCTTAGGGATTCTTTAATGCAGGTATTTGGCCATTTCATTAGTATAACTCTGCCAGATTCACATGAGGACTTTGTAGTTGTGATGCTGTCCAAGGAAGAAGGTTTGGTGGTACTGTTCATGTGGTATTATTCACAAGGAGTTGTGTGTCCCCCTCAATGGACAACTTTGGTGGAGGATCCTGTTGGAGGATCTTTGTTTGCGATGGAAATATTCTGTGGAGTCTAAAATAGCAAGCTTCTATTTTGTTAGTAGTTGTTTGTTTCAAAGTTAGTAGTTCCTTTGTTAGTAAGGAAGTATGCTACTTAGTAGTTGTTATTTTGGGACTTTCTATTTTGGGGAGAGTTCCTAAAATCTATTGTTTGTTTCTTAGTTGTTTAGGACTTTCTACTTTGGAGAGTTACTAAATTTTCATTGTTGTTTTGTAGTAAAGGATCTCTCACTATATAGAGTGTTTCCTATTTAGTTGTCATGACCACAATTTATAAATGGAGAACAAGGGCACTATGGTGAATCGTCACAGCTCTTGTGGTGAAGCAAGTGGCAACCTAAGGTGGTGAATCCTTGGTTTGGGATTGGTGGTGAAGCCTTTCCTGCAGGCCATAGGTTATGAAGCCTATTGGTCAAATCCCTTTCTTCCTCTCTTCTTCTTTTTTCCTTTTCTTTTCTCTTTCGTTGCTGTTCAGCAGGTTTCCAGCAACTTTCTATCACTATTGTGGCCTCCCATTAGGTGATATCACTTATTGGAACTTTTTTGTGCTTAGTTAATCCATTAATATTGCTTTCCAAGTTCTCTTTATTATTTTAAGTACTGTTTCAGGTCATGCGATAGCTTTCTTCCTTTTTTTCTTCTAAACTTCAGTTTTCAATATCAGACCATCTAGCCATAAGTTGTGGCTGGAATTTGGATTCATTCTTCCCTTCTCCTTCTACTTCATTCGATCCTAGTTTGAGTCCCATTGGACTGGTGGTGTAGGAGTTATACCCTTCCTCCTAACTGTCTATTTTCTGGTTTTCTTTTAGTTTCTGTTTCTGTTCATGCTTATTTTTTCTTAATCTAGCCATTATATTTCTTTGCTATTTTAGCCATTTACTTACCCCATTAGGTCCTCTATTATATATTAGTTTCAGCCCCATCAGATTTATGGTTTGTCAAGTTCTATTCCTTTTCAGTTTCTGTCCTATTTCTCAGTGTTAAGGTTCACTACGATTCTGGTTTCTGTAGGTTTCCTATTGTTTGTTTGTTTTAGCCTAGCCTACCTCATCAAGTTGTTTGTTATCCTGATCACTGTACAAAATTATTGGCTGTACTATGGTCTTTCCTTTTGTGTTAGGGCTTAATATAATGAATATGAGCTAATACCACTTGGATATTGCTTAGGGATCAGGGGTTGTGATGGATTATGTTCATTGTGTAGTGCTTAGGGCTAGTGATCAACTCAAAAAAATTTAAGCTAGATTCTCTTAGATTCTGTTGATTTTTCTGTATGGAACACTCCAGTGTATGAAAATTGTTGAAGCCTTTGTATATATTTTTTCTTGAATTCTTATAAATTATATCCGACAGATTACTTCTTGCATTTACTTGACTTAGTGAAAACTGTAGTTTACAAATGTAGATGACCTCTAACAAAATTACTTTGTGCTATTGCAGGATGGGCGCCGAGTGCATGTGATTGAAAGAGACTTGGCAGAGCCTGACAGAATTGTTGGCGAACTATTACAGCCAGGGGGGTACCTGAAATTGATTGAGCTGGGCCTTGAGGGTAGGCATGAATTTTAGCATGCTATATTCCCTTTTGTTTAGGCATTGGCTGTGAATTGTAAAATATATATTCTGGATTGCAGATTGCGTGGAGGAGATTGATGCTCAGCAAGTATTTGGGTATGCTCTTTATAAGGATGGGAAGAATACTAGACTCGCATATCCGTTAGAAAAGTTCCATTCAGATATTTCAGGGAGGAGCTTTCACAATGGGCGTTTCGTACAAAGAATGCGGGCAAAAGCTGCTTCTCTTCCCAAGTATCAGTCTTTTCCTATCATAGATATTAAGTTCACCTTAATTTAATTGCTCCCTAAACTCAATGAAGGGCTTTACAATACCACTTGTATCTCAATGATGGATTGTATTTTACAGATAGGCTTCTGAGGTTTGGAAACTTGGCTGAATCAAACTTGAAAATCTGATTTTTCTCTAAGCCAATTTTCTTGCTTCTACATGTTTTCAAATACTGATTCCCATGTGTCAACTAGGACTTCCACCAGCTGCAGCATTGGGAAGTGCTTTATAACACTAATTTTATGGGTTTGCAAATGGTCTCTGTTCATTAGGCAAAGAAGCTTTAAGGGAAAAAGGGGTATCCAAAGGCGGGCATCACGATGGGTTTAGTTCACAGAATGCTACTAAGAAATTATGTTGAATATGGGTTGGTATTATATATACCAATGCCAAGCCAGAGTGTATTGGCCAGACAGTCTGTCTACATAGGAAAAGAAGGCCAGTGATACATTTTGGAGTTCATATGGATCATATGAAATATATATATTTTTTGTGTGTTACTTTTGAGTTTCTAAGTTTTTTATAAGTTCACCCCTATATACGAATCTAAAGAATTCCACAATCTGCTAAGTTTTGGAAGTGCTGTTTTGTCTCTTCTTTCATTTACTAGTGTCATTGGAGTTTGAATAAATCATACTTGAATTAAGTTATTGTCCGAGTTGTGTTTTGTGAGTTTGTAAATGTTCAGAACTAGAATACTAAAACCAGAACTGAGAAAGCTTGAATGATCTATTGTGATCACCCAGGCACTTTTATTTATAATGCTGGAATATGAAATTACATGACCAAAATACCCCTGCCTAGCCGATACAGCTAGGCAGTACATAAACAACTATAAAACATATTAATAAAGCACCCAAAAGACCAGAATACCCCCACGGTATTCTGGTTTACATTATTCAACACTCCCCCTCAAGTTGGAGCAAATATGTCGATCATGCCCAACTTGACTAGATTAGGGTGAAATAATTTTTCAGGCAGACCCTTGGTGAAGAAATCAGCAAGCTGATCCGAAGAAGTCACAAAGGGAATACAAATCTACCCATCTTCTAATTTCTCCTTGATGAAATGCCTATCCACCTCAACATGTTTGGTACGGTCATGCTGCACCGGGTTGTGTGCTATACTGATTGCAGCCTTGTTATCGCAGTACAGCATCATAGGAAGGCAAATAGGGAGACCCAAGTCTTGTAGCAGCCCTTTAAGCCAAAGTAACTCACAAATTCCTTGTGCCATAGCTCTGAATTCAGCTTCGGCACTGGAACGAGCAACTACATTCTGCTTCTTGCTACGCCAGGTAAAAAGATTTCCACCTACAAAAGAACAATATCCAGAAATGGACTTCCAATCTGCTGAACCAGCCCAATTAGCATCGGTGTATGCCTCTACCCGTAGGTGACCATGTGAGGACAAAAGAATGCCCTTTCCAAGAGCTGACTTCAAATAATGTAGAATACGAAGAACAGCCTCCATATGAGAAGTGTAGGGATCATGCATAAATTGACTCACTGCACTTACAGCAACAGCAATGTCTGGACGAGTGTGTGAAAGGTAAATCAGCTTCCCTACAAGTCTTTGGTACCGGCCTTTATCAACAGGCTCACCACCATTTTCCTTGAGCCGAACAGTAGGATCCATAGGAGTGTCCGAAGGGTTGCAGCCTAGCAAACCGGTTTCAGCCAACAAGTCTAGGACATACTTTCTTTGGGAGAGAAATATGCCTTTTGCAGATCTGGCCACTTCAATCCCAAGAAAGTATCTTAATTTGCCTAGATCTTTAATCTCAAATTCCTGGCCAAGGAAGGTCTTCAACTGTCTGATCTCATCACCATCATTGCCAGTAACCACTATATCATCAACGTAGACTATAAGAATAGTGAGTTTTTCACCAACCCTCTTAATGAAGAGTGTGTAATCAGCATTACTCTGCTTATAGCCCACAGAAATCATGGCCTTGTGGAATCGACCAAACCAAGCCCGGGGTGACTGTTTCAGCCCATACAGTGCACGCTTCAGCCTGCACACTTTTCCTCTAGTACTGTCACAAGAGAACCCTGGTGGAATGTCCATGTATACCTCCTCCTCCAGTGCTCCATTCAGCAAGGCATTTTTAACATCTAGCTGTTGGAACTCCCAACCAAGGTTGACTGCACAAGATAACAACACACGAACTGTATTCAACTTTGCAACAGGTGCAAAGGTCTCCTGGTAGTCTATGCCGTATGTCTGAGGAAAACCCTTGGCAACAAGCCGTGCCTTATATCTATCCACGGTGCCATCCACCTTCTGTTTCACCACAAACACCCATTTACATCCAACGGTTTTCTTCCCAAGTGGAAGAACAACAAGCTCCCATGTGTTACTTTTTTTCAAGGCTTCCATTTCTTCCATCGTGGCTGCCTTCCACTTTCCATCTGATAAAGCTTCCTGCCAATTATTAGGAACACAAACAGAAGAAAGAGAAGTAACAAAAGCACGAAATGATGGGGAAAGGGAGTCATAAGAGACAACATGAGATATAGGATGTTGAGTACAAGTCCTGACACCTTTGCGAAGGGCAATAGGCAAGTCAGGAGAAGGAACATTACCAGGTAGAGAGGCAGGTTCTGGATCCAGGTTCGGCAATTGGATGGGTACAGGAGCAACAGTGGATTGAACCTGATTATGTCTCCTTCCATAGGTCTTCATAGTGCTACCATCAAGCCTCCTCTAAAAATCACTAATGGTCCTCTGGATAGGAGTTTGGGCTTGAGGGGTCTGCTCCCCCTGAACAGGAACCTCAGTCTGGACTGGGGTGGTCTGCTCCCCCTGAACAAGAACTTCTCCCCCTGACTCGGGGGGAGGACCAGAAGTAGGCTGGACAGACTCATTATAGACAGACTGGAGTGGAGGAGGATGCTCAACAATCAACACATCTTCGCTAACACTCTCCCCCTGAAGAGGTGGGGACACATAGTAAGAGAGACGCTCATGAAACACAACATCCATGCTGACAAAAGTCCGGCGGGATGGAGGGTGATAGCATTTATACCCCTTCTGAGTGGCAGAGTACCCCAAGAAAATGTACTGAAGACTACGGGGTTCAAGCTTGCCCGGGGACCTGGTATCCCGGGCATAGCACACGCAGCCAAACACCTTAGGGGGAACAATGAAGGAGGAAGAGTCAAGTAGTAGCTCAACAGGGGGTCTAGAGTAAAGGACCCGACTGGGCGGCCTATTAATTAAATAGGCAGCAGTGAGAACAGCATCCCCCCAATGAACTGAGGGGACGTTCCGGGCAAACAAAAGGGCACGAGCGACCTCTAAGAGGTGGTGGTTCTTCCTCTCAGCCACACCATTTTGGGCTGGAGTATCAACACAGTTGGTCTGATGGAGGATCCCATGGGCAGCCAGGTATTTTTGGAACTGACCTTCCATATACTCTCGCCCATTATCACTCCGTAAAATTTGAATAGTGGTATGAAATTGAGTTTGAACCAGCTGGTGAAAGTGCTGAAAACATGAGAAAACCTCACTTTTGTTGTGCATCAGATAAACCCAAGTAAACCTAGAATAGCAATCAATAAAGGTGACATACCACCGATGACCCGAAAGAGCAACTTTTCTACTAGGACCCCACACATCAGAATGAACAACATGAAATAACGAAGATGACCTTTTATTAGAAATAGGATAGTTGGAACGTGTCTGTTTGGCCAAGACACAAGGCTCACAAAAAAAGTCTTCTTTATTATAAGTTTTGCCTAATGCGGGAAATAAAGTAGATAAGGTTCCTTAAGGTGGATGTCCTAGTCTAGAGTGCCATAAGTGTAATTCAGAGGAAAAAGATGCTGGTGAACAAAGCCTAGAAGGTAAAGCCTGTGTAGATGCAGGATCTCCATCAAGCAGGTACAATCCGCCATGCACTTTACCCGATCCAATCGTCTTCCCCGAGTCCAGTTCCTGAAAAACACAATGAGTAGGAAAGAATGTCACTTTGCAGTTTAAAGATTTAGTGATACTACTAATGGAGAGAAGGTTAGTAGTAAACTTGGGAATATGTAACACAGAAGATAAAGTCAATGAAGGAGAACAACCAATGGAGCCCTTCCCAGATATGGAGGAGAGGGACCCATCAGCAATTTTTACTTTGTCTTTACCAGAAGCAGGGAAGTAGGTATTAAAAAGACTGGAGGAACCTGTCATGTGATCAGTAGCTCCAGAGTCTATGATCCAAGGAGTGGAGACTATTGATGCACAATGACCAGCAAAGGAAATACCTATATGGGCAAAGAAGGAACCTGAATTGGCAGCAGATGTAGTGGGGGCAGCAGATGTGTTCAACAGACGCCGAAGAGCTTGAAGTTCTTCCTGGGAGAAACCAATGTCAGTAGTGGGAGCTGAAGCTACACTTTCAGTGTGATTGGCCTTGTTTTTAGATTTAGCACGACCACGTTTGCTCTCAAAATCAGCAGGCTTCCCATGAAGTTTCCAACACTGAGCCTTAGTGTGATATGGTTTGTGGCAATAATCACACTTCATAGGCTCTTTACTAGCAGCAGTAGCAGCAACATTATCAGCAGAAGTGTCAGTAGTGATGGAACCAGTAGTCTGTAAAGCTGATCTGTCAACCTTAGGAGTAATCATCATAGCAGCCCTCCTTGTCTCTTCACTGTGAACATATGAAAAGGTTTCCTCCAAAGTGGGAAAAGGAACCCGACCAAGAACCTGCACCCAAATAGGGTCATAATCATCATTAAGTCCAGCCAGGAAGTCATAGACTCGAAACTGATCCACATAAGTGTGGTAGGCTGTAATATCTGCAGCAGTAGTAGGCAGGAATCGAGCATAGTGATCCAGTTGCTGCCATAAGCACTTGAGGGCAACATAGTACTTGGTGACTGTCATCTCTTTCTGGGTAGTGTTTTGAAGAGTCTTTCGGATCTCATAAACCTGAGCACCACCCCCTGAACGACCATAAGTACCCTTGACAGCAGTCCATATCTGAGTCGCAGTGTCAAGGAGAAGGTACTGACTAAAAATGTCAGTGGTCATAGAATTCAGAACAAAAGACATCACCATCGCATCATTGGCTGCCCATTTAGTGCGGGCAGCCCCTTCTTCAGTGGGCTGTTTGGTGATACCAGTAAGGTGGCCAGAGAGTCCCCTACCAGCCACAGTGAGGGATAAGGATCTGGCCCAAATCAGATAATTGGTACCATCTAGTTTTATGGCAGCAGCATAGGGCAGGAAATCAGTCCTGGTCTGATCTCCTCCAGTAGCAGCTGATGTAACCTCTGAGTCACCCATAATGCAGCAAGGTAAAATTTGATTTTTTTGAAAAAAACTGAATTTCCAAAAATTCTGCAGTAGTCGATCTGAAATTGGACAGAATTCTGATCTTCAAAAAACAGCAGGAATTCAAGGCTGAAACAGTGTCGAGTACAGCAATATAACCAGGGAATAATCCCTCAAAAAATCTTCCCAAACAGCAGCCTAGAACCAAATCGATAAAGTGTTAGGGTTTTGCAAAACCCTGACAGTTGAGATCGATAAGAAGGGGAAAGAGGCTGCAGCTGTGGGGTCTTCAATCAATGTGAAATCAAAGATGATAGATGCTGTTGTAGGCCTGCATTGATGCTCCAAAGAAACCAATCGATCTCCCAACTGTTATGAGATCGATCTCCAAAAAAAAAACTGAAGCAATCCTGAATCGCAGAGAGAGATAATGGCAGCAGCTATCGATCTGAATTAGGTTTTAAAATTGAGGTGAGATGGAGGGCAGCACTTGAACCATAGATGGATCACCTCATGGGTGCTGCCCTAAAAAGGGTTGAATGGATCAAAGGAAGAGAAGAGAGAAGGGAGAAGGGAGAGGAGAAGGGAGAGAGGAGAGGAATCAAGGGAAAAGGGTTTTTTGAACAATCGAGCAGGTCTTAAAACCCTAGCTTTGATACCATGTTCAGAACTAGAATACTAAAACCAGAACTGAGAAAGCTTGAATGATCTATTGTGATCACCCAGACACCTTTATTTATAATGCTGGAATATGAAATTACATGACCAAAATACCCCTGCCTAGCCGATACAGCTAGGCAGTACATAAACAACTATAAAACATAATAATAAAGCACCCAAAAGACCAGAATACCCCCACGGTATTCTGGTTTACATTATTCGACAGTAAAAAATTGCACATTCTTTGGATGCTAATTTGAAACGTGCTTCCACATTTGGGAGCAGTGAAATGTGGCATTGTGTTTCATGCGGATACGGCTATAAGATTATGCAGTTTTCAATGTTTTTTTTGGGGTGTGTGTGTGTGTGTGTTCAGAACTGTTTCAGTCTTTAATTGGTGAAGGGTTATTGTACCTGGATCTAATGATGGAATTTAGCATTTAATGTAAGTGGATCCTTTTGGCCACTCCACCAGCTTTGACTGAATATATCATGACTTGATGAACGCAGTAAACAGTATCATGACATGTACACTGTCTAATTCATCATTGATTCAGTAGACGTTCTATATTCCATTATTTTTATGTTCTATTTTTGTGATGTTCTATTGTGTTGGCTGTCTGATCATTACATTTTCAATTTTCTCGTCAGTGTACAATTGGTGCAGGGAACCGTTACATCCCTACTTGAAGAGAATGAGACTGTTAAGGGGGTGGCGTACAAGACTAAGACTGGTGAAGAACTAAAAGTGCATGCACCTCTCACAATTGTATGTGATGGATGTTTCTCCAATTTGCGCCGCTCTCTTTGTGATCCTAAGGTGAATATTTTGATTCAGTCTTTTGAACTTAATTCTCTTATGCTTAATTGCTGATTGGCATTTACTTATAAAATTGTAGAACTGTTGTAATTGTTTAGTTTTATAGTATTTCTTATTTTCTGTGTCTCTTGAAGTATATGTCATTCTTTTGGTCTGCATGCTGAATTTTGACTTGTTATGGCATAACCCTTCGCATTCAAGGGAAACTTAGTTTCATTCTTTCCCTGTTTTCAGGTAGAACTTCCATCTTATTTTGTTGGTTTGGTCCTAGAGAACTGTCAACTTCCACATCAAAATCATGGGCATGTTATTTTAGCAGATCCTTCTCCCATCTTGTTTTATCCCATTAGTAGTTGGGAGGTTCGCTGTTTGGTTGATGTACCTGGACAAAAGGTGCCTTCTATTGCTAATGGTGAAATGGCCAATTATATGAAGACTGTAGTGGCTCCCCAGGTATCTATCTGTAACTTGCAGTACGCAGTTTTGTGATCTGTCTCTGAATTTAAATACTCTGATGCATGAATCTAGTAGTTTAAGTAGTTATTTTCCCTTCGGTTCCCTTTACTGATTGAGCTAAGATATCCATGATTCTTGCTTCCTACTTTTGTATATCCACCATTTTGACTAATATATGTTTCAGATCCCTCCCGAGCTGTATGATGCCTTTATAGCCGCAATTGATAAAGGAAGCATCAGGACAATGCCAAACAGAAGTATGCCAGCTGCACCTCACCCTACTCCTGGGGCTCTATTAATGGGGGATGCATTCAACATGCGTCATCCTTTAACTGGTGGAGGAATGACTGTTGCATTATCTGACATTGTTGTGCTGAGGAATCTTCTTAAGCCTTTGCGAGATTTGAATGATGCATCTTTACTGTGCAAGTATCTTGAATCTTTTTACACCTTGCGTAAGGTGAGCTGTACTGATATGAATGCACTTGGTTTTTTCATACAAGTGAAAAACTTAAAGAAAAAAAAATTATTTTGCTTGGCTTTGAAATAACAGCCCAACTATGCAAGAAACCAATGGAGTCAAAAAGTTCTAGTTGAAATATCTGCAAAACAAATTATATTTTATATAAAAAAGTAAAAATGCAGAGGGCGGACCTCGGTGCACCAGTAAGTTTGCTCCATTGCGACCTAGCGGTCGCTGGTTCGAGTCGGGAAACAGCCTATCTGTGAAGCCGGGGTAAGGCTGCGTACATTATGGCCCTCCCTAAACCCTGCAGTGGCGGGAGCCTCATGCACTGGGTACGCCATAAAAAAGTAAAACTGCCAGTGTTTGGAGTGATGAAACATTTTTTTGTAAGGCAAGGGAAAAAAAAGTTCAGGAGAAAAAGACTTCCCATCATGCTACGACAATAATGTGTTCATTTTTGGCTGATGTATGATGTGGCTTCTCCTGATCCAATGTTCCTTTTTTCCCCACTTCATTTTGCTCCTTTTTTTTTTTGCTTCTCTAATTTTAAATATTATTGTGTTTTTTTTCCTACCGGATACTTACAAATGAGTTTGTGGACAAATTGACAATTATGTTAAATATGCAAAACAGTAGGTTGACTGTTTCTTCCCCTCCCCCAACCAACAGTAGGTTGACTGTTTCTTCCCCTCCCCCAACCCCACCCACACCCCCCCCCCCCAAAAAAAAATAAAATCTACATTATATTATTATTTACTTTGAGGGTGGGCCTTGGTGCAACGGTAAAGGTTGCTCCATTGTGACCAAGTGGTCACGGGTTCGAGTCTGGAAACAGCCTCTTTGCGAAAGCAGGGGAAGGCTGCATACAGTGGTGGGAGCCTTGTGCACTGGGTACCCTCTTTTTTTTGTTGTAAATTTTAATACTTAATTATAGTCTTTTTGAAACAGTGAGCAACTGTGACACTTCTTGCCACATCACTTGAACTTGTTCCACTCACAGATCAATGAAGTTTGAAGAAAATATATATAATTTGTTTAGTCATTATCATATATTGTTTTTTGTCATTCTCCTTTATTGTATTTTTATATGCTGTTCCTTACTGCCCAATAAAACGATCGGATCTCTTAGGCTACGTTTGGATGTCAAGAAAAGAAAAGAAAAAATTAAAAAAATGTTTGAATTTGAGGAGAGAGATACACATAAATCCATCATTGCATCATCATGATTCTTGTCTCATTATGTCTTTTTCTTTTCTTGACATCCAAACATAGCTTTAAAGAATTCGTCCATTCCAGAGATGTCCAATTTGCCTCTATACTCATGAACTTGGTATGTATCATTGTTTTATTTGCAGCCCGTGGCATCTACAATAAATACATTGGCAGATGCTCTGTACAAGGTGTTTTGTGCTTCACCGGATCAAGCAAGGAATGAAATGCGTCAAGCATGTTTTGATTATTTAAGCCTTGGAGGTGTTTGCTCAACAGGACCAGTTGCTTTACTTTCTGGTCTAAACCCTCGTCCATTGAGCTTGGTTCTTCATTTCTTTGCTGTTGCAATATATGGTGTTGGCCGCTTAATACTTCCATTTCCTTCGCCCAAACGTCTTTGGATTGGAGCTAGATTGATTTCAGTGAGTTCCTGCTTTCTCTTGTAACTTCCACAGAATTTATACCTTTTAGGTCGTGTTGCATGTGTCTTCATTAATTATAAGAACCAAGTTGTTGTTAGGAGTTCGCATCTGTGTAGAGAAACTGCATTTTGTTGGGGTGGTTGTTGTTGGTTTGTGTTTTTAGTGAGACTGAACTTTTAACATCTAAGCGCCATGCCAGAAAAGGAATAAAGAAAATGAAATCCATGTGGCTCTTAATCACTCCAGAGTCCTCGTACTCTGTTATGTGTGTCACTTGTCAATTATCACTGTTCAAATACTTGTATATCTCTCTGTTCGAACACTGAATTTATTTAATCCTTGATATTGGGTGTTTCTCTGTGGCAGGGAGCATCGGGTATCATTTTCCCTATTATAAAGGCTGAAGGTGTTAGGCAGATGTTTTTCCCTGCAACAGTTCCGGCGTATTACCGGGCTCCTCCTCTTAAGTGAATGTAAAACAAAACAGTGTTGAGAATTCAAGGTGGTATATATAGGTCTCCATCGAGGGGTGATGAAATCAAGTTTGTATCAGTAGGTAATCTACATCCAAAACCAGGGAAAAAGCTTGTGCTTCCACTCAGAAGGTTTTTTGCAAAACATTTCGCCTATTGGTCACATCCATTAGTCGCCCAATTGTCCCAATTGTACCAATTTGTTCACTCTTATACAGAATTTGCACAGTAGATGGAATGTAAATTGATCAGACTACTATGGAATTTGGATAAATAAGCATTCCCATATTTTCTGTTCTAGCTGTCTCTCTGACATAAAAATGCTAGGAAATAACTAGGTAGGTAAGTAGGCTGTAGAAGCTGCTACTGTGCAAGTTTTACTAATCTTAATGAATTAAATGTATTCATTTTGTAAGCCCCATCCAATAATTTTTTTTGAGACCCTAGATTTCTCATATTGGATGTATTTAATCTATTAATCAACAAAGTCGACTTTATTGGAAGGGTAATTTTCTATTAATGATAAACCTTTTGACTCTCTTTTGGTATGTGTTTGGAAAAGAAGCAGCAGCAACAAGGTGGCTTTAAGGTGAAAAGGCCTTCAAGTCGAGAAACAATGCAGCCCATGAGTGATGAATCAGATTTGTTCTTTGTTTTCAAAAATCTCTTTGTCTGGTACGTGTCTCTCTCGCTTAATCTATTTTGAAAATAGGATTCTTAACTAAAATAAGAAAAATCGTACATGGTACAATTATACACGATATAAATGCCAATTTTTTTTTTCTTCAATGAAATATTACAAACACGTTTATGGTACATAAAAACTAGACCAGAGAGTTCTTTATAAAAAGGCAAACATGATTTATCCACCCCTCCCCCCACCCCTCAATAATTATCACCTCCAATTCGCTGCCCGTTCGAATTTCCTCTAATTGCTCACATAGGAGCAAAAATGACCACCTTACCCCACCTTGGGCATGTGGTAGGGTAGTCATTTCCGCTCCTATGTGAGGAATCGGAGGAAATTGGAGCAGGCAGCGAATTGGAGGGAATAACGATTCTTCCCCCCCCCCCCCCCCAAAAAAAAAACAAAATAAATAAATCATGAGATACATTCTTGTGGGACATTCTTTTTTTATTTCATCATTAATTCCTGCCCCAATTGTATGAGATTGAAAATATCGATGGTTGAAGAGAACCTCACTTCACTATAGGTGAGGAAATAACGATTCTCCACACCCCCCCCCCCCAAAAAAAAATAAAAATAAAATCATGAGATACATTCTTGTGGGACATTCTTTTTTTTAGTTCATCATTAATTCCTGCCCCTATTGTCGATGGTTGAAGAGAACCTCACTTCACCATAGGTGAGGAGAAACTGGGTCTAATTTTTATTGTGTAATTGACAAGGCTCTCACTCAAAAGTTCTATAGAAAATCATGGCTATGCCGTTGTACGAAACATGGACTTCATAGCTAAACAGATCAAAGGAAAATGGAATCCGAAAGAAGGGCGATAGATCTCTTCATATGTCAGATGTTTTGGAGCTTTTTGTTCCCAGAAACCTCAGACTAAGGCAAAACAGTGAGTTTTCTTCACATTTTTCTGTCATATTGGTGATTAAAGGAGAAAAAATGTAACAAGCTTGACAGTGAGATTCTCTCATAATGCTTTGGGAACCGGGTATAGTGAGAAGCTGCGCTCTTTCTTTATTCAGCTATCCCTAACACAATTCATCAACAGAACCCATAGTTACACCTCCAACCCCCAACCATAAAGCACTGTCAGTCACCTAAGGAAAAACTAATAAGCAAATATGTTTTTTTCGGGTGTGGTAAATACTACTAATAAGCAACTCAAAGTCCGCAATCTAACCCTGGGAGAAATGGCATTCATTCTTTGGCCGAAAGACTGAAAAAATGAAATTCCTTTTTATTTTTCCTTGTCTCCCGCACTGGTGGCCGAATCGCAACTGCTAATGACAGAGGAGTTCTTTCTCTCTAATTAGGAGAGGCTGATAAGAAATCTTATCAAATGCTATTCCTTGCCCATCCATCAGAGAGAGAAACTATCCTAGCTGAGCTTTCACCCCTCAATTTAAAAAGAGCTTGGAGATAGGAGGAGAATAAGAGGTTAGCAACATACGAACGTTTTTCAAGCGAACCAGGGGAGTGACGGTTTTGCAAGAACTAATTTTTGTTGTATATTATCAAAGGAAAATTGGGGTTTCCATTGATTCCAATTCGAATTCTTATCAGATGGGCAGAAAGGCATTGCTGATGCAGTAAAAAGGAAATTCTCTAGTGCCTCTCATGGATTTTGTATGCGTCATTTGAGTGAAAGCATTGGTAAAGAGTTCAAGACCTCAAGGCTTGTCAATCTTCTGTGGTAAGCTGCCTATTCCATCACCACAGTTGGCTTTAAAGAAAAAATGGCAGAAATTGAAGAGATTTCTCCAGAAGCAGCTAAGTGGATCTAACAAATTTCACCATCAAGTTGAGCAATAGTGTATTTTGAAGGAACACGATTTGGACATCTCTCTTCGAATATTGAAGAATTCAATAAATGGATACTTGAAGCTCGTGAACTAACCATAATTCAGGTGATTGAGCAGATTCAGAGAAAACTAATGGCTGCGTTCAGTTGCCCCAGATTCGGATGACTGAAGCAATCAAACATGCATCTGGCTACCAGGTCCTTCGATCAGATGAAGTGGAATTTGAGGTGATCTCTGATGAAAGGTTGGATATTGTGAATATTGGAACCCATTGTTGTTCATGTCGTGATTGGCAACACTATGGTCTACCTTGGTCCCATGCTGTTGCTGAACTCATCTCTTGTAGAAAAGATGTCTATGAGTTTTCGGAGAAGTGTTACTTCCAAGTATTTGCTATTCTATGTTATGTGTTTAATGGGCCCATTCTAATGTATGGATGTTAGATTGGATCAACCTAGTATGGGATAGGTTAAAGGGCTTGATTGAATGTGTTCCATCGACTATGAAGTTTTTGACGTATCGGTCAAATACTTAACATTCTACTTTTGCATTTTTTTTTTCTTTTTGATGAGAAAAGAAAGATTTATATAACTACAAAGATAAATTTACAAAGTCTGAACTGTTAGGACTATCCAAAGAGGGATCATTATCACACCACTTAAACTCAATACTAGTAAAGTTATCTGTTGCATCTGCTAGTTATAAATATAGATTAATTAGGTTCCAAGGTATAGGTTATCGTTCTACTGTTTAAGAAACCCATGCTCAATGGGGTAAATTCATTTAGGAGACTTGTTTGGCTTAAAACTGCTGGGAGTGTAATTGCATGCTCCTGGTGGAAGTCTAAAATTTTATCCAACAACTTTCCATCAGGTATGCATCAAATACAAAATCTCCTGGGGAATCAAATGACAGCAAGAGCCAGACCATGAATCTCCGATCTAGGAGGTAGTGTTAATGCCAAATGAAACAGTGAAAATATAGAATTATCTGAGAAAACATCAACCCTTGAAACCATATTCTGTTCCTGTTGGAAGTATAGGGACTAGGGCATAGTTAGTAAGTCTGCGTATTAATTGTCGTATCTGATCGTATGAATTAATGATCCGACTCTTATCGTATTCTATCAGGTAGTATAATTTTATACATGACTCTAAAAAAACATTGTATTAATTGTCGTATTAATTAAACAAGATAAAAAAAACTAAAACCTAAAACGTAAAACCTAAAAGCCCAAAAGAGGTGAGAAAACCCCCAAACTTGAAACCCGAAGACTTCCGTTCTAGCAAACCTAAAACCTAAAAACCCCAAGCCGGTGAGAACTCTGGTTCTTTGATCAACATCAAAGACTCTAGTTTTAGTTCATATCCATCAAATCCAGGTATATCTCATCTTTCTTTCTGTTTTTTTTTCCTGTCTCTCTCTCTTTGTCTGTGATTGTGTTGATATGATTTATATGGATCTGCAATTCTTCATGAACTAGGTTTTTTTTTTAAAATATTTGTGTTAGTTGTTTTCAATTCATGGTGCAAGGTAATCCCTTTCTTCTTCTTTTTTTTTTTTTTTTCTCTTTTTCTTCAATTGGTATTTTTTTTGCTTCATTGCTTGGGACCTTTTTATTTTCTCGATTCATTGCTTAGGGTTTATGTTAGTCTGGAATTTGGATTCATCAAAGCTGAAATACTTGGAAGAATCACTGAATTCTGTTTCTTTTGGTTGATGGATTTTTTTTAGAGGGGGGGGGGGGTGATTGAATTTGTCCCCCTTTTTCGTCTTCTCTTAATCAAACTCTATGGATAGCTGTTCTCATTTTTAATATTGGATTTAACGAGGCTATGCATGCTTTCTATGTTGTATTTTGATTAGGTTGTCGTTCACTCTATCCAAATTGGTATGTTTTTATATTTTGTCAAGGTAATAAAATTCTATGTTAATGTCTTCTTATTTTATTGATTATAAATGGTTGGATGGTGCAATTGTTTAATAGTTTTGGTGGCCATATTGGTTTTAAGTGTTCATGAGAAATGATTTCAAATTGAAAAGCCATATTGGTTTTAAGCGTTCAGTGTTCATGAAGGCATGAGAGATTAGAATTTAGTTACAAAAAAATCAGTTTGCTCCTTGATTTTTACTAGGATAAACCTGTATATTTGCTCCCGTACTTTTACAGAGCATTGAACACGCACCGTATCATTGCTGTACACATTTTATTGCGTCGGATTTTTGAAAACATACTATTTCCATACGTATCCGTTCCCACAATATTGTCGTACCCGAACTTACTAACTATGGATTAGGGTGGGATATTTCCACCAAATAAATTTAGTATCGGCCTCGGATTGGAATCAGCTGATCTCAATTCTCATCTTTCCGAAAAAAAAAATAAAAAAATCTCATCTTTCCGGGGTGGCAGATTCCCACTGCATTTCTTCTAGAGTTAAGGCCAATTTCAGCCAATTCATGATCAATATTCCGGCTGAATCAGAATTGGAATCAGCCAGTTGTCTCATGGAAAATGGGAAGTGTACTCCACTCCATAAAGTTGATTCAAATATGGGAAATGGTGAAACTTGCTGTCATCTCTCGGCTTTTATCGATAGGATTATCTGAGTGTTTGTTTGATGGGTTTCAGAGAGAGCATAATGCATGCATTATTGATGAAGTAGGTTCCATTCTAGGATTCCAAAGTTAGAACTTGTGCTCCAAGAATTCGGTGTTACCGTAAGTCGAACCCATCTTGAATTTGATTCAGGGATGCAGGGAAATTCGGGTACAGGTTCTTCGCCTGGGCTTCAAAACAACCTGGATACAGACATAGCTACCAAGTGTACAGGTCCATGATCAGGATTTTGGGGAAGATGAGGCAATTTGATGCCATTTGGACCCTAATCGAAGAGATGAGGAAAGAGAATCCTCACCTTATTACACCCAACGTCTTGTTGTCCTGTAGAGGAGATTTTTGCCTTCTGCTAGGATGGCTCAGAAGGCAAAAGGTCCCGATGAGCATGTCACCCTGTGCAAGATGTACAAAAAGATGGGATGAGAGGGGCCTAAAGAACAAAAAAATAAATCAAAGAACTATGAGAGGAAGAGGAGGGCTCGTCGGGGTGAAGATCGATCAAACACAGTTGAAATCAAATGAGATGATAGAATCGCTTGCTCCCTGTATTGATATGGTAGACCATTTTCAATACTGGAGAGAGAGAGAGAGAGCTATATATTATTGGACTTGCTTTATATATTTTACAAGCAATTTGCAGACTTAGAAACATGGGCATAACAGAAAAACGCCTCCATATATGTTTTAACCACATTCACCCATCATATCCCAAATCACCAAGAAATATGCAAAGCCAACTTTGAAATAATTTATCGCCATAGAAGAATGGGAGTGGAAATAATGATCAAATTCTTGGTCTCTTCTCAATGGTCGTTTCATGAAAATATGAAATCTCTAGTACTCCTTGCCTGTTAGAGCTTCTCATTCTTTCTTTCTGATTTGATGGCTTCATAGGACATAAGCACCTCTTTGAACTTCGCCTCAGCAGCCTCTGGCAATGGTACATGGTAAGCACTCACCAATCAAAACAAAACAGAAAAACTATGGCAGGAGCAAGAGAAACCAAGCCATACTGCAAGACATAATTCATACTAATGGTCAACCAACACTAACCTTTATTATCCCGGTTTTGATCTGGGTGGTACTGCATTGCTTTTGCTCTGAAAGCTCTCTGCAAACAGCAAATTAGCAGGATTATTTTTCATCAAAAAGGCGATAATGAAACAAAATCCATTATATCACAGTGAGCTTGGTCAAAATAACTGAATGAAGACGAAGATAATATCTAGGCAATAGGCTGTTCAAGAATAGATCACATTAGTGAACTCTTGTAGTGCAGTTCAGGGCTTGGACTCCATCCAAATCACCACCCCCTCCCCACCCCCCCACAAAAAAAAAAAAAAACAGTTTCGAGTTCTTTAAATTTTGAGCTGCCATACTTATGGGTTACTAAAACCCCATCAATATTACAATGCCATACACTAGATCCACTCCAGTGATGTATCCCCATCACTCTTGAGATAACAGCATCATTGTTTTCCTGTCACAGGAATATTGTCTTCCTCTTTGCAAGTGTTTTAGGTACCCAATAAGTGCTATCTTCTCTTAAAACATGATGGGCCCAGGACTATCTATCGAGGTGCCATGCCATGACTTGAAAATGAGGTGATTGTCACAGGCACCAACCAATTTACCAAGTAAAACTTACCTTCAGTAAAAGCAGGGTGAACAAAATCAAATGACAAAAAACCAATTTAGGTGGATCTAATCAAATCAAACATTGTGAATTGCTACAGAAATTCTCTTGATGAAATTTTCAGGTATTTTTGGTGATCACATGCTTTTATTGGAGCTTTAATAAATGTTCCTGAGTATCACTGGAGACATACAGCTAGAGGTTATGAATGTGAATATCCGCCCTCTACTCCATATAGACTACATATTATTTAGTATTGAAAGAAAATAAAACATCTTCTACCAAGGCCAGCACTAGAGCTCCCTTAAAATTCCATGTGCTTTGGTATGCAAGACTATTTGTAGGTGATGAGAGGTTTTGGATCAAACTCAAATACCCTAGCTTAAAACAGCAAATTCCAGGAAATCATTAGCTCAAGAAGGCCAATATCATGAGGCAAGGAGCCATATCCAATCCAATCCTTACTTCCAAATCATTCTTTTATCTTCTTCGGTACCTAATTCTATACAAGTGTCATCTGCATTTGCCAACTTTAGCAAACAAAGCACCAGGAATGCAGAACCGAAAAATAAATTGCTAAACTTGAATTAACAAAATCAAGATCATACTGCCTTAAGAATTTAAAAGGTAAATTCCACAACACAAAAGTAACAAAAAAGTATAGATATTTTCTGCAGTACCTTAATTTCCGTGTCCGTGTACGGTGTTGTTCTCCACCTATTACAACAACCCCCCCCCCACCCCATACAAAAAAAAAGACAAGGAAACCGTCAAATAGTTCAGGAGAAAAATATTGCTAATGCAAATGGTAAACAAATACATTAGAAAATCACATTACATTGCTACATAAGCTCTCACAAATTGCATTTAGAAAATATATAATGAACTGAATACAAAATGTATGCATAAAAATTATCACTGCAATTTTTTGTTTTTTTTGGGGTGGGGGGGTGGGGTTGGGGTTAAAAACAGAAGTAAATTCATAAATATACAAAACAGCAACTGCATCAACAACTAAAGGAATGGATTTATCAAACCAACTTCAATTTAGTATCTGCAAAAAACATTCCAGTCAGAACTCGTTTTTTTCAAGAACAAGAGTTTATTTCAAGGATGGAAAATTTAAGGAACTAATACTACAATATTTAAAATTTTGGTTTTTACTTCTTCGATAGTCCTTTCACTGGCTTCCTTCTTCGATAGTCCTTTCAGTCATATCCAATGGCTGGTTTGTTCTGTGGACTTTAAGTTACTAATTTTACTTCTAGTTTCTATTTTCTTCCATGAGCTATTGCACCACATCCAGCCACCAACTTTTGCTCATTTTCTGAAGTCATAAGAAGCATACCAGCCCCTTCCATTGACACAAACTGTGGTTCCATCAGTGGTTCCCATCGGCTGATTCCTGTAATTTTCTAGTTTTAAAAGCTATTGCTAATTTGAGTTTGAATTTGTAACCAGTGATCTGTCCATCAGATGACTCAGATAATTATAGGGTATTCTACTGTAACTGAGACCTATAACTGATATCAGTTTGGGGGTATTCTACCCTAGGGTTTTGTGGGTTATACTTATACATAGTTGCTAATTTTGACAGCTAGCTGCTATTTCTTTTGATCAGCTGTACCTGTCAATGCAACTGTTGGATTGGTTCCATCTTTGGAGGATAAAGTATTGCTGATGTGCCCTTGCTGTTAACTTAATTTTGGGTCTAATCCAAGCCCTAATACTGTGGTTATTAAGTCCCCTATACTGCTGTACAACTTTAACCAACAGTCCTACTTGTGGGATGGGTATAATACTTGCTGTTTAGCGAGTTTAGCCCCATTACCATCTAAGGTTGCTGGTCTTTCTTACTTCACTGCAGTTCTGGGAAAATTCTGGTATTCTGAAATTTATTATCTGAGGCCTCTAGAAAACCATCAAGAACATGATGGGAAAGGAGTCAAATGTTGAGACTGACCATTCATTCTCAAACATGTAGCACTTAGAGATGCTTATATGAGAAGGGGTTCTATGAATTAGAGAGATGATAAATCATCCGGGCAGTATTAACAAAAATCATCCAGGCTAATCACCCTGCACATCTTAAAGATATTTAAAATAGGCATGCAGGTAAGTAACAAACCCCGCAGCCCATTTTCCAGTGGGGTCAAAATGTTAGGTGTGTTTAAATTTCTAATCAACATGCATCAACTCCTTAGGAATGCCCAGAAACTTTATTATCTTATATAGTGCCGGCAAGACCAACAAAAAGTTCGATTTTTTGCTTCTTCAGCTTATTGCTTGCCAAGTACACATGCTAACAGAGGGTTAAACTTTGTATATCCCAAGTTTGACTGGGTTAAGTATGGTACTTGGGCTTGCACTTGTGTAGGGAGCTTATCGCATTTTCATAGTTCTTAATGTGTATGAATAACATTACAATACAAATGATAGGAGCAGGCTTATCTAGGTGGAATGTTTAACAGAAGAAGCAGTTAGCAGCCATTGCACTCATCAACTAGAAGCATATATAAATAGGTTTTTAAATTGATATATTTTACTTACTAATTTCCAACTCCTTAACATAAATTTATCTAAGTGAATAACACTGTGCAATTCAATAGAAGAGAAAATTGTACAAAAGCCAACCTGCATCTAGGGCAGTCAATGGGCTACAGATTGTAACAATCCATATTCATATTCATTCCAATTGAACCAGAAACAGATACACAGATATCTGACCCATTTAACAACTCCCAATTATTAATTGAGACACGGATGCATGCACACCAAATCCAATTAATATTCAACCCTATTAGTTTTATTTTATGTATTTTACTTATGTTCGTTCCATATAGTAACGCCATTAATTAGAGGATTTTGGTGTCATTTTAATAAAATAGAAGGTATATAGTGCCATGTAAGATATTCATTTGCACAAGTTCACCTTTTGTCAATCAAACGTGGAATACTTAATTTTTTAAAGTGTTTTATTTATCATTTTGTACACCTAACAATAGGTTAGCGAGTAGTTTAACCTACTAAACTACTCGGATATCCGATTACTGGATCCGATATTTGGAGAATAAACAGATACAGATAAGCATACACCTATAGAGATATGTCAGACATTTAATTGGATAACTGGTTAAGTAATTGGGTCGGATATCAGAAATGCACGGATCCACTCATTATTTGACCCGTTTACGGACACTACCTGTTTTCAGACAAGGAGGACAAAGTATCAGATGAAAATCAACTACGAAGGACCAGAAGGATCCCAGAGCATAAATGAGGTCAAATCATGCATTGGGATTACCTCATGCTGTAAATCTTCTATCCTAATGGTAATGAAAAGTTGGACAATTACACCCTTAGCATGGTCAATAAACAAGATGGCAAAACTATACAGCCAGTGAACAAAACCAGGTCCAAAAATTATTGGAGCACCAAAGGCACAGTGCCTCTTTTAAGTCCCAAGAGGTGGTCTGGAGGAACACGTTCAAAATACTCCACACTAGCTTTTTACTTTTTTTTTTACCTACTCAATTTAATTTTCAGTAAGAGGTTACATTAACTACATCTAAACCAGAGAGACTGATCCCCATTGGCTAGACTGGCCACTCAAACACTGACCATTACCTGTCAAGGCCCAAAACTGAGTAGTGATGTGATAATGAATAATTTCCACTCTCTTGGGGGGTTGCCCTGGAATTAGCCCTTTGTTGTTTGTAGGATGTATCAGTCGTCCAATACCAATCATCCCGCTGAAAATGTTGATGATATGCCCCGGGGTCATTTTCTCTCCATCTCTCGTAGCTCCTCTTATATTTATTTCGTTCTCTGTTGAACAAACTTTGCATACGCCTTATCCGCTCCTACAAAAGGCAAAATTCAATCAACTAAATGAGGTGGAGATCAAAAATAAAATCACAGAAATATCCAGAAAACATCTGTTGCCTTTGAGCATTAGCTGGAGTCTGAAATAACAGAGAGATGTAGAAGCCAAGCCAGTTTTTTGTATAATATTGGGACCCAGAACTAAAGTAGATGTAGTATGCACACTGCTCCAGAAGGGATATTTGGAAATACTCCTATTAAAAAATAGGTGAAGCAGTCGAGGTGTTCATAACAAAGCAAAATTATTTAGTGCTAAAATAATTAGTAAAGGGATCTTCCCCAAGTCAAGGTTGCTTCATTGTGACCAACTGGTCATGGGTTCGAGTCTGGAAACAGCCTCTCTGCGAAAGCAGGGGTAAGGCTGCGTACATTATGATCCTCCCCAGATCCCGCAGTAGCGGGAGCCTTGTGCACTGGGTACACCCTTTTTTTCTTATCTTCCCCAAGTCAGAATTTTCGACTTTTTGAAGAGAACTATGTCTTGACTGCTAAACATGATTCTCTTTTGTGATTTGACATGGCAATTGATTTTTTTTTGGGGGGTGAAACATGGCAATTGATAAGAATATCAAATTATTACAGAATTTCACATTAACTAGATCCATACAAACAATAACTCAGATTTAAAGAATGGCGGTCAATCCAAACCATACAGGGTTTCATTAACTCTCTAGCATTAAACAAAATATACAAAGCAAAAAAGAAGAGGAATGAAGCTAAGTCTCACCACTCTCTCCATTTCCTCGTCATAGTCCTCTTGCAATCGGCGATTATATCGTTTCCATGCTTCCTCCTTGAAACTTGAACGAAATGAACCACCAGTTGTACCCTTCGACCTGGTCAGCTTTATTGGTCAAATTCAAAACAATATCAATGAGCTTCAGACTGAAGATAACAGACACTGTTTTCTCAAGTATTACCCTCCATATAACATCAGTGCTTTATGAAGGAATAGATAGTAGCTTAACTTCATTATATTAATCTACCAAAAGGACTCCATAATGAGGCTTATGGATTCGAAGAAATACCATAATTGAATAAGAGAGAAAAGACACTTGTCATACTATTTCTATTGAATAAAATCAACCACAAATATTTTCCTAAAACACCAATAGACAAGGAAGAGTTCGTAGCTGTGTCAGTGCAATAGTTTAAAACAGAGAAACTATACAATTTGGACCATATAGATTTATTTTCAAGTATCTAAAACGATACAAGTTCACAACCAGGTTAACCACATTATGACAAGTACTTCATTAGCATTTAGCGCCCAAGTTCCAACCAGATTTAAAAGTGTTTCAACTAAGTTTTAGTAAGCATGTAGATGCAAACTAAGTCCATCCAATTGATGCTGGACGTGATAACTCCAGTTGCAGTTTCAAACAAAAATAGTAGTTTTCACATTTAATCATTTACATTATTATTTGGGTTGTCAGCGTTTTTGTGGTAGCAATACTCGATCCCTGGTTCCCAAGGTACAACATCTTAAGATTTTGACCATTGAGGCAACCAAAGGTATTTACATTATTATTTACTAAGGCTCTTCTGTAAAATAAACTTTCAATACCTAAAAGGCTATAATCTCGTTATTCGAAATAGTAAATAAGATAAATTAAGTAAACTCAAGTCTTGACAAGGAACAAACAGCAAAATTCCGAGAGCCAAAGTGAGCCTTGAAACAAATTTTATTCTTTCACAAATTAAAATTCATATAAAGAATTGAAACAATTTAATTTCAGGGAGGTATTATATATCATTTGAGAAATTAACTAATTTTTAGACATCAGAGTAGATATCGAAAAAATCCCAGATAATCACAAATTTATCTTGAATTAGGGATCTTTTGGTTAGCAGTTTTGCCACAAAGTATCCTCACTTTTCACCAAAAATTGCTCAAATATCCGAAATTCTAAATTCACAGGGAGGATTAGATACAGTTATGGTAAACTCATTACACAAATATTTTAGACCTTCATTTAGCTCAAGGCTATACTATTCTGTCCTGCTACTGACCACATGTATAAGACCCAACACATAGTTTGTTGTGGCCTTGCCGTAAAATGTAAAGTCGTAACTCGTAAGGGTCCAACTGCAGGATAGGGGCAGAAAAACCTCTATGAGGCCCTTACAACAACATGAGACACTCAATTAGCAATCGAATCAACCATAGCCAAGCAGGAAGGTTCCTTTTCATTGCTCCCTCTTCCCCACACCTTTCTCTTAGTTCTAGATAAGTTGCCACTCTTTGGTAATTCTTGTAGTAGTTGAACTTGTCCCATTTAGACTTTTCAATCTACAGATTCACAACCAGATCCTATAAGTGACAATTATTTTCCCTTTATTTAATGTTTTGCATCCATTGTCATATAATGCCAGAGAAAAGGTAGTCATTTAGCTATTAGAAACCAAATGGGATCTGAAATCTGCTGAAGTTTCTTCACATTTCTTTTTAAAATTTTGCTTTTCCCATGGAATTTAATTTATTATTTCCGATCTTGTGAGAATGAGAAGAGAAGCTAGGTATGGCCAACTTTCCTACAATTTTCTTTTCCCTGTGTTTTCCTACATAATGGACGAGACAAAAATACTAAGGATAATCTTTCCCCAAAGTATATTTTTTCCCTAGCTTTTCTTCCACTAAATGCAACCAAATAATCACATCTCCAATTTTTCTTTCGATTTTCTTTTCCCACATCATGAGGGAAAGCAACCAAATGCAGCATAAAGGTCACTAGTAGGTAAGAAGGTAACAAAGGAAATTGATAACACATGTTTCGTACAACTGACAGTGACATCACCAGTGAAGCAAACAGAAATAATTTTCGAACTAATTATCCCATAATAAAAACTTGAGCAATCAAAAAATCAACACAACCTGCTCAGCAGCAGAGATACAGAAAAACATAAAGAATATGGCACACGAGCAAAGGAGAAGCTACATCCCTGTACATGGCCTTATACAAATAAAAATTCTGGTAGCCATTATTCTAGCTCACTCATTCACTAGTAGAATTAGTGAATTACAACCTCCAATGGATGACATATTCCAACAGACACATCATGATTCTGCACAACTAACCTGAGTTATATATCTAAATGGGCCACCATTGTGGAATACCCAGACATCTAACACCTCAAGACAAACACTGTAGCTGCCTCTACAATAGTAAGGGCAGATTTATGTAGAAACTGCTTCTAGGATGGCTAGGAAAGAAAAGAACCCAACATGCATAAATGAAAGCAACAGAACATGTGTACCTCAGAGTAGATCCTGTCAAACGTCCTCCGCAGTTGTCCAACCTACCAAGTCATTGAAACCATCAGAAAAGGTACTTCCCCGAAATGGTCCTTCCAATAGTTGATACAAATTTGAAGAATACTATGATGCTTTATTCTTTTTTTTTTAAATGTGAAACCGTCCACAATAGGAGTAATTTCTTACGAGTGCAAAACTTCAAATTTAAGAAGTTAAAAAGTCATCTTGAAACAATCCATTCTTTGCTCTGCAAGGTTTGTAATGTTCCCAAAAAATTGGGAAAAAGCATGCCCATCAGAATGACATTGACCAGGATTCCAGGATTTACCACACAGGTGGCAGCATATGGTTTAATAACTAGAAACTCAACTGAATTTAACGAAATATAATCTAGATACAACTCAACTGACTTGCATAAGTGCCTCAAGGAGCAAAAGCTACCCCAGCTGCCTAATATCTGACAACCAAGGTCTAAACTTTCCAAGGCTACTGTAGACTAGAAGGTCTTAGGTTGGAACCAATAACTTATTAGAATTGGAAGTCCGCAGCAGGGAAAATGGTGGAACTTGGAAGACTGTACTTACCTAAATACGCGAAGGGACAAGCTTTTATAATCTGATTTGCCTACAGGACAAAACATCTATAAGATACATACAAAGAGAGCAGTGAAGGTTAAAAAGCAACCCACAAAATCATGTCCATATTTTTCTTGATGCCCTCTAACTACAAACTGAGAACATAAACAATTGCAAAAAGAGAAGACATAACAGGGCATGACTCGCCCGAACAATGAGTCTCGACATCGCCTCCTCAACCATATGAAAGACCAATATCTCAGTCCGATCAGTCAGAAGACAAGAGGAAAACCGATTCAATGGGATTTAATATAAAAGAAGAAAGACCCACAGGGTGAAAGGCTGCTAGGAATTCTCGCAACAATCATATGACCAATTTCATCTAAAGTTTCAGAATTTCAGTATGGAATTTAATCAATAACAACACCACTAGAAATCAAGAATGACGGAAGTCTGTCAACGCCATATAAACAGCATACCCCTATTGATTAGCAATGATTAATGGAACCCAATTTTCGAAATTCGGCGTCAGATAAAAGAGATAACAATAAAACAAAGACAGCTTACAGCGAATGTGGTGACTGTGGCGCCAATCAGGCCGAACAAGAGAATTCCCCACACCTTCATCTCCTGTCCTTCCCTTTCTACGTAGGGTGTGTCTTGCGGCCATGAACTGCTGCTCTTGCTAGTCTCCTGTTTCCTCTTCTCATCCTCCTCTGATATCATTTTGCAGCAATGACACTGACCGCCCCCTCCCCCTCTGAACGACTTCTGTTACGAATTCCTACACCTTGTAGTACAAAATCTGTAGACCATGCTTCCAACCTTGTCCTCTTCTCTTACTGACCTTCCAACCACCAGAGCACAAAACGGGAAGAACTTCGAAAACCGATGGCGGAAGAGTTTGCGCGAAGGCGAAGTTGCGAGATGCGACCAACGAAAAATGAAAATCCAAAATTTATTTAAAAAGTTAAAATTACAGAATTTGTAATTGGCTATCCTCTTGCCTACAAAGCAAAGATTTACCTCCATGGAAAGGTTAATTCATTAATTACCTGATCATACAAGACGAAAATATCTCTTACCAAAAAGAACACGTACAACCTATCATGCACAGCATGCCATTCTTCATCGTTTCATGCTTCACTTATTCTTGGCATGGTTTGAGGAATCAGTATCAGATTGGCTGGATCGATCGATTCATCAGATATTTGTGGAAATCACCGATTCTTGATTGATTCATTGATACGTGATCGGTATGAACCAAGGGTAAAAATGTAAAAATAAAACTGATATTTTGAAGAAAATGAGTAAATATGTCCAATCAAGACCGATCCAGATCGATATCGACCTACACCGATTACTAGAACCTTGCTACTTCTATTGCACTTGCACTAGCACTAACACTAGCATGTTGTCATCAACCTCAGCCTAAACCTTGACACTGTTTGATAGAGTAATGTTGGGGGAGGGGGGGGGGGGAGGGTGGTTTATGTATACTTGTGCACCCTCTTCTTAACGGTTAGCTTTTGAGGATGAGTTCTATCCAAGTCCCTAACACCAAGCTTATGGTGTTTCAATGTTAATTGATCCTACAATGACCCTTTGAGATGTAGGATGTCTAGCATGTACATGGTCAGCTTATTCCCCCCCCCCCCCCTCTCCTCCCCCTTGGTGTGGGTTTTCAAGTGTAGTAGGGGGTGCAATTCCAACCTCACACGCCTATATCTACCACATGAAAAATTGAAAGTAATTGAGGTCTCGAGCCTGCTTTAGAGGTAGGATACATGGTGAAAGAAGTTTGGTGCACTAACAAGGCAATTTCAGACTTTTTTTTCTCTCGAATTCAAGCAGCATGGTTATGGCCTTTTGTTTTGCTTTTTTTTTAAGATTATTGACATGTCCATGAAGATCTATTTTTGTGTTTAGGTGGAACTTTATATTACATCCCTGGCCAAAATGGTGGCCCATTATGCCTTAAAAGAAAGAAAGACGATTTTTTTTCCTCCAAGGAGACGATGTAGATATTTTCTCTTTTATTAATTAATTTAATTTTTTTTCTAATAAAAGATTGAAAGTAACTGAAATTTTGGGATCTTGATCATCTATGGCACATTGTCCGTAGCGGCCTGAGCGGCACAGACTGAGCCGCGCGTACAAAGACCGCTTTACCCCCTACCCAAATGCCTTGCCCAAGCGAGGATAAGACGATCATTGGGCGTGGCCTAGTCTGCGCCGCACAGACCGCTACGGGCAGCTGGGCCCCAGATGATCTGCATTGGAAATTTTGTGGATAAGTGGACCTTAAAATCTATTGGTCACCTGCCAAGTTTCAGGCTTTCAGCTCAAAAAAAAAATCATTGAATAGTACGGACCTTCTTATATGCATAACGCACTGAGAGTGCATAGACAAAAGGGAGGGTATAGACGGCGATACCTGTCCATCAAATTCAACACATGACGCATCTGGATCATCTGGTAGACATCCATCACATGTCCATGAGACACCGATAAGTGTGCAAGACAAGAAAACTTCTTAGAACCTATGACATCAAGAAATTTGTGTGTAGAAAAATGTTTCCTCTGTGGGAGCATGGTCCCCTACGCATTCGAGGGCCAATGGGAGTGCAAACGGAAGCATCACGCAGGGCAGTCATTTTGCCCGTCCCATGTGTTTGGACGTCACGTTCTCCTACTAAAACCATTCTCTCCCCTCCCCCCCCACAAATTTTTAGGAGGGGGTGTTAGCTTCTAAGCCTATGCTACGCCAATGCTACAAATTACAATAGAATGTTACGTTGAGCTGCAATTGATATGAATTCTAGGTCAATAATGCATTTCAATAAATCATATCAAACGCATCCTTGATTTCAAAAAGTCTACTAACGATTCAAACGCTTTTAAAGTAGTACCGAATTTTCCTCCACCCGCGTTGAAAGAGATCCCATTCATCGAGGGTTGGGAGAGGGTACTTTGGGAACATACTAAAACCCTATAGGGGTTTATGAACCCTAGGATGGTGGGTGAACCATCCTCTATGTGAGGAGGAAAACTTTCACCTTCAAAGTATCTCTTCTTTTTTATTTTGGATAAATCAAGAAAATAAAAGAAAGAGTTAATATTTACATCAGATCCAGAGGCCATCATGCTTACTCGCTATCTCATCGCTCTAACTGCTAAACATTTGAAAAGTTATGGACTGTTACGAAAACAACGCCCAGAATGGCGATTGCAGAAAGAAAAACGAAAATAGAGAGAGAGCACACAACACACAACACAGAGATTTACATGGTTCACCTCCAAAATGGAAGCTACGTCCACGGCCAAACAGTAGAACAGGTTTCACTATTTCTCTGAAATGTTACAAAACCCTCATATCCCTATCTCAAAGATATAAGAACAATATATAGGAAAACTCCTAACCCTAGAAAATACACAAATGCCCCTAGCCCAAAAAATGCCAAAAAACCTAGGCCAGACCAAAACATAACACATGGCTAAAAAATATTCATTTCGAAGCTCTCGACGAGCCCGATACAACTCCACCTTTTTTTGGTGTGGAGCCCCACCATTTTTTGGCATTCCGAGATCGTTTCGAGGCCGAAATGACCCTTCGAAGGTCTCAACCGCACTTTCTGAGCCAAATCAGGCTTCACCAACAACATGGACTACATGATCATTCATCATATCACAAAAAATCATATCACTACAGAAAGGTGACAAAAAGACCCTTGGAAATCTTTAAAAAAAAAAAAACACAAATGCCAAATAGATTCATTAGGGGATCCACAAAGGCCATACACATTCTCAAGAGAAATACATTTACTTATGAAAATTTTAAACTTAGGGTGAAGGCAGAGTTTCCAAAAGAACTTCCACCACCTAAGGCAATTGAAATAAGAACCAGTCTCGCCAGAGAAAGCATTAATAGAAGAATTAGTAGAGACAAGAACTTAGCAACCAACTTAGTTGAAAAAGTTCCAAACCTGGAGAGAGAGCACCACCACCGATCTTCCAACAAAGAGATCTGAATTTTAACAATTTCCCTCACCAGGTGGAAAGGCAAGACTGAAGACAGCATGTCAAGGTTCCAAATATATCCATCAATAAAATCACTCACTCATTGAGAAATATTAATCCTATGATCATCAGATGAAATGCGAAATAAAGATAAAGAAGGGACCCAAGGATCAACCCAAAAGCAAGTACTTTTATCATCCCCGATCTTTAGAAAATCCACCTTCTGAAGAATAGGTAAAATACTTACAATGCCATTCCAAGTCCAAGAACCCCTCTTGGACAGAACCTTCTAATAAAAATGAGATTTATGGTGAAAATACTTTGCCCTTAAAATTTTGTCTGTCAACAATGAAAGCCCTTGAAATAGGAAAATAAAGGAGTGAAGCAACTCCTTCAGCCTATTAACAAAAAGTTTAGCAATACTTCTGTAAGCTACATTACAAAGACTAATAGATCGAAATCCTCCACCCTCTTGGCATCCTCCCACTTAGGGATAAAGCAAATCAAAAGGGATCTTCAAGGGGTGAGATGCCTAGGAAAGACAACAAACTCACCCTTAATTATCCCAACTTAATGGGATTGGCCACATGAATCCAAACAAAACAAAGTAAGGGAAACTGAGGTCTACAAAAAGGAATGAAGAAATGGGAAAAGAGGGATGGAAATTAGATTTTAAATAAACAATGGAAAATGACAGATGAAAGAGGGACCAAAAGGAGAGAGAGAGAGACAGAGAGAGAAATGAATGTGATAGGAAAGAGGCACAGCCCAGCAAGTAAGGAGAATCTCAGCTAAATGGGGTCTGCGACATGGATCCTTGCCCTCCGATGGGCTCTATCCAAGATCATACTTGATACAAGACCTAGATTATGCATGTCTTTCCTCACAACTTCTCCTATGATCATTTTAAGCATTCCCCCAACTCTTTTAACTCCTTCAATCAAAATCATATCACTTCTCCTTACTGGGTCGTCCGTAGATCTTCGTTGAACATGACCATACCACCTCAAATGACTCTCTCAAAGCTTGTCATTGATCGAAACAACTCTCAAATCAACTCCAATACGCTCATTCCTAGGAACTCTCAAGTCAGCTCTAATGCACTCATTCCTAGTTTTTCCGCACATCCTCATCTGTGCTACACAAAACTTCTCAACATATCACTTCTTAACTGTCCAATATTTTGCCCCATACATCTTAGCCGGTCGTACAACAATTGTAGAACTTTCCTTTAAGCTTCAAAGGAATATGTCGATCATACAGCACTCCAAACGCACCTCTCCATTTCATCCATCCCACTTTAATTCTATGTGAAACATCGTCTTCTATGTCACCTTTATTTATGATCAAACCTAGGTATTTAAAATAGTCACTTTGCGGTAACTCTCTTTCCTGAATTCACATCTAATCAAGTCGTGTTTGGTATGATTTCTCAGAATGCATTCCAAGAATGCATACCCAACACAGTTCATATTCTACAAATTGCCATAGCCTGTAGTAGAGTCGCATACGTTATACCAAAACAGATTCAGCAAGCAAGCTTGCGCAAAATAAGGCTGTCATTATGGATAAGGAAAATTCTTGACCAGATTACAAAATAAGAGGAAAATACCCGTTCTCTCTCTATATATATATAACATACAAGCAAATAAACACATCTTTTTAACGTCTCAGTCGTCAAATCCTAACATTTCATTTGAATGAATTTTAAACCTTCACTCTCCACTTACAAATGAAAGCCGGACTTCCTTTTCCTATCTCAACAGTCTTTTTCTCACTGTAGAGACTATACAGATTGCAAGAATAATGTCATGAATCATCATCATGATGGTCCGTCTCATCAAATATCTCCTCCTGCACGCACGAGAGAATGTCCACATAGCAAGTCATGGAAAGAAATCCTTGGAAAAGTATCATTATTAGTTAAAAGATACCAAAGAAGTGTTCTGTTGCATTACCTGTAAGAGCTCTTCTATGACATCTTCCATTGTTATTATACCAACAGCTTCCTCTTCCTCGTTAAGCTTAGGGAGTGGGTTGTCATCAATCTGCAAGACATCTGCATTGATGTCTCTTGTCCATTTCTTACTCCTTGGGGTATATGAATTATTTCCACTCGCGGGAAAGCTTTTCCACTTCTGGAGTTGTCTTTTGCTCATCTTTTTCTCTAGAGGATGCTTTTCGCCATCAATGTCCACCCTAACTTCAGGATCTGTGTCATAAAAATAAGTCTCATAATAAACACTATACAATTCTCCACAAGAGTTAGGTAGCTGGAAGTCTAGAACAACTAGCAGTCCAGAGTTTCCTATGTACTTACTATTGTTTGGGCTCTTGCTGGTAGGCTGCTCCACCATGTTGTCACGATGCCACATGACAACAGCCATGTGGCTGTGACCTTTCTGAAACTCATTCAGGATATCATATAGAGGCAGGTTCTCTGGAACCCTAGCATGTAAAGACATCCAGAAACAACAATCCACATGAGTGTAATGAAATCATTAGGGGACTGACCAAAAAAAATTGGCCTTACTTTATACCAATCTACATACTTTGGAATCTTGCGGATAGTGACATTCTTAACAGGTACTTCATCTGCAGGATGGATGGTTAATAGATTCTTCACCTGTTTTATACCCCCAAAAAAAAAAAGTTCAATGAAATTAGTAGATGCAAATAATGTAATAAATATTCCTGAGAGGTCGTAGCAATAAAAAATAAACCTAAATGAGCTGAAAGTGCTTTCATTCCATACTACTAACATTTGGTTGCATTGACAGACTTTAAAAAACTAGTCCATGTAGCTGGACCTTTTCTTTCTCACTTCTCTTTGTTATTGACAAGGGAATCAACAGTACATTGTAAAAGGCTAAGACAGATCTTCGAGGACTTTGGCAAGTTCGGCAAACTATCAGTATCCAACTCAACCTTGACAATTCATTTTTCTTAAATAATGCCACTTTGACATTATTGGCTAGTAGCATTACTGAAGCAGATCAATAAATGGATTTACATGTGGTGGGCTAAATTTAATGAAGTGAAGAAAAAGATTCTCATCTGACGGTTGATATGCCAGATCTGAATCTAGATCAAATGGTTCAGATTTAAGGGAATATATCAACAGAATTAGTAGAATTTAGAGGAGAGACGAGAGTTGAGAGAATATTGGCGCTTGTCAGAGTGACAGGTCTGATTATTGAGCTTAATCAGGCCTGTTCTAGTGTTGATTCTGAGGTTCAGGGGTGGATTCTGAGGAAAATGATTCCACACACTATACTATAGGAGTTTAGAGACTAAGCAGCCAAAGAAACATTAAGACAACAGACATACTATCCTGTAGATATGTAGAGACACTGGAAAGTACTTATGTGACTGAACATTGGTTCTACAAGATTTTTGCATGGTTGACCACATGATGAGAACCGATTGGGTTCAACTCCTACTCCCAAAGCCAGGAGCAATCAAAATATGAGAAAAAACCAAGACTTATCTGTTAAGTACATAGTATCTGAGTTGCTTCACTTAGGTTAATTCCATCCTTCCTATTTATTACTCCCCTTTTTTTTAAAACAATAAAAAAAAAGAAATTTTGCTCTACCAAAAAAATTAGACAGTTAAATAAACAGCTAAGATTATATTGAAAGAAAATGAAAAACCAGAGAGTAAGCAGCCTTCCAACGGTTGGGCAGACTAAGAAATTCAGTCCAAAACAACAGAAATTCTGATAAGTTTCATTCTGGGCATAAGGCAAAAAACCAATGATAGGGATAGGGGCGAAGAAGGCCTTTTTCTACAGGTCCACCTAGATAAAATTTAATGAAGCGGCAGGGAGAATAAGAAGACTGATATGGGTAGAAATAGGAGGTTAACATTCAAAGAACTATTCTACAATGTATCACAGCTATACTGTGCACAATCCACATGCACCGTTTTTAAAAAAATTCAGAATGTGTGTGTAAAATATCTAGAGAAGAATTAAACAGGGGAAAAAAGCAGTGAAACTAATTAATATTGGCAAGATTATTGTAATTGTGATTCCTGTAGTACTATTTTAGGGTTGTAAACTACAAGAAAAATTCACTCAGCAAAATGACAGCCAAATATTTTGAAATATCAGTTTTAAATGAATGAGGTAGAGCAACTGAAGTGACTAAAATTCCATAACATGCCCAGGACGTCTGACGCATATCTTAAGACCTACATCCGCAAGAAGAAGAAGAATAGGAAGTCCAAGTGATTTTAGTAGTTTTCTATACTTAGTTTTATTTGTTAAGTATATTTTTCTGTGCTTGTTTTAGTGGTCATATGACAACTTAACTGTCTTACTCCTCTCCAAATTTTGAGAGAGGGGTTCTTGTAATAGAGTTGGCTAGGAGGCTTCTTAGTCTTAGTCTCCTAGGCTGAATAGGAGTTGTGGCCTTTAGGCCTTATAAATAAAGAGAATCATGGGAGGCCTTATAAATAAAGAGAATCATGGGAGGCTCCTCTTTACCTCTCACAATTTTGAAAACTCAAACTAAGCTGCTGATTTGAACCTTCGTCTTGTGTCTAATCAAGGCTGACAGAACCGATGCGGTGGGAAGCCCAGGTGGTTCTTTGGTTCTTCATTATTGCTCCATTACTGTACTACATTGAAGCAAGCCGTTATCAAGGTGTTACCATCATCAACAAGTTTGAATCTGATCCAAAGTCCAAACCCTAGCCATTCTCTTCTTCTCTTCTAGACCGCCCCAAACTAGCATAGCCTAAACCAGCCATTAAAAACCCTCCAAGGCTTTGATCAAGTCTTCCTCTGCCATCTTGGAGAACTCGATCCAAAAGCTGGTCCAGTTCTGCCCAGCCAATTTCATTATTTCAAGTTTTTCCCTCCATTCTTTATTCACCAAAAATCTAATAACACCCAGCCATAGAAACAGGCCCACATATGATCGAATCTCCCCCTCACCAGATCAGACAACAACAACAAAAAACTCAGCCTTATCCCAACTTAATGGGGTTGGCTATATGGATCCAACAAAACAAAGTATGGGAACTAGGTCTAAACAAGAAAAGTAAGATGAAGAGATGGGAAAAGATGGATAGGGAATGCGATGAGAAATGACAAGGAAAATCCTAAATGAAAGATGGCAAAAAACAGCAAAATGAAAAATGAAAGTAAGAGGAACGAGGCACAACCCAACAAGTCAGGAGAATCTCAGCTAAATGGGGTCAGCAACATGGATCCTTACCCTTCCAATAGGCTCTATCCGAGATCATACTTGGTACAAGACCCAAAGAATGCATGTCCTTCCTCGCAACTTCTCCTATGGTCATTTTAGGCCTGCCCCTAGCTCTTTTAACTCCTTCGATTGAAATCATATCACCCCTCCTTACTGGGGTATCCCTAGGCCTCTGTTGAACATGACTGTACCATCTCAAACGACTCTCTCGGAGCTTGTCATTGATTGGGGCAACTCCCAAGTCAGATCTAATACGATCATTCCGTACTTTATCCTTCCTAGTTTTTCCGCACATCCATCTTAGCATCCTCATCTCTGCTACACATAACTTCTCCATACGACACTTCTTAACTGCCAACATTCTGCCCCATATATCATAGTCTGTTGTACCACAGTCCTAAAGAACTTTCCTTTAAGCTTTAAAGGAATATGTCGGTAACAGAACACTCCGGACGCACCTCTCCACTTCATCCATCCCACTTTAATCCTCTGTGAAACATCATCCTCTATGTTACCTTCTTTATTTATGATTGATATGATTGACCCCAGATACCTAAAATAGCCACTTTGTGGTATCTCTTTTTCCTCAATTCACACCATGTCAGTATCCATCATAGTGTGACTAAAATTACACATCATATACTTCGTTTTCGTTCTACTAATCATAAAGCCTCTTGTTTCCAAGGTTGTTCTCCATAGCTCTAACTTAGCGTTAATCCCTTCTTTTGTCTCATCCACAAAAACAATATCATCGACGAAGAGCATACATCACGGGACCTCGTCTTGAATGCTCTTGGTTAGGGCGTCCATGATAAGTGCAAATAGATAAGAGCTTAAGGTTGATCTCTGATGTAACCCAATCGTAATTGGGAATTCCTAGCCCTGACCTCCCACAGATCTTACACTAGTCACCACGCCCTCATACATATCTTTAATTACATCCACATATTTACTTGATACTCCTCTCTTCACTAGAATATGTCGGATTAAATTTATAGGGACTCGGTCATAAGCATTTTCCAGGTCAATGAATACCATATGGAGATCCTTCTTACTATCTTTATATCTTTCCATGACTATATCACAAGCTCCACAAAAGGGAGCCCTCAGAAGCTCATCTCTCATCAAAGGTGTGCAGTCCTTGTATGGAATTTACACAAATTTTCATTTATTTCAGTTGAGGAATCAGGACTACAAAGGGAAATTATGAACATCAAAGAATTAAGATGTAAATCATCATGAAAGCTCCACATGCTATATGTTGGAAATGCTAAAGGAATTCAATAGGACATTTCAAGGATGAAGGGGCTCTATACTAACGTGGACTATCTTATTATTGTAAGGGCCCGCTCTTTAATGGAATCAAGAGTCTCAAATGCCATATTTTTTGAAAGAGATTGGACTTGGCAAGGTGTCGAGTATCAGTATCAGTCAGCATTTCGAGAGGGTGGTTTTAAGAGATGTCTCGGAGACATATCAAAAAGACAGTAAGAACACAAAGAAATGCTAAAGATACACATGGAATTGCTCAAGAAACACATGGATATATGTTGGATACATGCAGAATACAGTTTTGAGGCAGAATACAGTTTTGAGGCATAATACACCATAAAAAAACAATAATTACATTCAACCATAGAATGTTAGGTGGTTAGACCCAATATTCGCCACATGGCATATCAATTAGGGCCCAAATTTTGTGTACAAGTATGCCCCATGATACCCTGATTACCTGTCAATTTGAACTCGATCAGAGTTGGCCAAATGGAAGTATAAAGCTTTGAAAATCCCCGTTATTTTAAAAAAAAATGATTTTGCACTTTTGATGTTCATGACATCATCCAAGTTTTTTCTCTTTTTTTTTTTGGGGGGGGGTGTGTGGGCGGGAAGGGGGTTACTAAAATGACAGTGACTTGATTAACCAACACGACTCCTGCTAGAGAGCCACCCCTTACTCTCTTTTTACAGCCTCGTGGAAGATGAAAGAAGAAAGTTACAGAACAGGACAGTGAAGGCTCGCGAAGTAGACAAGCAGCAAGCAACAGCTTTTCCACTGTAGTGCGCTGTAGTTTTTTAGCTGGCTGCTCTGCTAGTTGTAGCATGCGAAAACTCTATCACGATCTTACGAATCTAAATATCTCAAAATTGAAGAGCGAGCTCTACACTAACGACCCTATCTATAAAGGGGCTTACCCACTGAACTTGCTAGGGGATGGGATTCCTTCACTTGCATTCCTGCTAGCACTACAAAAAGCTCCAGTCTTAATGCCCTTCCTAATGTTATGCAGGCTTTCCTTGGGTTCGTAGAGTCGGGTTTCCCATTTACCCACAACGGAGGAGCCACCCCCCACCAGGAAGGCGGCTACAGGACATAACGCACTCTTCGCACAACAAATCCCCTTTGTTGACTTATGTGCTTGGCCAAACCATTGTTTAGCCTTGAGCATTGTACAAGGACGTGTTGTAGGAGTCACTCATTACCTTCTAGGTAAAATTACCACAACATAGGTGTTCTTCTTAGCAAGAATTATTGCAGTAGGATAATGGCTAGGAGGATTTGGAAGGCATTAAGATTTCCAAGGTTTAGCCAAGTAAATATTTCTTATAGAAATTTGTATCCCACAGAAAAAATTGTGTTGAAGTACTGTTCACGTGAACACTGACGTGAACAGTGTTTTGGTTTTTGTGTTTTATAATTAGGATTATAAACTCCTGGTTCTATTAGGATTTGTTCTATTTCTATTTTCTGTTTTATATTTGTGGATCCTATTGTGATTAGGAATCCTTCTTGTAATCTGAATATTTGAGTAATATAAATAAGACAATGAGGAGGGGGACTGTGTACTCCATTCTCACAACCACAGTCCCTTCTCCTTCTCTCCATCACTTCTTCTTCTCTTCTCTTCTCATTCTCGGTTTTGGTTCTTTAGCTTTATATTTTGTTACATGGTATCAGAGTACAACCATTAGGTTGTTGTCTCCTGCGATTCTGGTTTGAGATTCTTCTCAAAGTTTTAATTTCTTCTACGGGTGCAGCATTCTCTGCTGCATATATGAATTAAGCCCTAGATAGAGTTTTCAATTGAAAACTAAGGGTTTATTTTTACTACTGCTTACCTGAAGAGTCTGATCGATTGAAGAACTTCAAGTTGGAGCTGCTCAATTATATTACTAAGGATCGACTGCAGATTCAACAATTCAATTTGCCAAAATTTCTCTTCCCTATCCCCTGCGGTTCTCTGTTAAGAGTTTATTTTCAGTTGATTGTGTCTTCAATTGATCCAATTCTGGTTCCCTTCTTCAGGTACAGCATTCGATTGTTATTTTACTTGGTTGAAGTGTGGATTTCCTCAAAAATCTAACTCTGCCGATTGTCCTGCTGCTATTAGTGGTTTTTAAATCATACCCTTGCCTCCCTACTACTACCGATCGGTTTTTTTGCTCCTGTTTTGGGTTTTTCAAACCCTAATTTACTAATACTGCTAGAAATTGTGGTTTTTTGAAACCCAAATTCTGCCGGTAGCTTTATCCTGCCCTAATCTGGGTTTCTTAAGAAGCCGATTGTCAGTTTATTACTTTTGCCACTGCTATCAAGTGTGATACTGCTGCTGCTGCTGTTTTGGATCTAGTATTACCCTAACCAAATTTTATCCGCTGCTGTGCACTGCAGCGCTGCTATGCCATCGTGCGGCGCAGCAACGGCCATGTGTGCACAGTGGCACAGCAGTGGATAAAGGTCCTACCCTAACCTGGTTCTACTTACATTACTATTTCTGCTATTTCTGCAAGATGGCTGATCCTAAACTACCATTGGACAATGTCCAAGTTCAAATTACTACTATCAAGCTCTCCGGAGTCTCCAACTATCTTTTATGGGCCCAGGCCGTACATGCATATATTCATGCCAAAGGAAAAATAAAATATATCACTGATGATCCTCCTACTGCTGATCCAAAGGATCCTGCTTCAGTTTCAGCTCATGATGAGTGGATGCGTGAGAACTCTATTATTAAAATCTCGCTATGGAACAGTGTTGAACCTGCTATTGCATCCAATGTGATGTTTCACACTCTTGCCAAGGATGTCTGGAATGATTTACGTGAAAGATAAAACCTTAAGTGAATACTTTGCTAGCTATAAAGGTATGATTGAAGAACTTCAAATCCATCAGCCCCTCACTACCAATTTGGATCAGTTAAAACAACAATGGGCTGAGTTTCATGTTGCTAAATTTCTGGCTGGATTCACCCTGATTACCAATCAGTGAATGGTCAACTACTTACAGGGGAGAAAGTTCCATCTCTTAATGAAGTATTTTCACGTATCAATCAACTGGCCAATCCATCTAAACCTGATATTGCTCCCAAGGAAAGTTTTGCCTTTGTTGCTAACCGTGGTCGTGGACGTCGACGTGGCCAATCCAAGAGTCGTGGCCGTGGTACTTGTGGAACCACTAGTTTCCAATCTTTTGATAAATCTTCCCGCCAATGCTCTTATTGTGGCAAACCAAATCATACAGTAGATACTTGTTGGGCTAAACATGGCAAGCCCAATTGGGCACATGAACTGGCCAATACAACCATGAGTGACAACCATTCAGAGAAACCTACCAGTGATATAAATCAAGTTCCACATCAAGTACTCCAGCCACTGTGTCACGTGATGATTACAATCATCTGGTCAAACGTCTTCAACAACTTGAAGCTGCCTCTGCCTCAACTTCCACTGCCACTTTAGCCTATAAAGGTAACTCGGTTTTTTATCCTTCCTCTACCTCCTGGCTTATTGACTTTGATGCTTCATCTCATATGACTGGTAAGTCTAGTTTGTTTTCTTCTCTAAATCAAATACAAGCCTCATCTAATGTTATCCTTGCTGATGGGTCGACTACTAAGGTTACTGGTCATGGAACTGTTTCTCCCACTTTTTCCTTGACTTTTTCCTCTGTCCTTCATGTTCCTAAATTACCTTTAAATCTTATATCTGTCAGTCAATTTACTAAATCTCTTAACTGTGTTGTGACCTTTTATCCTTCTTATTGTGTGTTTCAGGACCTTTAAACAAGGAAGACGATTGGTGGAGGGCTCGAGCGTGATGGCCTGTATTACTTGGATGGCATTGGCCCTTCTACTGCAGCCACATCTACTACTATACCTACTCCCATGCAATGGCATTTACGCCTTGGTCACCCATCTCTTTCTAAACTACAGTTGATGGTTCCTAGTTGCAAGTCCATGTCTCCTCTTGAGTGTGAAGCTTGTGAACTGGGCAAACATCACCGTGCCTCTTTTCCTGCTCGTATTACACCTAGAAGTTCTTCCTTATTTTCTTTAGTGCATTCTCACATTTGGGGTCCGTGTCGTGTCCGTAATAGATTATGTTTTTCTTATTTTGTTAGTTTTGTGGACGATTATTCTTGTTCCACTTGGGTTATTTGTTGAAAGACTGTACTCAATTTCTTACTGTATTTAAAAATTTTTATCAAGAAATAAAAACTCAGTTTGACAAGTCTATTAAAAATTTTCATTCTGACAATGCCCTTGAATACACTCAAACTGAGATTTCTGCTTTTTGTCTCACTCATGGTATTGTTCACCAAACTAGTTGTTCATACACCCCCCCAACAAAATGGAGTGGCCGAACACAAAAATAGACATTTACTTGAGGTGGCCTGGTCCATTATGCTTCACATGAATGTCCCCAAGCGTTTTTGGTGTGATGCTGTTCTCACTGCTTGTTATCTTATTGATCGTATGTCATCATCCGTGTTAAATAATAAAATTCCTTTTTCTCTTTTGTACCTAAATCATTTCTTGTTCACATCTCCACCACGTGTGTTTGGCTGTGTCTGCCTCGTTCACATCCTTCATCCTGTCATTGATAAGTTGTCACCTAGGTCTATCAAATGTATTTTTCTTGGTTACTCTCCGACCCAAAAAGGTTACAAATGTTTTGACCCTATCTCTAATAAACAGTTTATTAGCGTTGATGTTACCTTTTTTGAAACTACCCCTTATTTTACTTCACCTACACCGTCTCCTGTATCCACTGAAGAACTTCTATGTCCTCCCATACCTATCTCTCCATCTGTTAAGGTCTATCAACGTCTACGTGTCGCCCACGCATTTTACCCTCCACTACCACTGAATCAGCCTCCATTGCCCCTAGTCCATTACCCTCTGCTCCTAGTGTTCCAGAGCTGCCATCTACTGATGCAGAAGTCGCTCCTTCCGCCCCACCATCTAATTCTGACGTTGAGGGTTCCCTTGACTTACCAGTCGCCATTCGTAAAGGTACTCGCTCGTGTACTCAAAAATCTCATCAATGTCTCATTGTTTATCCCATTGAAAAATATGTCTCCATTTCTCATCTTCCATCTCACTATCACCCACTTGCCTCTGCTTTGTCAACTAACTATGTCCCTACAACCTATCCAGAGGCTTTATCTTATCATGGCTGGAAGGCAGCAATGGACACTGAAATGGATGCTTTACATTCTCGCCATACTTGGACTCTGGTTTCATTACCCACTGGGAAGGATCTTGTCCGTTGTTATTAGGTTTATACCAACAAATACCATGTTGATGGTTCTATTGATCATCTTAAGGCCTGCCTGGTTGCCAAGGGCTATGCACAAACTTATGGTGTTGATTATTTTGAGACCTTCTCACAAGTTGCTCGGTTGAATTCAGTTCGGGTTCTTATCTCTTTGGCCTTCAATTTAGATTGGCCACTTTATTAGATGGTTATCAAGAATGCTTTTCTTTATGGTGATCTTCAGGAGGAGGTTTATATGAAGTAACCTCCTGGGTATGTTGCTTAAGGGGAGGATTCTACCAAAGTATGCCGACTTCGTAAGGCAATCTATGGGTTGAAACAATCTCCAAGAGCATGGTTTGATAAATTCAGCTCCATTGTTACTCAATTCGGGTTCTCACAGTGTTACTCTGACCATTCTGTCTTTGTTCGCCGCCAGGGTTCAATGGTGGTTATAATGGTAGTTTATGTGGATGACATTATTATATCTAGTAATGATGCTTCTAGTATTGCTCAAGTTAAAGCCCATCTTCATCAGCACTTCCAGATGAAAGACTTGGGTATTCTTAAATATTTTCTTGGTATTGAAGTTTTGCGCAGCAAGAAAGGTATTAGTTTATCACAGAGGAAATATGTTATTGATATCTTATCAGAAACTAGAATGCTGGATTCTAAACCAGCTCATACTCCCATGGATCCCCATCACAAACTTGGATCTAGTGAGAGTGAAGGCTTTACAGACGTATATCAGTATAGAAGACTTGTTGGCAAACTCATCTATTTGACTGTTACTCGACCAGATATCTCCTTTGTTGTTGGAGTTATTAGTCAGTTTATGCAAGCCCCGAAGAAAATTCATTGGGATGTTGCTCGTCGTGTTCTACGCTACCTAAAAGGTGCTCTTGGCAAAGGTCTTATTTATCATTCCAATCACAATATTAATCTGGTTGGGTTTTCGGATGCTGATTGGGCTGGTGCTAATGGTGATAGGCACTCCACGACTTTATTGCACTTTTGTGGGAGGTAACTTAGTCACCTGGAAAAGTAAGAAACAAACTACTATTGCTAGATCTAGTGCTAAGGTTGAAAATCGAGCAATGGCACATACTACAACTGAGTTGATGTGGGTAAAATCCTTACTCCAGGAATTGGGATTTCCCATCACTCAGCCTATGCAGATGTTTTGTGATAATCAAGCTGCTATCTATATTGCTAGTAATCCCATATTTCATTAAAGGACCAAGCACATTGAGGTTGATTGTCACTTTGTTCGAGATGCTGTTATGAAGAAGTTGATTGCTACTCCATTTGTCTCTACCACCAATCAACTTGGTGATATGTTTATTAAGCTGCTGTTTGGACCTACCTTCCGTCAGAGTTGTTCCAAACTGGGTCTAGGTGATTTGTATGCTCCAGCTTGAGGGGGAGTGTTGAAGTACTGTTCACGTGAACAGTGTTTTGATTTTTGTGTTTTATAATTAGGATTATAAACTCCTAGTTCTATTAGGATTTGTTCTATTTCTATTTTCTGTTTTATATTTGTGGATCCTATTGTGATTATGAATCATTCTTGTAATCTGAATATTTGAGTAATATAAATAGGACAATGAGGAGGGGGACTGTGTACTCCATTCTCACAACCACAGTCCCTTCTCCTTCTCTCCGTCACTTCTTCTTCTTCTTCTCTTCTCTTCTCATTCTCGGTTTTGGTTCTTTAGCTTTATATTTTGTTACAAATTGTATTGAAAATGATGGGTCATGTTATCTGTATTTGTTGAAGAGGTTGTCCTTAACACCTTTTGACATGATTCCCTTTCTCTGGTCCATACCTAATCTATGTATAGAGTGGGCTTTGAAAGAGGAGCTCGTATAATGAATGGTTATGCCAGCAGTAAACCAGTTTCGGCTTCAGGTGGAATATCTCGCCAAAATGAACTCCTATAGGTCTGAAACTTTAGGTGGTGGTTATTAACTTGAGGGGCTACTGAATCCAATTGACCAACAGTCAAATAACTAGTAAGAAAACAAATTTTAATTGCTGAAACTGAATCTGCTGGAACCAGTAGAGCCTGACATGTTTGCCAGTTTCGATCTCACGGTGGGAAGAAAATTCCAGGGATTAGATCACCAACGAAGGGCAACCTTTGCCCAAAATCTCAGGCCCAACAGATTGAGCTACAGGGAGTTCAATAAAAGAATCCTTTCACAGTATGGTAACGTCGACAGGGCAGGAAAGAAGAAATAAAACAAATAATAAGAAAGAAGAAGAAGATTAAAAGAGAATGTAAGAAGAACATAAAAAATAAAGGACGAAGGAAGAAAAGATCTGGCATTAGAAAAGAAGAGATCAGAGAGGGTGAAGGAAAACTAGAAGCACTCGACCAGCTCTGGTATCAGGCCACGGAGGTAAACAACTGAATAACGAACCCATTTTCAATATTCAATTACAATCTGATTGATGGGTTACAAGTACTTGCATATATAGACTCTTCAAAGTTAAAATTGACTAAAAAAAGGATTCTTAAACTGAGACAAACTTGGACTCTACTGAATTCTATCAAGTATCAACAGCTAACAGATAATAATGAAATTATAAAATGACTCAACAAATAAATCCTAAATACCACTATTTGAACGAAACCAAGGTTTGAACCCTTTTCTCTTTGGACTGGGTTTCCATTGTGGTTCATAACAGTTCAACCATGATAATGCTACTGCATCAGTTGGCCTGTCTTTCCTCTCTCCTACAATCGTACAAGTTCTATCTAATCTCCACGCTCGATGTCTCCTTGCTAGCATGGTTCAATATCTCTATCGAAACTTCAAGTTTCAACCGAGATACCTCGTTTCCCAAGTTTCTGAGACGAATCCTATATATAATACTGTATCAACCAGGTTTCGACATATTTCATTATTTTGACAATATTTCAGAAATTTTGACCGGTTTCGGTAGTTTCGACCAGTTTTGATCAGCCCATGACATGTCGAGTTTTGCCCAAAAACTACCAGGTTTCAATCAAAACTTGGGAAATCTCGGTTTCGGCCAGGGCCGGTTGGCCGGAACCGGCCTTGAAACCGAGACTTGGAACCTTGCTTGCTAGAACTGACAGCAAATCAAAGGAGGAATTCAAGACGACCAAGATGGAGGTTCGAAACAGGTACATCCTGATCTACCATCCCCCTTACTCTTTCTTATTTCCCTTCTCCTTCTACTTTGCCACCGGCACTCGCAGTGACAGCAGCAGCAGCCACTGCTACTACTTCCACTGTCTTGTTCTTCCTTCTCTTTCTTTGACCATCAGTGGCAACAACAATGACTGTCAAAACATATTTTCCGATTTTGTAAAATTTAATACAGTATATGCTAAGATGTCCAGTGAATCAGAAGAGAGAAAAGCACAAAAACTAAGGTAGGACATTCTAATACAGTTTACACAGAATGAAAAGGAGTTAATTCAAAATATCACATGACATAAGTTACTTAAAAGGGTTTATCATTGCAGAAGAAACAAGAATGTCAACTGCTTTATTTCTTAATGAAATTCAGGAATAAAATCTTTAAAAAATAATTACCAGAATTAGTCCAATTATGTTTACAGGCTGCTCATAAAAAACTGGTACCCTGCTATGCCCTTTCTCCAAAATTAACTTCATCAAATCCCTGAAAATAACTAGTAATGCACTCATCAAGGCAAGTTCCAGCAAAATAATCCAATATTCTTTTAACCCCACTAAAACCTAAATACCTGTCCAGTTTGGCATTGATGTCAATGGCAAAAGTTTCTGCTATTGGAGTCATGGCATCCCTGGCTGTTTTCGTTGTGAGCTCAAGTGCTCCAGCAATGATTGTTGTTTCATCATGCGTCAGCTCACCACCTTTCCCAGCCTGATTACAAATCAAACCAAAAGACTATAACAACTAAAAGGAATATAACTAGGAATCTGAAAACAAAAAATTGAACATAAATACCCTTATTTACAAGAAAAAAGACAGAAGCAAGTGCAATGACACATGAAAATGAAATGAAAAATACTCGGTGCTAAAATAACAATAATTTTGTATGGTTACTAGTACCCGTATGGGTACAAAAAATATTATCCACTAATAAAGAATTTTGAGTAAAAAGTATTAAGAGAGTGCACACCTCATTACCATGCATATCAACAAGAGTTTTCAACTCAGCTCTGCGGAAAAGAGCCACATGTCCCTCCCCTAAAAGGTAGTCTAATAGCTGCAATGTCACAGAGAACATGGGTAGTTGGTATAACTATTTTGTAGGATAATAAACAGATAGAATACAATGAATTTTACTCAATTGGACAGAACTGCAAAACCAACAGAAAATAACCTTGCTAATTGGATAAGCCACGGGATAGCAGATCCAAACAAGCACGCGAACAAATGGAGCCACTGTTGCACCAATTGCCAAACCATGCCGAGAACAAACAGATTGTGGAATAATCTGCTTGTAGAAGTGAAACAATAAATTAGCATACAAAAGGAAGTAACATCAAGAAGTTCAATAATCTACTTCAAATAGTAGTTGTCTTTCAGAAATATCAAAAAGATCCTAGACTCCAAGTGAACTCGTGTAAGAAGGGACTACTCGTCTCACAATAGGCATGCCACATGCATGATTAGGTCCCACCAAAGATATTTTTAACCCAAAGAATATAGAAAATTGGACAGTAAGATATTTGATCGGGTCAATTTTTCAGTTGTCTGAGAATAGGGCTCATGTTAGACCAGTAAAATTCCATAAAAAAAACTTTACCAGAACACATATACCAAATATAAACATACTCAGAGATGGGTACCTCACCTCACCAAACAGAAGTATCAAGGTCACCGAGATCAGTATAGCACCCCAAGCCGAAATCAAACCATCAAGAAAAATGGGAAGTGCCTGACAGAGATGGATGTTTCAGACTTCAGAGCAAGTATTATCTTCTAATATATGTTATTTGTAGAATTCTTGGACAATGTCAATGGTTTACCTCCATAGAAGCGGCATTGCAAATAAGAAGGGTGCAAAGCAATAGATGCTGTTTCCTAACAACTGGCAATATCTTTGCTGTACAGCAAATATTATGCATTAGACTCGAAACGTGCAGTTTGATCATATTAAAAAGCTAACTGTCAGGGAACAGCATACAGATGATATAACTATTGTACATTTAGAATCATTAAGGAATTTGCATAATATAGCATCTAAATCTTCAAATTATCCTTCTTTCACCAATAGTCTGGAAAAGTAGTGAATCGAAGAGAGGAAACTCCAAGTACAAGAACTTTTACACTAATCCAGACGCTAAAAATTCCGGTCGGTACAAAAAAACACCAGTTTTTTCCATGCAGATTGGAATAACCACCAGCACAAAAACAAAAGAGACTAAGATTTCTGAACACTTCAGGAATTAGACCAAAAAAACAAAACCCTGAAGGAACTATGAATATATCCTTTTGTTTCAGTTCTTTTCAAATGCTCCAACACTTGCCCTCTGATGGGGTTGGGGCAGTTTGTGTATACCCATATAATATGTGGACATGCCATACTTGTAAAAACTGTGTACTTAATGATACATTTTTCGAAGATATGGGAAAATTAGTATATTGTTTAGCTAAACCATACCAGTCACATGTTAACCATACAGGTAAAACAAGAACCAAATCCATATAAAGAGCCAGTAAGGAACATCGCCTAAGGACTATACAAAAAAAAAACCCCACTGGCTCTGATACCCAGCATTATTAACCCCCAAAATTTTGCAAAAGTAGAAGACAACCATATTGTGCTATTGTTAATTCTTGATAGCCCCAAAGCTTTTGAGAATCCCTCATTTCTTCCCTGCAACAGAACAAATTTTTGCCCAGAATTCACATCCACATTCTGCCTCCTCCATGCAGAAGCTGAGTATTCTACATCGAGCATAAAGAGAATAAATCCTAGTTTCTACCCATTCAGCAGTATATGATCAGTTTTTAAATGCAGTATATAGAAAGAACTGCAATTTAGTGGAATAGCCACGAGCCCAGATAAGATGATGAGGAAAATCAGACTGTTTTTGACCTTCCAATGCTTGTAGTTGAGACTTAAAGCAATAAAAATTCCAGAGCTACCTACTAAAAAGAAGAAAAAAAATGAAAATGAAGACAGCTGTCTCATTCCCAAATAGTTCCGTCAGTTTTCTCCCTGCAGCACCAAACAGATTTGTCAGTTGCATAACCTCCCAAGCATCTCCTAAAGGAAGGGGTCCTGTTCATGAGGTGCAAACCAGCAGAGTTTACCAGGTATTTAACAGCACATATTTCCCATGATCACTGTTCTCCATAGAGTACCTTTCTCCCTTTGCAAGCCTCCATAGCCATTTGATCTATATTAGTAACCTTATGTAATCCAGTGCTCCCACCTTCCTTGGTTTTGTACATCTCCCTTCAATCCACATAACAGCTTAACCATCCTTCCAACCATCCCATTGAAAATTAGATCGAATCAGTTTGATTTATGCAAAGCTGAACCTGCAACAGTAAATAAAGAGCCATATATGTAGGAATTTTGCTTTGTTCTTTTGCATCTATGCATGAACGTGTGCTTGCCTCTTTTTTTCCCCCTTTTTTCCAAACCCATACCCAAACATATATCTAGACCCTCGCATCTTTTGAACCTTTACTATTTCTCATAATGTCAAATTCATAGTTAAAAATCTTTTTCCGTAATTCTGATCTTATAAATAACATTGCAAGTCACATAATGCACAAAGAGAAAATTCTGGGGGAAAGGGCATAAAATCATTTTTTTCCCCTGATAGGAAGCAAGTGAAGGTGGAACTCAATTCCAATTTTTAATAACATGGCAGAAATTTTACTAGCTAAACCAGCAAGCACCTTCACATAAAATCACTTGGATTGAAGTGTCAAAAGAAAATAAGAATTTTGGATAAGGCTAAGAGCAGATATGGTCTTAAGAAAATGAAATGGTGGAACAGGATTTAATAGCCAACCCTAAGAATTTTGGATAGGGCTATACCAAATGTACCCTAACCATGTTGTCGAAGGGGATTCAGCTTTGGTTACTAGTTGGATGTCTATGGCCAATGAGGCACCATGGAGATTCACACATCTACTAAGGAAAGCAAGGTTCCTTATGCAGTGAGAACAACATCTCGTTTCAATCAAAGCAAAGGACTGCCAGTTCATAAGCAGATTCAATAGCTACAGAATGGAGGGGAGAGGGGTCAAATGTCACTGGTTTGGTTTTGCTTCTGACTATGATTTTTGTATAGTTTGTACCAAGGTTTTAAAACACAGAATTGCACAAGGGATCAGCCAGCATCCATTCGAATTGGAATCGGTCAGGGGCTGGAATCGTCCAAAACCCTAGAAAATAGAATCAGAAAGAAGAAGCAAACATTTCCACAGATCTTTGCTTTTTTAGAGTTTTTTATTCAAAAGTCTTGTAGATCTACATGAGCAAGTTTCATTGATTTTCTGCTATTTTACTCACTAAATGAAGGGAAAATGGTCATAAATGAAGATCAAAGTGCATTCATGGCCATTTCCAACTGGGGTTTTGGGAATCGACATTAATCCGATTCGAATTGGGGTCAGCGGATTCCAACTTAATTTTTAAATCCATGGTTTGTATATGCTTTTTGGCCTTGAGCATAACAAAATATATAAGTTATCTATCCAAAAATAAAGGAGAAGGATAGGCACAGCGCCTGCATGCGGTAAGCAAGTGGGGGGCACCAATAAGGGTGCAGGACGGGGCATCATACAGGAGGGGCAGGGGGTTATTTCAGAGACACAGCAAGCGCTAGCTTGCGGTATGTAGGCACTGTGCCCAACCTTCCCACACACCCCCCCCCAAAAAAAAGAAAGAAAAATGCAAGTGATGCTAATATCCATTGTATTGAGAAAACAATTACAGAATATTGGCACAAATAGCAGAGTCAATCATACAAGTATCACCCGAGGGTTGCTATTTACGTAGAATTTTGACCTTAATTGTTTGAGTTGGGACCCCAAATGAGCAACCAATGAGCCACTACAGAAGTACATCCGGGACTGTATTCAACAAAGAATAAACTGTAGGTGCTACCTGGCTGGACTAGCCATTGGCTTTTTTTTTTTTTTTTTTTTTTTTTTTTGGTGGGGGGGGGGGGAGGGAGGGGTGATAAACCCAAAATCACACCGGCCAATCAGGAGCTGCCACGTATCCCGGTCCAAAGGGAGAACCAGTTTACATACGAACCACAAGAACACTCACAGGCGCGACCTCCTCTTGGGCGCAACCTCCTCTTGGGCGCGACCTCCCCTTGGGTGCGGCCTCCTCTTGGGCGTGACCTCCTCTTGGGCGCGACCTCCCTTGGGCGCGGCCTCCCACAAGCGTGGCCTCCCATAGGCGCGACCCCCTCTTGGGCGCGGCCTCTCCAGACGCGGCCTCATCAGGTTCTATGTCACAGATATGGCCTACGCAGACGTCATGACACCTAGCCTACGATCCAGCCATCACTGTAGACATGCACCATCTCCAGGACTCTAGGCCACCGCCTAGAAGTCACGTCGCCCTGACAGACTCGAACACCAAAGGTTTTATCACCACACGCAGGTGTCTTTATATCAAGGATCCCAACACCACTGGGACACTCCCTCCCGTAGGGAGACGACCAACCAAGGAAGAGCCCTTTTACGCAGAGTCTCTACTAGCTGCATAGACTATTCTCCACCGACCGGACTCTCCACACCGCCATACTCCGCTATAAAAAGGAAAGTATGCTACTCCATCAAGCCATCTTGAATACTATTATTCATCTGTTTACTCAGGAGATCTGACTTTGGCATCGGAGAGTCCTAGGCCGGAACCACACTGGTTCTCCTTTGCCATCCCCTGGTTCTTTTGCCGGTTACGGCACTCGAAAGGACCCTTGAACGATTTTCTGACGCAACAAGGGGGATGGAGAATAATTGATCAAGTGACGCATTGAGTGCACGAACAATGGATACTGGTAGACTGGTTGTTATGTAACTATTAAACCCCTCCCCCAGAAGAATAAATAAAAAAGAGGTTGTTGTTTACTTGAAAAGCATCAAAGGAAATGAAAGAAAACGAAATCATCTAACCAGATAACCATTGAATTAAGATGTGTTTCCCTGTGTATTAATTATTCAGTGCCTACCCACATGTTTGTTTGTTCGATGGCACCTGATGTAAATCGTTCTATCTTACTACTAACGGAATAACACAAAAAGCGGAAGATAGAATCTGATATTCTACCAAGAGAATCAACTTAAACATGCCGAATTCGCAGCCAAAAGCAATAAAGAATCCAGCAGACCATTAGTAAATCACGACACCTAATACAATACAAACCAAAATAGACCACAACTCATCCCAGCCCCAACTTGTTAGTTATTACACTGGAAATACGGAAGGCGAGGAAAAAAGAGACGAGAGAGAGATAGAAGAAGTACCAGCGTGTTTACGATCCTTCGGAGTACCAGATTTAGCAAGAACTTCAAGATCAACAATACTCATGGACATGAGACCCAACGTGAGACCAGACATCAATCCAGCGAACATAACCAGAAAGAATATTACCGCTATGTGAATAAAGAAACCAGACTCGCAACATCGATAATGTACCGCCATTCAATTACTTCACCTCTTACTGAATCTTTTCCTCCTTTTTGTTCTTCTACTCCTTCAAACCCTAAAACAAACAGAGCTGATCAACAAACTCCATTATCAGACAGAACTTAAGACAAACTCCAAATAAAATTACCGATGCATGTTTTTTTGAAACAACACGAAATTGTTTACTAAAATTTATTTCCGTCTACCCTTTCCGGCCGAGAGTGGGATTTTCCGGCAACAATGCCGCAATGGATTTTGTGAAGTGCTGAAAGTTTAATATTAGAGGTTGACGCCAAAGTGAAGGCACGTACTCATGTAAGAACGCCTCGTCACCTTCGGGAGTGCAAAACAGCAAAAGTCTTCAGCTCTCTTTTCAAAAGAGGATCGCTACTCTCCTCTCCTGCAATAAGTGGGAGCCGACATGTGCAGGTGCATCAGATAATGAATGGGGTCGTGTTTGTAACTTGATTCCATTACTACGGCTGGAATTCGTTCCTCTTTTTATTATTTTCATTTTTTTTTCCCCATAATTTTATCTAAAAAACGGTGCTGGTCGCGTGGGTCGAGGGCAGGAGTGTATCCAAAAAACGTCTATTTTTAAACACGGTTTTCGGCTCTCGGGTCCCGCCTTTGTCAACTAAGTCGGAAATTTTGGACCGAGACGGGGATCTTTGGACCAGGCCAGTAGTATGTCCACAAGCCGTTCTCTGTGTCCAGAATCCAGATAAGACAAGTAAAGTGGCATTCCTGATCACTTTACCTTTGTTTTTTTAACTGTTTTTCTTTTGTGGGTACAGGCGGTGCCGTGCCCAGTCAGTTTTGTTCCAATTCCGAATGGAAATGACAGACGCTGGCTTAAAGGAAACTAGTGTTTTTCTTTTGTGGGTACAGGCGGTGCCGTGCCCAGTCAGTTTTGTTCCAATTCCCAATGGAAATGACAGACGCTGGCTTAAAGGAAACTAGCGGTCTGCCCAACCCTCTCGTTTATCTTTTACTCAGACTTTTAGGAAAATTCAGGGAACCTCCCTTGCGTTTTTGATAATTACTCACATCTATCCTATTTTTCAAACTTAACTTCACTTAACCGTAGTATGTTAGTATTTTAAGGATTAAATTAAAAAAACGAAGCAAATGTGACAAATATACCCATTTTTCTCTTTATGAAGTTACTCTATTGCCCTTAATGTGTTTTTTAATTTTTATTATAAAGAGATGAGACCTACCATTTTTTCTTCTTCTTCTTTTTCGTTTCTTTCCCAATTCTATTCTACCATCAAACTTAAAATCTTTTTGTTTAATGAAAATTCTATGTAATTTTCTTTCTTACGATTCAAGGTCAAGGTTAGGGGCGAGTGCTATGCTGATTGTTACTTCAATGTTAGCAACAACTAGATGGTCACCACCAAACCACGATCAAGTTTAGATCTATAGAGAGGCTAGATTATCACAAAGTTGCAGGGTCAACAAGAAATAGGGTTTTAGGAGATGAGAACTATTGACTATAAAGGATTTTAAAACAAAGTATTAATAGAGGTTTTAAACTGAAATTAACTCAATATTGCTTTGGTAATTGCATATGTATTTATACGAAACACTTTCTTTCACCACAAGGTACCTGGAAGAGAAAAAATAATTCAGTAAAAGTTTGGACTAAATGAATCAACGAGTCCATCTGACGTCCTTGCGTATGATCCCATGTTCTACGTTTTCTCTTTCCACATTTTATAAGTAGAGAAAAGATATCTCATCAACAACAAAGTAGAAACGCAGTCCTTAAAAGAGGTCTAAGTCGGTCGAACGCGATCCATCGTAATCGATGCCCAGGACGCCGCCAATATCGATGAAAGGAAGATCATGGTTGGGGCGGTGGCTATGGCGGCAGTACTGGCGGTGGAAAAGGTGTAAGGGCATTTTCATCATAACAGGTATTTTATTAACACCATTAACGGATTTGAGTTAAGTGAAATTAAGTTTGAAAAGTGGGCGAGATCTGGAGAGTTGTTAGAAACACAGACGAGGTTTCCTGAATTGTCAGGAGAGGTCTGAGTAATTTACTCTTTATTTATTTATAGGTAGTGCGTTTGTCTTTTTCGTTTATTCTTTATTTACTTATGAGAGAAAATTTTGAGTAGAAGAGTGTACAGTCCACGCCTAGACATAGGGGAATGACCGCCTCACCCCCATGATGCCAATGCACATGCTCTCATTGGTCCTCGTATGCATAGGAGCCAAGCTCCTCCATAGAGAACGTCGCCCTTATTATAAGTGCATTTTGTTGTATGATAATGTGAAAAGTAGTGCAAAATTACCATTCGACCCTCAATGAAATCAAAAATCTCATTTTTAGTACATGCCTATGTACATTCTCATTGGTTCCCACGCAGGGGTTACACAACCAAGCAACAATCTCTTATCTAAAAAAGAATTATACAAAAATATTTTAAATTGACTTATCATTATATCGTTATATCCTTATTAAAGGTTACATATTTTTCGAGTACGAATTTAAATTGATGTAATTTTCATTATTTTTTAAAAATATATGTTATACAAAAAAGACAAAAAGGTAAAATTATAATATTTTTTCAATCAACCTTTGTTACAACAAGATTTAAAGATTTTTCCTTTATTTATTCATTTTTTCTTTAAAAAATATGGAAAGAGTTTCCCATGCAACAACTTCAATGTAGTGTACACTTTCTCATTTATGGTTTTTCTTTTCTCATTTTTCCCCATCATTTGGGCCCACGTGGATGATATTGCTCCTCACAGAGCTACTAGTGTAGCGTAGGAGATTCCCCTGTTCTAAAAGCATGAGGAACCCACTCCCTAAAAATATAAAGGTACTATCAAAGTTTATATTTTGGGTAAATTATACGTCAACCCCTGATTTTCAAATGAAACTCAAATCACCCCCGGTATTAAACCCCAATATGACAAATTAGTCCATATCGTTAGTTTTATTAAGGGTGTGAAAACCAAATTAAAATCGAAAATCGAACTCGATACAAAGCCGAATTAATCGAATCGAGCTAAACCAAATTAATTTGGTTTGATTTTGATTTAGATGTATGATAAGTTAATTCAGTTCGATTCGATTTTGGTTTCATGTCCAAATCTGTTGATTTGAATCGAAATCGAACTGAATACTCATTTATTCTCAAATCCTATATCTTTTAATATTTTTTAAATAAATTATAATTAATAAAATAAATACAGTAAAGAAAACGGTATGCATCAAAATCAAAAACTTTAGTTACCTTTACTTTTAATTCTCTTGAAAATTCATGTAGTCTCAGTCATGAGAGAGAGATATGAAAACATGGGATGTCATGCCCCATGACTTTTCTCTTTTGCAATCAATCTCTGTCTCCAGTGTCAGGATCGTAGAAAGAACTAGTAGCCATGAAGGTGACCCCTCTTTCATGAAAGAAAAAAATATTGAGGTTCGGTCATGTAAGCGATGAGTTTCAAAATTTGTTCTGTCATTTTATGACTTTGTGTTCATCAAGACCATTCCATGAATGAAACGGATTTCATTTTCAGGTAAAAATCAGATCTGACTCTTGTACCGTCAAGCTTTGTTGCAGGTTTCCGGATTGAGATCCCAGCTTGCTGTTTGCAAGAACTACCACCTGGGTTTAATAGGGCTTGGGATTGCCACTCTGCATCTGAAATTTCAGGCCAAACAGAGGCCAGTCGTGGGAGTTCCCTCGATCTGAGTTGTTCTCCTTTTCGCTGGGTGTTGTTAGTGACTGAAGGTTGAAGAAGCAAGTCTTCTTTCCACGATTCTTAACCCCCTCTTAACCCCTTTACTTTATTCTTTAGTTTTCCCATTATGCCATCTCCTTTATTTCTTATGCCCTCTCCTTGTATGATTCTTAATCCTTCACTAAAAAAAGGTAGAATTGTGTTTTAAGACAGCTTTTGTATTTTTATTAAAGATGTACAAAGTCTATTTTGATCTTTTTCTTTATTAAACTAACACCGTGAGGTTTATGGATCTGTAAGTAAGGTTTTAAAAATCTTGGGATCTACAAGAAGTTTACTCTAAATTTAAATCCTTAAATTACCCTTAACATTCAAACATAGATTTTGAAAATTAGTATTGTAAATTTAATTCTAATGCTTTAGTATAAGGGTAAAATAGTCCTTTCATACCAATAACTAACAGCAGACTAACACTGTTAGAGGGGAACAGACGAGTATTTTAAAAAATCAGGGAGTGATTTGAGTTTCGTTTGAAAATCAGGGGATGATGTGTAATTTACCGTGCAATAAAAGAAAAAAAAATTGACAATGGTAAGAGATTTAGCTAAAAAGAAAAAGACAATGATTGGAGGTTATGATTTAGTATAACTAATGGTAACTTAATAATGAGATCAAATTAACTAGGGGTGTCAAAAAATGAGACTAACTTAATTGAACCGACTAGACTGAACATAAATCTAACATCTAATGTGAAGATCATTTAAGTAATTTGACTCTCCAAAAATGTATTTAAGCCTCATTTTATAAAATAGAATTATTACAGCAGGTTTCTCACATTGCTTATTTTGGTAATTACATGCACCAAAGATGGTCTTATAGCCATTTTGTTCAATTTGAATAATTTTCTCTTCTATTACCAAAAAATAAAATAAAATAAAAATTCCCTTCCCCCCTCCTTTGTGGTATTTTTTAACACCCTTAAAGGGGTATTTCGTTAGTTTCTCGGTTACCAATGAAATTGAATTAAATTTTATAAACAATTTATCTAAATAGCCAATATATGGAAGAACACCTATTTCTCTCACATGGAATGTTGGATGGAGTTGAGATTTTAACTTCATTACTCACATGTCAAGTTTCAGTCCAAAAGAAATGACCAAGTGCCAAAATAAAACGTGTAAAATCCAAGACTACCAAAAGGGTGCATGTCAATACAAGTGAATGTACATGCTTTAATTTGAGATTGACATTTAACATGTAGTCAACCATCCCCTATATGTCCAATGTTTGGAATTATCACATTAGCCCTCCATGTGGCACAACTAAATGTGTATTCTGTAAGTTCAGTAGTACATTGTGGAGCCCAAGATGGCATTTACCTTAATGCTTTAGCAAGAAATCCAACAATCTTTTGGATCAAAAGTTAGGTTAAATTAGCGAAAATCATTTCTATGTTTCCTTCACAATTCATTAACAAAAACACACTACATTATCATGAATAAATCTAGTCGAAGCTAAGTAAGCATTTGAATTTTGTAGACATATTGTCCATTTCACCATCTATCAATTTGGTAATTGTAGATATTTTCAAATTATTGACATCAGCTGTGAAGAAGAAGTTTGTTTAGGATATATGTGTTAGTACTCTACTATCACATGTTATATTTGAATATTCTAAGGTGCACTGGCGAGGATGGTGACCGTTCGAGCGCGTGCCTGAGGAGCAATGTGGCGCTTTAATGGTGCATTTTGCACTTCGCAATTTTGGTGCAAATACTATCTTAAGGATAGAACATGCTCATTCGACTCTCCATTTTTGTTGTCATTTTTCTACCAGTAATTTTTGCACATATGCACTTTCATGTGACAATATAAAACTTTAAGAAATGATTAAATATAATTTTGACATACGACAGTTGAAAATACATAGGTAAAATGACATTACATAGACTGTCAATTAGTTGAAATAGGTCCCAAAACGTGACACGGAGCCAATATGAGGGATGTACTACATAATAAATGGCCAATTTAACCGGAGCAAATTTAGGAAACAATCCCTTCACAGGACATGACAACATTTTCTCTGATGATTTATAATATAGTACTATACAGCCCAATATATTCTATATAATATAAATGACTTTGAATACCCCCTATATATTCTTGGGTAAAGTACACGTCACTCCCGATGCTCATTGCTTTTACTAAAAAATTGACTCGTTTCCATTCATCACTCAATATTTAATGTGAAAGATTCTATTTAGTAGAAGACCTATAGAACAATGATTTCCTAGACCATGCAGTCCACCGTAGAATCTATGGATTGTTCACCTAATTGTGTCATTGGAAAGATAATGTGGCAATTCTGACCATTGAATGATTAAATAATTGTTTGGATTGGTCATGCGCCAAATTTCATGCTAAAAAATTACGTCATATATTCTCCCACGTATTAGGATACATCTTGTTCGAAGTCATGAATTTTGCCATTTATCAAAATTCCATTTGGATTGAGACTTGAACTGTAGGCAAGGGATTAGGATCGTCTCCAGAGAGCAGGGAACGCCCAGGGCACTGCCAGCCGTTGGGCTATGCTGCACATATTCCTAGGCATACACCGAGATGTGTACAGGACAGCTCAACCGCTGGATGCCCCCTGGCAGCACCTTGGGCGCACGCCTCCTTGGAGACGAGTTAAATTCTTAGGCAAGAGACCTTAGACTCTAATTGTTCACAATAGTGCAGTCTCATCTGATTTGTCACATTACAGATATTTGTGTTGATCTAAAAATATCCTCTGGATTATGCAAATCACTATTTTTGTTTTATTGTTCATTACAAAACCATATGACAAATGGGAGTCCGACTTTGATTATAGAGATAAATTTAACCTCAAACATAACCATACGACTGCAAAATGATAGCTTTTCAATTTGATTTTAGAATTACTTGTAAGTGATGTTATTGTCTTTCATTTTCCTCTCTTCAGTGGACACGCCACATTGTTGCTATCCAAGTAGATGAAGCGAAAAAGATAACTATTATAAACTACTTTTGGGTAAAATCATGTCTAGAAAATGACAATCTTTTTTTGGGTAATTGTCTAGAAAATGACAATCATAACCTAAATGGTTGGCAATCCAAACTATTGATGTAACGGAATGGAAAGTTAGTCTCTCTTTGAGTTAAAGCTAATGCATATTTTGAATAATATTTTCCAAGAGTCGGGCTCAGGTGCCCCCTCTAGATCCCATGTGGGTGGTGTTCAGATCTCAAGGATCGTCTTCATACGTGAACCTAATCCACACTTTTTTTCAATCGGGAGCGTGGTTTATGTCAGTATTTCTTGAATTTATCTCTCTCCTCCATAATAGGGGAAGAGATGACATTTCAAAGGAGAGCAAAGAGATAGACACAAGGGAGCGCTGACGTAGACCATGCTTCTAGACAAAAAACGTTTTCCTATTTTAATCATGTAATGCATAAAATGAATCCCAAAATTAAGTGTTAAGTCCAACCGTCAAATTTGATAACTTATTTCAACCATGTTGCCTACATTGTATGAAAATTTTCCCTTGTTTTCCTTGGTATCAAAAATAGTTGTGATTTCCTGGTTTAAGTTTTAAAGATTGACATATATTGTTTCACATTTAGGGTTGTCGACTTGTCATGATGTTTTTAGTTCAATTGTTATGGTTTCATGTTATAGATTGGTGGTTTCCAAGAATCCCATGAAGTTATCCAGCAATTTATGATGTTGAATATTAGGGGTTGTGCATCATGGGTTGAGGGTAATTAGGTCTGTTTTGGGGGAAAAAGTTCTCTGAACTACCGGGGTACTCTACGGCCCCTTCACATAATTGTATGTTCACTTTGTCCTGAGAGAAGTATTTATATATTTTTGGGTAAGAGATCGATGTTTGATCATGTAACGTATGTACCAGTGTAGAGACCAATGAGTGTGTATAGGGGGATCTACCTGAATGAGATTTTTTATTTCATTGAGGGCTGAATAATAAATTCATGCGGTCCTATGTTTGGGCACAGTAACCACGCAACCATTAACATTCTTTTTCCCTCTATTTTTTCTCTCTTAAAAAATAAATTTAAAAATCATTGTGTGGAGACATAGGGTGTCCTTAGCAGCCCAGAGAACCCTTGCCCCCTCTTTTAATTATGGGTAAATCTTGTTATAGCCAAAGTGAAAAAGAAACTGTCTCCTTACTGTTTTTGCTCTTTAAATATAATACATGATTTTCTTTTTACTGAAGGCAAAAGCTTGTCGTTTCACATGTCAACTCAAAAAACGTATAAGATAAGGACAACTCTTGACAGTGACATAATGATTAAAATTTCTTCTTTATTCCTAACTAGGACACTCAAAAGAGAATTACAACTTTTAAGTTCATTTGGTAACAACGAAAAAAACATCCTTCAATTATTTTGGGATGCCAAATGGATTGAGGCCTAAATGTTCTTCATATTGGAATCCTCCACTGGAGAGAAGAGAGAGAAGGTTCCTTGTCCAGAAGAAGTAGCTGTGGGGAAAATTGGCCTTGATCTGAGGTTATTTTTATAGTATTCTACTGTATCTTATGTCCAACTTGCTGATACCGGTATCAATTACTAAGAGAAATGCAAAAATAATCAGAAAATTACTTTGCGATGGTCTGGACTATAGAGGACAAAGAGAAGTGGCGTAAGTTCAAGGAGGGAGTTTTCCTTCACCCAAGATCAGAATCCCTTGACCGAGAAGTTCGGATGATGTCTAGAGGATATTGGGAAACAATCAAGAAGTATTAACAACTTTGTACTATAGGGGCATAACATTTATAACTCTAGATAGATGTACTTTTCATGCACCCATGGTGCAGGAAAACTTTCTCCTAAGTTGAATCTTGATTGCCCAGTCTGATGAGACCTATGAGCAAGGCTTTCTTGGCAAAATGGCTGTGGAGGTTTAGTAATGAGTCTTTATTCCCCCTGCAAGTAAATAATTATCTGAAAATATGTGGTATATGCTGGTGGAACATCATGAAGTTTTACTCCAAATTCTTTTTCAAATGTTCTTTCCAGGTGGGAGGAGAGATCTAGAGGTAAGTAGTTGACTCAGGATGGAGCTCTTAGGTCCACTTCCCTCTCTTCTTTGATCTGGCTGGACATTATAATTTGTGTCTGATAATGAAAAGTGGATGGTTTGAGATGGAACAAATATCAGTTTCTGGAAGGATAAGTGGCTTGGAGGATTTTCCATTGTTGATTTATCGTTTATTGATAGTTCCTTCTTCACCAAATTGTCGGCCAAGGTAGCGGATTTTGAAGTAAATGGGGCTTCAAGTTTTCTGGTAGTTCAATCCAAGGTCATGAAAGAGATCTGTGATCTAACTTTGAAAGTGCTACTTCTAATTTCCCTTTCGGGGGATAGCCGAGTATCTTTAACATGCTTCTGAAGTGTTTCTTCTATCTGCCACAGCTGTTGTCATTGCTACTGAAGATGCAATGTCAATAATAAGTTTCTCCTTCTATCAAAAATAATAATAAGTTTCTCCTCAGAGTCACTGTCTCCCTTTATGTATGAGTCCTACATAAAAACTATTCAACATGATGTCTATCATAGTGAAAAATAAAAGCAGATTTATATACACTTATTGTTGACAATCCAACATCTAAATAGGAAGAACCAGCACCGACATTTAAAATAATTTATCAAAGAGAAACAATTATTAATGAAGCACATTTAACTTAGTGTGGAACAACATACAACATGTTTCAAAGATAAATGGAAGAACTAATTCTAATGCAGTTCAAAAGTAAGTGCAATTCAAATGTTGTTCGATTTGGTAAAAGTAATAAAGTGTAACCAACTCCTGAGAATTAAAGATTTTGATGGGCTCCAGATCCAGGGTCCATAAGACCCACCCAAAAGCTTCTCCTTCTCAACCCAAAACTTGCTAGTACAAGGATTCGTGAGTGTGATCTTGTGTAGCTTCATGCATAACAACAATTGAAAGAAGCCTTGCGAGTACATCTGGGTTTAGTAAACTTTTATTTAATTTTTTTTTTTATGCAGAATTAAAGATACCAAATTATGAGGAAAGAGACATATCTACATCATGAGTTTTAGAAACCCTTTTTCCCCTGTTCGAGCAGGAAAACTAAAATGTGTTGAAGGAACATAGTTTTCAGTTACAAAGATCAGGGGACTCGAGTACATTCACAGAAACAGCTTCTTGACATCATAATAAATTGAAATTGGACTCAAAGCTTATTCAACAGAGCCCATAACTATAGCAATCGTTAGCAAAGACTTGAATGAAACAGTAGCAACTTCCAAGTCCAGAAAGTCTGGACATGACTTTGATTAAATACAAAAAAGACAAGAATTCAATGAAGCTCTAGAGCAACTGTAGAGATAGTAACAACAAAACGAGTCAAACAGGCACTTACTGAAGTCTATAAACTAATTTTGGCCTAATTTTCTTTTTCCCCCACTCTATCTATTTGTTTATTATTATTTTAGTGGGGGGGCGGGTGGGGGTGAGGGTAGAGTGGGAACCCAAGGTATACTAGCTTCCAGATAACAATTTGAAGTCAGATACAGTTACTCAGGAGCTGATAGCATCCGGACACTGTAAAACTAAAAGGAACATGTATTTTGCAATAGAAGCATGGCATAAAATTCTAAGTAAATTTTATGATTACAAAACCCAACCCAGATAGAGTTGCAGTGGAAATTATTTACCATATCTATACATTCAGTTATGTAGCTAAAACTCTAAAGAACATATACACAATAACATTCATCGGGTCTAGGAGGAGGAGGAGGAGGAGGTGGTGGTGGAGAAAAAAATAAATAAAGAAAGAACACGCAACAAAGTTGAGTCCCCATAGATATGAAAGCACCACCAGAAAAGCTGTGGGGTATACCTGAAAGACTCGTACAGGAATGCCCAAACCGACATATAAAGGAAACTCAGAAGACCTGAAATCCTACCCACCTCCATTTTCCCTTGTTTTATGCCAACATTATTGCCTTCCCCTTTTGAGCTAACAAATCCTCAATCACAAATTCACAACAGGTTTCCTTCTCCATAGATGATTTGAAATATGATAGATGGGACAGATCTGTTTTTAACTTTAGTCTGATTTGGAAATAGTGCATTTGATATTGCCCCACGCGATATCTTTGCAGTTGGTATATTACTGCATTTCTATTATCCCCCTCGTTTTAGAGCTCCAATTCAGTAGTTTGTGAACTTAAGACTGTTGAAATTGAGTTGGTCGGATTTAAAAATTTGCTCACGATAACCGAGTTGGTTCCAACTCTTTGGGGGGGGGGGGGGATGTGTGTGTTGAAATTAATTATTAAAAGTATGGACTGTTAAACTGATCTGATCTTCCCCTTGTTTTTGGGGTCGTTTACAGATTGTACCATTTGAAACCAGGACTTAAGTATAGAATTCCATGCTATACATGAATGAAGTCATTGCATTGTTCTCAAGAAGTAACAAAGTTATTTTCTCAAGAAGTAAGCTAAGTTATTACAATGGGGAAAGGAGTGGGGAAGAGAAAAATGCATGATATTAAGCTCTTGTGGACACATTTGACTATTTGACTGAATCAGAACCATGGGAAGTATACCTAAATTAAACCACAGCAGCAGTGGAGTAATTCTTGCACTACAAATTTTACTCAAAAGGAAAAACTCATGCACTAGAAATCAGCTTAATCAGAAAAGGAGAAGATAAAGGGAAAATACAAATTCTGATTTATTTCTCAGCTTGATTAGATGAAGAAGTAGAAAGGAATGGATTCAAAGAAAGAATGTAACACTAAAATTAAGAAGGGAAAGACTGTATCAAAAGAAACATGCATAAAGTGAGACTATGATGCAAATACAAGTAAAATATTGGTAGCTTTCAGCAAACATGATCTACTCTATTCATGTTGTGCTTAAAGTGCTGCTCTATCTGCAGTCTGAGAATAGGTGATTGAGAGACCAAGACTCTGAAGCCAACCTCAGCCAATCTGATGTCTTTCAACCATTCTGATCTGCAAAACTCGAAACGCGGGGTAAAGTAACGAAGAAGAAGGATATTGATTATTGAAATGCGTCTCTCGCCTTGATAAATTTTGTTTTCTGGTAAAATGTTGCTTATCGATATGGCGTCTCTCCTTCTCTCTATTGAGCAGAGAAACAGGAAACCCTAAGTACAGAATGTGTCCGTTGCTTATTTGTTGGATGCTGACGGATCTATGTTCAAGCCACCCAGAAAAAATAGTTGAGAATCTATCATAAAGAAATGCAGTGAACAAATTTATGGAATCGTGATTAGAATCAAAGGAGGAGGATGATTTAAAGAAGAAGTAAAGGAAAGAGACAACAGTCGGGGGGGGACTAGGTTTTTTTCACTCATTGAACTCGATTCATTCTATTTAGATTCAAATCATCAAAATGCAAAAGATCTAGTACCTGATCAGATCGGAGTTGCTCAATTTTCAATCTTTCTCATACCTTCCGAGCTTGTCAGTGCCTTTAGGGAGAAACCAGCACCATGAGGTTGATCTACCTCAGAGCTTCCGGGCTTCTCAAAGAGAGAACCAGCGCGAGGTTGAAATTTCCATCGAAAAAATAACAGTGCCGCGAGGACGAGAATTCCATTGGTTTTGATTTTAAGTTCACTTTTAGTTGGGAAATAAAAATAGCAATATTAATCTACAAATGAAATTTATGCTCCATGTAAAATACATTTCCCTGCAAACCAAACACCTAAAATTTTTCCCCAGAAAGTAAGTTTTACATTACCTCAAAATATTTGCATTCCCCTTGCAACCAACAAAAGCCTAGGAGAGTCCTCTGAAGACTGGAAAACTGTTTCTTATCCAGACTGATTCTCGTAGTTTTCAACGTGTGGAAAATCTGCCATCACGGGGAGTTGGCTTGCAAGACTTGTTGTATCTTATTGTTGAGAAATTAAAGATACAGAAAACAGAAGAAAGGGGGAGCCTAGATCGTAAATGGAGACAACCACATTGCGAGGATGCTCGTGCAGCAGTCGAACACTAGTAAAATAATCATGGAGTCTAGGTTCAACATATTGGAATTTGGAAGCAGAGTCATAATCAATTTTAATTAAGTGTCCAAAATGATTACCACTTACCAGAATTGATCAATTCTGGTTGGTATTTTCAATAGGTGGCTTGTAGTTGAATCTTCTGGCTTAAAGAGCTTGCACAGTTTGGAAAAGTGCCAAGATAGTTGAAACACCCTTGCAGAGTATGTCCAACAATGCTGGAGGAACTCCTGCTACTGCCTGCCTTCAGTATTCTTTGCTGAAGCTTTCCCCTTTAAGAAAGAAGAGAATATGTTACTAAACAAATCATTGGTCTGATTACTAGTTTGTATGCAGCAAGCCAAAAGTTTTGACTGTAGCACATGTGAACTCCAAACAGACAGTTTCCTTAAAATAATTAAATGTTTTGTACTCGATGAAATTAACGGATCTAGTCTTGATTTACTGATGTGAATGTTCCTTTTGATGATGGAAAGGGGACAAAACTCCAAATTGACAGAATGATATGTTTGTTCCTTATTGAATCAAATAATGTTAGATTCAATAAATCTCTATTGCAAGTATGGGTAAGATTTGAGATTTCCATGCTTTACATGTTGAGCTATTCAGATGATGCGCGGGAGCTCGAATAGAGTGTGCAGCAGCTGGATGAGGTCATACCTTCTAGAGGACAACATGTGATACATACAAAATCATGTCATTTTTCTATGTTTGGAATATCTTATGGTTGCCTTACTGATGGTGGAGGCTGGAAAATTTCATTGCATACTCCAAATCATATCTTATGTTAGGTTATGTCAAAGTTCATTTACATCTGAGCTACCAGGACATGTACCTTGAATAGAAGGTACAGGAGAATTTTACACTTGATCGATTCAGAAAATAGAAAGAGAAAATACATGAAACTAGCATGGTCCCGTATAAGCATCATGGTAAGTTAAGATAAGAGAACTATATTCCTTGTAATTTTCAACATGGTCACTATAATATAGACAAGGTTAGGCGTCTCACTATAAATCCCTTGCATGCTTTTCATTAGCAGACTATAGATCATCGAAGTGTTGGATTTTATGTTATTTGAGTGCCAGTGAAAAATGAATTGCTATCGCAGTTCACTTGTACAGTGCTGCATCCTGGTGTTTTCCTCTCACCCTTCCTCCCTGAAACAGACCTTAACTTAGACGCCTCATCCCATCTCCCACATCCTGCATATATATTAGCCAAGAGCACATGATATTCTACATTATCAGGCTCTAGCTCAAGCAGTCTCCTAAATGCAAACTCAGCAACAGTAACGTTTCCTTTCACTCTGCATGCAGAGAGCAGGGCTCCCCATACATTTGCATCTGGCTCAACCTGCATTGTTTTGATAAGATTGCATGCCTCATCCACAAGGCCTGCTCGACCCAGAAGATCTACCATGCACGCATAGTGCTTTGATTTGGGTATCAATTTGTATGTTTGCACCATTGATGTGAAATACTCCCACCCTGCACGAACAAGGCCCGAATGACTACAAGCAGATAACACACTGACAAATGCAGTTTCATCAGGCACAAAACCATTATGCTTCATCTGCCCAAAAAGATCAAGTGCTTTAGAACCAAGCCCATGATGCCCATACGCTGCTATCAGAGTACTCCATGCTATCATATTTGGATTGTCAATCTCATTAAAGACCATTTGTGCAGCAGTTATGCTTCCACATTTTGCATACAAGTCTACCAAAGCTGTTCCAACCAACAGTTGGATTTGGGCCCCAACTCGAATGATGTAGGCGTGGATCATCTCTCCGCAGCCCAGTGAACCAAGTTGCGCGGAGGCTTGAAGAACGCTAGTTGCAATAATGAAATCTGGCTTAAGATGTGCCACTTTCATCATTTCATGAAATAGCAAAAGTGCTTCGTGGGCATATCCATTCTGGGAATATCCACTAACCATTGCAGTCCAAGAAATCAAACTCCTTTCAGGGATCCTGTCGAACAAACAACGGGCGGTCGCGACATCTCCACCTTTCGCATACATATCAAGGATCGCCGTCTCCACCTCCACGCAGAAATTCAAGCCTGATTTAATTACAAAAGCATGTATTGAACGATGACAAGCTGGAATAAGGCAAAGAATAGTAACCCAGTTGGGTTTCTCGTCCCCATATCTCATCTCTCTGAAAACACGCCGGGCCTCCATATGATTTCCTGAATCAACGTAACCAGATATCATGGAAGTCCAAGCAACGACATCCCGTTCCGGCATTGCATCGAAAATCTTACGTGCGATGTTGACCTCATCAAATTCAAAATACATTTCAATCAAAGCAGTTGCCACATAGAGATTACTCAACAACCCAGTTTGATTTGCTAGACTGTGCATTCTCTTTCCTTCTTCAAGGGAATGTAGAAAAGCAAAGGCCTTTATCACAAAGGGGAGAGTGTAACTATCAGGTTCAACTCTTTCCTCTTCCATCCGCCTGTACAATTGGGTGATCTCCAACCACAATCCATTCCCGCTACAAGCCCGTATAATTGCGTTCCAGAGGAAAACGGTCTTCTTGGGGACCGATTCAAAAACCAGGTGCGCGGCATGGATGTTTCCTGTCTTGGCGTAAGATTTGACGAGATGGGTTGCGCAGAAACTGTTTCGAGAAGATCCTTCAATAAGGACACGGGCATGAACTTGCTCGATCGCGCGGATTCCTGAGTGGCATTGAAGAATGCGAATGTAGGAGTTGCATACATGTGCATCTGTCATATAAAGACGACGAACATGGGTAAACGATGGTTTTGATGGTGGGAGTGTGGATCGTAGCAGATTGAGAAACCAAGCTCTTCCGGTGATCTGTAGAAGCATAAGAAGCAGAAAGCTTGTATTCACCTCTTCAGTTACGAGTAGCTCATGCAAACCAATAATTCAAAGACGTTAACCTGGAATTAACCCCTCTGAATCAGGGTTTAATTGCAATCCTACTGCGGGTTTGAGCCTAATCGGTCCTGCACAACTGAAAGCCAAGATCGTGACTGACCACTTAGGGAGATGGTCTGCAAACCCAAAACATTGACCGATAGCTAAGCTGTGTATTGGTAAGCGGGCATTAGTCGTTTTTTGAGTCTTTCATGAGTTTGACGGCGAAAAACAAGCCGGCATGAGAGGGTAAACTGCTCGACAAGCAGAAAGCCGATAGAAGGCCAAAGTTGGACCGACCAAAAGAAATTTGATTTTTGATCCATCGGAACAAATTAAAAGGTGCCGAGGGTCAGGGCTAATGGTCAATTGGTCCGGTTGTTTAACGGTTCTGGCCCTAAGAAGTCAGGACCAGATCCGGACCAATAAGTTAACAGGTTCCAAACTTGCGATCCGGGTCCATTAGCTAATGGGTGGGCCGGTTCCGATTCCAATTCCTAATCGATTCTAACCAATCCAAACTTACAAAAAAAAATAAAATCTTAAATTTTCATTTTCTCTTTGATTGACGGTGGAAGAAGCAAGAACAGGGAAGAGGGCCATGGGGCTTCTTCTTCTTCTTCTTTCTCCTCTTGCAACCCCTTTCCTGCAACTCCACCCCACCCTGCTCTTTTAACCTTGTATGAAACACAAGCTCTGAGTCTAAGATGAATGGTGAGACACAAAGAGAGAGGATAATGCTTGCTTGCTTGATGTTGCAAAGTTGCAGAGGTTTAAGAAGTGAGGCAAAGAAAAGAAAGAGAGGAGAGGGGGATTAGAGAAATACATGCAAAAGGAGAAGTTGGTAGCACTTCACGTCCTGCAAAAGCGTCTTATGTTCCTCCACACCTCTGTAACCAGCCACCGTATTCAATGGCTCTTCCGTTAGTAATGATCGACCCAAGTTTGATGCTGCTTTAGGTGGAAATCGTTAGGGCGGTCCAAGGTCTGATTTGGGATGACCTGGCTACGGTGGCATTAACTTTGATGCCTATGAAGATATTCCGATGGAGACCAGTGGGGATAATATGCCACCATGGAGTTCTCTGTTATTCTTCTTTCTCCGATATTTATTTCCTCTGTTTTCACTTTCCCTTACTTCCACCCGCTAGATTTTTTGGTCCAAAACGAAGTAAGATCCGCTGCAACAACAAAATGGAAGCTGATTTGGTAGCTCAGAAGTTATTTTGTGGAGCACTTATCAAACTTCTTGCTTTGAATTGCTTCGCAACATTCGTGTCCTTTGAATCAGCCAAGCTCGTGAGTTCTGAAGGTATATACTATGTAGAGAAATTTCGATTTCTTTCCTTCTTTAACTTGAACTTACATTGAATACTTATGTATGTTTAACACTAAACATCAAAATGAACAGTTTAATGGAATCCTAGGTCAATAGGTCACTTACAATTTCTTGTTTCACTTTCTTACTGTGGGTGATGATGAGTTGCTGCAAGTAATCATCGCCGAAGAAAAAATCACCGGAGTTGATTGTCGACAGCTGGAGTTGGAGTAGCTGATGGCCGTCCACGGTGGTTGTGCTCTCCTACGGTGCCTCAACGCTCTCCAGTGGGAAGAGAAATGTGGAAGATGATAGATTTCTTAGTAATTTTTAGGAAAATTTACTAAAAGGGTAAAATTGACATTGTCACTTTGGATGGTAACTCTTACTAAGAGGGTAAAATCGTCATTTTATCTTGGGTGTAACCTTGCTTAACGTCAAGGGGAAGATTGCCATTTTGACAAAATTTAGGGTGTTCTTGTCATTTCGAATAATTATAGGGGGTGTCCGTGAAATTTTCCCTTAAGAAAAAGGTAAAGAGAATGCTACCCGATCAGGTAGCGCACGCCGCCCTGGTTATATATAGGTTTTGGAGCAGCAACTCTTAGAGATGGGACTCAAAATTTAATAAAAAGTTAATACGTTATCCATGTATGTATTGGTGTGACAAATCAGCCTTCCCCTCGACTCAAAATGGTTTTGAATCTATATTTTTCAAAAACAAATTGGTCTCCCTAATTTTCAAGGGTAGATACCATAGCACATTACAATGTGGCAACAATAGGACGTGAAATCCCAACTAGGGTTTAAAAATCCAGAATCGGTATTTGGATCGGTCCAAGCTGATTCCAATATGGATTGGGCCGAATCGATATATTTAAGAAATATATGGTTTTCTGTACAGAATCGGCAAGAACCGGATTGGAGGGAAATCAGGATTGGCCTGAATCCGATCCGGTTTTTTAAACCCTGATCCCAGCTCATGTTGGGATGGGTTTAGGGCTGATAACCGATTAACCTATTCTTCAGGAAAACAAACCCCAAGCCTATCTCTTGTAATCCTTATCTCACTTCACCTCCTTATCTATTGTAATCTTCTCTTGTAATCAGCCATTGTAACAAACTTTGATTATAAAAGTAATAGAAAACACAGCAAACAATGACGGAGATAATAAAACAAATATTCTATTTTTCTTAAGAGCTGAGATTTTCATTGCAAGACCGGCACAGCCCAGTCCTTATGTAGGCCCGGTAGAAAAACTCCAATTGGGGAAACATTTCTGGTTGTTCGGTGTTGGGGTAGGCTATAAATCGAAGAATCCCATTGGGGGAAGATATACTGAATTTTATATTTTACATCTTTCCATTTGATTCAGGCTCTCAACTCTAGGTTTCATGTGTTTAGTTTTAGGCTTTGAACACTTTAAGCTCTTGTCTCATTCTATTTCTTTTGCTTGATTAAACCCCAAATGAGTTTGAAAATTGGACCCATCAGGTCTGCAGGCCTTGGAGTTGCATAATTGCATAGTAAGGTAGTTTACAGACGGCATGAATCCTAGAAAGGGATTCATGAAAAATTACTGTACAATTTTTCTGTTTTACAAATAAAATCATGGATACCAATAATTTCTCAAGAAATTCCATGGTTCCCTTTGTCCCCTTCGTTAATTCACATGGATTTTAATGGTGAAGTTGAACAAAGTCCACTGCTCAAATCCTTGGATTTCTTAGGGCGAAACTTTTTAGGTTCAGTCGTCTGGTCTTACAAGGATGAATCCATATTGAGACCTGTGTTCTAGGATCACTTCGATGGTCGGTGGCAATGTTGGAGAGACAATTCGATTAGGTTTTAGAAGAAGGAGAAGAGATAGTGAAGGGGTGAAGAGGGTTTCAGTTGCAGGTTAGGGTTCTTCAAGAATAAAAATAAGGGAAACAATTTGGGGACGATGAGGGCAATTGGGTCAATTGTGTCAACATTTTAGAAAAATATGGGGTGCAAAATTTCACAAAACTGATGGGTATTTTTGTAATTACGTGATACCTCAGGAGAGGTACATGAAAATTTTTCATAACAAAGATTACAATTTTCTTTTCGCTATCCTTAGTTACAACAAGACTTTTCCTTTTTAAGAATAAATCAGTATGTTTCATCAAATTACAACCATGAGAATGTAGTCTGTTATTTTGTTCAAATATCTTGCGAGAAGTCTCATTTCTTAACACACAAATTTGACCACCTCCTACAAAATAAAAATATAAAAAATCACACAATAGCAAAGTTTTCCATTCTCCTATTGTCAAATTTGAGGATCCAGATCTTCTACGGCACGGGCTGCCCGTTCTACCGTGTTGCGTAGACACAAGGCTGCACGCATTGACCGCCTTACCCCTACCCGAGCATCTTGCCCGAGAGGGGGTAAGGTGATCATTGCGCTTGGTCCTGTGTCTGCGTAGCACAGGCAAGACAGGACAATGTGCTGTAGAAGATTTGTGTTGCAAATTTGACCTAAGAAGTCCCATTTCTTTGGCCTAATACTCTGCTTGTCAAAATTGAATAGTCTGCTAACATTTCAAGGGTTCTAGGGGAGTTCTGATCAGGTAGTTGGAACAGATCATTCATATTCTACAGTTGAATTGGAGTAGTTCTCAGCCCGAGGATTGGAATTCAACATGCATTTTTGGATCGTTTATCCCCCGAGCTGTTTTGTTATCTAAGAAGGCAATTATTTTTTATGTTTGTTAAACTCTAGTATTAGTATTGGCTAGAGAGAAAATCTTGTAATCTATTACTGATTATAGAAAAATTTTTTACATGGACAAGGTCCCATGGTTTTTCCCTTTCATCTTAGAAGGGCTTTTCACGTTTAAACTAATGTGTATTTATACATTTGGATTGATTTGTTTCAGTGTATTATTATTTTATAAAGAATTATTTATTGTCGGGTATCTCAACTAACTTGCACACCATGGGAAATGAGATTGTTTTTTTCCAACAATTTTCCTACCCCAATCTCCACCCACACGATTAGGGGTGTCTAAAAAACCCGAACAGGGCTGGGTCGGGTCAGTGAAAAAGCAATGGCCAAATTGGGTTTGATATTTGCATGGCCCTGGCAGGGCCGGACTGGGCCTGGGTTGAGGCCTCAACCCTGGTAGGGCCAACCCGACACTATATTATATAGTATATATTTATACAATATATAGAGGTCGTTCTTTGATGTAATGGTCAAAGTTGTTCTATTGTGACCAAGTGGTCATGGGTTCCCTGGTGATACCCCTACACACAATGCCATTGCTAGGCTATCTGCCCACTAAGGTCAGAGACATCATTGTATTGAGTTGTTAGTGAGAACAAACTCTTAGTCCGACGTCCACTCTCAGGCCCAAGCACTATACATAGTCTATGGACCATCACGAGTGGGCACAAGTAGTGGATCATCCGCCATGTCTCACCCAGCCCAGGTTTATTAGCCTTAGAGGGCAGGCCTTGATGCAATGGTAAGGTTGCTCCATTGTGACCAAGTGGTCACAAGCTGGAAACCAGTCTCTCTATAGGGGTAAGGCTGCATAAATTATGACCCTGCCCAGAACATTCGTTTACTTCAGAATTTCTAGTAGATTAGCCCACCAAACTGATATTCTCATTCATATCAAATCCCAAAAGGCTAAACATCTATATGAAAGCAAACATCAAGAACCAACAACTCTCTCTCACTCAACACCTAAAACATTCATGGGATTTATTAGTAGTTACTAATCACAAATACTAACTGAGGTATTCACCCACAGTTAATGGTTTCAAAAAAACCCGACCAGTCTTTACTTTCCTGACAAACAATCGATAACCACCAACGAACCATATGCTAGAATGTCGACACCCAACCGATAGTCGAAAGGCCCAATTCATCTGCCCGCAAAACTTGTTCAGATTAAGGTTGCATTTGTTATGCATTCTTGGAATGCATTTTAGGTTGATTTCGCATTCTCGAATAACAAAAATAGTTGTTTTATTGTTCAAGAATGCAAAATTGGCGTAGAATACATTCCAAGAATACATACCAAACACAACCTAAATTTTCTGAGCCTTGTGGATCTTTAAATCGATATATTTTAGCTCTTCCCCACCTTCATGCGAATATCCGTTATTTATTTAAGAAAATTCACTAATGCTAATTGTAGCTTGACACTTTGAACCATAGTCGGAAAACCAAGTTTTCAAACTCGACTCATCTTTTTAGAAAAAACTGGTGATTTGGTCTTGTCAAACTTGGTCAAAGCAATTTTTTTTTTAAAAAAAAATTTTAATGTAATAAATATGTATAAATTAGTAAAAACAAAAAAAAAATATAGGAGAACCAGGAAAAAAAAAAATCAAGAAATCACGTATCAATGAATTTTGAGTTTACACCATTCAATCAAAGAAGGGAATCAAGGAGTTGACAATTTCTTACTAATTTAGAATACGGATTTATTATTTTACTCAATTCAGCTTCTAAGTGAACTAACTTTATAATTTTTAAAAAACGATCAAACTCGTCGAGTTTGTCACGATTAGTCTTATTTGCCTTGAACGATTTATGACTCAGTCTCGTCATTTTTTTATCTTGCTCTAGTCTACACTACTCTTGATCAATTTTCCAAAATTTTGATTCAATTCAAGTAACTCGCCCAGTCAAAACCCTATTGTCCAAGTACTTGACCAAATTAAATAATTAAAGAAAAAGAGAAGTTTTAATTTTTTTTTATTATAACATATCGTATCTCAGTATGTTTATCAAATTAAAAAAAAAAGAGAATCACAGTATACCTAGACGAGGGCTAACTTTCAGATGGGCTACTTTTTAGAGAGAGAGAAAAAAACATGAGGGATACGAAATCAGCTGTATGTGAAATTAAAAGAAAAGGTTTCCATCCACGTCAGCGATCTATGTGAACCTCCTACCATTAAATATCGACGCTCCAATTGTAAGCCATTTTGGCGTTCCCCAACCGTTGATGTTTCTCCCAATACGCAATTCTCCTTTTTCACTAGATTTTATCTCCAAGCCCCAAACCCCCTTTTCTAATCTCTTCGGATCGTTTTCTTCATCTTCCCTAAAACTATTCTTTCTCGACTCTATTTCTCTATCTCTGCCTTTCTTTCTCTTTCTGATTTCTATCCTTCTATCTTCTATTCAAATAATATGTTTGTGGACTTGTTTGTTGTCCCGTGGATCTTATTTTCACCACGGGAGAGGTGAGTCCACTGTTGCTTGCTAGTTCTGTAGGAGCTTCTTCTTTTGCTGTTACTGAGTTTTGGGTGAGAAGTTCTTCGTCTTGGATCTAATCTTGGTGTGTCTCAAATTTGGAAAAGAAAAGTATTTGGTTGTCATGCCGATGATATACTGCAAACATTTGCTGATGAGGAAATAGTTTTTTTTTTTTTTTTTTTTTCTTTTTCCCGTTAACCAATATTTTTAGGTTACATCCAAAAAAATGAGATTCGTGTTGAGAATGGCTCCATTGAAATGTTGCAAATATTGCATTATATTTGGAATACTTGGAATCGTCCAAATGGGCTTGGGTGGTATCCGGAAAGGATCCACATCCTCTACTTCCACTATATGTACTTCCATCCTACTTCCCTCGTTTCTCAATCCACCACCTGTTTTTTTGAGCATCCAACGACTGGGATTCAATGAATTTAAAAGTTTTTTGAATTTCCCTTTAGCCCTATTTGAACCCCTATAAACCCTACTCAACCCAACACTATAAACCTTATTCAACCCAACTCAACCCTATCAAACCAAACCAAAGTCCATTTTCAAAACCCTAACTTAAAATCATCTACATTGTTTTGTTCAAGTTCAAAACCTTCTTCCGAAACGAAGAGAAGAACCGCCATTGCTGCTCTCTTCTCCCATCAAATTGCCGTTCCATGAACCAAGAAGATCAATGGGGAAGAAGGTGAGTTTTGAATGACCTTTCTTCCCAAATCCAACACAAACTACTGTTGCTCTGCTTTCAGACCTTTCTTCTTGTTCCTCTTCTTCTTCTGACAAACTCATAAGCAACGAATATCGAATAGGGCTCAAGTGAAATTAGAGAGTTGGGTTGCTAGCCACTTTGTTTACTGCTACCACACATCTTCAGGAATCAGGAACAAATCAAAAGCATTCAAATAACGAAATCTAAAATTTAAAGAAAAGGAAAATAAATTTATTGTTGCTATGACATTGATGACATCAATCGAAATTCCAAATAGAAAAAAAATCTATTAATCGCACCTCTTCTTCCCTTTCCTTCCACTTTGTACATCGCTTTCTTGCCCTAAACCACATTCTTTTCCCTTCTCGTCTCATCCGAATAAGAAAAAAAAATCGAGAGATATACAACATAGGTCAAAGAAAATCTCAAATTACAATCTCGGATCACACCCAAACAAATCCTTCTTCAACAATTTTAATACATTAGATAACAATCAAGTAGATAATAATTAACAATGAAAACCAAACAAATGAAAGAAGAATAGGTCAAAAGACTCAGAGCCTCAATCCCAATTCTCAATCTCGGAGTAGATATCAGTAGAAAGTGATCGAGATCGGAAGCGAGAGAGAGACAGAAAAAGTCTTTTGATCTACGTCACGAGATCCATCCTCCTCTATTCCTCTGAGAAAGAGAGATTAGAAGAATAATCCGAAGACGAGACCAGTTAGGGAAGCGAATACGGTAGGAACGAATACGGCCGCGTCAGAAGCAGGAGTCGGTGCCGGAGCTTCAGCTGCTGCTACATTCTGAACCGCCGACATGGCCAAGACCATGAGGATCACAACGGCGAAGAGTCTCATCTTCAATGCCTCCATTTTTGTCTCTTCTTCTTCAATGGACTTTGGTTTGGTTTGATCGATATGAACCGGTTGGGTTGGGTTGGTTTGAGTGGGTTTATAGTGGTTCAGATAGGGAGTGAAATTCAAAAAATTTTAAATTCATTGAATCCCAGTCGTTGGATGCTCAAAAAGACAGGTGGCAAGCTGAGAAGCGAGGGAAGTAAGATGGAAGTACATTTACTGAAAGTAGAGGATGTGGATCCATCAGGAAATGCTCTTATGAGCATTTGGGATGCAGCTATTCTATCTTGGTTTTCGTTCGTGGAAAATCCCAGTCTCTAAACCAGCAGAATAAATGTATTGTGTCACAGTTCAAAAGATTCGGTTAACCTTTTGGGATTGGTGTATAAAACGTGTGACTATTTTCATAAAAAAAAAAAAGATTCTGAAAAACTCGAGTTGAATTGAGTATACTTTTATCTAGAGATGTGAATGTCCTTTTTTGAAAGATGATGAAGGGTTAGAGTTTATTGTTTCAATGATATGTTATGGAATTGATGTTTTGTTTTTTTTGATAAATGTTGTGGAATTGATGTTGATGTCTATTTTTTACTTAGATATTAATGGATGATTGAAGAGTCTTTGTTGTAGCGTTGCATGATTCAAGTTTGAGTTTTCCTCAATGAAAATATTTTTTGTAATTATCAATCTGAATATTTGTAATATTGGTGTTAATTATTTTTTCCTAACTCATATTTCTTAGGTAAATACTACATTGTTGAATTTGTATGGGTCTCTAACACCATTTAAAAGGGAGAAATCATCTATAAGAATATAGAGAAGAGGGAAGACAATGTAGAACCACAAAAGAGTTAATCAATCAAAGACATTCTTCCCTATGAAATGTCTAAGTTTTGGGGCATTAAAAAATCATTTTGAGACTAAGATCGATGTCCCCTGTTTTTGCTGTCGTTTGGTAGGGCTAGATGCTCCAGCTCTCGCCACGGCTAGACAGAATCCTTTTCCTTCATTAACGAAACCAAAAAATAATAAGAATTAATAAATAATTAAAAATAAAAAATTGGTAACCGTTGAATAAAAAATAAGAACGGATTGAAGAGAGAGTGTGTGTAATTGAGAGAGCAAATGAGAGACCAAATAAGAATGGAAGTTTGAATGAAAATTAAAAAGAAAATAATAAACAATCAAAAAATAAAAAATATCAATTGCTTTTAACTAAAAACAAAGGAAGGGATTGAAGAGAGAGAGAGAGAGAGAGAAATTGGGATTGCAAATGAGAGAGACCAGCCCTTGAATCCACTCCAACACATGTTGCAGATGTAGTGACCTCACTGGGAGATCCCACTAGGATTTGGCTCTCCTCTAGTCATGGCAGGAGTTGGAGGGTTCAGCCCAGTAAAACAAGGGTGGTTTTGATCATTTCATAGGTGGGATTCAAGTGGCCCCGCTATGAGATGATCAAATCCCCACTTTTTTTTGGGTGTTTCTACTGGGTTGGACTCTCCAACTCCTGCTACAATTGGAGGAGAGCCAAATTGATCCTAACTACTCCTGGAGAGTTCCAAATCTCCTTCTCTCTCTCTAAATTCGAAAACGTGGGAAAAACCATCTTTCTTTCACTATGGGGTTGTGTTGTTTTGTTTTACTTCTTACCCAAAAAAAAAAGTTGTTTTGCTTTGCTTTATTGATTACACAAGGACCACTACCTCAGTCGGAGAACATTCATACGATGCACAGTCATCATACCTTCTCTCTCTAAGACGTGGGAAAAACCATATTTCCTCAAACATGGAGTTGTAGTTGGCCCTGAACATAGTTAGGTGATTTTCTGCATGCATGCAACTGGAAGTGGAACGAGGTGTCAATTTGGAATTGAAATTGTGTATCGAAATCGAAACCGCCTGTGTAAAACTGTATCAAATTGCACCGTAGCAAAAATGATATGGTACGATACGGTATAGTCAAACAGTATTGATCATGATATGGTATAATATCGGTATTAGATATAATACCATCGATATATATCGAAACCGTACCGTTATACCAAAATGATACCGAAACCGTACCGTATTGGGGGTATTTGTAAAACCAAATCCTAAATCCCTAATTCCTTAACGGCTTAACCTTTCACAGTTTCACGCTTTCGACTTTCAGAGTTTCAGTCTCACACTCTCACAGTAATGGTGGAGTAACCTAGTTTCCCACTTCCCTCTCCCATTTACGGCTTCGCCCTTCCTGGCTAAGCTTCGTTGGGAGTTGCGACGCCCAGAGCAGCACTCCGGCAGAGCGGCCAGAGCCTCCTCGAGTCTTGACTGAGCAGTGACTCCAGACGAGATCTCTTCAGACTCCAGACGAGTTGCGACGCCCAGAGCAGCACTCCGACAAGATCTCTTCAGACTGTTCAGAGTTCAGATTCCTCTCTGGTTCTCTGCTACTGGATTTCTAGATTCTCAGGTAAATCACTAAATCATCATTAATTTCCGAAATTTATTTTCAGGTTTGTTTCACAGTAACTTTCGTGAACCCATCCCCATAACCTCTCCCTGTCTCTCTTTCTCTCTCTTTCTTTCACCGTCTCACTCATCAATCATCTTCATATAAGCTTAAGATTTTGAATTTTACTGTTTTCTGTCTGTAAATCGTTTTCTTTACTTTTAATATTTGAGATGGGTAATGGGTTTGCTTCTCCTCTACCCCTATTGTTGTTCTATAAGGTTGGTTGAATACATTAATACGAGTTTGGAGGAAGAAGAAGACATTTCTGATATTCTGATTCTTGTTTTTTTATCTGTGTTTTCGTTTTATCTTCATATGGATTTTTCAGAAATGGAAGGTTCATACGGATGTATTCTACATCAATGGAGTCTTGAAGCTTGAGGGACTATTAAGAATTTTTTTTATTTTATTTGAATGGGTCTTTTTTCTCCTCTTTTTCTTTTCCGTTTTCCTATTCTCCATCCTGTTTTGTAAATCATTTTCATACCGTATCATAACGGTACAGTTGCGATATTAAAAATAAGATTTTTAAACGATATGATACGATATCAATATTAAGTATATCGTATCAAAATCATATCGTATTATCAAAACCGTACCGATTGTGGAACCTTTATTGTGATAATCTTATAAACTTCAGAGCAAACTCTAAAACTGAGTTGCGTGCTAAGCGTGAATTTGATTGCAAAAGTGCCATTGGATGGATGCCTCGCCTACTTCGGGATCAGACTTGTTTTGTACTGCATGTCAATATGTGACTACGTGTGTGCAGGTGGTTCAGGAGAATTGAATTCTTGAATTTTTAATGAAAAAATATTGGTCCTTGCCAACCGTATACATCACATTTTGTCACATGGAGATGTTCTCTTTTTTTCTTTTTTCTAGGGTAACACATGGAGATGTTCCTGACAATGATGAAATAGACATTTTTTGGAAAAATTTACATTCTCTCCCTTGTAATATGCCCGAATTATACATTCCTTGCCCCCACTTTTCTCAATTACACCCATATCTCCTATAGTTTACAATAAATTATTAATATACCCATACCGTTAAGTTAAACCGTGACGTGCTAAGTCATATTTTATTTAATCCCCAATCTAACCCTGGGATCATATAATACCCAAAATACCCTTTCTTTTTTGTTTCTTCTTCCTCTTGCAACCCCACCCGCCTCCACCTCTCTGCACCTTGAGTGACCAAACATTGCCACCCTCACCACCGGTATCTTAGCTTCCACCCCTCTACACCTTGAGTGACTAAATTAATTCTGATTTTGTCACCAATTTCTCTGGCAGCAATGCCTTTGAAGGGCAATAACGGTAAGCCTCCTTGCGTCTATAGGTCTAGTCTGTCATGAAATTTGGGTTTTGAGATTTGCATTTCTTGGCTTCTTGCCATGGATTCTGTGACATGATCGAGCACTTTGAACGCCTTATCTCAACTCTGCCCATTGCTCTTAGCTTCGTTGCTATGTCTACCACTTCGAGAAGCCTCATTTCTTGTCTTAGGCTTCTCTCATTTGCTCCGACAACAACAATAATTAGCAGTAGTTATCAAAATTCAGGAGATTCTCTGCTCAGCCCATGATTATCGAGGATGATAACGATTTCGATAGTGGAGGGTTGAGATTCATTGAAGCCAAATTGGGAGTTATGAATCCTGATTCGAAGAGCGAGGACCGGTGCAATCGTTGTTAAATGTGAGATGACGGCGGCTTGGGACAAGTGGGGAGCTAGGTTTCCAATCTCGGTCCTCTGGTTGGACGACAACATTGTATCGCAGGTGAAGACGATCGAGAAGGAAGAAATCACAGCATTACAGGTTGGGTGCGGACAGAAAAAATGCAAAACATTTGACGAAACCTGAATTGGGTCCCCGCTTCAGAGCTCGAGGAAGGAGTTCCATTGAAGAGGAAGTTGAGGATGTTACAGAGTTGGAACCTTTAGTTGCTGATCTTGGGGAAATAGATCAATTCATGGCTGGAGATTAACGAGTCTGTGTACTCAATATTCACACATGAGCTCATCTTTTTTCTTTCCCCCTCAATTGGATCAGCTAGCATGTTGTCTTTCTCAGATTATAGGCAGTGGAGTGGGCTTGTGATCAAAGCACCAACAATAAATGTTGGTAATTCAAGTCATCCATTCTAACATGGAGTCCGATGATGAATCTTCACTTACGTGAGTGTATGTGAACGACTCACAGAAAATCAAAAAAAAAAAAATTATTCTCACAGATTGGATTCTATTTGAACGACTGTGTGAGTCAGTCACGTACACTCATGTACGTGAACATTCCCCGCTCACTCTAATATGGGTAGGGAATTGAAGAAAGGAGATGGAGCCAGAGCTTGTAAATTTATTCTTAATTTTACTTTACCTGTTGTTTGATTGTTCGGCAAAACCAGAATGGATACAGGTGGTGGTAGTGAGGTCAGCCATGTCGTCGATGATGGGACCGGAGGGATTGTAGGAAGAAGAAGAAAATAGTGTAAGGGTAAAATAATCTTTTGTAAACTATATCTAACAGCAGGTTAACACCGTCAGTCAGAAAAGGGCCGGGTGTAATTGGATAAAATTGAGGAGAGGAATGTGTAATTAGGCTAGTAAAAAGGAAGGGATTTAATTTTTCCTATTTTAAATTATTCTTTGAAGTCTCTCTTTTAGTCAATTGTCGATTTCAACCGGGCATCCAATAATCGGGTTAAACGGACTTTAAACAGGCTACTGATACGTTTATCTCTAAATGGGCTATAAAGAGCTATGAATAGGCTTTAAATGGGTTGTAAACATGTCGGGTTGAGTAAATGGATTCTAAACATGTTTTAAACATGTTGGGTTGAGTCGGGCTATTAATCAGTCTTTCCTTATTGGGAGCCCGTTGGGTAGGACCCTTGCAACGGGAACAATCGCATGTTAGTAAAACAAGGGAAAACGAATGCCACCCGGTCATGTGCTGTGGCGTGTATTTGTGCTCAAACAAGGTCAGGTGCAAAATGACTGGCACACCCCTACCTTTCAATGGGGGTGGGGCGGTCATTTGGTGTCTAGCCATGTCTCGGTGCAGGTACACGCCACAACACACGACCAGTTCTTTTTTCCAAAAAATATTTATCGAATTGCCATTATCTATTTTTATTTAAGGTTGATGTTCTTTGAGCCACAGCACAGGCTTCGCCCAAACATATGGGAGTGGCATTTCCACCATTCAGGGGCGTGGAGTGGTCATTTTGCCTACACCCCCCATGCGTTTGGGTGCAGCATGTGGCCCAGCACAAAGAACATTTTCATTCCGTTGACATTGGGCATGGCCACTAGTCTTTCCCTTCCTGACAAACAACCGATAGCCACCAAAAACCATGTGCCAAATTGCCGAAGACTAACCGAGAATCGAAAGGCCCGATTCATCTGCCTGTGAAACATATTCAGATTAAGTTTTCAAAGCCTTGTGCATCTTTGAATCGATCTAGTTCAACTCTTCCCCATCATGTCAAACATCCGTTATTTATTTAAGAAAATTTACTAATGCTAATTACACTTTGACCAAATTAAATAACTAATGAAAGAGAGAAGTTTTTAATTTTTATTTTATAACATATCGTATCTCAGATTCTCAGTATACGAGGGCTAGTTCTGACTTTTTCTTTTGATAAATGGAGCTTTATTATGGAAAACGTGAAAGCTCAAGGCTGAAGTATTGTTGATCTTTGTAATACTTCAAACATTTTTCTGGTAATACTTCAGACGTCAGATGGGCTACTTTAGAGAGAGATAACAAAATGAGGGATAACTTTATGGTAATTCGTGTATACCCAAAAGGAAATTAAAAGAAGGGGGTTTTCCATTCATGTCAGCAATCTATGTGAAACACCTGCCATTAAATATCGGCGCTCCAATTATAAGCCATTTTGGCGTTCTCCAACCGTTGATCTTTTTCATAATACTGATCCCTTTTTTAATGTCACTCACTATAGAGAGATCAGAACCTAGAATCAACATGTTGTCTACATATAAGCAAATAATCGCGACCTTGTTTCACTCAGACAAAAAATAAAGACACTTATCCGAGTTGCTGGTTTGAAAACCAAGGCTTTTCTGTATACAAATTTGAAGGCCACCTCATGGAACCTTAAAGATAGATTGTGAATATAATGGAGAAACCAAAAAGTTTTCGGAGCATTTTTAAGCTTCAGAATGTATTGGATTGAGTTAAATGAATCCGAATAGATCAAAATACTGGGAACACTAACGAATGAACACATCTTATTTTCTCAATGAAGAAAATTGAAAAGGAAAACTAAACCCTAGAAATTTCCAATTGGAGAAGGAATCTTTAATGAATAATGAGAAATGAGACTATACCCATTTTCAGATTTTTGCAGGAAAAGAAAGAAGATCATTTGGATTAATTAAAAGAAAAGTCATCTGAGATCAAATTCAAATTTGAGAGATTTTAGTTATTTAATGAAGTAGGATCCGAGAGACTCATAGATTTTTTTGGAATCTCATCAAGGGAAAAAATAAAAGAAGGGAAAGGCAACAATCATAAGTTTAGCAAGCTGATCATGTACGGACATGTTCTTGAAGAAATCGATTTTGTTTAAAAAAAGAAAAGAAAAGATACAGAGAGATTTTGCAGTGGAAAAGATGGGTTTCAGGGTGGGTGCACCGAACAACACTACAACTATAGTGGATAGATTGAAGGGGGAAAACATACTGGTCTTGCTATTGTTGCTTCTTCCGTCTTCAGAACATGAAAATAGAAGCAAAAATGGGGCCTGTCAATGAATCCCTTTCCCTGTTCTTGCTTGTTCCCCCCTTTAGAACAACGAAGACCAGGAAGAGAATGGTTTGTTTTGTAATTTGGGGTTTTACCCTAAAGGGTATTATGGTAAGTTCATCATGTGGTAAGGATAATTTCATCATTATAGAAGAGTTAACAGTGACTTAACTGCACAAACCTAACGGAGTAGACTAAATTGAAATAAAGTGGTAAAATAAGGGTAGTATGTGATATTTTTCCAAAGTTTGGTATATCCATGATATTTCATATACTTATAGGGGGTGTCCGTAAAATTTGCCCTTATATTAATATATTGGGAAGCAGTTTTCTGTATGGGAGTGTGACCTACGCCAACACTCCCATTTGTCTATCTCTTTCCTCATTAAAACAATCGGGCAGAGGTGTCTTTTCACATGGGGAGGAGAGAGATAGACTCATGGGAGTGCCGGCATAGGCCACACTCCCGAACAGAGAATTTTTTCCCATATTTATTATATCTTTCCTTTTTTCAAAAAAAAAATTACTATCACTACACCACACAACCCATATTTATTAAAACTACCATACCTTAAACTTCTTTACTGATAGTATCTTGCTTTTAAACTTTTACATCTCCTTCTACCCTCATGTATTAAATACTCAGATTGCCCGTCCTTTTCACCTGGTAACTTGCTAATCTATTACGACTATGAGTACACCTTCGTTTATGTGCTGAAGACTAAAGTGGATACATTGGTAATTGCATAATTTAATCTTGCTTTTTATTCTGATTAACATAATTTAATCTTGCCAGTTGCCACCACTTCTATTGGTCCGTTCACTTTGATGTCCAATCGGGTTGTTTGGGCCAAACGAGCTGTAACGTTAGGGTGAAATTCCGTTTGTCAATTTCATTTTTGGTTTTGGGCCAGTTCCATTCGAGTTATCTATCATAGGGTCTTGTCGGAAAGGAGTGGGATGGGAAAAAAATTGCAAGCATAAAACACCAAAAACCCATGTTTGTTTGGTTGATGAGGTGGGACAGATGAGGAGACAAGTTTGCATAAATAAAGGGGATTGTTGGTTCACGTGGTAATCAAAATTTTCCACCCCCATCCCTCTCCAAAATCCCATCTTTTTGGGTAAGATTTTGTGGGGGAAGAGAGGGTAAAACTTTTTGTTAACTAGGAATACTAGGGCAGTGATAGGGTCGGGTTCGGCCAGGCCTTTTAAAATCTCAACTCAACCTTGAGTCCTCTTAGTTAGGCCCAAGCCTGTCCTAGCCCGATCCTGACTCAAATCCAACCTTGACCCGCCCTCAGGGTTGGGCCGTGCTAACCTTGATTGGCTGACCATGGGGGCAAGAGAAATATATGGGCTGACCAAGCTGGGAAGAAAAGGAAGAAGTAGAAAAAATAGAAAAAACAGAATAGGAAGAACATTAAAAAGAATAAAAAAGGAAAAGAAGAAGAATATGAACAATAAGAAGAAGACAGATTCGGGTTGGGTTGGGTCGAGCTCAGCTCGAGGCCTCAACCCTGACCCAGCCTGGCCCTAACTCAACACCGGAAATTCCCAACCCTAACCCGCCCTCAGCTTCAGACGATATCTCAGCCTAGGCCTTGTTCAGGCTCAGAGCGGGCCAGGGCAGACTCAGGCCATCAAGGCCAAACTTGCACCCCTAAGAAACACGGTAAAAGGATTGCAGTGGGCAGCATGAGGAAGAACGGGGTAGGGTGTGAGAATTGCAGAGTATTGCAGGACAAGTGTCATCTCTCTCTCTCTCTGTAATCGATTTGAATGTGCCGTACTTGGAAGGAGGGGGATAAGAGAATTCAATCCCCGATAAGAGCGGTAGGAAGAGGATCTTTATCCCTTGCAATTCCCTGCCTGGTCCAGTTCCCCTAGGGGCTCTAACAAGGAGGGGGGCAATGAACATTCCACCTTGCTCGAACACTCAGCCTGGGTGGGGTCCACCTCCCTCTTATTACATGCACTGGGGTACTAGACCGGACAGGGAATTGCAAGAGATAATTTTCCGTAGGAAGAGTGCGAAATTGAAGTTTATAGGGAAAGCAAGGGTTAGTGCTCTTTAAGAAATCTTTAGCACCCGTTTGGTAACCATCACGTTTTCAATTCCTTGATTTCAGGTGGGATTTATTTTTTTTTTTCCATAACTTTTTAAAAGTAAATCGATATTTGATAACATTATTCTGGAATAGAATAAAATCAGATTCATGATTTGGGGTGTCAACCGGTCCGGCTCCATCGGGCCTAACACATATTTTTGCCTGGCACCATGGCCGTCCGAATATGTAGTCGGGCAGGCATAATACGGTATATAAATGGTCAGTCAACCGGACTTCCAATAATCGGGTTAAACGGGCTTTATTAAAAGGCTACTGACACGTTTATCTCTAAATGGGCTATAAAGAGCTATGAATAGGCTTTAAATGGGCTGTAAACATGTTGTGTTGAGTAAATGGGTTCTAAAGGTGTTTTAAACATGTGGGGTTGAGTCGGGCTGCTAATCAGTCGGTCCCGGTCGGACACTTGTTGGGTAGGACCCTTGCAACAGGAACAACCAAATGTTAGTCAAGTCGGGCTTGAGCCTACCACATTTAATAAATGGGTCTGGCCGATTTTGGATTTAATGGTCGGGCCTAGAATTGACATCCCTAGGTACAATGTGTTTCTTTCCCTAGTTTTACACTTTTCATTATTTATCGAATTGATTTAGCAAAAGAAAAAAAAAAAAAAGGGAAAACGAGTGCCACCTAGTCATGTGTTGTGTGTATTTGTGCCCAAACAAAATCAAGTGCAAAATAATTGGCATACCCCTGCCTTTTAATGTGGGGTGGGGCAGTCATTTCGTATCCTGTAGTGTCTCAGTGCAAGTACACGCCACAACACACGACCAGTTATTTTGCCCAAAAAATATTTATCGAATTGCCATTATCTATTTTTATTTAAGGTTTATGTTCTTTGAGCCGCAACACAAGCTGTGCCCAAACACATGGGAGTGGCGTTTCCACCATTCAAGGGCATGGAGTGGTCATTTCTCCTACACTCCCATGCGTTTGCACGCAGCATGTGCCCCGGCTCAGAGAACATTTTCATTCCATTGACATTGGGCGTGGCCACTAGTCTTTCAATTTGGATCCTCTACTGCCGAGCTTCTCGGCAGGACCCTACTACCAAGACACAGCAATGCAAGGAATGGCCGCCTTACCCCTGCCTGAGCGCCTTGCCCAATGGGGGTAAGGCGGTCATTTACCGCCTTATTGTGTCTTAGCAATAAGGTCCTGCCGGGCAACTCGGCAGTAGAGGATTTGAATCCCTAGTCTTTCCCTTCCTGACGAACAATCGATAGCCGCCAAGAACCATATGCCAAGGTTCTGACGACTAACCGAGAATCGAAAGGCCCAATTCATCTGCCTGTGAACTATATTCAAATTAAGTTTTCAGAGTCTTGTGCATCTTTGAATCAATCTAGTTCAACTCTTCCCCATCTTCTTATTGAATATCCGTTATTTATTTAAGAAAATTTACTAATGCTAATTACAGTTTGACTAAATTAAATAACTAAAGAAAGACAGAAGTTTTTAATTTTTTTTTATAACATATCGTATCTCAGATTCTCAGTATAGGAGGGCTACTTCAGACTTTTTCTTTGTAAATGGAGCTTTATTATGAAAAGCGTGAAAGCTCATGGCTGAAGTATTGTTGATCTTTGTAATACTTCAGATGGGCTACTTTTGAGAGAGAACAAAATGATGCAGTACCCAAATTTCTATCAAAAAAAAAAAAAAAAAATCCAGTACCCAAGTGTTCAAAAATGATTACTCTCTTCCCTATTTTATAAAGATTATATCAACCGTACTCTAACCGTTAAAAACTGCCATTAATTGATGATCTGGACAGGTTCAATTTATCTAAAACCTCAAATTACCCTTAATTTATTTTAATTCTATTTTTACCCCTCTAATCCCAAAATTCCCTTTTTGCATCGTTTCTCCCCCCAAGCAAAAGGTTTTTGTTTTTTGTTTTTTGTTTTTTGTTTTTTTTAATCGTTTTACTCTCAAAATCAAAACCCATCGTTTTTCCCCAAAACCCAAAGCCTTTTTTCATACCTGCAACAATAAAAATGAAGAAATAATCAAAGAAGAAGAACAAGCAGGAGGAGAATCATATAACAGGGACAGGCTCGCCTGATTCCCCCAAAGCAGAGTCATCATCGGATCTCCCTCTATTCTCGGCCTTGCAGAGTCTCAATCAATCCAGGCGCCTTTCGTTCCACTCCAGGAATCAATCCAATCACAATCAGATTACCACTTTCTTGTTGAAACGGGAAAAAAATCCATAAAACAATCTTCTTTCTTCAACAGAAAAATGAAGAGGAGCCGATAATGAAAAAATAAAAAGGCGAACGAATCAAAGCCTAGAAAGTCATCTAGAACGTTTAGTAATCACTCACAACTTTCACGCACACAGAGACAGAGGAGAGGAAGACGAGTATGGTCTATGGACTTAGATGGATAGAGCGAGACATGCGTTGGATGGGTGGTTTTCTAGATGGATGGATGGATTGAACTAGCAAAGTGGAATTTCACACTTGTTGAGACCTGAATTTTGGATTTTGTAGATCAACAGTTATTTAGCCATGGCCATATCACTATCTCGGTTGTTCTGCATTCCACTTTGCCCCGTGGCATCCAAAACCAATTGCCTCGCTATTTTGGTGGTTGGGTTGGGTGCTACATGGACCCAAGAAGAACACGTCATACAGGATAACTGGATCTTTTCGCATCATCGTAGGGAAGGAACAAGATTACTGGGTCTGGTTTCGCCGGAGAAGAAGACTTGCAGGTGTGACGGTGGTGGTGTTCGCCGGAGAAGAAAGAAAGAGGCTGTTGTAAGGGAGAAGAAAGGTTTTTGCCTTTTAACTCTACATAAAAGGGTAATATAGTTTTTTCATAAACAAGGAAAATGTGTAATATAATTTTTTCATAAGCAAGGAAGAAAAACATCTGCTTTCAATAGATATTAAAAAGGGTAATTTTGTACTTACATATATTTTTTAAACAGCGTTACATATTTAGGGTACGATTCATATAATCTTTATAAAATAGGAGAAGGAGTAATCATTTTTGAAAACTTGGGTACTGGATTGATATTAGGCAAACTTAGAAAAGAGGGGGATGATATTTTCCCATAACTTTTTGGTAACTCGTGTATACCCAAAAGAAATTAAAAGAAGGGGGGGGGGGTTCCATCCACATCAGCGATCTATGTGAAACTCCTGCCATTAAATATCGACGCTCCAATTATAAGCCAGTTTGGTGTTCCCCAACCGTTGATGTTTCTCCTAATGCGCAATTTTACTTTTTTTTGTTTTTTTTTGGAGATAGGAGGGATATCCGACTTTAGGCCGACTAAATACCCCCTGGGCTCATACATGACCTCGCGCCACGCACGAACCGGAAGGCAATTTTACTTTTTCTCTGGATGTTATCCCCAAGACCCAAACCCCCTTTTTAAAATGGAATCGCTTTGTTCCTCTTTATCTTCCCCAAATTGTTCTTTCTCTTCTCTCTATCTTTATCTCCATCTCTGTCTTTCTTTCTCTCTCTTGTTCTCTTTCTGATTTCTAGCCATTTATCTTCTTTTCATGTAATTATGTTTGTGGACTTGTTTGTTGTCCGGTGGATCTTATCTTCACCACGGAAGAGGTGAGTATCCGTCTTCCACTCCACTGTTGCTTGTTAGTTCTGCAGGAGCTTTTCTTTTGCTGTTAGTGAGTTTTGGGTGAGAAGTTCTTCGTTTTGGATCTAATCCTGGTGTGGTGTGTCTTAGATTCGGAAGGGAAAAGTATTTGGTTATCATGCTGAAATAGTATTTTTTTTTTCCTTGTTAATCCAGATTTTGAAGCAACAACCAAGAAAATGAGTGCGGTTGCCGATGGCTCCATTGAAATGCTGCATTATGTTTGGAATTGTTGGAATTCTTGAAATAGGGGCTTGGGTGGGGTCGGGGAAATGGTTTCGAGCATCGTTTATGATTTTATTTTATTATTGTATTGGACGATATGTGTCGATTTTGTTAGTCATTGACATCGATACTGTGCCAATATCATATTGATAGCATGGTATGAATAAGGGATAAAATGGTAAAAAAAACTCATTTTTTACGAAATTTCAGGAATAATTTATGTAGTACAACCCATACAGGCTGTACACGGTATCGTATAGGTTTTGCGTGAAACAGGTGGACTACCTGAGGTCTTAAAATAAAGGAGCCGCCCTTCAATTTCAATTATTGTTTACTCTCTATATCTAGGTATGTTTAACAATAATAATACTCCGAAAATTTGAACCCTCCTTTTTTTCCAAAGCTTAAAAAAGAGGATAATTTTCCCACTTGTTGACGTCGAGTGGGCAACGAACTTACATTTGATGTGGAGTAGGTGTTGATGAACTTGCATTCGATGTTGAGTTGACATCGAAGAACCCTCATCTGATGCCGATCCGGTTCACTTCCAAAATCTAGATTTATTATTTATTCATAACTTTCGAACTATAATAAGTTTCCATTGAATATAAGAAAAGAAATAAGGTTTGTTGAAAAATATTTCAAAAAAAAAATCAATTTTAAAATAGGTTTCACAGCCTAAAATTATTATTTCACTTTCTCAAGCCAAAGTGACTCTTGACATACTAAATCAGTCCTCCGGTAGTGGTAAAGAAGTTCCGATCAGCCCTTCTTCTCCCCACTACGGATGATATGTCATCATCCAGCATTGTACAGCAACGTGTACGTATCCTCCCACTACTTGGGTAATCTCCATTCTACACTTGGTTTTCATAGGTCTCCATGGACTACGAGTACACCTTCGTTTATGTGCTGAAGACTGAAGTGGATACATTGGTAATTGCATAATTTAATTGTGTTTTTTATTTTGGTTAACATAATTTAATCTGGCCAGTTGCAACCACTTCTATTGGTTGGTTCACTTCGATTCCAATCGGGTTGAATTAGTATTAGGCATGTTTTGGGCCAACCGAGCTGTAACGTTAAAGGTGAAATTCCGTTTGTCAATTTCAGTTTTCGTTTTGGGCCAGTTCCATTCAGGTTTTCCGTTGTAGGGTCTATTAGTTTGTCGGAAAGGAGTGGGGTGGGAAAAAATTGCAAGTTCTGCATAAAACAACCAAACCCCATGTTTGTTTGGTTGATGAGGTGGGGAGAAATGAGGAGACAAGTATGCATAAATAAAGGGGATTGTAGGTTGACGTGGCAATGAAATTTTCTCACTCCCATCCCTCTTCAAAATCCTATATTTTTGGGTGGGATTTTGTCGGGGAAGAGAGGGTTAAACTTTTTTTTTAATTAGGAACACTAGGGTTGTGATAGGGTCGGTTTGGGTTGGGCCTTTTAAAACCCTAGCTCAATGTTGAGTCCCCTTAGCTAGGCCCAGGCCTGGCCCGGCCCTGACTCAAATCCAACCCTAACCTGCCCTCAGGGTTGGGCTTTGCTAACCTTGATTGGCCCTGACCATGGGGGGAAGGGAGATATATGGGCTGACCAAGCTAGGAAGAAGAGAAAGAAGAAGAACAAGAAGAAAGAAGAAGTAGAAAAAAGAAGATGAACGCCACAAAAAAAATAATAATAATAAACAAGAAAAAGAAGAAGAATAAGAAGAAGATGGGGTCAAGTCTGGCTTAGCCTGAGGCCTCAACCCTGAACCGGCCCGGCCCGACTCAACACCGGAAATTCCCAACCCTAACCCGCCCTCGAGGTTCAAGGCGGTATCTCAACCAGGACCTTGTTCATGCTTAGAAGCAGGCTAGGGTAGGGTCGAGCCATCGGGGCCAAACTTGCACTCCTAAGAAACACGGTAAAAGGATTGCAGTGGCAGCATGAGGAAGAGCGGGATAGGGTGCGGGAATTGTAGAGTATTGCAGGATAAGTGTCACCTCTCTCTCTCTCTCTCTCTCTCTCTCTCTCTCTCTCTCTAATCGATTTGAATGTGCCATACCTGGAAGGAGGGGGATAATAGAAATCTATCCCGATAAGAGCAAAAGAGGAATAGGATCTTTATCCCCTGCACTCCACGCCCATCCAGTTCCCTAGTGGCCCTAACAAGGGAGGGGGGCGGGGGCGCAATGACCATTCCACCTTGCCCAAACACTCTGCCCGGGTGGGGTGCACCTCCCTCTTATTACATGCAGTAGGGAACTAGACCGGACAGGGAATTGCAAGAGATAATTTTCTATAGGAAAAGTGTGAAATTGAAGTTTATAGTGAAAGCAATGGAGATGGACTACACAGGAGTCGCTTACAACCGTTCGATGACGTGCATCATGTCCAACTCCGATCGCTACAATATCTCTCTTCTCCCTTCTCTCCTCAAAGCTGCTCCCACTCTCTCCACCTCCGTTTAAGTTCCATTGAGAGATTTTGGAGGTTCCCTTGAATTCTCCCTTTTGTTAGTACACCTGCTTGACCCTTGTCGTCGACACGCCTGCCTAGGCCAACGCTTTGAATTTTGGCAATCCAGTGCTCAAGTCCTATGATTTGGTCGTCTACAAAAATCACTTTTCTCATCCTTCCTATAATCCCCTTGTTTTATTAATCTCATTCACTTTTTCATATACAGAAAAAACAGAAAAAGTTTTCAAACACCTAGCTGGAACGTTCATCGATTCGCCTTAGGGTTAACAAACCCCTATAGGAATTTTATATATTTCCTAGAATACCCTCCCAAAACCCCTGTGCTTTTGAACCCGCATGGTGAGTGGATTTCCTTCGCATTCACCATGGCTGAAGAAAAACTCAATTCAATTAATAAAAAACTGATTTTTATCATTACTTGATTTTTTTTTGTTATTATTATCACTTTTTGGGTTTGGTACGTTTTATTATGCTCAGTGGTGGTTCAGTTTTTCAATCACTCCGTAAAGCAAGGGTAAGGCTACCAACATTATGACCCTCCCATACCTTGCAATGGTGGGAGCCTAATGCACAATGTACTCCTCCTAATAGTGGTTCAGTTTCTACCGGATTCTAGAAACAAACCAAAGCAAAACTGTTAAGGGTTCGGGTGGGTTCAGTTTTCAATCAGATTGACTAGTTCGGGTTGGAAGTCAACATCCCTCGTACAACCCATCCATTTTCACATTAAAAGAGGAAGAAATAAATTAAAAAACAGATTAAACAACAAGAATAATCCATCTGTTTAATTCAGAATTTCTAGCATATTTACTGTATTAGTCCACCACCAAACCATCATTATCTCATTCATATCAAATCCCACATTGCTATACATATCCTGTGAAATCAAACAAAAACAATAGACCCTGTCCAGACCATCACGCAACAACCTAAACATTTATTGACTCATAGTTACTATGAAAAGTGAACACCAAACTCTATCCGGAGAAAGAGTTCTGTTCCACTCTCAGACAAACTGATTGAGGTATTCATCCACGGTAATGTATTTCACATCAGGATATAGCTCAGATGCCTCCACCCCAAATGAAACTTCTATCTCGAAGTTTGTATGATCTCCCTTCACAAAAACCGAGTGCCCGATCGCCAATATCACATTCACTGGAATAGGGGCCTCTGCAATTACCCAAATAAAACCAAAAAAATTGGCATCAAATTAGGCCTTTATTGACACTCATTTAGTTCAATTTATCCAATTAGTTTTCAAAGAGGGTCTCAAAGTAACTTATTATTATGAGGAGGAAGTCATTTAAAGAGGAATTGTCCAAGGTGTAAGGAAGATAAAAAGGAGAAAGAGGATAAGAAAGAAAATGGATAAATTATTCAGTGTTGCTATCATGGAAGGGTCCTGAAGTGATGGAGATATCCTTTTTACTATTTCATCATCTGCGAAAACTTTATAGTGGAATTTTATATTATGATTGTTCATTTCATATGTGTTCAGTGAAGGATCAGTTTGCTACATATCATGAATGTGATAGTGGTACGGTCAAAATGGCAAATAATGTTAAAAGCAAGATTGTTGGGATCGGGATTGTACAGATACGCATGTTTGATGGGATTGTGCAAACTTTGACTGGAATTTATAGAAAGAATTTGATTTCATTGAGAACACTGGATTCGAGAGGTTTTAGATGCTCATTTGAAGCTGGAGTTCTTAGGGTCTCTAGAGAGGCCATGGTTGTGATGCAGGGACGGATGATTGGGAATTTGTATGGACTTATAAGGAGTGTTGAAATGGGTGGAGCTACCATTGGAACTCAAGCAAGTGGTACAGATGGACGACGAAGGCTGCAAACAATTCAGGCTATGAATACATGCAGGGGTCTGGAAAGAAGCGGGTATCTTTCACTTCAGATTTTGTGACTGGCGATGATCTCTCTGATTGGGTTGTAGCGATAGGAGAGGTGGAGCCACATCACATCGTGCGGTGAGGAGCTGTGTTGGGAACCTTGGGCGGGGGTGTGGGCCATGCCGGTTTGGGTAGGTCCACATAATTATTATTGGGCCTATATATGTTTGAGTCGGGTTTTGGGTCCATTACATGTATAGGCGTAAATTTGTAATTTTGTGAGGATTAGGAGTTTTAGGGTTTCCTATATATTGTCTCTATGGGAAAACCCTAGATACAAACAAAGGAGATCATGTTGTGAGGTGGAGAGTGGTGTAGAGAGTTTTTATGGCTTAGTGAAAAATCCCTGGTTCTCTCGGATGGATGTAGGCATTCGTGTCGAACCATGTTAAATTCTTCATGTTGCGTGTGATTGTTTGCTTGGTTTCTTCCTCGTTGTCGCACATTCATCCCCAACACTCTAGACATGATGCACTAAGAACTAATGATAATAAGGGAGGGGGATAGCTGCCAAGCTGCGTGGCCCCTGCACCAGCACAGGGGCCAACGAGAGCGCATGCTGAGGCATCCAACATGGGTGGGATTTTTCATTTCACGGGGGGTGGGGCAGTCATTTCACCCTTCCTGTGTCTAGACACAGGAGCCACACAGCCTGGCAGTTTTATTTTCCCCTAAGAATTATAAGGGGAAAAAATCTCTACTTGGTGGTGTTTCCTACGCCCTCTCACAGGGCACCATGAGATGACACCTCTGCCCCCTGGGTAGATACCCAAGCGTGCTCACCCATTGGCCCAGACACTTGTGTAGAGACCAAGCGACCAACTAGATATCTGTTGCCCTAATAATAATAATAATAGTACTGTAAAACTCACAAGTTCTACAAGCAAACCAAGCTACTCATTTTCATGGATGAATAATCATGTGGAAGCACTTAGTTCTGCATGAATAGGATGAATTTTATTGCTACATTAATAATTTCAGGTCTTACTGTAAATGTAGAAGAATTTTTTTGTAGCTTCTGAGTGGTTTTCCATAATTCAGGGAGATGATTACTTATCCAGGATTTGTCGATTGCATTTACCTCAATGCTCCCAATGAGGTACAACTTGACAATGGGTTAGGTGATAAGATAACCATCAAGAATTCCAAGTATGTGAATACAACTCTTTGTCTTTTACTTATTTTAACCTGTAAAGTTTCTCTAAAAGAACAGGGAAAAAGATCTTGTTTTTATTCTCTTAAACACCTTTCTTGTATGTGCAGTTGGTCAGATTGTGTTCTGTGGAACCCTCATTTGCGGATGGAACATTGCTACAAGGATTTTGTTTGTGTTGAAAATGCTAAGGTATTGAATCTACTGATAATTTCTTTTGCTTCCTGGTTCCATTGTTTATTCCTTGCCCTCCATGATGGGCACAATTTTTTTAAGGATAATCGTGATTGGAACAGAATTTTGTGTGCATTATGTTGTACCACAACTTCTTGGTTCAACTTTTGAGTTTTCCAACCTTGACTCCTGGAAAATTTTGGCAATCGCCCCTGCAAGAGGTGTCATGCCCACTAGACCATTGCAGTTGATGGTTCTATATCATTAAGAGAAAGGCCTTCTATTTCATCCAAAGAAAAAAGAGAAAGACCTTGTGTACTTCAGGCACGGGACTTTCTATTATTCAACACACTTTCTGCTGGATTCTTCTGGAAGTTAATTTGGGTTTTTATCCTACTACAGATTGGAAAATTTCAACTTAAACCTGAGCAGTCATGGGCAGCAGAGCAGCATCTTAGTATTAGCTGAAGCAAAGCTGGATCAGGAGCTGATATTCTAGCTTGAGATGGAGAATCTGGAAATTCAAGTTCAGAATAATGTTGTTACTAGTTACGCATTCATGTACCTCTTAACTAATATTTTGGTTCTGTTTATTCTAATAAGACATTAATGGGCTACGAAATTAGTGTATCAATCTTTCTTTATCCTCTTCATCAGTAATCCTCACATGAGCAGTTTCCATCTCTGAAAAGATGGAAGTGAGTCCTATCTCGCATGATAATTTGATGAGACTAAATTTTAGAAACGGGCTTTGCTGCTGTGTGGCCGTCTCTCACACTCTAATTTGATAACTGTTCCTGCCTCAGTACTAATGAGGCCATACACAAGGCTAACTTCTCACTTTGCTAATGGATTGCAGTTTCTTATCCTCCAGATCAAGTAAAAAAATCTCTAGTTTCAGTGACATATTCTTCCTGTCTGAGTCTCTCTGAAATTCTGCCCCACGAGATAAATCTCTTCTGCTTGTAAGTGAGACCCATGACCCATTCCACATAAAAAATTCGTGGACAACACCGCCATGCAAGCTGATTGAACGGCAGCCTGGTGAGTTTCATGACCCTTTTTTGCACCAGCCTTCCTGCAGGATCATTGCTGTTCGATTAACCTTACCCAAGTTCATGACCTGCCTCAATTTAAATCTCAGGTGTCTGAAATCTGAATATACCATTTAACCTAGTTCTAATGTGGTGAGCAACTAAGGATCATGAACACAGATGAAGAAACAAATCTCTATTAATTGACACAAGTATAGTACTGCAGGTATGAATTTAATCTCAAATTGGCAGTTAAAGCTAAATACATTCGCCAAGAAGAAAAGCACCCGGGAGAGCACAAAGTAAAAGATGTATTTACAGGCAAAATTAAACTCCTTACTGCAAGGCATCATCTTCTCTAACTTTAATCAGATAAATGCCAGAAAAAAAAAAATAAAAAAATCAGTTAGAAAGTCTCAACCATTAAAACTGCACTCTCCTCAAGAACTTAGAGACACAATGAGGCACACCAAAACAATGATCAGCAGCAGAGCCCAAACCCAATATAACCATTTCCTTCTTTTCCTCTTCATCTTGTTAGCATAAATGAGTTGGTTCGTCCCACCACTGATAAAATCACCTGCACGGGCTAAATGCTGTTCTATATTATCTATCTGTTCGGTCTGTGTCTCAACCAAAACAGCCATATCAAGAAAGACCTGATGGAGCTCTGTCAAGCTTCTCTTTATCTGCCTCACGGTCTCCTCCCTCTCCTGATTCTCCAAATTCAAGTCTGTCTTTCCTTGAAACACCTGAACTTGCTCACCCCCTTTCATCATCTTCTCGATTACCTCCTCACTAGGGACCTCACCTGTAGCATTGAAGTACCTCCTCTTCAGACCTTCTTTGTAATCTGAATCGATCTTTTCTCTCAGGGACTGGAATTTGTTCATCATATCCCTTAGTTTGGTTCTCAAGCCGTTTGTGACTGAGATCCTTGTTCGATCAACTGGGCTTCCTTCTCCATATGCTGCTGATATATTGCGGTTGGTTTTGTTGGATTGGTCAAGAGCTTCCAATCGTGATTTGATGATTTTTGCCTTGCGAAGGACATTCACCATGTCTGAGTCCATCCTGTCTCTTAGCCCTCGAAGAACTTTAGCGCTGTGAGTGGTTTTTGTCTCTTCATTCAGACCTTGAAGATCAAAGAGTAGATTAGTGATCCCTTCCATCTCAGCCTTGATTGCACTAACCTCTTCGAAGAAGTGGACCAGATTCTCTTCATCCGTGGGGCCGAGCTGCCCCATCTCAATGTCAGGCCCTGCTTCAAGGTCCTTCATCGCCTGTTTCTTCAATTCCACATAACTGAGAAACGATTTTGTCATAAGATCGTTCATCTTGATTTGCACCTATAAAGCAAGAACATCTGCGAAGAAGATTTATGAGATCAGAAAGAACCAAGAAATGACCCATAAGACACTAGGAAAATCATTGTCAACATTACCAGAATCGGATTTTTCGTCTCCTCAAAATCTTCCCTGTATGAACTCTAATTTCTCCTTCAAGAGATCTAAACCAAACGATTCAGTTAAGAATCAAATAAAGAAGAGTTAGGAAACCGTGCAGATCAAATTTAAAGAAACACCAGAGAGAACTCACGATAATAATCGAAGTAAATGGGTTTCAAATAACACTAGTGAGCAAAAAATAACGAAACAATAACAGAAACAAAAAGTACAAGAAATGGAACGGAAGGTGGGTCCGTATGAGACCTTGAAGAAACTGATGCTTCTGCTCTGTGTAATTACTGCGGAGAAGACGACACCTTTCCCTGACACAGAATGTTTGGGATCGGTGATCGAGGTGGGGGGAAAAAAAGAACAATTGAAGGGTTTTAGTGAGATGAATGAAGTCTTTCTTCTTGGGGAGACTTATTAAAGCAGGATATGAAGGATCGCGATTGCTCGTTCCATTTCTAGTTTCGCACTCTCTCCTTTTTCGAATTTGAAAAATTTAAAAGAAAGAGCCGTTTAAAGTATTGGGTCAACCGTCAACGTCAGATATTTTATGGTGTGGACCTGGACGGCTGGACCAGTGTTAGTAAGAATAAATCGAGGCGGGTTCCCATTCTCGGACATGAACGTATACGAATGGGTTCCAACCATTCAGATGGCATCCACATGGTGAGACCCACATCAGATCCAAAAAATGATATAATAAATTGGAGGGCAACAAGATCATTTTATATGAGAAAGAATAGATGTAGGCAGAGGTAGGATATCTACCTCAACAGCTCAAAGAACCTTTTCACTAGGACATATTAGGATTTAAATCCCATGAAACTCTTTTGAATGTCTTAAGACTATGAGAGAGCGCACAATAGTGGTAGGAGCACCATAGACATGCATAAACATACATGGAAATACATGTCATGAACAGGATATATGATTGAGGAGACGATATTGCTTCAACCGCAATCAAGGGATATTGAGTCTCCCTTGAACGAGCCAGCCGTTCAAATGGTGCGCAGATGGGTCTCATGCAACAATATAGGGATATTATCAACCTTGTACAATAGAGGGCAGACATTTAAATATAATTTTCTCCTCTAAAATATGCATATAAATTGTAAATATAATTTTCTCCACTTAAATTTGCATATAAATTGTATAATCTATGATTAATATATGACATATAATACATCAACTATTCATCTATATGCATTTATTTATTTATTTTATGAGGTCATCAACTAGGGAATGGTTGATGGAATATAGAAATTGGATGTTAGAACTAATTTTAATTTCTAATATCTTTTTTCTGTCATGGTTTATCTTATTAATTTGAGAATTTTCTATTAATGTTACTAGTGATGATATGCAGTGGATGCATATTATAATCCGATCAATATGAGAAGCTTCTATTAAATGAATGGGAAGCAGTTTTCGGTACAGGAGTGTGGCCTACGCCAGCACTCCCATGTGTCTATCTCTCTCCTCCTTAAAACAAGGGGGCAGAGGTGTCTTTTCACATGGGGAGGAGAGAGATAGACTCATGGGACTGCTGGCGTAGGCCACACTCTCGGACAGAGAACTTTTTCCCTAAATGAATATATCCGAAAAATAATCCTATATACTGTTATTAAATGGATAAAGATATGGAGTGAAAATTTGCATATTTAATAGATATTTTATCGGATACGGATTTTTAAGTTTGTTCCTATGGACCTTTATCTGCTTCTGTAACTGGAGCGCTGCTGTGCGCATCGTGCGGCGTAATAGCGACCATGTGTGCACAGTGGGGCCTGCTGTGCACACATGGCCGCTGCTGCGTCGCACGATGCGCACAGTAGCACTCTAGTTACAGCAACGGATAAACATTCCTGTTCCTATCAAGGGCCTGAGAGGTATTCTGGAACACGAGACATGCCAACAACACACTACTTCAACAAACATCACCATTGCCAGCTGCACTAAGCAATTGGCAGCTTTTCCGGTCTATTTACAACCTTATATTGCGTTTCATAGTTCATATGTGAAGATTTTGATCGATCAAAAAATCTGGACCAAACAGTATTGAACAAAACTTTATTGGATTGGTTTTGGATTGGGGTATGATGGGATTGGTTGAAAACTGGATCATACCGAATCGATCAATATCCAAATTGAAAATCAAACCAAATGAAATCGATATAAAAACCATTTAGTATGAGGTTATGAATAAGTGAATTAATTATCTATTGATTTCAATATTAGTGAGAAAATTTTTGGTTGTATGGGAAGTTGTTATATGTCAATTGGTATGTAACAATGCTTCCATTTATTTTCTTGTTCACTATACAAAATTAGTTGGACATTTAAATGAATGATTTGATAGTAGGGTTCATTTTGTGATTTAAATATTAGTTACTTTCTTATTTTTTTTATTTTAATATTAGTTATCTTCATTCTTCCCCTTGTAATGATAAACAATGATTTGATTTGTAATAATTATTTTGTTACAAATTCTATTTATCTATTGATTTCAATATTAGTTATCTTCCCCTTGCAATTCAGTCATCTTGTTGTGATTACAACATGAACACATCAAATTAAATTCTTTTATGGCTCTTTTATTCAATAAATTCCTTTCATACCAAAAAAGAAAAACACATCAAATCAATTTCCTTTTCTTGGTTGTTTAGTTGTTTGATTTGGGAAAATGATTTAAAGTGTTTTTACCGAATTTTTCTTAAGTAATCTGGTATTAACCCGATACTATTGGCAAAAATAAAAAACTCGATACTAAAAACTGAAATCATACTGGACCGAAATCAAAACTGATTGAAAACCAAAATTCTTTAACAATTTGGTTTTTGTTTCACTCATTCCCAAATCAAAACCGATTCAACCCGACAGTTTGATACCCCTACAGGGAAGCTTCCCTACATTGGCGGCCTAATGTGCCACATGGAATGATAATTTGAAAAATCCAACCATTGGAAAAAAAGGGTTGGCATGATCTAGAGTGACCACATTTCAACTGTTACAACCTATTTCATAATGTAAAGAATCTTCAAAAACTTCATACTATATGTAATCAAGGTACCATATGTTTTACTTGTACTCAAGGCCATAACTGATCTACCATGTGACAGATATTATGCCCAAAATGGACGGATGGACCACTAGGCCAGCTCTCCCTTCCCTTCCCCCCAAAAGAAGGCAACTTTGTTTTGGTATGTGGAATACTCGGATAAATAGATGCAAGGGTGTCAATCAATACAGTATTAGGAATTGGTTAAGGTTTTGATTAAGTACAAAAAGATAGAAAGTAAATACCAAAATTGTACCGTACCAAACACAAACTTCATTTTTAATATCAATATCGTACCAATTCACTATGTTTTTTATTCAATATATATAATGGTTTCTTATTTGGTATGAAATACGGGTTCTTATTCGAAGTATCTGTAGTTGTGTGTGGTCTTGACAGTCTTGTGTGAAATACAGTTTCAATACATATTATTAGTTTCTTATTTGATATGAAATAAGTTAACTTCACTTTGTCTTTATACATTTATTGTAAGCTGTCTTTACTCTTTACATCTTTTTTTGTTTGGTAGAAACTTTTTGCAACTTAACGTTATATTATTATATAAGTATACTATATATATGTAAACAAGATAAGTCAATAACACATATAGTCTCGGTTTGGTACAAAAGTAGATAATTCGGTATGGATTTGTACATTCCGAAGTTTTTGGTTGAGAATCTGATACCTTAACGAACCAAGAAAGCTTCAATTTTCTATATACGGTACAGTTCGATAGGGTTGGTTTTGATTCCAAACTAACACCCTTAAACTGAAGACTTTCAGTTTTTATCTTCATACTTTGTTGCTTGTAATTTTAACTTTGTTTCAAAGGAGATTAACAGTGTGGTTGTCTCCCTAGTTTGGAAGGCTCTGTTGATGACATGTACGACGGTTTAGTCAAATTCTATTCCATGGATTTTGGAGATGTGTTCTTTTCTTTCTATGTGTTTTAGATATTAACTATGAATAAAATATTTTCCTACTAAAAAAAATAGATGAAGATTGACCCTAGGCCACGTGAAGTTTTAAGAGCTTTATTTCAACCATATCCATATGATCTATCGGTACAAGACTTTTTCCATTGTTTTGCTTAAAAAAAAAGTAAAACATGTAGATGAAATAAAAAAAAATTTAAAAAAAAAAAAAAAAAAAAAAAAAAAAGAAGCAAAAAAACGAGAAGAGAATATGTAGTAAAGTAATGGGTTTGTAAAACTTCCTTTGGAGCATTCGAATGAATATGAAATCTATTAGTACGAAGAAAAATTTTCATTCAAAAAGATGAGAGGTTTTGTGCACGATTGTGTGTGATGCACGATCATGCATATTGTAATCGTCAGATGGGAATGACGAAGGTGCACCGTAAACTCTCATCCCTCATCCAATGATTGTGTACATAACTATTCATAATGCATGATCATTAAAAGGACAAAAGTTTTTGTGTGTATGATCCACAACCATGTTGTTACGTATCCATCTTGGAGAACCGTACATTAGGCTTGCATGGCTAATAGTAATTAGGCTTATCATATCATTATTAATTAGATAAGTTATTATGTAGGTATGAGGGTTATTAATTTATTAGTAGTAGGGAGTTTAACATTAGTCTATATACGGTAGTCGGATGTAAGGGAGAAAAATCTAGGGGAATGAGTGGGTAGTTATAGTAACTATGCTATTTTGTAGTGTTGGAAAGGATGAGTGAAGAGGACATGGATAGACTTGGGTACCGTTTGATAATCTTATGTTTCTAGTGTTTCTGTATACCCAAAAAATCGTTTGATCAATTTGTTTTGTTTCATGAGTTTTTTATACCATAAATCAAAATTTATGATCATTTATGTGAAATGTAACAGATTTGTAGAAACCAATTGTTTCTACCATTTTTTGTACCAATTGAAAAAAGTATTGCCCGGTAAAAAAAAAAGGAAAACATCCATCTCTCAAGGGTGTTACCATTTAGGATTTCGACTCTTTACTCGAACCAGAGTGTGCCGCAAGTGGGTTATAAAATACAGGAATTCCAAACTGAGTTTTTCACCTCAATTTAGAAAATCTGGATTCTTCAAATTTCCTTCACATCATCATTAAAGGTGGAATGGGAGTCCGCGTTAGCGTAATCTATTTTAATGTGACATAATTATGTTTGGTAAAGGATAAAGATGACTCTCTGTCTTCTTATCCAGAATCCAGAGAGGATTCTAATCCCTTTAATGGTATTAAAAATTGCAACTTGCTCACCCTTTTTCTCTGACCTGACGGCTCTCCCATTCAGGATATTTTTGAAACTTGTCGCTCAGTATCAGATCCTGGCGCCCATGGTTTTAGTGTACGGTATCGAAATGATTATCAGCAATATGTAAAATTGATAAATCGATCACGATCAGATGTATCAGATAAAATTATTTTTAAATTTTTTAAAAAAAATAAGTTTTTAATCATTTTACCCTTTTCCATATCGTGCTATCGATATGGTATTGGCATGATATCATTATTGATGACTAACAAAATTGATACATATTGTCCATATGTATCGTTCGATACAGGCAATACGATACCGATACTTAGAACCATGGCGTCAGATCCTAATCACTATTATTATAGGGATCGGTATCAGATTGGAGGAATTGTCCAAATGGTAATTACTAGTTACTAGACATGTGTGACATAGAGCCACATGACTAAGGTTTTAAAACTTGGTATCAGGAACAGAATCGATCAGAGAGGATTTTGATCTGAATCAGATTACAGTTTAAGAATCATGAATCAAAGCTATTTTATAATGAAAATTGAACCGATTAGGAATCAGAAATCAACCCATGAATCGATCTGATTCAAGATAATTTATAAAAAAAAATAATTAAGAATTGATCGATCCGATTCTAATTCAAGAAGCAACGATTAGAAACAGTGAAAATCGATTGACATCGGTGTTAGTCAATTCTAATCCAAATCAGCTGATTCACGAATCCAATTCCTAATCCTTAAAACTATGCACATTATGGTAATCTCATCTGAATGAGGTATGAATATTAAGATTAGTAGATACTTGGGCACCCTCTCTTCTAGGGGTTAACTTTTAAGGATGAGTTCTACCATATCCTAAGACCTTAACCGTCTCATGCAGCCTTGATTAGATAGACTACTTGGAATTTGCCAACAATTCTTATCTTTCTTCGACATTTGTCTTTAAGATAAGAACGAGCAGACAGTAAGGCCCACCGACAGGCTCATCTTATACCTGAAGCATCTCACAGATCAATTCTCACTGTAGAAATTAAGACAGTGTTGTTAGTTTGATACTACTCAAAGACTTGAATTCTGAAAGTTTAATTGGCTTCTATCTGATGGGTTCGCTAATGGGAGGATGGAACTCCCCTGTTCCAGATCCTAAATCTGGTAATTAAGCTTACAAATCCCTCATCCATCCATGCTTTTAATTTCTTGTCTCACCAGTTTTTAACATTTAGTACTGGGTCTAATTATTATTTCAGCTAAATACCAGAGGAACAGATCATTCACCCAAGAAGAAATTGAAGCTTACTGGAAATCGAAGAAGACAACTACAGAGGAGAAAGAACATCTCACGACTCTCTCTACTCTGCAAGAGATCACTAAGCAGGTTTAGTATAGCTATCCATTCTGATGCTCTGCTTTGCATATCCCAACTTCCAATTAAGATTTTTTCGCGTAATTAATTTCTGAGTCTCAAATGGTATACTAATCATTGGGTTTTGTATTGTTTATGACAGGAAAGTGGAGAAAAAGAATCAGCAGTAAGGGTTCAGAAATCAAATTCCCTTCCTCCAAACAATATAAGGGAGAGTGATGATCTCACAAATGTGGTCTCTAAAACTGATGATCCAGAGAAGATCATAAGGAGTAATGCCTGGTTAGTAAGCTTGTTTCAACCTAATTAGATGAGTTTTAATTAATAGTCTGTATGTATATGTTATGTATGTCTCGAATTCTTGTATTTGTTTTTAAGATTGATCCGCTTCAATATTTTTTGTGGCGATTCGCATGGGATTTTTTCTGAGATTTGTGATAGTAGCGGAGGGCTTGGGTCAATAAGATCGACCTGTTTGGAGGAGTATTTGTATGTACTTAGGGTAGGGTTTTTTGGATGAGAGCTTGCAGTGCCGTTTTGGGTGTTCTTGAGAGATCATTACATTAAATAATGAAACATCTTTAGTTTCAGCCATCCGAACCACGTTAAATCTTTGTGTCGTCTTGTTCTGTTTTTGTTTTTGTTTCGTATTTTCTTGGTCTTTGTTCTTTACAGTATCAGCCTGAAGAGTTTTTAATTTGTGCTATATTTGTAATCTACACAGGTGGACTAGGAGCAATTTGGCGTTTCTGAATGAACCTCCAGTGATTTTAACAGATGCTCCTTCCTACAAATATGCATCACAGTATCATATTACCAACTTCAGTTCCCCCCTGAAATAATTACCTGAATTAAGAGTTGCTTAAATGAAGATTGTAAAGTGTGGATATGTTTTAGTCTCACAGATTTCACTCAATTAAGGGAAGAGTAGGCTAATAATGCCATGTCATGACCTTGAATTGAGATGATGATGATGATCACTGTATATACAAGGATGGTTTGTAATAAGTAATCTGACAGTCGGGTTATTTAGTTTGATGATGAATGGATTTGCTACTTCTAAGTTTGATTTCAGTTCTTCTTTTTTGCCATTTTTATTAGATCTTTGGTTCAAGAATTTCTCCAATAAATTAAAGCAACCATAGGTCAATAGATCCAATTTTTAATGAATTAATTGAGAAATTAACTGGATTTAATTATTATGATTGAGGTGATTAATAAACGACAAATCCTAACCTAGTAACACCAATGTTGTTCCACGAATCCGGTCCTACCGATGACAAGTAGGTGGGTACTCATGGTTTTAAATCACATCATATCAAGTAAGGGAGGTTAAGGTTGTAAAATTATGCCAAGGTGGGCCCACAATCGGAGCTAATATACCACCTAAAAATCCAGTCTGTGGATGGTCAATACGTGGCAAGATCCAAAAGCAATTAGCAAAAATTACAGCCCACAATCTCTGAAGCTATGAATCAATAACTCACGGAGCATAAAACCTTAAGGGAAAATTATGTGTACACTCCATGTATTATGGCCCAATTGTTTGATACACTCAATTTTTTAAACAATTACTTGGTATCCCATGAAATTTGATGATGTTAATCTGCTGTTAGTATTTGAATGGAAAAGTCTATTTTATCCTTATCACCTTGTCAATTGAACATAGCAGAGTTAAAATTACCAAACCACAAACCACTCATGCCACCCTCACCATCGTCCTGCGACTGCCATCCCCGCCACCCTTGACCTACACTCCCATCGACCACCGCCAAACCCACCCCAAGCCCCAAATCTCCTTTCCCCCTTTTAATATTTCTTCCTCTTCTTCTTTGAATTCTCGGCTTTGGTGCTTGGACATCGCTACCACACTTCATCGTTTTTAGGAAATCTTGTACATTTTGGGTCTTGAAAATCATTTTGAAACAAAATCCCTATTTTGTAGCTCGTTCTGGGAGTTGAAATGAATGGTAGTGGAATTTTCGATGATTTTTCCCCTTTTTGTGTTATGTTTTGGATCTGAAAATCTTGGCTGCAACTGGAAGGCTGTGATCTCTGATTTCTTCCCAACTCGTCGCCACTATATCCGAATGCGACGAATCTGACACCTCTACGGTTGATTCCGACAGATGGGTCAGCTTCCAAACAACAACATCACCGCCTTTTGCAGCTCCGACATCTCCTACGTTCAATCTGGTGAAGCCCTTGGTGGCTTAGACGAACTCGACCCATGACAACCCTGCCGCAAGTTGTGGAGGGATAGGTTGGAAACGGGGACTAGAGTTTCAATGAATTTTCAATTTTAGGTATGGTTTGACAGGGACGGGTGATGGCTGGGACAAGTTGCAGGGGAAGAAGAAGAAGTGAGAATTAAAAAACCTAACCCTCATGTGAGAACGCAAGCCTCAAAAGTCCTAAAATCACCCAACCCAATTGGAAGAAAAAGAAGAAGAAGGGGGATTTTTTTCAACCCATGATGTGATCACAAAACACGGTGATTGACTAACAGACAAGGGTTACTTGTAAGAAATCGTAAAATGTAAAGGTTGTTCAAATAATAGTTTTAAAAGTTGGAGTTATCAAGCGATTAGGCCATAATACATGAGATGTATAAGTAATTTTTCCAAATCTAAATCTGACATAAGTGTCCGAACAAGACCGACATCAATCATTCCCCATTAGAAAACAGGGGACGGAGTTGCATCGTCCATGTCCACAAGCCGGAGCCGGGTCACGTTATGATACGGTGGCATTTTAATGTGGGCATGCTTGGGTCGGTCTTGCATCCTTGAAAGGTTTGATCACCTCCTCGCAATCGCATCCATGCATTTAATGCATCCATACTCAAGCCAATCCTTCTCGGATCGCAAGCTACTGACAATCACATCATGTCAGATCAAACCACATCCTCCGATTCACCTGTAAATACCTATAAATATGAAGTAAGGACCTTAGGTAAAAGGATTGGACACAATTGGATCTGGACAACACTCGACTATGGTCGACACATCTTGGTCTAGCAGAATCTCTCTTTTCTCTTGCTCACTCACCCCTAATCTCTTGACTTCAACTCTGGTTGCTCTGAGAACAGATTTTGACATTGGCTTCGGTCCCTCTCTTGTGTTTATTCTCTTGGTTGCAACTCCATCCATTTGAAGGCTAGCATCACCCTGCAGGTTTCACTCACATCAGGAGCCTCTAGATATTAATTTATAGAGAATGACAGAAGCATCCGTCTGGCAATTGTTATATTTACCAAAATACCCTTGGACTTGCCAGAATGTTTAGGTAGGCCGGCCCAGCGACCAGGGCCCAAAAACTGAAAATCCCGGGAATTGTAAAGAATCTAAAGATTCAATTGGCTTAAAACTTGCCACAGCTACAAAAGCACACCCACCACAGAAAAAGAAAAGAGGTCTCAAAATTCTCTTTCTTCATCCCTCTCTCTCTCTCTGCTTCTCTGTGAAGTGTGAACTGCATTATTCGTCTGTGCTTTCTACGAACTGTGGCATTGGGTTTATGGTTTTAAGATTTTAAGATTTCGATGTCTACTTCATATGTCGTTCCAGCTCCCATCAGAAGTGCAGTGTTCATTAATCCCCACAGACATCGATTCATATTGCCCCAGAGGACTTATCGGCACAGTAAGAGATTTTTTTTTGTTGAAATTCTCTGTGTTTTTGCGTTCCATTTCAATAGTTGAAAAGCTGAAACTCTCTGATGTCGTCTTCTCCCCCACTTTCTCTTCTTAAGGAAACAAATGCGGAATGCTTAGAAGGAATTTCGCCTTGAAGGGAATCGTTGTTGCAGGTGTTTCGGTTGTCGGTTCTTCTCTGAGTACCAATCCCGTCCAAGGTACCACTCTCTGTCCTCTGTTTGAACTTATGGTGGAAAGGAGGCCTGACAACTTAATTATGTTGCATATTACATCTTTCCTTTCAGATAACTGTTAAATTGAATAGATAAAAACTAATTTCTTGTCTTGCTTTTCTTTTGAAGGATTTTAAGCACATTTTCTAGATAGTTATTATTATTAATTTTTTTTGGGATAGATTTTTCTAGATAGTATTGGATAACAAACTTACTGTTCGAAATGGTTTAATATATCTTATTTGCAGGGATGGAAAGATTACCTTTAAAGCCAGAAGGCTATGATTTTTGGATGTGGAGAGGTCATAAAATACATTATGTAGAACAAGGAGAAGGGTTTCCTATTGTTCTCATCCATGGGTTTGGTGCTTCTGCATTTCACTGGAGGTTCACTTCCCCCCCCGCCCCTCTATTCTGCACCATGTTCATTGGCATATACTTAAAACGTGCCATGAAAATTTAAAGAATCTTTTTTTTTATTTTTTTAATAATAATATCATCAGCATTGGATACCGTTGGAGGATATCCCCTGGTGCAAGTAAATTATAGATTATTATCTGCTTTTTTTGCTATATGTTTCAGTGTTGGAAGTACTGCTGCTGATTTTTAGATGATTAGTTTGGTTTATTGAAGTTACAGAATTATTGATATTTGTATGTTGCAAAATCTGTGTAAATTATCATCTTGCCCTGCTAGGCAATGAGATCTGTGAATCTAGCTTGTAAAGCATTCTCTTCTGGGAGTTAAATTCGACAGTGTCATCTTTCATTCCAGACCTGAAACATGTTAAGATGGAATAACAAACACTAGTTACTTCTGCATGTTCAACCTGATAAATGTATTGACTGGATTGTTATGCTGTTGTTTGGTATCAGCTTTGAATTCTCTTCTTGAAGGTGCTACTGATTCGTTCCTTTAATGTGGTGCCTTTTGTTATAAATCTCTTGTACGTAACTAATACTTTCATTTTTCCATGTTAGCAGATACAACATTCCAGAGTTGGCTAAAAGTTATAAAGTTTATGCTATAGATTTGCTGGGATTTGGTTGGAGTGAAAAAGCATTAATTGAGTATGATGCCATGGTATGGAGGGACCAGATTGTGGATTTCATGAAGGAAATTGTAAAGGAACCAGCGGTTTTAGTTGGAAACAGGTAGATCTTACAAAAAAGCAGGCATTGTTGTTTAGCTTTTGAACATCTTCTAGGATTCTTGGTTTTCTGCATTGTTTACTTTTCTTTGGTTAAAAAATAATCCAGTCTGCTCCCTTCATTTGATCTGTTTTGATTGTTGAGTTGGTTCACATTTCTATAGAAACTGCTTCAGTTCTTAAATGTTTCAGAGAAAGATAAAACATTAGTTTTGAGTTATTACCCAAGTAGTAAGCCTAGTTTAGGTGCTGTTGTATAATGATGACAACTAATGACTACAACCATTTACTGCACTGCAAGGCAGTAACTACACTCCAAATGACAGTGCGTCTGCTTTTTAGACCTCCTATAATATTATTTTGTTATCTCAGAACAGGAACAAGAAAGCATACAGGAAAAAATGATCATATGTATCATATGCATGGCATAATCTAGAAAGTATCTCCAATTGAAAGAACCAATGTCATGGAGAAAACAATAAGAGTTCCACAATATGCTTAAGAAATATTTCGAGTGGATTTCTTTCGATGCTTTATGTTATTGTTCTTTTATGTGATTTTGCAATAATGGTGGTAGTTTCATTTCTATCTATCTGAATCTATCAATTTAACTAAGCCACTTTTGATCAGCTAGATGATTCCTGTTTCCTATTCCTCTCTATAGGACCATATCTTGTATTAAATCAATGAGTATCCGTGTGTTTTGTCACTACTGAAGCCCAATCTTGTTTCAGCCTTCTCTTGCCCTTTTGAAGCTTCAAGTTGCCCCATCTAACCTCTTATAGTTGTACTGTTTACACACTCATGGATCTTCATTGTACATGACCTACCGTCTGAGTTGACCTCCTCTTGTAACCTATATGTGCTTCTGGTTCCCTTAATGGATTCACTTCTAATTCTATCCTTTATAGACTTGTCACTCTTCTATCTCAAGAACCACATCTTGCCTATGCTAGTCTTATCTGTTTTTTTTGTTGATCAAAAACCATTCTGCTCCACATAGTATGGCTCATCTTATGACTATTTTATAAAATGTTTCCTTCAATTTTATTGCTTGTGCTAGTCACGCAGCACGTCAGAAGCAATCCACCCACTCTGATCCTCTTAGCAACATCTTCTTCAACCTTTCCACACTGTATGGATGATTGGACCTATCTAAAATAAATGGGTGTGGGGTCTCTCTTTGTTGCCAATCTTAATCACTCCACTGTGTCTGTATTCTTATTAATACTTCACTCCAGAGATTCTGTATGATTCTAAAACATCCTGCCATTGTCCTAACTTGTCAAACACTCCACTCAACTCTTACAAATCTAAATTATATCACCAGAAAACAACATTCATCATGGTACCTCCTATATATGCCTAGTGAACCTATTCATAACTGAATACCAAAGAAGAGGGGGGGGGGGGGGGGAGAAGGCCCACTCATAAGTCATAACTGAGGCAAAGAGATACAGGCTCAATGCGGTTGATTTATCTCCCTTGTTCTTGTGAATAGGAGCCACAATGCTTTTCCTCCATTGATCACATTTCACTGTTTCCATGGTTGTGTTGAAACATTTAGTTTAAATAAAACATTTTCCCCTGTGCATTCCCGCCCTCAACTGGGAGGCCAACTGGTCTTAGGTCCTTCCTTGTCCTCAACTTTGTTAATGCCTATTTGACTTTAGGAGTTTATTTAACTTGATTCTACATCAAGGTTTCCTGATTCCTCCAATACGAACATTCCTCAAGATCCTTAGTACTTCTGAACACACCCATATACAAGCTCCTCCAACTGTCTTCAGTCTCCTCATCCTTAACTAGGACTCTTTGATCCTCACTTAATGCATATAACAAGTCACATGCATCTTCCTCTCAAATAGTATTTGTTTTAACACATATTTCCTTGAAAGAGGTTATCAAAATAATATTTTAATGAATTCTTAATGGGTTCCTAGGTTCAGTAACAAATAACCACAGAAACCACCCACAATGTAGAACCATAGGGAGTATTGAATAAGACCAGAATAGGAAACTAACAGTGACTAACAAACCAGAAATCTGCTGGTCATGAAACGAAGGTCGAATACCCTAGTATAGGAAAACAAGACCTCAAAATATGGCTGCAATCCAATGCTCAGATTAGGGCATATGAGCAAGGTACTGAGATGAGTAAGTAGCCTCACAAATGAGTAACTTACTAATAACTAACAAACTGACCAGCAGATGGCACTCTAGCCTTGGTCGAAGGTAAGGTACTAACAATGGATTAACACTTCAAAATTCTGTGGATAATCATTGGTAAGATGTGGAGATAACACCACAGTTCTGAACTTAGAAACTAGGGCTGTATAACCACTTACGAACTTGAAGGAGTTCCAGCCATTGGATGTGACTGAAACTGAGGTCGATGGAAGGTCCCAAGGTAGGACTACACCCTCAAAACAATGGTTGAAGTCTGATGGCCAGAATAGAAGTTGTAGAGGACTGAAGGTCTGCTGCAAAATAACACCACAGAGTAGGTGCCACAGGTCAGAGAAGATGTAGCAGTGTCTTCTCCTTGTAGTAGCTTGATGATAGCAACACCTTCATTTCCAGAATAGCAAGTAATATCACTGCTGTAACAGGTATCAACACTCCAAACAACAGGGTTGCAGTAGTAATAAAATAGAAATAAAAGAGAAGAAGGGTGGAATAGGGGGATATGACTAAGGCATCTCACCTATGGCCTCACTCAGTCTCTCACCAACCATGACGGAGTCTCACCGCCACTGTTTCTCACAGCAACCAAGGCAAAAGTCAAAACAAACTTCATTCATTAAATCGGGGTGCTTGAGCTTTATGGCTTTTACAAATTACAATATAAAGAGTTGTATCCTACTTCTAAAGGAAGGTAAGAAGATGAAAACTACCAAATAAAGGCCCACACATGTGGTGGTGGATCCTCGGACAAGAAGTAACTAATATATAGAAACTAAAGGTACTTCTAAATAACAAAATAGAAACCAAACTGACTGTGTAGTAGTACTACAATATGGACCCCACGATTCTGGTTTTTAGTGAACCAGTAACACCCAGACCACGGCTGGTCTGGCCTGAACCAAAAGATGGTCCAGTTGAAGAACCGTGGCCTATTGGAGGGCCTGGTTCTTCTTCTTCTTGCAGTGATACTGTTTGGAGTATAGCTTGTCTACATCAATTCCTTTTAATGTTATTCAGTGGTTACTGTTGCTTTTTATACCATGCTGAGAGTGGTTAACATGAAGTTCTATTTTGAAGCATTGGTAACACTGACCATGCCATCTATGGTTATATTTCAGTCTTGGGGGATTCACTGCTTTGGTTACAGCAGCAGACCTGCCTGAGCAAATCGCTGGAGTTGCACTACTGAATTCTGCAGGGCAGTTTGGGAATGCTAGTGGAGAAAGTGACACCAGTTCTGAGGAAACATACTTACAGAAGTTTCTTATAAAGCCACTGAAGGAAGTTTTTCAACGTATTGTTCTCGGATTTCTGTTCTGGCAAGCAAAGAGTCCTGCCCGGATTGAATCAGTCTTAAAAAGTGTATGGTCCTCAATTTCTACTCTAGCTGGTGATATTTCCTCTTTTAAAGCTTAATGGAAACGAATAGAACATAAAAATTGTGGATGTGTTTGAGTATTGGTGGACTGTGATTTCTCTAGACACAAAGATTAGCTTTGAGCTTGCCAAACTAGTCCCGTTACGAAAAGATAATGATATATTTCATTGATACTACCAAATGCAAATTTTATATCATTTGTGTTTTTGCCATTCACATGGCATACATTTTAAGTGAGATGCAAATATCTATCCTCTTCTGTAGTTGCATCTAGTCTACTGAAGGAGCCCAATTGTGAGAAGACGAGACAAAGTTTTATAGACAACTGTACATGTGATGAAAGTTATACAGTGGAAAAGAAGAAAAATCCAGAGCCAAGTTACATAAAAAATGTAAAAATAAAGCAAAGAAACCATAATTGAAATTCTAGCACCTTCTAATAGATTACACTAGAGTCGAGCTATTTGAACTGAACTTAATTTGATGATTGCAACCTTGTGTATTTCCTCCATTATTTCCTTCTCTTTCTTCTTTTCCTTCCACCATCGTCCTGGAGGTAGGGGGTGTGTGTGTGTGTTGGGGGGGTGGGGGGAGTAGATGAATAATGTTTAGGAGTCCCCCCCTCCACTCCTTTTCTCCAATGTCATTTTGGTATGCCAGATACTCACTAAATCAGTGGGAACCATTTAAGAGGTTTTTCTTGTTCCCTAAAGGGTAAACTAAAGTCTAAGCCCTGGCAGGGAATGAGTTTCTTACCACCGTGTTACAGTTTTAGATTGTCACTGCTTTGGAGTTCCTATTGTCTCCATCTTTACCACTGTGTGCTGATTTCATGTTCCATTAATAAATCTGGTCATTAACATTTCTTTTTCCAATATAGGTGTACATAAATACAACCAATGTGGATGACTATCTTGTGGAGTCGATAACAAGACCAGCCGCAGATCCCAATGCTGGAGAAGTTTATTACAGGTATGGAATTAAGTGTTCATTTATCTGTCCTGGGTGAGAGCCTATATGTTTTGGCCATATGATCGTAGCTAACAAACCTGGAATCTATAAATAACATTGAAACAGTACGAGTGGCAACCATTGACTTAATTGGTTAATGACCACCTTGGTCTTTCTTGTTCAACTTGAGGTCAAAATGTTGAGATTGAAGTTGAACTTACTCATTCCAAGCAATAGCTGAAGAATCCTGCATGATCCCACCAATTTCTTTTTTCCTTGTTCATGATCTTTTAACGGTGTGCGGATTTTGATTTGGCCCCATCTCAAAGTGACTTCCAGGAGTGTTTGGTCTATGATAAAAGTGACATGTTAGATTTCCAATATGTTGGATTAGTGCTTCAGTGTTCAAACCCATTTTACTATCACTACAATCATCATATAACCCATAGACACCCCTGTCTGTTCTTCTGTCCTCCAAATGAATGTGTTATATCAGATGTTTACAGAGATACGACCTGGATGCTGACATTGAATGTAAGACCCATCCATGGAGGGTTCCAATCCCCAACTGTCCCCGTATAATGGACTCCCCCCCCCCCCCCCTTTTAATTGGTGAAATTTTTTTTGCCCATTGTCATGGACATTTAGACAGGTCCTCAATATTGCCCTGTTCCTTCTATTAACAATGTGCTATGTTTTGATTTTCCAGATTAATGACGCGGTTCATGTCAAACCAGACCAAGTATACACTTGACAGCGTCTTAAGCAGACTCTCTTGCCCTCTATTGTTGCTTTGGGGTGATTTGGACCCTTGGGTGGGCCCTGCCAAGGCTCTGCGAATCAAAGAATTTTATCCTGATTCATCCATTGTGAATCTCCAGGCAGGGCACTGTCCACATGATGAAGTTCCAGAGGAAGTTAATAAAGCTCTTGTAAATTGGTTGTCATCTCTGAAACTCAATGCTTCTCTTCAGACTGTTTAACATGTACATCTAATAGGCACCTAAATATTGAAGACCCCCAGGTATTATTTCTGGGTTGAAATTTTGCTTGTAAACTAATTGTAACATTACTGTGTATAGTGATAATTAAAGTTTCATATAGGAAGTAATAGAAAACTTTAGCTACTATTATTAATTAAGGCGTTTCATTGGTGGTTCTCTTTGTTAGCTGACATGTACCATCATTATTGGACCAACAATTAGGCTACGGGTGGCTTCGTCTCGTCGCGAAGGAAGTAAAGGAAGGAGAAATGAAATCAAATCAATACCAACATTGCAAAAAATTTTGTAATCATCAATTAACATGACCATGTAACAAATTCTAAATGGAAAATCTTGTTGTAATCGAGGTTGGGTACAATATTCTTGCTTTTTTTTCTTTCAATAAGGGTAAATCTGTCTTTTCACATAAAAGCTACATTAATTTTCAATTTTGGAGGACCAATACTAGTATTTGGGAATTGGACCGATTCAGGCCGATTCCAATCCAGACTGATTTGATCCGATTTCGTAGTTTGACACCGAGGTTGAGACTAGAGAGAGGAAAGAGGAAGAGTTGAGGAAGTTGGAATTCGGTTCCTTTGCACGTACCAATAGGTGAACATACATCTCAAAGGAACCACTAATCCTATTTTTACCATTTACAACGGGCAGAAGAGTTTTTATGAAAATAAAATTAAAATGTGATTGGTTCTCAGATGTACGTTCACTACGGGGTTGGTACGTGCAGATGATCCGTGGGTGGGAGTGTTTGGTTATCATATTTGGAAAAAACTATATTCCCATGAGAGTGCATAACAAGGTCTTCTTTAAGCGCTCAAAGTATATAACCAAACCCACGACGGTCGGCGATGGCGAAGAGTAGAGTTTTGATAATCGGAGCGACGGGAAATCTAGGGTATCATCTCGCTAACGCAAGTCTCAGTTATGGTCATCCAACATTCGCTCTCGTTAGAGAATCCGCGTTTTCTCAGCCCGAGAAATCTCAGAAAATCGAAGCTCTCTCTAGTGCTGGAGTGAAACTCTTGAAGGTCTCTCTCTCATTTCCTTCCCTCGGCCCTTTTTGTCCTTCATATCTTCTCTTTAAATTGTTCTAGCTTCTGAAATTCAAATTTTTGCATGTCGGATTTTTATATATGATAGGGCTCGCTACAAGATTTCTCGAGCCTCATTGAAGCGGTTGAGCAAGTTGATGTAGTCATTTCTGCAGTTTCAGGGAAGCAGGTACTCGATCAGAAGCTCCTTATACGAGCTATTAAACAAGCTGGATGCATCAAGGTTACCTTCTTTTCCCTTGATTCTCTTATTATTTAAAGGGTTTATGGTAAATTATGAATATATTGCTTTATGCATAAGGCTTGTCTTGGCCACAATTGTTGTGTTATGCTCTCTATTAGACCCTGCGTCCTAGTTGAATTTCAATCTGACGGTCCACAACTCAGTAGACAACAGCAACAACAACATAGCCTTATTCCAACTAAATGGGGTTGGCTACATGGATCATTGCTCTCCAATCAGCCCCAGTTGAAGTCAGACAAGAAACACACAGCTTGGTAGACCTTGTGGTCAATTCTTTTTCCCAAATTAATAACAAGAAGAAACCTATATGTAACCAAAGGCGACCAATCTAATAGAAATAGTTCATTAGTATGGTAGATCACCACTTAAATCAGTTGGCACCAAGGTTTGAGAAATATTTTGCGTTTCGACCGAAATTTTTAAAACTCTATATGTTTTTGCTAGCTATTTTGTTTGGACATTTCAATGGTCCAATGGCTATATTTTGGTCCGAAACTTTTATTAAGCATCTCTAAATATATTGAAACATTTAGATTGTAAAAAAATTATACCAAAATTGTAATTTAGTTTCGTACCCTAGGTGGTAGTGTACGTCGTACCTTGCTATATACTTTTTAAAATTACTCCTATTTTATGCACAATTAAATATTAGCACACACAAAATTCAATGAAAGCAACTAAAATATGTATTAGGAATGAAGAAAAACCATTTAATATTACACAATGTCAAAGTGTTACATTTAGCTAACTTCAAGTGTACAATTAAAGTTAAAACACCCATACAAAACCATTCCTCCAACTCCATGTCAGTACCATAGAGTTTCGGGAAGACTCAAAACCTTTGGGAAAAAAGGGTATACCTCTAAGTTTGAATCTTGCACAAATCTTGTTCAACTGTGGCAAATCGTCTTTGTTGATGCATTGTAGTAGTCCTCATCATTTTGTTCCACCAAAAAATGTAGGTGATTTGGTCAAAAATACCAAATCTGGGGTTTTTTTTGGAGTTTTCTCCCTCTAACAGGTGAAACTACAATTCCCAAACAAAGGGAATAATTCCAAAGGGTAGATATGTGAACAACTTAAACATTAAAGGGTATATATCGTCCCCCTCCCCTCTAAGTATCCATAATATCAAACCCCTCCCCCAAGTTTTGAATAATGATAATGCCCTCCCCTACTTTTGAAAGATTCTATCAACCGTACCCTAAGTGGTTAACGGTGTTAAAACAGAAATTCAAAAGATGATATTACCCTTTAATTGGAGTTAAAAAAGGCAGTAGCCTTTCTCCCTTGCAACAGGGGAATTAAGAGAAAGAAGAAGGCGCCATGATTATGACAGTGATGTTACCTGATGGTTATGGATAGTTGCTCTGCTACTTTGGATGAAGAAAGCTTCAGTTGCATGATGCATAAACAGATGGGTCTTTATCCACCTGTGAACAGAACACGACTCAAGTAGTTTTACACCAACAGCAACATTCTAATTTGAGAGGGGATGCTGCTATTGCATTACCCTGCAGAGAGAGCAATATTCTGCCTATGGGCCTGGGCAAAGCTTCAATCATGATGGCCAGAGTGGGAGGGGTTCAGGCTTTAACATGATTCGGCAGAGTGAGCAAATAGACCCTCCATACCCTCCAAGTGGACGAACTTTGAACCTTAGCAGGAAAACACAAATATTAATCTCTGGTTCGCCTTCAAGTTGACAAAGTCAATCACTTTTTCATATGGGTGAGCCTATTACTGAATCACAAACAGTGGATGCGAAAACATCAAACATTACTTCAGTAGCTGAGTAGCTCTGCAAAATGAAAGCTTGTGGATTTAAACCTAACTTTGTAACAGTCACTGCAGTTCTGGCTAGTTGTAGTCACTCAGGGCTTATAGATCATGGTTGGAGGATTTTTGAATCAATGACATCAAATTATGGCATGGAACCCATGGTAGAACATTATGCTTGTATGGTGGACCTCTTAGGCCGTCTTGGGTATCTAAAAGAAGCACTAGAATTGGTCGCAAAAATGCCAGAACAACTTGCACCAAGTGTGTGGGGTGCCCTTCTTGGTGCTTGCAGGGTGCACAAGAATGTGGACATAGGAGCGATTGCTGCTCATCGGCTTTTTGACGTGGAGCCTAAAAATCCTAGTAATTACATTCCATTGTGTAGTATCTATGATTCTGTTGGTCGAATGGATGGATTTCTAAGGATAAGATCAAGGATGAGGGAACTAGGGTTAGTTAAAACACTAGGCTGTAGCTGGATTACCATTAAAAGTAAAGTTCATAGATTCTACCAAGGGGACATATCAGACACATCTCCATTAAAAGCTACATTCTTAATTACTTGCCCATGTATCTCTTTCCCTTTCATCAGGTGTCGTCCTCTTCCACCGGCATTTAGGATGCTCGCAACTGTTCTCAAATCAATCTTCACTCTTTCACGCTGCATTTTCCTAAAACAACCAAACACTTCTGTCAGATCTCCAGCTCTTCCAAATCCTGAAATCATCGAATTCCAGATGACGACATCCCTGTGAGACATTTTGACAAACAACCGATGGGCATTGATTAGGTTCCCACATTTAGTGTACAGACCCAGTACTGAACTCTCCACAACAACATGGTCTCCTAACCCAAGTTTAAATATCCACGTATGGAGATTCTTCCCCAAATGAGAATCTCCAAGTCTTGTACAAGCTTTAAAGATGGAAGGGAGCGTGAAGTGGTCTGGATGAAGACCCACCTTCAGAAACTCATTAAAATGGCAAGAGCTTCGTTAAAGAGAGAAATTTGGGGGAAGAAGACGCAAAAGGGGTTTTTTAGTTGAAGAGGGCAAATTTGGAATAAAATTACATTAAGGGTATTATGGGGTTGTAGAAAATTTGTAAATGCCCATGTCATCACTTAATGGCGTTTTTTAACGATTAGGGTATGGTTGATAGAATCTTTCAAAAGTAGGGGAGTGCATTATCATTATTCAAAACTTGGGGGAGGGGTTTGATATTATGGATACTTAGAGGGAAGGGGGATGATATTTACCCAACCTTAAATGATCTTTTGGAATTCCCAAGACATGGGGGGGGGGGGGGGAGGCTTCAAAAGACAATAACTGCTTCTAGGAAAAACTAAAAGACTTTTCAATACTACGTAAAACCCCCTACATTAATTAATCTAGAATGAAAATAAGCTACTACTAAGCCTAATCTGGTATGCCTTCCTTGTACCCACATTTTAGGTCCATTAAAGTGGCCCATTACAGAGAAAACACATGGAATCAAAGGCTCAATGCATACATAACCCAACCAAGGCTTATTTCCAATAAAATAAGCTGATTATGTGACTTATCTGCATCAATTCCATCATTCATTTTCATCATGCTGTTTTGCGCTTTCTTCGTTATTTAAAATCCTCTCCTGGAAGAGTCATATTTTTGCCTTTCAATGGTGATTTGTCTTTGCCAGCATATTGTGATTCAGATTGGGCCAGTTGCCTCATGACTCGTCGTTCTACCACTGGATATTTTACAATACTTTGCTTGTCTCACATCTCTTGGAAAACTAAGAAACAAGGTACTGTTACCCATTCCTTTGCTGAGGCTGAATACAGATCATTGGCTGCCATGACTTGTGAGCTCCTACGGCTCATGGCTCTTTTACTAGATCTTGGAGTGCTACTACAACAACCTATGCATCTCTTATGTGATAATCAAGCAACACTTCACATCGCTGCTAATCCTGTTTTTCATGAGCGAATCAAGCATATTGAAATTGATTGTCCCCTTGTTCGGGAGAGAATTCAGTCCAAAGATATTACCATTGTTTTTGTGACTCAGCTTGCTGACATTTTCACAAATGCTCTGGGTCATGTTCATTTTCATTCACTACTGGGCAAGTTGGGCATTACGGTTCTTCATGTGCCAACTTTGAGGGGGATTATTGATGTGATTCACTCAATCAAAAAGTCTCCTTTTGGTTGTATAGCTGTTGTACTTGTACCTTATCTTTCTTTTTTTTCTTTTTAATTATAAATCTTTGGATCTAATCTTGATGCTGACAATCCCTACAATTTTGAGTTTGTTTCTTGTAGTTTTATATGTAACTCCCTTTGTGTGTCAATACAAGATAGAGAAGAATTCTTATGGCAGAATTTTTACAATTCTTGATCCTTTGTATTAGAAAATGCAGACCTGATTTGGTTCCATATTTGGAGAAGTAAATATGCTGTCCAAACCTGGTCCAAGTCAAGAGGTCCAGGTCTGTTAGACTTGTGAGACAAAAATGTGCCACACTATGTCTACACATTGAATAGTTGAAACATGCTGGGAAATAAAGAAACAAGATAACCAGGAGAAGTAGATGATCACTTATGATGGGAAATAAATAAACAAGATAGTTGGGACAAGTACATGATCCCTTGGTGGGAGGATCATATGGTTTGATATTGTTTATTCTTGGGATTAGAAATAAGGGGTCACTTTTGAAACTCTCCAAAGTTTCAAAATTGTCTGTTTTTTCATGGTTTTTTTTTTTTTTGGGTGTGGAGGAGAGGGGGGAGTGGGAGGGGATAGAGAGGGAGGAAGAGATCACAACAGTCCAGCAGTATGTACCCCTGATAATACATCAAACTGGGTTCTGTGTCCATATCATACAATTTTAAAATATAGTGGGGGGAGGGAGAGGGAGAGGAAGGAAGCGAACACAACAGTCCGGAAGTATTTAGTATGGGAGGAGGGAGAGAGAGGAAGAGAACACAATAGTCCAGCGGAATGTACCCCTGATAATACATCAAACTGGGTTCTGTGTCCATATCATACAATTTTAAAATATAGTGAAGAAAAATGTTCATTGAAGTGGTATCAATATCTTATCTTCAGCTCATCAATTAAAGATAGGAAGGATATTTATGCCACTTTTGGAAGTTTACACATTATATACATGTGTATTTAGTATGGGATTGGAACAAGTATTTATGAAATTACCTGACAATTGAGGAGCTGCTTTTTTTTTTTTTTTTCTCTGTTTTCCAGATATTTGATGCTTGAGACAGATATTGTTAATGTAGAAAAAATAATTTTCAAGTTGGTGATTAATTTCTCCACTAAATGGCTTGCTAATCTGAATGTTGCAGAGGTTCATTCCAGCAGAATTTGGGGTAGATCCTGATAAGATTCAGATATCCAACCTTGCCTATGACTTCTATTCCAGGAAAGCTGAAATCCGACGCATTATAGAAACTGAAAGCATTCCCTACACATACATTTCCTGCAACTTATTTACAAGCTCTTTACTTCCAACACTAGCTCAACCAGGCCTTAGGACCCCTCCCAGAGACGAAGTCAAAATATTTGGAGATGGAAATACTAAAGGTCTTTCTAATTTATTTATCTTTCCAGCCGATGGCAATAACATTTGATTGGGTTCTTTGGAATTGAAAGTTGTGTGTGGTAGTCTGCGACTATATTGTAATTAGTCATGTTTATGTAATTTAAACTTTGGCCTTTGTGATTTGTGATTGAGGAATTCCCTTGCAGCTGTCTTCGTAAAGGAAACTGATGTTGCAACCTTTACGATCAACACAGTGGACGATCCCAGGACTCTAAATAAAGTATTGCATCTTAGGCCCCTGGGGAATGTTTACTCCATGAATGAGCTGGTTGAGATTTGGGAGACTAAGATTGGGAAGAAGCTTGAAAAGATCTATATATCAGAAGAGCAGCTTCTTAAGAACATTCGAGGTATGTAACGGTTTACATTATTGTGTAGTACTCAGAAAGCTTCCTGATGGAATTGGAACCAACAGTTATGCATAAATGGCCATTTCAAAATTTTCTTTTCTGCTTGATAATGGTCTGAAGAGGCTGAAAACTTATAGTTCCTGTATTTTAGGGTTAAATGATTAAGTTGCCATGATCTCTAGCAATTGAGGTTGGCTACAAGGATCCTTTTCGTTCTCTGTTTAGTGCCATGTCTTCTGTTAACTACTTAAAATCAAAAGCATACAACTTCAGCGAAGTCATTTTCTTCCTTCCCATTGTCTTTTAATAAACTCCAATTTGCACCATATCACTCCTTACTGGTAGATCTATTGACCATTTTTTAACAGCATCAAACCATCTCAGTTGGCTTTACTTCATCCTGTGATCTACTGGTGCTACGTGTAGTCTTTAGTTTCCTTGATTGCATTTGTCTTTGATTCTATCTCCCCCCATTCCCTTCTTATCTCAATTACACTATAAATATATATAATGTCATTGCTTTATTGCTCAATATTCATCTCAGGGAAGAATAATATTTGGTATAATACCGAACCCAGGTTAACCGATCCCTGTACAAATTATGTGGCCATGTCAGTCCATTTAAAGCCATAACAGCTGTTGTCCTTCTTACCATTTCACTCAGGTCATCTACAGTCTTTCTCTTGTCCATGTACAACCTTCGATTTCCACTGCATCACTCCTTTCAGGTGCATTGGCATGTCTTTGTTGCATATTTATGAATCATTGAAAAGACCTTTCTTGATATTTTTCTCCTATTGATGAAAATCCTATGTTCCCTTGAGTGTTTCATCTTTAGTTCTATCAGTCTTGGTTTTGCAACCCATTTCTTTTTTACCTAGATTTCAGCATCAAGCAGCATCAGTGTTCTTGTAGCAGCTGAAAAGTTTGGCCAAAATTTTCTCACCACCACTGCAGTTTATTTCTGGCCTTGTACTTGTCTTACAAAATTTACCCTCTTCACTTCATGCAGACAGCTCTAGATTTATTATCTTATTAATGATTGAACCAAAATAGTGAATATTTACTTTTGGGGTTCCTCTTGGTCACAATGTAAGTTTTTAACCAGTACATATTTATTCTTTTTGCCCTACAAATGTTCCTTATATTCTGTCCTGCTCCGACTCTCTTGAGATCTTTTGATCCAAGTGCCCCTCCTTAATTCTTACTATTTGGCAGCACCTTGACCCTAGTCTCATCCATTAAAATTAAATTATTCACGAATAGCATAGCTTGTGGGATTTCATCCATTAAGTCCAATAAACTCGTGCCAAGTAATTTGCTTTCCCTACTGCCCCTTGGGCACTGGATTTATGACGAAAAAATTCATACAACAAAGGTAAATCTCATGGCTGTCAGTCTAATAGTTGGGAAGATTTTAACCTAAAATTAGAGTTGTCACATCGTAGTTCATGACATTAGCCTATAAATATATCAGGCATTGTAGATTTAATGGCTGAACTTTTCTCGTCATGTATTCTGTTATTGCTCGGGATGGGCCCGTATTTTATCTTGACAGTGCTTCTTGTTTATGTTTTGTTTATGCCTACCTCTTTCTAAATAAAAGACAATTTCAAAAGTGGGTATTATATGTGTGCTCATGTTGCAGACACTCCTTACCCAAACAACATGGTGATGATCTTCATGTATTCTGCTTTCATAAAAGGAGATCATACTTACTATGATATCAAGTCATCCGGCGGTGTAGACGGCACTGGTCTCTATCCAAACGTGAAATACACTACAATCAGCGAGTATTTAGACACACTGTTGTAAGATATATTCTCTTCCAAATGCTGTGGTAGCCTTTTCTTTTTTCTTTTGTAATTGATAGAATCTTCATAAATATGAAATGTATGAACTAATATAGGCAGACTAGCAAGAAAGATTTGAACCAGTGGAAATGCTCCGGTAAAGATGAACCGATTCTTCACATTGAGAGGGATCTTGGATCCCCAGATCCACTAATCCACTGCATCCCACGGGACAATTGGTTTTATTTTTGGAGAAACAAGAAGGATGGCCATCGTGTGGTGACAAAAATTATGAGGAATTGACTTTTTCCACAGGTTAAATTACTATTCTCAATAATAGCATTTGACGAGGCTGGTAACCGTATGCTTCGACCTGCATTGAATGTTGGGCCATTGGTTGAAGATAAAAGTACACTGAACCCATATGAACTCCAATGCAGATCGTCTACGGCCCAGCTGCCCATAGCAGGTTGTGCGGTGCAGACTGGGCTGCGCATGCAATGACCACCTTACCCCTTGCCCGGTACCTTGTCTGAGTGGGGGTAAGACGGTCATTGCACCCTTGGCCTTGTCACGTCGCACAGGCTGCTACGGGCAGCTGGGCCGTAGGAGATCTGGATCTTATGAACTCTTACCATGATCAGATTGTATCCATTAAGCAAATATGGATCGATCAAGATTAGTTTCTCTGGAGTACTAAAGTTGAGTCTGCATGGTCATATGCAATGAATATTTTTAAATGCACTGGGAAAAGAGGAACAATGGGATTCAGATTGGATGAAATAATAGAGAATGTGGCATGCCTAAAATGACTTTTGGAGAGATGGAGAAGGAAGTCATAGAATTAGAGTTGATCACTGTATGGGAATGTACATCATACCATCTTAGGGTTCACAAATCCCTATAGGGTTTTTGTATTTTTTTCGGAAATACCTTTGCAATACCCACCGGCATCCATCTGAAAGCCGTGCGGTGGGTGTAGGAAAACTCAGTTAAATAGGGGAACACCTATTTAGTTGAGGAGATTCCCATGACCAGTGAAAGTGTAAAATGTCTTCATTGGGCAGTACATTTTTAAAGTTCATCCTCTTAGTCTCATGGCCACCGTTGGATGCTCAAGTGTGATACACCGTACTTGAGAGGATAAAAATTTGATCTTCTAGTATATCGGTGGCTAACATACTTAAAAGACTAAACTTGCCTTTTAAGTTAACAAACGTCAAAGCCTAAAGCCTTGAGTTTACAAACGTCAAAGGCTAAACTTGAGGCAAGTTACAATGGTGTAATAACGTGTCATCCCGTTAAAACTTCTCTTTTTATATTTTGGTAGAAATCCTGTTAAATCATTTCACATTATGATGTGATTCAAAATACATCAAATCTGGTGATTTTATTTTATTTTATTTTTGTAATCAATTTTTTTATTGAGATGAAAAAATAAATAAATTTTATATCTGAAAAATATATTAATAAAAGGGAAAGGGAACACTAATCAGTGTTGTGTGTGGGTGTGTACCTGTGTCCAGATACAATTCGGTGTGAAAAGACTGCTACACCCCTGAATCTTTCTACCTTTTCAGGAAATATGGTGGTCTTTTCGTGTCGGATTATGTCTAGGCATAGGTACATGACCACACACAGCACCGATTAACTTAAATGTTTTATGATTACAAAACCTTTTTCTCTTTTACGAAGCAATTTCATTTTCCTTTACTTGCAATCTCTTCTTGACAAGAAAGGAAAATGTTACCATCATCTCTATCTGTGTTGTTGATGGGTCTCAATTGAATCTATAACTCTCTCTCATTTATATCAATTTACGTTGATGTCTTGCATTACAAGAAAATAAAAAAACGTTGCTGTCTGTGTTGTTGATAAGGTTAGACTCCAATATTCTATAATTACATGGAAAGAATCTTAGGAATAACGTTGGTGTTCGTTTTAAGAGGGAGGGTGGTAGTGGCCACCGTGGGGTAGTTCATAGTTGGATAGGAGGACAATCCTACCACCTAAAATTTATGATGACAACTTGCCTTTATGCTCTTCTGTATTTTTTAAGTCTGCAATCCTTGTTTGATGCTTTCATTCGTAACCTCAAATTTTTCAGAAAAAAGGTGAGGAGGGCCCTAGAAGGCACTGTGTTTGGTCTGATTCCTATTGTTCAAAGTTGTATGATGCTATGGTTGAACTTGTGGGAAGGATGTTGCATGCCACCATAATTAACTGTTTGAAGGACCTGAGGGATTTGTAAATTGCCCATTCATATTGATATATTCAAAGTCAATTAATGGACAAACGGGAGAAGAGCACCTCACAATTCATATACGGGAGAATTCATGTGAATCATAAAGAAAAATGTATCAAATAGTGTCGAGAAAGAGAGAAAATGTATAAAAGAGAAAATACTAATAATAGTACCTATATCATTTTCTCATAGAATGGAACTATTTGGTGGTGGAAAATTATCACCTCCAGTTTGCTGACCGGCCTAGTTCCCCAATTCCTCTAATAGGGGGATGGTGGACCCCACCCAGACAGGGTGTTTGGGCATGGGTAGAGAGGTCATTTTAGCCTCCCTTTGTTAGAGGAACTGGGGAACTGAGCCGATCAGCAAACTGGAGGTGATAAAGATCCATTTGATGGTAGTTGTTGGGTGGAGGGGGGGAATCTAATAATGTATGGCAGTCCAGCAGTCACATCGACAATAATTTTATCAAAACTTCATGAAGGGCTCCAGTTCCATGTGAAAATTTGTTGGCAAATAAAACTTTCGAAACCAGACAAACTGTAGTCGTTCGGACTTATCGAAGGTTGTCCACAATTGCTTTCGGATCAATCCTCTTATTGGCTCGAGCCTTTTTTTATTTTTTATTTTTTTTTGGTAAACGATCGAGGATATTTGAAGACAATGAAATCACGATTAAACTATGGCCTCAAGGCTGGCACAAAATCACATAATACATGTTCCTTCAGATCTCTCTTTTCTCTCTTCATTTAATATGCGGGCCCTCTTATATAAATCCATTTTCCCCCTCTCTGACCTATATAATTCCCATATATATATAACCTATCTAAAGTCAGTTGAAGCATAAAAAGGGCACATCTAGTGTACAAGGGTCCCGCTATTGTGGGATCAGGTAGCGATCTTTTTTTTGCATTGGGCTCCTCTCCAACGAGCGTCCCACCCAGTGAGTGCCTAGTGAGGCATCTAACAGTTGAACTGTTGGGTATGTGTTCGGGATGTATGATTGTGTGGGGTTTGACACGCATCTAGCCACCCCAGCCATTGAATGCTTCACTAGGCACTCCCTGGGTGATGGGCTCGCTGGAGAGGAGCCAAATCATCTTTTTCGTATAAGAATATAATATATAATTATATATAATAATACCATTCATGTATATGGTCAACAAATAGGGCCAACAGCCTTGTCTAATCCTGAAATGACAAAAATAGGGGCTACCAAGGTCAATCAAAGCCGTTCTGGTGCAATCAGGGTTGGGCTAGGTTAGAATGAGCTTGGTAGAGTGGGGTCCAGGCTGCAATATCCCAACTCGTCGGGTTGGGTTTGGGTTGGCCTAAGGTGACTTAGCTTTATAAAAACATGGCTCAACCCGACTTGGTTACACCCCTAGCCATAAGCTTATATAGATTATTATTATTTTTTTTTAAATCAAAATTTATGTTTTTTGAGAAGTGCCTTTTACTCGTAGATCAGCTAGGGCAGGGAAGCGAGACTTTGGCTCGCCTTGTTCTGGCACGTGCCTTACTCAAATAGGGACGGAAGGACTTTCTTCTTGGTTTAGAGTTGGGCTGAGTAGCGCCTTTACGTCTAAGGGTACTTGAGCGCCAAGCGGCTTGCTTTTTGGCCGCTTGCGATGGAAAAGTATAAAAAAAACTGGGAAAAAATGACGTTTAAAGCATGTATTAACTAAATATTGATCAGATCGGTGAATATGATCCAATGATTTTAGGGTTCCTGGTCAAATATTCCAGATTCGGATTAGAATCGACAATGACCAATTCTAATATCAATTCCAATTATTCAAATTGTGCTTTTGTCATCTTACCTACAAAAGAAGGTGTCAAGCTTTAAATACACATATAGAGGTGTCATTTAGAGAATCCAAAAAACAAAACCTAAATTTGATTTTAGATATGTAAGTTTATGACCCTTATATCAAATATTAATATTTAATTAATATGACATGAGTTGGTGCCAATTTACATGTGCATTTTTCATTTTTTTTTTGTCAAGTATTTTTTACCTATAAACATTTAAAACCCATACCATCTGATTGTTCTCGAAGTATTTGATCATGTTTTTTTATCATTCAATTTGAAGTTTCATTTGTGTTAAACACGTGGTACTGAACAAATCAATCTTTTTTTATTGTGTGGTATCTATTTTGACTAATTATGTTCTAATCCTATTTCCTTGAATTGTGATTACAAGAGACCTTAACCGGCAAAATCATCCTTACCTTTTTACCCACCTTCTTGTAAAGGTGTCAATTTGAAACTAGAACTGGAAACCAAAACTAAAATCGAATCCAATAAGTAACCAAACAAAATTGGTTCTAATTTGGTTCGATTCAGTTTCGATTCTAGCATAAAAACCATCAGTACGATAGAGTGCCAAAAATGCCGAAATGAAAAATCTCACCCATATTCGATGCCTTTGTGAGCTCTCATTGACCATGCACTGATATAGGGGCGGAAGAGTGCCGAATTGGCCGGATTGGATCGATTGAGGACGATCCCAAGATTTTACTGGATCGTTGATTGGATCGCCCAACTCGGTTGGATTGGTCGATCCGATCCAAGAATTTTTAAGTTTTTTTTTTTAGTTTTTTATATTATCTTGATCGTTATCGATTGATACTGACCGATACCAGTCGATTTTGACCGATACGATCCAGATAATATCGGCTAATCCAATCCCGAGATCACAACACCCACCAACTCTGGCCGATACATGATCCAATCCATAAAAAAACAATTTTGGAGGGTTTTTTGACCGATCTTGATCGATTTGGACTGATCCAATCCCGATCCAAAAAAATTTCGGCCATAACCGATCCCGAATCCAATACCTGAATTATGAACTTTGGTGCCGAATCCCATTACAAGTGCGTGCTTATAACTAAGGGACACGTCGAGGCAACACTGTGGTTGGTTTAATTTCATTTCACACCAGCCTCAACCTGGAAAATTATCTCCTTCAGTTTGTTGATCGGCCCAGTTCCCCAATTCCTCTAATAGGGGGATGGTGGATCCCACCCAGACAGAGTGTTTGGGCATGGGTAGAGAGGTCATTTCAGTTCCCCTTTGTTAAGGGAACTGGACCGGGCAGCCATCTGGTGGAGGTGATAAAGATCCCCCTCAACCTCCTTGTGCCGTTGTGAGTGCAAGAGTGTCGAATCCCATTACAAGTCCGTGCCAATAACTAAGGGACACGCCGAGGCAACACCATCCGTTGCCATTTGCTATTTTTCCAATGGAGCCCCTGAAGGCTCTAGAAGCTTCTCACATTTTCAACAACGTCACCAGTCACCCCACACCATAGCTTTGAACGTGGACATATAAATGAACCTTCCGATATCACGGCCACGTTCATAACTGAGGAAGAATTCAATCATTATAGAAAGGACATATTGGGAAACAAATTATAAAAAAATAAAAAAAAAACTGTTTTTTTATGTAATTTTATTTTTCTGAAAGAGAAATTTCACTGAACATTGGATTCGAATGTTTAACCATTATTGGACGAACATGGTAAGATCTCTTTGTGGAACCCACAATCTCTCCCAGTGTGGTCCTCTTCCTGTGGCCCCCACTGATTAGTCAGTATTATTACATCACGATGATGAAGGAAGGTTATTTACGTAAATTCATTACCTGGAACAGTTCTGCGCTTTCCCTTTATAAACGTGTAGGTAGACCACAAAGCAGAGACGCAAACCCACCCCTTCGCTCTGCCGAGTACCTCTTAGATTATTGCCGGAGATTTCTGAAACGCACCGGAAATCTCAATCACCGCTGCAATTACAACCACTATTGTCAGTATCACCCTTTAACAATGGCTGAGACCAGCAAGATATTGATCATCGGAGGGACTGGTTATATCGGAAAGTTTATCGTAGAAGCGAGCGCCAAGTCCGGCCACCCGACCTTTGCTTTGATCAGGGAAAGCACCGCTTCTGATCCAGCCAAAGCCGAACTCATCAAGAGTTTTAAGGAATCTGGGGTCACCTTCCTCTACGTGAGTATATTTTTGAATAGAAAAACTAGGGATTAATAAATTATACTAGAATATACGTTTCTAGCCCTTTTTTTTGGGAAGAAAGTTTTTTTTTTATTCTGTCGGTGTGTGTGACAGGATGGATTTCTAATAATGTTTTCATTTTTTTATTTCTAATGATTTTTTAATTTTTTTAATTTGGATTTTGGATTAGGGGGATTTGTACGATCACGAGAGTTTGGTAAAGGCAATCAAGCAGGTCGATGTGGTGATCTCTACTGTCGGTCATGGGCAGTTGGCAGATCAAGTGAAGATCATTGCTGCTATCAAAGAAGCTGGAAACGTGAAGGTAAATGGATCTTGGTGTGTTTTGATTTCTCTGTTCTTCTTCTTCTTCTTCTTGAAAGTATAAAATGGTTGGACTGTTGGATGGCTAGAAACCCTCCACCCAAAGAAAGAAAGTGGGAAACTTTCAGAGTTTAATGAGATTGGTATCCTTCAGACTTTCAGAGTCTCACGTTTTCCACTATCCATGTTTTTTCTGGAGAATAGAAACTGGTGGTTCCCCTGTCACTATTCACCACCAACCCCCACCGAATTTGTTTAACAAGTTGTTATTTTTTTCCTGACATTTATGATTTATCTTCAAAGTAAACAAATAATAGTTTCTAAGTTTCTGGACTTTTCAGTATTTTAGAGCAAGTTTGTGTGTGTGAAGGAATTGAGTAACGTTCTGCCTAATTTCATCACTCATTGCAGCCACTCCTTTATCATGAAAATAGTGGACTCAACCACCGACCACTGTCTTCTTATGAAAAAAAAATAAAAATTCCACCTACCACTGTCCACTAACTTGAAATGGGTGGGAATCTGGTCTGGTGCTTCATGAGAATCATTGTTAGGTCCTTAATTGTATAATGCCGTCCTTGCTTCAATTATAAGCTGTAAAACGCTAACTTGATGAAACTACCCCTTTCAATACTCTTGCTCAGTGGCTCCTTAATTATATATTATTGCTGAACCAGATGGGTTCGATTTATTTAAAAATATTGATGATCTGGGTTCGATTTATTAGAATGATTATAAGAAGTATTTATAGCAATGGCCTACTGGAATGCTTCATTGTCAAGTTATGGAGAGTGGTGATTCTTTGTTTCATGATTGTGTTTTTCTTTCTTGAATTGTTATTCAGAGGTTCTTCCCTTCGGAATTTGGGAATGATGTGGATCGTGTTCATGCTGTTGAGCCTGCAAAGTCTGCATTTGAGATCAAGGCTCAAATCCGCCGAACTGTTGAGGCTGAAGGGATTCCCTACACTTATGTTTCTTCTAACTTCTTTGCCGGCTACTTTCTTCCCAGTTTGTCACAGCCTGGTGCCACTGCACCTCCTAGAGACAAAGTTGTCATCTTGGGGGATGGAAATCCCAAAGGTAACTAATTGTCTGTGAGCATCATTACATTACCTCCTCTTATTCTGATCATCTGAATTCTTCACTGCAACTATAAATTCATGTTGATACAGTGTTGAAAAATGTCATTAAGTATCGATTCTCTTCTCTCATATAGGGTCTTGGATATTGAATTGTATTTTTGCTTATTGCATTTTCTACTTGGATCTTAGAACCAGAGCTGCAGAATTGTAAGTTTGGATGTAATATTAGTTTATTAAATTTATGTTTAATTATTTGTATCACCTTCTCCTCTGCAGCAATTTTCAACAATGAGAAAGACATTGGCACCTACACGATTAAAGCAGTGGATGATCCAAGGACCTTGAACAAGGTCCTCTACATCAGATCACCAGGCAACATTTATTCATTCAATGAACTAGTTTCCCTCTGGGAGAAGAAGATCGGCAAGACCCTTGAAAGGGTCTATGTTCCAGAGGATCAAGTACTCAAGAACATCCAAGGTCAGTGAACAGAAGATGATTAAAAGCTATTATCTGCTTTGAAAACTAATTGATAAATTGAACTAAATAGTGTCAATAAAGGCCTAATTTGATGCCAATTTTTTTGGTTTTATTTGGGTAATTGCAGAGGCCCCTATTCCAGTGAATGTGATATTGGCGATCGGGCACTCGGTTTTTGTGAAGGGAGATCATACAAACTTCGAGATAGAAGTTTCATTTGGGGTGGAGGCATCTGAGCTATATCCTGATGTGAAATACATTACCGTGGATGAATACCTCAATCAGTTTGTCTGAGAGTGGAACAGAACTCTTTCTCCGGATAGAGTTTGGTGTTCACTTTTCATAGTAACTATGAGTCAATAAATGTTTAGGTTGTTGCGTGATGGTCTGGACAGGGTCTATTGTTTTTGTTTGATTTCACAGGATATGTATAGCAATGTGGGATTTGATATGAATGAGATAATGATGGTTTGGTGGTGGACTAATACAGTAAATATGCTAGAAATTTTGAATTAAACAGATGGATTATTCTTGTTGTTTAATCTGTTTTTTAATTTATTTCTTCCTCTTTTAATGTGAAAATGGATGGGTTGTACGAGGGATGTTGACTTCCAACCCGAACTAGTCGATCTGATTGAAAACTGAACCCACCCGAACCCTTAACAGTTTTGCTTTGGTTTGTTTCTAGAATCCGGTAGAAACTGAACCACTATTAGAAGGAGTACATTGTGCATTAGGCTCCCACCATTGCAAGGTATGGGAGGGTCATAATGTTGGTAGCCTTACCCTTGCTTTACGGAGTGATTGAAAAACTGAACCACCACTGAGCATAATAAAACGTACCAAACCCAAAAAGTGATAATAATAACAAAAAAAAATCAAGTAATGATAAAAATCAGTTTTTTATTAATTGAATTGAGTTTTTCTTCAGCCATGGTGAATGCGAAGGAAATCCACTCACCATGCGGGTTCAAAAGCACAGGGGTTTTGGGAGGGTATTCTAGGAAATATATAAAATTCCTATAGGGGTTTGTTAACCCTAAGGCGAATCGATGAACGTTCCAGCTAGGTGTTTGAAAACTTTTTCTGTTTTTTCTGTATATGAAAAAGTGAATGAGATTAATAAAACAAGGGGATTATAGGAAGGATGAGAAAAGTGATTTTTGTAGACGACCAAATCATAGGACTTGAGCACTGGATTGCCAAAATTCAAAGCGTTGGCCTAGGCAGGCGTGTCGACGACAATGGTCAAGCAGGTGTACTAACAAAAGGGAGAATTCAAGGGAACCTCCAAAATCTCTCAATGGAACTTAAACGGAGGTGGAGAGAGTGGGAGCAGCTTTGAGGAGAGAAGGGAGAAGAGAGATATTGTAGCGATCGGAGTTGGACATGATGCACGTCATCGAACGGTTGTAAGCGACTCCTGTGTAGTCCATCTCCATTGCTTTCACTATAAACTTCAATTTCACACTTTTCCTATAGAAAATTATCTCTTGCAATTCCCTATCCGGTCTAGTTCCCTACTGCATGTAATAAGAGGGAGGTGCACCCCACCCGGGCAGAGTGTTTGGGCAAGGTGGAATGGTCATTGCGCCCCCGCCCCCCCCCCCCCCCCTCCCTTGTTAGGGCCACTAGGGGAACTGGACTGGGCAGGGAATTGCAGGGGATAAAGATCCTATTCCTACTGCTCTTATCGGGGATAGATTTCTATTATCCCCCTCCTTCCAGGTATGGCACATTCAAATCGATTAGAGAGAGAGAGAGAGAGAGAGAGAGAGAGAGAGAGAGAGAGGTGACACTTATCCTGCAATACTCTACAATTCCCGCACCCTATCCCGCTCTTCCTCATGCTGCCCACTGCAATCCTTTTACCGTGTTTCTTAGGAGTGCAAGTTTGGCCCCGATGGCCTGACCCTACCCTAGCCTGCTCTAAGCATGAACAAGGTCTGGGTTGAGATACCGCCTGAACCTGAGGGCGGGTTAGGGTTGGGAATTTCCGGTGTTGAGTCAGGGCCAGGCCGGTTCAGGGTTGAGGCCTCGGGCTAAGCCAGACTTGACCCCATCTTCTTCTTATTCTTCTTCTTTTTCTTGTTTATTATTATTATTTTTTTTGTGGCGTTCATCTTCTTTTTTCTACTTCTTCTTTCTTCTTGTTCTTCTTCTTTCTCTTCTTCCTAGCTTGGTCAGCCCATATATCTCCCTTCCCCCCATGGTCAGGGCCAATCAAGGTTAGCAAAGCCCAACCCTGAGGGCAGGTTAGGGTTGGATTTGAGTCAGGGCCGGGCCAGGCCTGGGCCTAGCTAAGGGGACTCAACATTGAGCTGGGGTTTTAAAAGGCCCAACCCAAACCGACCCTATCACAACCCTAGTGTTCCTAATTAAAAAAAAAGTTTAACCCTCTCTTCCCCGACAAAATCCCACCCAAAAATATAGGATTTTGAAGAGGGATGGGAGTGAGAAAATTTCATTGCCACGTCAACCTACAATCCCCTTTATTTATGCATACTTGTCTCCTCATTTCTCCCCACCTCATCAACCAAACAAACATGGGGTTTGGTTGTTTTATGCAGAACTTGCAATTTTTTCCCACCCCACTCCTTTCCGACAAACTAATAGACCCTACAACGGAAAACCTGAATGGAACTGGCCCAAAACGAAAACTGAAATTGACAAACGGAATTTCACCTTTAACGTTACAGCTCGGTTGGCCCAAAACATGCCTAATACTAATTCAACCCGATTGGAATCGAAGTGAACCAACCAATAGAAGTGGTTGCAACTGGCCAGATTAAATTATGTTAACCAAAATAAAAAACACAATTAAATTATGCAATTACCAATGTATCCACTTCAGTCTTCAGCACATAAACGAAGGTGTACTCGTAGTCCATGGAGACCTATGAAAACCAAGTGTAGAATGGAGATTACCCAAGTAGTGGGAGGATACGTACACGTTGCTGTACAATGCTGGATGATGACATATCATCCGTAGTGGGGAGAAGAAGGGCTGATCGGAACTTCTTTACCACTACCGGAGGACTGATTTAGTATGTCGAGAGTCACTTTGGCTTGAGAAATTGAAATAATAATTTTAGGCTGTGAAACCTATTTTAAAATTGATTTTTTTTTTGAAATATTTTTCAACAAACCTTATTTCTTTTCTTATATTCAATGGAAACTTATTATAGTTCGAAAGTTATGAATAAATAATAAATCTAGATTTTGGAAGTGAACCGGATCGGCATCAGATGAGGGTTCTTCGATGTCAACTCAACATCGAATGCAAGTTCATCAACACCTACTCTACATCAAATGTAACTTCGTTGCCCACTCGACGTCAGCAAGTGGGAAAATTATCCTCTTTTTTAAGCTTTGGAAAAAAAGGGGGTTCAAATTTTCGGAGTATTATTATTGTTAAACATACATAGATAGAGAGAGTCTATATTTCTTTTTAAGAAGAGTAAACAACAATTGAAATTGAAGGGCGGCTCCTTTATTTTAAGACCTCAGGTAGTCCACCTGTTTCACGCAAAACCTATACGATACCGTGTATAAATTATTCCTGAAATTTCGTAAAAATGAGTTTTTTTTACCATTTTATCCCTTATTCATACCATGCTATCAATATGATATTGGCACAGTATCTATCCGTGACTAACAAAACCGACACATATCGTCCAATACAATAATAAAATAAAATCATAAACGATGCTCGAAACCATTTCCCCGACCCCACCCAAGCCCCTATTTCAAGAATTCCAACAATTCCAAACATAATGCGGCATTTCAATGGAGCCATCGGCAACCGCAGTCATTTTCTTGGTTGTTGCTTCAAAATCTGGATTAACAAGGAAAAAAAAACATACTATTTCAGCATGATAACCAAATACTTTTCCCTTCCGAATCTAAGACACACCACACCAGGATTAGATCCAAAACGAAGAACTTCTCACCCAAAACTCACTAACAGCAAAAGAAAAGCTCCTGCAGAACTAAGAAGCAACAGTGGAGTGGAAGACGGATACTCACCTCTTCCGTGGTGAAGATAAGATCCACCGGACAACAAACAAGTCCACAAACATACTTACATGAAAAGAAGACAAATGGCTAGAAATCAGAAAGAGAACAAGAGAGAGAAAGAAAGACAGAGATAGAGATAAAGATAGAGAGAAGAGAAAGAACAATTTGGGGAAGATGAAGAGGAACAAAGCGATTCCATTTTAAAAAGGGGGTTTGGGTCTTGGGGATAACATCCAGAGAAAAAGTAAAATTGCCTCCTGGTTCGTCCGTGGCGCGGGGTCATGTACGAGTTTCAGGGGGGATTTAGTTGGCCTAAAGTCGTATACCCCTCTTGTCTTCAAAAACAATAAATAAATAAAATTGTGCATTAAGAGAAACATCAACGGTTGGGGAACGCCAAAATGGCTTATAATTGGAGCGTCGATATTTAATGGCAGGAGTTTCACATAGATTGCTGACGTGGATGGAACCCCCTTCTTTTAATTTCTTTTGAGTATACACGAGTTACCAAAAAATTATGGGAAAATATCATCCCCCTCCCTTCTAAGTTTGCCTAATATCACTCTGGTACCTAAGTTTTAAAAAAAAATTACTCCCTTTTTTACTATATAAAGATTATATCAACCGTACCTTAAGTATGTAACGTTGTTAAAAAAAATGTGTAAAGATGAAATTATCTTTTTTAATATTTATTGAAAGCAGATGTCTTTCTTCCTTGCTTATGAAGAAACTATATTACCCTTTTATGTAGAGTTAAAAAGGCAAAAGCCTTTGTTCTCCCTTGTAATAGCCTCTTTCTTTCTTCTCCGGCGAACACCACCACCGTCACACCTGCAAGTCTTCTTCTACGGCGAAACCAGAACCAGTAATCTTGTTCCTTCTCTACGATGATGTGAAAAGATCCAATTATCCTGTATGACGTGTTCTTCTTGGGTCCATGTAGCACCCAACCCAACCACCAAAACAGCGAGGCAGTTGGTTTTGGATGCAACGGGGCAAAGTGGAATGCAGAACAACCGAGATAGTGATATGGCCATGGCTAAATAATTGTTGATCTACAAAATCCAAAATTCAGGTCTCAACAAGTGTGAAATTCCATTTTGCTAGTTCAATCCATCCATCCATCTAGAAAACCACCCATCCAACGCATGTCTCGCTCTATCCATCTAAGTCCATAGACCATACTCGTCTTCCTCTCCTCTGTCTCTGTGTGCGTGAAAGTTGTGAGTGATTACTAAACGTTCTAGATGACTTTCTAGGCTTTGATTCATTCGCCTTTTTATTTTTTCATTATCGGCTCCTCTTCATTTTTCTGTTGAAGAAAGAAGATAGTTTTATGGATTTTTTTTTTCGTTTCAACAAGCAAGTGGTAATCTGGTTGTGATTGGATTGATTCCTGGAGTGGAACGAAAGGCGCCTGGATTGATTGAGACTCTGCAAGGCCGAGAATAGAGTGGAGAGACCTTTGCGACTCTACAAGGCCGAGAATTACAGGGGAAATTTTGGGTGGGGCTGTACCTCCTGCTTGTGGAGCTCGTGTAGACAATGTTGCAGGGAGATCCGATGATGACTCTGCTTTTGGGGAATCAGGCGAGCCTGTCCCTGTTATATGATTCTCCTCCTGCTTGTTCTTCTTCTTTGATTATTTCTTCATTTTTATTGTTGCAGGTATGAAAAAGGACTTTGGCTTTGGGGGAAAAACGATGGGTTTTGATTTTGAGAGAAAAACGATAAATATAAAAAAATAAAAAATAAAAAAAAAATTAAAATAAAAATAAAAAAAACCTTTTGCTTGTGGGGAGAAACGATGCAAAAAGGGGATTTTGGGATTGGAAGGATAAAAATGAAATTAAAATAAATTAAGGGTAATTTGGGGTTTTAGATAAATAAAAAGGGGATTTTGGGATTGGAAGGGTAAAAATGAAATTAAAATAAATTAAGGGTAATTTGGGGTTTTAGATAAATTGAATCTGTCCACATCATCAATTAATGGTAGTTTTTAACGGTTAGGGTACGATTGATATAATCTTTATAAAATAAGGGAGGGAGTAATCATTTTTGAAAACCGAGGTACTTGATTTTTTTTTTTTTGTTTTGTTGAAATTTAGGTACTGGATTGATATTAAGCAAACTTAGAGGGGAGGGGATGTTATTTTCCCAAAAGTTGTCCTTCATTTTGTTCTCTCTAAAGTAGCCCATCTAAAGTATTACAAAGATCAACAATAGTTCAGCCATGAGCTTTCACGCTTTTCATAATAAAGCTCCATTTACCAAGAAAAAGTCTGAAGTAGCCCTCCTATACTGAGAATCTGAGATGCAATATGTTATAAAAAACAATTAAAAACTTCTGTCTTTCTTTATTTATTTAATTTAGTCAAACTGTAATTAGCATTAGTAAATTTTCTTAAATAAATAACGGATATTCAATAAGAAGATGGGGAAGAGTTGAACTAGATTGATTCAAAGATGCACAAGACTCTGAAAACTTAATCTGAATATGGTTCACAGGCAGATGAATCGGGCCTTTCGATTCTCGGTTAGTCGTCAGAACCTTGGCATATGGTTCTTGGCGGCTATCGATTGTTCGTCAGGAAGGGAAAGACTAGGGATTCAAATCCTCTACTGGCGAGCTGCCCGGCAGGACCTTACTGCTAAGACACAGTAAGGCGGTAAATGCCCGCCTTACCCCCATTGGGCAAGGCGCTCGGGCAGGGGTAAGGCGGCCATTCCTTGCATTGTTGTGTCTTGGTAGTAGGGTCCTGCCGAGCAGCTCGGCAGTAGAGGATCCAAATTGAAAGACTAGTGGCCACACCCAATGTCAATGGAATGAAAATGTTCTCTGAGCCGGGGGCACATGCTACGCCCAAACGCATGGGGGTGTGGGAGAAATGACCACTCCACACCCTTGAATGGTGGAAATGCCACTCCCATATGTTTGGGCGAAGCCTATGCTGCGGCTCAAAGAATATCAACCTTAAATAAAAATAGATAATGGCAATTCGATAAATATTTTTTGGAAGAAAGAACTGGTCGTGTGTTGTGGCATGTACCTGCACTGAAACACGGCTGGACACGAAATGATCGCCCCACCCCCATTGAAAGGCAGGGGTGTGCCAGTCATTTTGCACCTGACTTTGTTTGAGCACAAATACACGCCACAACACATGACCGGGTGGCGTTCGTTTTCCCTTGTTTTACTAACATTCGATAAATGTTTAGGTTGTTGCATGATGGTCTGGACAGGGTCTGTGATTCTTGTTTGATTTCACAGGATATGTATAGCAATGTGGGATTTGATATGAATGAGATAATGACAATTTGGTGGTGAACTAATACAGTAAATATGCTAGAAATTCTGAATTAAACAGATGGATTATTCTAGCTGTTTATTTTTTTTTTAATTTATTTTCCCACTCTTTTTATGTGAAAATGGACTGGTTGTGCTAGGGATGTTAAATTCCAACCCGAACTAGTCAATCTGATTGGAAAATGGTCTGTGGTTCTTGTTTGCTTTGGTTTGTTTCTAGAATCCGGTAGAAACTGCAGGGTATAGGAGGGTCATAATGTACGTAGCCTTACCCTTGCTTTGCGGAGAGGCTGAAAAACTGAACCACTATTGAGCATACTAAAACGTACCAAACCCAAGAAGTGATAATAAAAAACAATCGAGAAATGATAAAAATCAGTTTTTTCATTAATTGGATTGAGTTTTTCTTCAGCCATGGTGAATGGGAAGGAAATCCATTCACCACGGCAGGTACAAATGCACAGGGGTTTTGGGAGGGTATTCTGGGGAACATACAAAAACCCTATAGGAGTTTGTGAACTCTAAGACGGATTGGTGAATGTTCCAGTCAGGTGTAGGAAAACTTTCTCTGTTTTTTCTGTATATGAGAAAGTGAACGAGATTAATAAAACAAGAAAGGGAACTGCAGGAACGATGAGAAAAGTGATTTTTGTAGACGACCAAATCTTAGGACTTGAGCACTAGATTGCCAAGATTCAAAGCGTCGGTCTAGGGAGGGGTGTCGCCAGCAATGGTCAAGGGGGTGTACTGATGAAAGTGAGAATTTAAGGGAACCTCCAAAATCTCTCAGTGGAACTTAAATGGAGGTGGAGAGAGTGGGGAGTTGCTTTGAGGAGCAAAGAGAGATGCTGTAGCGATCGGAGTCGGACATGATGCCCATCATCGAACAGTTTTAAGCGACTCCGGTGTAGTCCATCTCCTTTGCTTTCCCTATAAACTTCAATTACGCACTCTTCCTACGGAAAATTATCTCTTGCAATTCCCTGTCCGGTCCAGTTCCCTAGTGCATGTAATAAGAGGGAGGTGGACCCCACCCAGGCTGATCAGGTAAAGTGGAATGTTCATTGCCCCCTTCCTTGTTAGAGCCCCTAGGGGAACTGGACCGGGCAGGGAATTGCAAGGGATAAAGATCCTCTTCCTAACGCTCTTATCGAGGATTGAATTCTCTTATCCCCCTCCTTCCTAGTACGGCACATTCAAATCGATTACAGAGAGAGAGAGAGAGGTGACACTTGTCCTGCAATACTCTGCAATTCTTGCGCCCTACCCCGTTCTTTCTCATGCTGCCCACTGCAATCCTTTTACTGTGTTTCTTAGGGGTGCAAGTTTGGCCTTGATGGCCTGAGTCTGCCCTGGCCCGCTCTGAGCCTGAACAAGGCCTAGGCTGAGATACCATCTAAAGCTGAGGGCGGGTTAGGGTTGGGAATTTCCGATGTTGAGTTAGGGCCAGGCTGGGTCAGGGTTGAGGCCTCGAGCTGAGCTCGACCCAACCCAACCCGAATCTGTCTTCTTCTTCATGTTCTTTCTTCTTATTGTTCTTATTCTTCTTCTTTTTCTTTTCTTTTTTTCTTTTTTTTATTGTTCTTCCTATTCTTTTTTTCTATTTTTTCTATTTCTTCCTCTTTTTCCCAGCCTGGTCAACCCATATATTTCCCTTGCCCCCATGGTCAGCCAATCAAGGTTAGCAAGGCCCAACCCTGAGGGCGGGTCAGGGTCAGGCCAAGCCTGGGCCTAGCTAAGGAGACTCAAGGTTGAGTTGGGGTTTTAAAAGGCCTGGCCGAACCCGACTCTGTCACAGCCCTAGTATTCCTAGTTAAAAAAAAGTTTTACCCTCTCTTCTCCCACAAAATCTTACCCAAAAAGATGGGATTTTGGAGAGGGATGGGGGTGGGAAAATTTGATTACCACGTCAACCAACAATCCCCTTTATTTATGCAAACTTGTCTCCTCATTTCTCCCACCTCATCAACCAAACAAACATGGGTTTTTGGTGTTTTATGCTTGCATTTTTTTTCCCATCGCACTCCTTTCCGACAAACAAATAGACCCTATGATAGAAAACTCGAATGGAACTGGCCCAAAACCAAAAATGAAATTGACAAACGGAATTTCACCCTAACGTTACAGCTCGTTTGGCCCAAACAACCGGATTGGAATCAAAGTGAACCGACCAATAGAAGTGGTGGCAACAGACAAGATTAAATTATGTTAACCAGAATAAAAAGCAAGATTAAATTATGCAATTACCAATGTATGCACTTTAGTCTTCAGCACATAAACGAAGGTGTACTCGTAGCCGTAATAGATTAGCAAGTTACCAGGTGAAAAGGAAACATAAGGGTAAAAGGAAATGTAAAAGTTTAAAAGCAAGGTACTATCACTAAAGAAGTTTAAGATAGGATAGTTTTAATAAATATAGGCTGAGTGTGGGGTAGTGATAGTAATTTTTTTTTTAGAAAAAAGAAAGATATAATAAATATAGGAAAAAGTTCTCTCTCGGGAGTGTGGCCTATGCCAGCACTCCCATGAGTCTATCTCTCTCCTCCTCATGTGAAAAGACACATCTACCCAATTGTTTTAATGAAGAAAGAGATAGACACATGAGAGTGCTGGCGTAGGCCACACTTCCATACAGAAAACTGCTTCCCAATAAATATATATTAATATAAGGGCAAATTTTACGGACACCACCTATAAATGTATGAAATATCATGGACATGCCAAACTTTGAAAAAATATCACAGACTATCTTTATTTTATCACTTTATTTCAATTTAGTTCACTCCGTTAGGTTTGTGCAGTTAAATCACAGTTAGGTTTGTGCAGTTAAATCACGATTAACTCTTCTAGATAAAATTACCCTTACCACATGATAAACTTACCATAATACCTTTTAGGTAAAACCCCATTTTACAAAACAAAGCATTCTCTTCCTGGTCTTCGTTGTTCTGAAGGGGGGAACAAGCAAGAACAGGGAAGGGGATTCATTGACAGGCCCCATTTTTGCTTCTATTTCCATGTTCTGAAGACGGAAGAAGCAACAACAGCAAGACCGGTATGTTTTCCCCCTTCAATCTGTCCACTGTAGTTGTAGTGTTGTTCGGTGCACCCACCCTGAAACCCATCTTCTCCACTGCAAAATCTCTCCGTATCTTTTCCTTTTTTTTTTTTAAACAAAATCGATTTCTTCAAGAACATGTCCGTACATAATCAGCTTGCTAAACTTATGATTGTTGCCTTTCCCTTTTCTTTTTTTTTCCCTTGATGAGATTCCAAAAAAATCCATGAGTGTGCTCTCTCGGATCCTACTTCTTTAAATAACTAAAATCTTTCAAATTTGAATTTGATCTCTGATGACTTTTCTTTTAATTACTCCAAATGATCTTCTTTCTTTTCCTGCAAAAATCTGAAAATGGGTTTAGTCTCATTTCCCATTATTCATTAAAGATTCCTTCTCCAATTGGAAATTTCTAGGGTTTAGTTTTCCTTTTCAATTTTCTTCATTGAGAAAATAAGATGTGTTCATTCGTTAGTGTTGGTGTTCTTGGTTTCAGGTGGTCAGCCGTAGCAACTCACTTGCCTAAGAGAATAGACAATGAAATAAAGAATTACTGGAACACCCATCTCAAGAAAGGTTTGCAAAGATGGGAATCGATCCCGTGACCCATAAACCCAAGAGTGATACTTCTGTGTATCTTTTCTTTTTTTCCCTTTTTGTTTCTCCAGCGGTGATGTTCACAGGATTTTGGCGGGCTCGTGGTTCAGGGGATTCAAGGTGCTAGAAGTGGGTTTTCAAGGGGTTCAAGAGCCTCGAGGTGGAAGTTCTGGTGTGGGGGCCTCTTATCTTTCGGCAGTTTTCCGCTTTCAGCCATGTCTAAAGAGTAAGGTACCCTCCACGAACCCTTCCAGCATGAAACCTAAGCAGTTTACCGCTTTCAGCCTTTTCTTTTTCTTAGAATAATAAACTGAAAGTTCTGTCCAAGATTCAGAATCATGTTTATGATTTGGTTCAAAGACGGAGAGGAAGAGGCGGCGGAGACGGAGAAGGAGAGGGAGAGGGAGAGGAAAGTGAAATTACAAGAGAAAAAAATAAAATCTAAAGTAGAATTGCCGCTGGTAATGGTTGACGGAGTTGGAATTGCCAACTGGTAATAGTCGTCGGACCCAAAGCAGATGATGGTCGCCCAAAATGGATTTGCAACAGTTCTCCAGTAAGAATATGGAAGAAGATGAAATGACAGTTTTTTTATTTAAATAATTAAGGGGTAAAATGAATATTTCACCTTTGGATATTAACTGTGCATAACGTTAGGGGGGGGAAGGTTGATATTTTGACCATGTTTGGTAAGCCTGTAACATATTGATTACTTAGAGGGGGTATCCGTAAAATTTGCCTTTTATATAAAAAAGAGAAAATACAAGGGATCATAGAGGCAAAGACAAAGACCTGAAGCATCATTACCTAAGACCTGCCGAAGCTCCTCAAGTATACTAGTTAAGGGAACAAAAGTCTAGAGGACTGACTCCTAGACAAGTGATCAGCAAGCCTATTAGTTTCTCTGTATACAAATTTGAAGGCCACTTCATGGAACCTTGAGATAGATTGTGAATATAATGGAGATGCCAAAAAGTTTCCGGAGCATTTTTAAGTTTCAGAATGTATTGGATTGAGTTAAATGAATCCAAATAGATCAAAATCCCAGGACCCAATTTCCATCCCTCTTCTGATCCCTTCTGGTTCTCGGAGCACAGATTTACAAATAGGGGATCATCCATTCTCCTTCTTTTTCAATCACCTCCGAATCTCCACGGATTTTTTATCCTTGACACCACTGTTTATCGACACCACCCAAACCCCTATTTTGAGGATTCCAACAATTCCAAACATAATGCAACATTTCAATAGAGCCAGCTCTCATTTTCTTGGTTGTTGCTTCAAAATCTGGATTAACAAGATAAAAAACCTCTTTCGGCATGGTAATCAAATACTTTTCCCTTCCGAATCTGAGACACCACACTATGATTAGATCCAAGACGAAAAACTTCTCACCCAAAACTCACTAACAGCACAAGAAAAGCTCCTGCAAAACTAACAAGCAACAGTGGAGTGGAAGAGGGATACTCACCTCTTCCGTGGTGAAGATAAGATCCACCGGACAACAAACAAGTCCACAAACATAATCACATGAAAAGAAGATAAATGGCTAGAAATCAGAAGGAGAAAGAGAAAGAAAGACAGAGATAGAGATAAAGATCGAGAGAGGAGAAAGAACAGTTTTGGGGAAGATGAAGAGGAACAAACCGATCCCAAGGGATTCCATTTAAAAAAGGGGTTTGGGTCTTAGGGATAACATCCAGAGAAAAAGTGAAATAGCGTATTGTGAGAAAGATCAACGGTTGGGAAACGCCAAAATGGCTTATAATTGGAGCGTCGATATTTAATAGCAGGTGTTTCACATAGATCGCTGACGTGGATAAAAACCCCCTTCTTTTAATTTCCTTTTGGGTATGCACGAATTACCATAAAGTTATCCCTCATTTTGTTATCTCTCTGTAAAGTAGCCCATCTGAAGTCTGAAGTATTGCCAAAAAAATGTCTGAAGTATTACAAAGATCAACAATACTTCAGCCTTGAGCTTTCACGTTTTCCATAATAAAGCTCCATTTACCAAAAGAAAAAGTCGGAACTAGCCCTCGTATACTGAGAATTTGAGATACGATATGTTATAAAATAAAAATTAAAAACTTCTCTCTTTCATTAGTTATTTAATTTGGTCAAAGTGTAATTAGCATTAGTAAATTTTCTTAAATAAATAACGGATGTTTGACAAGATGGGGAAGAGTTGAACTAGATCGATTCAAAGATGCACAAGGCTTCGAAAACTTAATCTGAATATGTTTCACAGGCAGATGAATCGGGCCTTTTGATTCTCGGTTAGTCTTCGGCAATTTGGCACATGGTTTGTGGTGGCTATCGGTTGTTTGTCAGGAAGGGAAAGACTAGTGGCCATGCCCAATGTCAACGGAATGAAAATGTTCTTTGTGTTGGGGCACATCCTGCACCCAAACGCATGGGGGTTGTAGGCAAAATGACCACTCCACGCCCCTGAATGGTGGAAATGCCACTCCCATATGTTTGGGCGAAGCCTATGCTGCGGCTCAAAGAACATCTACCTTAAATAAAAATAGATAATGGCAATTCGATAAATATTTTTTGGAAAAAAGAACTGGTCGTGTGTTGTGGCGTGTACCTGCACCGAGACATGGCTGGACACAAAATGACCGCCCCACCCCCATTGAAAGGTAGGGGTGTGCCAATCATTTTGCACCTGACCTTGTTTGAGCACAAATACACGCCACAGCACATGACTGGGTGGCATTCGTTTTCCCTTGTTTTACTAACATTCGATTGTTTCCATTGCAAGGGTCCTACCCAACAGGCTCCCAATAAGAAAAGACTGATTAGTAGCCCGACTCAACCCAACATGTTTAGAATCCATTTACTCAACCCGACATGTTTACAACCCATTTAAAGCCTATTCATAGCTCTTTATAGCCCATTTAGAGATAAACGTATCAGTAGCCTGTTTAAAGTCCGTTTAACCCGATTATTGGATGCCCGGTTGAAATCGACAATTGACTAAAAGAGAGACTTCAAAGAATAATTTAAAATAGGAAAAATTAAATCCCTTCCTTTTTACTAGCCTAATTACACATTCCTCTCCTCAACTTTATCCAATTATACCCGGCCCTTTTCTGACTGACGGTGTTAACCTGCTGTTAGATATAGTTTACAAAAAATTATTTTACCCTTACACTATTTTCTTCTTCTTCCTACAATCCCTCCGGCCCCATCATCGACGACATGGCTGACCTCACTACCACCACCTGTATCCATTCTGGTTTTGCCGAACAATCAAACAACAGGTAAAGTAAAATTAAGAATAAATTTACAAGCTCAGGCTCCATCTCCTTTCTTCAATTCCCTACCCATATTAAGAGTGAGCGGGGAATGTTCACGTACATAAGCGTACGTGACTGACTCACACAGTCGTTCAAATAGAATCCAATCTGTGAGAATATTTTTTTTTTTTTTGGTTTTCTGTGAGTCGTTCACATACACTCACGTAAGTAAAGATTCATCATCGGACTCCATATTAGAATGGATGACTTGAATTACCAACATTTATTGTTGGTGCTTTGATCACAAGCCCACTCCACTGCCTATAATCTGAGAAAGACAACATGCTAGCTGATCCAATTGAGGGGGAAAGAAAAAAGATGAGCTCATGTGTGAATATTGAGTACACAGACTCGTTAATCTCCAGCCATGAATTGATCTATTTCCCCAAGATCAGCAACTAAAGGTTCCAACTCTGTAACATCCTCAACTTCCTCTTCAATGGAACTCCTTCCTCGAGCTCTGAAGCGGGGTCCCAATTCAGGTTTCGTCAAATGTTTTGCATTTTTTCTGTCCGCACCCAACCTGTAATGCTGTGATTTCTTCCTTCTCGATCGTCTTCACCTGCGATACAATGTTGTCGTCCAACCAGAGGACCGAGATTGGAAACCTAGCTCCCCACTTGTCCCAAGCCGCCGTCATCTCACATTTAACAACGATTGCACCGGTCCTCGCTCTTCGAATCAGGATTCATAACTCCCAATTTGGCTTCAATGAATCTCAACCCTCCACTATCGAAATCGTTATCATCCTCGATAATCATGGGCTGAGCAGAGAATCTCCTGAATTTTGATAACTACTGTTAATTATTGTTGTTGTTGGAGGAAATGAGAGAAGCCGCTTAAGACAAGAAATGAGGCTTCTCGAAGTGGTAGACCTAGCAACGAAGCTAAGAGCAATGGGCAGAGTTGAGATAAGGCGTTCAAAGTGCTCGATCATCTCACAGAATCCATGGCAAGAAGCCAAGAAATGCAAATCTCAAAACCCAAATTTCATGACAGACGAGACCTATAGACGCAAGGAGGCTTACCGTTATTGCCCTTCAAAGGCATTGCTGCCAGAGAAATTGGTGACAAAATCATAATTAAATTTAGTCACTCAACAACAAGGTGTAGAGGGGTGGAGGCTAAGATACCGGTGGTGAGGGTGGCGATGTTTGGTCACTCAAGGTGCAGAGAGGTGGCCGGAGGCGGGTGGGGTTGCAAGAGGAAGAAGAAGAAACAAAGAAGAAAGGGTATTTTGGGTATTATATGATCCAGGGTTAGTTTGGGGATTAAATAAAATATGACTTAGCACGTCACGGTTTAACTTAACGGTATGGATATATTAATAATTTATTGTAAACTATAAGAGATATGAGTGTAATTGAGAAAAGTCGGGGCAAGGAATGTATAATTAGGGCAAATTACAAGGGAGAGAATGTAAATTTTTCCAAAAAATACCTAGTTCATCATTGTCAGGAACATCTCTATGTATTACCTTAGAAAGAAAAAAAAAATAACAGAACATCTCCATGTGACAAAATGTGATGTCTACGGTTGGCAAGGACCAATATTTTTTTCATTAAAAATTCTAGAATTCAATTCTCTTGAACCACCTACTCACACGTAGTCACATATTGACATGCAGTACAAAACAAGTCTGATCCCGAAGTAGGCGAGGCATCCATCCATTGGCACTTTTGCAATCAAATTCACGCTCAGCACGCAACTCAGTTTCAGAGTCTGCTCTAAAGTTTATAAGATTATCACAATAAGGGTTCCACTTCCGGAAAATTATCACCTCCAGTTTGCTGACTGGCCCAGTTCCCCAGTTCCTCTAATAGGGGGATGGTGGATCCCACCCGGGCAGGGTGTTTGGGCATGGGTAGAGAGGTCATTTCAGCCCCCCTTTGTTAGAGGAACTGGGGAACTGGGCCGGTCAACAAACTGGAGGTGATAAAGATCCTCCACTTCCAGTTGCATGCATGCAGAAAACCACCTAACTATGTTCAGGGCCAACTACAACTCCATGTTTGAGGAAAGATGGTTTTTCCCACGTCTTAGAGAGAGAAGGTTTGATGACTGTGCACACCGTATGAATGTTCTCCGACTGAGGTAGTGGTCCTTGTGTAATCAATAAAGCAAAGCAAAACAACTTTTTTTTTTGGGTAAGAAGTAAAGCAAAACAACACAACCCCATATTGGAAGAAAGATGGTTCTTCCCACGTTTTCAAATTTAGAGAGAGAGAGAGAGAGAGAAGGGGATTTGGAACTCTCTAGGGGTAGCTAAGATCAATTTGGCTCTCCTCCAGCTGTGGTAGGAGCTGAAGAGTCCAGCCCAGCAAAAACACCCAAAAACAGTGGGGATTTGATCATCTCATAGCGGGGCCACTTGAATCCCACCTATGATATGACCAAAACCACCCTTGTTTTACTGGGCTGGACCCTCCAGCTCCCGCCATGAGTACTGGCCCATGACTAGAGGAGAGCCAAATCCAGCTGGGATCTCCCAGTGAGGTCACTACATCTGCAACATGTGCTGGAGTGGATTCAAGGGCTGGTCTCTCTCATGTGCAATCCCAATTACTCTCTCTCTCTCTCTCTCTCTCTCTCTTCAATCCCTTTCTTTGTTTTTAGTTAAAAGCTATTGATATTTTTTATTTTTTGATTATTTATTATTTTCTTTTTAATTTTCATTCAAACTTCCATTCTTATTTGGTCTCTCATTTGCTCTCTCAATTACACACTCTCTCTCTTCAATCCGTTCTTATTTTTTATTCAAAGGTTATCAATTTTTTAATTTTAATTATTTATTAATTCTTGTTATTATTTGGTTTCGTTACTAAAGGAAAAGGATTCTGTCTAGCCGTGGCGAGAGCTAGAGCATCTAGCCCCGCTAAAAGACAGCAAAAACAGGGGACATCGATCTTAGTCTCAAAATGATTTTTTAATACCCCAAAACTTAGACATTTCATAGGGAAGAATGTCTTTGATTGATTAACTCCTTTGTGGTTCTACATTGTCTTCCTTCTCTATATTCTTATAGATGATCTCTCCCTTGCAAATGGTGTTAGATACCCATACAAATTCAAATACTCCTAGTTGACAATGTAGTATTTACCTAAGAAATAAAAGTTAGGAAAAAATAATTAAGACCAATATTGCAAATATTCAAATTCATAATTACAAAAAAATATTTTCATTGAGGAAAACCCAAACTTGAATCATGCAATGCTACAACAAAGACTCTTCAGTCATTCATTAATATCTAAGAAAAAAAATAGACATCAACATCAATTCCACAACACTTATCAAAAAAACAAAACATCAATTCCATAACATATCATTGAAACAATAAACTCTAACCCTTCATCATCTTTCAAAAAAGGACATTCACATCTCTTGATAAAAGTATACTCAGTTCAACTCGAGTTTTTCATAATCTTTTTTTTTTTTTTTTATGAAAATAGTCACAATTTTTGCACACCAATCCCTAAAAGTATACTCAGTTCAACTCGACTCTTTTTTTTTTTTTTTTGGTGAAAGAAAATTTTAAATTAAAACTTAAAAAGGGGCAAACTATTACAATGTTCCATCATAAAAGGGACGTTCTGATTTGCAGCTATACGTGCCTTGGAATTTAGCCAATTTAACAACCTGATAACATCTATTTGTCTGAAGAAAACATCCATAGAAAGTTGAGAGGGCTGCAAAAAAAGGGTTAGCAGTTCGTATGGCCAAGGAGATCGGGATGGAGTTGGAAGAAATCCAGGCAAGGCTTTATCACCACACCAAACTTCTTTCAGCTTCACTCCTCTCTTTTGAGCCAGAATTAGTCCATTAAAAATGTCAGTCAACTCAAATTCCAAGTATGAATGTTCTTCGACTGAGGTAGTGGTCCTTGCGTAATCAATAAAGCAAAGCAAAACAACACAACCCCATATTGGAAGAAAGATGGTTTTTTCCACGTTTTCGAATTTAGAGAGAGAGAGAGAGAAGGGGATTTGGAACTCCCCAGGGGTAGGTAGGATCAATTTGGCTCTCCTCCAGCCGTGGCAGGAGCTGGAGAGGCCAGCCCATCAAAAACACCCAAAAACAGTGGGGATTTGATCATTTCATAGCGGGGCCACTTGGGTCCCACCTATGAAATGACCAAAACCACCATTGTTTTGCTGGGCTAGACCTTCCAACTCCCACCACGGCTAGAGGAGAGCCAAATCCAGCTGGGATCTCCCAGTGAGGTCACTACATCTGCAACATGTGCTGGAGTGGATTCAAGGGCTGGTCTCTCTCATGTGCCATCCCAATTACTCTCTCTCTCTCTCTCTCTCTTCAATCCCTTCCTTTGTTTTTAGTTAAAAGCTATTGATATTTTTGATATTTTTATTATTTATTAATTTCCTTTTAATTTTCATTCAAACTTCCATTCTTATTTGGTCTCTCATTTGCTCTCTCAATTACACATTCTCTCTCTTCAATCTGTTCTTATTTTTTTATTCAAAGGTTATCAATTTTTTATTTTTAATTATTTATTAATTCTTATTATTTTTTTGGTATCATTAATAAGGAAAAAGGATTATGTCCAGCAGTGGCGGGAGCTAGAGTATCTAGCCCCACTAAATGACAGCAAAAAAAGGGGACATTGAACTTAGTCTCAAAATTATTTTTTAATAACCCAAAGCTTAGACATTTCATAGGGAAGAATGTCTTTGATTGATTAACTCCTTTGTGGTTCTACATTGTCATCCCTCTTCTCTATATTCTTATAGATGATTTCTCCCTTTTAAATGGTGTTAGAGACCCATACAAATTCAACAATGTAGTATTTACCTAAGAAGTATGAGTTAGGAAAAAATAATTAACACCAATATTACAAATATTCAGATTGATAATTACAAAAAATATTTTCATTGAGGAAAACTCAAACTTGAATCATGCAACGCTACAACAAAGACTCTTCAATCATCCATTAATATCTAAGAAAAAAATTAGACATCAACATCAATTCCACAACATTTATCAAAAAAACAAAACATCAATTCCATAACATATCATTGAAACAATGAACTCTAACCCTTCATCATCTTTCAAAAAAGGACATCTCTTGATAAAAGTATACTCAATTCAACTCGAGTTTTTCATAATCTTTTTTTTTTTTTATGAAAATAGTCACACGTTTTAGACACCAATCCCAAAAGGTTAACCGAATCTTTTGAACTGTGACACAATACATTTATTCTGCTGGTTTAGAGACTAGGATTTTCCACGAACGAAAACCAAGATAGAATATCTGCATCCCAAATGCTCATAAGAGCATTTCCTGATGGATCCACATCCTCTACTTCCAATAAATGTACTTCCATCGTACTTCCCTCACTTCTCAGCTTGCCACCTATCTTTTTGAGCATCCAACGACTGGGATTCAATGAATTCAAAAATTTTTGAATGTCACTCCCTATCTGAACCACTATAAATCCACTCAAACCAACCCAACCCAACCGGTTCTTATCGATCAAACCAAACCAAAGTCCATTGAAGAAGAAGAGACAGAAATGGAGGCATTGAAGATGAGACTCTTCGCTGCTGTGATCCTCATAGTCTTGGCCATCTCTGCGGTTCAGAATGTAGCAACAGCTGAAGCTCCAGCACCGACTCCTGCTTCTGACGCGGCCGTCTTCGTTCCTACCGTATTCGCTTCTCTAACTGCTATCCCCTTCGGATTATTCTTCTAATCTCTCTTTCTCAGAGGAATAGAGGAGAATGGATCTCGTGACGTAGATCAAAAGACTTTTTCTGTCTCTCTCTCGCTTCCAATCTCTTTCACTTTCTACTGATATCTACTCCGAGATTGAGAATTGGGATTGAGGCTCTGAGTCTTTTGACCTAATCTTCTTTCATTTGTTTGGTTTTCATTGTTAATTATTATCTACTTGATTATTATATAATGTATTAAAATTATTGAAGAAGGATTTGTTTGGGTGTGATCTGAGATTGTAATTTGAGATTTTCTTTGACCTATGTTGTGTATCTCTCGATTTTTTTTTCTTATTCGGATGAGACGAGAAGGGAAAAGAAGGTGGTTTAGGGCAAGAAAGCGATGTACAGAGTGGAAGGAAAGGGAAGAAGAGGTGTGATTAATAGAATTTTTTTTCTGTTTGGAATTTCGATTGATGTCATCGTTGTCATAGCAACAATAAATTTGTTTTCCTTTTCTTTAAATTTTAGATTTCGTTATTTGAATGCTTTTGATTTGTTCCTGATTCTTGAAGATGTGTGGTAGCAGTAAGCAAAGTGGCTGGCAACCCAACTCTCTAATTTCACTTGAGCCCTATTCGATGTTCGTTGCTTATGAGTTTGTCAGAAGAAGAAAAGGAACGAGAAGAAGGGTCTGAAAGCAGAGCAACGACAGTTTGTGTTGGATTTGGGAAGAAAGGTCATTCAAAACTCACCTTCTCCCCTATCAATCTTCTTGGTTCATGGAACGACGATTTGATGGGAGAAGAGAGCAGCAGAAGAGAGCAGCAATGGCGGTTCTTCTCTTCGATTCGAAAGAAGGGTTTGAACTTAAACAAAACAATGTAGATGATTTTAAGTTAGGATTTTGAAAATGGACTTTGGTTTGGTTTGATAGGGTTGGGTAGGGTTGGGTTGGGTTGAGTTGGGTTGAATAGGGTTTATAGTGGTTCAAATAGGGCTAAAGTGAAATTCAAAAAATTTTGAATTCATTGAATCCCAGTCGTTGGATGCTCAAAAACACAGATGGCGGGTTGAGAAGCGAGGGAAGTAAGATGGAAGTACATATAGTGGAAGTAGAGGATGTGGATCCTTTCCGGATAGCACCCAAGCCCATTTGGACGATTCCAAGTATTCCAAATGTAATGCAACATTTGCAACATTTCAATGGAGCCATTCTCAACACGAATCTCATTTTTTTGGATGTAACCTAAAAATATGGGTTAACGGGAAAAAAAAAAAAAAAAACTATTTCCTCATCAGCAAATGTTTGCAGTATATCATCGGCATGACAACCAAATACTTTTCTTTTCCAAATTTGAGACACACCAAGATTAGATCCAAGACGAAGAACTTCTCACCCAAAACTCAGTAACAGCAAAAGAAGAAGCTCCTACAGAACTAGCAAGCAACAGTGGACTCACCTCTCCCGTGGTGAAAATAAGATCCACGGGACAACAAACTACAAGTCCACAAACATATTATTTGAATAGAAGATAGAAGGATAGAAATCAGAAAGAGAAAGAAAGGCAGAGATAGAGAAATAGAGTCGAGAGAATAGTTTTAGGGAACATGAAGAAAACGATCCGAAGAGATTAGAAAAAGGGGTTTGGGGCTTGGAGATAAAATCTAGTGAAAAAGGAGAACTGCGTATTGGGAGAAACATCAACGGATGGGGAACGCCAAAATGGCTTACAATTGGAGCGTGGATATTTAATGGTAGGAGGTTCACATAGATCGCTGACGTGGATGGAAACCTTTTCTTTTAATTTCACATACAGCTGATTTCGTATCCCTCATGTTTTTCTCACTCTCTCTAAAAAGTAGCTCACCTGAAAGTTAGCCCTCGTCTAGGTATACTGTGATTCTTTTTTTTTTTTTTTTTTTTTGATAAACATACTGAGATACGATATGTTATTAAAAAAAAAATTAAAACTTCTCTTTTTCTTTAATTATTTAATTTGGTCAAGTACTTGGACAATAGGGTTTTGACTGGGCAATTTACTTGAACCGAATCAAAATTTTGGAAAATTGGTCAAGAGTAGTGTAGACTTGAGCAAGGTAAAAAAATGATGAAACTAGGTCATAAATCGTTCGAGGCAAATAAGACTAATCGTGACAAACTCCATAAGTTTAATCATATTTTAAAAATTATAAAGTTAGTTCACTTAGAAGCTAAATGGAGTAAAATAGTACATCCGTATTCTAAAATAGTAAGAAACTGTCAACTCCTTGATTCCCTTCTTTGATTCAATGGTGTAAACTCAAAATTCTTTGATACGTGATTTCTTGATTTTTTTTTTCCTGGTTCTCCTATATTTTTTTATATATATATATATTTTGTTTTACTAATTTATACATATTTATTACATTAAATTTTTTTAAAAAAAAAAATTGCTTTGACCAAGTTTGACAAGACCAAATCACCAATTTTTTCTAAAAAGATGAGTCAAGTTTGAAAATTTGGTTTTCCAACTATGGTTCAAAGTGTCAAACTACAATTAGCATTAGTGAATTTTCTTAAATAAATAATGGATATTCGCATGAAGGTGGGGAAGAGCTAAAATATATCGATTTAAAGACCCACAAGGCTCAGAAAATTTAGGTTGTGTTTGGTATGTATTCTTGGAATGTATTCTATGTCAATTTTGCATTCTTGAACAATAAAACAACTATTTTTGTTATTCGAGAATGCGAAATCAACCTAAAATGCATTCCAAGAATGCATAACAAACGCAACCTTAATCTGAACAAGTTTCGTGGGCAGATGAATTGGGCCTTTAGACTATCGGTTGGGCGTCGACATTCAGGCATATGGTACGTTGGTGGTTATCGATTGTTTGTCAGGAAAGGAAAGACTGGTCGGGTTTCTTTGAAACCATTAACTGTGGGTGAATACCTCAGTTAGTATTTGTGATTAGTAACTACTAGTAAATCCCATGAATGTGTTAGGTGTTGAGTGAGAGAGAGTTGTTGGTTCTTGATGTTTGCTTTCATATAGATGTTTAGCCTTTTGAGATTTGATATGAATGAGAATATCAATTTGGTGGGCTAATCTACTAGAAATTCTGAATTAAACGAATGGTCTGGGCAGGGTCATAATTTATGCAGCCTTACCCCTATAGAGAGACTGGTTTCCAGCTTGTGACCACTTGGTCACAACGGAGCAACCTTACCATTGCATCAAGGCCCGCCCTCTAAGGCTAATAAACCTGGGTTGGGTGAGACATGGCGGATGATCCACTACTTGTGCCCACTCGTGATGGTCCATAGACTATGTATAGTGCTTGGGCCTAAGAGTGGACGTCGGACTAAGAGTTTGTTCTCACTAGCAACTCAATTCAATGATGTCTCTGACCTTAGTGGGCAGATCGCCTAGCAATGGCATTGTGTGTAGGGGTATCAATAGGGAACCCATGACCACTTGGTCACAATAGAACAACCTTGACCGTTACATCAAAGAACAACCTCTATATATTGTATAAATATATACTATATAATATAGTGTCGGGTTGGCCCTGCCAGGGTTGAGGCCTCAACCCAGGCCCAGTCCAGCCCTACCAGGGCTATGCAAATATCAAACCCAATTTGGCCATTGCTTATTCACTGACCCGACCCAGCCCTATTCGGAGTTTTTAGACACCCCTAATTGTGTGGGTGGAGATTGGGGTAGGAAAATTGTTGGAAAAAAACAATCTCATTTCCCATGGTGTGCAAGTTAGATGAGATATCCAACAATAAACAATTCTTTATAAAATAATAATACACTGAAACAAATCAATCCAAATGTATAAATACACATTAGTTTAGACGTGAAAAGCCCTTCTCAGACGAAAGGGAAAAACCATGGGACCTTGTCCATGTAAAAACTTTCACTATAATCAGTAATAGATTACAAGATATTCTCTCTAGCCAATACTAATACTAGAGTTTAACAAACATAAAAAATAATAGCTTTCTTAGATAACAAAACAGCTCGGGGGATAAACGATCCAAAAATGCATGTTGAATTCCAATCCTCGGGCTGAGAACTACTCCAATTCAACTGTAGAATATGAATGATCTGTTCCAACTACCTGATCAGAACTCCCCTAGAACCCTTAAAATGTTAGCAGACTATTCAATTTTGACAAGCAGAGTATTAGGCCAAAGAAATGGGATTTCTTAGGTCAAATTTGCAACACAGATCTTCTACAGCACATTGCCCTATCTTGCCTGGGCTACGCAGACACAGGGCCAAGCGCAATGACCACCTTACCCTCTCTCGGGCAAGACGCTGGAGTAGGGGTAAGGCGGTCAATGCATGCCACCTTGTGTCTACGCAACACGGCAGGACGGGCAGCCCGTGCCGTAGAAGATCTGGATCCTCAAATTTGACAATAGGAGAATGGAAAACTTTGCTATTGTGTGATTTTTTATACTTTTATTTTGTAGGAGGTGGTCAAATTTGTGTGTTAAGAAATGAGACTTCTCGCAAGATATTTGAACAAAATAACAGACGACATTCTCATGGTTGTAATTTGATGAAACATACTGATTTATACTTACTGATTTATACTTAAAAAGGAAAAGTCTTGTTGTAACTAAGGATAGTGAAAAGAAAATTGTAATCTTAGTTATGGGAAATTTTCATGTACCTTCCCTGAGGTATCACATAATTACAAAAATACCCATCAGTTTTGTGAGATTTCGCACCCCATACTTTTCTAAAATATTGACACATGCCTCCATCCTGTTAACTTGGGACTAACAATGTTAGAATTAAAAGAGAAATTGACCCAATTGCCCTCATCGTCCCCAAATTGTTTCCCTTATTTTTATTCTTGAAGAACCCTAACCTGCACCTGAAACCCTCTTCACCCTTTCACTACCTCTTCTCCGTCTTCTTCTAAAACCTAATCGAATTGCCGCTCCAACATTGCCACCGACCATTGACGTGATCCTAGAACATAGGTCTCAATATGGATTCATCCTTGTAAGACTAGACAACTGAACCTAAAAAGTTTCACCCTAAGAAGTCCAAGGATTTGAACAATGGACTTTGTTCAACTTCACCATTAAAATCCATGTGAATTAAGGAAGGGGACAAAGGGAATCATGGAATTTCTTGAGAAATTATTGGTATCCATGATTTTATTTGTAAAACAGGAAAATTTTACAGTAATTTTTCATGAATCCCTTTCAAGGATTCATGCCGTCTGTAAACTACCTTACTATGCAATTATGCAACTCCAAGGCCTGCAAACCTGATGGATGGGTCCAATTTTCAGACTCATTTGGGGTTTAATCAAGCAAAAGAAATTGAATGAGACAAGAGCTTAAAGTGTTCTAAGCCTGAAACTAAACACATGAAGCCTAGAGCTGAGAGCCTGAATCAAAGTATAAACATCTACCACTACAAAAACAAACCCACAAAAATAGAAAGGTGTAAAGTATAAATTTCAGTATATCTTCCCCAAATGGGGTTCTCAGGTTTATAGCCTACCCCAACACCGAACATCCAGAAATGCTTCCCCAAATGGAGTTTTTCTACCGGGCCTCCATAAGGATTGGGCTGTGCCGGTCATGCAAAGAAAATCCCAGCTCTTAAGAAAAATAGAATATTTGTTTTATTATCTCCGTCATTGTTTGCTGTGTTTTCTATTACTTTTATAATCGAAGTTTGTTACATGAGAAGATTACAATAGTTAAGGAGGTGAAGTGAGATAAGGATTACAAGAGATAGGCTTGGGGTTTGTTTTCCTGAAGAATAGGTTAAATCGGTTATCAGCATTCAGCCCTAAACCCATCCCAACATGAGCTGGGATCAGGGTTTAAAAAACCGGATCGGATTCTGGCCAATCCATATTTCCCTCCAATCCGGTTCTTGCCGACTCTGTATAGAAAACCATATATTTCTGAAATATATCGATTTGGCCCAATCCATATTGGAATCAGCTTGGACCGATCCAAATCTCGATTCTGGATTTTTCAACCCTAGTTGGGATTTCACGTCCTATGGTTGCCACATTGTAATGTGCTATGGTATCTACCCTTGAAAATTAGGGAGACCAATATGTTTTTGAAAAATATAGATTCAAAACCACTTTGAGTCGAGGGGAAGGCTGATTTTGTCACACCAATACATACATGGATAACGTATTAACCTTTTATTAAATTTTGAGTCCCATCTCTTAGAGTTGCTGCTCCAAAACCTATATATAACCAAGGCGGTGTGCACTACCTGACCAAGTAGCATTCTCTTTACCTTTTTTTTAATATCATATTTTATCCTAGGGAAGTAGTTCTCTGTCCGGGAGTGTGGCCTACGTCAGCTCTCCCATGTGTCTATCTCTCTCCTTCTCAAAGTAAGGGGACAGAGATGTCTTTTCACATGGGAAGGAGAGAGATAGATTCATGGGAGTGCTGGTGTAGGCCGCACTCCCGCACAGAAAACTTTTTCCCTTTATCCTAGTATACCTACACTTTAATTCAGTAATCTTTTTTGGGGAAAAGGAAATGGGGTGAGAAAGAATTGGTATCGATCGGCTAATACCAATCCTTGGCCGATCTTGGGTCAAAGATCAATATTGGCCCCTGGATCAGATATCAATCTAAATTGAGGCTGATCTGGACCAAATTATGAAAACCCTTGCAGGCTGATACAGACCGATATGGTCCGATATTGATTCTTAGAACCATGATATTTGTCTATAATAGGCCAATCAAAGTTCCATCCCAAAAAGTGCAAGCTTTGTAGGCTGATCTGGATCTGCATTGACAAAGATCGATATTGTCTCTGATACCCATTACTCGGAGTCAACTAATTAAGTACACTGGTTTCCCATCTCATTGATTACCATGTAATCCCAATGATATGATAAAAGTAGCTAGGGAAGCTCCTCGAGAAAAGGCGGTCTGATTGGATCTCTGGCTGTGAACTACAAGTTTTTAGCTCCTCAAATCTTGATTTCAGTTCCTCTAGATGTGAAAGAACTAGTTTTTCCCTGTAAATATCATACTTCATGCAATGCCACATATAAACTAAGAATCTACATTCATAAATTACTCAAGTTATTTGTTTCATTCCCAAGTGTAATAGTTTAATCAATGACCCAAAGCATTTAGTTACCAATGGCTCCCCGGTGGCCGATTATGAAATCAAGTGGACACAGTCACAAATCCTCCATTAACCTTCTAAAAGAAGTAAGGATTGTTAATACATTATTTTTTAGGTTTATACATATTTTTCTTTTCATCAAAAAACATAATAATAATAAGGATTGTTAGTTAAGGCCAAAACTTAATACATTGATGGTTGACCTCATAAAGGACTGCTACTAATAACCCTAGCACCGACCCAATCAAGCTCCCAAGCCATACCAAAACTTTCAAAGTTCAAACCCCACAAAAAGCTTTTACCATTTCCAATCTCCTTACTCTTCTCTCATCATCAATTGTTGAAAATAAAACATAAATAATGAAAAATCCCAAACAAACAATAACATTACACACAAGGATTTTCAAGTTTCAGCAAGATTACCTACATACATAGTGAGAAGATATGTTTCACCATTAATGGAAAATAGAGTTACAACCACTCATACTCCCAACACTCTAATGAAAAAACCCTCATTACAAATTTATAACAAAACCTATACACAAATTTTCCCGAAGCAACTATAAAGTCCTTTAAAATTTTCTATTCAACCTAGTAATCTATTGTCCCTAATAAATTAGATTATACATTGAAAGAGTAGTGTATGCTAAAAAACGGCATCATGCCTCCACTCTATAATTTTTTACTACATTACAACATCAATATTTAATTTTTGGGTTTCTAACAAATACCCTCCTGAAAGTGTCAATTTGTCCAAATACCTTCTACAACTTTTCTAATTGAAAGAGTAGTTACCAAAAACAAAACCGTCCCAAATTAACGACAAGGACCAAAGTGCTACAATGTTTTAAAAATAGGAGAAGTTTGCAATTAACAAAATTGTAGGAGGCATTTGGACAAATGGACACTTTCAGGAATTTGGGACGTTAGATGTTAGTTTTAAGGAATTTAATGACCAAAATACCTTCTTAATAATAATCCAACAAAATTAAATAATAAAATGACCCAAATGCCCTCATCTTCTCCAAATCGATTAGGGTTCAAAATGAAAAAACATTCCCTAAATTGATTAGGGTTTGAACCCATCTGGAAAGCAAGAGATCAGAATTGCAAGTACCCTCCTAAAAATTACAAAACAAATTGCAGTGAAGCAACAATATCATGTGGTCCAATAGAAATTATCAGCAATTCCCAAAATTCAAGTTCCTCAAAATGTTCCATGAAATTCTTAATGCAAGGAATTTAACTTATCTTCTAGTGGAACTTGACCCAAAATTCAACCGCTGCTAAATGAAGATAGTAAAACAAGACGGCTTCGACTCATTAATGGAAGCAAGGTTTATATGGCTGAGACGGCACCAGTTGGTCATTATGATAAACACCGTCGTTAACTCCTTACATGGTATTTACTAAGTATCTACTTGAGTTTCCATATTAAAATAGATGAATCGAGAGTTAAACTCATGCAAATTGTTTTTCTTCAAAGCTGCTATTCTTACAAACACACAAACTCCAAAAAAAAAAAATTAAGCTAAAATAACCAGCTGAAGAAATCAAATAACTCAAGAAATTCAAACAAATTGAAATGACAATATCCAGTAAATGGGTTGCATGCATTATGAATCTTGAAGGAAGCATCAGATCAGAAAGAATTAAAGGTTATGAGAACAAATTCTTTACCAAGCCTGAATTGGGCTTCGACGAGGATTTTTAACAAACTTGTACGAAACTTAGATCACCGTTAAAAAACAAAGAAACCCGAGAGAAGTTCTTCTACTGAAAATAGAGAGAGTATCTGAAACGCAACAAAGAAATGAACACCTCCTACATAAAATTACTGAAATTTGGAGATTGGATAAACCCATCCACCCAGCTTCACATGAAACTAAAAGGTTTCTGAATCACAACTCTAACCCCGAAAATTCAAAACGGCAGTTCCTTTATAAGGAAGGAAACCTAACAAGAAAAATAACAAAGAAGAACAACTCTGTTACAACTGAACACGCACCTATTTCATCGATTTTTATTTCACATATCAACACAACATTACATCGCATTATGATAAATCCTAATTAATTTGAGAAAAAAAATTTTATTTTCAACCCTAATCAATTTGGTGAAGATGAGGACATTTTGATCATTTTATTTTAAATTTTGTTGGGTTATTATCAGTTGGGCATTTTGGTTTTTGTCAAAAACCCATTTTTGTTGGAGATACTCAGAGATACCATTACTTTAAACCTGCAATTTTACAAGGAATACAAAGTCAGTACAAAACAAGAAAATACTAAAACACAAATAGAGAAGATTATGCTCGATAACCTTACCCCTATATATAAAAAGTTGGTATAACTATCATAGGTATACAAGTTGGTTACAAATCTTATTGATACTTTCTATTTCCTTTTACGAATTTTGAGACCAATTCAATAAAAAAAATTGAAATAATAAATCATTTTTAAAACAGATTATGTGTTTTGGAAACATACACAAATGATCTTCCCGACTCCACCCAAGCCCCTCTAATGCATATAATGCAGCATTTCAATTTCCATTGGAGTTAAAGCTGTCATTAATTTCAAAATCTGAGGTACGCCGAAAAAAAACATCTCCTCATCATCAGCATGATAACCAAATATTTTTCTCTCCGAATCTGAGACGCACGAGGATTAGATCCAAGAACTTCTCATCCAAATCTCATTAACAGCAAAAGAACAGCTCTTGCAGAACTACCAACAGCAACAATGGAGTAAAAGAGGCTTACTCACCTCTTCCCTGGCAAAGATAAGACCCACCAGATAAAAAACTAAAAGTCCACAAACGTAACTACATGAACGGAAGATAGCTGGATAGAGAGATCAGAAAGATGAAAAAACAGAAACAAAGAGATACAGACTACAGAGAACAGTTTTTGGGAAAATGAAGTGAAAAGCGACTTAAAAAAGGGGTGTGGGATAACTGATAACAACGATAGAAAAGTAGAATTGCGTATGGGATAAACATCGACGGTTGGGGTCGCCAAAATGGCTTACAATTGTAGCGTGGATATTTAATGGTAAGGGTTCACGCAGATCGCTGACGTGGTTGGTACACGAAACCAACCCGGTGATTGAAGACTGCAACCAGCATCAACGATTACTTAGACCGATTCAAATATGCTCAAGACCTGAAAACTAAAAAAAAAATAAAAATTTGTCTTTAGTTTGTATTTTAGGTCATTTTTCCATTCTTGAGTGATAAAAATAGTTGTTTTTATCGCTGGAATGCTTAGAAAAAATAGTCTAAATCTGAACAAGTTTCGTGGGGAGATGAATTGGGCATTTCGACTCTTATTTGGGTGTCGATACTCCGTCATATGGTTCATTGGTTATTGGCGATTGTTTTTAAAGAAGGGGAAGACTGATGGCCACTTGTTTTGGCCATACCAGTGTCAAGTGTCAACGGTATGAAATCATAGAATCCTGTCTTTCTTTTTGCGAGAAAAATGAGGGAATATTCTTTCTCATTTGATTAAAAAAATCAAAATGAATAATTTTTCCTAGGGAAGCAGTTTTCTGCACGGGAGTGTGGCCTATGCCAGCACTCCCATGTGTCTATCTCTGTCCTCCTTAAAACAAGGGGGTAGAGATATCTTTTCACATGAAGAGGAGAGAGATAGACTCATGGGAGAGCTGGTGTAGAGTGTGAGAGATAGACTCATGGGAGTGCTGGCGTAGACCACACTCTACACCAGCACTCCCGGACAGAGAACTTTTTTCTTTTTTTTTTTTAATAGAAATAATCAAAATGGATAATGACAATAATAAAATGGGTAATGGCAAATCGATAAATATTGGAAAATGTAAAACTAGTGAATGGAACACATTGTACCAAACGTCGATTCTAATCTTATTCTATTCCAGAACAGTGTTACCAAATGCCAATCTTAGTTTAAACAATTATGAAATTATAAATAAAAAAAAAAACCTTGCTAAAGATTTCTTAAAAATACTAACCATTGTTATTTCATAAGAAGAATATTTCAATCTATTTGATTTTCTGCCGTTATCATTATACATAGAAGCGATATAATACTGCAATGTGGAAAATTAAAACTCCCAGTTCCAAGAGGTCATGAAATGGGCTTCCAAATTATGATTCTAAAGCACATAAACAAATTGTGTGTGTATTTTCACATAACCAAAACACCGAGTCAAGATCATCTACTCATATGGTGTGCCACCCCATATGATGAGAGCCACCCAAGAAGAATCTTCATCTCATCTGACACGGGGTTGGATGGGTGAAGTCGTGAAGATTCCACTTGTATGGCTCTCACCATGTGGGGTGGCACACCATGTGGGTAGATGATCCAGACTCACAAAACACAACTTGAACACTTTAACATAGTTAATGAAAAAAAGAAAACACAAATTGTGTATGTAGAGGGCACCTACAGTTTACAGGTGGAGACCGACAATCTGGAGGTTATTTCGTGCTTACAAGATTCCCTTAAAGCTTCCCCTTCATCTATTCATCCAATCTTGGATGACATTAGGCATTTAGTTCCCTACATTGATGCTTGTCAATTTCTTTGTATTCCAAGGTTTGCTAATGCTATAGTAGATTCCTTGGCCAGGAAAGCCCAGTTTCTTACGAATAAGACTGTTTGACCCAATTCCGATCCTTATTTTGCAAGAGTGTAATTCGTTTTCATTATTGGACTAATCTTATTCTCCCAATAAAAAAAAATAGATCACATATGAAATTGTTTCTGTTTTTCTTTTTTTTCTTTTTTCGGTAACATATGAAGTTGTTTAACATATACCAATATCAACTCCAATCTTTAAAACATTATTTACAATCTTGTCTCTCCAATATCGCTTCCCCCCTTCTCTTTTAATCCCATAAAAGACTATATTCAAGTGTTCAGACTTCAGATGGACGTATCCTATCATCGAAACCGGTACGTGTTGTTGCCGTTGTGGGCGTCGGAGCTTGCAATTCTATTCTTAACTGTTTTTCGTATTTATAACCCATTATTGTCGTTGGCTCCATTCTACCGTATTGTTCACCTGGAAAACAAGAAATTTCATTACATCAGTGACTTCTTACAATAAGAAGTTTTGTAAGAAGTCAGATCGAACAGAAATCGGGCTGAACTGTTCCTTTGAACCCCTAATAATATACACATGATTTTGAAGTTCAGATCAATTCAAATTTGAAGCCATTTAATGGGTCAATTCTCAGCAGGGGTGTAAGTTCGGCCCTGTTGGCCCAAACCCGCCCTGAGCTCGAACAAGGCAGGCTGAGATATTCTGACCCTGAGGGTGAGTCAGGGTTGGAAATTTCTGGCCCTGAATCAGGGTCGGACCAGGCCAGGGTTGAGGCCTTGGGCTAAATCTGGCCCGGTCCAACCGAGACTGTTTCTTGTTACACTATAAAATATATATTGATATTATAATATATAATATATATTATTGGTAAAAGGGGAATTTATTGATAAAGGGGACAAGAGGAGCGCAAGGCATCTTGATTACATATGTCAAGAAGACAAGGAGTGGACACTGGCCAAACTATCTTACTTGTTAGAGAAAGGACCTTCCTTGCTAGAGAGTGTGCAACATCATTTGCTTCTCTAGAAATATAAGAAAAGGAACACTCAGGAATCTGTCTGGCCAATAAGTAAGAGAATATCATCCACTATTCCCGCTACCTCGAGAGGAAGGGGATCATTCAACCCTTGAAGCAGAGATATGATGTTCAGGTTATCAGATTCAATGGAGATCTGGTCAAGGCCGACCTCCAAGATTACCTGCAGTCCAATGGAATAGCTAAGGCTTCTCCCATCAGAGCATCATAGAAAACGATTGGTTCAGATAAGGCTAAGAGAGGCTTCCCAAGGTAAAAATGCGTACCACCATACCAATACCTCCATCATCAGAGATGATCGGCGCAAGGCAGCATCACAATTTAATTTCAAAAGACCAATAGAGGGAGGAAGCAATTGCGCTAAGGTGGTCTCATGATCTATACTGGTATCAGAACCGAAGTGAACTGTTTTGAACTCGATAAAGGAAGCTTGGGCTGTAGAAAAAAACTCCACAGGTGTGTTTTCTTTTCGATGAAAGATCTTGTCGTTCTTAGCTAGCCAAAGGGGCCAGCATATGAAAAGGACGAGGCTAAGGACTTCTACTGCAACTGTCTTGGTTGGGAAGTTGAGATGATTCCACATCTGAATAAGGTGGGATAAGGTTGGATTAGGAGTGGCAGAGGTGATGAAAGACAAGGCACTGCCAAACCATGTCGCTTTAGCAAAGGGACACTCCAACAGAAGAGGATCACATGTCTCTACCATGTGACCACATATATATTATAAACTTTAAACACCACATACATTTTGTTAAATAATATAATCTATGAAGATAATAAGTTTTGGACAAAGTGCACTCGCCAACTCAAAAGGGTTAACTAACCTTTGTGTGTGTGTTTGTGCTCATAAAGTATTCCGTGACTATGAAGGTTAATTGGTTAACCATTTTGAGCTGGCATGTGCACTTTGTCCAAAAACAAGATATGTGGGTGGCTCTCCACGATGGGGCTTTAGTTCCACACCAGGTGGGTTGGGTGTGTGTGTGTGTGTGTTCATAAAGCATTCCACGACCCATAAGATAATAAGTGATATAATATATTTTATTATAAAGGTATTATGTAAAATTGATAATTTTCTCCCCAGTCTAAATCAACAACCCATGCATCTATCCCTTCCCCTCACCATACTCAGGACCAAATAGGGTCAGGCCTGATGGTGGGTCAGGGTTGGATTTTTCAGTCTCTGAGTGAAGGCTGGGCCGGGTCAGGCCTGGGCCTAACTATGGGGACTAAAGGTTGGGCTGGGGTTTTAAAAAGCCCATCCCAACCCGACCTTGTTGCAGCCCTAATTCTCACAAAATAGCATTTTGGTCATTTAAAAAATAAAAAACAGTCCAAGTTTTTTTTGGGTAGGAAAAACAGTCCTAGTTAAGAAGAGAGATTCGAGAGAGTAATTTAAAATATCTATTTCATTGTTATCGGGAATATCTCCACTCCAACTAACTCACAGCCGTTCAGATAGAATATTCTCACAAATTGGATTCCATCAGAACAGTTGTGAGTCATTCACGTATGCTCACGTACGTGAAGATTCCTCGTTCACAAAACAAAATGTGATATCTACAATTGGTAATCTCCAATATTTTACAATTATAAAAGATCAGCAGTTTAATTCTCCTTGAGCCTACACGCAGAGGCCTGATCCCGAACTAGGCTATGCGTGCATTGACACTTCTGCATCCAAATTCACCCTCAGCGACTCAACTTTCGAATTCAGAGTTTGCTCTAAAATTGATTAGATTATCAGAATAAGGGTCCCACTTCCAACATGCCAAATTCATCCTCAGCGATTCAGCTTTCGAGTTCAGAGTTTGCTCTAAAATTGATTAGATTATCAGAATAAGGGTCCCACTTCCAACATGCCAAATTCATCCTCAGCAATTCAACTTCCAAGTTCATAGTTTGCTCTAAAATTGATTAGATTATCAGAATAAGGGTCCCACTTTGAACATGCATGCATTCTGAAAATCACCAATGTTCGGGGCCTTCTAAAACGGATCCACATCCTCTACTTTCAAAAGTCTTACTTCCATCCTACTTCTGTGAGCTTATGATGCGCCACCTGGCCTAACATGCATCCAACGGTTGAGATTAAAAAAATTCAAAATATCTTGAAAACCACATGAGATGGTTGTTTGAACCACCTTGAACCCCAAACCAAACCCACCCTACTGGTTCTCAAACACATCAAACCAAAACAAAAATCCAAACCCTAACCCAATCCATTTCACTTTATGAGAAATCCAAACCCAAACTTCTTGTCGATCTGTTCAGTTGGCAGTGGCAGCCATGGCGTCTGCAGGTTTGGTTAAGCTGAACGCCTCATCCTCGCAGTGGATGGACTGGGTGGGTTCTCAAACACATCAAACCAAAACAAAAATCCAAACCCTAACCCAATCCATTTCACTTTATGAGAAATCCAAATCCAAACTTCTTGTCGATCTGTTCAGTTGGCAGTGGCAGCCATGGCATCTGTAGGTTTGGTTAAGCTGAACACTCGTCCTTGCAGTGGATGGACAAAAAGGATACACCGGTAGGAATTTAAGACTTATGCTGCCATAAAACTATATGCAGCCCAAATTTCACCCTAATCAATCCTAATAATGTCCTCTCTTCTCTCTTCCTCACCCCGCCGTTCCACCCCTTCATCTCTAACTACGGATTTCCCCTTCCTCTCTCACTCCTTTCCTCTCTCCAGCCTCACCTCGCTGTGGAAAAATATGGTTACCTTAAAATGCAGGAAAGGAGCTTGATTGGTTACAGAGCAAGGATTCTCTCGTGCACACACAGTAGAACAGAGGACAAAATAAGAAAGAAAGAAAGAGCGAGAGACGGACAGAAGCTCTCAATGGATTGAAGTAAGACTTCTGGAAAAGGCACTACATAACGAAATCCTGACAGGCGACGACATCTTTTAATGGGAAAAATCCCAGTTCTAAGAAGTCTCTCAATGATATCCCTGCGTTTTTATGTCATCATCATCTGGTCAAGAGATAGAACAAAAATAAGTACAGCTTGTTCTTCTGTTTCGGCAAAACACAGATGATGGAATGAATCAAGTGGATTGCCAAATCTTCAATCTTTTGAACTTTAATGATCAATAACATGGCCAAATAAATTCAAACCAAGTTAAAAAGTTCAGGATTTTCTCCCATCATGGAAAAAGAACTCAAGTAGATAACAAATTAAGAATGAGATTTGAGGGTCGAAACACAACAACAATTAAATGCTGGTTTAAGAGAATGTGATGCACAAGGCATTGAAAGAGAACTTTTTCGCTTCGTTGGATTTTTCCTTTTTAAGTCTTCCTTCGATGTTCATCACAGCTAAATACTTTTTATTGGAAAGGGAACTTTTTCGATTCGTTGGATGCAAATGAAAACTCTGTGATCTCGAGCTCTGGATTTAAGAGTAATGCATCTACTGGGTTGAGCGAGATCTATTAATCTAGGCCTTGTTGCTTGGGTGCTACTTCTTTGGTTGTGTTGTTGAGTTTGGATTTCATGTCGTCTCCCCGAGAACTACTCCGACAGCAGGGTTCTTCTTCAACGGAGGTTTGAGGCGGGAAGAAGAACCCTGTTTATACCTTCGAACCTTACCTCTAAAAACCTGTTTGATGATCCCACTCCCAGTCTTAGGGATCTCCTCCGATTTATTTCTTCTAAGTTTTTCCTTCAAGCACCCATTTGGAATGATCCTCTTCGGTACTGCCGTAGTCGATGATTGCTCCGGCGATATCTGCGTCTTTGTGGGATTCTGAAACTCTAGATGAGAGAGGTTTGGGTTTAGTTTGAGTGAAAAGGGTTAGGGTTGATGAGCCGAACCGGTTAGGTGAGTTTGGTTTGAAGTTCAAGGTGGTTCAAACAACCATCTCATGTGGTTTTCAAAATATTTTGAATTTTTTAAATCTCAACCGTTGGATGCATGTCAGGCCAGGTGGCGCATCATAAGCTCACGGAAGTAGGATGGAAGTAAGACTTTCGGAAGTAGAGGATGTGGATCCCTTCTAAAACCCCATGTCTGAAGAAAATTGGTTTTTCCCAAAGCAAAGCAACACAACCCATATTCAAAGAAACATAGTTTTACCCACGTTTTAGAATTTACAGAGAGACACTCGCCCTTGTGGAATCAATATAGCAATCAACTCCAACTCCAACTATCCATCCAATGGCGGGGAGGAATTGGACACGCATCTCATATTGGATGAATGAAGAAAAGGAAAAAATTTACAAGGGAGAAGGTAGTTGGGAATGCCATCAACTTTTTGTAAGTGAGCGGCTCATTTCGTGCCATTTTGGAAGCTGTAGACAAGTAAGTGTACTTTCTTTTAGTTTTTGTGTCACTTAATTTCAATATTTTGGTGATTTTTAATCTTTTTTCTACTGAGAAAATGTCATTGCTGCCCTCCATGGAGTAGTGGTGTTGTGTACAGTTACATTATGTGACGGATGAGTTTTATGTAAAACCTTTTGAACCATATTTCCCTTTGGCTCCATTTGGTTGCAAGGGGAATTAAAGGGAAGGGAAGTGAAATTTTCATACTTAAAAAAGGAACTTTTTTTAATCATCACCCCATGTGACACCATGTGATAATATATCTAACTCCAAATCAGTCCATATATATTTGGTTATTAAATTTCATTTTACTTTGCATCCATTTCCCTTTGGTTTAAAATGTAAAATAAATATTACATGTAAAATGTATCTTTACTAAATATGGTAAGAAATTTAAGTAGTTTATACAATCACATGGGATAATGCTTACAAAAGTTTCTTTTCTAGGTTTGAAAATTTTCCCTTCCCTTCCCTTTAATTCCCCTTGTAAAGAAGATGGGTAAAAGAAGATGATGATTTGGGGACGATGAGGGCATTTTGGGATTTTTAGGAACAAGTATTTAGGGGTAAAATAGTCTTTTCAAATTAGGTTAGGGTAATACATAAATGAGGGCAATTAGGTCTTTTTATTTATAAAAATAAAACAAAGGGTAAAATGGTCATTTTCAATTAGTTTAGGGCAATAAAAAAGTGAGGGTAATAAAGTCTTTTTAGATTTAAGAAAATGGAGCAAAGGGTAAAATGGTCAAAATTTTGGCATCTAACTGTGGTATTTAACGGATTGGACCTATCTGGTATTTGGGTTGTAAAGCCGGGGTGGTACGTGGAATATTGAGCCGCTTAGGGGGGTACGAGGAATATTGGGTGCATTATAGGGGGGTACGTGTACTTTACCCTATTTAATATGGTCAAACTGTAATTTGCACTAGTAAATTTTCTTAAATAAATAATGGATGTTCTCAGGAAGGTGGGGGAAAGCTAAACTAAATCGATTCAAAGATGCACAACCCTCGAAAAACTTGATCTGAATAAGTTTCACAAGCAGATGAAGCGGGCCTTTCGACTCTCGTTTGGGCGTCGGCACTCCAGCATATAGTTCGTTCGCGGTTATTGGTTGTTTGTCAGGAAGGGAAAGACTAATGGCCATGCCCAGTGTCAACGGAATGAAAATGTTCTAAACGTTGCACCCAGACACATGGGGGTGTGGGCAAAATGACCATCCCGCACCCTTGAATGGTGGAAATGCCACTCCCATGTGTTGGGCGCAGCCTGCATTGCCGCACAAAGAACATCCTTAAATAAAATAGATAATGGCAATTTGATCAATATTTTTTCGGAGAAAGAATGCAACTCGGTCGTGTGTTGTGGCATGTACCTAAGCCGAGACACAGCTGGGCACAAAATGACCACCCCACCCCCATGGAAAGGTAGGGGTGTGCTAGTCATTTTGCACCTAATTGTGTTTGGGCATAGGTACACGCCACAACACATGACCGGGTGGCATTCCTTTTCCCTTTTTTTTTTTTTTTTTTTTTTCTGATAAATCAATTCAAAAAATATTGGAAAGTGTAAAACTAGATAATGGAACACATTGAACCTAGGTATGTCAATTCTAGGCCCAACTACTAAAACCCAAAATCGGCCCGACCCATTTATTAAACGTGTTGGGCTAAAGCCCAACGTAACTAACATTCGATTGTTCTCCTACCCAACCGGTAAAAAATTGGGGCAATTACTATCACTACCCTACACTTACCCTATATTTACTAAAACTACCCTACCTTAAACTTCTTTTCTATTACTACCGTGCTTTTAAACTTTTACATCTCCTTCTACCCTGATGTTTTTAAAAACCTAGATTGCCCTTCCTTTTCACCTACTAACCTGTTAATCTATTTAACCTCCCATTCATCTTCTACTTTTTGCCTTTTTTGTCATTAAAATAGTGAAAAATGAAAGCACCCATCCACTTCTCTCTCTTCCGTTTTTAACTTCATTCGTTTTTTTTTTTCCTTCAATTTTTTCTATTTAATTAATTTTTTATTCAACATTTCATCCTCATCGTTCTTCTTCGAAGTTCGAACAGATCATGGTTCTAAGTATCGGTATCGTATCGGGCGGTACGTATTGGTTTTGCTAGTCATCGATACTGATACCATGCCGATATCATATCATGGTAGCACAATATGGACAAGGGGTAAAATGGTTGGAAAACTCATTTTTTAAGGAGATCCAGGGGTAATTTTGCTCAATACAACCGATCTAGACCAATATCATATCGGTAGCACGGTATGGACATGGGGCAAAATGGTCAAAAAACTCATTTTTTAAAGGAGATTCAAGGATAATTTTGCCCGATGCAGCCGATCCAGGTCGATACCATATCGGTATCGTATCGGTTTTGCAGGTTATTGATACCCGTTCCAATACTGTGCGTCGACTCTCTTCAAAGCACCCCACTTCTTCTCTCTCTTCCTGTTTTTATTTAATTTACTTTTTATTATTTTTGAAGAGAGTCGATTAGTTCCATGGTTTTAGTGCACGGTATTAGAACGAGTATCGATAACTTGCAAAACCGATACCATACCGATACGGTATCTGCCTGGATTGGCTGTGTCAGGCAAAATTACCCTGGAATCTCCTTAAAATGAGTTTTCTGACCATTTTACCCCCTGTTTGTACCATGCTACCAATACGGTATCATTGCGGTATTGGTATCGGTGACTAGCAACATCGATACGTATTGCCTGATACCGGCGATACGATATCGATACTTGGAACCATGAACTATTCAAAGAAGAACAATGAGAATGAAATGTTGAATAAAAAATGAATTAAATAGAAAATTTGAAGAAAAATCAGAAAAAAAAAAAAATTTGAATGGAGTAAAAAACGGGAGAGAAAAAAAGTGGGCTGGTGCTTTCATTTTTTACTATTTTAATGATAAAAAAAAGGTAAAAAGTAGAAGATGAAATGGTAGGCTAAATAGATTTTTTGTTTTTTGGTAAAGGCAGGTCAAATAGATTAACAGAGTACTAGGTGAACAACAAGGGCAATCTGGGTATTTAAAAACATGAGGGTAGAAGGAAATGTAAAAGTTTAAAAGCAAGGTAGTATCAGAAAAGAAGTTTAAGGTATGGTAGTTTTAATAAATATAGGCTAAGTGTAGGGTAGTGATAGTATTTGCCTCTAAAAAATATCACTTACAGTAAGTCTCGCAAAAGATTTCTTAAAGAGCATTAACCCCTATAATTTCACAAGAATATTTCGACCTATTTTGATTTTGTGCATCATTATAATTAGGCATAGAAGCGAGAGCATTATGAGATTAAACGTAAAATATTATAGTGAAAATTAAACCCCCTAAGTTCCAAGAGGCCATGGAATTTGCTTCCAAATTATGCTTCCTAAGCACAAACAAATTTTGTGTGTGGCTTGAGAGAGAGAGAGAGAGAAATGTTTTACATGTACCAATAGCAACTCCAATCTTTAAAACATTATTTACAGTCTTGCGGTCTTGCCTCTCCAATATCGCCTCCCCCCTTTCTTTTAATCCCGTAAAAGACTGTTCAAGTGTTCAGACTTCAAATTAGCTACTTGTATCCTATCGCCGGAGCTGGTACGCGCTATTGCCGGTGCTGGCGCCGGAGCTTGGAATTTTATTCCTGAATGTTCTCCATATTCATACCCCATCATTCTCATTGGCCTCGTTCTACCATTTTGTTCACCTGAAAAACAAGAAATTCCATGTTCGTCAGTGACTTCTTACAACAACAGAAACTAATTCTCTCTGTTTATTATCCTTACCTTTGGGATCCAAACCAGGCTTTGCAGATGCAGATAAGATAATAAGAGTTGGGGTGATGATGGTAAGCAAAGCCCAGAAGAAGAATATCAAAACGAAGGCTCTCCCAGACATTTGTAAGCATAGAGCTTGGAACAGTAATAACAATATATGCTTGGCCAAGGTTTTTCTAGCTAGAGAAAGGAGGAGAAGCTAGCAGGCCATGTTTTGACAACCATGATTTAGAAAAATCATAACAAACCACTTTCTTAGTAGGAAAAATCTTCTAGCAATCTGAATCACAAGAAAAACAAACAAGAAGGTTTCTTAGTAGTTGAAGGGTGGTTGTACCCATTCTTCCATTTTGATTTATAAGATTAATTTTTGTTAATTTCTTGTATCCTTCATTGGTAGTATCAATAAATCAAATTAATTACTACTTAATCTATTCAATTAGTAGTACTATTTAATATGATAATCATTGAATTAATGTGTGGGCACGGAAGGGATATTTGGTACTACCCAGCCACCAAATTTGATTCCATGGGAAATAGCTTGAATACTGATATGGAGTCAAGGATTAGCTGCCAAGAGATTTGTCTCATGGATGCCAGTTCCAATGGACGACCATTTACTTTTTGTTTTTTTTTTTGCTGCGCGGTGTTCAGTCAAAAATTGTCGGGCAGCAACCATGTTCCCACTGCCCCAATTGTTGGCGCCGATTTGGAATTCAAAAGGGTATTTTGGAAAATACCAAAACCCAAGGGGAAAGGGAATATTTCAAGTTTACACTTAAGATTGAGGGCAGTAGGAACATGGTTGAAGCCAATTTTTTCCGAAAAAGACCCCTTGCCCCTCCTGTCCCACGCTCTCCATTGGTGCATACCCACAAATTAGTGATGTGCCCATCCTCGAATACCCTTTTATATAAACACACTTAGACATAAGAGCGTGTAAAATTACCATACCACCTCACCTTATAAAATAAAATAAAAAAAAAATTATTCATGTATATGCCTCGTGCGCTCTCATTGGCCTTCATTCTAGATCTCCTCCTGCCCTTATTTTTATAAGAAAATGGATGAACGGGCATTTCAAACATTAGTTGACACCAGCTCATTGCATACAAGAATGCGTTGGTCTTCTTCGCAAGCATGGCCAGTTACCTGGACTCCACTGCTCAACCCTTGTTTGTTTGAAGGGAGCATGGAATAGGAAAATCTGACAAATGAGTCTCATAAGTGTTGGTGGGGTACGTGAAAAAACAGGAATGAGAATTGAGAAGAAACATAGCCTTTTTTTAACATTCCATAAACAATGCTAATATTTGACTAATTCTATGGGGAGAGGGAAAGGGAGTATTTAGGACACAGTTTTAGGTATCCATTTGGTATCGGCTTTTCCGTATCATTGATATAAGTCACTGATACGGTACAAATACAGGGTAAAAATGTGAAAAAAGTATGGTATCGGTATTTTTTAGGGCAAAACCATGGTTTTAGGTGTCAATGTCAGACCGATATGTATCAAAGTTGTATTAAAATTGATATCAATATAAATATCGGTTCATATCGGTTATATTGAATGGTTTTGTCATAGTGGTTCATAACAATATCGGTATCTGTTTGTATCGATTCATATCATATTGTATTGTATCGATCCGTATTGGCCATATCGAACCGATACATATCTCCAGTCCATACGGCCATACCGGTATCAATACAGATTTATCAGTCCGTATTGACCCATATCAGCCATATTGGTATCGATTACGGTCTACATTGATGTCGACGAAATGTGAGGGACTGAGGGTAGGTGGATGTCGCAACGCCAATTAACTCACTTCAAGCGAAGAATATAGGAGCTACGGTCGTCAGTTCAATCCGCATCATGGTTAGTGATCTCGGTATCGGCTGGATCGGATCGCCGATACGGATCGGGGTGGCCCAAACTCGCGCAAATATGATACTTTTATCCCTGTTTTCTTATAAATAAAAAAAACTAAATTTTTTACATTTTTATCCCTGTCCGTATAGCTGGATCGGATCGGTATCGGGATCGGTCTTGGCCAATACCGATCTAATCCCGGCAAAATCGACCGATCCGATCCGATACCTCAAACCATGATCCGCATTCATCAATCCAACCCTACAACCCTCCACTAATGAGTCAGCGTATAGCAACCAATTGGATTGCACATATGGTTTTGATCGAAGAGTCTGCAATGGTATATCCTCAAAGAAACATATTGGTTATCATAAAAAATTGTTACAACTATTAAATGTATATATGCTGGTAAAAACTGATTTTACCAACATAGTATACAAGTCTTGATTGATACAAACAGACTTTACTAACATAATATATAAATCTTGATTGATATTTTCTAATTCCTTTTAAGATTTTTGACATAACTCTCAAAACCGACTCAAATGCACCTTGAACCCTACCAACATGAGAATCACAATCCAAGGATAATGATCGTTGATAGGCTATGGTCTTTGAAGAGGGAAACAGATCACAGAAAAATTATGGATGAGGGTTTCGGTGAGTAAACAAACAAGGCTGCGATTAAGGAAACTAATGGGTGGACTATTTTGTATTACAAATTTTTGGGAAATTTGAAAAGCATCTTCGTTCTTTTTTTTTTCTATTTTTTTGGGTAAATAAAAGTATCTTCATTCAAGTTCAAAAATAAATGAATACTGGATTACAAGGGGTAAACTCTAAGCATTGCCCCTGCCCTCTTTTAACAACTAGATTGTTCTATAAAAGGTTTGCACCAGTTGCTCTATCATCCTCTCAGGATGGATGATTATGACATCTTCCAGATTGCAATGGGGTAAACCAAATTGCCGAAGCACACAAGTAGTCACGTAGAAACTGGTGTGAGTCAGTCCCATCAGTTACTCGGACTTTATAGGATCAGACGCTCTACTAGCCACCAATGAACCCTCCACCTGATGTTGTTGCTAGTAATGCCCTGCAAGCGTTGAGTCCAGTTCAAGATACGGTAATAATCTTCAGGTGGTTGCCGCTTTGTATAATGGATTGCTTTGAACTTTTGACATTCCAAGGGCTTCACCAGGCCAGTCGAAGCCAGACTTGTAAGAGGCCAGAGCACCAATTAAAGTTGTCTAGATGGATGTCAAACTTGTACGAGACCAGGGCACCCATTAAAGTTGTCTAGATGGATATGACACTGATTTTTTCGCCAAATCCAAACCTCTGAAATTTTTGGCCAATACAGTAAAGATAATGTCACGCGATCTTGTCTCAACTGGTTGATGACATCTTGAAACTTCTTCGCTTGAGAAGAGTTTCGAAATGTCGACCCAATCACTCAGCATAAAATCGGTCATCCATCCAAAAAACTCCATCGTGATTAGGGATGTAAATGAATAGCCAAAATCCGTTTCCGTATCCGTTTAGCACTATCCGAATTTGTGCGAAAGCTAAACGGATAGGCTATAGCTATCCGAAAAACTATATGTACAAGTAAATGGATAAAATATCCGATCCGTATCTGTGTCCGTATCCGTTTAACACTATCCGAATCCGTCCAAAAACTAATCAGATGCGGATGCGCATATAGCACTATCCAAGCCGAATCCGATCCGTTTACATCCCTAATTGTGCTCTAGATTGACAATGGGACGGTAGACGGCAAGCTCTAAATTCCTCATTTGCAAATCTCAACTATATCGAAGCAGAAAACGTGACCTTCTGGATCCCAGTATTATACTACTGCATTGAGAGATTCGCACAAAACCATGAGACTCTGCGATCAAAGAAATTATGAGTGAACAATTTTATTTGGAGATGCGCCAGTCTTCCATGCCCTAAATATGTTTTCCGATCCCACCCAAGCCCCCATTTGCAGCATTTCTTCATTGAAGACACAGTGACCAAAAAAACCCTCCTCCTCAATAGGAAACTTAAAGAGGGACTTTGTCGAGAGGCTGCACTGTAGCATAGGCATTACAACCAAATACGAAGAACTTCTCACCCAAATCTCATTAATAGCAAAAGAAAAGCTCCTACAGAAGTAGCAACAGCAAGTGAAAGATGCTTATTTACCTTTTTCGTGGCAAAGATAAGATCCACCGGACAACAAACTACAAATCCACAAACATAATTACATGAAGAAGCTAGATAGATAGAGAAATCAGAAAGAGATAAAGACAGAGGTAGAAACAAAGGTAGAAACTAGTTGCTAGAGAGAGAACCGTTTTGGTAAAGATGAAGAGAGTGATCTGAAGAGATTTACGAAGGGTGGGTTTGGGGATAAGAGATAACATCGTGAGAAAAAGGAGAATAGAAACATCGACGGTTGGGGATCGCCAAAATGGCTTACAATCGGAGCGTCATTGTTTAATGGTAAGAGGTTCACACAGATTGCCGGATCTGGCTCCTGTCCTGCAGTTTCTCATTTAAAGAATATAAACAAACAATTGAGGATTGGGCATAGTCTTTATATATCCTACTCGCTAATTACAAAGGCATATGGTCTAAGCAAATATTCTTAGATTATATTGTGGCAACCCTCCAAGGCGATATGTTGCATTGACTTAAAGGTTGAGAACAACTTAAAATGGGTAAGACGGAGAAAGCTTCTTTGATAGCATAATTCAATGATTTAGAAGGTAATTTTTAAAAAATATATAGAAATTCTTAAAGAAAAATTCATTGGAGAAGCCAATGATGACATTCTTCAAGAAGATGTGAATTACATTATCTCAAAACTTGAATTATGTAATATTTGACAATTTGAAAATTTTTCTAAACTTCTCCAGACTAGTTGAAATCAAGGTTTTTTGATATAACAATTTTTCATAAACTCCCAAACCTATGAGATGAATTATGTATAAAATATATATATATATATATATATACTTTAGGATTCAGAATTAACTTTGTCATGAGAATGATAGCAGATTGATGTCTTGAGATAAAGCTAAAAAAAAAAAAAAACAAAAAGTTAAAAAATTAATAGCACAACCTATGGTCAAAGATGTATGATAAAATCCTTAAAAAATTGGAAAATTGGGTGTAATATTCTTAAAAACATGTCATAGCCAATAGAAAGCGTTGTAAATGAAAAACATGGAAGAAAATAAAATTTTCAAAAAATAAGAAATATATTAGTGAATCTTTCGATTTGCAAGCCCACCTTCCCTTTTTCAGTTTGCAAACCGCATCCTAAGAAATATAGTAAATCTTTCACTCCAAATCGTAATCAGACCAAATAAAATTAGAAAACATAGATTCCAACTTATGCATCACCTTCTTAGAGAGTCCAAGATCCCTAACCAGTAGATATAGGCTCATTGCATAACCAAATTAATGAGCTACAATCTCCTTGCATAAGATAAAAAAGCAGGATTTACATCCTTTAAGATTTTCTTAACAAGCTCAAATAGAGGGGGGCAGTCTTGCACCTTCAGCTTTCCTGAAAATAAGGGGGACACCAAGGTACTTGATTGGGAGAACGAGTTATTGGAGCCCAATCAAGCTCAGAAGAGGATGTCTACACTTGTAGCCACAACCCTAGAATAGTTGAAGATTTTGATTTGTTCAAGTGAAGACATGAGTACAAGGAGAAAACTCCCAGTACTTCCATAAGAGCCTCAATTTAAAATCGAAAAAGGAATGCACCCTAATCAGGGTACTTAATTAGTTAAATACTAAAAATAAGGAGGGGAGAGAAAAATACCCGTTTTGGCCAAAAGGGCTCACAGACTTGGTTCTCAAGAGTTCTGATGCTCCTGCGACTCCTACGATGATCACGGATGAATTACAACTCTCAAGCGTATTTTGGATATTTGTCTATTTTTTGGGTTTTTCTAGGGTTTTTGGATTCTTAGAGATTTTTCAGAGGATTTCCTTGGGACTGTCCAAAATCTTTGAATTGTGAACGTTGTTTTTGAAAATGAGTTGCAGGCCGCTATTTGTAGTTTTTTAGGGGAAGGCATTTTGGTCATTTCACAAAAGTTGGCAACACTAGGAGGGTCTTGACGGCACCACCAGGCCTCCCTTGGTGGTCTCACCAAAAATCTTGTCATGCGGCAAGGTTTGGTTGGCCTAGAAAATCCTGATTTATTGGAAAAGTTTGCTATATTGGCTAATTTTTGGACATTGATTTTTGAAGATTTGATCATTGGATTTTGGCGATCTATATATCATCGAAAAATTATTCATAATTACTATCCAATAATACGAAAATCGACCACAAATTCTTCCAAGAACATAGTCAAAACTATACTCAAAATAAAAAACCCACAAAACATAGGATTATTATCCTCTCCAATTTCTAAATTGTGGCAATACAGTAGTGCTATTTTACCACAAAAAAAATGAAGAAGGTATGGTGGTGCTAGGTGGAGATGTTGACACCTGGCAGCTGTCGCATCCAACAGCCCTAGCTCATTGATATGGACGGTTAGATGCGGACATCTTCGCCTAGAACTGCCGCACTGCCACACTTTAAGGAATTGGAGAGGATAATTTTCCCAAAAGATATACGACGAAATAATGACAAAATAGTGTTGTCTTTGCACCAAAGCTAGATTCAGGCTTAACATGATAAAAGGGTTAAATGCGCATACCCCCCTGTAATGCACCCAATATTCCTTGTACCCCCCTAAGTTTTTGATAAGTCCACGTATCACCCCTCAATATTCCACGTACCACCCCTACTTTACCCCCCTAATGCCATTTAAGTCCACACAAGGTATTAAATCCTAAAAGGTGACCAAATTACCCTTTCTTCTATCTTTTCTAAAATTTGAAAAGACCTAATTGCCCTGACCTATTTACTAAAATTTTGAAAAGACCAAAATGCCCTCATCTTCCCCAAATCATCATCTTCTTTTACATACCCACCACCACCACCACCCACCGTGAAGCCCCACCTCAGTGTCTCTCCTCCCCTCCTCTACTTCCTCATCACTCCAAGTTGCAGCATCTCTGTAAACAAATCCTCCCTCTCCGATTTATCGAAAACCTCAACTTTGAAGCGTTACCATGACTTGCAGACGCTGTTGAGTGGAGCAATGACGAACCAGTACACTTGTCTTGATGGGTTAGCTTACAGCAACGGGAAAGTGAGGAAGAAAATTGAGAAGAGATTGTACCGTATCAGTCGTTTGGTTAGTAATTCCTTAGCGATGCTCAAGAAATTGAATATCGCCAACATCTCTTCCACTTCCAAGAGTAAAGAGGCATTTTCATTGATTTCACTAAAAATACCTAGCTAACCCACTCACTCTACCCGATTTCCAAAACCCACTCCCAAACCTGATTATTGAAACAGAGACCCTATTTTGAAGATGGGATGTTGTTGAGAGAGTTCGAATATTTTACCCTAAATGTTCAATCCCCCACATTAAATTACATTGAAGCTTGAAACCAATCTTTAAAACCAAGCTTGTTACCCGTCCTGAGGCTCATCATATGCTTCATTCTATCTTTAATTTCTCCATTTTCTACTGGAGAAGAAGATAGTGTTTGGACTCAGGAGATCTATTGGAACAGTGTGTTTGTTGCCGGAAATCAATACAGAGACATAGAAAATGAGAGGAAAACCAATTTCAGGGAAAGCCATATTGGCTCTTTGCATTGTGAGCTTTCTTGTAGGATCACTGTTTGCAAAGAGGAAGTGGAATCATGTGCAAGGATCGAAGGTTGTTGCAGACATCGATCAACGAACGAAATATGATTTGGTTGTGGCTAAAGATGGGAGTGGGAACTTCACTACAATCAGCGATGCTTTGGCTGTGGCTCCCAACTCAACGAGAGGTGGAGGAAGTAGAGGAGGGGAGGAGAGATAGTGAGGTGGGGCTTCACAGTGGGATGGTGATGGTGTTAATGGTGGGTGGTGGTGGTGGTGGTGGTGGTGGCGGTGGTGATGGTGGTGGGTATGTAAAAGAAGATGATTTGGGGAAGATGAGAGCATTTTGATTTTTTCAAATTTTAGCAAATAGGTCAGGGTAATTAGGTCTTTTCAAATTTTAGAATAAATAGAAGAAATGGTTGTTTGGTCATCTTTTAGCAATTAATATCTGGTGTGGACTTAAATGGCATTAGGGAGATAAAGCAGGGGTGGTACGTGAAATATTGAGGGGTGATACGTGGACTTATCAGAAGCTTAGGGGTACGAGGAATATAGGGTGCATTATAGAGGTACGCGTATTTAACTCCTTGATAAAACAGATTTATCCGAAAAGGTTTTGGCCATCCAAGTGACCTAGGGGTAAAGCAGTCTTTTACCCATACCCTCTTTTTTTGTTTTTGCCATACTCGAACTTATTATGATCTTTGCACCCGAGTTCGATTCCTGGACCCTGATGCCCGTACTCGTCTCTGCAGGGAACCCTTTCCCTTCCCTCGTCTTTCTTTGCTTGGCACATCCCTGCGCTGTCACCCTCCTGAGTTCTGGTTCGCCGGTCGCCCTCGCCGCTATTTGTTGTCTTCGCCAGACTCTCCCTTGTTGGAAACCCTTTCTCTGTGTCTCCCTGAATTCGGGTAATGCTCTTTTTGTTTGTTTCCCGTTTTTTTCGAAAGGATAAAAACGGACATTTGAATTACACAATTACCCCCGTATTTAAATCTCTCTTTCCCCTATTTCACTCAAGTCTTTCCGTCTTCTATCCCTCTTCATCTTCGAGCCCTTGAGTCTGAGAAAGTGAGAAGAGAACCTGTGAACGAGTTGGAGGCTCGGAGCGAACAGAGCTGCGAGAGTTCGTTCGAGTCTTCGAAGCCGCGTGCCTTGCAGTAGCAACACAGACGAGGTAAACACTCTCTCCTTCTCTCTCTGCTAGCTTGTGGAAACACGACCAAGTTCCAACTTCCATCCCCTGTTGCTTGCGAATAAGAGCGACCGACATTTAGCACTTCACTCTTCGTTGTCCAGCTCTTGTTTGAGCTCTGGAGAAGAGGGTTTCTACCAGACACCCTGAACTTCGAAGTCTGAACCTGTGTTGGTTTTTGGATTGACGACAGTGCCAAGGAGCTGCCGAGTCAGGCACTAAATGGATTGTTGCGTATTTGAAATTTTGAATTTTGCCCTAATTTTTAATCCTTTGAACATTGGCATAGCATTGATGCATCACTGTGGTTTCATTATCCTTTGTGGTGTATGAGACTGAACATTGGCATAGCATTACTATGGTTCCCACAGAAGAGCGATGCATATCCCCAGCCCTTGCAAGAATGGAGGATCGAATGGATTTAATCTTATTAAACAGAAGTTGTTATGGGCCTCCCAAATGGCTGGGCATATTGGTGATAAATCAACTCTTGAATCATTCTATTCATTTCGAGTTCTGACAACCGAGGAAGAAGCAAACCCAAATAGCTCAAACAAACTCACAATTTAATAAAGATATTACTCATTGTTTCCTATCAGACTAGAAACTGGACAAGTACCATCCATCCCATTAATAGAATTTAGGGATGATCTCCCCAGAGTTGCTCCCATCATGCTTTATCAATCAAATACCCATCCAAACAAAAAAGTTGTTTAGATTGTTAGGATCATTGAAGATGATCCGAATTTTGGATGTAGATCCAAATGGTGTCCAAATGTTTGGAAATGTTGTTTAAACTACAGTAGAATAACGAAGAGTGTAAGGAGTAGTTGTTTGCTTCAACCCAAAAACCAAACTTTTTTTTTTGTGATTCGGTTGAACTTTTATTGATCATAGAAAGTTTTGTTTTATCTAGCTTTCAAAGTGAACCTATGATAGAATTTAAACTACAAACAGGGTAGGGCTTTCAGGCATTGGATTATATGGTGATTATGAAACTTACGACTAACATGCATTCATCTGGTCATTTTCAGATTTGGAGATTAGAGTAAACAACATTATCTGGATAATTAGTGTTTTTTTGTCCTATTCTGTTGATACATTCAGTTATTAATCCAATTTACAATTCTCCATCAACCATATTGGTTTAATTTGATTAATAAGGATAAGGTTAAAAATATGATCACCCACAAGGCCACCACGTTCCCTCACCCAAAAATTAGAATAGCATACTCTCAAATAATTCTCCAATTTATGTGTATATTTCCGTTTTTTTAGTCCAGTACATGAAAAATCTAAACGTTTAAAACGCATGCCGTCTGTTTTCGTTTCTTGTTTCTTTGTTTGTTTGTTTTTTTTCTTTCTTTCTCTGTTCTCAAAATGTTTGACCTTTTTTATCCCGCCCTTTTTTAGCCGTTTAAAACACGCCATCCCAAACAATTTTTTTTTGCCATTCCTGTTTTAACTAACTATACTTGCGGGTGCGCACGTATGTGCTTTGTTTGTATGCTATTGTAGTAGGCTTGATGTTTTTGGTAGTGGAATAAAGACTTACTTTTTATCAAGCTGTCATTTTCCCTCTTTGGTGTCCCGATGCTCTACTGAAAATGTTAGTCTCTCCCTTATCTATTTCATTTTATTTCAATTACATATCCTGTGAACTGTTTCCCTATGTGCATCCAGTAGGTAACCATAAATGAAAATATTCAATAAATCATAAAATTAAAGAAAGTAAAAAAGTTGTTCAACTTATGGTTTTGAGCCTACCTTGCGCTCAATGGGGCATCAGAAAATACTTACTGCATTGAATTGTGACAGTTCTTTCCTGGGTCACGGCTATACAAGTGACTTAAATTCAGTCAGATATATATGTTATGCATGATAATATGCTGTTCAAATCTTTTTTACTTAGATCTCTCTCATCTACACTGTATTTAGATAAAAAAGATTCTTGTTCTGATTTCTTTCTCCATTTATTGTGATTATATTTAATATCTTGTTCTTTAGTGGGGCCTTTTTTGGTAAGTTTTGAGGTACATATTCATCTGCTTATCAAGGTTTTAGATTACGGTTCCGATTGGGATTTTTACCCTGGTTGAAATCGAAATATACCACCCAAATAGCACCGAAATTTACCACTGAACTGACTGAAATGGCACCGATACACATGGTACATTTCGATGAGAAAATCGAATCGAAACATTGAAGACCCCTCAATTCGCATGCCATTTCGTTTCGACGAGTGTCAAACTAAAATATGCCATCAAATTTCCACATTTTGGTCAAAATTTTGAACTCTGCTACTTATAGGGGTTTGCTATACAATTTTGCTTAAGTTTTTTTCCGCTATTTTCTTGTGTTTATTTTAGTTGGGAGACTTCTTTTTTTGATAAATTGTGTATTTTATATGCTATTATTGTGTTTGTTGAGTGATGTACATGCCTGCTGCATATTGATATAATGATTAATGCCCATAGTTTTGCTCCCGGATTTTCAAACAAGAAGCATATTAAACATGTATTTTCATGCACACTGTATTATTGCCTCCCACATTTTTTTATGTTGAATTTTTAAAAGTATTGATGAAATCTAGGGCCATTTAATACATGTATATATCCATACCTGTTTTTTTCCATTCCCGAACTTCCTAACTATGCTCTAAAGAACAATTCCCAAACTTCCTAACTATGCTCTAAAGAACAACAGTTGAAGACTTGAAATTGTCAGTTCTTCAACCATTTCTTTTGTACACTGCGAACAGGTAATCATATTCAAGGGTTTTCCTCATACTCTGTTTTGATGTTATTCTTTGGTTTTCTTCTGTTTTGGTGTTATTCTTTGGTTTTCTCTTCTTTTAAAGAATCCGATGTAGATTCCCACCCCCACTCTTTCTCTAGCAGCAAGAAGAACGATGAAACAATTGGGTGAAATTCATTGCTTATAGTTTTGATTCATAATTTTCGAACTCACGTGTTTATCCATCTGTTTTCTCTGTGGTCCCGTCATATCTGAATTTAGTTGAACGGTATGTTTCAGTTGAGAGTCCATGGCTAATGTCATGAAGAATGAAGAAGGTGGACAGGAAGAAGAAGAAATTAAGACCTTCGAGGAACTTGGTTTGGAACCCCGCCTGATTCGGGCACTGACAAAGAAGGGTATCACAAAACCAACTCCTATCCAGCAAGTGGCCATCCCATTGATTTTGGTCAGTTTTATTGATCACATTGTTTCATTGTATTAGCATTGCCAAGCTTCTCGTTCCACTTTTATAGCCCAAGTGTTGTAGTTTATTTGTTAAATTACTCTTTGTTTCTAAAACCCTAAGTTAGGCTATCAGTGTCAAAATGTGATGAGCCCCATTACCATGCTTTTCTAATGCTGACTTGACTAGACTTTATCTATTAGAATGGTAGGTCGAATTTTGGGTTTTAATGCTCTTTCTTGTAATTAGTATTGTTGTTATTTTCCACTGCATGATGTTGTCCAGGAAGGCAAGGATGTCGTTGCTCGGGCAAAAACTGGTTCTGGAAAGACATTTGCTTACCTCCTGCCGTTACTCCAGAAGCTCTTTTTGGATGTTGGTTCACCAAAAACTGCTCCATGTGCCTTGGTTCTTGTCCCTACCCGTGAACTGTGCCAACAGGCATGTTATACCTAGTGCTAAATGTTGGTTTCTGAAGAACTAATTATTTGCCAGCTTCGGACTTCTTATCTTTATTTATTTTTTTTTTTTAAGGTTTATTCTGAGGTACTATCTCTCATTGAGCCCTGTAGAGTTCAACTGAAAGTTGTGCAATTAACAAGCAGCATGCCCGTTTCTGACTTGGTAGGTGGATTTTCTGTGCCCAGTGTTTTAGAAATTGGAATCAGCACCGGAATTGGTCGCCGCAGATTCTGATCCAAATTGGCAGGAATCGGCTAAGAAATGGCAGGAATTGGCAAAAATGCCCTAGAAACCCCGATCTGAATCAGCCGGAATCAGGATTGGTCTCAGCCAATTCCGATCCAAATTGGCCGATTCCGCCGATTCGATCCCGATTCCTCAAACCATGTCTGTGCCTATTCAACTTTTAGAGTTAGTGGTGTTGGGAATAGGTGCTGCAAAATTATCTTGGGGCATAACATGGTCTATGTTTATTGTGTTCTTGCTCCTAGCGTGCTGCATTGTCTGGGCCACCTGATGTTCTGGTCTCCACACCAGCTTGCATTTCAACATGTATGTCAGGAGACGTTCTTCAAGCAAAGTCCCTTCAGGATTCACTTTCGATCCTTGTTCTGGACGAGGTACGGATTTTTGAAAACCTCTCTCTCTCTCTCTCTCCCATATATTTCGTGATTGGAACTTTAAGCTGAACCTGCATCAAAATACTACTCCCATTGGAGAAGTATTTATTGCAATGGGAACCATTATGCTACCGGAGTTTCTTTTCATATATTTATTGTTATAAAATTCTAAATGAGTGGTATGGAAGTTAGATCACCAAAGGGCAGATGATGCTTAGTTGTACATGTAAACAATTATTGCATTCACAGCTCTACTAACTAAAATAAAGCTTTATCCCAACTAAATGGGTCTGGCTACTCACTTGTCACCATACCTGGGTCATAGTGTAGTGCATTGTTTCCAGGGTATACCCTAGCATAAGTTTGAAGATGCGAAAATATTGGATCTTATTAATACATTTTTATCATGTGCTTTCTGATTGAAAAATGTTTTGTCTCATTGTATGACTAATTCATGCATGCAAGGATCTGACTTGCATAAGCTTTTAATTGTTTATTATGAATAAATTAATCATCATTCTGTGAGATTTATTTGCTTTGTCCTGTCTGAATATTTAACCTTGTTGCATTCACAGTTCCTGTGGGTATTTTCCCTTACCTTAGAATTCTGGTCACTTATTTTCCTTTATTGGACTAAGAAAACATTGATATGTTTCCAGGCCGACCTTCTTTTGTCATATGGCTACGAAGATGATCTAAAAGCACTTACTCCTTATATCCCTCGACGTTGTCAATCACTTCTTATGTCTGCAACCTCAAGGTTTGTTGTGTACATTTCTTTTCGAGTGTCTGTAATTAAGCTTACTAATTGTGCTATTACTTGACAACTCCCAGCAGTTTGTGTCATCTTGGGGTTCTGTGTATAACTGTATATTGTATTAATAAAAAGGGAAAATTACACCCCTCCCCTGTAATTTGCCCTAATTACAACTTCCTCCCGTGTTTCAACAATTACACTCGTACCCCCTCTGGCTGACGGTGTTAGCCTGGTGTTAGTTATAGTTTGGAAAAGACTGTTTTACCCTTAACCCTTTCCCTGCATTATCTTCCTCAATTCGCTCTCCTCAACCCTTACCCTACAGCCCCGTCCCCACCCCCTTTCCTGTAACTCCGCCCCCATCCTTGCTGCCGGCGCAACCCATCTCCCTGCCCCCAGTCATGCTGCCGGGACAGCCCATCTTCCCACCCCCACTCATGCTCTCTCTTTCTTGGCCAATCAATCCCCATATTCCCTTCTCTGATCTCTCTTGGTGAGGATTGGTGGAGACCCCTGCCGCTGGCACAACCCATCTCCCCGCTCCACTCATGCATACCACATTTGGTGTTGCTGCTTGAATCTATTAGAATTGGAGCCTTCTTGCAGTTTTCATAAACTCGCTGCAATGCACAAGCAAAATAACCATGTCAGACTCTCAAAGAACATAGGCCATTTAACAAAATCCAGATCCTGCCTCTTTGAGCTTTTAGGGCAAATGGCAATCAGAAAAGGAGGAAGGCTCACCTGAATGGTTCATCTCCGGTGTGTTTTTAACCCCACCTGTGGCATCCCTGTAGAGCACATGGCTCAGCATTTTTGACCTTTCTATGCCGAACGTGTTGGCCAGCCTCCTGTATGGTTCTTCATATGATCCAAGAACAGAGAGGTCAAGAGTCCTGCCCACATCCTCTGATTCCATGAATACCTTACAGTGGCCGGTCTCCAAACCATGCTCTGTTGTTGGCTGATCTTTATACCATGGAATCCCTCCACATAAGTTGTCCTGTATACCATGTTCCAACTATTCTCAGCAATCAGCAGGCTCCACAATTCTTCCAGACTCAACAAACAGAAACCCACTTTGTTGGTGTTTTGATGCACTATTGATAACTTTTTTGAGTCTATTAAGACCTGTTATCGGTATTCAAATCTGGATTTCTGTTTTAAAGAATCCTATCCCTAATAGGATATCTTTATAACTTACAGATCAGACCATCAGATCAGCTTATATTTTTGAGGAGTTGTTCCCCTCTACAAATCAGACCTTCGACCAAGTTTTCACTTCAATCTGAGTTTCTGATCGTCCAATATATCTCTTGAATCTGGTCCCTTCACAGCGGTTCTGGTTTTTAAACTCAGTTTTGAGAGGGTATTAGAAACCCATCAATAGGTTTGAAAGAGCTAGCTGCAAGAAAGAGGAAACTACTAAGAGCTACTGATATGATCGGAGTTCTATATTCAGGAAGTAGTTGTAGGCTTGCTAGATTGATATATACTCCATGAGCCGTCACAGGCGTGTGATGATAAAAATTCGCACTGCCAGCATGAAGACATGGGTTCAAGTTTGAGTGCTAACACTTTGAAGTTTGAAGTTTGAAGTTTGAACTTTAATGGCGTTTCTGCTTCATCTTTGACATTCCCACCTTTCTATTTTTTCCTTCTTCTTTTTTTGTTTCTTTTTGGGTTGTTCGTGGAAGATAACCAAATGATTCGTCCACCACAAAGAAACTTCAAAGGATGTTTCTCTTCAACCATACAATGGAGCTCAAGTGATGAGGCTGCCAATAACATATCCCCAGCGACTCCTCCCATGTCAATTACTGAACATCCTTTGCGCATCTGGCTCACACATTGAACATCCTTTGCGCATCACCAACCTCTGCAACTTCTCCAAGTCACTGTATGCCGCTGCAGTGTACACATAGTTCCAAAGAATGTCATCGCCTGCGATGGAAGTCGTCTCCATTGAAAGTCCACAGTTCGAACCCGTCTGGCTTTCTCAACAAGGAGGGACGGGTAGGGGAAGTGTTTGCAGTCGCAGGGATGGGGGCGGGTGGGGTTGCAGGAGGAAGAAGAGAAGGGTATTTGGGCATTAAATAAATTACCCCTTACTAACGTCACCACTTATCGGAGACGCACTAACGGACTGGGGCTGTTTGTAACACAAGATAAACTGTATGAGAGAGGTGTAATTATTGAAAACACATGGGAGGGGGATGTAATTTTCCCTAATGAAAATGATTCCATCTTGTAGCTCCTGTACAGCTGATCCCCATTATGTGCTGATGAAGCTTTACTAATATGTTCAGATTTATAGCAGTTCGGGCGTTATGCTCTCTCTCACTCTGTAATTAATAATAAATATTCCTTCGACCCCTCTCCCCTCATGGGGGGAGGGGGAATTTGAAAACCTGAATTGGTTAATTCATAACACAAAAGCAGTGTAAATAGGTTTAATAGATTTCAATCATATTGATAACTCCTATGCTCTAAAGACCTTCTTTGCCTGCTCTATATATTTACTTGGTCTGAAACAGGGGGGGGGGGGGGGGAAGTGAGAAACTGTAACATTAGGCTTCACATATATTCATGAGAGCATCTTGCAAAATTATTATTTGTATTTCCTTCTTCCAGTGCTTATGAAGGTTCATCTATGCCAAATTTTTGTCTCTTCCTTGAATGGCAGTGCTGATGTTGAGAAGTTAAAGAAGCTTGTTCTACACAATCCGTTCATTTTGACTCTGCCAGAAGTTGGAGATACTAAGGATGAGATTATCCCTAAAAATGTTCAGCAATTTTGGGTAAGATTTTCTGCCCACTTAACTAGGGAAAATTGATCTGAAAAATCCAAAGGGGTAGCTAAGTTGGCAAGAACCAACACCTCAAAATTAAGAGTTAATGAGTTCAACTCTTCTTGAGGCCTACTTATCAAAAAAAAAAAGGTGATCTGAGTAATCAAAGTTATCTTGTTCTTGTTTAATTTGGCCACCACCTAAAGCATTAAGCAGTAAAATAAATAAACAAAGCAACCTCGAGCAAGAAACACAACCATTGAAATTGTTCAGCTGTGTGCCTATGTCCGTGGTGTACTCTGGCTTCACTATTACCTCCCACTCTTACTCTCACTCCCTAAGAATAAAGGCAAAGAGAGGAGGCTACTTAAAGAGGCCCCATGGTCAAGGCCCTTTTATAAGCCTTTCCAATACATAATTATGATATGACCACGACTCCTCTATGGAATCTGTTAGTAGAGAAAGAATTCTCACACCTATTATGACAATTGACAACAAGATAAATATCACAATAATTCTGCTCTGTTTGAAGCCAACATGTAAATCTCTATTGTAGAAGCTCCTCCATCCCCTTACAAAAATATGTGGGCCTTATTAATGGCCGAGGGGGCCCCATTCACTTAGTGTAAGAAAGTGTTGGAATATGTAATCCAGAATAACGTGGGGGTATTCTGGTCCTTTTGGGGTTAGTTTATTTATTATGTTATTAGGTATAGTCGGCTATGTGGGTTTTAGTCCCACATCGCCTAGTTTAATCTATTTGTAATTACTCCTCTATTATAAATAGAGGGGTTTACCTCTCAATTAATTAATTCAAGTATTTTACAATTTCCATCTTCTCTTCTCTCTTTTCTTCTCTCTAGAGTTACTAGTTACAGGTCCTAGGTTCTCTACATGGTATCAGAGCTAGGCAACTAGTGACTGATTCCCTCCAAGATTGCCGTTTTGAGAGTCATTTTGGGTTTCCCGTTTGAAGAAGGAAACCCTAGTTCATAGAAGAAGAAGAACTAGGGTTTCGTATGGGTTTTTTATGTTGGTGATTGAAAGAGGGTTGTTCTCGATCGTATGCTGCCTCTGTTTGAGAGACATGGTCTCGCTGCCTCTGATTTGCTTCTATACCTCGGCTGCTATTAATTTCTGTTGATCGAACCAAGTTTTTTTTTGGTTTGATCAAAGAACTTTTGCTGATCGAACTACAGTCAATCATGCTCTCCTTCTTGGACTTTTGATGATTTTTTTCTGCTTGATGGTGTTTCGTTGAGTTCAGAGGTTGAAGACAATATTTCCGCCTTTGGTTATCGCCTCCTTTTTTCGAATTTGGTTTCTGGCTGGTTCACGCTGTAGTCGATTAATGTTGGAGCTTTTCTATTATTGAAACCCTTTTTTGTTTGATTTTGGATGGTTCATTGGTTCTTCAATTATTGCTGTTGCTGCTCTTTGGTTTTGGCCTGAGATTCTAATTGAGGGCAATACCCCACATAGGCGATCCTAATCCAAGGGTTTCATCTCCCAAACCAACCTCTGTTTTGAAGATTAAGTCGAAACGTGACTGCTTCCCTGTTCTACCGCCGATCTGATTTCAAGGCTCTAAATATTTGAGTGGAGCTTGCTGTTTGTAGGAACTACCACCTGGGTTTAATAGGGCCTGGGAGTGCGACTCTACCACTGAAATTTTAGGCCAAACAAAGATCTGTCGTGGATTTTCTCTTGATCTGAGTTTCTTCTTTCCACTAGGTGTTTGTTCGTGACTGAATGTTGAAGACAACCTTCCTAACGTAAGTGGCTTTCTTTTCTTTTATTCTGGTTTCATATATTACCCCTCCTTTCTCTCTTTATTTCACTTAAGCCATTCTCCAAATTTTCATGTCATCATGTGCCATCATTACCTTATTTGAGTTTCCAGCTTTGCCCTTATTTTTTGAAATTATTTACTCCTACATCCTACGGTCTTCTTTGTTTCTTTCAAAGGAATCCTATCCTATTCACCATATTTACCAGAATGCCATTCCTTTTTCAACTTTGTGTTATTTGCAATTCTGCCATTCCCAAACCAATAAATCTAATTCCCTACATGACCCATTACTTTCTTATTTACCAAGGGCCCCTTGCATAATTCTGGTTATTTACGGAACTGCCATTACTTTTTCATACATTCCCCTATTTGTCTACCCAATTGACCCTTAAAAATTTGGGTTTATTACCAGTTTGCCCTTTGGCTTGGATTGTATTTAAAAGTGGATTTCCACCAAATTACAGCCATGCCATCCTTTTTTTCCAACACCGTTTTCTTTCAATAATTCTAATTCCCTTCATATCCCATACATTTGGTATTACCCATAACACCTTTGGAAACTTCTGGTAAATTACAATTTTGCCATTCCTTCCTTTTTACTTAATCATAGCACCTTTGGAAAATTCTGGAATATTACGTTTTTGCCCTATTTCTTACATCATCTCTATTATGTCCACGTGTACTACACGTGAGGGGGATTATGTACAATACACCGCGACATTGCGAGAACACGAGAACTTGCGGGAACATTGGTGCAAAACATAGAAGATCGTTTTCTCCACCATTGCCATTGGGTATCCTTCGTTATTGGGTTGAGTTTGCCGTAAGGGGAGATTGAAGTATTGAAGAGTATTGAAGATATTTGGTTGTTGCCTATTTGAGGACTTTTAGTTGGGTTGATACGATGTTTTTTCCCATGCGATTTAGTTTGTTTTTTGCTTCTTGCTCTAGTTATTTCACTTCAAGATTCTAAGTCACTATGACAATCGAGATTCATCACTGGATAGCTATTGAAGATCGTTGAAAAGCTGCCTTTTTTGGAAGACATTCCGTCTCGGTTTCTTGATCATGTCTGTCCAAGTTTTGAAGATCTATTTTTTCAAGTTCTTGAAGGTTTATTTGGGAGCTGCATTCATATGTCAAGCTGGATTCTGCTGCAACTTAGTTTTTTCCATTTATTTCAAGTTGGGCATTAGTACCGTGGGGGTATTCGGTCCTTCGGGGTTAGTTTATTTATTATGTTATTAGGTACGGTCGGCTATGTGGGTTTTAGTCCCACATCGCCTAGTTTAATCTATTTGTAATTACTCCTCTATTTATAATAGAGGGGTTTACCTTTCAATTAATTAATTCATGTATTTTACAATTTCCATCTTCTCTTCTCTCTTTTCTTCTCTCTAGAGTTACTAGTTACAGGTCCTAGGTTCTCTACAGAAAGCAAACCCAGGACTCATCATGTGAAGTACTTTATGTCCCACCATGTAAGATATTTCCGAGTGGTTTAGATCTCTGAAGATGTGCTTGTGGAACTAATTATTTTTATATATTAAAATTCCAAACTAGAAGTCCTTATTGGTCACAGGAATTTAGTATGTCCTGTTGAAGGGGTGGGTGGAGACTTCGAAGTTTCATTTAGTCGACTGGTACCAATATTTCAAACCCTAGCAATTTGGTGATCTTGGCCTGAGAAGAATATGTTTGATCAATAAGTCCATAATTGTGTGAATGAATTTCTAGATTCAGTGTTGAACATGAGTGTTTATGGAAAGGATTCAATGTGGATATCACTTGGTATGAACAAGAACGTATGAAGGTAAGAGTAGCCATTGGATAGGCTATGGAAAGGTATAAAGCACTATCAGTGCTCTTGTAGCCAAGGTAACAGATATCCAGTGGGGGAGGGTATTAAAGTTCCGTTCTGAAAATAGTCTTAATTTCATATTCCAGCATTATAAATAAAGGTGCCTGGGTGATCACAATTGATCATTCAAGCTTTCTCAGTTCTGGTTTTAGTATTATAGTTTTGAACAAATTTGTTATTTCCCACATATTTTAAGACATGATTGCAACATTGAAGCTTCATATTTTGGATTTTGTTAGTTTCAAACAAGGAACTGCAAGCGTCCTTTAAAGTATTCTTATTCCGACCTTTCTACAAAATTTGAGGGTGAGTTTTCTTAACACCAGGGGAATTGATGCAGTTACATCATTAATCCTGTATGGAGGCCTATGCGCAAGCTTGGGAGGTCCGTAAGGTGTTGGTGGCCGTCCAATTTTTGGGTAGTTATATTATAGGTTGAGCCTTTTATTTTTTGGGGGTTTCATTGTAATGGGTCTAATTTATAAGCCCGTAAAAACTAAAAAATGGGGAAAGCTAGTACACGGAATTAGTATTTAAGAGTTTGAGTTAGATTAGAATACTTAATAGCTACATAGAGTTATATTTTGAGTTTATTTACTTTATTGAGAGTTAGTATGATTAGGAGTCTTTTTAGGAGTCAAATTAGGAATTTTAGAAGGTATATGTATTTTCATCAATTAGAGATGATTTGAGTAAAGAATATGATTTTTTTTTATAAGAGATTTGGTGATGTTGAGCAGTGCATATGGGATTGGCATCCCCAAACTTGGTATCTTCTTTTTCTGTTGTCTTCTTCTCACTTATTCCTCCCAAGCAGATAGATCTCATCTTTTTTCTCTCCCTTTCCATTGATCTGATTTCTTCCCTTAACAATGCAGTTGCTTCCGTTACCTCAGATCTGATCACATATTTGATCATTGGACCTGCCTGCATCTAAGATCCATAATCTAGATTTTCAGATTGCATTATATATCCTTGTTTAAGAGAGTTCAAAAGTTGATGTTTGAGGGTTTGTGGTCATAACAATCAAATGGAGGTTCTTGAATTCACTTTGGAAGATTCAGAAACGGGAATTGAAGATTTCAGGCCCAGGGCTAGTTTGGGGTATTTTCTTACTTTTGCATGGTAGATCATTTTGGATGTCAATTAAAGTACAAACTTGTTGTTTTGGTTCTTACTATGCCCTTAGGCTCTCTTTGATATGATTTCAATTTATCATTTGGTACTGATAGATGGAATAGATTCTAGAATAGGAAATATGTGTTGTATGTTATTCTGGATATGTCATGGTGAACAAGTAGGAAGTTGTATATGGAGATGAAAAATCATTGGGCCATATGGTATGGTGAAAATGGCCAGTTGCCTGAGCATTTCTGTTTGAGATTTCTCCTGGATCCAAAGATCTACCTAGAACGACTATACAAGAGAATCACAGCTAGGAAGCCACAACTATGATCTTCAGAGAAGCCAGGCTGATATGGCTATGGGTAATGATTCTGAGGAGCTCGAGGCTGCAACTAGTGATTCATCTGAGCTAGACTTACTTTGGCAATCCCAACATCCCAAAGTTAATAGTATACTGATGGAGTTGGATCAAAGATCTAGAAACCTCAACCCAAGGCATGTACAAGGGTTTAGGACTTTGTTTCGCCCATGGTTTTGACTTTCGACCAGCCACGAAACCAAATTCTGTCGACATCTCAGCGAGTTGGTGTATTTTTTCCCGTCAAGACTCGGTGGTGGATTTTGGTGGCCATATGGTTAAGATAGGTCTTGAAACTTGACATCCACCCTATTTTAGGCTTTCTAAACACAATGGAAACATTAGTTTTTACAAATTCAAACAAAAAATGGTACTTTGACTTCAGACCCTAGGTTGGTAGTCTACGGCATAGGTGAGCTCTACCCTAGGCTATTCCACACATTATTTAGTACTAATAGAACACATATAATTAAAGTAGAGGTGTAAAACAACTTAATTAAGCATTAGGAATTAAAAAAGATCAAACCATAACCATTTAGTGTATTAAGCATCATATTCATAATCATACATGTTTTGTTAATAATTGTTAGAAACTTAGAAAGAGACATAGATTAAACAAATACAAGTGAATGAATTAGCTTATGGCTTATGCCTATCCATCCTATAGTCCTAGGATCCTAGTAGCCATCTTGATCAAACGAGCCTTGTTGGATCATCAAAACGATCGTGTTGTTGTTGCTGTTGTCGAATCAAGCTCTGCTCTGATTGAATCACAAACGATGGCCATGATATATTATGCTGGAAGTAGGCTCGAAGTTGTCCTCAATAGCCCTATAAATGGAATCATCAACCTACTGGAGGTACCCTAACCTACGGTATATATCTTTGAAACGTAAGGAACTCGATCGAGAGCCACTGCTACTAGAAAACCATTTTATTTTACCTAAAAATAAATAAATAATTTGAAAATAGAAAAATAAATCTACCTCCATCAAACTATAGATTGGTGTAAGATACATCACATATAGAAACCATGTAGACAACAAACTATTATTCATGGTGGAACTATGCAAAAAGTAGTTTTTGAGAAGAGTTTTTTATTTAACACTGTTTTTGAGAAGAAATGCAACTCCTCTGTTCTTGAAGCTTCAATCAATAATCTCCAACCACCAATCTTTAATCTCCAGCAATTTATGTGAAATTTCCCAACAAAAATAGTGAAAAGCACAACTTTGGAGGGGTTTTTCAAATCAGGGAGGCGAGATTTGTCTAGTTTTGGGTCGAAATATGGTATATAATACCATAGTTGTCTCGTTGTCACGGCGATCCAAGTCGGTGGAGGGGTGTCTAATCGATATGTCGACAAGTCACCCGCCATAATGACCATGTTTTATTTTTTATTTTCCCTATTTTTAATGTCATTTAGTATGCTATAATATATACCCTATAACATAAAAAATAAACATGAAACTGTACTACTAATCTACTATGATTTAATTCATGAAAGTGTAATATCCATTAGTGTATATGAAATCATGGATTAGCCTATCAAATAAAAAATACTTTGATATTAACACTAAATGTGATAATAAAGTTGAAAAATCAAATGTTAGGTGACTACCGAGTATTCACTAGTGTTGTCCTTGACTCTTTGAGAGTTGAGATATGAAAGTGACTACAAAAGTAACAAAACAAAAAAACAATTACAAGAATATAATTTATATTGAGTGAATAAACCTAATAAACAGCCCATCTAAACAAAATAAAATAAAATTTTGCTGATGTGAATATGGATTGTATGATTGTGTGGTGGTGCCGTGGTGGTGCTTGCTGCTGTTGGTGTTGCTTTACCAAACAAAAAAAATTGCTCTCTCCCTCTCTGTCTCTCTCTCTGCGTGTGTGTGTTTGTGTGAGTGGTGGTGGACCACTGGGCCACTGGCTGTAATCTCTGTCTCTCCCTGTGTGTGTGTGTGTGTGTCTGTGTGCAAGGGAAGAAGAAAGAAAGAAAGAAAAAAAACCCCTCTCCGTGAACTGTGTGCAAGCCTGCAAGGCAAGAAGTAAAAAGAAAACCCCCCAGCCTCTCTGTCGACTGTCTCTTTCTATCTCACGACTCTCTCCCTCGCTGTGATTATTACCTATAAAAAAAAACAGACGAGGAGTCGCTGGAAGTGAAGAAGATGACTCTCTCTCTCTCTCTCGTTGTGTGTGTGTGCGTGAGTGAGTGAGTGAGAGTGGTGGTGGTGAGTGGTGTGACGAGTATACACTTGGTCTCATACAAGGAAAAAAAAAAGAGTCGCCGGAGGACTGGGAGGAGAAGAAGAAGAAGAACCAAATAAAAAAAATAAACAAAAAGCACTTTACTTACCTGCTTGAAGAGGTTTCCGGAGCTGGGAGTACTCGCCGGAGCCGAGGAAGGAGGCCGAGAGTCGTGGCTGAAGAGGGGTTCGATGAAGTGAAGAACTGCGTCGCCGTCGAAGGAAGGAGGCCGAGAGTCTGTTTTCGATTTCTATTTTTCCCAATTAGGGAGAGTTAGGGTATAATGTTTAAGGAAATTTAAGGAAAAAGCATTAAGGTAAAAAAAATAAATTTGTTAAAACTTAAGTTTTAGACACTGAAACAAGAATATAGCCCGATATGGCCATATGTCGTGGTATGGCGCCCATGTCGGCGCCATGGAGGCCATATCAGTCGATATTCGTGACTCAACCATATCGTTGGTTGATATGCACCCTTCTCCAACAATATGACACCATGGCGATGCCATGACAACTATGATATATACTTAATTCATTGGGCCTGGTTCGACCAAAATGAACCGAGATCGAAATATGGACCAAAACTCGGTGAGATAGCAAGATTTCAGTCGAGATCTTGAATGCTTTATGTATCGCAAGGCATCTCGATTTGGTGGGCTAAGAAACCGAGACAAAAGGCATCTCGATTTGGTGGGCTAAGAAACCGAGACAAAAGCGAGATCTTGTACTATGGGCATATAAAAGCCCAAAAGTAGGTAAATTATATGGCAACAAAATTGGAGCAATTACCTATAAATTTTGGTTTTCTTCACATGCAATCCCTTCTTGTTTGTAGGAGTCCAATTCCTGCATTAGGTCCCTCCCATCACAGAAAACCATCTAATGCAAGGTTCAAGAACTCGGTTTCAGTACAGGTTTTCGCCCAACCCAAAAACCAAGTTGGGCCGAGATCTCGGCGAGTTGGTGTAAATTTTTTTTTTTTGGAACTCGAAGGCTGGTTTCGATGGGTTTTAGACCTAGTTTGGGCCTGTCTATTTTAGATCATTTAAACACAATAACACTATCAAATTTTGCAAAAACAAAGTCCAAATAGGAGTTTTACTTGGACCCTAGGTTGGTAGGTGACGATGTACTAATAGGCCCTGTTCTACACATAATTTAGTAATTGAAATCATACAATTAATATAAAACAACTTAAATAAACATTACAAATGTAAAAGTGTACAATACATCAATCTTAGCATATTACATATATCTCTATCATAAACCATTGTCGAAAATCCTCAAAAATCAGGTCAAATGCACACTTCTCTGTCAAGTTCTGGAGAGATCTTGACTGTCTCGATCGAGATATGTACATTATAAAGGTAAGTTTGGTCCAAATCTCGGTCGAACCGAGATCTCAACCAGTTGGGGTAGTATTTCATTTCGCCTTTAAGTATTGTCTGTTTTTTTTTTTCTTCAAAAAGAAAGATATTACCGAGATCTCGGCGAGTTCTTGAACTATGATCTAATGGGGTTGGCCCACTTTTACATCGGAGTGGAAGGCAGCAAGCTGGATATGGAAAGTATGTATTTTAGAAGGGCGAAAAAAGAAAGTGGTTTTCAGGTTTGAGAGAGAGATTGTACTGATTTGCAGAGCTGTGTTGTTTCTCCTCTGTTCGTTTTCTCTCTAATGGACGACTCGTTTCTTGTAAGAAAAATAAAATTACTTTTTTATCCTTCATTTGAGCTGTTTATAGACACATGTTCATTAACAACTTGCATCAGATATAAATGATTCTGTCATAAATCATAAACAGCTCATCAGTTTTTTTATTAATTTTAATAATCTTGATTTATATTTAGGAGAGGGCCATAAATCATACCAAACGCCTGCAGAAATAGAAATCCGTTAGAAAAATAGAAATATAAATCATAACTAAGACAAGAGTTAATTTACTCAATTTTTGTTCAATTCCTTGTGCAAATATGATGATGGGATTGCTAGAATCTAGACCAAGTTTTAGAACTTGACCAGACTGGTTTCGCCCGAACAGGACACTTTCGGGTTTGCTCTCACCATAGAGTCGTATAAGTTGACAACTGAATCAAACTGGCTAGTTTTTATTGTTTTCTTCGAATTACATGACTGTCCTATCCGATTTTACAGTTTCCTTCTGTAAAAAATGAATATTAAGCCTATGGAGACTCGAATCATCAAGCTACCGCTAGAAGGGAGAGGCACCATTGACCATGCTGATTAGTGTTCTTGATTTTTGACAGTTCCTTTTTTGTTTTTCTGTCTAATTTTCCCCAAGTTTTAATTATTTTGTCATCCATTTTTTAAACCGTGGTTTGACTGATCAAAAGACTCAAACTGTAATTAGGCCCTCTTTTTTGGTTTGCTGCTGGTCTGGTTTCAGAAACTTTGTTCTAGACCTCCTTTTTTCAGTTCAATTTTTTTTCTCTTTTTGTTATATATATATATAATTATTTATACACCATCTTCTTCATTCACCATAACCAAGCTATCATGTCCATGAAACTGGCATTACCTCTGTTCGCCTCTGCCCAAATAACCACAAACAGTAGCATGGTCTGAAGCACAGAACCTGTGGAAGGTTGAACTAAAATAACAAGTCCCACTTTTGCATTAATTCTCCAAACAATAATCATCCGAGTATCACACCCCCAAGAAAAAAATGTTGAGATAAATTCTCGATAAAAATTTATATTCTACATTTGCATAAAAGGTGAGTGTGTTCATGCCTGTAGTTTATTATTTTATATCAATAGATATATTGATTTGAGGTATATGGTCATCACTGACTAGAGACATTATTATCTTTATTGAAGAAGAAATGTTATCTAAGAGGTCTTGGTTGCCCCCATCTGACATATAAATTTGTTTCTTTTAGCTTTATTTTATCAAATTTCATGATGATTGATTTCATATTTTTATTCTTCCTTTTTTTGGGTCATCAGCCTTCTTCCGTTTATCTTTATGTCTGTTTCTTTTTGGAACTATATCTTTCTTATCCGGGGTCATTAGATGTCAGTTACCTTTACTTTTTGCAACCCCCCCCCCCCGCCCCCAAAAAAAAAAAAAAAATTTGCTCTTTTTCTAATTAAATGTTTATTCAGATTTCATGCAGTGCTCGTGACAAACTACTTCACGTCCTTGCTCTCTTGAAACTGGAACTTGTTCAGAAAAAAGTTCTGATATTTGTCAATTCAATTGACATGGCTTTCAGGTTGAGACTTTTCCTAGAACAGGTACAGTAACATCTACTGCATCATGGGTATTCAGGATTGAGCTGCACTTTTTCCTTTTGTCCTTGTGGGTATACCAGGACTTGATGATACCCAATGTGATGGTGCCCTCATTTTACGACAGTGCCCTTATGCTCGTTATTGATGTATCCATCATACACCTGTGGCAGATCTCTTTCACTTCTACTTTATTGTTTTTTTTTTAAACTTCAAGTTGGACCATTCAGATGGATTCCTTGTGCATTATTTATTTGTATAGCCACTCAAGGTTGGAGTTTTAATTTTTAACCTTTAATTGCTGAGACTGAAATTTGGCTTGTGGCAGTTTGGAATCAGATCTGCTGTTTTAAATGGCGAGTTACCACAGAATTCACGTCTCCATATCCTTGAGGTATGTCTTGTGCTTGTTATCCTGTTCTTAACTGATGATCTGAAATAAGGGTTGTGGTAACGCTTTGGAGTTGTTTTACTCCTGCCACAAGTTCATGCTAAGTAGATATTCACAGAGGATGAAGTCATAAATAGCTTGTTGATTGGTTTCATGAATTGAGGAATAACTCTTCAAATGTGAATGTTGACTTAGAATGATGCCTGGGGGTGAGCCGGTGAGGAAAATAATCCAAGAAAACTGATGCAGAAGCCAAGCTGTTTGGCCAGCAATACAAGAGGGGGACTCATGGGAGAAGGGCTGATCCACTTCACCAATCGGTGAACCAACCCAATGAGCCATAGGGCCTACCAACTTAAAGTTGGGCCAGCCCAACTGGGCTGGGAGTTGCTTGGTCTCTCAAACCCAGAATTGTGGGGGCAAACCTGCCCAGTTATTGGCAAGATTTTGTAATACCAGTGAGGGCCAAATTAGTAATTGAAAGTGGTCCCCACTTGGTGAGTTAGCTAGTTACTATTTCCTAAAATTAGTAGTCAGTATTTAGAAGCTACTATTTCTAAATAAGTTAGTTTTATTTGCTAAGAAGTTAGTTTCTATTTTCTGTTGAGTCAGTTTCTATTTTCTATTTTTTCTTGAGGAGCAAGCTTTGCCTTCTATATAATGTAAAGGCTGTTCTCAGCCGTCCCCACGATTTATTAAATGAAGATTGAACTATTTGGTCAGCAATTTGAATTGTTTCTCAGGCTAGTACTGAAGGGTTGAGAGACCTGACAGAGAGTGCCGATATATCTTTATCCCTCTCCCCTTCTATCCCTCTGTTCCTTTCTCTGTTCGAGCTCTTCTATTGCAGCTGCTGTGAAGACTTCCTCTCTGATCAGAAAACATTCTAACCCTGCTGTTGCTGCTGCTGTTGAATCTCTGCTGGATACATCGAGTTCTCCTTGCTGCCTGTGTTTCCAGATTTGAAGCTGCACCTGAGGAGCTCATAATCCTCCAACCAGCCATCAACTTAGGCTGATTTTTGGAGGACACATCCACCCCACCAGCACCATCACTCGATCTCCATCTTCCCCCCATCTCACTGTCTCAATCTTTCATTCTCACAAACTTTCTAATTTCATTCCACCCATCCATCCATCAATCTACCCACCAGAATTGATCCAAACTTGTAGGGCAGAGTCACCACACCAAGTACTACCTTCAGTTGCAGCTGAGAACATCCACAGCATATTTTGCTTCTTCCTAGCATTCTCTACCTTCGATCCAAGAGAGTGTCCATCTGTTGGCTGGTTTGACTAAATCCTAAACCTTCTAATTTCTGGTCTAGTTCTCATTTCTGAATTCAGTGGGTTTTTGGGATCAGTTTTTTGTTCTTCATTAAAACGAGGAAGTAATAATGCTCAATTTAAAGAGAATGTATTTATTATCCATGGTGAACTTTTCATCATGTGGTAAAGGAAAACTTTCTCCTAAATCTATGGTTCTATTTCCAGAACCCTCAGCCAAGCACAATGATAGTCATTGGTTGAAGATATTCCCCTTCACCGTGGGTGGAGAAAAACTCGATCCTTGATTTAATAATGTACTTCATTGTTGTATTTCTCATTTTCCCGATTCTAGATATGGAGAGGCTGATTCTATGATTTTTGGGACTAGATCACAGAGTTTCACCTCTAACAGATCAATTTTAAGATTTTTAAGATCGATTCCGATCTTGATGAAATCAGAATCTACAAGGTAGAATGGGGAAAAGGGAGACGGAGGAAATAAAATCTTTGGTGGAAGTCCAAATAGTTGACATTTTGTACGTTTGGACTTGATTTAGATTGGGAAAATCTTGTTGTCACCAAAGTTGGTTACAACAAAATTGTAACCTTACCTATGTTTGTTTTGTTTTTGAGGGCCTCTTGTTTTATTCTCTAAAGTTATTTTAGTCGTTAAAAAAATATTTTCAAAATAAAGTGAAAGTGACTTATCATTGTATCATCTTCAAAAGTTGTCATTGTTCATTTAAAATGACAAGATTATCCCTCTATTAAATAATTTTTAAGAATAAGACAAAAGACAAAAAAAGTAAAATACAATTTCTTAATTCACCTACTTAGTGATAACAAGATGCACCCAAATTAGATTGTATCATAACAATTAAATCTACATCCTAGTAGAAATGGAACTCCTTGAGCAAACTTTTCTATTCCAGTCAGACGTGGCAATTGGAGTACTATGATGAGAACCCCCATGGTAGTACTAAGAATGTGATGCAATTCTTAATCCACGCTATCCAATATAAGGGGAAAAAAGAGAGGAAAAAAGTTTCACACACAATCAATGTATCGTATGTCCTTTCATATGGGGTTTTTTTTTTAATTATTTTCTTTCTCCTCCTCCGACCATGTTGACAATACCATTCCCTAGGGGTGTCAAACCTAAATCAATCTGATCACATTGAATGAATCAGAACAACATAACCCGAATCAAACCAAACTGATTCCCTATCAAGTTGGTTTCGGTTTGAAGTATTTTGAAACTGGTTGAAAATCAGATCGAATTGAATTGAAAATGAAAAATCGGATCTAAAATAATACAAACATAAAAAAATCTTGATATCAAACTGATAAAAATATAAGAGAGAAAAAATCAAAATAAATCGAAACCAAACTAGACTGAAACCAAAACTGATATTTGGTCCAGTCCACTCCAACCCAAAAATTAATGTTTTAGTCTTACTGAAACCCCCCTGGTTGACACCCCTACCATCCCCTGGATTGTCTTTAGTGTGGCATGAAAGATTTACCACCCAAAACCTTATATCACGGTCCAACTCCAACAGACAATATGAAATTCCATCCAATTACATTTGAAACGAAATTAAAAGGTAGGTAAACTTATAAACTCCGGAATTCAAATTCTCAAGATCCAAACATGACTCTATTGTTCTTAACAAGTAAGATATAGTCATCGAAGTGTTAGATAGTCATCCATGTGTTAGGAATATTGGTAAGCCATAAATATCACTCCCCCCCCCCCCCCCTTTAATACAAGAGTCAAGAAGCTTCAAGGAATATAATTATAAGATAATCTTAGATTAGATAGATAAGCCTTTCTTAATACAAAGAAGTCTTATAGTATTATTAATTGTAATGATGATGTATACATAGCACAGTAGCACGTGAAGATTATCCTTATGAGAGACTTATTAGATGAGAAAGTCACCGAAATAGTTTGTCTTTTTCCATAGCAAAACCAGTCAAGCTTTTCTAAAAAACGTCTTTTACACCTAACACAATGCCAGCAAAGAGAAGGTTTTTCACTTTTCTAGATGGATTTTCCCATTTTCCCACCGATTTCCTTTAAAAACCTTTGTTTGTGAAGATAAGGTTCTTCACTCTTAATAATTTATTTTCTAATCTAAGAAATCCACTTGTGTAGAGATTTTTCCTCCAGCTGTAAAAAATAAAAATTAAGGAAAAAGATAAAGAGTCATCCATTCCTCTCGTCTTTTTCTTCCATGCTGAAAAGATTCTCTCTGCAAAATAATATCCTTTGGGAAAAAATTGGCTGTGACTTTAGCCCACTTTAAAGTGTGGTCCAAAATATTAATTTCTCTTTTAATATTTTTAGGGAAAATATCCATTAATATAATCCCACGCCTAAAAAGTAAAAGAGATTTTTTTTTTCATTTTTAAATAAAAAAATCTCCCCGTAATAAATTCACCCATTTGCTCCTATGGTTTTCATGTGGTGTAATCACCTCATAAGTGTTTTGATTAGTATGTGACTAATTAATTAATTATTTAAATGATAATCCTTCTAAATTACAATATAGGTGGCATGGAGTAGAATAGGAGTCTCATCTTCCTTAATAGGATCTTAAGATATTAATCACAATGCTTTTGGAGCTATTAAATCTTCTGAATCACTTCTCCGTAACATATTCTATCCATCTCTCTTCTATTCACAACTTTAAATTAAGTATGTACTATATCATTACACAGAGTGGGTGTGAAAATATGTCGTCGTTATTGGAGAGGGATCGATATGGGGATAAAGTATATTGTGTTATCTTACACGTCGAACCAATAGGAGAAAACAAAGAGAGTTGCATTTAGGTGGATGTCGATACGTCATATAGGGAGATTCACACGGTCATTAAGGAGAATGAGAAAAAAAAAATGTTAGTGATTGTAAGAGAGTATGTATTGCATGCAACGTACACATCCGTTTCTTTGAGAAAAAAACTCTGATTATAAACATAAAACAAGAATGATATTTGCCTTAGCGGGGTGAGGTGCCAACCGGAGTGGGGACGATAATTCATAAATATGGGATAAAGATGAGAGACAATATTAGGGGAGAGAGAGATAGAATGCTGACGTAGCCTACACTACCAATTCAGATACTTTTTCCCATAAACATAATTATTATCAAAGGGGCAAAAAGACATTGTTGGATCTCGTGGCCCCTGTGCTTAGACACAAGCCCCCTAAAATGACTGCCCCACCCCCTATGAAATGAAAGGTACCCCATGATCAATGCCCTTGCACGTTCCTTCATTGGCCCCTACACTGATGTAAGGGCCATGCGACATGCGATTGGGCAACATTCTTCTTCTCTAATTATTATTTGGGAAAGGGTTTGCTACGAGGCTGTGTGACCCCTACTCTAGTGTAGGGAACAATGAGAGCATGCATACGGGCATCCAAGGGAAGGAGAAGTGTGATCATTTCACTATCCCATGTGAGAAAGCATAAGGGGACACTATTGGGCTTTGGGCAACATTCTTTTTCCTTAATAATAATAATAATTATAATTATTATTAGGGAGAATGTTCTCTGTATCAGGGGCATAGGTTGTGCCCAGACACATGGGATGGGCGCAATGACCACCCTGCCCTTCTTCAGTGGTAGGTCCATGTGTCTGGGCGCAGCCTGCACTGAGGCACAGAGAACATGAGCCCATATTATTATTATGTTAATGAATATTTGTTAGAATTATTGTGGCGTGGATAAACTACTAAATACCTAACAATGCAGAAAATATTGCCATACTAATAATATTTAAAACTCAACCACTAATCCCTGATTTGACTAATGTAGGAATAAAATGTGTTTTATTTGAAGAAGTAAGTAAAAAAGAAGAAACTTAAAAAGAGGGTAAGAAAAATTAAAAAAAAAAAAGAAAAAAGAAAAAGGAAAAAGAATAGCCCGCAATGAAGACGTTGGGTTTAAATGCATTTATTTTATTTTTTTATTAATTTTTTGGTACGAAAGCAATTTCGGCCTGCTTTACCTGCTTTTTTAATAAAGACGCGATGAGAGAGAAGGCATGAAAAAAAAAAGGAAAAATAAAAAAGCGATTAAATATAACGAAATACCTTGAATTCTCATATTTCTGATTCTGTGGGAGCTTCAAAGCTCTTCTCTGTTTTCTCTCACAAACCCTAAAATTAGTTCCTTTTCTCTCTTTGATCTCTCTATTTCTGTCTCTGATTCTGGGATTTTTTTTCCTTTTTAAGGTAAGAAAATTGAGGTTTTCTGCTTCATTTTCTAATTTTCGTGATTTTTGCTGATTTTTCGGATGTTTTTTTAGAATTATTTATTCATATAAAAATCGAAAAAAGATGAAATTTTGGCTACTGATTTCTGTCGAGAGACTAAGTTTTAGTTAAGAAGTTCTGAATTTTTCTGTTTTTTTTGACAGGATCTTCGCTTGGATTTGAAAAAATCCCCATTTTTCCCCCTCTGTAAATTAGGGTTTTGACCTCTGAGTTTATTCTTCTTAGATTTTTACTTCACCTAGTTTATTGTTCTTGTTTTCTGTAACAAATTTTGTTTGATTTCTGCTGTTAGGCTAGTGAAGGGAAGGTCTTTCCTTGTCTAGTGTACTGAGGGTTTAGAACTTAGGCTAAAATCTTTTTATAGTTCTCTGTCTTGAATTTCTCACTCCAGTGGAATTTCTGAGTACAGTTAGTGTTGTTCTGTAGTAACTTTCTCACTTCCATGTAATGATATTCTGGTGTCAGAGCAGAATCTTAGCTTTGTGTCTCCGTATCCAAAAGTTTCGAGTTTAATTTCTTCTCATTTGAGCTTCCGACAGCAATTGAAGAGCTCCTAGGATTTGTAGGTGGTTTGATCCTTAGGTTCTTGTGTTTTATCATAATTTAGGTGTTTATGGTGTAGGGAGATATCGAATTCTATATACATGATGTCCGGATCTGAAGCGGGAATCATGTCGGGTAGAGAATCTTTCGGTGTTGGTCTTCAAAAAAGTCCTGTCCCTTCTCAACCATCTGGGATACCCAATATGAGATTAGCGTTTAGTTCCGATGGTACAGCAGTTTATAAACCTGTCACTACAAGCTCTCCAACAACGTTTCAACCCAGCAGTGTAGCTTCTGCCACTGGTAATAGTGGTGGTGGTGGTGGTGGCGGTGATGTTTCCGCTGGCGCAATTGTTCCGCACGGCCTTAACATGAACATGGGCGAGCCAATCAAACGAAAGCGAGGAAGGCCGCGGAAATATGGTCCTGATGGTACCATGGCACTTGCATTAACGCCCGCTTCCCCTGCTGTCCCCTCTGGGGGGTTTTCTTCACCTTCGACGGCCGGCACCACACCTGTCGCTGCCCCATCTCCGTCGTCAATGAAGAAAGCAAGGGGCCGTCCACCGGGCTCTGGCAAGAAGCAGCAAATGGCTGCACTTGGTAACTTCTTTCTTCACATGTTTTTTTGGTTTAGCTCGTAGTGTTGTTCTGGTTTTGTTTTTTAATGCTCTCTGTTGTTCATCTTTGTAGTTTGTACGTCACGTGTTTTGGTTTTCTCTTTTTTTGTTTTTTTTATTTTTTATTTCCATGGTAGAATTGGGAATCTTTGGTGTTGTTGGGACTTGGGATCTCGCTGCAACTGGTTCCGACTTCAATAATGCGTAGGCGACCTGGGTTGAATGCTTTCTTTTGAGGACCTTGAGGTGGTGGTGGTGGTGTCAATTTGGGTTCTTGTCTGCCAGCAAATAGGGTTTTGAAGGGGAGACGAGCGTATGACGGTGTAAAAGGCCAAAAGAAGGCAATTTAGTTTTGCCGGAATTCGGATCCGTTAGATTTAAATCCATATATCTAATATGGGAAAGTACCTATATGCCCTTGGTAGTTAATATGGTTATTTGACGCTGTTGAGTTGTTCAACTCTTGTATTCCCCTGTTGGTGTTGTGTAAAATTTCAAGTTAATTTAGCATCGGGCAAATGGAAACTGTTTAAGAGGGATTTGCGATCCATTTTCTTTGAAAAGAGAAAAACTTTTCCGTGGAAATTTGTATTTTTTTAAAAATTTTAAAATAAAAAATCAAATAAAGTTTTTTTTTTTTGGTTGTTGTAGCAATAAATTTGAAAATTAATTTGATAAATTATTATAAATAGGAAAGTGCTTATTCCTTTCAATTTTACTGTGACAAATGAGACTTAGATATTTAATGCTAATCTTATGTTCATTATCACTTGTGGGATCATTTGTATGTTGAGGTTAATCACTCTTTTTATGATTGCCATATAAATTTCCATTTTGTTGGAGGAGGTAGATCAAATTATAATTTAGTTTTATTTGATTTGGTGAGATATTATTCATATTGAAATATTCATGTCAGTTTGATAGTATATATATAATTGTTTTTCACTAAACCTCAGAAAACCCAGTTGAACCCAGAAAATAATGGTTTGATTTGTTCACTGTCACTAAATGTGGTTTTCTATTTTCTTTTTTTTGAGCTTTTTGTCTTCAGCAGCTGATTGGTTGTCCTCTTTAACTTGCAATTTCTGTTTTCAAATTTCTTATCATGTGCTTGACTTTCAGGATCGTCTGGGATTGGATTTATGCCGCATGTTATCACAGTTAAGGCTGGAGAGGTGTGTCTTCCTCTTCTTTTCTTTTTTTTTTTTTCTATTATTCCTTCAAATGGTGTTATCACTTGATTCCTGTACAAAAATTCATTTTGTAGTTCTGTACCCAGGGTAGTAATTGTTTGTGGTGATATTGTAAATGTGCTTATTGGCAGCTGTTTCTGTGATTGTGGTGTGTAATTTACTTTCATTCGATGTCTTTTGATCTTCTATTATGACCCTCCATCATGCCTTATTTTAAAAGAAGTGGATTTTGAGAAAGGTTAAAGTTCATGATTTCTTTTCTTCCCTTTTATAGGCAGACTAGACTTAAATTATTCTTGTGTTGTTTAATTGCAAGAATATATATATTTTGGTTCCATGGATGTTGGTGTAGGACAAATAGTATCTGCAATGTCAATCAAATTAATATCTTTGTTCTGGTGTTGTTGCTATATAAATTGTTTCTTTTAGCAAGGCAATTGATCTTCAATTTCCTTTATATGGTTCATTGAGTAAAGGCTCTCCCACAGCCCTAGATTTCTGCCACTTGGCAGTTTAGTTGGTGATATATTGTCCATGTCATTATCTATCCATCCAGTAATTTTCAACCTAAATGCTTTTTCTCAGGTGGCAATATAAAACAACGGAAAAATAGTTGTCTTGGCATTTTTGATCTGATTGTAAAAATACAAGGTATAAATTCAATTTATGGTGGGCCATATAATTGAGGTGGGGCCCAAACTTGACATGTTTAATCCAAGGAGATACTACCCATCCAACAGTCTGGTTCACCTGATCACCCCTCCAAGTGGCTCAAAATGGGATGTATATATATACCAATAATACTTGGCAAATTCTAGCCATAAACAAGAAGGGGAAGTGCCTTAAAATTGAGATGAAAAGGAAAACTTTACAAAAGCGCCACTATATTCCATTGCAGTGAAATAGAATTATGTTCCACGTAACCAAAAGAGATCCATTTTTCTAGCTTTTTATGTGACCTCCCTTTTCTCCACAAAAAAAGTGGGGAAAGAAAAAGAGAATTTTGACATTTATTATAAAGTTGGAACATGTACGCATGCTACTGTAGATGTTCATTCAGATGAATGGCTTTGTTTGACCATTTTAACCCTTAAAATGGCTGAGAGGAGGTCACGGTTTTAGTATACAGTATCGGCACCGGTATTGGTCACTAGACTCACTACTGATACCAATACCGATATGTATTGCCGGTTTGGTCTGTATCGGTCTGATACCGGATCAAAAATCCACTTTTTTTTACCTAAAACCTAGGGTTCATAGCCATTCACTGATACCATATCGGTCGTATTGGCCAATCCAATACCGATAACTAAAACTGTGGAGAGGGTAGAGTGTCAAGAGAAGCCTGTTTGGCCGATGTAAGAAACCTTTTCATCATATTAATTGATTTTCAAAGCTCATTAATGTAACTTTTGAGGTCTATTCCCTACTGTTACTTTACTCTTTGAAGGTTGTAATCTTGTGGTTCTCAGTGGATGAGGCATTGGTGGCACCATAACATTATTTTGTTCACTTAAGAAAAAGAATTCTTTTGTTCATATACATGTTTGAAACCTTGTAGTTGTAGAGTCTAGATAACAGTCTGTACCCCGTATCCTGGAGAAGAACAGGGCATCTTTGCAGCTGGACACACCGTTGAAGACTGAAATAACCAATTAGTGTGACAGCAGACTGAGAACTAATAACCTAGTAGATAGGTGTGATTTTATTCATCGTTCTCTGTTAGAAACATTGACTAAGCTACATATGGGTCGAAACTACACTCCGAATGCAAATTTTGCTAAAATTTCTGGCATGAGGTGTTTCTAAGAATCCTTATAATTTTTTTGTATACCCATATCTAATTGGAGTATCAACACACCTTTATTTTACAACTCAGCGTAGATTCTCCAGCGTTTGGATAATTTTTCATCCTTCTAAAAGAAGTCTCAATCATCTGATAAGAAATTTTTTTTGGGGCATAAATGCATTTGACCAAAAATATGTATTGTGGTTCAGATGTACATGAATTTTTACATGCCTTATTTACACTTGAAGGATTATCCTCAGATTTTGTTAATGTGGGCAATGTTGATCTGCATAATACTAGTGTGGATAAATTTTTTGGCAAACGCTGGTTAAAAGGTACGTAAAGAAAACATATAAGTTATTCAAATTAATCATTTATTGCTAATATCAAAATGTAAGGTTTTTAGTATTGACTGTTTCATTTAGTACTCTTATGCCTCTATGGGTATTGTTATTGCTAATATTAAAACGTAGTATTGACTCTCTGTTTCCATTTGTTATGCTCATGCCTCTATAGGTATTCTGGATTGTACTTCGAAAATATTTGAATGATGTACGGGTATTTTGAGTCCCATTTATTGTTTATTTTTCCGCTGCAAAGAAGTTTATATTTTGGTTTTTGTTTTCAGGATGTATCTTCAAAAATAATGTCATTTTCCCACCATGGTCCACGGGCTGTTTGCATTCTTTCAGCAAATGGTGCTATATCGAATGTAACGCTTCGCCAAGCAGCAACATCTGGTGGAACTGTGACTTATGAGGTTTGTGTCATTAATTGTATCATGCCTATCCTTGCCTGATAATTATGACGTGAGGTTTTAGTCAACTTAGGATGTAATCTGCCCCTTTTTTGCTGGGTGTGAGGGTTGGGATTCTTAGGGATTTTGGTTAAGCAAAAGACTAAAAGAGGGAGTGGGGACACCAGAACAAAAGAACTTGCATACAAAGTGGGCAACTCCAAATTTGATATTAGATTACAATGGAATTTCATCATATGTTGTCTGAATTTATAGAGTCAAGGGCAAGGATCCTGGAATTCATTCTTCTCACCGGTGGAAGTTCCACACAGACGCACAACCTCACTCACACAAAGGGGATGTTGTTGCACATGATAGCAGAAAGTTGCATGCCATGCTGAATTACCTCATATATAAGTGGGGAGTTAATCTTCTGCTGGTTTGGGTGTTGTTAGAACTTTAAATATACTGCCATTTCATTAAACTGACGGTTAAGAGAAACCAAAATCCTAAAAAGGGGCAAGAAAAGTGTTTTTCTTCTCAGTGCATTGGATTGTTTCCGCATCTAGAACTTGCTACATGGAGGTACTGAAATATGTTAAGAGTGTGGAACTTATTGGTCCTGTGAATTGGATGTATAAGAGTTGGATGAAGGGTTGCCCTACATATTACCTGTGTTCACAGCCAGTTAGGGTTTTTGGTACTTTAAGCAAGATCAGGTGAAGTGTTTTGTTAGCTGAGGAATCTTGAGTAGATTAACAAGTATCTTGCTAGGCATTTGTCTTGCACAGATGGTTTCAGGTTTAGTTTTCCCCGCTCTTTCTCCAGTTGAGCTAGCATTTCCATTAAGAGTTAATAGTTAAAATCATTACACTTTACTACAACTATTTGGGTGTATTTAAATGTTTGAAAATGCTTTTATTACCTGATAGTTCTCTCTTTTCATTATTATTGGATTTTTATGATGTGAATTTGTGCACTCAACCAGTATTATTTCTAATTCTTGAGAAAAATGGCTATGAGATGAATCAAACATGGGGTTTGCTCTGCTCTTCTCTCGTATTGGTTAGCATATGGTATACCCTTTATTGGTGTGGTCCAATCTGCCATGTCCAAAACCATGGGATGTGCACATCATAGTTAGCAAATTTGCAAAAAGTTTGTCAAAAATTCGGTTCAGCCAAAATTTAGGTCAGATCTGAATTAGTTTGAAAAGTCTATAAGTTTTGAGTCAGCCAAATAGTTAGGCAAACGAATAAGCTGGCCGAAAAATTTGGAATCCCAAAATTCAGTCCTTGAAAATTTTGCAAACTGAGTAACTAGGTTTGAAAAATTCGGAAATCTTTACAAAGTTTCAATACAAAAAAGGATGAAAATTTTAGAATTTCAAAATTTCACTGAAAAATCAAGAAAATTGACCAAAACTTTCAAACTTAAAAGAAGTAATTCCCGAATTGATTGAATCTGACATTCCCATGATATGCTTTTTGGCAAAACAAATTAAACCCAAAATTTTTTCCTTCCTCATATTTCCGAATCTTAATTTGTCCACTATGGTTCACACTGCTCTATGTTGCTCTGTGCAGGGCCCTGCCCTGTTAATATACTTCTAGTGTTGGGATATTGATTGAAGCTAACTCATTGCTATCCATAATAAGATACTAACATTGGTTGCGTTATATTTGGCTTTAATTTCCTCACTTTCTTAATCTCCATTTGATTCCTGGTGGAAACCACATAGAAACAAAAATGTGTAAAAAATAAGATTTTAATCCTGAAATATTTTGTTTTACGTAGTTTTTACCTTGAAACAAACCGATCCTAAGAAAAAGAGCCCTGTTAGTGGTAAGGGAGTTCGAGTAGACAGGTGGTGATTCTCTGTTGCTGAAGCCGACTATCTAAAGCTCTCTTAAATATTGCTTGTGCAGGGACGATTTGAAATCCTATCCCTTTCAGGTTCCTTCCTGCTCTCAGAGAGTGGTGGTCAACGCAGTAGAACAGGTGGATTGAGTGTTTCCCTTGCAGGTCCAGATGGTCGCGTTTTAGGTGGTGGTGTAGCTGGGCTTCTAACAGCAGCAACTCCTGTTCAGGTGTTGTCTTGATCCGATATTTATGTTATACCACTTTGTGAGAAACCAAAGGACATTGGTCATTTGCAGATTGATGAGTTGAGCACTCCTTGCGCTGCCCTTTTCATTCTGTGTCATTTATCCTTGAGCGGGCCTCATAATTGACTAAGACACGATTTTTCTTCATCCATATTGTGGCATCTTCTTCATTCTGGCCGACCCCATAGTTTCAAAGTCATACTATTCTCTGAATTAGCCACATAGACAGTGACCTACTGCCCTCAACCAGTTCAGCCCAATATACATACAGTGAAGACTCATAGGGAGTTAGTCATCCCCCCCCCCCCCCCACCCCTAAAGATGTAAAAGGGGCAAGAAAAGTGATTTTCTTCTCAGTGCATTGGATTGTTCCCTCATCTAGAACTTGCCGAATGGAGGTACTGAAATATGTTAAGAGCGTGGAACTTATTAGTCCTGTGAATTTTTAACAAAATTTTCTACCAGGATTTCATTACTTGTGCTGACAGGCTGACGGTCTCATACATATATGTTTGTTCCATGACCACCTGATACTGTTTTTCTATCTGCAGGTAGTGGTTGGTAGTTTTATCGCAGATGGCCGTAAAGAGTCGAAACAGACAAATCAATCAGAACCTTCTTCTGCACCTTCAAAGCATGCTCATGGTGGCGGGGCTGTAGGGACAGGTAGCCCGCAATCAAGAGGGACCTTGAGTGAATCCTCAGGTGGTCCTGGAAGCCCTCTCAACCAAAGTACAGGCGCTTGCAATAACAGTAACCCACAAGGCTTGGCTAACATGCCGTGGAAATAGGAAAAGAATAGAACGTTGGCAGCTATGGGCTTTTCTCCCAGTGTAAGGAGTAGGCATGGGCTCTAGTGGTTCTTCTAATCTAATCCCTAGTCTAAGAGAGACCCATTTGTAATCTAAATCTCACTTGTTCCCATCTCATGTAAGTTTAGGTACACGCTGAGAAACGATTGCTGGGTGACTTTCTAGGCTCAACCCAGCTGATCAGGAAGCACATGTCAGGTAGTGAATCCCTGCTTCCCACAGCATTGTGTGTTAAAATTTAGGGTAGGTAGTTTCTTTGTTAATTTAGATAACTCTTGAAATGAAAAGACTGATTGTCTCTTGGTCTTTTACCATTCATGTAAGAATGTTTGCTGACCACTCATGCAAGTTCCCACGTGTATAAGGTAATGGTATGCTAGTTAGTAGTCGATGTGGGACTAAACTCGCAGCATGACGGAATAATACTTCTTACCTCTTTCTATTCCTTACGTACACTCTCAAGACTGATGACTTTTCCACTAACATTATAACTTCTAACACACGCTTGGTACTAACATACTAACTAACTCGATATGGCTTCTAATTAATTAAAGTGAAGGGGAGCATTTTCTATGGGAGCACAGGGGCCACGCATGTGCAACAGCTAATGAAAGTGCGTATGATGGCATCTTGGGGTGGGATTTTCACTCTTCATGGGGGTGGGTTGGTCATTTCGCCTCCCATTACATCTGGGCGTGGCCCTAGAGAACTTTTCTCCTTATAGTGATAAAAAAAACTATAGTAGCAATAACTACTGTAGTAACAAGTGACATTATATTCAGACCAACAAAATAACAAGTAACATTATATTTGCGCATCGACATCAAGAGGGAGAAGATATTGGTTTTGTTCCGATTGGCCAAGTGACCACTTTTGATCGGTTTAAAGTGCTACAACAAATAACTTAAAAGGCTGCGTTTGATTGCAAAGTAAATGCAAATAAGTAGAATTTATTTATTAGAGGAAATTGTGTTAGGTGCTTGGATGGCAGAATACATTGTACATGCGGGATTTTTCTCCTCTCAGATTCCCTCATCTGTAAGTTCTTGTAAGTACCCCTTAGAATCGTAACATGTGGCATTGCTTAATCCAAGGGTCATGACTATCCATCCTTAGCCCAACCCTAACCCTAATTTAAACCATTCTCTCTCTTCTCCCATTCCTCCCCATCTCTCCCTGCCTAGGGCTGATTCCGGCATAAATCAGATTTCTGATTTTTTCCCCCCTTTTGTTTTGAACTTCTTTCCTTCCTTCACCGTACCTTGCAATTCCTTTGATCTTTAGGAGCGATTCAAGTTCCAACTGTGTTAAGCTACCATCGTATGTAACCTTAAATATAATTTGTTATATTTTATTTTTGATAGGTATAATTTGTTATGTTGAGTCCTTGCAGGTGTCAATATGCCTATTGAAGTATAAATGTTTCATTATTTGTCATTTGATAGTATATGAGTTAGTCACTAGCTCGAGAATCCTTTATTAAAAAAAAAATGTGATAGAGGATCTCACATACATCTTAATAGTCAAATTTTAAACTAAAGTAAACAATGAAAATTGCTCAAAATCTGCTCCAAAGTTATTCCAACCCTTAGGACACTTGTTGAACTTTTCACCCCTATAACGTTTTCGGTTCACTCTTTTGGGAAGAGTTCCCATAAATGTGATCTCAATCTGCAGCATATCGGTTCCTTTTGTTGCTTTGTGACCAGCGTTCTTCCATTCACTAATTCAGAATTCAGAGATTACTTCTTAGTCTGTGTTTTATATGCATTCATGGAATGCATTTCAGGTCAATTTTGCTTTCTCGGATGATAAAAACAGTTTATCATCCGAGAATGCGCAATCGATTTAGAATGCATTCCAAAAATGCATGCATTCACATAGGAGGTTTTTCTTTTAATATTTTTTAAGACTCGATATCATATTAGAAAGAAAACAAGACTCAATACCACGAGGTTGAGAGTCTACTTTGGGTTTTGATTTTACTTTATTTTTTGGTCAGGAAATAAAAGGGGAACTGTAACATAACGAATAAAATTTATTTTACATGTAAAATGTACTATCATAGCAACCAATTACCCAAACTATTTCCGCTGGGAAATAAATTCTACTTTATATAAAATTTGCATTTCCCTTGCAACCAAGCGGAGCCTTAGTACTGATGGGATCATAGAACAGAAAAGAAAACAGAGCAGTAGAGGGAGAAAGCATATAAATCTGAATCGATACCCCCTTCCCCCTACAGTTGCAGATCTTCGTTAAGATACAGTCTATAACATGAAGGGCAAAATCCAGGATACGAAGTGAATCCTCCATCTCATCCTACGTCTCAAGGGAGGCAAAACCAGTGGGGAAGAAATTCCTTCTTCTTCAGTGGTGAAGGAAAACCTTTGCCATGTTTATTAGTCCACTATCATTTCCTGGATGATAAACAGAAGCAGAAAAGAAGTATTGCTACACAATAAAATTGTAAGATGACATCCATCACTGGTGGGAAGGGGCAGAATGGAGTTCAAACACCATTTTTTCATCCATGGATCACACAGAGTCAAACTTGGATTCCACAGTAAGCTTGCTCATGAGAAAACAAGCTAATATGAAATTGCTATTACTTCCAGATAATGTAATATGTAAAGAACCTTACAAAGTTTGGTTTATTTATGAAGAACAGATACAAGACTAACAAGGCTATGAAGTTCTTGTTTTTTGTTTTTTTTTTTTTTTTGCAGAAATACAGATTGATTAGTATCCATGTAACAGGTACCTTAATCGAAATTGCCTAGTTGTGCTTGTACAAATTTTTTTCCTAAATGCATTATAAATGAAATTTCATCTGACCTTTCATCATATATGCTTATGTTATATATATTGTCTGGCTACACAAGGCATGATATAGGTATGTTGGTGTGTTGAGCTGCTTCTCACATCCAATGCATTGACAATATATGTAATGATTATCGTTACAGAAAGGGGAAGTTAAAGGTTGCAGAAGGGGAAGAGGAAGAGGGAATGCTGGCTTCGAGGGCAGCGACCTCCTAGAAACAGGGGAAGAAGAAGATAGACTGGAGAGAGAATTGATATTTCTTCATTCCTCTTTACAACCTCTTGCTTTACATTATACATCCAAATTCTAGCAAATTACCCATCTACCCCTAACAGACTAACCCAACTCTCCAGTCTATCTTCTTCTTCCCCTGTTTCTAGGAGGTCGCTGCCCTCGAAGCCAGCATTTCCCCTTCCTCTTCCCCTTCTGCAATCTTAATTTTCCATTTTCTGTAACGTTAATCGTTACATATATGAACCAAGGAATTTCTAGAATCCAGATGTTTATGTCTATGCTGTAAAAAGTGATATATTTTTTTTAAATTCTCTTCTATTCCCCACCCCCTTTCTTCCTTTTTCTCTTGGTCTCAGTGAATTTAAACCACACTAACTCAAACCATCTCCAGTGCTCCTTTACTTCATAAAGCCAGTGAAGCAGATTAAAGCCCAGAGCAAAGCAGAAAAAAATTAAACACTACGCATTGATGGAACATGTAGTTTTTCCTCCCTTTGGAAATCACTGTTTCCATAAATACTTAATTTTTTTTTTTGTCTTTCAGTCATCATGTTTGAAAAGAGACTGGAAGGATCAGCATGTTTGAAAGGAAGACTGTAATGAGACCATAGACTCTTTCATCATGTCTTTAACTTTCTTTTGCAGCAAAAAGTAATTGTCTTGCTTTCTTTGACAATTTTAGAGACTTTGTGAGACTGCTGTGTGCTTTAGTGTGAATTAAGAAGTGCATGAATCTTTAAATTATGGGCATTGCTTTTTCTTTTTCTTTTTCTATCTCCTTTTCTGGATAAGGTAATTGTGCCTATCGAAATTTCGGGATCTACAATAGGCCAAGTACTAATGAACTTATGGCTTTGAGCTTTTCTCATTGTACAGTTTCTTTCCAACCCCCAAATTCCCCCCATTTGTAGTTTGAAGTGTCTCAGTTCTCTTAGAACTGTTTCCCTTCAAATGTCTGACCAAATTGCCAATTTGCTGGAGCTACATTGTAGGATGTAACTGTTCTTCCACTGTTGCTTGTCACCTCGAAAGATAGAGGCTGCCCTCCAAAGTTAATGTTACATTGCCAATTTTGGCCCCAGTTCCTTGCCATGGGAATCCAACCGGTCTTCGATCCTTTCACTTTCACCGCAACCACTTCACCATCCAACCCAACATTGGTGATCAGGACTTGATAATAGTAGGAACTCCCACTGACTGTGTATCTCAATCCTCCATTCCTTTCGCAGTTCACCCTACATGAGAGATTTTCTCGTTACTTTAATTTCGAAAAAATTGAACACAAAAGAATGGCTGGAGGACTCCTAATGAGAAGATTTCTTGTTCTGAATTGCCAATATCAGTATGAACATTGGATGACATTGAGGCAATATAGTGGGAATCAACTCCTTTGCCCAACCATTTCTGTTACGTGCCTAATGAGGCTCGATCTAGTATGTGGGAGTTAATCTAGTATGAGATAGGTTAAAGGGCTTGATTTAACACACTCCATCAGTTCTGGAGTTTTTAGCATATCAGTGGGTTACTTGTAGAGTGAAAGCCGTCAAGAAAGGCCTACCTGCTGCCATCAGAGTGAGAGCTGTCTAGAGTGAGAGTCGCCAAGGATGATGGCTGTGGAAGACCTGGTGGTCTATTACATGCCTAATGAGGCTGCTAGATAGGGCCAAGAAGTATGGGATATGTTAAAAGGCTTGATTTAATGAGTTCCTACGGCTTTTGGTTATCATGATTTCTTCCACAATTTCTAATTGAATCTTCTTAGTCCATCAAACAACCTATTTTAATAAAAGTGCATCTTCACTCCAGAACTTAGTCTAGAGGGAATTTCTCATACAAAGATGAGAGAGAAACTTACCTCCTATACTGTACTGGCACAATATCAGCTTTTCTCACTGCTATTTCAGCAAAAGCTGCCTCAGACATCTCGAAGTGTTCTTGGGGGAAGTTGCACCAGCCACCATAGTCTGATGGAAGCCCATAATTTGGTGGACAAAAATCTGTTGCTGTAATGATAACAGAAGGGCTACCAGGCAAGCACCAGCGGATGTGGTCAACACATCTCAGCTCAAAGCATCCCCCACAGGAACTCCCTCTGCTGAATAATATGCTACTTAGTCCAGCACTGTACTTCCCATAACTTTTCTTGTGAAGATCACCATAACCACAAGCACCTTCTGCAACGGTGCAGCAGCACAGTGTTGGTGACAAAAGCTCTCTTCAAAATATAGTTATAGAACTACAAATCTAGAAAACAGAGAAGAGAATAAAAACCTTAAAACTTAGTAGAGACATAGATAAGAGGCAAGAGAAATACGTGTGATGATGGAGCCATTTGTTTCTTTGGAGTAAGTTGCAGTAGCAGACTTCCATTCCTTTTGCCTAGCAGCTATTGCGCCAATGTTTGACAAAAGAAGACAGAGGAATGTGACATGGAAAAGACCCATTAATGACTAGTGAGAGAGAGAGGATCCACGGAGATAGATTGAAACTGGGATGGTCATGAACTTATATTCTCTATGGGTATTGTAGATCGTGTAGTGGGACAGGGAGGAAGAAAAAAGAGCTTCATTTTTATAAAATTTGAGATTAATCTTGAACTTTTTTTAACTTTTGAGTTGAACCCAAGATGGATTCGAAATCTCTGCCGAAAATTTGGTAGAATCGCTCTGAGAGTCCTTTATTTGGTTCTGTTGTGGGATCCACATCTTCCAAGACGCGGGCTGCCCGTCCTGCCGTGCTGTGCAGACACAAGGCGGCATGCATTGACCGCCTTCCCCTTGCCCAAGCGCCTTGTCCGAGCGGGGGTAAGGCGGTCAATGCGCACCACCTTGTGTCTACACAGCACAGGTAGGACAGGATAGCATGTCGTAGAAGATCTGTGTTGTGACATGGATTAGAGATATCTGAAGGACCCATAATCTCACCATGGTTTTTTTTTATACTTATTTCTCACAGAAAAGGATTCTGTCCAGTCGTGGCGGGAGCTAGAGCGTCCAACCCTGCTAATCACAGTAAAAATAGGGGTGTGATGGTCATTTCACAAGTAGGCCCCACATGTGTAATGACCACCCCCTATTTTTGAGGTGGTTTCCGAGTGTTAGACCGTCCAGCTCCCGCCACAGCTGGACAGGAGCCAAGTCCATTTCTCACCATGGTTTAAGGTGTCGGAAATCTCAATTGGGATTGGTCTCGGCCCAATACTGATTTGGATCATCCTGAGTTGGTCTGGATCTCCAATCCGGTGAGTCGACCAATCTGATCCTAAGATTACGAACCATGAGTCTCACAAGTGGATCGAGTAACCAGTATAAAGGAGAAAAAAGAGTCAGACAGGATCCGTGTCTAGAGGGAAGAAATAGGACTGCGCCGCGAGTTTGGATGAGATTGAGGTAGGGTAATCTCTGGGACACAAAAAAAGGGGGTCAAAAAGGATTGGCGCATAAGTTTGGCTCTATGTGTACTTTGGGGGTAGAGAGAGAGAGGATATATTTATGAGTATGGGTCTAACTCTAAGGCTTTGCTTTGGTAAACGCTTGCTGGGTTAACGCTTGCTTTACTTTTGTATTGTCTAAACTCTAAAGGATTAATGTAGGTTGTTTAGCTCAGGCTCTTCTTTTGAGAAGAAAGAAAAGAATGGACGTGATGAAGATCGGTATAGTGGGGACGAAGGTCGGAGACTCTTGAGAGTGGGTGGGAAAAGAAGGAAAGCTTCTTGTTTACACGTTGACGGGATTCAAAACAGATATATTTTTTTGGGGAACAAAGGTTGGCTGGGTATGGATCGAACCGGATCCTCTGTGGTGCGTCAGGACCGGATGGCATTACTGCACAGGGAATGCAGCCCTTGTGTTGGGCTGTATGTTCGGGTAGGGGTGTAAATGAATAGTCAAAATTCATTTTCCATATTCATGTTTGTATCTGTTTAGCACTATCCGAATTCGTTCGAAAGCTAAACGGATGCAGATACAAATAGGCTATAGCTATCCGAAAAGCTATATGTACATGTAAACGGATAAAAAATCCGATCCGTATCCATTTAGTACTATCCGAATCCGTTCGAAAGCTAATCGAATGCAGATGCGGATATAGCACTATCAAAGCCGAATCCGATCCATTTACATCCCTATGCCCGGGATAGCAGGGCTGTCCAATGTGTGACAGAGGCCCCGCCGCACCACAAAGGAGCCCTATCCGGGTATGAACCAACCTTTCGAAACATGGAATCCATGGAATCTGTCCTCAGATCTGAAAACTCATGGATTCTAGGGATTTTTTTGGCATGAATCGTGGATCAGTTGATTTCATCAACCCTTTTGAGCTGGGCGTTTGACCAAAAGAAAATGTCCAGGACTGTTTAAACCATGATAAAAACCAGATAGTAGCTCTAGTCATTTTCAGAAGAACATTTCTCCAAAGCTGGCACTGAGTTTTAATAACCCTTTGGAGCAAGGTTTTAGTTTACAGTACACCGGTCACTGCGGTTATCACTGCGAATACTGATATAGATCAGCCGTATCAGTCAATTCCATTAAAGAGCCATTTTTGATTGAACACACCCCAATTTTTTATCATATTGACTGATACATATCCAATACAATCAATACGATACCAATACTTAAATCCATGCTTTGGCGACTGGTCAGACCAAGCGCGAATCATGTCCTTGTACAAATACCGACCAAGGCCCTCCAGGGCCAGTCACATGGAATCCACTGTAGGACCCATGTAACTGGTCCTGGAGGGCCTTGGATGGTACTTGTACAAGGACATGATCCGGTCTCAGACCATTACTGAAAATGATAAACAATGTATGGGGTTAAGAGAATAACCAGGTCAGATCATTCTGCCGGCTGATAGATTGTACCTATGGTAACTAGGCTTGGGCAATCTGAGGCCCATTCCAACTCAAAGAATAAGGACCCAGCTAAAGGTGGCAATGCCCGAGAGTCAGATCCACCAATCCAGCACAAATATGACTACGAAATCCATGTCCGGGTTCAAGGGTTTATGGGTTTAGGTCCAGGTAATTGGCATATCTACAATCTACTTCACTTTCCTTCATTTCCCCTTGTTTTTTCGTTCTAGTAATCATAGGGTGAACGAGTGACATTAAGCCCAGATTATCATTTTTGGCTTTTCATGGAAGGGCATACCTGGATGGTATTGGATCAGGAATCGGCGGTCACCGATCTCAATTTCTAACATGTCAATATGACCGATTCCTAGATAAAAAAACCAACACCAGAATCATTGGAATGCTCTTTGAATATGCCGATTCTAAGGATTTGCAGACCAATTCAAGTCGATTCCGATTCAATTCGACACTGATCACTTCCATCACAAATAATGCATTATAAAATCCTGATGGGAAGATGGTATTCCCTCGCGGAAGCTGATGTATGCAATACAGCCGTTCGATTTTGAAGCATATCTTGTATCATCTACATTAAAATTTCATGGCCCAACCTGAAAATATATTCCACCATTTGGTTTAAATTTTCTACTTGCAGCCATCAAAATAGTGGACAACAACTGTTGCATGGAGAAGAACAATGTAGATCAGCATCAATCACATTCCAAAACCAAATTTAATCATGGAGAATGTTTTCCTCCATGGCAGGTTAAGGAAAAGTACACTCATTTAGGGTTATAGACGCCTTGCCCTTTATAGTACAAAGTCGATAACAACCCCCCAACTGTTCCCCAGCCTCGTTTAATCATTGGCAAATAAGTAAGAAACACCCGAAGGGCTTGTTACATTTTTCCCCCTGCAAATTAGGAGGATAGACTGCTACTGTTCTTGATTTGTATGTGATTAAAATACATGATTCCAAATATGTAAAGCATTGTTAGTAACCAATTACTTGCTTTAACAGTTTAGCCGTACATACAGTATAAGCAAAAGACAAATCCTATACATTCAAATTTTTGGCTCTCTTCAGCAGTAAACGCAGTGAAAAAAACCCAAGAGCAAAAGTTTGCCAAAACCATCCTTTTGCATTTGCAGGGTCCACCCTCTTTGCTAGACGATATGCGTATATAGGTTCCAACACATGTGCCATTGCGCATAAAAGGAAAAATACCTGTAATCCTCGCATTGACCGGAAGAAGAAAAGGTTGATAGATCTTATGAACTCAAAAGGGCCCAGATCAGGTATGTAAGCAGCAGCAAACAATGCTGTCATTCCAATCACACAAAAGAGCCAGATATATATGGGAGGGCTATCCAGAGATTTTCTTTTCCTGTCCTGCCAGTAGGAGATGGTTGCAGACATGCCTTCTCTGGGACTTGTCACAGGCACGTATCCAAGCTCCTCCTTTGCTTTCAAGTAGGAGTAGTAATGGGTGACACCAACCTGTCAGGCAGCTGCTTATGAAATATAATTTCTTTTTCAAGCCATCACCCATAGTCCTGATAGTTAAACTATTATGCTTGGATATTGAACCTAAATCTATAAACCTAATATGAGCTGTGATATACACCACCAATAAAAACAAAAATACACTACTAAGAAACTGAAAGCATAAGCAGTCATTACAAAGGAAATGAAAAATACTTCTGAAAAACAAAAATACACTGCTTGTGAAATATATATTTCTTTTTCAAGCCATGACCCGTAGTCCTGATAGTTAAACTATTATGCTTGGATTTTGAAGCTTAAAATCTATAAACCTAATATGAACTGTTTTATACACCACCAATAAAAACAAAAATACACTACTAAGAAACTGAAAGCATAAGCAGCCATTACAAAGGAAATGAAAAATACTTCTGAAAATAAAAAATCTCTTATAGTATGAATGCATGATATAGAAAGAACAGGGAAATGGAGCAACATTGGCACATGTAATGCCATAACAATGTTGCATGTTCTGTAAAATTAGCGGCAGGGCTAAACCCTTGTTTTTTTTGAGGGAGGGGGGGGGGAACTAAAGGTTTGCTAGTCACTAATATTGAAGATATGTATATGGTTCTGCTAGGAAAACTAACATGAACCTGTGTACAAAATAATACAACAACCCACAAAGCATTATTGGCTATGGACCACCCTGTAGGAGGTCCATCCACTGAATCATTTTGTGTAAATTCTGGGATGAAAAAAAGCTTTCATGCACTGAAACAACATAAAATTGCACACCATTAGTATAGCACTATCCACTACAATATCAGGTATGTCAATTAAGGAAGCTGAGATCAGTGGGTGAGCCTTGGCACAACGGTTAAGTTGCGCTATTGCAACCTGTTGGTTGCGGGTTCAAAACTTAGAAACAGCCTCTCCTGTGAAGCAAGGGGTGTCTGCGTACATTTGCTCCTCCCAGACCCTGCAGTAGTGGGAGCCTCATGCACTGGAATGCTCTTTTTATTGATCCTCTAGGACATGATATTATAATTTTAGTCAATCTCCACAGAGTGGACTTTAACTTCTAATTAAACTCAGAATACGAGGTACTTCTATAAACCTTAATGGTATCAAAGCTATAAAAACCCCAAACAGCTGCTCCACTTGCATAGACTATTTTAATTTCTACTCAACTGCAGATTGTGAATACACGCATCAGGGAATCAATGACATGTTGACTCTTATATTAAGCAAAAGAAGGTGCAGGGTACAAACCTTGTGTACTTCAGCTGGAAGGATCAAGGGCTGTGGAAGCCATGATCGATTTAACCATGGATAACAGAGGGTATAGACAGCTGAAAAGATATTCCCCAGGAGAAGTGCATGCTTTACATCTAATGTAATCTTTGGCATGTCATACTCCAAGCTTTTCAATAGCTGGCCAATAAATTCAAATGTGTTTACAGGAGCCCCTGGTAACAAGAAGAGTACCCCATGTAAGGCAAATAGGAAGAAAAAGATTATCAACAGGATTTGATAAGAGCAGTCCTTCAGAGAAGATGCATAAAATACAACAACAATCATAGCCTTATCCCAATTCCCAACTTAATGGGGTCGGCTCGATACAGACTGATACAGCTCGATACATACCGATATGGTCAATACCAACCAATACATGTCGATATGGCCATTAAAGGTTGAAGGAGATTTCACAAAAAAATGTAGGTTTCAAAAAAACTTAATCTTTGTATATATATATATATTTTTTTTGGGCTATAAATCGATAGATATAGGTAAAACTAAGTTAGTTAATGCATCAAACTTGATCATTGGCAAGGATTTGTACTCAAATCGATGAAAATCTCTTGTCTCGTTATATGTTCTACATTTTAGTTTTTATGCATGATACATGTTATATATTACTTATTTATATTGTTTTTTACTCCAAAAGTGTATTTCCATGTGTATCTTGATCATTTCCATGTGTATTTGTAATGTACGATACGTATCTCCGATACAATACGATACGTCTTTTAAAATCACATTTCCGATAAAATACTCGATACCGATACTTTAAACCTTGGTCGTGATTAAGGAAGACTTCGAGTACACCATGAATGAAGCTGTTACCACCCCAAATGTTATTCTTACCATCAAAGAATTTATTGAGTTTGTGATTTCACCTTCGCTACTTTGAGAAGAGAACTCCCAGGTTTGAAGACTTTATTACTAACGTCCTTACGTTACCAAAGTTTTGTATGGGAATGATCAAAGTTGCTATTCACATGTTGTTTCCCCCCGTCACTACAAAATTCGAGGTCGAATTTTTTGCAAGTCGGGGAGAATTGATGTAGTTATATCACCTATATGTGCTTATTTTAATGGAAATACACCTTGGGTTGGATTGTATACATGTTGGGCCTTTGGTCCATGGGGGTTTCAATGTAATAGACCACTTTAATGGGCATACATCATTACTTAGTTAAGTGTTTGTATTTCTTTATTTTAATTGTTATTAAGTGTTTTAGTTAGGCTGGGTTACAATTCTATAAGTCCAATCCTGTTTTGAAGTTTGTTTATATTTCACTTTCCTAGTCAATTTAGGTTACCTTATTAGTTAAGGATTGGGTTAGGCCTTTCCTTTTTAGTGGTTTGAGTCTATTTCTGAGTTTTCTAGATTACCAAAAAAAAAAAGGGTAAAGTACACGTACCCCCCTATAATGCACCCAATATTCCTCGTATCCCCCTAAGCTTCTGATAAGTCCACATACCCACACCAGGTATTAAATGTTAAAAAATGACCAAACTACCCTTTCTTCTATCCTTTCTAAAATTTGAAAAGACCTAATTGCCTTGACCTATTTGCTAAAATTTGAAAAGACCAAAATGCCTTCATCTTCCCCAAATCATTATCTTCTTTTACACCACCACCACCACCACCCACCATTAACACCATCCCACCGTGAAGCCCCACTTCGCAGATCGTTCGCATCGGCGATTTTATTCGAAAGCTGAAAATGGGCGGAAAGGTTTATCTTCTTTTACACAAGTTTTTAATCTTTTCTCACTCCCAAGAACTCCATTATAGAGCCACCTTCCCTCTTTTCCTCTTTATAAACAAACTCCTCCACACCCATTTGGTACACTTGAGAAGAGTTAGATATCAAAGCAGGACAAAACGCCCCCTATCTCTAACTCTGCAAGTCTCAGCACATAATTACAATGGGGGAGAACCTGAGCCCTCTCCTTGCTCTGTTCTGTGTTACTGCCTTCTTTGCCTACATTTCAGGTACTCTTCTCTAACCTCTCTAAACACATTAACACAAACACAAACATTTTATCTGCAAATGTTGCTAATGGAAGTGTTTGTTTGCTCTGTTTTAATATGCAGTGGAGGTCTCAGCAACCACAATAGCTCTCTACAACAAATGTACACACCCAGTATGGCCAGGAATCCAACCCGGTGCAGGGAAACCCATTCTTGCAAGAGGTGGGTTTAAGCTAAATCCCAAGCAAGCCTACTCCCTCCAAGTCGCTGCAGGTTGGTCAGGCCGCATTTGGGGTCGCCATGAATGTTCCTTCGACGCCTCCAGCAGAGGTAGCAGTGCCACCGGTGACTGTGGTGGTTCTCTCCACTGCAATGGCCTAGGAGGAGTACCCCCTGCAACCCTTGCAGAGATAACACTTGGAGAAGAGGATTTCTATGATGTAAGCCTTGTTGATGGCTACAACCTTGCCGTCTCCATCACCCCATTTAGGGGAAAAGGGAAATGTAGCCGTGCGGGTTGTATTAGTGACCTTAACGCAATGTGCCCAGCTGGGTTGCAGGTGAAATCTCATGACAACAAGGTTGTGGCTTGCAAAACCCTTGGGGAACTCCCGCCTAGAGCCACAAAAGCTCTCCGACCGATGAATCCTCTCACCACTATAGGAAATCTGAGGTGAAGAAAGTGAAATACCCCTATCACCGCAATCCCGATAACGGTCGAAGCTCTTCCTCCTCTCAAAACCATCAGAATCATGATCAAAACGCTTCCTCAACGATCTGGAATCACGATCATCTTCTATTGATCGATCGTAACCAGACGATGAAGATAAACCTTTCTGCCCATTTTCAGCTTTCGAATAAAATCGCCGATGCGAACGATCTGCGAAGTGGGGCTTCACGGTGGGATGGTGATGGTGTTAATGGTGGGTGGTGGTGGTGGTGGTGGGTATGTAAAAGAAGATGATGATTTGGGGAAGATGAGGGCATTTTGGTCTTTTCAAATTTTAGCAAATAGGTTAGGGCAATTAGGTCTTTTCAAATTTTAGAAAAGATAGAAGAAAGGGTAGTTTGGTCATCTTTTAGCATTTAATACCTGGTGTGGACTTAAATGGCATTAGGGGGGTAAAGCAGGGGTGGTACGTGGAATATTGAGGGGTGGTACGTGGACTTATCAGAAACTTAGGGGGGTACGAGGAATATTGGGTGCATTACAGGGGAGTACGTGTACTTTACCCCAAAAAAAAATATTTTTGAATTTTCTATGTAAGGTTGTAAGGGGGGGAAGCATTGTACACAAATTTGATTAATGAAAAAGCTGTTGCTGCTGCTCTTCTTCTCCATTGAAGAATCACTTGTGTTTGATCAAGAAACCCCTATTCTATGATCAAGGAGATTGGTGTTTGATCCAATTGAATCACCTTGCGGTGTGAAGCCCGGGTGTTATTTTCTGTTCGTATTCTATTGCTGCTATTGTTATTGGTTTATCATTCTCAATCTCAGATCTTAGCCATTAACAGGTAAACTTTAATCTGAAATTTTCTGCAACTAGAAGTTCATATGCAGCACTTTTTTATTTTTTATTTTTTATTTTTTGAGATTAAGCGAAACCCAGCTATTAGATCATCTTGAGATTTTAATTACAAGTTCATAAACTCTAATGAAGAATTAGATTCAAAATTGACCTAATTCTGACCATTAGATCTTACGATATTTCAGATTTCCTATTCTACCCCTACCCTCCATTAGAGCTACGGTTTAGGCCATCCCATATCTGAATCCTATTCTGATTTCATGAATCATTTAGGCTACTGATTTTAGATTATTTCATGTCTGAAATCAGCAACCTAGTTTCAACCTTCAAACCCTAATTTCAGTAACTAAATTACTGTTTTACCCCTATTCCTATCACCACTAGGAATCACACAATTGCTGATCTAACCATCCGATTGAGGTCAGATTTTCAGCAAACCTTCCCAACCCTATTTTCTACACTCGACCTTACTTCCAAGCCCATCCAACCACTAGATTTTGTGATATTTAAAATCTGCCTAATTTGAACCTTCCTTTGAGTAAAATGTTATTGGCTACTTATTTTGATCATTCAAACTCAGTGCTACATTACCGCGGCATACCAAAAGCCTCAAGAATGAACAATTAGAGCTCAGATGTATGGTGAAGTGGATAAGCAGATGATCTGCTAACTGCTTCCTATACAAAGTTTCATAAACATGAAAAAGAGGATGTAAGAATGCATGAGAGAGAGAGAGAAAGAAAGAGAGAGAGAATCAGAAATAAGTACATCTAGTACAAACCATGGAGTATCCCAGTGGTGCTCAAATAAAGGAGAAACCAGCTTAAGTTAAATAAAGGCACCCAAACACTAAGGAGCTAGTTGAAAGGTACTTAAAGAAAATAGGAAGGCCGAGAACATCACTAAAGGTAGTGAAAACTGAATGGGATGGAGGAACAATAGTAATATTGCAGTCTTCAAACGATTGGGACAAGGTTCAGATGGGGTTAGAGATAAAAATGAATGCATGCAACGAATTCACATCACCAAATCGAAAAATTCTTGATCAACATTCACCCTGAAAAGCTTTTAGAAGTATTAAACAAAATTCTAAACATTGCGCAGACACAAGAGAGATTCATTCATCTTGTACTTCAATTCCAAAGTTGTAAAGCAACCCATTTTCAACTTTGCTCAGGAATGAGAAATAGAGGCATTTGTTTCAGTACTTCAATTTCGATAACACTAGCTTCTAAAACCGTTAAAAAAAAAAAAAAAGGGTTAGTCCCAAAGGACTAGATCAGACATTACCATCAGATATAAAGTACGGCTGGCCAGAAGCAATAGGATGTCCTTCTTTCCCAGGAATGTCATCCAAGAGTCCCATGCTAGCCAATATTAGAGCAAGAACAAGATTGTCCACATAAACCCAATCTGTCTTTACACTTGCTTCACCTATTTTGAATTTCAATAGACCTAATTTAGCAAGAGAAATTATCCTAGGGATGTGCCTCTCTTCACCAGGCCCATATATGGCAGCAGGACGAATTGCACAAGTATAAAGACGAGTGCCATTTTTTTTCCTGACATGAAAAACAAGCCACATAATTAGTCTGTTGGGTATCAGAAAAATGACATCGAAACACTATTTTATACAATGAGGAAACCCTCAACCAAAAAACTAGAAAATAAAAAAAAATGCAGAAACTTGTGTAATTCCAAGTAAGGTCTTCCTTACCATCCTGCATATGTTTGAAAATGTGTTGTGATCTATCACCCGATGGATCTGACTAAGAGTTCTTAAAGGTCAAAGTCAGCGTGGTCTTGATTTATAGGGACCAAGTTGGATTTCGTCTTTCTCATCATCCACAAACCAATTGTGGTAATTTCCAAACGAACAGGACAAGCATAAAACAGCTTTAACACAACAGATGCCCTTGTAAGATTCATAATGCTTGGGTGCACATTTATTAGGGATATAAGGTCTAGATTTCCAAGAATACTTCAGCTTCCCTCCTTGTGGGAAAATTTTAAAAGAATTTCATGAAGGCTCTGCCTGCTTGGAAGTTAAGTGAAGGGAACAGAAATGGATTTAAAACACAAATAAAATCAGAAGGATGCATTGGTTAAAGTGAAAAAGAATAAGACCAAGTCGATTGGTTCAAATCGGACCACTTAGTTGAGTTCATGGGATTTCAGGACTTAAATTAGTTTTCTTTTTCTGTTTTGAATTGTTAGTGAAGTCCAAAAATGGTTAGGAATTGAAGTCATTGTCCCCCATCCATTTTATGGTTTCACTTGAAGTCCTAGTAACCATGGGAGTCATTTTCAGCCTAGCATATGGTTTTAGTTTGGAGTTTTTTCTCTTGCTGTTTAATTTCCAGTTTTGAGTAGGAAGGGGGAGAATCTTTTTTTGGTCTACAAATAGATGTACTTGGCCCTTAGAGCCCCATGATTTTATGAAATACAGTTAAAATTTTCATCCATTGTGCTGTGTGTACTTGGAGCCCCATGTACTTGGCCCTTGGAGCCCCATGTTGGGCAGTTAAGAATCATCATATAGATAAACTCAGTACAGCAGAGATGAGGATGTTGAGATGGATGAGTGGCAAAACTAGAAAGGATAAAGTAAGGAATGATCATATTAGAGCTGGTTTGGGAGTAGCTCCGATACATGATAAGCTACGAGAAAGTCGTTTAAGGTGGCATGGCAATGTTCAACGCAGGCCTTCGGATGCTCCAGTACGGAGGAGTGATTTGATTCAGATTGAAGGAACTAAAAGAGCCAGGGGCAGACCTAAAATGACCTTAGGAGAAGTGGTGAGGAAAGACATGTATAGCTTAGGTCTTGTATCAAGTATGACCTCGAATACAGATGATTGGTGGGAAGGATCCATGTAGCCGACCCCATTTAGTTGGCATAAGGCTGAGTTGTTGTTGTTGTTGTTGTGCTGTGTGTATTCATAGCATTCTGTGGGTGGATTCTCAAGAATTCTTTGTGGATTCCAAGGTTTTTCTCTGCAGGTATATTCCTGCTCCCTCCCTCGTTCTTCTTCCTTCTTATTTTATTTCAATCCTGTATCTCTGTTCCTACAATCCAAAAGTTGGTTTCTAAGCCTTATTATCTACTCTGTCATACCCTGTTTTCTGATATATTTTGCTAATCCATTTCTGTTCACACCTGTTAGCACAGTAATTAAATTGCTTCAAAATTTCATATTTGAATTTCAGACATCAATATCTTTCAAACCTGAGTTCTGGAATTAACTTTCTATCTGCTTATTACTATTGGGGTAAACCCCGCTCTGTTTTCTTATATTTCTAACATCAGACCTAATTGCAACCCCAGTATCACATTGAAAACCTGATTCCTATGTCAATAGATTCCAGGGAAAACTCCATTTGAATTTCCTGGCCTTTGGTCCATTCGAAACTTAGTTGTCAGATTTATCTTTTTCCCTCTTTTAAAACTCTGTTTCTGATCATCGATTTCTTCTTTATTTCTTATCTGAATTCAGTTGTATCCCTTCTAATAGTTCTGTTCTCCTATTGTAGTTTCCTATCTTTATTTCTTCTTTAGTTTCATCTGTCATCATTCCAACATATCTGTTCCTATTTCCTGGAATCCATTACAGTAAGTTCTATTAGCCTTTCTCTAGATCAAGGTTAGGGTTTGCCAATATGTATTAGGAAACTTTTCTAATCATTCCAGCAATGACCGTGTCTAACTAAAAAATTTGCCAGATATACACATTAAATTTTATCTCAATTTTTCAACAAGATTCCTTAGATTTGAATAGGAAAATGAAGAATCCACTTTGAAAAGCTTAATTGCCATATGGCATGCTTCTTTAGACATGCTTAATAAGTACTATTTTACCCCTTGAAGAGAGAACTTTGGCCTTCCAACCTAGAAGGCGGCGGGGCATGACTTCTCTGTCCCCACCCTTCCCTTTGTAGCTTCGGATAAAGAATCAAACCCCACTAATATGGTTAGGAGTCATCCCATTGGTCTGCTACTCCACGGATGATTGATTGTTTCAAAAAGCGAGGAAAGAGAACTACCTCATAAGATCTTAAATAAATTATACAATCACGATTAAAAAAATTTAATTCTCTTTTTCCAATTAATATCACTTTTTTTTTTCTTTTTCCATTTCCCTTTCTATACTTGCAAACTAGATGGAGCTGAAAGGAAATAGATAAAATAAGATATTTTCCTCAGGTATATAAAATGGTTACTTAACAAGAGACCATGAGCACCCTTTTTAACATATATTGAGTATTGTAGACAACCAAACAAGAGACTGCATCATTTTCAGAGGAAAAATGAACAAGTACACCTTTAAACCAAAAGCTTTTTCTTCCACAATGAAACTAAACCCAGTTGACACAAACAACTAGTTACTTCTACTTCAAACCTGGCATTAACTATCTCGAGTGAAAGTTCAGGGTATATATACACAAATTGATGAATTCTAGTTGGATGACATCTGGCATTGGTATTACTCTTGTACTTTCCACATTTCAATAATGAAACAGGACCATAAAATGACAATGGTCAAGAAATCAATGAATAGATGTTTATCGTCATTCAATCCACTCAACTACATGGTCCCTGCCTTCTATCTTCATGTGCACCATTACAATGCACAGCTGGGTCAGGAAACAGTTCAAATGCCTTGAGCAGAGAATTTCTATGTATAAAATGACCTGTTTTGACCCATAGAAAAAATAAAACAATAAAATAATAATAGAATACCCACTTGGAAGGGCGACCATTGCTCTTCAGAACCAATTGCTCAGCAACAGATTTACTTCGGCCGTATGGATCAACATGGTCATCGGTAGGAAGGTAAGGCAAGGCCTCATTGCCATTCACCATCTCTCTGCCCCCATACACCACGTTGTATGTGCTCACGTAAACCAGTCTCTTGATCCCAAACTCAGAGCATGCTTCCAATACACGGCATGTTCCATTTATATTCACTTCATCAACACGCCCAACTTGGAGCATTTCCTTCCCAGACATGCCATATGATGCGAGGTGAAAAACACAATTTGCACCACGTAATGCCTTATCAACATCTTTCTTCTTGCTCACATCACCTGGAAATGTCAAAGCTGGAAAAATGAATTGTTTTCTAGGTAAATATAAACCCAAATACAATAACAATAACAACAACAACTCCTCTGCCTTATCTCAACTAAATGGGGTCGGCTATAAATATAAACCCAAATAAAAACAATATTTCAAATGGAGACTTGGATTGCCCTTACAAGTTAAGACCAAAGTTGTTGTTAAAGAGAACAGAAAAAAACAATTGTCTGTCTAATGCGGTTTTGTTGAAAATTAGTAGTTGTAAGGACCGTGGTCCTCGGGACGAGGGTTCCTCAGCCTCTTGGCGACAAGGATTGTCTTCGATGAATAACGGCGTATCGTTCCGATATATCATCATGGGGATTGGGATCATGCTTTATAAAGAAATGGAGTCGCTACCTAGGATTAGGGCCTAGAACCCAATGGGTGTAGCCCCATCCGGGGTTAGCGGAAAGGGCTACGTGATTCCATATGGTCTGGTCAGAGATTCAGGGTAAGTAGTCAAGTTACGAGGGTGGGAAGGTGTTAAACACCCACCTCGCCCGGATAAACCGGTCTTTCTACTAGATGCTGGTTTTCGAATATTCTCCCTTGATAATATATCATATACTAACATGTAAGGCTAAGTTATGATGCACTAATCTTAACAAAGAAAGAAAAAATCATTTATTATGTACACTAAACGAGTTGTTTTAATTGTCTACATTATGCCAAAAATAGTGAGAGGGAAAGAGACAGATACCTGTCTAGAAATACAAGAAATAAATGAAAGAGCACCGAGGGCGAAATATGTGATGTCCCACGGCTCAGGTGGAGACGGACGATCGGCTTGTCTCTCTCTTGTAGGACAAAATGAGGCTATACGAGATGAGTTTTGTCACTCAGACTTCGGGCAGAGTATTGGCTATATAAGAGATTCTCGCTATCTGTATACAGACAGAATAACGGTTGTGAAGGGGGTTTTTCGTTATCCGTACACTAATGGGATAGCAATACCTAAGAGCAGAATCGGTCTATGTTTGGATGGATAACCGAAGGATCTACCCACGTTGAAGAACTCCACTCACTCACTCACTCACATACTCATGAGGGAAAGACCGGGAAAAAGAGGGTGAAAAAGGGGCAAAACAAGCCCTGGAGGGTCTCCTTACCCGAGAAAAGCTTGTTTTGGAGGGAGGGGGACCCTCCTATTTATAGGGGAGGGTCTATCCTCCACGGCGCCTTGTAGATGTCCACGGCACCGTGGGGGACTTTTCCACGGCACCGTGGGTGACGTCAGCAGGCTGATGTCACACCCCTCCATGGCGCCGTGGAAAAAGTATACCGGTGCCGTGGTGGGCCTTCATTTCTATGGCACCGTGGGAGTGCAGTATCACTTTTCCTTGATTTTGGACCTTGTCTAGCGGGACCGCCGTGGTGGGGGAGGGTGAGCAGTACCTCCTTCATCGTTTAGTAAAAGGGTCTGATAAGTCATTTTAGGGATGTTAGGGTAATTTGGTTCAGATGTAGGGACAAGAGTCCTTCTTGAGAGAGATACCGATGTCTGTCCGTGTCCTGTTATCATCATTGTCGGGGGGTGACAAAATTCAGCGTCTACAGTAGTGAATATATCTTGTTCCCAATTTACCTAAAATGATCTGTTTGTTTTCAGATAAAATCTGTGTAAAAAGAAACTCATCAGGTAAAATCTTCACCACTGAAATTTTCCTTTTACGCAGCTTACCTGGAAACAAACGGATCCAGAGGAAAGGAGAAAGAGAATAATTTCGATCACAGAAAGCAGAACATTCCTTTAATATGGGAACAAAAGAAACAAATTGAATATTGATCCCAAGAAATATGGCATATTATCCCTTGTTTACCTCTTGTAACTTGTAAGCAGGATCTGGCAAAGGTTCATTGGTTGAGTGATAAACAAAATTCCATTACATTTCAAAGTGAGTGAGAGACTATAACAGAATTCTCTAATATTTCAAAGTGAGTGATCAACTAAAACAGAATTTCATTATATTTCAAAGTGGATTTGGAGCAGTTATCAGGGACTATCAAGCCAATCCATTTGCTTGCCTTGACCAATGCTATCTAAGGACATCCATGTTCATATGTCAGGAGATCCAAGCTACTGATAAGACCCTGAAACTGGCTTTGAAAGATAGACCGAAATTGAGTGGAAAGGAATTGAGAATGTCCTTGACAGCCAGAGAAACAACTTTGATATGGGTATATGAGTCCCAATACCAATTACTCAAACCTGCTGATTCGAAAGCCCAGAAGAGTTGGCAACGTGTTATGTCCGAGGTCCGGAAATTCCTAAAACAAACTATGTGTTCCCGGTGCCATAAGAAGAGTTGGCAACGGGTTATGTCCAAGGTCTGAAAATTCCTAAAAAATACTATGTGTTCACGGTGACATAAGAGTCGCACACCCAGTCTCCACAGTGCTCTTCTAGTGTGGAATATGGCAAGCACGACCCAAGAATTGACAGTGCAGCACGTTTCGTCCACCACAGCGTAGCGAAGGCTCCCCGGCAGGAAACACCTTCCCGCAAATTCTGCAAAAGTCTCACTTGAAGCTCGTACCCGGCGGGAGGGCCTCCCCCAAGTCCAAAGAAGGGTATCATTGTATCAAACAAAACAGAAAAGGCTATGGTGATTTTACTGGTTGCCTCGAAAAAAGACATTTCTGACCATCCTGTGAGGTTTAGAATTTTCTTTTGTCGCAACTCCCAAGTCAAAATGCCAGGAACAAACCAAAAATGGGAAGACAAATAAATATGATAAGGAAAATAGGGTAAAATGGTAAATGCAGAGGCAACGAGTCACGAGAACGAAGCCACGTGCTCAAGTTGACGCATAAAATATAGTGATCTGCATTTACCATGATTCATGGTTGCATCTCCCGCCGGTCTCATTCTCAGAGGCCGAGTACCGTCGCACGGGGATTTCTAATCCTAAGCATATGAGGGTTCAGGCCTCAGGAGGGAAGAGGAAGGAGGAAAGAGGGGATAACGAGTGCACTAGCGCAGAAGAAGAAGGCAGATTGGAAAAGGGCAAAATCACATTACCTAAAATCCAAATCTGTAGAAAATAAGATCGCGGTGACAAATAATTCAATGATTAAACCTAGAAACACAGCATTGTATTGTAGAACATTGAGATCTAAGATACGCATATAAAATTACTCAAAGGAGGAAGAAGCATTTTTAGCCTAATTCAAATCACAAAATTGTAAAGCCAAAGAAAATGAAATTGCAGAAAAGCATCGAGCCTATTGAGAAATTGAAACCGATTCATCGGTTCATTCAATCACGTAGACATTGAATCAACACATATCATAATAAATTTCTAGGGTTTCTTGTAAGATAAGGTATGTAGGTAGGTAGGCACCTTGGATGCACCGAACACCGACCTTCTTAAGATGGTCGGACCATGGAGAAGTTGAACGTTTATCGAGAGATCGAACCTCTCGAGCTCCCCTTCTTACAAGCTCTAAGCAGAGAGCGGAGCCAACGAAGCCAAGCCCTCCTGTCACAACGAAGGTATTCCCTTCAATTCCCTCATTCTCGCTCAAATGCATATTTCCCCTCTTCTATTTTTTTTTTTCACTTCTTCCTTCTGCTACTTCGCGAGATTGAACTGCTATTCAATTCATCTACGGAGGAAGAAGAAAACCAATGAACAGGTAACTATTGTACTTGCTTGTCGATCCAACTCCTTCTCCCCTTCTCCCCCTCCTCTCTTAACTAGTGACACGCTGTAGAGAAAAATCTCACAACTATTCCGACCATAGACAGAGAAGAGATGCTCTGGATCAGTGATAACTGATAAGTCAAAATTTCACTCATGTTTTATTCCTTTTATTTTTTATGGTAGAGGGTTCTATAAGCTAGCGGCGGAGCGCACGAGTGGTTTAATTGGAGCGGGTTGCCCGGCTGATTCGGATCTGATCCTGATTCCGATCGATCATGATTCCCAACGGAATCGGTAGGATTAGGAATCTACAAACTGGTTCTACGGTTTCCTGTCAAATTTGGTTGGGTAAACATTGGGGATGTTTATCTGCTCCATTTCCCTGCTCGGTCTATTTTTCCAAGTCCCTTTAATAGGGGTGGAAATGACCACTCCCCCTGCTGGAACACACTGTCTAGGTGAGGTCAACCCCCTATTAGAGGGACTTCGGGCAAGACATGGAGTAGATAATTTTCGGTATTTTATAAACATTAGATAATTCCAAAGAACCCAGCAAAGGCGAAAAGCACTGTTGCTCATCCGTTTTGTTAGCCTTTGTCATTCTTCAGGATAGAAAGTGTTGATATGCGCTAGCATAAGCTATCGAGTTCGTGTTAATCCTTGATTGTGTCTTGATCAGATCGAACGAAATGTTATTTATTTTTTTTTTGGGTGGGGGGTGTCAAAAACAAGTCCTTTCGACCCAAAATTTATTGAAAAAAAAAAACATAAGAGAAGTTCCTGCTTTTAAGAATAGCAGGGTTTACAACGAAATGTGGTGGCTTAATCCACCAAATAGAAGACAAATGAAGAACAGACTCCCCTTTAGCTAAAATACATGGTTGTTAAGGGAAGCTAGGAAAGATGAGCAAGGGTTATTCATTCACTGAGTTAAAATTGAACAACTTGAAAGGAAAAAAAATTTCTCACCAACAATGAAGGAAATACCCGTGACTCTAAGGTCATTATTACTCCCCAATAATTGTTGGAAGTTCGAAATACCTCTTAAACATAAACTATTCCCTAACATCCATCCTAATGCAATGACGATCATTGATGTAGGAATGCGTCCTTCACCATGGCTGTAGGATTACTCAGTCCAAAATTAAACTTTTTTTTTTTTTTTTAAATCTTATTATAATTGAAAAACCCCATTTTTCCTTTCACTCATAGTAAACTAAGAATCTCTTTACTCAATAACCTAAGGCAGTTGGATGAGATTCTTGAACAATGGTAATGACATTTCAAACATTCATACGAGGAGAGGAGTACTATTATGATGATCACAATAGATTCTTGGTTCATTGTCAGTATTTATATTTCATTCCTAATTTCCTCTAAAATAGGATTTTCCAATGCTTAAGCGAAAAACGGGAATTGAAAAGATAAGAAAATTTTACATGGAGAAGAATGTTGATATAAAATATCATTTGCATAAAAAATTTTACAACCAAACAAATAAGGCCTAATTGAAATACTCATTCTTTATACTTCATTCTATCTAACAAAAAACTGACTATTCCTTCTTTGTAGGGGGGGGAAAAAGAAAGAAAAATTAAAAACACAAATCTCACTTATCATTTGAAAAAACAAAAGAAAAAAAAAAAAAAAAAAAACACTAGAAGAGATTAAAATTGTTAATTCTAAGGCTTCCATAGGTGGCACTGGCATAAGCATTGAGCAGCTCATTTTGTGCAGACCAAAACTCAGCTTTCAAACCAGCTCTCCTCAATGCCTTTAGTACTTTGTTTCGATGAGTGTACCCTGTGACCATCACTTTTTGACTGCTAACATCCAGTTCCACCTTCTCAATCCCTGCTTCAAACATAAATATTACAAACAAATTCATTTCCTTGGGTAAAAAAATAATATTTCTCTAAAAATTTAGAAGGCGGGTCTCAACACAACAGTAAAATTACTCCATTGCGACCTAATAATCGTGGACTTGAGACCTAGTAATCACAAGATAGAATCGAAAAACAACCTCTCTACAAATTGGGGATAAGACTGCATACATCATGACCCTCCCTAAAACCCACAATTGTGGGAGCTTCGTGCATTGGATTCGCCCATCACCCATTACTTCTTGAAAAAAGGACTAACGAGTTCTAGGTTATCTCTCTAACCCTCTTGATTCTTTTCTCTCCCCTCCCAAAACAAAAAAAAACTGGTAAAGACCCATATTGATTCTGCCAGAGCCAGAGTGAAATAATTATTGGAGTCCAAACAAGAAATTAAGAAAGAATGAATCATACCTTTTACTTTTGAAAGACATTTCCTTAGTCTCTTTTCATGAATTCCTACCATCTCCACCTTCAATTCCACAGTCTGCAGATTTTTTTTCATTCTCATTAGAAAAACTTCAGAAGAAAAGGCATCCATGACTACCCACCTCCACCAAACACACAAACCCAATACCAATTGATGCAAATTGTTTCCAAATTCCAAGAAGAAAATTCAACTATGAAAATACCCATTTAACCAAAACAAGATGAAAGAGAAGAACAAACTTACCTCCATGAAGGACACCCTCTATTGGAAAAGAAGATTGATTGGATAACTTGAGAGATTGTTATGAAGAGAGCAATAAAGAGATGGAGGGACAATGATGTGAGGCAATTGGAATGAACAAAGGGGGAATGTTGATATATATAGAAGAGGGAGACATGAGAGTTAAAAAAGATGGAATAAACACTAAAGTGGGTCTCTCTAGAGATCTAGGTTTTAGGAATCTCTCTCCCTCTCTCGCTTTGCTTTGCTTTTTCAAAGGGAAACCCAAATTAAACCATGAAAATAAGATGACAAGTTATGAGCTCAAGCTTCAAGGCTCCCCTTCTGAGGAAAGCAATGTGAGTATCAAGTATTAGAAATGATGGGCTTTGACGGGTCCAACTTAGCTTTTATGAGGATCTTGGCTAAGACACAAACACTATTTGCAACAAATAAGAAGAGAGAAAACTGTACTAATTGTCCTTAAGAGTTCTTCAAGACTAAGAAACAAATAGACTCACATAGACTAAAAACCAACCAGAAAAAATAAAAAAAGTTAAAGATGCAATACTGAACCTTCCAGTGATGGTGATCCAAGGGACATGAAAATTTATATGGATTGGATGGTTGAGATCATCTGATAGGGAATCTAAGGCTAAAAAAGATGATGGTTCCCTTGTAGGTGAAGAAAAGAATGAAAAAGCAAAAAAAAAAAAAAAAGAGTTCAACAATGACAAGAGTAGAACAATTGATCCCTTCAAGAAATTAATAAACCGTAGAGCAAGTTTGGTATTTTTTGGATAGTGTTGTCTCTTACCACTTTTAAGTTTTCAGGGAAGATGCCTTTTCTTTTTATTTGATTGGGTACACATCATTACTCCACGTGGCACAAGTACAACAACCCAATTTCCCTTTTAGGTCGTCCAGAGATGTTCTGGAAGAATCCTATTTGGGGTATCAAAAATGAGACCGGGTTGATTAAACTAATTAACCGGTCTGGTATTGATTTTGACCGAAACGGATCGATAAGACTGAAACCGCTCATCTGGATCGAATCCAAATAAATCCATAAAACCAAGATCAGACCAATTAAAAACTAAAAAACCAAACCAACTATTTGACACCCTTAATCCTTTATATCCTCTCAGTGGTGGAAGTCGAAGTAGAACTAGGGATTTAGTATTGGTATCCAATATGGTATCAGTTTAGGTTGATACCAATCCAATATCAATACAGATCAGCCTGCATTGGCCATCGAACCATAGATCGGGTTGGAGTCACTAAAAAAGTATGTTTTTGTGATCAGACTTCTGATTGGCCTAGGATCAGTTGCTATCATGGTTTAAAGATTTTGTATTGGTCCATATCGACTTGGATCATCTCAATATCAGCATGGATCAGTCTGTATTGATCAGTATTGACCCAGATTAAATCGGATCGATCTACTCTTTAAATTGTTTTTGAATCAGATCAAATCAGCCGATCCAAATCAGTAGTCGATTCAAGGATCGATACAGATTTTCTGACTAGGATCAGCCAAGAATTGGTATCGGCCTCCAACCGATTTTACCAATCTAATACTGATTCCGCGTTCCATAAGTAGAATTTGATCTAAACGGCTGGACCTGAACGGCTGAACCTGTGTCCCAAATCCTAACTCCCAAAAGGTTTTAGGGGTTGTAAGGCTCTACAACCAAGGAAGGCCAAATTGCCAAAGGCTCCTCCGGATGGATTACAAGAGTCAAAAAGAGATGAAAATTGGAAGACGTAATAAGTGGTTTGAGTAAGCACAAATAACTGCTTTATTACTGAATCTGAAATCTCAGTTCTCAAAGCTTGTACTTCCTTCTCTCAAAAGGCGTATCACGGCTAGATTCTACTCTTCTGGAATTCTTAATTTCTTTTAACGGTCTTACCTGAAGTTGAATTTCTTGGCAGACTTTTATCACCCGTTTCTTTACCATAAACAACATTAAATCAAATCCCATGAACATCAATGGCTTGGGTCTACCATATCCTCAGACTGTCTTACTGCCCATCCGGCTCCTCTCCAGGAAGCTCAGCGCCCATAGAGTGTTCAGGGGTATCCAAAGCTTGGGTTGTGCCGCACACATTCACACATCTTGGTGCAAGTCTAGGGATGTATGCTGTACAGTTTTACAGTTGGATGCTCTCTGGGCATGCTGGGCTCTTTGGAGAGGAGTTCAATACTGCTACAAAATGTTTATAGATTTTTGAAGATAAATTTATGGGAGAGGGACAGGCATTGCCGGCATGTGGGATGGGGTATCATACAAGAGGGGCATAGATCATTTCAAAGGGGTTGGAGGGAGGGGGAAAGGAATCCAACTCCTGTCCTTGGAGCACGCCAGCCCAATGAGTGCCCAATGACGTCAGGATGTGTGTCAAGAATCCAGCCGTCGGATGCCTAATTGGGCATTCATTTGGTGGTGCCTCAAAGGAGAGGAGCCCGATGCGGAAGCGAGAAATAGATACACTAATACATCATCGGTGTGGCCAGTCTTTTTCTAAATTTACATGAGGGAAAAAGAATGTCAAATGGTTGCGTGGCTCCTACGCCTAGACATAGGATTGTATGAAAATATAGCCCTATCTCCATGAAATAAAAAAATCGCATCAATATTGATGCGGTTGCATGCACTATTGTTTTTTTTTTTTTTAAAATGAAAAGTAAGAAAAACTGCATTCCTTCACAACGAGTTGTACATCTGGTAGGTATTGTTACTATTGTCCCTATACAAGTGAAAAGTTATATTAGGAAAATGTTCAGTTGCATCCAAAAAAGAAAGGAGAAGTGATAAAGTATTCCAAGGTAGAGGGGAGGAAGATTGAAACGTTAGAGCATTGAAGAGTTTGTGACTATAAACCCAAATATCCTTAACCGGAAGATTGTTTTGCTGTGACATCCCGAGGAAGATTGAAACGTTAGAGCATTGAAGAGTTTGTGACTATAAACCCAAATATCCATAATCGGAAGATTGTTTTGCTGTGACATCTCCCAGCCTTTCCATAACTCAAAAATCTCCGCTTCTGTATCCTCTTGTGTGGCCAACCAACCTGCATCTGTTAGGACACTCTCACCACCTATCAAAATATAGTAAGCCCACCTTGCTAATTTAAGATCTGATTCATAAATTCCTGCGACCGGCAAATCAAACATATTTAAATTAAACTGATTAACAGAAATGAGATTTGAAATTAATGGGGGGGGGGGATTGGGGTGCATTCAAATGCCAAGATGGGGGTGTGATGTCCATGTCCGCTAACCACTAGGATACATTGTTTAGGACCACAAGAGGGTCCGCTAGAGCATTACACATGATTACTTTGTTTCTTACAGACCAGATAAAATAAAAAGTGAGAATAAAAACAGAGAAAAACCAACTTAAAGAAGCCTTGTCCAAGAGTAGTGTGTCATGTAAAGAGATAACGAGATCAATGAGAGAGGGAGCAGCTAAGTGCTCGGTTCTCAATCCAAAGGGACCCGAAGCCCACACATGCTTAGTCCAATCAAAAGACAAAAAGAGGTGCCAGTTGGACTCAACACTAGAGCCACAAAGAGCACATTGAGGCTCGATAGCCATCCATTTCGAAAGGGTGCCTCGAGTAGGAATCCCTGCATTTAAAACACGCCAAAAAAAGATTTTAAACCTTGGATGAATTTGTAATTGCCAAAAAAATTTCCACCATCTGGAGTAAGTGCAATTGGTTGGAGTAGAAGTGGTGAGGAATTGGGTAGCTTTCTTGGTAGAGAAGCTCCCATTTCTAGAAAGTGTGCACCACCACGAGTCTTCGGCTTCAGTAATACTAATTGGTGGAGACACTATATGACTAGACAACAATCTCTTGCTCATTCATTACCTCAACATTGACCATGAAGAGGAGTAATAAGAATGAGGTGATCTTGTGAAATCCTAGATTTATCTCTTCTCTAATTTTCCTTTCAGTATATCTATCTAGAAACTTACCACTTTAGCCTCACAGCAACAATGGCTAGGCTGCCTTACTGCCCTCTTTGACTAAGAATTTTTCTTGCATGTTAATTCTATGAAAAATGTACATATTATGATTGTTAGAAGCACATTATAAGAATGGAGTTTTCCTCTTAAAAAGCCCTTCCCAATTCACGTCAAAGCAACACAATTGAAGGATCAATCTTAACCTACCTCTAAGAACCACGAAAGAACAGAAATAAAGACACATGTACAAAATCATGGAAGAGACCATGGTGAGGAGCAATGTCCTTTGTACCACCCACTGTTTCAAAAATCGGAATTGGACTGATCAAACGAAATAGGTTGTGATCAATCCTAATTCTATCTGATTCGACACAGTCGACTCTAGAGTTTTGGTCATCGGATCGCTGACTGCGATCTGGAGGACAATTCTAGGGTTTTTGAGACCTATTTCGGCGGATTCTAATTCTGATTTGATGACCTTGGTACGATCATGAAGTTAGGTTAGAGCATTTGGTTCATGACATTATCCCCCCCCCCCACCCCCCCCAAAAAAAAAAACCGACATTGATTTACACATTTTTTTGAATTCACATATAAAATGATAGGGTTTTACCCTCATTAGAGGATAAAATAAGTAATTTTAAAGGGTACAACTTCTTGTCATCAAAGGTATGTGGGTTTTAGTCCCACATCAGGTGTGTGAGTGTGATGTGTGTTGTGTATATCCGTTATTCTACGATCCTAAAAATCGGTTAACCTTTTGGGATTGGTGTGTGGTTTGTCTGATTACACTTTCATAAAAAAAGAAGAAGGGGTGTGTGGGTTTAGTCCCACATCGGGTGTGTGAGTGTGGGGTGTGTTGTGTATATCCGCCATTCCATGGTCCTAAAAGTCAGTTAATCTTTTGAGATTGATGTTTGTGTGATTACACTTAAAAAACAAAAAAAAAAACAAAAAAAAAAAACAAAAAAAAAAAACAAAAACACTTCTTGTCATCAAAATGGTGAACTAAGAAATTGTAACATTCTTTTGATCCCTTGCTTAATTTCCAGAAGTTATTTAATATAGAAAAAAAAAATTTTGAAAATTTTGATGACAACAAGATTTTTCCATTAGTTTATTGCTGCAAAAGTGGATTCAAAGGGGTTTGTGAGACAGTAAGAATAATATGACTGGCTGGTCAGTGTTTTCCTAACTTATCAACTTGATACTTGTTGCAAGATAGATAATCACCACCACCACCATAACTTTATGAGTTCCATTTTCTAGCAAAGTTATTCTTTTTAAACTTTGATTAGGATTTAGCATAACAAAGATTCCCCCCCCCCCTTTTTGTCTAAACATGTCTCATAGTCGTTTGGGAATTGTAATTATTCCAACGATTAGATATGGCATTCTTTGGATTGGCCACTAGTCAAGTTTAAATCTAAATATTAACTATTTAATGGATAGAATCATAATATATGAAAACCAACTATAAACAATAATTCTGGATAGGATACAACACATATTAGTATATTCCCTTCAATTTTCCACTATAATTTATATGAGAGAGTTTTCAGAGCAAGCAACATAGAGGAGTGCAACAATGAAGTGTAGAAGAAAGGTCTTGTACATAGGAGGGTAGCGATGTCATTTTATATGAGGACAAGAAAGACATAGAGAGAATGCTAGCATACCCTCCTCTGGGGGCTTAGGGAATCTTTTCCCAATTTTCTTTTGATAACCTTTTTAAATGTTTAAATGGTTAGTTAATGAGAGGGTTCCTCACAATGCTAGTATGGGGGAAATTTCTCACACCATACTAATGACGACACAAAATGATAATATCCACATCGGACCTACATGATCAAGTCAAAAGAGAAAGAAAAAAAATACAAAATGTGAGAAGGTTATAATACATTGATATCGTATCGTGGGAAATTTTTCCCTTTTAGTTTTGATCAAAAAGTTGTGGAATTTTATAGCCTTATTTCACTCCATGGCTAACGAACTTCCCAAGGACAGGAATATACAATTAAATGAGAAAAGTAAAACCAAAAGAGAAGAAATGCATTGTATTCAAAGAGAATTAGAAGCAATCCTGGTTCATGCTAAAGTATCCAACTACTTGCAACTTTGCAGCACCTGGATATTGCTTAGATGCTTTGAAATCACTAGAGATTGTTATATATGATTACCAAAAAGGAAAAAAAATGTATAAGCTTTCTATATCTCATTGAGCAATGGACCATGTAATTACCAAAGATTGTTGGGTTCACTCTCATTTTAACTATCAAAACTTTATGAAGATGCAGAGATGCCAAAAAGCTTGGGGGGAAGAGTATGGGGAAGATCACACAATGATATCTTTCAATGGAACAAGATTGCTTATGGCGGGATTACTGGTCCTAATAGCGATGATCATGTTACTGTTGTTGCTGTTGCTGCTGCTGTTACTGTTATTGTTGTTATAGAGCATAAATGTTGCCTGGTCCAAGGTACCTTCTCTGAAAACATAGATCCCTTCTTCCTCCTCTAAGCGACGGAACTTTTTATCAAAAGGCCGGTCATAAACTCGATGAAGAGGCATTCCCCTGAAAGAAATCAAAAGAGTTTTTCAACAACACTATAATGCTTAGTTGCACTCTAGATAAACAATTTCATATGCCACTCAACATTTGAATTGTGAGGACCTGTAAACCTTGAAGATATCAAATTAGAAGGGAAGCTATTACTGCAATTCTGAAACACAACAACAATTAAAAGTCCAAAACTGAATAGCAATTCAATGGGACTTCACTGGGAGAAAGAATGCTAGAATAAACAGTATAAATGTAAAGATGGTTCCATAGGCAAAGAGAGTAGAGAGATTGCAAAGGATAGTTTATGCACTCAAGATTGATCTTAATAATACCATTCATTAGACCTTTTCATTTTTGGCCTTTTGGATGCAGAGAATGATCAAGATCTGCACTTGTGAAGGACTATGTCATTACAATAAGCTGATTCCTTCATTAGATCTCCTAAACTAGACCTATGTATATATTTGTTAGTGATCTGTTTATGCACTCATAGATGAATTAATTTTTATGTGAGATATGAAATTAAATTGTTTGAACTTCGAATGCACACGCATGCCCGCACACTTGCTGCACATAGCTTTCTTATTCCTGAAGTTCAAAAGATGCCATTCACTGATTGATGAGAAACAGAAATTTATCACCTGAGCTTGAACTTGACCAGAACCAGAACTAGAATCAGATATCTGAGTCGATGACAGGTTACTGATAATTAACTCATGGAGGACAAAGATCCATGTGCTATCCACAATCCACATGTACCCTCTCACAGGATTTATTTATTTATTTATTTTTTCTGTCCTCCTTGACCATGTGGGTTTCTACTAAAAATGCTGTCCAATACGCTGCCATTGGTGTGGTGTGGGTACTCTTTGGAAAATTATCACCTCCAGATTCCTGCTCGACACAGTTCTCCAATTCCTCTAATAGGGGTGGTGGACCCCACCTATGTAGTTCACGATCTGGGAATGTAGGGAACTCTCCACCTAAGGTCCTAAACTAATTTTAAGAACTCAAAATGTAGTTAATGATATGGGAAAAGGTTCTCTGAGCCCTTACAACTCTATCTCTCTTCCATTCATGTGAAATGACCAGACTGCCCTCTGATGTACTAAACCATTCTCTCATATGCCCTACTGGCTAAAGAGCTATTTCACTCTCATTAGCTCCCAATTATACCTAGAATCTAATAAAGATCTACACAACACAGGCCGCCTCAGGTTCCAATCCAATGGTTGACGATGGCATATGTGCATGTAAAGCAATTATGAAACAACAACTCCTCCGCCAAATCAGGTCCTGATGTATTAGGTAATTCCACAGCTGTTCCCCAACTTGCAGCGTTATTCACTGTGTAGGTACTATTGAATATTGATTGACAAGTGTGACAAAATAAAGGTCCAATGGCAATTTCGTAAATTTCCCATCCTCAGTGTGTGAAAGTAGAGATAAGGATTAGCTGGTCAACAAGAGAACAGAGCCACTTAAAAGAAGACAAAAAAAGAAAAAAAAGAGTAACAACCAAATCCTATAAATAACAATAAAACCCCTAAAAATTCAGAAATAGAGGGGCCGAAAGCCCATTAGCCCAAGCACGAGGTTTGTCTTTTTTTAAATGGATGATTGCGTGCCGACTACTACTTAGATTACTAAAGCTCTTTCTCTCTGCTTTGGTCAACGAAAGAAACTCTTTATAAACTCTAAACTCTGAAGTAGGCCCACATTCCCAATTGGGAACATGGGTATCCCAGTGGGCCTCTTAATGGGCCCAAGATTTCCAACTGTTTTTCAAAAAAAAAAAAAAAAATTCCCATTTGATTATGCATTTGTAATTCTTTCTCTTATTTCTATTGCCTTCTAACTGCTAATTTTTTTAAATATAATAAAGTCTTATGTTTATTGTTAGAATTTTATTTCATATATTCTTTACTTTTGTATTTATTCAAAATAATCAATAAAAAAATAATGGACCGAGTTTCCCTCCACCCAAGGATTCCATTCAGAAGGGTGGAGAAAGCAGGAATGAATATCGGGAGGATATTTTGGAACATACCAAAACCCTTGGAGGGGTTTGTCAACCCTAGAATGGTGGATGATTTGTCTTTTATGGGTGGAAGAAAACTTTGCCCAAAACTAATTAAGTATTTTGGGGCAAGGGTACCGATAGTCCGATAATATCAATTATCTATGTAACAGTATTGCCAGAGCTTAATACCGATACAAACTACAATTAGTAGTATAAAACCATGGTTTTAGGTATTGGTATCGGTAACGGTATCGGTATGGACTGTATCAAACAATTTTACCCTCAAAGGTACCGATAATATCAATTATTTTGACAATTTTACCCTCTATCCAAACCGTGCTCTGATTCGGCCAATACCGATACGGCTCAACCATGAACTAAACCACTTGCTCAATGCTCACAGAAATATATAAAAAAGAGTAATGTGAGAGAGCGTGATGCAATTTCACAATCTCCAGCGGAACGGGAAACAACGAGAAAACGATTAAGAAAGCACGTAGCACGTGTGCTTACGAGGCGTGCCGACAGCTTCTGTTTTCACACGATTAAAACCCCTTAAGATTCCAATCCAAGAGCTTAAGGCCATTTTCGTACCTAAGCAAACCTGATTTCTGAATCACACAAACTGACCCTCCACAGAAAACAAGAAAAAACCTACGAAGTAGCACAGGAGTCCCAGTAGCAGTAATTTTGGTCTTTTTTTAGGTTCTTTCTTATTTAGAGTTGAAATCAGAATTCGTTTCAATGAATACACGCGTTAATGAACAGTAAACAAAAAAAAAATCTACGATTGCAGAGATGAGAAATGATCAAAATAAACCAAACTACATAAGAAAATGTTAAATAAAATCAAATTTTTTTAAAAACAAATTAACGGAGAAAAAAAAATGAAGGAAGATTGGAAGAATCAAGAAGCGAAGAGAAAGGCAAGAAATACGGACCTAACGTGGAAGAGATCGGAGATATCACTCTTCCCGAGGTAAAAGGCAATAGCATCGATGAAGGCTCGATACGTGCAAGTGTGTAACCCGTCGATCCTCGGATACGGAAGCCTCGGCCGCGGCAGCGCCTCCGTGGGAGACCGATTTCGACAACCACCGGCGGCGGAAAACACGTATTCTTTCCAGGCACCGCCGCCCGCGTTTGTCGGAGACGAAGAAGAAGAAGAAGAAATCGACAACGACGATACAGGGAGACCAATGAAGCCGAGTGTGGCCATGATGGGTTCCAATTCGTCGTGAGTCATGATTGGCTTGAAAGTCTTTGTGTGCCATAGCGCAAGCTTCCGAAGCGATTCTTCCATTCTTAGGATTCTTCAAGAACCCAAAAAGCCAAAACTCAGAAAAGAGAGATCAGAGAAAGGTTAGGGGAGTGGGTTTGGTTTTCTGAATTTCAAGTTTCAAAGGGGTTTCTTTTCATTCCTTTAAGCGGGCAATATTTGGAAAGATCTCAATTCTCAATTGACCCTTGTAACCAATAGAAAATTACGAAACTGCCAAACAAGCAATGCCAAGTGGAGAAAGAAGAGAGGTAGTTTGTTAATTGTTATGGTCATCCACTACACACTGTGGTTAATGGTTATTGGCTTATTGCCACTTGCCATGGTTCTGTAGATAGTTTATACGAGAGATTTCAGTTTCTAATTTTATAGTTCCTTGAAAGTGAAATTACAGAAATACCCCTCTACTGAGGTTTGCAACATTTTGTTACAGATAAAAGTATAAAACCCAAGCAAAGGGAAAGGACTATGGCTGTGTTTGTGATGAACTCTTCTTGGAATAGATTCAAGGTTTAGAATGTATTTTAGATCGAGAAAATAAAAAAATCGGGTTTCAGAATGTGTTCTAGATAAAGAATCTATTCCAAGAATGCATACCAATCACAGCTTAAGTTTTCCTTTGCCATTCTTCACATGTGAGGTGAATGTGTCATTAGATTCTTGGGCTAGAAGTTGAATGTCTCTCCTTAATGCAATGCAATGGTACCAATGGGAGTTGATGTGGAGGTTCTCTCGACATTTACTTAGTAGAGAAACTACAATCGAGAAAAGATTAAGGCAGCATTTGGTAAATATTCTAGATCAATTTTGAATTCTCAGATGATAAAAATAGTTATTTTTATCGTCTGAGAATACAAAATCGACTTAGAATATAATCCAAGAATGCATACCAAACACATCCCTAATTTTCCTTCACCCGTGGGATAGAGTGGAAACAAGGGGAAAACTAAAAACCCCAACTTCCCTTTATCTTAGTTTTAAAATTTAAAAAATAAAAGTTTAGAAATTAATATGCATCAATGTCATCCGATCGGTTTAACTATCTCGATCGATCCGACTGATAGCCCATTAATTAAACATCGATGCTAATAAATGAATCCATCAGTTGTATAATTGGTAGTTCTTAAAGCGGTTTACCAACCTACTAGAAGTCATCAACCTCATTATTTCGGGATTAGGCAAGCTAATCATGATTTTATAAGCATACCAAACGGACCTTTATCCCTTGAGGTTCATTGATCGGTACCGTTGTGCGGTTCCTCTCATAGGTGGGGCTAAAATGACCCACCCTTTAACTGAACATACTGCCCGGGTGGCATCTACCCCTCTTTTATTAGAGGCACTCGGGAACCATACTGGGTAAGGGAACCGCAGGTGATAAAAATTCATACCAAACATTATTTGACCCACCAGAAAGTGAGTACTATCTTGGGCATGGTTTGAGGAAACGGAATAGGATCAAGTGAATCACATGAATTGAATTGGAATCAGCATCACCGATCCCAACCAATTTTGCAACTCTCTTTTGAATCATCTGGTTTAATGTTTGATCTTCATTTTTTGCCATTACCTTCTTCTTTTAGGTCAGTAAAATAGCAAAAACTCAATCAAACTTACATGTGGTATCAAGATTCTCATGTTTATTGAATGGAAAACTTTAAAAGAAAAAAAATCAGATTTCAAAAAATCTTTACTTTTTTATTCAATTTTAATTTCTAGGTTTTCAACCGATTCCAATCAAATCAGAATCGGATTGAATGAAAACCAATACATCCCAGACTTAAACTCAATTCAGATTGATAGTGTTAATTACAGTTAAGTTTTCCACTGTTGCCGCCGGAAAGTTTCTTGCTGACGTGTGCAACCTGCAAGGTGGGAAAAGACAAAGAAGAGACCCGGAATGGACTCTGAGAGGGGACTCTCCGATGCCAAAGTCAGTCTGACGTACAAATGAAGAGTCAGAGAAGGGGTACAGAGAGGAGTAAGTGATTAAAGTTCAGAATATCGTACTTGGGTCTCCTTTTTTTTTATACTTCGTGTGGTTATCGAGACGGTTGGTAGCCTCCCAATCTCCCACCTTCTGACACATAATGGTGATGGGGTCGGTTATGTGCCTCAATGAGGGGGAACATCCCCTAGTGGGAAACGAGATTCCCTCCTATGCCCCATTTGCTCTAACGGTTCGTTGGATCGTGTTCTAAGTGATTGCTTGTCCCTCAAATCAAGCTCCGTGGCACATTTCATGTGATTCGTCTCGCTGACTACCTGCTTGGATTCTGCCACTTGTCGACCGCTTGTTGGTAAGATATTTCTTGGTGTATCATCCCCTAAAAAAATGTTAGAAGTTAAGAAAAAATGCATTTTTGTAAAAATAACAAAAACCAAGCCTATTTATTGGTGAGTAGCTTTTGAGAAATCTATGTATGGGAAATGGAAGAGGAGTTCGTGCCATGCTCTCACGCTCATTCTTTTTCTGACTTTCCATTTTTTTTTTCTATCAAAATTTTTTAATCGCAATATATTTTCAAAAAGACTTAATTATATTGTATAGGTCATTAACTCATAAAAAAACATTAGTTTTCTGTGTGATTTTAAGATCATCCCTATGAAAACATTATTTTGATAATTCAATTTCCATTATATATTAAAAGGGCAAGAAATCGCTGTTTGGTTGCACGGGGCCAATGAAAGTAAGGGTATAAATATGAATGAGTTTTTTTTTATTTCACGGTGCATATAGTAATTTTGTATGCTTTTGTATTTGGACACAGGATTCACGCCGCTAGGCAGCTGCCTTTTTTTTCTCATATTAAAATTGTTATGAGAATTTATTGTGTCCCAAAAAGATTTTCTTCTTTAAATTGTTGTCATTATCCTAAAGCTTTTGTCCATTGTATAAAGGCATGGAGTATATTCACTTTTGATCATCTTTTTTAACTAATCTCACTTTTAAGGAGTGGTTTTGGTGGATGGCAACCGACATGTAAAAATGTATATGTAGGGCCCAAAGTTTTCTACTCACATGTTAAGTTTCAGTTCAACTAGAATTAGATACGTGAGAAAAATTAAATATAAAAAATGGACCGAGTTTCCCTCTATCCACAGTGAATGGGATTGCATTCACCGCGGGGCGGGAGAGGGCGGAAAAGGGTATCAGGGTATTTTGGCACATACTAAGATGGTGGGTGAACCGTCTTCTATGGGTGGAGGGACACTTAGTCCCAAAAAAAAATCTAAAATTACAAAGAAGGTGCATGGGCGTACATGAAAGGATAAATGACTGAGTTTGAGATTGAAATTCGATATATATCCTATTTAGACTATTTCATAAATATCCAACACTGAAATTTCCTTAGTACTCTTCCATGTGGCAGAATAGTTGTGTTATTTTTTTTTCTTTTTTGATAAACAGAAGTATCAATTTTCTCTATGGATTACCAACCACAAAATCTTTAACTTTAGAGAAAAAGAACACCGTCCGTCAGGGAGCATGGCATATGCCAATGTTCCCATGAGTCTATTTCTCTTTTATTTTTTTCCCCTTGTTTGGGAGAAGAAAGAGATGGATAGGCACAGAGAACCACTTATTAGCTTTATTAAAGAGTTTTCGATAATTAATCTTTTTAACTAATGGAAGGTGCTCACTATCTTGTTACTCTTCCATTGAATGGCTACAAGCAATCTAACTTTTAATTTTGTTTATTGTTTATTTTTCATTCGAAGAGGGAATAGAACCACAAGGGGAGGGGGAAGATGCATGGAACTCTCTAGTTTCTAATGCAAAATCCATGTGGTAAAGTGGTTAGCTAATAAAACTCTTGCACCCATATTTATGCATGCCGATTGAATAAATTTAAATAAATTTTTTTTTCTTTGACACTAAAAGCCCGCAAAGAGGACAAATTTATTAAGCTTCATTGAACAAAAGAGTAGATACAATCTTAAGAAGATTTTTCCAAAGATTTAAATGAGGGTAACTCGGAGTCCATTTGGAAATAATAGGGCACAAACATTGTTAGCTCGACTAGCATGAGTAAAAGAGCTAAGATCAGAAATGGCCAAGAGATATACCTCAATCGAAGGAACCATAGAAGCCTCCGAAAGACAAAGAATCAACACTTGACAATCCGAGTAGATAGATAGAGATCCATGTCAAATCAGCATCTAAAGCGCCCTTCACACCCGGTGATCTAATAGCCAAAGCTTCCCCAACAATCACCGAACTAGGAAAAACATGATTGGTTTCCACAATCAAAAGATGACTATATCATTCAAAGTGTGACACCCGAGCCCCATGGCCCTAGGCTTAAGAGAGATAGAGACATCAATGAAGATATGGAGAACACCACCACAGAGAGCATGGTCAAATCTGGGAGGGATGGGTGATGGTGCTGATGAAATGGTGGAAAATTTATCTTAGTAGTCTCAACAACATACCTATTCACCATTTCTTTCGAAGGGCAGAGAGTAGAGACCATCATCTTAAAATCCATTGCATTTCTATGTTTTCAAATCACCCACAAGATAATTGCATGAGCAGTGAAGCATTCATTTTTCTCTCTTTTATTCATACTCGGACTCTGCCCTCAAGAGATAATCCTATCCGGAAGAGACCAGTTAGGGTGAGCGCGGGAAAAAAATATATATAAGAAGCAAACCATGCTTGTTGGGTGTGGAGACACAGAAAGAGGACATGCACTTAGTATGAAACTCCAGTGATAAGCTCTGACAACCAAGTAAATGAATACAAGCGAGGGCGATGAGACGACAGTTTATATCCTTGAAGAGATGGGATCCATGGATCCTCTCAAATCTGAATACACCCGCCAGTCCCCACAATCAATAATAAACCTTCAATAAGTAAGGTTCTACTTTTAAGGATGTTTCTCCATGCCCAAGAGGGATGTGCTCCAATATGTACTTGCAGGAGGTTTCCAACAAGGAAATAGATACTACTAATAAGAGTCTTGATTATGAAGAAGCTGCCAACCAAACTTTGCCAACAGAGCGTCATTCTGAATATGAAGATTTTTAGTCCCAAGCACTCCTTTCAACTTTGGCTTACTAAGGCAGTTCCAAGCAATCCAATAGACTAGTTAGTTAACAAATTTGAAACTCAAATTCAACTATATGACTCACTATTGCACATTTTTCTTTATATTTTCCATGACAGAATTATATATAAAACAACAAAACCAAGTTTTATGGTATGCTTCATCATATAACAACCAAGAAAGTTGCTTTTTCTAAATTTAAAAGAAAAAGGTTTACTTGTCAAATGGACTTGAATTAAAAACTTATTGAGAAGTAAAAATGAGGGAAAGATCTACAGACTGTGTTAGAGAGAGTGTGAGAAGACTTGTACTACTGGCAAATGTGTCCATAATTTTCCCATGAAGAAAATATTTTGTTTTAAGTATGAAATTCCCTTGATTTTTTGTGATAACCTACAAATATGCAACAAAAAATCTCAAAGGAAGAATAAAACATAAAACCTTTCAGATACATATCTATAGCTAGTCTGGAATAACCCAAAGCATTCAGATAGAAAGAAAAATAAATAAATAGTGAACTTTTTTTTTTTGGAGTAAAATTACAGATACCAAATTGGAAGCATTTGAACCAATATTTTGCCAATCCATTCCCAGCTTCTCCCTCCAAGACCTTGTTACCTTACTGAGATGGTGAGATCCTTTCAGTAAGGTTTCCAACTTATTAAAAACCCTCAAAAAACTTTCCATTCACTGATTTGCTGTTTGAGTAGAGCTAAGGCATGATCCTCAGAGGAATTACAATTAAGACCCCCAATGAATGCCAATCCTTTTTAACATCTGCATTTGAATGGATGTGATGGCAGATGCATCCACCAGTTGCTAGAAAGAAGAGAAGGAAAAAGGAAAAGCTATATACAAACTTGGATCAGATCACTGCACTTAAGATACATGAAGCACTACTTCATTAGTTGCGTAGCGGTCCTAATCGGTTAAAGAATAGAATCAGGACATCTTAAAGTTCTAACTAAGCTCCCCCCCCCCCTCCCGGTCCCCCATTTTTTTTTTTGTGTTGATCCATCTAAACCCTTCCTTTGTGTCAAACCTCATTTTTTAGCTTTGGCAAACCTGAGGCATCGGTACTTCTCACCACTTACAGTGATTTCCAGAGCCCCATCCTGATTATCCTGATTTGAGGCAGTTCCCATTAAGACACTCTTTTCTTTCTCAAGGTTTTCTCTCTCCATCTTAAGCCTAGCTTCTTGTCGGGCAATCTCAGCCTGTAATAAGGAATTAGAGTGAGTTGCAAAAGTCAAAGTACTACTAATATCAGCTCAAAACCCTTGATTTGTCAATTTAAAGAAAGTTTATTCACAATTTTAAAATCTTAACAAAATCAGAAGTTGATCAACATTTGTTATTCTCCACGGTGGCTTTAGTTTGGCCCATGTGATACGAACATCCACAATAATTGCCACCCTATTAATCATTTATTGAGCAATTATTGAGATGAATATTACGCTAACAGAGTTTGATAAGCATTGGTATTTAATGTAGATCTATAAATTCCGATTTTAAATCAGTGCAGCCAGGAGCATGAGCATCAAAACCATAAGGGTGCTACAATCTTTGCATGGTTTAATACCCAGAAGTAATGGCAACAAAATAAAGAACAAAACTCTGAAAGTATAATGAGTAATTGTTGCCATATCTGAAACACAGGCACAAGAAGTTCGACAATTTCAGCAATAATGTTCAGTGATGTCTTGCGAATTTGTTCAAAATCTAAGCATTCAAATATCAAAACCCTCCTTGTAAAGTTGTATGGGCCAGAGCCTAATGTCTGGATCAATCAGATGACATAATCAATTGATCAAGAACACAGATAGTTCAAGAAAGTGGTCAAATAAGCAGGCTGAACTGTTAGGGAACTCGAACTCACCCACCTAAATGGTATAAATCATGACAAAGAACCACAGAAAATTCAATTAAATTGAAAGCAAGTGAAGAAGGAAAGAGGTACCAATATTAAACTTACTTTGAGGTAAATAAAAGGTAAAATATCTTCTTCTCGAAGTGTCTACTCCATGGCTTTTTTTTTTGGTTTATGATCAGATTTTTCGTAAAGATGGAAAAGATCTCTTAAAGTCGAGAGCAACCACTAGAATCACTAGACCACCTACTAAGGTATGATATGTTTGTAGATAGAAAATAAAGAACTGAGTGAATCAACCATACATCCAAACAATTGGCTCCAATGTTCACATATCACCCTAGAATGTAGAATATATTTTATCCCCCTTTTTCAACTTATTCTAAACTGCAAGACAAAGCTTCTTATTGATTGAATTTCAACCCTACCAGTCTTGACAGTGTTAGAGACAGAAATGAAAGAAGAAAGTTTGCACTAGTTTCCTAAAAGGGATTTCAGGCTCATGCCTGGAGAATGGCCTGAAGCAAGGCTTCTTTTCCGCAAAGCCCCTGGATAATCGTATTCCTTCAGATAGCCTTCTGCCACCGAATTGGTGAAAGGTGCAGAGTAATATTAAACAGTTCTCTGTTTAGTATATTCATTGTATTCCATTATTATATTGGGATCCTTTAACGGCTAAGGAAATTACTTCAAAGCCTATTAATAAATGCGTGCATGTCAAAAGTGAGAGGCACCAATTAAATACGCTTCACAATATGAAAAGTTCGGGACCATATCCTCTATACATGAATCCAAAGCAATTTCCCCCTCAGGAAATTATGACTGAATTTCTTATGTCCTTTTTTTTTTAATGCTTAGTTTGTTTAAAAAAGTTAATTTCGAATACACAGGAAAACATGAAGAACTTGAATGACAATCGGTCAAATTAGGGTGAGAAGCCTTCTGCGGAATTCAGATAGATGCAAAAACTTTCATGTGGATTGGCAAACATCTGGCTCTGATTCACTTCTACAAGTTCAACACTGTGCAGTTTCACAACCAGCACCACATCCATACTTCAATCACTGAAATGAGAGTGGATTCCCAAATGTGCATTGAATTTTCAATACTTTATGGAACAATAGGGCCTGAAAGCTACCCTCAAGCTTTACACTGATGGCAGGTCGGATTACCTTATCCATGAGGTTAATGGTGAGGACTTGAGGTCGAGTTGATGTAACCAAGTGAAAATGGAAGCATTTTTCAGGAAATGATTTAGTAAGATACCAATTGATTCACTTCTATTTAGATTGGATGTTATAAGCTTAGTTCTTATTTCCCCTCCTAATAAATCCACGCTATATTGCACAATAAAAGATTTAATTCAAAATAGGGAAAACGAAATCTGATGCCAATAATAAGAAAAAGTAGAAAACCTGATAAGGTGTCATCGACTACGAACAGCAATTCAAGGAAAAACATCAGATTGAATGACCAAAACCACTACTACAGTTTCCTGAATCTCTGAAGCAATTGTTAAGAAGGCTAACAAATTCGTATTTACCTCTCGACGAGAAAGCTCGGCTTTCCAAGCAGCTTCTCTCTCAGCGACCTCTCTCTCCCTCTCCTCGATGTAGCTCTGCATCTCCCTTTCCTTCATAATCCGGTCTTGGATATCTGCATCTAAAGCTTCTTTCAACTCCTTCACGAACTTGTCAACCACTGCTTTGATTCTCAGGGACATGTCTCCCTATCTAAAATCCGCCACTTGAAAAACTTCCACTTGACCAGCCACCACTATTGCTGTATACAATCAATTTCCCCATCGCTGCTCCCGGCATCATCCACCATATCTTCGGACTAGGTTTTCTCACTCGGCAACTGAAGAATCTCGATGAGGAGAGAGAGATCGAGGAAGAAACCCAGTTCAAATCCCTCTGGGAGAAGGAGACAATAACAATGTGGGCACAACAAGAAACAAATCGACTGGAGACTTTTAAACTAAACTGAAAAAATAAAAAAAATCCAAACAGAAAAAAGAGGTGAGAAAGAAAAGGAACTAGGAGTAAACATCCTACATTAAAGGTCAGGACTTGGTGCAATGATAAAGGTTCCTACATTGTAACAAGGGATCGTAGTCTAATGGGACTGTGTGGATTGGGGACTCTTGCTGAGATGTGTGTAGCACAGTTCAACCGTTGGATGTCCCCAAGGAGGTGTAGAACTGTAAAAGAGACTAAAGGGCTGGGGACATACAAGATGTGTCACCAATTTTTTTTTGGTACATATCTTGTACACCCCTTGATGTGTGTTGACCTGGCATGTAGCTTCCAAGATTTTTAAAACTTTATTTACAGACCCTTGGGATTGACGTAATACCCATTAAGGGTGTCAATTGGGACTGTTCCCGGTATTTGAGACGGGACGGTACCGATATCGGTATCAAAAGTGCCAATCCAAGTACCGTCCCATTTAGTTAACGGGACCAAACCTAGATCCCAGTCCCGATTACTAGCGGGACGGGACGGTACCGGTTCTTAAATGGTTCTAGATACTGTAGAAAAAGGGAGAAGAAGTTTAATTGTTTCTAACGAGATGGGTTTATTAGTGTTGTAGAATTTTTTTCACTATCATAAAATCTAAGTTGTCTACTGCTTTTTATAAAACAACTTAAATTATGAAATCATAGTTTTACTTCTTCAAACTCCCTAAGATCACATGTAATAAGCTTCTTATTTTTTTAAATCTAGAGAAGTCTTACAAAATAGAAGAATCCCGTTGTGCAAAAAGGAAGAACCTGGTAGATGTAGTTGGTCGAGGGAGTAGCACTGTAGCAGGTTCTGTGAGGAGAGACTTCAAGCTACGACTGTTGACCTATTATTCCTCTTCGTATTCAACAGGCAATTAGTGAAACCCTAATGAGTCGTAATTCTTATACCCTTTTTTTTTTAAAAAAAAAAAAATCTTATATACTCTTTTCTTTTTAAACGGTACTAGTAGTTTTGGTACCATCCGGTACCTAATTGGTATTTCGGTACTGGTACCATTGGGAATCCCATCCCAGAACCGTCCCGTCCTATCCCAGAACCATCCCGTCCCATCCCATTTATCATTCGGTACCAAAATCAGATATCAGTACCATCCCATTTACTAATGGGACAGTCCGGTACCGGGTTTTAGCGGGACGGTATTGGGACGGTTCCCGATTCCAATCCCAAATTGACACCCTTAATACCCATTCTGTCAGAATGAACAAGCTAAGTGAATGTCAACAGGCCATAATACCCTCATCTCATAAATCGATCTACTTCGTTCCTCTTCTTCATCCTCTGCTAGGGTAACCATATCACCGTGAAGGTAGCCATTGGCCCCATCGCCGTGAGAAAGATCCAAGAAACATCACTCGATAATCAAAGATACCCTTTGCCCTATCTAAATCACTCCACAATTTTGGCCTAAATCCTATTCCATTTTTCCTAAATCACTTTCCTCTCTCAATCGAAGGTAGCCATTGCCGCCATTGCGGCTTGCCCTAAATAACTATCCAATCTAATTGGGTCTTGAATATATGCTCTGATGCTTGAATGCGAACTTTTATTTCATGAGCTCCTTTGGTCCCAAGCCTCTGTTCTACATTGCACAGAAGTTTGCATACAAGATCTACAAGTCTTTTAAATAAAAAACTTAACAAATTTAAAGATCTGTGATAATCTGTGTTCTCTCAAATTCCAACCGATTTTAATATGAATCTGATTTGATTTGAATTGGAATTGATAGAAGCTGATTCCAATTCCAAGTTTTTAAACCTAAGTGGGAAATAGCTGGCATAAGGAGATCCTCCTTTTCCAATCCATGATCTTTAGATTTTGATATTTCCTAGTTTCTATTCTATTTGTCTGTCTTACTGCACAACCCCAAGTTACCCATCAGCTGCAGTATCCCCAAATCACAAATTAGGGGAAGATGCAGTGGTCCATGACTTCCCTTCAGTTGGGTATTGGCCTTCTGAGGCATAGGGCTCTTGCCCTCTCATTTTTCTTCTTAATAAAGTTCCTGAGATTCATCTTCATTGATTGATTGTCCAAAGGAATCAGATTAAGTTGACATCTAAAACCACTAAAAAGGATATAGTTTCAGGCTTTAGCACCTGAGGCCAAACCCATGGGCACCCCAAGTGAAGCATTCAAGATCAATAAGATGGCACCTACCAGTGCAATTGTTGGCAGATGTTATCAAGGATTAAACTACAAAGTGCCTCATTGGCCATCAGAAGAGACCCTCAACTGATGATAATACCTGGATCAAAACAATGTTCAACAGTGGAATAAATCTTACATTTCATATCAGTACAGTGGGCATAAGAGAATAGGAGATTGTGGGAAACATCCCTTATCCCTGCTACACTACAATGAAGCTAAAGCATGTGCAGTCAGTACGTGGGCCATGTTTGCTCTCTTACAACTCGTCTGTGGAAGCAGCATTCCATGTATGCTCAGTGTAAGATGTGTATGCTTCGATGATTGACTCATATATTTCAATTCCTTTCAGGTATTCCACTTGATTTAGAAACTGCAATGCCGTATAAAAAAGTAGTTAAGGTCAACAATAATTGGTAATCATAAATTACTAAGCTAGGATAAACAAATTAACCAGGTATGCAATAAGACAAATGGAATGCAACTCTGGTTATTGTTTTTGTTTTTGTGATCAATGTAAATAGTATGAATGTCCCAAGAAAAAGAAAATGAAATAAGGCCAGAAAGTATTGCAACAGAAAAAGTCTTTGTACCAATTAAGAAGTTCAAATGTTTTTAAGAAAAACAAATAAAGGCTGCAAAGTAAAACATGCAAGTTATTCCTCCTTCCCCCTCCTTTTTTCTTTTTTGTCCTTCCTTTGGTAATGAATTTTTTCATTCATCCAAAAAAACATAAAACATCCAAGTGAAAGAATAAGCAAAAAAAATGATCCAATCCAAGAAATCAAGTGTTGACCCCAAATTTTGACAGTGTGTCCTGGTTAGAGGACAAAGTAAGCTGGGCCTTAGTAATTGTCCCAGCAGCCTATTGGTCCAGAGAGTTGATTGTCATCCTCCGATGAAAAAACTGCTCGCAGGGGAATGGTACAATACCTCAAAAAGTACACAAGGGAAATAAACCCTAACACATTTTAGACTCAGCAGAACTGGCGAAATTGCCAAATTTTGAAGAATTGAATTATATGGAAATCAAACCAAACAGGTAACAAGAACAAAATATGTTACAGCAACACCATTTGGTGCCTTAACATTATTATATTTGTAAATACAGATCTTACTCCTAAAAGAAAACATTATGAATTCATTTCTATGTTTAATGGAATTTCCTCTGTATATCTACAAAAAAAATGCAAATGAACGCACAGACAGAACATATACGGGATTACAGGTACATGGAAAAGCCAAAACAGTGACCAGAAGCATAGAGAATAACTTTGACATTTTACCTCATTATGGTCATGGAGCAGAATAGGAGTGTTTGTCATGGGAGAGAAGCCAATTGCTGGCAATCCTCGTTGTCTATAGTATGGAGAATCTGATGAGAGTGGTAAAACTTCTGGTCTGCCAAGTTTGCCATTAGCTTTCTTTACAGCCCCTTCTAAAAGGGCCAACCATGGTTTAAAGCCATCTGTAACAGGGAGGACTGGCACCTTTCTTATAAACTGTACCAAGCAAACATGGTTAGAATTGAAAAAATGCACTCCCAAAACACAAACCTAACAATTCTGATGCTTCTTCTGCCTTCACGACAGATATTTGACAGTTATGACAAAACATTCATGCACACAGATGAAGGATAATAATAAAAATATTCGCAGTGATTAAAGTAGTAAATTTAAAGAAAAAGATGAGGACATCTAATGTAGTGACAGTTGTAGTAGTAATTTTCTTTTACTCTCTTCCTTTCTACTGATTTTGTTCACATAAAATATTGGCAACAGTTTCAATGCCAGTTTAATGGCAATGGAATAAATAAATTAAATGCTTCCTTCCCACATTTCTAGATTTGTTCACAAATTTTAGGAAAAACTCCTCCATACCTCAAATGTCATGTTGCGTGAAGAAGGTGCCCACTCCTCTTCAATCCGTTTCTCCACTAATTTCTCATCAACAGTTGGTGGGATTCGAATGTCAAAACCTGCTTCAGCTTCAGATGGCTGCATATTCATAACAAACCCCTGACAGAAGGAATATGGAAGTTACATCAGAAAGGCATACCAAAATCTGAAATTCATTTTTTTTTTTTGGGGGAGGGGGGGGGGGGATGTTAAGAATCTGCTGGTGGTTTTATAGAGTGCTTTTTTCCAACTTTGGGGCCATGGGGAGTGCTGAACCCTTGACAAAATAGGCGGCTACACTGCTATATGAAAGTGGTGGGAGCTACATGTTGGGCCAAGAGGAAATAGTTTCCAAGAAAAAAGAAGTCCAAAATTCCTTAAACCATGTGCATTTGCACTATTCCCCGGGGGAAGAAAAAAAATTATAGTTAGGTATGCCCCCTCCTAGACATGGTTACTGACTCATTGTATAGTTACTTTGAACTGATAAGGCAGTGACCAAATATACAGCTGTAAGTTGAGGTTTCCCCTTGTTCTATGCTTCCCTGTTTGTTCATTACAACAAGGTTCTTGCCACCAAAATTTGAGTTGAATGAGTACAAGGGGCAAAAAAGAAGCTCTAACCACCACCACCACCAACCCCCCCCCCCCCCAAAAAAAAAAATAATAATAAATTCCTAAATCATCATCTGAGCTCGATCAGTAATGATAAGATGTTAACAGATAGCTATGGTTAAAATACCATGAAAATATTGTTTTTGAGAACATATAGGGTTCAATATATCCTTTTTCTTCTTAAATTGAATCTAGCAAATAACCATAAACAAATTGATTTCCAATCAGATCCAGGTCTGTCCAGATTATATTTTAAAACCTTGATGTAGATACTGCAAATGTGAAGGGTTCAGAAATCCTTTTACAGATTTTAATATAAGTTCTTTTATGGAAAGATCTAAGGTGGTCATATTCATATTATGATTTGCAAGTCTGCATTCAATCTTTGGATGGACTCTCTAAGTTCTAAGGTTTTGACTGACAATGTAGATTTATATAGAAAAGTATTCCAGAGAAAATTTCAGCTTCTCTAAGTAAGTTAGAATATTTAATATGAAAAGAAGAAACAAATGGTTGAATACAAAATAATTGCTTAGATAATGCAGTTATTGACTAACACAATGGAATTGGATTCAAAGTTCATCGAATTAAATAGGATATCATGTGTTCCAATTCAATTAAATTCACATGCAGATAAATCCAATTTGAATTCTATCTATGCACTACGAACCTATGACAATACCCATTAGATGATATCTCAAACCATCTCAAGTTGGGTTTGAAACTTCTAATGAGCTCTTGGTCGGAATCAATATAGCCGTTCGATCTATAAGAATTCTCTATTTTTTGAGAGTAATATTTAGAAATTAAACGAAGTGGCTAACGGTGTTCAAACAGCAGTTCAAAAAACGATATTACCCTTGTGTCTAACCTCACTTCTTTCTTAATTCTTCTTCTTTTCTCTTCTATTTTTCCGTAGCCAGTCACCAGCACGGCTGTATCCACCACCACCGCAGCCAACATGGCTGTATCCAACACCACCGCCGCCACCATGGTTGATCCAAGCTGACTCTTCAGCTTTTTTAGCTCTGCTTCGACTGAACTGTTTGTGCTCTGCAATCAATTTCTAATCTATCTTCTTAAGAGGATTTTCTATGACAGGAATAGTAACAGGTAGTCCTAGAACAGAGAATCCACCTAGAATCAACATATCCTCTAATGTCATTGTGGTTTCTCCCCATGGAAATACAAAGGTGTTGGTGCCTGAACACCAAAATTCTGAGAGCCCAAGAAGTAGTTCCCGATCTATTTGGATAGAATATGTGGAACTTAGAATTGATGGGTAAATACCTGCTTTCTTCCATATCTGTTCATGTTTCTTTGCCAAACGATCAACCCATTCTTTCCATTTTCTTTGTGGTAGGTTGCAACCCTTGAACAGAAGAACCTCTAAAGGCCATTTTGTAAGATTTTGAGACATTGTTTCAGATAAGAGTGGAATGTGAGGTAGCGACGCTGTTTGTACAGAACAATCCACACAAGGCTTGAGGAATCTTCCAATTCTGAGTGTTGGATACTCACCGCTTGAAGATACCATCTTCTCCTCTCTCTCTCTAAGAGGATCTTCAATCGCCATTCTTGGAGAATATGGAGAACAATAAGGAAAGGAAATGAACTAATGAAGTGGGGAAGGAGCGGAGAAGGTTATGATTTCTGAAGCTAATATGACAACTACCTCTGCCGAAAGTCCCTTATATATACCTATTTATCTCTGCCCACAACAAAAAAAAAAGGATTCGAAGGGAATGCGAAAATTCGGAACCAGTATGGTTTATGAAATCGTATAAAAATCATATTGAAACTGAATCGAATGAAAAAAAAATTATAAAACTTAATTGAAAATGCATTCAAGTGTATCCTACAATTGCAGAACAAATCATAGGCATCTGTGAAGAAAACCCCTCGGAATAAATAGAGATTGACCAGTACCCACCCCCTCGGAAAATTATAAGAAAAAAAAAAAAACCCTAAAAACGGAGAGGAGCGATGTTGTAGGGGTGGGGCGTGCGAAGAAGAAGGAGGAGAAGAGGAAGATGAAGAAGCGAAAAAGGGGTTTGGGGAAGAAGATGAAAAAGAGGTATTGAATAGGTATGTAAATGGATAATCGAAATCCGAATCCGCGTAACATTCGTATTCGTTTAGAGATATCTAGAAAAGAATCTGAATATTTTGATTAAAATCCGTTCAAAAAAAATTCGAATATTTAATAATAAAAAAATTAAATAAAGAATAATTTTAAAGATTTTTGAAGATTCAATAGATTTTAGAATGTGATGAAAGAGAATCATGATGTAATAGAAATGGATTAAGAGTGAATTATATTCCTTATGGGGAGGAAGGTCCGAACTACACAAGGCAAAGAAGTAAACGGATGATAAAAAATCTGAATCCGTTTAGAGGTATCGTATTCGGCCAGAGAATATCCGGCTCCAATCACATCTAATCCGTATCTGATCCAAATCCTATCCATTTATATCCCTAGTTTTGAGGTTGAAGAGGGTAAATTGAATTATAGGGAAAAAGTTCTCTGTCCGGGAGTGTGGCCCACGCCAGCACTCCCATGAGTCTATCTCTCTCTTTCCCATGTGAAAAGACACCTCTGCCCCTTTGTTTTAAGGAGGAGAGAGATAGACACATGAGAGTGCTGGCGTAGGCCACACTCTCGTACAAAAAACTGTTTTCCATAAAATTATATTAAGGGTAATCTAGGGTTTTTAAAAAATAAAAAATGTCAACGTCATCATTTAATGGTATTCTTTAACTGTCATGTACAGTTGATAGAATCTTGGGTAGTAGGGAAAGGCATTATCATTATTCAAAACTTGGGAATGGGATTTGATATTATGGATATTTAGAGGGGAGGAGAATGATATGTCCCCTTAAACTTATGATCCAATAAGCAATAGACCCTGATGAGTGATGACTGATCTAGTGGGTCGGTTTCTCAAATCTGTTATCCTAAACATCTTTATTAATGCAGTTTTTTTTTTGGGGTTATTTTCAAATGCCCCCTGAAAATGGTTAAACTTATAATTGTCTCCCTAAACTTTCATTAATTCTACGTGCATCCTTGCTTTTCAAACTAAGTACCATTATAATCCCTGCCGTTAGTCAAAGATGTTATAACCAGATCCCAGTTTTTGAATATTGATGGACCATTATGCCCCTTGATAGGGTAGAATGACCCATTTGACCTTAAAAAATTGATCATACAAAAAACCATTTTTTTTATTTTATAAGAATAAGGAATCGGAGAGGGAATATTCCCTCTCTTTCTTCCCCCACATCGCAAAACAGAGACTGTTAGGGTTTTTTTAAAAGCCACTGCCGCCCCTTGCGGTGGCCGAATCAGTAGGCGGCGGCCTCAAAAGGACACTGCGAACGACGGACGTCCACCGCCGACCACGATGCCGGCCTCAGATGCCGGTAAAACAACCGGTTACCAAGAGGGTTTGGGTTCGGGTGTTACAGCAGAGTTCGAAGAAGAAAGTAAGTCATGGAGACTCACATTGGAAGAAGAGGAAGAGGAGGAATTCAATTCTACCCCTCTTGATTTTCTCATGGAAAACTCAGGAATCTGCCGAGGCATCAGTTTGGAAAATTGAATTTCTTCTTGATCAAAAGAAGAGAAAGGGAAAAGAGAGGGAGGTCTTGGAGCCTGGTTCAGTTGCAGAATTTTTCAACTCGGTCAAGGTTAAACAGCAACAGTTAGTAACCCGGAACTCTATTGAATCCAGGCCAAGGAAACTTCAGCAAATAAGTATTAATTTAACAATAGACTTCGGAAATTGATTCAGAAGGACAAAGGAGTTACAGATCTGGTTCGCAAGTTGGTTCTCATTAATGACGAAAGCTCTGGATCTTGGACTTGGAGATTAAATTCGCAACTCAGGTTCCTACTAGATGCAAGCATTTAATCATACCAGAAAATAAGATGTACAAATATGAGAAATTCTGCAACTGAACCAGCCAACCAGGCGATGAACTTTGAAAATTTCTGATTCAAGAACTCATCTTCCCCAAATCGTTTGGGGAAGATGAGTTACAGGGTTTTTTTTTCTTTTTTTCTCTTTTTCCAGGTATGGTCATTTTGGTCATTTTACCCTATCCAGGGGCAGAATGGTCCATTAAAGTTCAAAAACTGAGATCCTTTATGTTATAATGTCGCTGTCTAACGGTAGGGATTATAATAGTACTTAGTTTGAAAAGTACGGGTACAGGTGAAATTAGTGAAAGTTCAGGGGGTAACTATAAGTTTGGCTATTTTCAGGGGCATTTGAAAATAACTTTTTTTTTGGGGTAATTTACACATACCCCCCTAAGGTTTGACGAAAGGATATTTTTACCCCTCAGGTTTGGAAAATTCTGCGTACCCCCTGAGGTTTGCAAATGGTAACAGATAGGTCCATTCCGTCAGTTCATGACTAACACTGTTAAAAAGTAGACTTGAACTGACGGAATTGCCCTTACAAAAAAAAAAAAAAAAACACCCTACAACTCATCTTCCCCAATCGATTTTGGGGAAGGGAAGATGAGTTGCAGATATGGAACAATTAACTGAGTTTGATTTCGAACTCAAAAATCAAAGGTGAAAACCACGTTTACCTGAACTAAGACGACAACCTGCAAGGTTGTTCGCTGGGAAGAAGATCTGTGGAGCAGATACAATTGAGGATAAGCCCGATGGATGCTGTGGAGCTCCAAAAATTAAAGGCGGAAACCGGCCACTGAGGGGCAAAACTAGGGAGCCGGCCTTTCAAGGTTTTTCGATGGGAAGAGGAACCGTGTAGCAGCTACACTTGAGAATTACCCCCAATAGAATTTCCCCAATTAACTGAGTTCGATTTCGAACAATCAAGATGGGAGCCTCGGCAGGTCGAGATCCATTTTTTTCTCATTTTCCATTCTTTCTCTTTAACCCCTGTTGGAAGCCATCGCCCCTGGTTCTCTTTTCCTCCCAAGACCCAGATGAAGGAATGCCCTAATGCTTCAAGACCCAACTTAATCTCACCCAATTGAGCTGTAGGAAAGCAAGGGGCCACCGCTTAGGTTTGGGAAATTGAAGTTTGATTAGCAAAAGTCCTTATAGAAACCCTAGGATTTTAGATACTGAAATCGATCCCACTGAGAACACGAGCTTCGATTCCTAATTGGACCTGAGTTACAGGTATCCCCATTGATTGCTCCATCCATGGGTTCTAATGGAACATCTCTGGTGAGAAGAACAAAAGATGAACTTTGTTAGTTTTAACAGAGAAGCAGATGGAGGAAGAAGGAGGCCCCAAATAACTGAACTCTGCGATGCTTTGTTTTCTGAAAATTTTTGGCAGTTTTTTTATAGTGAAATTAATTCCAAAATCTGTCCAACAGATCAGTCCCATATTATAAGGTTTGGAAGATCAATCAGCAAGGGTTCCTCAACATCAATATGGCCCTGATCCAAGAATTTGTTGCATAGTAATTTATACTTTCTTAACTGGTTGGCGGTCCTCACTTTTTTGGCACTTTTCTGGCAGAATCGATTCTGTCCTATTCTAAAGATCTAACCATCAGATATTCTTGCTCTTCTAGGGCAGAATCGACAACACAACAGAGGGTTGCAAGGTTGAAAGGGTTTTGAAACCTGCAACTCATCTTCCCCAATCGATTTGGGGAAGGGAAGATGAGTTGTTGGGAGGCCTTGGTGGTGTAAGTTCAAGACTAGTTTGAAAGTTCTTAAGTAGTTTTCTTTTAGAATAGATGACATATCAGAGAAGGGCTGATCTCTCGAAAGTGGAGCAAGAAGGGTTTGCTAAGATTGATGAAATCTACGACTGCAAGCGAAGGCTTTGCTCACCCCTCCCTCCAACCCTCATGCTTCTTCTTCTTCTTCAATAATCCAACCAATAAGCAGTAGTGAAACTGCAGTGGCTTCCTCCCTTTCTAGTTTCTCCCCGTGTATAGTTGTATGTACCTACAACTCATTTTCCCAATAGATTTGGGGAAGATGAGTTGCAGGTGATTTTTTTTTTTTTTTTTTGTAAGGGCAATTCCGTCAGTTCAAGTCTATTTTTTAACAGTGTTAGCCATGAACTGACGGAATGGACCTATCTGTTACCATTTGCAAACCTCAGGGGGATATGTAAAATTTTCCAAACCTGGGGGGTAAAAATATCCTTTCGTCAAACCTCAGGGGGGTATGTGTAAATTTCCCTTTTTTTTTGGTCAAGCTTTATTAATGCAGTTGGACATCAATAAAAGGCCCAAGTGAATGAGACAACAAATGGTCAGTGAACTATTACGTTAAGCGAAATAATAACTAATTCAAGAGCTTACAGTTGGAGATGGCGTGCCAGCCTTCAAGAAGACCATATTCACTGATATGATCTCGCCAGCTTCCTTCAAACCCGCCTTCAACATGTCAAATTGGGCAGCCCGGAACCTCGTCACACTCTCGATGCTCTTCATTAGGTTCTCCATTGCACTATTGTCGTAAAGTTTTGATCCATGACCAGGAGAACCAGTAGCCTTAATCACAAGCCACCAAGGACTCCTCTCAGCAAAGAAAGCACGGTAAGTTTCATTCGTCGATGCCAGCCCTGTCAGAGTTGCAAATCATAAAATTGAAACAGAAATCTGAAAATCAAACCTATAAGAGTTTGAATTAAACTGATCTTTTTTTTTTTTTTTTGGTTGAATGAATTAAACTGATCTTACCTTCATCAAGAAGTATCCCAACATTCATTTTCTGGAATTCTTCCGATTCAGCTAATTTCTCAGCCCCATCATGGCCGCCTATTTCCTTGTCTGGAACGAACGAAACGTAAACAGTCCTAACCGGCTGGAACCCAGAGTTCTTCAATCGGCGTATGGCTTCCAGGTATTGCATTCCAACACACTTCATGTCCTGCGATCCTCTAGCATAGATATTTCCGGCCTCATCGATGTGAGCATCCAAAGGAGGGTAAGTCCATTTATTGTTCTCGACAGCTACCACGTCCATGTGTGAATTCAAGATAATAGAAGGGAGATCAGGGTTTGTACCGGACCATTTGAGGAGAATAACAGGCTTGCTCTTCACAAACTCAAGGAATTGCGATTCGAGGCCGATGGTTTTGGCTTGAGAAAGGATGAAATCTGCAGCGGGAGAGTAGTCAGGGTTAGGGTGAGCTGTGTTAATTCGAAGATACTGTTGGAATCTTGAGATTATCGCCGATGAATCCTCTGGCAGTGAAACAACTACTACTGTCGATGTGAATAAGAAGAAGAATAGAAGGAAAATTAAAAAACGACGAACTGAAGAGAGAGAGCAAGTTCCATAAATTCCCTCCATATCTTTCACGAGAGAGATTGATCAGTTGAGAGTGGCGAAGTGATCTGAAGAGATTTAGTAAAGGGATTTATAAAGAACATCGAACGAAAAAGGAGAATTGCCCATGGAAGATACATCGATGCCAAAATAGCTTACAATCGAAGCATTTGTATTTAATATCCAATAATAAGGGTGTCAATATCTAATCGAAACTGAAAACCGAATCCGAAATCGAGCCGAATTAACCGAGTCGAGCCGAATCGAATTAATTCGGTTTGGCTTCGGATCAAATATTGGATATATTAATTTGGTTCGATTTATTTTCGGTTCCATGTCCAAAACCATTGGTTTGAACCAAAATCGAACCGAATACCCATTTAATCCCCAAACCCTATTTCTTTTAATTGGGTAAAAGATATTTAATAAGATAATTAAGTAATTAAAGATTTAAAGTAAGTAAGTAATCAAAACAGTATTTGTTTATCACTATAACTCTAATTCTCTAATCGATTGGCTTTTCATATTCGCTTTCCTATTTTATTACTCTTTTACTTCAAGTTAATCGTACAATTCTTTCAAATTCATACGTTCCATTTTCTCCTAAGTCCGAACGATCCAAATATCTAATCGGCAAGGCATTTTGAAATTTACTAAAAACAAAGTAGTGTTGGCAATTTGAAGGTTTGATGGTATTGTAATTCCATAAAAAAAAAGGAACCATATACAAGAACCGAATTATATCGCAATAAAAAACAAATGAGACCCGAATGAAAACCGTTTTATGAAATTGAAATAGAACTGAGATCGAACCGAACCGAACCGAGGGGGATTCGGATTCGATTGCAAGTACAAAACTGAGTCGGATATCGATTCGATTTTGGGTCACACCTACAATGCATGAAATCGAACCAAAACCGGACCGAATACCCTAAACCGAACCGATTGACACCCTTATCCAATCAGGGTTCACACAGATCGTTGACGTTGTTGGGAAAGACGTTTATTGTAATTTCCTCATTAGTCTCGTAGGCCCAGGAGAAGGTCCGATCCGGACTCATTTCCTATTCGGTTACGCAGACTTACCAAAATTATCCCTAGTTTTTTAAATAAACAAATCAAAAAATTGAAAAGGAAAGTCAAACTTAGTCTGCTTGGGCGGGAAGCAACTTGAACCCTAGATTTCGTATTTCAAGAAATCTGAACAAACCAGGAGGGAGCTTTTGGCATCTCAAACTACACTTGGGTGCATGTGCATAGCACAGAAGCACCTGACGCATTGATATTTGTGCTGCACATTTCACGAACGGCAGATTCACCATTTTGAGAACCAATAAACTTAGGGAAAATTACATGATTAGCTATTTTTGGGTTTTTATTTATAAAACTGTTCATCTTATGTCAGAGTTAATAAAAATGGACAAAAACAAGTTTAGTTTTATAAAATTAGATAAATCACTGACTCTCCTTCCTTCCTCGACAGTTCCCCTTTGAAAAAATCTCTATTGTTTTTCCTCTGTTACTTGGGGTAGCAGAGAATGGCGGTGGCTAGGACAAGGGTAGGGTTGTAGGGAACAGAGGATGCCTGGGCGAGAAGGCAATGATAGGGGTAAAAATGTTTAAAAAAATAAATGTGGGAGGGAGGGACTATTTTGTTCAGTTTTGTAAACCTTAACTTATTTTTGTTTATTTTTGTTAATTCAAACATAAGGTGGATAGTTTTGTAAATGAAAACCTAAAAGTAGCTAATCATATAATTTTTGGGGTGCACTTCTTTCTGTTGTAGTGCAGGCTGCTGCGCCTACGCATGTGGGGATGGATGCAATGATCACCCTGCCCCTGCACATGGGGCATAGAGATCTTTAAATACAAAGAATCAAGAGTCTTCTTTCCTTCTTTTATATAGGGTTTTCAACAAATACCTTCCTAAAAATACCTATTTGTCCAAATGCCTTTACAAATTTTCTAATCGTAAACTCCACCTACTTTCAAATCAATGTAGCACTTTGGTGCAGTCCATTAAATTGAGATGTTAGACGTTAGTTTCAGGGAATCTAATGACCAAAATACCCTTGATAAAAACCCATCAAAATTAAAGAATAAAATAATCGAATTGCCCTCATCTTCTCCAAATCGTTTAGGGTTTGAAATTGAGATTTTTTTTCTCCAAATCGGATAGGTAACCTAGTGTTCTTACGGTGAACAATCGAGATAGATGGATGGGTTAATTGTTTAATTCTTTCTTTATGCTTATGCAATTGTTGGAGTTTCACAACCCAAGTCCAGAGTCTCAAGACTTGGCATAGCAATCTCAGCACCGCCAGGGTATTAATCTACTTGTTTTCATGAGCTGTGGAAAATTGGAAGTGTACGATGGTGGCAATCAGGTTGTGAGGTGCGACGATGTTTATAAAGGGAAAGCAGTGGAGGCTAATTGGCAAAGACTCGTGGAGTTGCAAGTTGGACAGTGGATGGGACTTAAGGACATTAGGAGATTTGTAATTGAAACACTAATACTTGAGGACACAACAAACAGTGTATGAACTCATTTATGTGAGATGTAGAAAGACCATGTTTTGATGAGTCAAACAAATGGCTTCCCTTCCCTGATTCATTATCCCTTCAACTAGGTAATCTTCTGTATAATACGTTTTGGGTTTGTTGCTTTCTTCCTGGTGATAACAGGTAGTACAGACTGTTGTGGAATTGATGGGCCAATAAAAATCAATTTGAAATTAAACAGGAAATTTCTAATTGAAGTTTTACTTTTTCTCTTTAATTCTTCCATGGAACGTCTTTACTACCGTGAGAAAGCATCATGTACAGGAAAAGTAAATGGACCATTAATTCCTTAATCTGATCTCTTGCTTTCTAGATGGGTTCAAACCCTAATCGATTTGGGGAAAAGAATTTCAGTTTCAAATCCTAAACGATTTGGGAAAGATGAGGGTAATTCGATTATTTATTCTTTAATTTTGATGGGTTTTTATCAGAGGAGCATTTTGATCATTAGATTCCCTAAAACTAACATCTAACATCCCAAATTAATCGACTGGACCAAAGTGCTATACTGTTTCGAAGGTAAGGGGATTTTGCAGAAAAAATTATAGGAGGCATCTGGACAAATGGGCATTTTAAAGGGCATTTAAAAAAAAAGGTGAGGCAAGGGGGATTTTTCTCAAATGGGGTCAAAAGGAATCAAGCCACGTGACGTGAAGTCCGTTTCTTTAATGGCTTCAATTAATGAAGTCCACTTTCAACCTAAAAAAACAAAAAAACCAAAAATTAATGAAGTCAACTTTTTTAAGGATCCAGATCTCCTACGGTCCAGCTGTCCGTAGTAGCCTATGCAATGTGACAGGGTCGCACATGCAATGACCACCTTATCCTGCTCGAGTAAAGGGCTGGACAGGGGGTAAGGCCATCACTGCCCGCAGCCCAGTCTGTGCCGGACAGGCTGCTACAGACAACTGGCCCGTACACAATCTGCATTGCTTTTTTAATGACTTCACGTGGGTTTGATTCCTTTTGATCCCAATTAGATTTCTTGTTTTGGAATCTTTCAAACCACCCAAAAACATTTCATTAAATTAACCATTACCCTTTAAATTTTTGGAAATTTCAAATGAGTCCTTTGCCTAACCTCTTATGCCCATACAGATTCCTTCTTTTAGAATCCTTTTGAAACCCAAGATTATGTGCTGCCCACGGCCTGCACCAAATGCCCCTACTGGCCTGCTGCCATGCGGCATGGTCACCACACCTTTTGTTGCCACATCACCCAACATGTGGGGTCCCTCCATTTTCACTGATTTGCTGTTTGAGTAGAATAAGGTATGATCCTCAAAGGAATTACAACTAAGAAACCCAATGAATGCCAATCCTTTTTAACATCTGCATTGGAATGGATATGATGGCAGATGCATCCACCAGTTGCTAGAAAGAAGAGAAGGAAAAAGGAAAAGACCAGATCACTGCACTTAAGATACATGAAGCACTACTTCATTAGTTGCGTAGCGGTCCTAATGGGTTAAAGAATAGAATCAGGACATCTTAAAAGTTCTAACTAAGCTTCCCCCTCCTCCCCCTTATTTTTTTGTGTGTTGATCTATCTAAACCCTTCCTTTGTGTCAAACCTTATTTTTTAGCTTTGGCAAACCTGAGGCATCGGTACTTCTCACCACTTACAGTGATTTCCAGAGCCCCATCCTGATTATCCTGATTTGAGGCAGTTCCCATTAAGACACTCTTCTCTTTCTCAAGGTTTTCTCTCTCCATCTTAAGCCTAGCTTCCTGTCGGGCAATCTCAGCCTGTAATAAGAATTAGAGTGAGTTGCAAAAGTCAAAGTACTACTAGTATCAGCTCAAAACCCTTGATTTGTCAATTTAAAGAAAGTTTATTCACAGTTTAAAAAAAAAAAAATCTTAACAAAATCAGAAGTTGATCAACATTTGTTATTCTCCACGGCGGCTTTAGTTTGGCCCATGAGATAAGAACATCCACAATAATTGCCACCCTATTAATCATTTATTGAGCAATTATAGAGATGAATATTAAGCTAATAGAGTTTGATAAGAATTGGTATTTAATGTCGATCTATAAATTCCGATTTTAAATCAGTGCAGCCAGGAGCATGAGCATCAAAACCATAAGGGTGCTACAATCTTTGCATGGCTCAATACCCAGAAGTAATGGCAACAAAATAAAGAATAAAACTCTGAAAGTATAACGAGTGATTGTTGTCATATCTGAAACACAGGCACAAGAAGTTCGACAATTTCAGCAATAGTGTTCAGTGATGTCTTGCGAATTTGTTCAAAATCTAAGCATTCAAATATCAAAACCCTCCTTGTAAAGTTGTATGGGCCAGAGCCTAATGGCTGGATCAATCAGATGACATAATCAATTGATCAAGAACACACATAGTTCAAGAAAGTGGTCAAATAAGCAGGCTGAACTGTTAGGGAACTCGAACTCACCCACCTAAATGGTATAAATCATGACAAAGAAGCACAGAAAATTCAATTAAATTGAAAACAAGTGAAGAAGGAAAGAGGTACCAATATTAAACTTAATTTGATGCAAATAAAAGGTAAAAATATCTTCATCTCGAAGTGTCTACTCCATGGCTTTTTTTTTTTTTTTGGTTTATGATCAGATTTTTTGTAAAGATGGAAAAGATCTATTAAAGTCGAGAACAACCACTAGAGTCACTAGCCCACCTACTAAGGTATGATATATTTGTAGTAGATAGAAATAAAGAGGTGAGTGAAGCAACCATACATCCAAACAATTGGCTCCAATGTTCACATATCACCCTAGAATGTAGAATCTATTTTTTCTCCCTTTTTCAACTTTTTCAAAACTGCAAGACAAAGCTTCTTATTGATTGAATTTCAACCCTACCAATCTTTACAGTGTTAGAGGCAGAAATGAAAAAAGAAAGGTTTCCTAAAAGGGATTTCAGGCTCATGCCTGGAGAATGGCCTGAAGCAAGGCTTAAGGAAATTACTTCAAAGCTTATTAATAAATGCCTTGGGCAACAATTAAATACGCTTCACTTGTTTAAAAAAGTTAATTTCGAATTCACAGGAAAACATGAAGAACTTGAATGATGAATCCGTCAAATTAGGGTGAGAAGTCTTCTGCGGAATTCAGATAGATGGACAAACTTTCATGTGGATTGAAAAACATCTGGCCCTGATTCCCTTCTACAAGTTCAACACTCTGCAGTTTCACAACCAGCACCACACCCATACTTCAATTACTGAAATGAGCGTAGATTCCCAAATGTGAGTTGAATTAGCCATTGCCGCCATTGCTGTGAGAAAGAACCAGGAAATATCACTCGATAATCGAAGATACCCATTGCCCTATCTAAATCACTCCACAATTTTGGCCTAAATCCTATTCTATTTTTCCTAAATCACTTTCCTCTCTCAATCGAAAGTAGCCATTGCCACCATTGCGGCTTGCCCTAAATAACTATCCAATCTAATTGGATCTTGAATATATGCTCTGATGCTTGAATGCGAACTGTTATTTCGTGAGGTCCTTTGGTCCCAAGCCTCTGTTCTACATTGCACAGAAGTTTGCATACAAGATCTACAAGTCTTTTAAATAAAAAACTAAAAAAATTTAAAGATCTGTGATAATCTGTGTTCTCTCAAATTCCAACCGATTTTAATATGAATCTGATTTTATTTGAATTGGAATTGATAGAAGCTGATTCCAATTCCAGGTTTTTAAACCTAAGTGGGAAATAGCTGGCTTAAGGAGATCCTCCTTTTCCAATCCTTGATCTTTAGATTTTGTTCCTTCCTAGTTTCTTCTCTATTTGTCTGTCTTACTACAAAACCCCAAGTTACCCATCAGCTGCAGTATCCCCAAATCACAAATTGGGGGAAGATGAAGAGGTCCATGACTTCCCTTCAGTTGGGTATTGGCCTTCTGAGGCATAGGGTTCTTGCCCTCTCAATTTTCTTCTTAATAAAGTTCCTGAGATTCATCTTCATTGATTGATTGTCCAAAGGAATCAGATTAAGTTGACATCTAAAACCGCTAAAAAGGATATAGTTTCAGGCTTTAGCACCTGAGGCCAAACCCATGGGCACCCCAAGTGAAGCATTCAAGATCAATAAGATGGCACCTACCAGTGCAATTGTTGGCAAATGTTATCAAGGATTAAATTACAAAGTGCCTCATTGGCCATCAGAAGAGACCCTCAACTGATGATAATACCTGGATCAAAACAATGTTCAACAGTGGAACAAATCTTACATTTCATATCAGTACAGTAGGCATAGGAGAATTGGAGATTGTGGGAAACATCCCTTATCCCTGCTACACTACAATGAAGCTAAAGCACGTGCAGTCAGTACAGGACTTGGGCCATGTTTGCTCTCTTAAAAGTTAAAACTCGTCTGTGGAAGCAGCATTCCTTGTGTGCTCAGTGTAAGATGTGTATGCTTCGATGATTGACTCATATATTTCAATTCCTTTCAGGTATTCCACTTGATTTAGAAACTGCAATGCCGTATAAAATAGTAGTTAAGGGCAACAATAATTGGTAATCATAAATTACTAAGCTAGGATAAACAAATTAACCAGGTAAGCAATAAGACAAATGGAATGCAACTCTGGTTGTTTTTGTTTTTGTGATCAACGTAAATAGTATGAATTTCCCAAGAAAAAGAAAATGAAGAATGGCCAGAAAGTTTTGCAACAGAAAAAGTCTTTGTACCAATTAAGAAGTTCAAATGTTTTTAAGAAAAACTAATAAAGGCTGCAAAGTAAAACATGCAAGTTATTCCCCCTCCCCCTCTTTTTTTTTATTGTCCTTCCTTTGGTAATGAATTTTTTCATTCATCCAAAAAAACATAAAACATGCAAGTGAAAGAATAAGCACGAAAATTGATCCAATCCAAGAAATCAAGTTGTTGACCCCAAAATTTGACAGCTTGTCCTGGTTAGAGCATAAAGTAAGCTGGACCTTAGTAATTGTCCCAGCAGCCTATTGGATCAGAGAATTGATTGTCATCCTCTGATGAAAAAAACTGCTCGCAGGGGAATGGTACAAGACCTCAAAAAGTACAAGGGAAATAAACCCTAACACATTTTAGATTCAGCAGAACTAGTGAAATTGCCAAATTTTGAAGAATTGAATTATATGGAAATCAAACCAAACAGGTAACAAAGAACAAAATATGTTACAGCAACACCATTTGGTGCCTTAACATTATTATATTTGTAAATACAGATCTTACTCCTAAAAGAAAACAGTATGAATTCTTTTCTATGTTTAATGGAATTTCCTCTGTAGTTATATCTACAGAAAAAATGCAAATGAGCACACAGACAGAACATATACAGGTACATGGAAAAGCCAAAACAGTGACAAGAAGCATAGAGAACAACTTTGACATTTTACCTCATTATGGTCATGGAGCAGAATAGGAGTGTTTGTCATGGGAGAGAAGCCAATTGCTGGCAATCCTCGTAGTCTATAGTATGTAGAATCTGATGAGAGTGGCAAAACTTCTGGTCTGCCAAGTTTGCCATTAGCTTTCTTTACAGCCCCTTCTAAAAGGGCCAACCATGGTTTATAGCCATCTGTATCAGGGAGGACTGGCACCTTTCTTCTTATAAACTGTACCAATCAAACGTGGTTAGAGTTGAAAAAATGCACTCCCAAAACACAAACCTAACAATTCTGATGCTTCTTCTGCCTTCACTACAGATATTTGACAGTTATGACGAAACATTCATGCACATAGATGAAGGATAATAATAAAAATATCAGCAGTGATCAAAGTATTAGATTTAAAGAAAAAGATGAGGACAACTAATATTGTTAAAATATATGTACTCCAGAATACCATAGGGGTATTCTGGTCCTTTTGGGGCATTTTTATGTTATTAAGTGTACTTAGCTTATGTCGGCTATGTGGGTTTTAGTCTCACATCGCCTAGCTTAGACTATTTGTAATTTCCCCCACCTATCAATAGAACAAGCAATTCCATTATTTTATTTCCTCTCTCTGACCCACGGTTCAACCAACATGGTATCAAAGCAGGTCTGATCTAGGTTAGAGAGAAGAAAAAAAACCCTATTTCTCCCTACTTCTCCTCCATCGATCTCTCTCTTCTTCTCCCTTTCTCGGTTTTCTCCTTCTCCTGTTCTTCTTCTTCTCAGCCTATAAAGGGGCAGCACTAATGAGGTAAATTGAGTATATCGATGACTTAGTTGCTGCCCCCCCCTTCCTTTCTATTTTTTTTTATTAAAAAATTTGCTCGAACCCTGCTGGAGCCACATTTGTGATTTGGAGTTTCCCTTTTCTTTGGAGATCAGATTTCTATCACCTAATGAAAACTGATCCTCCAATTTTGAAGCACCCTATGCAGCCTTTTCCAGCCCTATTCTGCCCTATTCCAAAACCTAACTTCCCATTTTTCTGTCTCTCCATCTTTTATTCAGTTTTCCAGGCACAATCCCCAAATCGATCTCACCTTGTCAGGGTTTTTTTCAAAACCCTGACTCCAATCGATTTTGGGGCTTCCCTTGTTAGATGCAGCTAATTTTTCAGGGATAATTTCCTACTACTACCAGCCTTAATCGACCTCAGTTTGGCCACTATCTGATGGCTGGATTTGTACCTATAGCAAAATCTTCTCAACCTGCTATTTTTGGTTACCTATTAATACCCTGACTCAAATCGACATTAGGGTTACAGGTTTCAGTTTTTGCTACCTTTTGGAGGGATGCTTACTCCACCGACAAGGATCACTCGATCTCAGTTTCAGCCTCTTTCCAAGTGTTTGAAGACCCCTAACCCCAATCGATCCTTCTTTTCAGGGTTTTTTCAAAACCCTGACAAATATCGATTTTAGGGTTAGGGTTGATTGCTGCTATTGGAGTTTTTTGGGAGGTGTTTCTACCATCAAGAAAGACATTCTACTTCAACTATTCCTGACTTGACGAAGGTCTATTACACATGATAGCTGCTGCCCTATTTTTCTGCAATTTTTTGGTGTTTCTCCCACGTGAAGATCAAGTCTCAATTACCAAGGAGATTGGTTATTCAAACTGGAGATCCATTCCAGCAGTGGTGGTCAGCATCTATTACCAGAAGACATCACCTTTGACAAGTCATCATCACTTTGTTGAAGCCCCCTTCCCTACAATCGATCTTCCCTTTCAGAATTTTTTACAAAACCCTGACTATAATCGATCTATTGCTGATTTTTTTAGGAGAATTTTATAAAAATCAGAGGAGTTTTCAGCCCCTATTTCAGCATCATTCATCAGTTCTTTTTGAAAAAATTCAGGTTCATTCTTATGGCTCGGTTTCTCCAATTATCAACCTATTTTTCTTACTTGTTCCTAGGGGTGTCAACGGGCCAGTTCGGGCCGGTTTCAGTGTGACTTTTATACAAACCGAAACCAAACCATTAAGAAATGTTCGGTTTCAGTGCGGTTTGGTTTCGTGTCGGTTTCGGTTTATGATAACGGTTTGGATTCGGTTTGGTAGCGGTTTTATATAACTACTAAGATCCGATTAGTGCTTATTTTTCTTCTCTTTCTCTTATAAGAACAACATTTGAACATTAGATAAAAGTTCATATCATATGGAAGTGGAACCCAAGAAGATTTTCAAATGCAATTACAAGATGTGACCCACTTAAAAGTCCATACAACATCTACGGTGTCTTTTTTTTGTGATTCGATCCCCTATGATCTACGGTGTCTTTTTTTTGTGATTTGATCCCCTATGAACAAACGTAATCAAATGCATAAATGACTGAAAAAAACCATTTGGTTCAAGTGTACGAGACGAGATCAGAAAGAGATCCAGTGAAAACTTAAAAAATACAGGAAGAGATTTAAGAATTCTCAATTGGAAAACAAAAATGCAGGTACAAGAACGAAATGTCGGTTCAGAAGTGAATTCTCCATATCTGAATCGACACCGTAGATCGTTAAAGATCGTTCAATACAGAAAGAACCAAAAAAAAAAAAAAAAAGTGTAAATATCGTCGGAGACATAGGGTTTCTCAAAAGTGGGTAGAAAAAAGGGATAATCAGAAAGAAGTTCAAAATTTGAATCTGAAGATCCAAAATTTTTAAAAAAAAAGAAGTTCAGAAGAAACTAATTCCAAAAACAAAACAAAGCAGTGACATAGAAAATAGAAATGAAGAATCAGGAGTTGAGATTGGAAAAAAGAAGAAGGGATAATCAGAACCTACCTCCGGTTGCGACTTGTGCTTGTGCTGTTGCCGAATGTCGGTGCTGCCGAGTGACCTTGAGCCCTTAAGCCTTGAGGCTTGATTGCTTGAACAGTTGAACTCTTGAAGCTTGAGTGTAGTTGAGTGACTGAGGAGTGAGGACTGAGGAAGTGAGGAGTGACGCCGCTGCCGCCGCTGAGAGTCTAGAACAGAGAACTCGAGACGAGAGAGGAGAGATTGAGAGAGTGAAAGAGATTAGGGCATTTAGGGGGGAATAAGTGATTTTTGGGTCTAACGGTTCGGGCCTAGTGGTTTGGGCTGGGTTCCGGCCTAACAGTTCGGGTTTGCGATGCACCGTCGGTCTAGCCCAGACCGAACCGAACCCGGTTGATCTCTGGATCCACAAACTGAACCCAAACCGCTAAGGGATCGGTCCGGTGTGGTCCGGGCTCGTTCGGGCAGGTTTCAGCGGGTCGGGCTAGGTATTGACACCCCTACTTATTCCTAAATGGCTAGCTGCCTCAACTACCTATGGATCTGTCTGGTTATATATCTTACATTTGCTGGTTAGTTTGAGCTTTACTACCTACATGGCTGGTATTATTGTTTGGCTTCTGTAAGCATGACTGGTTGATATGTTACTGCTGCCTTTATGTGGTATCCTGCTGCCCTATTATTGTGACTGAGTTTCCTACTATTGGAGATCGAATTTCTTTCATTCTTGAAGACTCGAATCTGCTATCCTGGAGATCAGTTTATTTGGGACTACAACAGTGTGTTCCACGGTTCTTGGTTGCAACTACGAACCTATTCAGTTATGTGAAGCTTTTCTAGTTCATATCTGGCTCACCTTGGAGCTTGAATCCTAGCATTGTTACTAATTCAGATCTGATCCAATTGTTGTTGAAACTTCTACAATCCATTGCTGTCCAGATATCTTCGTTTGTTCTTTTAAGCATGTGGGAGTTTATACATTGGGTTTTTTGCACACTTGTTCCTCCTTGTTTGAGGATTGATCAAGCCTTGAAGAATGGAGCCTTTCCTTACTTCAAATCAGATCTGCATACTTGTCAGATTTGAATATTGGAGTTAGGAGTTTCCATCAAAAGTGTTTGTTTGATCGTTTGAAGATGGTTAGAGATTTATATGTTGCATTACTTACTCCGTACTTCATTATCCCACTGCTTTTTTCTTCACCACCTCCCAAACCATACCTTTTGCATAACCCATTCCATTACCCTTGGCAGCTCTTGGAAAATTCTAGAATATTATGTTTTGCCCTATATCTTACATCATCCCTGTTATGTCCACGTGTATTACACGTGAGGGGGGGATTATATACAGTATACCTGCAGCCATTGCAGAAAGCAGAACTTGCAGGAACATTTGGTGCAAAACATAGAAGGTCAGAGGTTTCACCATTGCTAATGGGTATCTACTTGGTTATTGGGTTGAGTTTGCCGCAAGGGGGAGGTTGGTCTTCAAATTTTGAAGATGTTTGGTTATTGCCTGCCTATATGAGGTTCTACAGTTGGGTTGTTTTTCCGCTGCTTGCTCTTTACTGCTGCCTGATACATCTGCTCGCTACCCTAGTCACTTATCTTCAAGATTATCAGTCCGAGATTCATCACTGGACAACTGCTGAAAATTGGTGAAAGTTTACTGGTCATGTCTGCCCAAGTTTTGAAGATCTAATTTTACAGGTTCTTGAAGGTTTATTTGGGAGCTGCGTTCATCTTGAAGCTGGATTCTGCTACAACTTAGCTTTTCCCATTTTATTCAAGTTGGGCATTAGTACCTTGTATGCGCCAACTTGAGGGGGAGTGTTAGCATTGTTATGGAGTTCTTTTTTCCTTTAGTCCAAGCTGGATCTTCTTTCTTTAATATTAGTATAATCCAGCTTGAGGAGGAGTGTTAGAATATATGTACTCCAGAATACCGTGGGGGTATTCTGGTCCTTTTGGGGCATATTTTTATGTTATTAAGTGTACTTAGCTTATGTCGGCTATTTGGGTTTTAGTCCCCCATCGCCTAGCTTAGACTATTTGTAATTTCCCCTCTATTATAAATAGAGGGGCTTACCTATCAATAGAACAAGCAATTCCATTATTTTATTTCCTCTCTCTGACCCACGGTTCAACCAACAAATATAGTGACAGTTTGATGCAGCTCCAAGAAGGAAGAAGAAGAAGAAGAAACCTTGAACTTAGGGTTTAAATAGGGAGCCGTAGGCTAGGATTTCTATTTTTCCATAGTTATTTTTCTGTTTTTTAGATTGAACCGGCTTAAATTGGTTGCATCTAATTGGTTCAATTGGTCTAATTTAAGTGAAATGTTCCTATTGGCTAATAGGTTCTTATATCCTATTGGCTGGTATGGAATCTTCACTTAAGTTAATTGTTCTAAGTTAGATTCTTTTATTTTTAAGTTAGTAGGGGTAGTTAAGTCATTACACTGTTTTAAGTAATTAATTAGACTTAAACCTCTCCCTTCCACGTTTTTGTGAAGGAGAGGTATTTAATTTGTAGTAGGAATTGGCCTATGGCCTTATTATAAATATAAGAGATCGTGGGAGGCTCCCCCACAATTGAAATTTGAATTAAAAAACTGTTTTCTGCTGCTGGCTGACTGTTGCTGCTACTCCTTGCTCTTCAAGAGTGTTTGCATCCTTGTGGGTACATCAAGGTGGAAGGGTGGGTGGAATCCTGCGACTCCTTACGCCATGACGGCTGGGAGGGTCTCTCTTCGAAGGTGATTTCATCCTTCATCCCTTAACTTGCTGCCAGTGGAATCCTATAGTAAGTTGAGATTTAAATTTCTGTTTTATCCTTTCTTTCCTTCCCCAATCGATCCCCTTTCTTTTCTGTCCTATTTCTCATAAACCCTAGACTGCTACATTCTGCCCAGATCTGAATCTCAGTTCTGTCCAGATCTGCTTACCTATCAGAAGCCATCCAAATTCTGACCATAGCCTCCCCTCAACACCATCCCTACTCGACCCAAGTTGCTGCCCCTTCCCATCACTCCAACCCTAATTTCTGTAAAAAGTTCCATTAGCCATTAAACCCTAAAATTACAGATCTCCCACTTTGGACCATCAAAACAGGCCCATATTAGGATCGAACCTCCCTCCCACAGTGCCCTAAACTCAATTCCAAGCCTAGCCCTAAACTCCCATTAAAAACCCTAGTTTTGGCTATTTTCTGCTGGGATATATTCAGCCATCAGAAAACCTCCCTGCTGCAGCCGAACCTTCCCCCTAGTCTCTCTAACACTCGACCTTAATCCCTGCCCCTGAATCCTACTGTAAACCCTAGTTTTGGCTATTTTCCTAATTTTAAAAACCCGGAACCCTAACCCTAAATCTGCAGAATTTTGAAACCTAACCAAATCTAGATATTTTTATATCATAATGACCCTCAAAACCTGCAGATTAAAACCCTATAAACCCCATTCCCAAATTCCCATCCTAAACCCTAATTTTGCCCTAAAACAGCCCCTAATCAACCCTAAACAGCAGGCTTACCCTAAGCTTGGTTCTACTTGGTTCCTAGTGGGATTAATTCCTATTCTAGGACTACATTATTTTGGTATCAAAGCCATGGACGAGCATGGCAACCCGGTGCTGCCACAACCAGCCGACCCTATGGCAGCCATGTTAGAGATGTTCCGCAAGTTTACAGCAGATCAGAAGGCTACAAATGATGCAATCATGACTAGATTGCAACACTTGGAAGGACAGAGAATCCCTCCTGATAGGGACAGCAACTTGCCCATAGAAGAGGACAGGTACCAACCCCATTCTGTGATACAGAGGCTTCCTGACAGAGATGGGAGCCCTAAAGATGACTACAGGGGTTATAGAGATGCACATATAGGTCACAGGGACAGATTTAGGATTGACCAAGATGACAGGGATGATAGAGACTACTATAGAGATCGTCGGGACGGACCTAGATATGCCCGTGAGCCTTCTCGGGAACACAGAGATCACCACCAAGGCTATAGAGACAGAGGTCGGCAGCCCACTTTTGAAGAGTATATGAGGTCCTACTTCATTGGAGACCAAGGTACTAATCGACGACATACAGGTAACCAGAAGGTGAAGCTTGAGCTGAAAGAATTCGATGGTAATTCTGACCCTCAAGTGTTTTATGATTGGCTTGCTGCAATAGAAGACTATTTCGATTGGTATGATCTATCTAAAGAAGGGAAAATGAAGTTAATCCGTACTAAGCTTGTTGGAGCTGCACGTGAGTGGTGGAGAACTGCTAAAAGAGAGATGGACTTCAATGGTACTGCACCTCGCACTTGGGAAGACATGAAATATGACCTGAGCAAGCAATACTTACCAAGGCACTTTAGGTCTCAGATGCAGGATAAATTCAATTCCCTCCGCCAAGGGACCATGACTGTAACTGAGTACATGAGGCAATTCAATGCTCTTTCTTCTCGCACAGGCATTAGGGAGGAGGGCATCCAAATGCTTTCCAGGTTCAGATTGGGACTATCAAGTGAGATCAACAGGACAATTGGAGTGGTTGATGTTGTAAATGTTCGAGATTGTTTTGAGAAGGCTTTGAAAGCAGAAGAGCTATTAACTTCATGTAAACAGCCGGGTTCTACTTCCAAGCCGGCCTACATCAACACTAGCACCTCAAAACAAGGTTCCTCTATAGGCAACACATCTCGTCCTGCTGTTCCCCCACGTGTGGATGACAAGGGCAAGACTCCTATGGGCCGAAATGACCCCTTTACTTGCTATTATTGTCAAGACAAGGGACATATCGCTAGGGACTGCCCACATAAGAAGAAGCCTCTCAACGTGGCTGAAAAAGAAGAAGTTCAAGGTGAAGATGAAGACCAAGGCAGCATTCACATTCATGCACTTCCCCCTGACGATGATGAACATTATTTTGATGATGAAGATTTACAAGGTGTTCATGTAATTCGTCAAGAGGCTGCTGTCCAGCCAGATTTGCAATCTTCTTCATCCTCCAAAGAGCTGCTGTCCGCATACAAAATTGCACCATCCGCTGAAGATGAACTCAAGCAACTCGACCCTGATTTGGAAGACCATTCTGTGATCTCCAACCATTCATCGAGGATGAATGTTTTCAAGACGAGGGGAGTTGATGCAGCTCCAAGAAGGAAGAAGAAGAAGAAGAAACCTTGAACTTAGGGTTTAAATAGGGAGCCGTAGGCTAGGATTTCTATTTTCCCATAGTTATTTTTCTGTTTTTTAGATTGAACCGGCTTAAATTGGTTGCATCCAATTGGTTCAATTGGTCTAATTTAAGTGAAATGTTCCTATTGGCTAATAGGTTCTTATATCCTATTGGCTAGTATGGAATCTTCACTTAAGTTAATTGTTCTAAGTTAGATTATTTTATTTTTAAGTTAGTAGGGGTAGTTAAGTCATTACACTGTTTTAAGTAATTAATTAGACTTAAACCTCTCCCTTCCACGTTTTTGTGAAGGAGAGGTATTTAATTTGTAGTAGGAATTGGCCTATGGCCTTATTATAAATATAAGAGATCGTGGGAATCTCCCCCACAATTGAAATTTGAATTAAAAGACGCTTTTCTCTGCTTTGGTATTGACTTCTGCTCCTTGCTCTTCAAGAGTGTTTGCATCCTTATGGGTACATCAAGGTGGAAGGGTGGGTGGAATCCTGCGACTCCTTACGCCGTGACGGCTGGGAGGGTCTCTCTTCGAAGGTGATTTCATCCTTCATCCCTTAACTTGCCGCCGGTGGAATCCTATAGTAAGTTGAGATTTAAATTTCTGTTTTATCCTTTCTTTCCTTCCCCAATCGATCCCCTTTCTTTTCTGTCCTATTTCTCATAAACCCTAGACAGCTACATTCTGCCCAGATCTGAATCTCAGTTCTGTCCAGATCTGCTTACCTATCAGAAGCCATCCAAATTCTGACCATAGCCTCCCCTCAACACCATCCCTACTCGACCCAAGTTGCTGCCCCTTCCCATCACTCCAACCTTAATTTCTATAAAAAGTTCCATTAGCCATTAAACCCTAAAATTACAGATCTCCCACTTCGGACCATCAAAACAGGCCCATATTAGGATCGAACCTCTCTCCCACAGTGCCCTAAACTCGATTCCAAGCCTAGCCTTAAACCCCCATTAAAAACCTTAGTTTTGGCTATTTTCTGCTGGGACATATTCAGCCATCAGAAAACCTCCCTGCTGCAGCCGAACCTTCCCCATAGTCTCTCTAACACTCGACCTTAATCCTTGCCCCTGAATCCTACTGTAAACCCTAGTTTTGGCTATTTTCCTAATTTAAAAAACCCGGAACCCTAACCCTAAATCTGCAGAATTTTGAAACCTAACCAAATCCAGATATTTTTATATCATAATGACCCTCTAAACCTGCAGATTAAAACCCTATAAACCCCATTCCCAAATTCCCATCCTAAACCCTAATTTTGCCCTAAAACAGCCCCTAATCAGCCCTAAACAGCAGGCTTACCCTAACCTTGGTTCTACTTGGTTTCTAGTGGGATTAATTCCTATTCTAGGACTACATTATTTTGTATGTCCCATCAGAAAATAGCCAAAACTAGGGTTTTTAATGGGGGTTTAGGGCTAGGCTTGGAATCGAGTTTAGGGCACTGTGGGAGGGAGGTTCGATCCTAATATGGGCCTGTTTTGATCGTCCGAAGTGGGAGATCTGTAATTTTAGGGTTTAATGGCTAATGGAACTTTTTACAGAAATTAGGGTTGGAGTGATGGGAAGGGGCAGCAACTTGGGTCGAGTAGGGATGGTGTTGAGAGGAGGCTATGGTCAGAATTTGGATAGCTTCTGATAGGTAAGCAGATCTGGACAGAACTGAGATTCAGATCTGGGCAGAATGTAGCTGTCTAGGGTTTATGAGAAATAGGACAGAAAAGAAAGGGGATCGATTGGGGAAGGAAAGAAAGGATAAAACAGAAATTTAAATCTCAACTTACTATAGGATTCCACCGGCAACAAGTTAAGGGATGAAGGATGAAATCACCTTCGAAGAGAGACCCTCCCAGCCGTCATGGCGTAAGGAGTCGCAGGATTCCACCCACCCTTCCACCTTGATGTACCCACAAGGATGCAAACACTCTTGAAGAGCAAGGAGCAGCGACGCCAGCGAGAAAAAGATCTTTTAATTCAAATTTCAATTGTGGGGAGCCTCCCACGATCTCTTATATTTATAATAAGGCCATAGGCCAATTCCTACTACAAATTAAATACCTCTCCTTCACAAAAACGTGGAAGGGAGAGGTTTAAGTCTAATTAATTACTTAAAACAGTGTAATGACTTAACTACCCCTACTAACTTAAAAATAAAAGAATCTAACTTAGAACAATTAACTTAAGTGAAGATTCCATACTAGCCACTAGGATATACGAACCTATTAGCCAATAGGAACATTTCACTTAAATTAGACCAATTGAACCAATTGGACACAACCAATTTAAACCGGTTTAATCTAAAAAACAGAAAAATAACTATGGAAAAATACAAATCCTAGCCCACGGCTCCCTATTTAAACCCTAAGTTCAAGGTTTCTTCTTCTTCTTCTTCCTTCTTGGAGCTGCATCACAGTTGTAGTAGTAATTTGCTTTTACTCTCTTCCTTTCTACTGATTTTGTTCATATAAAATATTGGCAACAGTTTCAATGTCAGTTTAATGGCAATGGAATTAATCAGTTAAATGCTTCCTTCCCACAGTTCTAGCTTTGTTCCCAAATTTTAGGAAAAACTTCCAAGTTCCTCCATACCTCAAATGTCATGTTGCGTGAAGAAGGTGCCCATTCTTCTTCAATCCGTTTCTCCACTAATTTCTCATCAACAGTTGGTGGGATTCGAATGTCAAAACCGGCTTCAGCTTCAGATGGCTGCATATTCATAACAAACCCCTGACAGAAGGAATATGGAAGTTATATCAGAAAGGCATACCAACATCTGAAATTTAATTGGGGGGGGGGGGGGGTTTAAGAATCTGCTGGTGGTTTCAAAGAGTGCTTTTTCCAACTTTGGGGCAGTGGGAAGTGCTGAACCCTTGACAAAATAGGTGGCTATACACTGCTACACTATGAAAGTGGTGGGAGCTACATGTTGGGCCAAGAGGAAATAGTTTTCAAGAAAAAAAGAAGTCCAAAATTCCTTAAACCATGTGCATTTGCACTACTTAATGCCCCCGGGGGAGAAAAAAATTTATAGTTAGGTATGCCCCCTCCTAGACATGGCTACTGACTCATTGTCCAGTTAATTTGAACTGATAAGGCAGTGACCAAATATACTGCTGTAAGTTGAGGTTTCCCCTTGTTCTATGCTTCCCTGTTTGTTCATTACAACAAGGTTCTTGCCACCAAAATTTGAGTTGAATGAGTACAAGGGGCAAAACAAAAGCTCTAACAACCACCACCACCCCCCCCCCCCCAAAAAAAAATATTAAATTCCTAAATCATCTGCTGAGCTCGATCAGTAATGATAAGATGCTAATAGATAGCTATGATTAAAATACCATGAAAATATTGTTTTTGAGAACATATAGGGTTCAATAAATCCTTTTTCTTCTTAAATTGAATCTAGCGAATAACCATAAACAAATTAATTTCCAATCAGATCCAGGTCTGTCCAGATTCTATTTTAAAACCTTGATGTAGATACTGCAAATGTGAAGGGTTCAGAAATCCTTTTACAGATTTTAATATAAGTTCTTTTATGGAAAGATCTAAGGTGGTCATATTCATATTATGATTTGCAAGTCTGCATTCAATCTTTGGATGGACTCTCTAAGTTCTAAGGTTTTGACTGACAATGTAGATTTTGAAGTTAGTGAATTCCTCAATGCAGAAGAAATATAGAAAAGTATTCCAGAGAAAATTTCAGCTTCTCTGAGTAAGTTAGAATATTTAATATGAAAAGAAGAAACAAATGGTTCAATACAAAATAATTGCTCAGATAATACAAATGGTTTAATACAAAATAATTGCTTAGATAATGCAGTTATTGACTAACAGAATGGAATTGGATTCAAAGTTCATCGAATTAAATAGGAAATCATGTGTTCCAATCCAATTAAATTCACATGCAGATAAATCCAATTTGAATTCTATCTATGCACTACAAACCAATGACAATACCCATTAGATGATATCTCAAACCATCTCAAGTTGGGTTTGAAACCTCTAATGAGCTCTTGGTCAGAATCAATATGGCCGTTCGATCTATAAGAATTCTCTAAGAGTGCGTTTGGTAACGTTCAGAACAGTGTTCTGAATAGTTCTTTTGTTCAAAAAGAACAAAAAAACATGAAAAAGTGTTTGGCTTTGCAGTTCATTTTTTCGTTCTTTTAGAACGAACCGGAGGTTATTAACACCAAAAGAACGTTCTTTACAGACCGTCTCCAGAACAAGAACGACTAACGAAGGCGTAAAACGAGGAAAACCCGATAGAAAGAGCAAAGGCATCTGCAACTCTTGGAGAGGAAAAGGGGCTTCACATCGACGAAGAGGAGAAGGGCTTCCGTGCTCAAAGGCATCTGCAGAGGTGAGTTCCAACCGATGTTCTGCAACTCGCTCTCTCTCTCTCTCTCTCTCTCTCTCTCTCGTCGTCTCTCTATATCTCTCTCTGTCTTGCTTTCTCGGTCATCTCTGTCCAAATGCATTCTCTGCTAGTCTCTCTCTCTCTCTCACACATGAGTCATGAGTCCTACGGTAGTCTCTCAAAATATGACTTTCCTCTCTCGGAGTGTAACAGTTGTTTTGGGGAGGGAGAGAGAGAGAGAACCCGTCACTTTCCTCCTTTCTCATTTGAAAAATGAAATCCGCTATACATGTCGCTCTTCCAGGGCTTTTGGGGGCTTCAATTCAGTTCTTCTTAGATTTTCGTGAGGAAACTCTCCACTCTCCGGTGCTTAGGAACTAGCACAGGAGTCCCTTCTCAGGCCTGTGTCACGCGATGCGCCGTCATAGTCTGAATTTCTCCGGAGAAGAGATGGCATTTCTTCAAAATCATTCTCGAGACCAACATTCTCTCTCTCATATTCTGGTTTTCTATTATGGGTGTGGGTTCTCTATTATTTGATATTTCGGTGTGATCAGCTGTTTATGCAGGTATTGATTTGTTGGTTGATCAGCATGAGAATCATAAGTTACCGAGTACTAGGAGACGGAAATGATTTTTGCTTTGTGTACAGTTTGAAGTTTCAGAAAAGTTAGCAGGATTTTGTCAAATATCACTACATGTGAGAATCACTTGTTAGTTTTCAGATACAATGGGGACTCAAATTTTTATGTTTGTATATTCAATACAACAGCATCTGAGATAGAATAACCGAAGCTGGTATGTTCTTTAAAATCAGGTTCTTGAATGAATTAGTTTGTTTGTGTAATCATTTTGTCAATAAAATGTAGATTGGTGCACTAGAGACCTTCTCACATCATGTGGTCAGCAAATGCAGAGGATTCAGTAGCACAGAGGAGGCCTATTTCTATATAGTTTTTTCTGATTCTGTGGGATTAATTAAGCCATCTGTTGTGGTTGTTTAGGAAGCATTTCTTGAAGGGCCCTAAAAACCACAAATTTGACAGAAATGTAACATTGACTGGAAACATTTGGCTTTGAACATTTCATTACTGTTAAAATCATTCAGGATTTCTACCACAATAACAATAGCAATAACTCTGAAACTTTGTGCATCATACCAATATCTGTACTTGGACTGGGAGACCAGGACTAGCAAGTGCTGCTCTGGTTTCACCATCTTCAGCATAGGTTGTGGTATGTGGCACCAAATCAGAGCTGATGATGGGCTCTAAATATTCTGCAGCTGCTTGGTTTATATGGACACGTATTCCATCATTATCCTCTGTTCCTTCTTGTATATCATGGTGTTGTATAGTTTTAGTTCTCTTCCTTATATTTTCTTCATTGCAATTGGACAATTTTTTAATATTGGACTTCGTAGGTTAGTAGTATGAGACAAGTCATGTTTGGTCCTGTTTGATAAACAACTCATGTTTGTTTATGCAGCTAGGAGGCAGTGGTGCATTTCATGTAGAAAAACAGGGTTTTGGAGGTTCAAAATGAGTTGATTAGCTAGGGTTTTGTGGCATTTACTGCTAGGTGCAATACAAGATCGAGACTTGAATATTTGATGATAACTGAAGGATCAGACTACATATGTTGATGGAATTGGATGTGTTTGAGGGGTTATAATGGCCAGCCATATGGGTCTGCAGTATCAGGTTTTAAAATAAAAGAGAAACCAATTACAAAATCCATTATTCACCTCAAAAAGCTTTAACTCAACTATTTATGTGAAATGGGTTCGTGAGTATATTGCTTTGATGGATTTTTGAAATCTGACTTTTCTCTATTAATTTTCTTGCTTTAGAATTTTGGAATGTTGTAGATTCAGATTCTTTTCTTAGAAAGCTAGCATACCAAACACAGCATGAGATTTGTGGATCTTCACTATATATAATTGTATGAGATATATATCTAGGGTATTGCATGTCCATGTTTAATTGCTGAACAGTTATAAATAGCTAATGTGTATTTGGGTTTAAAACCAATGCGGCATATATGATCTAATCAATTTCATGCTTTTCATGTCCTCCTTATATATCCAGATATATACTACTGGAAACTTGCACTCCTCTTACGCCTACCACATGTGAATGAACAAATTCTGAAGTCAACTTATTTCTACCAAGTACCATGTCCTCCTTTTCATGCTTTTCATGTCCTCCTTATATATCTTGATGTATTTCTGTTTTAGACCTTCGCTCATTGCATTCCTCATGTAGAGATTCATGCTACTGTGTCTTTTTTTGTTGTATTTCTGTTTTGGATCTCTACTTGATGGGTCTTTAGCTCAAATTGGTAGAGCACTTGGAACATGAGCATGTTCCAAGAGGATGGTGGTTCGAGTCCACCAAGGCCCTCTTTATTCAACTGTCCATAGCATAGTTAATTATGCCACTAATCCACACAAGAACCCAATTTTAATGGCATCTTTGAAATTTGACATCTTTTTATACTTACTTTGGTTATGTTAATGAGATATTTTAATTTTATGCTAAGGTTGGTAAGAGAAAAGGATTTTACAAGTCTTTTTTTGGTATAATTGACAAAGAAATGGCATTATTATAATTAATATAAAATAAGGAAGAACAAATTTTACCAAACACCATTTTCGTTCTGAACAGTATTCTTGAGAACGTTACCAAACGGTCATTTTCGGTCTCAGAACGCCGTTCTAGACCAAGAACGCAAAAGAACGTTTCTAATCAAGAACGGGCGTTCTTTGTTCAGACCGTTACCAAACGCAGCCTAAGTGGTTAACGGTGTTAAAACAGCAGTTCAAAAGATGATATTACCCTCGTCTCTAGCCTAACTTCTTTCTTGAAACTTAGAAGTAGTTCATGATCTATTTGGATTGATGGGTAAATACCTGCTTTCTTCCATATCTGGTCATGTTTCCTTGCCAAACGATCAACCCATTCTTTCCATTTTCTTTGTGGCAGGTTGCAACCCTTGAACAGAACCTCTGAAGGCCATTTTGTAAGATTTTGAGACATTGTTTTAGCTAAGAGTGGAATGTGAGGTAGTGACACTGTTTGTACAGAACAATCCACACAAGGCTTGAGGAAACTTCCAATTCTGAGTGTTGGATACTCACCGCTTGAAGATACCATCTTCTCCTCTCTCTCCTCTGTAAGAGGATCTTCAATCGCCATTCTTGGAGAATATGGAGAACAATAGGGAGAGGAAATGAACTAATGAAGTGGGGAAGGAGAGGAGAAGGTTATGATTTCTGAAGCTAATATGACAACTACCTCTGCCGAAAGTTCCTTATATATACCAGTTTACCTCTGCCCACAACAAAAAAAAGGATTCGAAGGGAAAGCGAAAACTCGGAACCAGTATGGTCTATAAAATCGTATAAAAATCATATTGAAACTGAATCGAATGAAAAACAATTTATAAAACTGATTTGAAAATGCATTCAAGTGTATCCTACAATTGCAGAACAAATCATAGGCATCTGTGAAGAAACCTATTCCTGCAACTACAACCGACTGATTCGAATCGGAATCAATGGAGATTGACTAGTGCCCATCCCTCTGAAAATTTATAAAAAAATACCCTAAAAAGGAGAGGAGAGATGTTGCAGGGGTGGGGTGTGCGAGGAAGAAGAAGAAGAGGAAAATGAAGAAACGAAGGGGAAGAAGATGGAAAAAGGGGTTTTGATTAGGGATGTAAATGGATAATCTAAATCTGACTCCGAATCCGTAGCTGTTTAGGACAGTCGTATTCGTTTAGAGATATTTGGAAAATAATTCGAATACTTGGATTAAAATCCGAAAAAAAATTTAAATATTTAATAATAAAAAAATTAAGTGAATAATGATTTTGAAGGTTTTTGGAGATTCAATAGGTTCTAAAATATGATGGAAAGATAATCATGATCTAATAGATATGGATTAAGCGTGAATTGTATCTGCTAGTAAGCATGTAAACGGATCAGATTCGGCTCGGATAGTGCTATATCCGCATCCGCATTTGATTAGCTTTCGGATAGATTCAGATAGTATTAAACAAATACGGACACGGATATGGATCGGATATTTTATCCGTTTACATGTAAAAATAGCTTTTCGGATAGCTATAGCCTATCCGTATCTGTATCCGTTTAACTTTCGGATGGAATCGGATAATGCTAAACGGATACGAACACGGATACGAAAACGGATTTTGGCTATTCATTTACATCCCTAGCTGCTAGGGGGAGGAAGGTCCGGGTTACACAAGGAAGAGATGTAAACAGATGGTTAAAAATCTGGTATTCGGCCAAGGAATATCCAGTTTCAATCACATCTGATCCGTATTTGATCCAAATCCTATCCGTTTACATCCCTAGTTTTGAGGTTGAAGAGGGTAAAATTGAAATAAAATTATATTAAGGGAAATCTGGGGTTTTAGAAAAGTTGAAAATGCCAACATCATCATTTAAAGGCGTTCTTTAACGATCTGGGTCCGGTTGATAGAATCTTGGGTAGTAGGAAAAGGCATTATCATTATTCAAAACTTGGGGGTGAAGTTTGATATTATGGATACTTGATATTATGGATACTTAGAAAGGAAGAGGAAGATGATGATATTTCCTCTTAAATTTATGATCCAATCAGCAATAGACTCTGATGAGTGATGAGTGATGGAAGATCTACTGGGTCGGTTTCTCAAATATGTTATCCTAAACATCTTTATTAATGCAGTTTTTTTTTTTTTTGGGTCAAGCTTTATTAATGCAGTTGTGCATCATTAAGAGGTCCAAGTGAATGAGACAACAATGATTCTATCAAAAAATAAAAGGGAAAATTACATATACATCCCCAGTACTTTGGCTTAATTATATGTTTCGCCCCTTATTTTCTCATCTTACATTTTGACCCCTTATGCCTGACGGTGCTAAGATACTGTTAGTTAATGGTTTGAAAAGACAATATTACCCTTGTTCTAAAACACCACAAGTAAAATTACAATGATACCCTTTTCATCATCTTCAACCTTAAAACACCCATTTCTTTCCTCCTCCTCCTCCACCACCACCACCACCATCGCCATCACTACAGCTACTGGAAATTTGATTAACAACAGGACTCCAGTGACTTCTTGATCTGCTACTCATTCGAGTGAAATAGACCATATATAGCTTACGATCTCAAGAGGAGAAAAAAAGGTTTTTGTTTCCAGTGGGGATTTTGCCGGTTTTGGGCACAGAGAAAGGGGGATCTTCTTCTTCCTCCTCTTGCAACTTCGTCCCCACCATGCTCCTACAACCTCTGATTTTGGCATTGAATGTCAATTTTGTTTCCAGTGGGGATTTTGCCAGTTTTGGGCACAGAGAAAGGGGGTTTGAGGTTAGTTTCTTCAATCTGGGCAGTTTGTGTTTTTCTTCATTCTTCGATTTCATGGGATGTTAATCAAGCTCTCAAATGTAATCCCTTGCCCACCACCATCACCACCACCACTCATTTACCCTTCTTCTTCCTCCTCCTCTTGCAACCCCTTCTTCCTCAAGCCACCGCAAAACAAAAATCCTTGTGGGTTTCAAACTGAACTTAAATTAATGTTGACGGCTTTTCCAATAGGCTAGAATAAGCCCTGAAATCCTTTCACCGTTCAAATGAAATGAGGAACCCTGAAAATTTAAAAAACGGTTTCAGATATTCAATACACCCATTAATGGTGTTCAAAATCCAGCCCTCCATGGTTCTGTTTATGGCCACTGTAGGCATGAAATCTGGTAAATCTGAAGACTAGAAGTCTCCTGCACCCGACGGGTCAATTGGGATTTGGGAACCATGATCTGTACTTTCTTGTTAAACATTCTTCATTCTTATTCAAGTCGTTTCAGTTTACCCTTGAAAATTATTGATTTTCGCAAAACAAAAGTTCAATCATGTAAACAATGGGTGGGAGGGTTGGATTTGGCGTATCCATTCACTTAATAGCAAAGCTTTCTATTTTATGATTAACTTTTGCCATAACTTTAGGGCACGCAAGCTCACTATCACCACCCCAAAAACTAGTCCAAACACAGACAGCATCCACATCAGTAAATCCAATTTCTACCCAAAGGAAAAAAAAAAACATCAGTAAATCCAATTCAGTCACAATATCCAAAGGCTTCATTGGAACAAGGGATGATTGCATCTCAATCGGTCAAGGCCCAATCAAAACCACCATTAATGAGGTCAATTGCGGACCAAGACATGGAATTAGGTATATTTTCCCCTGATCCCTAACTCTAATTTCCAAAAGAAACCCAGAGTTGGTAGCCTTGGCAAGTATCCAGATGAAAAGGATGTGAATGGAGTTGCAGTGATGAATATTCTAATTCAATCGTTCTCCCATTCCCAAATGATTTTACCAATTATTGAAGGATGGAATCAGTGTATAGAACTTGGATACACGAAATCAAGGACATGTTGAGCATCTGCGATTTCGATGAGCTTCGCAGGGACCTACACACAGTCCTTGGCATTGCCAAATGGCAGGTGGCTTTCATATTCCATAGTTTCTTCTCTGAGATTAGGGTTTCTGAAACGTTACTAACTTGCTGAGTTTGTCGCTGCAATTGGAGGAGTTTGAATGGACGTCAGCTTGAGCTTAGTCCGGAGCTCGAGCTTAGTCGGGAGCTCTAGCTTGGCCAAGGATGGAAGAACCAAGCACAGCCAATTCCATGATGACGTGGGTGGGGGCGGGTGGGATTGCAGCATGAAGAAGAAGAAGAAGAAGGGTATTGTTGGGTTCAAAAATTTTGATTCAATGTCAAAATCAGAGGTTGCAGGAGCATGGTGGGGACGAAGTTGCAAGAGGAGGAAGAAGAAGATCCCCACTGGAAATCAGAGGTTGCAGGAGCAGGAGCATGGTGGGGATGAAGTTGCAAGAGGAGGAAGAAGAAGAAGGGTAAATGAGTCATCTCACAATGGCCAAGGGTTAATTTGGGTATTATAAAAAATATAACTACGCCACGTCAGCACATAACAGACAGATGCTAACGGCAGGGGAGGAATTAGTAATTTTTTGAAAACTATAGGGGATCGAACGTAAGATGGGAAAACCAAGGGGAGGAACGTGTAATTAAGCCAAAGTACAAGGGAGATCTATGTAATTTTCCCAAAATAAAATGAGACAACAATGGTCAGTGACCTTTTACGTCAAGCGAAATAAGAACTAATTCAAGAGCTTACAGTTGGAGTTGGAGATGGCGTGCCGGCCTTCAAGAAGACCATATTCACTGATATGATCTCGCCTGCTTCCTTCAAACCCGCCTTCAACATGTCAAATTGGGCAGCCCGGAACCTCGTCACACTCTCGATGCTCTTCATTAGATTCTCCATTGCGCTATTGTCATAAAGTTTTGAACCATGACCAGCGGAACCAGTAGCCTTAATCACAAGCCACCACGGACTCCTCTCAGCAAAGAAAGCACGGTAAGTTTCATTCGTCGATGCCAGCCCTGTCAGAGTTCCAAATCATAAAATTGAACCAGAAATCTGAAAATCAAACCTATCAGAATTAAAATGTTCTTACCTTCATCAAGAAGTATCCCAACATTCATTTTCTGGAATTCTTCCGATTCAGCTAATTTCTCAGCCCCGCCACGGCCGCCTATTTCCTCGTCTGGAACGAATGAAACGTAAACAGTCCTAACCGGCTGGAACCCAGAGTTCTTCAATCGTCGTATGGCTTCCAGGTACTGCATTCCAACACACTTCATGTCCTGCGATCCTCTGGCATAGATATTTCCGGCCTCATCGATGTGAGCATCGAAAGGAGGGTAACTCCATTTATTGTTCTCGACAGCTACCACGTCCATGTGCGAATTCAAGATAATAGAAGGGACATCAGGGTTTGTACCGGGCCATTTGAGGAGAATAACAGGCTTGCTCTTCACAAACTCAAGAGATTGCGATTCGAGGCCGATGGTTTTGGCTTGAGAGAAGATGAAATCTGCAGCGGGAGAGTAGTCAGGGTTAGGGTGAGCTGTGTTAATTCGAAGATACTGTCGAAATCTTGAGATTATGGCCGATGAATCCTCTGGCAGTGAAACAACTACTACCGTCGATGTGAATAAGAAGAAGAATAGAAGGAAAATTAAAAAACGAGGAACTGAAGAGAAAGAGCAAGTTCCATAAATTCCCTCCATATCTTTCACGAGAGAGATCGATCAGTTGAGAGTGGCGCAGTGATTTGAAGAGATTTAGTAAAGGGGTGTATAAAGAACATCGAACGAAAAAGGAGAATTGTCTATGGAAGAAATCGAAGCATTTGTATTTAATATCCACCAAGGGTTCACAGGGGTCGTTGACGTTGTTGGGAAACACGTTCATTGTAATTTCCTAGTCTCGTAGGCCCAGGAGAGGATCCGATCCGGACTCATTTCCTATTCGGTTCCACAGACTTACCAAAATTATCCCACGTTTTTTAAATAAACAAATCAAAAAATTGAAAAAGAAAATCAAACTTAGTCTCCTTGGGCGGGAAGCAACTTGAACCCTCGATTTCGTATTTCAAGTAATCTGAACAAACCAGGAGGGAGCTTTTGGCATCTCAAACTACACTTGGGTGCATATGCATAGCACACAAGCACCTGACCCATTGATATTTGTGCTGCACATTTCACGAACGGCAGATTCACCATTTTGAGAACCAAATAAACTTTAAGGGGCGCTTTTCTTTTTGTGCGCCCAGGCATATGGGAGTAGACATAATGATCACCCTGCCCTGCACATGGGACATACAGAACTTTTTAAATACAAAGAATCAAGAGTCTTCTTTCCTTTTTTTTAATATAGGATTTTCAACAAATACCCTCCTAAAAATATCTATTTGTCCAAATACTTTTACAATTTTTTTAATTGCAAACTCCACTTACTTTCAAATCAGTATAGCACTTTGGTCTAATCCATTAAATTGGAATGTTAGACGTTTGTTTTAGGAAATCTAATGATCAAAATACCCCTTTAATAAAAACTCATCAAAATTAAAAAATAAAATAATCAAATTGCCTTCATCTTCCCCAAATCATTTAGGGTTTAAAACTGAAAATTTTTTCCCCAAATCGAATAGGTAACCTGGTGTTCTAACGGTGAACAATCGAGATATATGGATGGGTTAATTGTTTAATTCTTTCTTTATGTTTAGGCAATTGTTGGAGTTTCACAACCCAAGTCCAGAGTCTCAAGGCTTGGCATAGCAATCTCAGCACGGCCAGGGTATTACTCTACTTGTTTTCATGAGCTGTGGAAGATTGGAAGTGTAAGATGGTGGCATTCAGGGTGTGAGGTGTGACGATGTTTATAAAGGGAAAGTAGGGGAAGCTAATTGGCAAAGACTTGTGCAGTTGCAAGTTGGGACAATGGATCGGACTTAAGGACATTAAGAGATTTGTAATTGAAACACTAATACTTGAGGAAACAACAAACAGTGTATGAATTCATTTATGTGAGATGTAGAAAGACCATGCTTTGGCGAGTCAAACAAAACGCTTCCCTTCCCTGATTCATTATCCCTTCAAATAGGTAATCTTCTGTATAATATGTTTTGGGTTTGTTGCTTTCTTCCTGGTGATAACAGGTAGTACAGAATGTTGTGGAATTGATGAGCCAATAAAAATCGATCTGAAATTAAATTGGAAATTTCTAATTGAAGTTTTACTTTTTCTCTTTAATTCTTCAATACAACGTCTTTACTGCCGTGAGAAAGCATCTTGTACATGAATAGTAAATGGACAATTAATTCCTTAATTTGATCTTTTGCTTTCTAGATGGGCTCAAACCCTAACCGATTTAAGAAAAATTTTTCAATTTTAAATCCTAAACGATTTGGAAAAGATGAGGACAATTTGATCATTTATTCTTTAATTTTGATGGATTTTTAATAGAGAAGCATTTTGGATTTTTGGTCATTAGATTCCCTGAAACTAATGACTAACATCCTAAATTAACAAACTAGGCCAAAGTGTTACACTGTTTTGTTTTGAAAATAAAGAGATTTTGCAGAAAAGTTATTGGGAGTAGTTGGATAAATAGACATTTTTAGGAGAGCATTTATAAAAAATAAGTGAGGCAAGGGGCTCATTTGATTTTCCCCAAATGGGGCAAAAGGAATCAAGCCCACGTGACGTCAAGTACACTTCTTTAATGGCTTCAATTATTGAAATCCATTTTTTTAATGATTTCACGTGGGCTTGATTCCTTTTGACCCCAATAAGATTCCTTGTTTTGAAATCTTTCAACCTACTCAAAAACATTTCCTTAAATCAGCCATTGCCCCTACTGCCATGTGGTATGGCCACCGCATCTTTTGTTGTCATATAACCTGACATGTGGGGTCTTCCCATTTTTTCTCTCCTCTAACAAAGAATACATTGCCAATGAATCACTGAAATCTCAACCAATACTGCCACCGTACTGTCAGCTGTGTCAAATTACCAGATCGTCCCTGAGCACTGTAGATGGATCAAAAACCCTTGTGAGCTGTATGAATATTCTAATGGTCTCTGTGATTGATAAAATTATCAAAATACCCTTAGATGCTCACAGTCTATCTAGGCTGCCAATGCTCTATAAAATTATAAAAATGCCCTTATAATGTTGTCCATGCTTAGAAAAAAGATAGAAATGGCTCTGAATGACTCCTAAACACTATGAGACCTCTGTATACACTGTCAAATCCCTGTAACGATGTCACTGCCACTGTGAATACTGTAAGAATTACTGGGGATGCTAGCACACTATCCAGTCACTACCTGTACTGCCATAAGCCTGCCTACTCAACTAGAATACTGCTTGAACTGTTCTGATCACATACACTACCCTGGTTTGCCATTGTGCACTGCCTCTATCACTGTACTACACTAAGAAACACTGTGTTGAAAACAACAACACAAATGCACTGTGTTGACAATAATGACAACTAATACATAGACAATGCCATCTACATTGTGTGTTCAACAAACAATTCTTGACTTTTATATTGATTTCATTTTTTTTTTTAGGTAAAACATATTGATTTCATAGGGTTTAGATATCACAAACAAATGGTGAATTAGTTCTACAAAAAGGAGTTTCACTAGCCGTAACATTTTATTTTTGAAATACTTTTTTTACGTTTTTTTTTTTTTTTTTTTTTTTTTTTTTTGTGTGTGTGTTTTGTCCATGCTATCTAACTGTTCAATGGAAGGAGAAAAGGAGAAGAGGGCCAAGGGTTGCCTTATGGCACAAGATAGAGTCGAACCCAAGAACTCATAGGAACTTGCACTCATTTTCACTCTATTTTAGTTAACAAAGAAAAAGATCAGAGCATGGTTTTAGGCATTTATATCGGATGGATGTATTGGCCAATTCATACCAATATAAGTCATAATCAATAATGATACCTGATCGATAGTGATCAGCCAATATGGTACGAGCATCCAAATTTTTGGCTAAAAATAACTATTTTGATCTCGTATTATCTTGGCGCCACTATTGTGGACCTAAACTTTATGCTATGATGTTTTATTTCCTAATATACATATAGGGGAAAGTAGAAGCTTCTATTGATGAGATTGATGGTCTCACTTTTCTCATGATTGGAATTGGTCGTGACCGATCCAATATGAATGATTCACAATTAAAAACCCTACAAATTTCCTGCTTTTGGATTTGAGGACCGATTCTAGGGTTTTTGAGCATCAATTCTAGCCGATTCCATGTTTTAAAACCTTGAATGTAACATAATTGATTGTTCAAGAATTAACTGTTTCTTACTTGTTGTATTCAGAATGATATGCACCATATCTTCCGTCTATGTTTTCTCATTCTGCAACCGAGGAATCTTGATGAGTGAGAGAGAAAGAAACCTAGTTTAAATCCCTTTGGGAGAAGGAGGCAAAAACAATGCGGGTACAACAAGAAACGAATTGACTGAAGACTTTTAACTAAATTAAAAAAAAAAAAACAAAAGATCTCTACTTAGTTGCAGTCTCTGCACAAGCATCTGGGCCAATGGGAGAGCACACATGGGCATAGACCTAGAGAGCACAGGCATCATCTCATAGTGTCTTGTGAGAGGGTTATAGGATCTTTCAAAAAGAGAGAGAGAAAGGGAGAGAGAAAAGGTTGTAGGAGAAAACATCATATATAAGATGTTGGGCCTTTGTGCAATGGTAAAAGTTGCTCCATTGTGATTGATTGGCCATGGGTTTGAATCTTGAATCTGAAAATAGCCTTTTTATGAAAACAAGATTAAGGTTGCGTACATTATGACCCTTCCCAGACCCAGCAGTGGTGAGAGCGGACATATAAAAGGTGCTACTAATTTTTTTTTTCTTTCTCATTGCACCTGAGGCCAAACTCATGGGCAACACCAATGAAGCTTTCAAGATCAATGAGATGGCACCTACCAGTGCAATTGTTGGCAGACGTTATCAAGGATTAAATTACAAAGTGCCTCATCGGCCATCAGAACAGACCCACAAGTGATGATAATACCTGGATCAGAACAATGTTCAACAGTGAAATAAATCTTATATTTCATATCAGTACACTGGGCACAGGAGATTGTGACCTCCATTTTTGCATCTCTCTCTGTTATAATTACCAAGTGAGGGACTTGGGCCATGAAGCTAAAGCATGTGCAGTCACTACAGGACTTGGGCCATGTTTGCTCTCTTACAACTCATCTCTGGAAGCAGCATTCCTTGTGTGCTCAGTGTAAGATGTGTATGCTTTGATGATTGACTCATATATTTCAATTCCTTTCAGGTACTCCACTTGATTTAGAAACTGCAATGCCATATAAAAAGTAGTTAAGGACAACAATAATTGGTTCTCATAAATAACTTAGCTAGGATAAACAAATTAACCAGGTAAGCAATAAGTCAAATGGCATGCAACTATGGTTTTTGTTCATGTCCTTGTGATCAAGGTAAGAGTATGAATGTCCCAAGAAAAAGAAAACGAAGGCCGGAAAGTATAGCAACAAAGGTTGCAAAGTAAAACATGCTAGTTAACAACCCCCCCCCCCTCCTCTTTTTTTTTTCCTCCTTCCTTGGTAATGATTTTTTTCATTCATCCGAAAAAACATAAAACATCCAAGCAAAAGAATAAGCACAAAAATTGATCCAATCCAAGCAATCAAGTGTTGACCCCAAATTTTGACAGCTTGTCCCAGCAGCCTATTGGACCAGAGAGCTGATTGTCATCCTCTGATGAAAAAACTGCTCGCAGAGGAATGGTACAAGACCTCAAAAAGTACACAAGGGAAATCAACCCTAACACATTTTAGACTCAGCAAAACAGGCAAAATAGCCAAATTTTGAAGAATTGAATTATATGGAAATCAACCAAACAGGTAGAAAGAACAAAATATGTTACAGCAATGCCATTTGGTGCCTTAATATTATTATATTTGAAAATACAGATCTTACTCCTAAAAGAAAACGATATGAATTCATTTCTATGTTATATCTACAGAAAAAAAGCAAATAAACACACAGACAGAACATATACGGTACATGGAAAAGCCAAAACAGTGACAAGAAGCACAGAGAACAAATTTGACATTTTACCTCATTATGGTCATGAAGCAGAATAGGAGTGTTTGCCATGGGAGAGAAGCCAATTGCTGGCAATCCTCGTTGTCTGAAGTATTGAGAATCTGTTGAGGCTGGAAAAACTTCTGGTTTACCAAGTTTGCCATTAGCTTTCTTTACAGCCCCTTCTAAAAGGGCCCACCATGGATTAGAGCCATCTGTAGCAGTGAAGACTGGCTTCCCAAACTCATCAAGAGTGGAAACCTTTCCTTTAAACTGTACCAAGCAAACGTGGTTAGACTTGAAAAAATGCACTCCCAAAACACAAACCTAACAATTCTGATGCATCTTCTGCCTACACTACAGATATTTGATAGTTATGACAAAACATTCATGCACACAGAGATGAAGGATAATAATAAAAATATTAGCTTGTAGTGGTAATTTGCTTTTACTCTCTTCCTTTCTACTGATTTTGTTCACATAAAATATTGGCAACAGTTTCAATGCCAGTTTAATGACAATGGAATTAATAAATTAAATGCTGCCTTCCCACATTTCTAGCTTTGTTCCCAAATTTTAAGAAAATCTTCCAAGTTCTTCCATACCTCAAATGTCATGTTGCGTGAAGAAGGTGCCCATTCCTCTTCAATCAGTTTTTCCAATAATTTCTCATCAGCAGTTGGTGGGATTCGAATGTCAAAACCTGCTTCAGCTTCAGATGGCTGCAGATTCATAACAAACCCCTGACAGAAGGAATATGGAAGTTACATCAGAAAGGCATACCAAAATCTGAAATTTAATTGGGGGGGGGGGGGGGTAAGAATCTGCTGGTGGTTTCATAGAGTGCTTTTTTCCAACTTTGGGGCCGTGGGGAGTGCTGAGCCCTCGACAAAATAGGTGGCTACACTGCTACACTATGGAAGTGGTGGGGCTACATGTTGGGCCAACAGAAAATAGTTTCCAAGAAAAAAGAAGTCCAAAATTCCTTAAACCATGTGCATTTGCACTACTTAATGCCCCAGAAAAAAATTTATAGTTAGGTATGCCCCCTTCTAGACATGGTTACTGACTCATTGTCTCCAAAAGATGAGTTGAATGAGTACAAGGGGCAAAACAAAAGCTCTAACCACCCCCCCACTCCAAAAAAAAAATCAATTCCTAAATCATCTGCTGAGCTCGATCAGTAATGATAAGATGTTAACAGATAGCTATGGTTAAAATACCATGAAAATATTGTTTTTGAGGACATAGAGGGTTCAATAAATCCTTTTTCTTCTTAACTTGAATCTAAGGAATAACCATAACCAAATTGATTTCCAATCAGATCCAGGTCTGTCCATATTCTATTTTAGATATTAATAAATACTCCAAATTATTAATCTTCATTTTCTTGAAAGGCAAATGTGTTTGAACTAATAAAGAACAAATGAAAAAGGAAGGGAGTGGTACCCCCCCTTGAATATGCACTCTGGATGTTACCCATGGTCATTCTTTAGCCCATTTCGAAAGGGAGTAACTCTAGGGTCATGGAGCACTGTTACTCCACTTTCCAGTCTCCAATCGAGTCTAAAGAAAACCCATTACTTTCCCATGATTGGAACGATTAGATAATGCACTTTTACATTTTACAGCAAAACCTCCACCACCACCACCCCAACTTTCATGGAAGGAATGTAATAATTAACTCGCTCTAGTTCACTCCACTGTACTATTTATTTTTAACTCCCTCAATCCGCCTCCAATTAGAATGTTACATCCCTCTTTCTACTCTAACCCAAAATCCCCGTCGTTAAACAGAACATTAGGAGGTCATCCTCAGATCAAACCTCAATTTGCAACCTGAAATCTACAAAACAGAAAAATAACCTGATATTCCATGAAAAAGTTCAAATTAAAACCTATCACATTGATTGCATCAACAAATCCCCATTCCTCCACCTTATTCTTCCCACTCCCAGACATGAAAAACTCCAGTCGAGATAACTATATAGACAACAAAACTTGTACTAAAAACAATCAAATCTCACCATAGAACCATAGAATTCAATGAAAAATGTTTTCAAATTTAAGAGTAGAAGGAAGGAAAACATAAGTGCAGATTTTTTTATTTTTTTATTTTTTTATCATTTAGAAGTGCCACATTGTATTAACTATGTCTAGATACTGCAACTGTGAAGGGTTCAAAAATCCTTTTACAGATTTTAATATAAGTTCTTTTATGGAAAGATCTAAGGTGGTCATATTCATATAATGATTTGAAAGTCTGCATTCAATCTTTGGGTGGACTCTCTAAGTTCTAAGGTTTTGATTGACAATGTAGATTTTGAAGTTAGTGAATTCCTCAATGCAGAAGAAATATAGAAAAGTCTTCCCGAGAAAATTTCAGCTTCTCTATTTCTACACAGAATAATTGCTTAGATAATGCAGTTATTGACTAACATGATGGAATTGGATTTGTAGTTCATCGATTAAATAGGATATCATGTGTTCCAATTCAATTAAATTCGCATGCAGATAAATCCAATTTGAATTCTATCTATGCACTAAGAACTTATGCCAATACCCGTTAGATGATATCTCAAACCATCTCAAGTTGGTTTTGAAACTTCTAATGAGCTCTTGATCGGAATCAATATGGCCATTCGATCTGTAAGAATTCTCTACTTTTTGAGAGTAATGTGTGGAAATAAAACTTATGATCCAATCAGCAATAGACTCTGATGAGCGATGACTGATCTAGTGGGTCGGTTTCTCAAATCTGTTATCCTAAACATCTTTATTAATGCAGTTGTGCATTAATAAAGGCCTAAGTGAATGAGACCCTAAACAATGGTCCGTGAACTATTACGTCAAGCGAAATAATAACTAATTCAAGAGCTTACAGTTGGAGATGGCGTGCCAGCCTTCAAGAAGACCATGGTCACTGATATGACCTCGCCTGCTTCCTTCAAACCCGCCTGCACCATGTCAAATTGGGCAGCCCGGAAACTCGTCACACTCTCGATGCTCTTCATTAGGTTCTCCATTGCACTATTGTCATAAAGTTTTGACCCATGACCAGGGGAACCAGTAGCCTTAATCACAAGCCACCACGGGCTCCTCTCAGCAAAGAAAACACGGTAATTTTCATTCGTCGAAGCCAGCCCTGTCAGAGTTCCAAACCATATAATTGAACCACAATTCTGAAAAAAAATATATCAGAGCTTGAATTAAACTGATCTTACCTTCGTCAAGGAGTATCCCAACATTCATTTTCTGGAATTCTTTCGATTCGGCTAATTTCTGAGCCCCGTCATGGCTGGATATTTCCTCGTCTGGAACGAACGAAACATAGACAGTCCTAACCGGCTGGAACCCAGAGTTCTTCAATCGGCGTATGGCTTCCAGGTACTGCATCCCAACACACTTCATGTCCTGCGATCCTCTGGCATAGATATCTCCGGCCTGATCCAAGTGAGCATCAAAAGGAGGGTGAGTCCATTTATTGTTCTCGGCAGGTACCACGTCCGTGTGTGAATTCAAGAGAATAGAAGGGAGATCAGGGTTTGTACCAGGCCATTTGACAAGAACAATAGGCTTGCCCTTCACGAATTCAAGGGATTGCGATTCGAGGCCGATGGTTTTGGCTTGAGAGATGATGAAATCTGCAGCGGCAGAGTAGTCAGGGTTAGGGTGAGCTGTGTTAATTCGAAGATACTGTTGGAATCTTGAGATTATCGCCGATGAATCCTCTCGCAGTGAAACAACTACTGCTGTCGATGTGAACAAGAAGAAGAACAGAAGGGAAATTAGAAAACGAGGAACTGAAGAGAGAGAGCAAATTTCATAAATTCCCTCCATATTTTTTCACGAGAAAGATCGATCAGTTTGGAGCGGCGAAGTGGCGCCCAGTGTTAGCCTTTAAGAGCTGAACTCCTTTTAAAAAAATGTTAATTTCAAATGCCCCCTGAAAAAAGGCCAAACGTACGGTTGTCCCCTTGAACTTTCACTAATATAACATACCTCCCTACTTTCCAAACTAAGTACCAATATAATCCCTCCCGTTAGTTGAGACGTTATGTTCTAACGTCTGACATTTTTTATACGTGGTTAGACCATTCTGCCCTTGATAGATTGAAATGACAAAAATGCCTTTGCTTATGAAAAAATAAAACGACCTGCAACCCATCTTCCCGGGAAAATGAGTTGCAGGTATCCTTCAGCCCCCATTGTCCTTCTTTCTACTCTCTCTTATCAATCAAAGCACCCTTTCTTTTTAGGGTTTCGACGTCCCACCTTTCCCTCACAAACCCCTCTCTTTTTTCTCTTCTACATTCTCAAATAAATCTAATCTCACCTCTTTTTACCGATTACCCCGATACCATTTCTCTCCCTCTGTTAGTTCCTTTTTTTTTTTTTTTTGTGTGTTTTTTTCTTTCAATTGAATTTCGGTTCGTTTTTGGATTCGTGGGTTAGGGTTTGGAGTTTCTTCGATCTGGGCTTGTATTGCATTTGCTTTGATTGTGGAACCCATGTTTCAATTGGGAGATTTTCAGTTAGATTTAGGGAAACTAGGGTTTGTCTTTTTGGGTAATTGATGTTCTTGCTGAGCATAACTGTTGGATGATCCCTTGGCCCCATTGATGAGCTCATCTGCCAAGCATTCTGCAATGGTCTTGATATTCCTAAAAGCACTCTCACGAGCACCTGTTGTAAGAAGATATATTGGTTGGTTAACACGCCTCAGAGGAGAGATATCAACAGCCTGACGCCTCACCACACCAGCTGAACCAATTCGAGTAGCATCTTCTCTTGGCCCACTGTTGATAACTGCATCAACAATTACTTGAATAGGGTTTAAATCTGTGAGGAGATGGATGATTTCCATAGCATGCTTGATAATTCGGACAGCCATTAGTTTCTTTCCGTTGTTTCGTCCATGCATCATCAGAGAATTGGTCAGCCTCTCCACAATGGGGCACTGGGCCTTCCTGAATCTTTTGACTGAGTACCTTCCTGCTGTGTGTGGTACATAAGTGGCATGCTTGGTTGAGTTGACAGCAATGTAATCCACCAAAGAAATATCTTGAAACTGAACTTCTTCAAACGACCATCGATTGAAAAGCTTCACCTCCGACTGTGGTACAGCAACCGCCATGGCCTTCGAATGCAAAGCAGAACTTCTGAGTCCTCTAGAACCCTAAAACGCCTACTTCGCAGAAGGATTTAGTTCTCGTATTAGTCTGTCATTCTTTACTGCAAATGCGGTTGAGAAAACGAAGATTGGAAGAAATCGAAGAAGGAAGGAAAATGGGGGTTGCAGGTGTATTTTTTTATTTTTAAGTAAGGGTATTTTTGTCATTTCATTTTATCAAAGGTAGAATGGTCTAACCATTTATAAAAAATGTCAGACGTTAGAAACTTAGAACATAACGTCTCAGACTAACGGGAGGGATTATATTGATATTTAGTTCGAAAAGCAAAGGGGCACATTGTATTAGTGAGTTTAAGAGAGCAACCGTACGTTTGGCCATTTTCAGGGGGCATTTGGAATTAAACCTTAAAAAAACATAAGAATCCATTAGCTCTGATAGAGTTCCAGAGTCCAAACCCATGCAAAACGGCATGGAACAGAACAAAGGTTCCACCGTTTGATTGGTTGATTCTTGTGCGTAATCACCAAGCAAGGTGACGCCACACTTTGTTCCACTTAATAGTGAATTTTTTTTTTTAAACTCCATGCGAGGCAACTTTTTTTTTTTATAAAAGCATTTCATTAATGGGGAACAATGTTCCCGAAGCATCTGCAAATAACAAAGAGGAAATAAACGGGGGTGAGATAGAAAGTCAGGTCTATGAAAGTTGTGTGTCCGCTGCCAGGGAGGCAAGGGAGTCAACTACATTGTTAGCCTGCCAAAGTACATGTGAGAAGAGGATAGTATCAAAGAGAGGAATAAGAGAAAGACAATCAGAAAGAATAACAGAGATTCCCCATGGCACTGCAGTTGTTGTCCCTTTAAAGAGATTGACAAGAAGAAGATTATTGCTCTCAAGGATAAGATTTTTTAGATTGTAGGAGAGAGCAAATGTCATGGCTTTCCTCGCCGCCAGTGCTTCAGCTACTAAAACAGAAACTTAGAATAATTATTGTGACAAACACCTCCAATAACTGCTGCCCCTGGATTCCCTAGAGCCATCAACATTAAATTTGAAAAAAAAAAAGAGGGGGGGGGGGGGGACGGATCCAAGTAACTTGCCTTGGCGGACGATACGCTGGAAAATGTTGATGCTGGATAACCTCTTTGGCAGCAGTAATCGCTCTCAAAAGGATGCCGTTTGGATTAAAAGTCACCTGCCGAAAAGTGAAGTCCCAATAGCTGGCCCACACATTCCACATGATGTGACAGAAGAGGGTGATTTTTAAAGAAGAATCTCTACTGGCATTGTGCTTAGTCTGAAGTACTAGATCCAAGGTCTCCATAAATGTATGACTCCCAAAGAGATGGGCTAACCATGCAGAGAGCCAGATTTGCGACGTGTAAGGACAATCCCTGAACAAGTGTGCCGCGTTTTGACGTTGTGAGAGACAAAGATTGTAAGACTGATTGATGTTGAGACCTCTGTGACTCTGTGAGTGAGGATATCCGGGAGGGCGAATCTTCTTGAAACTCATTGTCTCTGGAAAACTCTGCGAGCAGGCAACTGATCGAACATGAAACCCTAAGTATGTCAGACTGGATGTGTGAATCCGAACCAATAAGGTAAGGTTCGTTTTGTCAGTTCTGGTTTCCCTAGTCGGTTTGTTATCAATTTGATATGGGGTTTGATTCGATTTAGATTTGATATATACATAAAGGTTCTGTTTGTTTCGGCATACAATTGTTTTGACTTAAAATTTTGTATGGGATTGCGATTTGAGGCCGATGGTTTTGGCTTGAGAGAGGATGAAATCTGCAGCGGCAGAATAGTCAGGGTTAGGGCGAGCTGTGTTAATTCAAAGATACTGTTGGAATCTTGAGATTATCGCCGATGAATCCTCTCGCAGTGAAACAACTACTGCTGTCGATGAGTTCGATCAGTTAAGAGTGTCGAAGTGGCACTCAGGGTCAGTCTTGAAAGGTTCTACCGTTTGATTAGTGGGTTCCCCTCGATTATGTTCTAAAGCCCTTCGCATGTTAGTAATAGATCTCTCTTTCCCTGAAATCAAAAGATTATATCAATAAGAAAAGGTCAAAAATTTCCATACACAGCCGTGCATGAAAATTTTGACTTTAATTTTTTCTTACTTGTTGTATACAGAATGATATGCACCATATCTTCGGACTAGGTTTACTCACTCTGCAACCGAGGAATCTCGATGAGTGAGAGAGTAAGAAACCCAGACTAGTCTCAAAATTTTTTCGTGTACGGTTCCTGACCGGTGCGGTTCCCTAGTTCCTCTTACAAGAGGAGGGTGGACCCCACCTGGGCAGATTGTTCGATCAGGAGCTTCGAGTAGGTCCCACCCCTCTCTTGTGAGAGGAACTAAGGAACCGCACCGGTCAGGAACATATTTTTTTCCTCTAAAGTTCCCTCACCCATACGGTTGTGAGGTTCTCTTTAGGGATGTTCGGCACATGTCAGAGAGAAATCCAACGGCACAATGGTGATTCCCAAACAACGAGTGACTCTCTCTCTCTCCACTCTTTCCTCAAAACCACTCTCTTCTCTCTCCTCTCTCCACTCTCCACTCTCCACGTTTTCTGCAACTCTCACGTCTCTCTCCTCTATCTCCTCTCCTCTCTCCACTCTCGTCTCTCTCCTCTCTCTCCTCTCTCGTCTCTCTCCTTTCTCTCTGCTCTTCCTGTTCGTTTTTCAAGATTACCTCATTTCTGGCTCTGTTTCGACTTTCAACTTCAATCAATCGGTAATTTATCGTTGTGCTCTTTTTCTCTGTATTTTTTTGTTCGTTTTTTTATACTCTCTTTTTGGTTAGTGTTCATGTATGTCTAGTCTACCTTCTGAAATGGGTAGAAGTGTAGAACAATTTCAAAAATTTTCTTCTGTTCTGCTTTTCTGTTTCTTTGTTGAGGAGAGTGGAGAGAAGAGAGAGACGAAAGAGAGAAGACGTGAGAGAGGAGAGAGACGTGAGAGTTGCAACAAACGTGGAGAGAGGAGAGAGAAGAGAGTGGTTTTGAGGAAAGAGTGGAGAGAGGAGAGGAGAGAGAGAGAGTCACTCGTTGTTTGGGAATCACCATCGTGCTGTTGGATTTCTCTCTGACATGTGTCGAACATCCCTAAAGAGAGCCTCACAACCGTATGAGTGAGGGAACCTTAGAGGAAAAAAATCCAATCAGGAACTGTAGATGATAACGACTCATCCTCCCTCTTGGGAGAAGGAGACTTAAACTTTTCTAAAACCCTATTTTACCCTTCAGTAATTTACATTGACCATTTTACCCTTATGTTCCATTGTCATCTTCCTCCATTATCTCTTTCTTCTCCGGTGAACTGCGAACCTCCTATAATCGCTGGGTATCTTCCAGATTTGGTTCTTAAACCTTAGTGCAGTCTCTGTTCATGAAGATCAAGGAAAGAGTCCACCGAAATAATAAAACTTTAAAGTTAAAGATAAAATAAACACTACTCAGAACATTCTCTCCCTTGAATAGATCATACATAGAGGAAGGAAAATGACCACCGAGAGAGTTCTACGGAAACTAAAAGTTAGAAAACTAATAATATCTAAAGAAAAATTAATTCTCCTCCTCCTCCAGTCACCCTGAACCAAAAACCCTTCAACAATTTATCCAACAAAGAAGGAATTCAAGCACATGAAAGAGTAAAGAGGGCTCACAAATTACTCAAGAGTTGGTAGTGCTCCTAAGAGCATTCCACATTTGCCTAACTATCCCTACCACGTAAGGGATGACACTGGCAGCCCCTCTCACAATCGCACCAGAGGTAATCCCAATCCATAGACTCTCTGCATACCCAGGCTTCGAATCCAGCTTCAATTCCAGAACGAGACGGGTATTCGCTGTATCTAGCTTTCGCAAACTCTCACCCATGAACCTAACCCATTGCAATCGTCACTTGGATCACTTGGATTCACTTGGATCCCATTGCAATCGTTCTTCGAGTGAGAACGTTCTGCTTCTAGGGTTTTTTTTCTCTTTTTGTCTTTTTTTTTTTTTTTTTTTTTTTCTGGAAGAGAACTAGGGTTTTGATCGGTGAAAAGAGCAATTAATTTGCGATTGTATAACATGATCGTGTGCAGCCACAGAGGATGGGTTGCTCGCATTAATTTGTGTTTTGAATTAATTGATGGAAGTAGAGTATCCTCTGCTCGGTTCTAACAAGCCAGGGGAAGAAGGTGGGTGATGGTGGCGGAGATGGTTTGGTCCTTGCACCTCCCTTGCAGTGGCTAGGCAAGGGGAGGTCCCCCGGAGATGGTTTGGTCCTTGCACCTTCGCCGGAGATGGTGTGTAGCAAAACCCTAAAAATCGATTTGGGATTTTGGTTTGGGGGAGAAGATGTAAATAAGGGTAAAATGGTAAATTTTGGTCACTGATGTATAAAAGGGTAAAACGGTCTTTTTATTTACAAAACTAATAGTTTTCTAACACCGTGAGTCATTAGGGGTTTTTTGAAATAATGAAACTAAGGGGGTGTTTTGATATTGTTTCAAACAATAGGGAGATGCATGTAATTTGCTCCAAAAAAACAAGGGAAAATTACATGATTAGCTACTCTAGGGTTTTCATTTACAAAACTGTTCACCCTATGTTTGAGTTAATAAAAATAGACAAAAACAAGTAAAGGTTTACAAAACTGGACAAAATAGTGTCTCTCCCTCCCACACTTACTTTTTTAGACATTTTTACCCCTGTTATTGCCTTCTCGCCCATGCATCCTTCGTTTCCTGCAACCCTACCCTTGTCCCAACCATCGCCATTCTTTGCTACCCCAAGTAACAGAGGAAAAAAAAAATAGATTTTTTTCAGAGGGGAATTGTCGAGGAAGGAAGGAGAGTCACTGTTTTGTTTAGTTTTGTAAAACTAAACTTGTTTTTGTCTATTTTTGTTAACTCAAACATAGGTTGGATAATTTTGTAAATAAAACCCAAAAGTAGCTAATCATGTAATTTTCCCAAAAAACAAAGCAAGAGAACTCTACTTGGTTGCATGGTCTCTGCACAAGCATCTAGGCTAATAAGGGAGCACACATGGGTTTGAACCCAAGGGTAGAGGCATCATCTCATGGTGTCTTGTGCAAGAGTTATAGGATCTTTTAAAGAGAGAGAAGACATCATACATAAGAAATTCGGCCTTGGTGCAATGATAAAAGTTGCACCATTGTGATCGATTGGTCCTAGAAACAGCCTTTTAATGAAAACAGGATTAAAGTTGCGTAAATTATGACCCTTTCCAAACCCAGCAGTAGTGGGAGCGCAAACATATAAAAGGAGCCACTAATATTTTTTTTTTCTTTCTCTTGGCGACAAAACTGGTTGGATTTGACCATTAAAACTTACCTCGATCTACAGGTCTTTTAAGTAAAAAACTTAAAAAATTCACAAATCAGTGATAATCTGTGTTCTTTCAAATTCCAACCGTTTTTAATCTGATTCTGATTTGATTGGAATTGATAGAAGCTGATCCCATTCCAATACCAGATTTTTAAAACCTAGGTGGGATGTAGCTGGCATAAGCAGATCCTCCTATTCCAATCCGTGATCTTTAGTTTTTTGATCCTTTCTAATTTCTTCTCTATTTGTCTATCTTCCTATAACTTCAACTTACCCGTCAGCTGCAGTATCCACAAATCACAAATTGGGGGAAGATGCAGAGGTTCATGACTTCCATTCTGTTAGCCACATGTTATATGATAACAATATTCAAGCCACAGAAACATATCAAACAATCAAAGGCAAATATATTCGTGCCCAGCTCTGTTTTTTTTATCTTTGTTTTGCTGTTAATTCGTTATTCTATTGGACTTCTGAGGCATAGGGCTCCTGCCCTCTTATTTCTCTTCTTAATAAAGTTCCTGAGGTTCATCTGTCATTGATTGATTGTCCACAAGAATCAGATTAAGTTGATGTCTAAAACCACTTAAAAGGATAAAGTTACAGACTTTTGCACCTGAGGCCAAACTCATGGGCACCCCCAGTGAAGCTTTCAAGATCAATGAGATGGCACCTACCAGTGCCAGACGTTATCAAGGATTAAATTACAAAGTGCCTCGTCGGCCATCAGAACAGACCCTCAAGTGATGATAATACCTGGATCAGAACAATGTTCAACAGTGAAATAAATCTTATATTTCATATCAGTACACTGGGCATAGGAGATTCTGACCTCCATTTATGCATCTCTCTCTGTTATAATTACCCAGTGGGGGAACATCCCGTATCTCGGCTACACTACAATGAAGCTAAAGCATGTGCAGTCACTACAGGACTTGGGCCATGTTTGCTCTCTCTTACAACTCGTCTCTGGAAGCAGCATTCCTTGTGTGGTCAGTGTAAGATGTGTATGCTTCGATGATTGACTCATATATTTCAATTCCTTTCAGGTACTCCACTTGATTTAGAAACTGCAACGCCGTATAAAAAAGTAGTTAAGGACAACAATAATTGGTTCTCATAAATAACTTAGGTAGGATAAATAAATAAAATAAAATAAAAAACAAATTAACCAGGTAAGCAATAAGACAAATGACACACAACTATGGTTGTTGTTTCTGTCCTTGTGATCAATGGAAGAGCATGAATGTCCCAAGAAAAAGAAAATGAAGTAAGGCTGGAAAGTATTGCAACAGAAAAAGTCTTCTACCAATTAAGAAGTTCGAATGTTTTTAAGTAAAACAAATAAAGGCTGCATTTCCTCCTTCCTTTGGTAATGAATTTTTTCATTCATCCAAAAAAAATATGCAAGTGAAAGAAAAAGCACAAAAATGGAGAGAATAAACACAAAAATTGCAGACTGCTTCTGCCAAGCAAGACCTACAGATGTGGAACGAAACTGGTTATGCACCAGCATGAGACCCCCCCCCCCCTCAAACCCCCGTGCGTGCGCAAGACCAGGAAACTGTCCGCTGTTGAGATAAAAGAAGCGATTATAACACATCCTCCTCTTTTGGAATATAATCCAATCCAAGCAAAAGTGTTGACCCCAAATTTTGACAGCTTGTCCTGGTTAGAGCATAAAGTAGGCTGGGCCCCATTAATTGTCCCAGCAGCCTATTGGACCAGAGAGCTGATTGTCATCCTCTGATGAAAAAGCTGCTCGCAGGGGAATGGTACAAGACCTCAAAAAGTACACAAGGGAAATCAACCCTAACACATTTTAGACTCAGCAGAACTGGCAAAATTGCCAAATTTTGAAGAATTGCATTATATGGAAATCAAACCAAACAGGTGAGAACAAAATATATTACAGTAATACCATTTGGTGCCCTAACATTATTATTATTATATGTGTAAATACAGATCTTATTCCTAAAAGAAAACGGTATGTATTCATTTCTATGTTTAATGGAATTTCCTCTGTAGTTATATCTACAGAAAAAATGCAAATGAACGCACAGACAGAACATATACAGGTACATGGAAAAGCCAAAACAGTGACAAGAAGCATAGAGAACAAATTTGACATTTTACCTCATTATGGTCATGGAGCAGAATAGGAGTGTTTGCCATGGGAGAGAAGCCAATTGCTGGCAATCCTCGTTGTCTGTAGAATGGAGAATCTGTTGAGGCTTGAAAAACTTCTGGTTTGCCAAGTTTGCCATTAGCTTTCTTTACAGCCCCTTCTAAAAGGGCCAACCATGGTTTAGAGCCATCTGTAACAGGGAGGACTGGCACCTTTCTTTTAAACTGTACCAAGCAAACATGGTTAGAATTGAAAAAATGCACTCCCAAAACACAAACCTAACGTGCTCAAAGATGAAGGATAATAATAAAAATATTAGCAGTTGTAGTGACAGTTGTAGTAGTAATTTGCTTTTACTCTCTTCCTTTCTACTGATTTTGTTCACATAAAATATTGGCAACAGTTTCAAAGCCAGTTTGATGGCAATGGAATTAATAAATTAAATGCTACCTTCCCACATTTCTAGCTTTGTTACAAATTCTTTCTTCCATACCTCAAATGTCATGTTGCGTGAAGAAGGTGCCCATTCCTCTCCAATTCGTTTCTCCATTAATTTCGCATCAACAGTTGGTGGGATTCGAATGTCAAAACCTGCTTCAGCTTCAGATGGCTGCAGATTCATAACGAACCCCTGACAGAAGGAATATGAAAGTTACATCAGAAAGGGATACCAAAATCTGAAATTCAATTGGGGGGGGGGGGGGTTGCTGGTGGTTTTACAGAGTGCTTTTTTCCAACTTTGGGGCCATGGGGAGTGCTGAGCCCTTGACAAAATAGGTGGCTACGCTGCTACACTATGGAAGTGGTGGGGGCTACATGTTGGGCCAAGAGGAAATAATTTCCAAGAAAAAAGAAGTCCAAAATTCCTTAAACCATGTGCATTTGCACTACTTAATGCCCCGGGGGGAGAAAAAATTTTATAGCAGGTATGCCCCCTCATAGACATGGTTACTGACTAGTTAATTTGAACTGATAAGGCAGAGACCAAATATACAGCTGAAAGTTGAGGTTTCACCTTGTTCAATGCTTCCCTGTTTTGTTCATTACAAGTTTCTTGCCACCAAAATTTGAGTTGAATGAGTACAAGGGGCAAAACAAAAGCTCTAACCACCCCCCCCCCCCCGCTCCAAAAAAAAACAAAAGTCAATTCCTAAATCATCTGCTGAGCTCGATCAGTAATGATAAGATGTTAACAGATAACTATGGTTAAAATACCATGAAAATATTGTTTTTGAGAACATATAGGGTTCAATAAATCTTTTTTCTTCTTAAATTGAATCTAAGCAATAACCATAAACAAACTGATTTCCAATCAGATCCAGGTCTGTCCAGATTCTATTTTAGATATTAATAAATACTCCAAATTATTAAATCATAATTTTCTTGAAAGGCAAATGTGTTTGAACTAATAAAAAACCAAATGAAAAAGGAAGGGAGAGGTACACTGGTACCCCTCCTTGAATCTGCACTCTGGATGTTACCCACGGTCATTCTTTAGCCCATTTCAAAAGGGAGTAACTCTAGGGTCATGGAGTACTGTTACTCCACTTTCCAGTCTCCAATCGAGTCTAAAGAAAACCCATTACTTTCCCATGATTGGAACGATTAGATAATGCACTTTTACATTTTACAGCAAAACCTCCTCCACCACCACCCCAACTTTCATGGAAGGAATGTAATTTTTTATTTTAACTCACTCTGGTTCACTCCACTGCTCTATTTATTTAACTCCCTCAATCTGCCACCAATTAGAATGTTACATCCCTCTTTCTACTCTGACCCAAAATCCCCATGGTTAAACAGAACATTAAGAGGTCATCTTGGGATCAAACCTCAATTTGCAAATTGAAATCTACAAATCAGAAAAATAACCTGATATTCCATGAAAAAGTTCAAATTAAAACCTATCACATTGATTGTATCAACAAATCCCCATTCCTCCACCTTATTCCTCCCACTCCCAGACCTGAAAAACTCCAGTCGAGATAAGTATATAAACAACAAAATTTTTGCTAAAAACAATCAAATACAATCAAATCTCACCAAAGAACCATAGAATTCAATGAAAAATGTTTTCAAATTATATTAGAGTAGAAGGAAGGAAAACACAAGGGCAGAAATTTTTTATTTTATTTTTTAACATTTACAAGAGCCAGATTGTACTAACTATATGTAGATATTGCAAATGTGACGGGTTCAGAAATCCTTTTACAGATTTTAATCTATGTTCTTTTATGGAAAGATCTAAGGTGGTCATATTCATATTATGATTTGCAAGTCTGCATTCAATCTTTGGATGGACTCTCTAAGTTCTAAAGTTTTGACTGACAATGTAGATTTTGAAGTTAGTGAATTCCTCAATGCAGAAGAAATATAGAAAAGTATTCCAGAGAAAATTTCAGCTTCTCTAAGTAAGTTAGCAAATTTAATATGTAAAGAAGAAACAAATGGTTCAACACAAAATAATTGCTTAGATAATGCAGTTATTGACCAACACGATGGAATTGGATTTGAAGTTCATCGAATTAAATAGGATATCATGTGTTCCAATTCAATTAAATTCGCATGCAGATAAATCCAATTTGAATTCTATGTATGCACTACGAACCTATGCCAATACCCATTAGATGATATCTCAAACCATCTCAAGTTGGGTTTGAAACTTCTATTGATCTCTTGGTCGGAATCACTTTGGCCATTCGATCTATAAGAATTCTCTACTTTTTGAGAATAATATGTGGAAATTAAACTTATGATCCAATCAGCAATAGACTCTGATGAGTGATGACTGATCTAGTGGGTTGGTTTCTCAAATCTGTTATCCTAAACATCTTCATTAATGCAGTTGTGCATCAATAAAGGCCCAAGTGAATGAGACCCTAAACAATGGTCAGTGAACTATTACCTCAACCGAAATAATAACTAATTCAAGAGCTTACAGTTGGAGATGGCGTGCCAGCCTTCAAGAAGACCATAGTCACTGATATGACCTCGCCTGCTTCCTTCAAACCCGCCTTCAACATGTCAAATTGGGCAGCCCGGAACCTCCTCACACTCTCGATGCTCTTCATTAGGTTCTCCACTGCACTATTGTCATAAAGTTTTGACCCATGACCAGGGGAACCAGTAGCCTTAATCACAAGCCACCACGGGCTCCTCTCAGCAAAGAAAACACGGTAATTTTCATTCGTCGATGCCAGCCCTGTCAGAGTTCCAAATCATAAAATTGAACCAGAATTCTGAAAATCAACCTATAGTTTGAATTAAACTCATCTTACCTTCATCAAGAAGTATTCCAACATTCATTTTCTGGAATTCTTCCGATTCAGCTAATTTCTCAGCCCCGTCATGGCCTCCTATTTCCTCGTCTGGAACGAACGAAACGTAAACAGACCTAACCGGCTGGAACCCAGAGTTCTTCAATCGGCGTATGGCTTCCAGGTACTGCATTCCAACAGACTTCATGTCCTGCGATCCTCTGGCATAGATATTTCCGGCCTGATCGATGTGAGCATCGAAAGGAGGGTGAGTCCATTTATTGTGCTCGACAGCTACCACGTCCGTGTGCGAATTCAAGAGAATAGAAGGGAGATCAGGGTTTGTACCAGCCCATTTGAGAACAACAACAGGCATGCCCTTGACGAATTCAAGGGATTGAGATTCTAGACCGATGGTTTTGGCTTGAGAGAGGATGAAATCTACAGCGGCAGAGTAGTCAGGGTTAGGGTGAGCTGTGTTAATTCGAAGATACTGTTGAAATCTTGAGATTATCGCCGATGAGTCCTCCGGCAATGAAACAACTACTACCGTCGATGTGAATAAGAAAAACAGAAAGGAAATCAGAAAACGAGGAACTGAAGAGAGAAAGCAAGTTTCATAAATTTCCTCCATATTTTTTCACGAGAGAGATCGATCAGTTTGGAGCAGCGAAGTGGCGCCCAGTGTCAGTCTTTAAGAGCTGAACTCCTTCAAAATAAAGTAAGAATCCATTCGCTCTGATAGAGTTCCTAAGTCCAAAACCATGCAAAACGGCATGGAACAGAACAAAGGTTCCACCGTTTGATTGGTGGGTTCCTATGCGAAATCACCAGGCAAGGTGACGCCACACTTTGTTCCACTTAATAGTGAATTATTCTTTTGCTTTTTTGTAAGCAAAAGAAAGGCTGGAACTTCTTAACCCTCTCAATTCTCTTTGGTCACGTCTTATGAAAGCTAATTACTTTTCATGCTTTTTCTTCTTTCAAGCTAATTGTTCATCCACATCTTCTTGGGGTTGGAAATCAATCTGCTCCTCTAAAGATCTCCTTTGCAAGGGAATGTTTTTTCAACTCGGTAATGGTCTCCCCATAAATCCTTGGACGGATTTGTGGATCCTGAATTGCCCCCCGTCATCGGCTCCTTTCCTTCTTCCTCCCTGTGCTCCATCTTCGGTGGATTTCTTTATTGATCAAAACTCAAATACTTAGAATCGAGATCGGATTTTTCATTGGTGGCCTCTGAACACTGCATTTAGAATCCTCTCCATCCCCATCCCCATCCCTATTTTCCCGAGTGAAGATAGAATTGTGTGGATTGACACATCTTCAGGAAGTTTCTCGGTGACTTCTGCCTACCACATTGAAATTTCAGGAAACTTTCATTCTCCAAATATCTTCTGGCTCAAAGTTTGGCATCTTCCTACAGCCCTAAAACTCAACACCTTATCTACAAAATCCTTCACCATAAGCTTCCTCTCCCAGATCTATTAAACCTTAGAGGGTTCGACTTAAACCCCCTTTGTCATATCTACCAGTAGCAAGAGCAAACCGATAGTCATCTATTCCTCAATTGTCCTGTTGTGAAGAGCTTGTGGCATCAGATGGGTCTTCTTAATCTCTTCTCGAACCACGATCTTAGATCAGGAATTATGCAATCATTAACATTTTTAGCCCTCACAACAAAGATAATAGATTTAAGGCCTTTCTTTTTTGCAGCATCCTTTGGTTCATTTGGAATGGTTATTGGGACCTCATCTTCAGACTGACTCCTTTCAACTCAAATATCATCTCTCTTCGAGCTATAGCGAATGCTAGGGATCAGGTATTGGCTGGAATTTTGCATTGGTTGCGGAAGCGATGGCGATTCGCCGCGCTTTGGTTATTGCTTTTTCTCATAGCTTCAATTTCCTGATTATCGAAAGCGACAACCTTTTGGTTGTCGAGCTTCTCAAAGATGCCACGAAACGTCCCTCTTGGAGGATTAACACCATTATCGAAGATTATCAGAAACTCAGTCTTATGTTTGTAGACATCATTTTCAAGCACACTCTTAGGGAGGCCAATTCAGTGGCCGATTGCTTTGCTTCTTATGCTGCCTCGGCTCAATAGGATCTTTTTCAGTTTGGTTCACCCCCTGATTGTATTTCTCTTCAATTGTATGCAGATTTTTTCTGGAACATTGTTCCAACGTTAATAAATTCTCTTTATCAAAAAAAAAAAGAGTAGGCAATTGATCGAACATAAAACCCTAGTATGTCAAAGTGGAATGTGTGAATCCGAACCAATAAGGTAATGTTCGGTTTGTTATCAATTTGATATGGGGTTTGATCCGGTTTAGATTTGGTTTACCAAGTGTGTATATATATACATAAAGGCTCTGTTTGTTTCGGCGTAAAATTGTTTTCACTTCAAAAATTTTTAAATGTAAAATTTTACATGTTAAACAGTATTCCAATGTTTTTCTTTTTTATGGAAAAAAGCATCGAAACAACATATACAATATAACATTTTTGATGTGTGGTTGCGTGAAACCTGCACCTAACACAGGAAAATACGAAATTATCACCTCATAAATAAAAAATCTTATTCATGTTGATGCCCCTGCACGCTCTTATTAGATCTGTGCTGTTGCAAGGGCCACCAGACAAGCAACGATCTCTTGCCTTATACATAATTATGGGAAAACATTTTGTTTTACGATTTTGGGTTGATGTTCATGACTTTATGGGATTATGATTGTGTCGATTGGGGAGGTGTAGATCTATATTACTATAGGGAAAAATAATGCTAACCGGTCATGTGGTTCTTGCGCCTAGACACAAGACTATGAAAATTACCGCTCAACCCCCAATGAACTAAAAAATCCCATTCACTTAAATGCTCCTACGCCTGCTCTTGTTAGTCCCTGCGCTGGTGCAAGCGCTACACAACCGGTTAGCTTTCTCTTGCCCATTATGGACACAAACCCTCAAAAGATTAAAGGCTAGGAACATAAAAGAGCCGCCACTAACTCCTGCATGACCCCCACTTTGCCCGAAGGCCACATGGCCTAAATGTCAGACCAGGAAACAGTCTGCTGTCAATACAAAAAAAAAGGGATTATAACACATCCTCTTCTTTCCATCTAGCAATAAAATTTATGCAATGGAAAATTATCTCTAAGCAACCAGGTGTCATGGTTTGAGGTATCGGTCTGTGCTGATACCATATCGGTGACACAATACAGACAAGGGGTAAAATAGTTAAAGACCCATTTTTAAAGGAGATTCTTGGGTTAATTTGTTTGATGCGACCGATCCATTCCAATATTGTATCTAATTGCACTAAAACCACTGTATCTAATTGCACTAAAACCATGCCAAGTAGTGTAGACCCCAAATTTTGACAGCGTTTCCTGGTTTGACATAGAGTAAGCTGGGCCCATGGTTTTAGTGTATAGTATCAGAACGTGTATCAGTCAACTCGGAATTCGATACAGTATCAGATCGGTATAGGCACGGATCGACTGTGTCAAACATTTTTTACCCTTGATTCTCCTTTAAAAATGGGTTTTTTTGACCATTTTACCATTTGTCCGTACTGTGTCACCGATACAATATCAAGATCAGTCACTTGCAAAACCGATATTTATCGAGCGATACGATACCATTACCTCAATCAATGGATGGGCCATAATGATTGGGCCGGCAACCCAATTGGACTAGAGAGCCTATTGTCTTTTTTATTTTTTTTGTTTTGGTAAAAAGTTATTTTATTAAAGATAGAGGCAGGTGGAGCTTAAAGCTTCCTGATTACAGAGGTCACGAAGCCAAGAAGTGGAAAGCGGCCAATCAATCCTACCTGCTAAGGATAGAGCCTTCCTAGCAAGGGAATGGGCTACATTGTTTGCCTTCCTAGAAATACAAGAAAAGAAGCAGCCCCTAAATCTTGCAGCCAAACTTGTAAGGTCGAAGATGAAGCTTGCAATCGCCAGTGGATGGGGAGATGCAGAGTTAATATAGCTAATCAAATTAGCATTATCTGACTCCACCCAAATGTGGGATATACCCATCTCAAATGCCTACAGAAGACCAATACGAAGAGCCCATACTTCAGTGATGAGAACATCAGAAAATTGTGTTAAAACAGAGCTCGCCTGAACTAGAGTGTCGAGGTGGTTTCTAATAATAAAACCTAGACCCCCCTTCCTCTCATCTAAGGGCAATGTTGCATCACTGTCAAGCTTGAAAAAACCTGTCGAAGGGGGAGTCCAGACACTCTGGATGTGATGCTCTAGATGGCCTAAGGATGTGCTTGTCTTATTGTGGGTGTTCATAGCGGAGCAGAACTCAATGAATAATCTTTCTGCTATGGTGAAGACCCCCATCAAAGACCAAGCTTTATGATTAAAGATGCGATCGTTTCTGGTCAATGATAAGCACCAGCAAACAAAGGTGAGATGACATAGAACCTCAGCTCCAATACTTTCGCTAGGGAAACCAAATTGGTTCCAAAGCTACAGAATAGAGATCAGCTTCGAATGTCCATCAAACAAGGTGATGAAAGATAGGCTACTGCCAAACTATATAGCTTTTGTGAACGGGCATTTGAAAAGAATGTGGTTGGTTGTTTCCAGAACATGCCCACAAAATCTGTAGCTTGTATCGATCTAGATCCGCCTACTTGTGAGTCCCTCTCCAGAAGAATTACCCTAGGCACAACATCTCCATTAGAATGTCTTGATTTTGGGGATGGACTTACAATGCGAAATCCTTTTCCAAACTGTAGGAGGAACTTCATTCCATGAATGCCGACAGGAGGACGATGCTTGCCCTGTGATCAACTCATCCCTTTGATTCAGTAGATCGAAGATGGTAAGCCATCTTAATAGAGTCTATTCAGTGAACCTCCCCTGATTTGATAGTCCGCCCTTGGGATCAAGCTTAAGTGAATCTCGAGGATAGCTTGTTTGTCCACAGGGTGAAAGAATCTATCCAAGAGATCCACCTTCCATTGGCGTGTGTCTCCATTGATTAAATCTGCCACATTAGAGAGGGGGTAGGGGGGGTTATCATATTGTAACCTGAAGTGTGATAAAGATGGAATCCAATTGCAGTTCCAAATATCAATGCTCTCTCCATTGCCTACTTGCCATAACGACCGACTTTCAATCACTTTTCGCCCCACTAGAATACTCCTCCAAACCCATGATGGTTTGTTTCCGATCGAGGCTTTAAGGAAGTCCTTCTTAGGGAAGTAAATAGCATTCATGAACTTGGCTCATAGTGTGTCCAAATTTGCCCAAATCCTCCATGGTACCTTGGAAAGTAAAGCACGATTGTGGAGAATAGGATCGTGGAGGTCCAATCCACCTTTTTCCTTGGAATGACACAACTGAGACCATGAGATCCAATGCATTTTATGCTCGTCGCCCTGTTGTCCCCATTAAAAATATGAAATTGCCTTCCTAATGGAGTTGTGGTAGGATGCAAGTAGAGAGAAATGAGACACTGTATAACTCGACTACAAGCAAGACACCGATTTTATAAGCACCTCCCTTCCTGCATGCGAAAGAAGTTGTTGCTTCCATCCTTGGACTCTCTTGCACGTCTTGTTGCAGATGCCCTCTAATAACTCCACTTTAGAAACTCTGAATTTTGTGGGCAATCATAAGTGCTTCGAAGGGCCATTACAAAAAGAAACTTTCAAAATCCGAGAGAACCATCTCATGAATCTGTAGGGGGTGTTGGGTTTAAAATTTAGAGTTGGTTTCTTGAGGTTGATGCTCTGACCACTAGTTTTGCAATATAACTCTAGGCATGCTTTGAGATGATTAATATTCTCGAGTTCCTTCAGAGAAGAGCAAGCAATCGTCCGCAAACAAGAGATGTGAGATAGGAGGAGCTCGGTTTCTCACTCTGATACCTCGAATCAACTTAGCCTCTTCAGCTTCAGTGATAATTGCACTAAGTACCTGAGAGCATAAAACAAAGATAAAGTGGGACAATGGATCCCCTTGGCGGATACCTCTTGAAGGGGAGAAGGATCCTTTTTTTCGCACCATTAATAAGCATGGTATAAGAAACTGGGCATATGCATTCCATTATGAGATTCAACCCCCGCACACAAAAAAACCCAACCTAAGTAAGGTTTCCTTGATGAAATCCCATTCCAACCTATCATAAGTTTTCCTCATACCAAGCTTGAGGGCTAACAATTTCTTTTTACTTTTTTTTTATGCTTGATATAATGAAATAACTCATGTACTATACCATGAAAATATTTTAAACATAAATTAAACAGTCTGGCACAACAACTTAATCAAGACACTGCCAGCATCAACTGAGTCATGATTGACCCATGCTAGAAAATAGACCAGCTCTCTCACTGTTATTAAAGGGCATACCGAATGCACGAGGCTCGCACTATTGCAGGGTCTAGGGAGGATCATAATGAATGCAACCTCACCCCTACTTTTGCAAAGAGACTGTTTCTGGACTCAAACCCCTGACCAATTGATCGCAATGGGGCAACCTTACCATTGCTCCAAGGCTGTTATTAATAGCTACATAAACATGCTTTACTTCAACTCAAAAGAAAAATAGAGCAAACTACATATAAATAGCTTCCCCCTTCGTTATTTCTGTTTCTCTACTAGAGTGCATGCTAAGAATTTAATCCACTGCAGGAATTGTTGCTGAAAAATGATACCCATGATAGAGTTTGGAATCATTGAAGTGACAGTCTCACTAGACTTCAATGTATTACTTCCTAGCCAAGTAGTTAGCCAAGTGTACTACTTATCTGATCATCACGTAGTTGGAAAAAATTTGAGTTTGATTACTTTTGATTAGAACTCTCAATATCTAGAGCTCACACCACAAGTGATCAGGGTGGTCAACATTTATGAAGGGAGATTCCTCTTTGGGCCAAAAGGATTCTGTCCAACACCCTGCCTGGGTTGCATGTGCAGCGTTGGACTTGGTGAGGCGGAGTTTTACAGATGCAGTAGATCAGGTATCTGCTCTAATTCTCCAAAAAACAAACAAAAATAAAATAAAAAATAAAAAATAAAATCTCTCCCAATCTGAGCTCTACACATCCAACCAACTACAAATCACATGCCCTTATAATCAGAGTATTATAACGTTCCACAAACATGAAAAAACATTATAAATCGGTAAATGACTGACAATTCCCTCCCTTTAATCATTGAGATCAGTAAATTTCAATCTCAAACTATGTAATCAAGTTATGTGGAATTTGAAGGTTTATTCAAAGGTTTACTTTGTTTCAATGCAATTATGAGGCTGATAATGGTTTTCTAATATGCTGGACTTTGCCACACAATCTGAAAATTATCATGAGATGATGTTGAAATGGAATTTGATTATGATGGAAAATCTGGAAAAGAAGAAAAGAAGGGAGACGGTTGTCGTTGTATTAAAGATTTTGAATCAATTTTCAATTCAAGTTTTCTTCGGAGCAAATGCCAAAGTTATGAAGGCTGCCCCACTCTCGCCCTCTGTTGCGTACAACATACTTCTGATCTTGCTCAGAGCAGCTTGATTAGGTTTTCTAAACATAAGGGGTTTTTTCATTCATTGAAATTGATTCATTCTATTTAGATTCAAATCAGTAAAATGCAAATGACCTATATCTAATTAGAGCAGACTTGCTGAACTGATGATCTTGCTCAGGGCAGCTTTCGAGCTTCTTAGAGAGAAAACTAGCGCCCGAGAGGTTGATCTTCCTTAGAAGCTCTCTAATGAAAAGGGAAAAAGGCAGAAAGAGAATCTGAGAAATAGGGGTGTCAATGGGTCGGGTTGGGCCGGGCCTGCCCTAAATCCTGACCCGACCCGACCCTGCTAGGGTCAAGAAACTCTCAATCCAGTCCCGACCTTGAAAGGGTCAGGCAGGGTCGGGTTGGCCCTGATTTATGGCACCATCCACGTGTCTCATTAGACCATGTTTCTATAACATAGGATCTCAACCTGTGGGCCAGTTAATAAATATGTTGGAAAAAAACGGCGTGTGTATAGACTCTCTCGCTACAATTGTAACGGTGTCCCCTCAATAGGCCTGGAAGCTTATAGGGGCTACAACTAAATAACAATCACGTCAATAACTCTTTTTATGTCAGTGACTCTTTTTATGGCCTTGATCAAAATAGTAGATGATCTATTCTTTTTATGGGTTTCCACTTCATGATGATTACAAAGCTAGTAGTTATCATGTGTCAACTGTGAACTTAAAAGTAAGAGAACCGAAGACATTAATTAAAAGAGGCTAATAGAAAGAACAATAATGAATAAGAAGAATAGTCTACCTCTTCTTTTCTATTTTTTTTTTCCTGTTTTTTTGTTGTTAAAAAAATACTTATATTAAGTATATTTATATATATGTAATATTATATACTTATAATTAATACAGGGTCGGGTCGGGTCGGACTAGGCCCAAGATCTAAACCCTGACCTTGCCAGGGCCAGACTATAACTAAACCCAAATCCGCCCTCAGAATTGAAAAATCAGGGTCGGGCCCAAGCCGGGCTCAGGGCGGGTTCGGGCCAACCGGGCTTTATTGACACCTCTACTGAGAATTAGCCATGGACCGAGACAAATAAGAGACAAATTAATTAATTGATTCTTAATCCATCCAACATGGGGAAGTGTGAGTGAGAGTAGGCGTAGAGTTGTTAGAAATTTAGGTCTTCGTGCTGGAGATGGTAGAGATCCAAGGAAGAATCCTCTGCGTCTTTGAAGAAAGATAGAGAAGAGGGATTAAAATGTTGGGTGTGGGGGAGTTGATGATGAGGGTTATCGTTGTTAGCCTTGAGCTTTCAGACTAGACTTCATCGTAGGGGTGTTAACCGGTCGGGCTCAATCGGTCTCGGTCGGGTCTAGTCGGGTCTCACCAATTTTATAGGTTGCACCATGTCCGACCATTTAGGCATTCGGGCTTGCCTTGGGCAGGCATGGTACGGTTTCATTTCGGTCGATCGGTGTTCGGTCTTTAACCAGAGCAGCCTTATTCGGGCTAAACGGGCCTAAACCGAGTCTAAAACGGGCTAATGAGCCGTTTAACTCTAAACGGTCTATAAACGGTGTGGATTTACTAATTGACATGCAACTAGAATTTTAAGTTCAAACCATCACACTGTTGGGTACTCACTATACACATCAACTCAAAATCAAATAAAACTTATCCCAACTAAAATAGCAGTAAAACACCGAATAAAAGCACATCTAACAAAGTAAGTAGAGGGAAAAATAATAGCAATACAACACTGAATAGAAACACTTCTAACATACTAAATAGAGGGTAATAAAAAAATAACAACACAACACTAAATAGAAGCACATCTAACAAAGTAAGATCTAAAAAGTAAAACTAAGCCTCATCTCACCTACATTAAGTGTATCTAAATCTAACCAATAAATGTCAAAGACCAACAAAAAAAAAAAACAAAAAAAAAAGAAATTTGAAGGGAAGGGGAGGGGAAGTTTATAGGTTAAAGGGTCGGGCTTGGAATCGGTTGGTCCGATCGGAGGCCCGACGGGTTAGGACCCCACACTGGGACCGCCCGATTACTAAACATGTCGGGCTTAAGCCCGACACGTTTAATAATCGGGCTGGGCTTTAACCGGGCGGGCTCGATCGGGACTGACGGGCTGGGCCTAGAATTGACACCCGTACTTCATCGCATATCTCTGCAAACACTACAAGTATTTGGTTTTCAGTGAAATCGATTTTACATGAAAAATAAATTTCCAATTGTGTTCTCTCGACTGAAATATCAAAAATAAAAAATCGTCTTTCGTTTTGTTGGAGAAGTTTGCTATGAAGCTTGAAAGATGTCGCTTCTTCTGATCCTTCTGTTAGGATGAGAATCTTTCCCTTTAATACAATTATCTCACTCGTTCAATCATTTGTTATACAAACACCTCAAACTACGGAGGGCGCTGAATAAGATAACCACGTCTGATGAATGAAAGAAAATCAAGTCAAGCCATGATAACCAACCACGTAGAATGAATGAAAGAAAATCATAAAATCAAATCAAGCCATGGAAGCCGATGAACATCCTCCAAGCTGATAGTCAGATTCCAAGCAAATTTCTGCTCCAAGATCCTCGGCAACTCTAACGATGAACTCTTCTAGATCGCACCGCAGATCTGAAGACAATAGGCTACTCCATCTCGATTCCACCGTCAGATTGGCGACCTTAGAGGGCTGAAGTGCTAAATCATCAGGCCTGGAAATAGGGACACCCCTCAACTATGACTTGTTTTCATGTACACCCTCTGATCTTTAAAACCTTTCAAACACGCCCACTCATCTATTGAAAGTAAATAAATTAGTTCATCAAGCTACTGCCATTTAGTTTTAAACGTTAATACTCCCCCAACCATTTTTTAGGATTAAATTACCCAAATTAAAAATTTGAAGACAAAAATACCCTTTAGGGGTAAATACTTGAAACAAATCATGCCTATTTATTCCCTAGTCTGCCATAGGATTAGACACATCTCTCCTATACCAACCACACCCCCATTTCCACTATCTTCTTATCCCATCACTCATTCACTCCCCTACACCGCCCCGCCCCACCTCTATTAATTTACTTCACCACCCCATCAGTCCCTTGTACCACTCCCATCTCCGAACACTTCAAATGACAGGGGTATTTTGTATGAAACATATAAGAATGGATTAAGGACAACATATAAGAATTAACAACATTTGTATACAATCAAAGCCATTATACACACAAAGACGAAAAAGAAAAAATGGAGAAATTAATGGAAGAAGACTCTCCAATGATAATAAATTAACTGTATGGACTGCTGGATTTGTTTATTACTGTACATGCAGCCATGTTGCCCACTTTGATTTTTTTATAGATAACGGTGACTTAACTCGATGCCATGCAGCCATGTAGGGGTATTTAATATTTACCTCTAAAGAGTATTTTCATCTTCAAAATTTTAATTTGGATAATTTAATCTTAAAAAAATTGTTAAAGGAGTATTAATAAACGGCAATTAGTTTGATGGACTAATTTACTTATTTTCAATAGCTGAAGGGGTGTGTTTAAAAGATTTTAAAGATGAGGGGATGTATGAAAATAGGCCATAGTTGAAGGAGCGTCTCTATACTTTGCCCTTTTTTTGGTTACCATGTGCATCCTTAGTTTCCTCTCAGCAGTTATCCAGATAGTGGAAAAGGGTCCAACATCTGACCCAATGCCCATACACTATTTCCCGAGGCCACCCAAGCCCACGATTCCAAACATAATGCAGAATTTCATCCCAACACAACTCTCATTTTCTTGGATGAAGCTTCAGGTTTACTAATGAGAAAAAAAAAACTTCAGGATGGTCTGAGAGATTGCACGATATCATAGCATGATACCAAATAATTTTTACTCCGAATCAGAAACACACCAGGATTATATGATGGACTTCTCGCCCAAATCTCACTAACAGCGACAGTTGGAGTTGGAAGAGGCTTACTCACCTCTTCCGTTGCCAAGATAAGATCCACCAGACAACAAACTAAATAGATACAGTCATCAGAATTAGAAAGAGGGCCAGAGACGGTGAAAGAACAGATCTGGGAAGATGAAAAAGTGATTTATTAAAGAACATCGAAAGAAAAAGAGAATTGCCTAGGGAAGAAACATCGACGGTTGGGGATTGCCAAAATGATTTACAATCGAAGCGTCGGTATTTAACGTTAAGGGCTCACACAGATCGGTGACGTGGATGGGGACACAATTTCATTGAATTACCAAAATTATAGTTTACCAAAAAAAAAAAATGAATTACCAAAATTATCCCTCATTTTCAAAATAAACAAATAAAAAAAATTGATAAAACAAAGTCCAACTTATCTTATGAATTGTGTGTATTTCCCTAATTCTATTTGCAGGAAAATTGATTTTATCTCTCTGCAATTCTGGAACGGCAGCTCCGATAATGCTAGGAAGACTTCTTTAATTGCTTAGAAATCTCTCTTTCAACCTAAGTCCCTGGGGGGTTTGGGTTTTAGGTCGGCCCGAACCCACAATTTGGCTCTCCTCCTCAAACTTGGATGGGGACTGTTAACTGAGGACCATGCTTTGTGGGCCAAAGTGCTGAAGGCCCGCTACTTTCCCCATTCGACCCCTGTTTGACCCCTTTGTTGCTGTTAAAAAAGGTTCGTGGACCTGGAATAGCATTACTAAGATTATTGACCTCGTAAGAAGGTTTTGTGTTAGAAAGATAGGTAATGGGGTCAACACTTTTTTCTGGACTGACCCTTGGATCCCGCCCATCCCCAGCTTTACCATTCTCAGGGATGCTTCCCCTCGTACTTTTCCTAAAAAGGTTTCTTTGTTTTTGACTGCTAATGGTTCTTGGGACCTTAATCAGCTTTACCTGGTTGTCCTTGAGCTGGCCCAGACTATCTCCCATATCCCAGTCTCGGGGGCTGTTGACTCGTGGTGGTGCACTTTGGCTAGTAATGGTCGGTTTACCACCAAAGGAGTTGCTAAATTTATCACCTCCTCCTCCTCTAAGCTTGATTTGTCTTCTAACAGTTGGCGGATTTTCTTTTGGAAACTTGATTTACTCCCTAAGTTTAAAATTTTTTTCTTGCGTGTATTACATGCAAGGATTCCAGTTAAGGCTATTGTTTCGAAATGGATTGAGGTTGACCCCACTTGTGCTTTCTGTGGCACTTGTGATGAGACCCTCTGGCATGTCTTGCTCCCCTGTGATTGGATTAAGCATATCTGGGCAGCTGGTCCTCTGGGTCTAAGAACCGAGTTTCTCAACCACCCCTCCTTGGATAATTTCTGCATCTCTACCTTCCTTTCTCGCTGGCTGGATAAGGCCACTCTCATTTGGTTTTTTTCTGTTTTCATTGTTACTTGTTACTGTATCTGGGACTGTAGAAACAAAGTTTTATTTAAAGCTATTGATCCTAACCCTGCTTTATTGATGAAGAGAATTGATCTGTGGCTGCAGGAACTTCATATTTCTCCCCCACATTTTCCACCATCTCCTATTATTAGTACTACTAATGAGGATTCTCTCCCTCAACCCTTGCCTGATTTACCTATTTTGGACTTTCCTGGTTTGGTATGCGTAGGGGTTGACTCTGCCAACTTGAATTCCGTAGGTTGGGCCGTTTGCATTTTGATAGGTGGCAAAATCTTTTTGAAAAGTGTTGCTTCCTTTAGGAAACACCAAGTTTTGGAATCTGAGCTCACTGGTATTTTACATGGTCTAATCCTGACTCAAAAGAGAGGAGTGAAGCTAAAAGAAGTTTGGTGTGGTGATTATTCCTTGCCTGGACTTCTTCCAACTCCATCCCGATCTCCCTGGCCATATGAACTATTAACTCTTCTTTTACATATCTCTTAACTGACTATGAATGTTCTCTTTAAACACATAGAAGACACTAAGTTGCTAGGATGGTTAAAGTCTATAGCTTGTTTAGAGGCTAATAGGAATGCCCAATGTTTGTCGGAACCTTCTAATATTTAACCTTTGCCTGTTTTATAAATCCTTTTTTATCATCAAAAATAAAAACTTATTTCCGTAGGCAGTAGTACCATTTGGGGGAAGAACTGTCTTGTTTCGTATTGGGCCTATAATTGCATAGATATATTGCATTTTGATCAAGTGTTCTTTATCAGATAATCTAAACCGTCTGATCTGCCACTGATTAGGGTGACAGTTCTTGGTAAGAGAAAGGGGGAGGAAGGGAAAGGGATGCCTTATTGCACAAGACAGAGTCAAACCCATGAACTCATAGGAGCTTGCACCATGGTTTTAGGGCACGCTATCGGAACGGGTATCGACGACCTGCAAAACCGATACGATACTGATACGTTATCAGCCTAGATCGGCTGTATCGAACAAAAATACCCCTGAATTTCCTTAAAAAATGAGTTTTCTGACCATTTTACCCTTTGTCCGTACTGTGCTATTGATACGGTATCGACACGGTATCAGTATCGACGACTAGCAAAACTGATATGTATCGCCCGCTAGGACGATACGATACCGATACTTAGAACCATGGCTTTCACATACTCATTTTCACTCTACTTAGTTATCAAAGAAACCGATTAGAACACGGTTTTAGGTATTGGTATCGGATGGATGTATTGGCCGATTCATATCAGTATCAATCAAAATCAATAATGATACCTGATCGATACTGATCGACGAATATTGTTCGAGCATCTATTTTTTGACGAAAGACACTATTTTGATCTCATATTAGTCTGATATGGTCAACATGTCAATAAAGTTAGAAGGGAGAAATATCTTGGCGTCACAATTGTGGACCTAAACTTTATGTTATGATTTAAACATGGGTTGGTGCTGAACTGCTTAAAACGTTGCAAGTTATGAGGCTTCAGACCCATGTACAGTTCATGGGCCCATAGACTCAGACCCAAGAATAAGATGCTTCCCAAATGACCGTATGTTTTGCGTTTTATTATGACCTATGTATGGGCCTTCAAGCCCCACAACACTTTGAAGCCTTTAAAATGTTTTTGGGTTTATATGATGACTTGTGGGCCTTCACGTCTCACAATACTTTGAAGCCTCTAAATGCCCACCAGGCAAATTGGGGAATTCTTGGACTTAAATAGATTGTATAATAATGGCCTTTCACAGTCACAGAACCACTGAGGATGCGTTTGCTTGTACGGGGCGTTGTTTTCTGTACCCAGCGCAGATTGCGCCCATGGGAGTGGGCGCAGTGACCACCCTGTCAAATTAAGTCTTCACTTATCCAATGTGTGTACGTGTCCTCTTTGGTAGTTCAATTTTTGAATTCTACAACTAATAATAGTTATATCCAATGTAACAACATCAGTTTTACACAGTTATAAAATGACCGCTACCCACTCAATATGGGATAAGCGAGATTACCACAATACTTTCTTTAAGTTATCTTTACATGGTATCAGCCCCTCACCTACCGAACCGGTTTTGTGGCCTGAGATCCAGGATCCTATCAGTGGTATCAAAGCAGGCTGCCATGTCTACGGGTCGGGGCACCGGCAGGGGCGACCTATGGAAAGGGCTACCTGGTGCTCAAGGGGTCTGGAGTGAAAGCCGCCATGGAGTGGGCCGCCGGAGACGTCGGTCCGGAAGCGTGGTGGAATGTTACGATCTTGCTGTTCTACTCGAGAGTAATGAACTTTGGTGGGTATCCCACATCGGAGAGTAATGAACTCTGGTGTGGACTAATATAATCCTGGGCACCCTCACCTACCGAACCGGTTTTGTCAGCTGAGATCCAGGATCCTATCAGTGGTATAAAGGGGACAAAAGTCGTGATAGAAGCCCCCGTTTCCATAGCAAAGAAGCGACACCTTTCAAATGAGGAGGATCTTTCCCCTGGCAGGCCCAGATATTCTTTCTTCTAAGTAGCACAAATGTTAGATCTTCCGATAAGTCTTTCTCAAAGGGAGAAGGCAGGGATCACTTCTCGCAGATTATTCATTTTTACTACTTAGGAAAAGAGCTCTCTCGAACCCCGCATTATGATCTCACCGTGGAGCTAGAACCCCACTTTGAAACTATAGCTTTAGTAACTACAATGATCTTGATCCTGATGTCGTCTTCGTTCTCTTATTCTTCCGCCATTTCTCCTCCCACTTCAGCACCATTATCGTTGGTTCAATGTTCACCATCACCTTTCATCAAAGCTCTCTAGTGACAATGTTCTGCTCTGAAAAACGCAGCAGCTTCTTCTTCTCCCAAGTCAAGATTTAAAAGGTTATCTTGATGGCACAGTACCACAGTCTTAACACCCCATCCCAATCCCCGGATTTTTCTCCTCTCAGGTTCCCCATTTGTAAGTGTAAGTACCTCTTGCATGCGTGACACTTGTTCATTTATAATCCAACGGCCAAAAATAAATACAATTTAAAACCCAACCCAACCCATGGTTTTCCAACCCTAACTCTCATCTCTCTCCTCTCTCTATCTGACAACCATCGCGGCGGGCGGTGACTCAACCCTCCCCAACAACCTTCTGCTCCAAGGTGAACATGAAGGGGCAAGGATTTTTTGGGGAAGAGGCCTGGAAGTGCCAGAAAAACCCACCAATATTTTTCTGAACAATTTTTTGGATTCTATTAGATTAACCAATTCCTACTCACTTGAAAACTTTTTCACAAAGAGGAACCTACATTTTTTTCCCTGCAATCTTTGAATGAGGCAATGGTGATTCGATTTAATAATGGAAAATTATCAGCGCCACCCCTAAATTACACCCTTATTTTAATGCAATCCCATTAAGTATCCAAATATCAAAACCAACCCAAAATCTAACCATTGCCACATATTGTGTGAAATACAAATGACTAAAATACCCTAGTTTTGAAAAATTTTATAGAGAAATTGTAGAAATGACTAAAATTTTACGAACCCAAATCTAATGGGGACTGATGCTCCGGCGAGGATTTTTCTGGTTTTGCGTCCCTCTCCTCCTCTTTGACTCTTTCTTTTTTTGAACCAGTTTCCAGATCTGGTTTCTGTTCGTCGTTTTCCTTTTCTGTTCCGCTCTGTTCACATTCTTCCTACAACTAATTTGTAGCAAGAACATGCCCACTTCTGAAGTACCTGAACATTGGTTAAATGGGAATTAGGTGGAGATGACTGCCGCAACCTACACAATATGTGGCAAAATTCCAGTGAAGAGCTCTGGATTTTTCTTGCAAATGGCTTACTCTGCACAACCTGGAGGCATCAAAGCTCAAATTAAGAGAGAGATTTGAAAAATCAAACATAGAAAATTCCCTGAATTTACAGAAAAGGATTCTTCAGACATCACCAGAAAGAAACCCAATAATTAAAGGCATTTTGAAATATAACTGAGCACCAGGTGGCGAAGCTAATGGAGGAAGACATGGGGTCCGGCATGCAATACCTGCAAAGGAAGGGTCTCTGCTTCATGCACAGAGGGGCCTGGGATTTCTGCAGGACTGGAGCAGCCATGGTGAGTTAGTCGAAGCAGCATTTGAGAATCTCATCAGGCTGTTTTCAATTAGGGTTGAATCTAAACCCTATCGATCAAAGTTCTTCTCCGGTAGCTTCCCATTTCCTTTTTTTTTGGGTTTTATTGCAGGGATTCCTTCGCCGATTTTAATCAAACAATCCATTTGGAGAACCAATATTCTCTTCGAAAGAGAGTACGGTGGAAGAGCACAAATGGGAAGCTCCAAAAGGACAATCTCTGCGTCAACAACTGCGGGTTCTTCGGTAGCCCAGCGACCTTAGATCTCTGTTGAGAAATCCCTCGCCGCTGCTTCCTCACCCTCCTACCCGTCTTTGCTGTGGCACTTCTGCCACTCTGGCGACAGCTCCTCTCTCCTCCTGCTCTAAACTCACCGGTGGCGGAAACCACCGATGACCGACGGGATCCACAAACCATCTCGTCTGCCACCGCCGTTGCGTCAGCATCAGAGCAGGTGCCACCATAGATGGTGGTTGCCGGAAACATGTTGGGTTGACTGGGTTGAGGAAGAAAATGATTTGGTTCCCCTTCATTTAATTGGAAGGGTATAGTAGTTTTTAAAAAAAATTTACCTGCTGACATCACCACTTAACGTCACTATGTAGGACTGCAACAGGGTCGGGCTTTATAAAACCCTAGCCCAACCCTGAGCCTCCTTAGCTGGGCCCAGGCCCAACCTAACCTTGACTCAAGGCCTGAAAATCCAACCCTGACTCACCCTCAGGGTCGGGCTGGGCTAACCCTGATTGACCCTGATCATGGGGAGGGGGAAAGAAATACATAAGCTGAAATGGACCGAGGAGAAACTTATCAATTTTACATAAAATATCACTATAATAAAATGTATTATATCACATACTATCTTCATATATAATATATCATATAACAAAATGTGGATGATGTCTAGTTAATAATATATATATTATATCAATATATATATTTTATAGTATAACTTAAAACAGGATTGGGTAGGGTCGGGCCAGACTTAGCCTAAGCCCTCAACCCTAGCTCGACCCAACCTTGACTCAGGGCCAGAAATTTTCAACCCTAACTCGTCCTCAGGGCCAAATATCTCAACCCAAGCCCTGTTCGAACTCACGGCGGGTCAGAGCGGGTTCGGGCCAACAGGGCCAAACTTGCATCCTTATCACTATGTGTTAACCCCGCTAGATTTTGGATTGGTTTTGATATTTGAGTACTTAATGGGGTTGCACTAAAATAAGGGTGTAACTCGGGGGTGGCAATAACTTCCCTTTAATAATTCATATAACCAAGTGTAGAACAATGGATTTCATCCACTAATCCTTGAAAACTCTTGAATAATAAATGCATAATCACTATCTAATGATCCATCGAGGACTGCAATTGCTCCACTCCACCACTTTTATTTGCATTCTGCTCATAATCACTCTCACCGAACGATTTTGATTGGCATTCGAGTTCTATGCCTGAAACTGCTGAAAAGTCCTACACGCTACCATTTGAAACACATTCTTTTTTCATTGATTGAGGCGGAAGTAGGTGGAGGAGCCCAATACGGCTCAACTGTAACTTTAACTTTTTTAAATCTATTCATTTCATTCTCAACCATGTCCCGATCTCGGATTCTTGATTGATACTCTTGAGCCTCCAATAACATCATCTCATGGGAACATTGCTGTTCACATAGCCTCCATTTCTTCCTCCTCCTCCTTTGACGATGCGCTTCTTCGCTGCTTCTCCTCTCTCTTTTTCCTCGCCTCTTGACACCGTAACACTTGAATCTTCGTCTTACTCTGCAGATCCAAAACCTCTCCTTCAATCTGTACTTCGTTATTTTCCCTAAATACTCCGCCAGTATTGGGAGTGTTAGGGTTTATAAGAGGATTAGGTTTGATAGTTAAGGTTGGTTGGGTTGAAAAATCATGGGTTGGGTTGGGTTTTAAATTATGTTTATTTTTTGCCAGTGGATTATAGATGGAAAGGTGTCACACAGGCAGGGTACTTACAAGAACTTACAGATGGTGAACTGAGATGAGAAACATCCCAATCCCACGATTTCGCCAACTATTTCCCGAGTCCGCCCAAACCCACGATTCCAAAGATAATGCAGCATTTCAATCTCAACGCTAAGCTTCAAAATCTGGATTCCAAACAGCATGTCAAACTCAACGCTGAAGCTTCAAAATCTGGATTCACAAACCGAATCGAGACACCAGGATTATATCCAAGACCAAGTACTTCTCGCCAAAATTTCACTGAGATCAACATTTGGATTTGGAAGAGGGTTGGTTACCTCTTTCCCTTGCCAAGATAAGATCCACCAGACAACAAATCCACAACCCTAACTGCATGGACAGCAGACAAATGGATAGAGAGATCAAAAAGAGAAAGAGAAACAGAGACCGAACGAACGGATCACGGGAAGTTGACGAAAATGATCTGAAGAGATTTCGAAAGGGGGGCTTACAGAGAAAATCGAAAGAAAAACGAGAATTGCGTATGGGAGATACATCGACGGTTGGGATTGCCAAAACGGCTTACAATCCGAGCGCCGGTATTTAACGATAAGGGTTCACACAAATCGCTGGCGTGGATGGGAACACTCTTTCTTTTAATTTCCTATTTGGTTACACAAAATTAGCAAAATTATCCCTCATTTTCAAAATAAACAAATCAAAAAATTGAAAACCAAAGTCCAACTTATTCCCGTAGGTCTGTACAGCTGGGTCAATCAAGCTTGCACTGTTGGATGAAGCATCATCCATGTGTCGTGTTGAGTTTTCAAACCTGCACTATAGTGCACCACAAGTGCCAAGGATTTTAATCCCATTTGGGGAAACCGAATACTATCTCATCTAGTCGCGTGGAACCTGCATCGGAGAGAAAACCAAGTAGGAGCATGGTTTGAGGTATCAGTATCGTATCGCCCAATACGATTTTGCAAGTGACCGAACCTGATACTGTGCCAATATCACATTGGTGATACGGTACAGACAAGGGGTAAAATGGTCAAAGCTCTATTTTAAAAAGAGAATTAGGGGTAAATTTATCCGATACGACTGATCCATGCCGATACCGATCCAATACCGTATCGGTTTTTGAATTAACCGATACCCATTCCGATACAGTGCACTAAAACGATGAGTAGAAGAGAGCATGCATTAATCTGTGTTCTTTCTATGTTGTTATTGAACAATCCTAAGAAAAATAAATAAATAAATAAAGGCTACAAAGTTAAACATGCAAGTGAAAGAAGATTGGGTTTTTCTATTGAAACATGGTTAGAAAAAAGATCTTCAGGTCTGGTACAGCAGCAACATTTGGTGCCCAACATTATTATTTTTGTCAATGAATATCTTACTCTTAAACAAAAACAGTATTTATTCATTTATCTATTTAATGGAATTTCCTGTGCCATTATATCTACAGAAAAAAAAATACCAGTGAAATCACACACACACACAGAAAATATACGGGTACATGGAAAAGCCAAAAAAGTGATTGAAAGCATAGAAGCAAATTTGACATTTTACCTCATTATGGTCATGGAGCAGAATAGGAGTGTTTGCAATTGAAGAGAAGCCAATTGCTCGCAATCCTCGTTTCCTATGGTATCGAACATCTGTTGAGGCTGGATAAAGTTCTGGTTTGCCAAGTTTGCCATTTGCTTTCTTTACTACCCCTTCTAAAAGTGCCCACCATGGATTAGAGCCATCTGTAGCAGTGAGGACTGGCTTCCCAAAGTCATCTAGAGTGGAAGCTTTGCTTTTAAACTGCCTCAAGCAAACATGGTTAGAAGTTAAAAAATGCATTTCCTAAAACAGAAACCTAACAATTCTGATGCTTCCTCCATACCTGAAATGTCATGTTGCGTGAAGAAGGTGCCCATTCTTCTGCAATCCGTTTCTCCAACAATTTCTCATCAACAGTTGGTGAGACCCGTATGTCAAAACCTACTTCAGCTTCAGATGGGTGCAGATTCATAACGAACCCCTGACAGAAGGAATATGTATGTGATATGGTATTGGTAGTCTGAATGAATAGGGGGAGGGTGGGGCTTGCTTTCCTTGTGTATGTGGTATGTTTTGTTGGGAAAGTAGAAGCTTCTATCGATGAGAATCATGGGCTTACTTATCTCATGATTGGATTCAGCTATAAGAATCTTAGTGTAGTGAGTCAGTTGATATCTACTAATAATTATTTTGTTGGAATAAAAGAACGTTATTCGGTCGCCCTAGACACACAATCCCTGCAATTGAGATCGTCTACCGCGCCTTGCCCAGAGCGGCCTGAGCGGTACACAAACAGGGCGCCTTGCAATGACCGTCTTACCCCCGCTCGGGCAAGGTGCTCAGGTAGGGGCAAGGCGGTCATTGCAGGGCGACCTGTATGTGCGCCGCTCAGGCTGCTCTGCCCGTGGCGTCGTAGAAGATCAGGGTCCCAACCCCTGTGTGTCTGGTATGATCTGGGTTGCGTGTCTAGCGTGATCGGGTGGCGTTCTCTTTCCTTTTCTTTTTTTTTTTTTTGAATTTCTTGAATTTTAATTAATTTAGGAGTTCCTGATACCCTTCAATGTCAGTAATATTTGAAAATTTGATGGTTGAGTTTTATATAGTTATGCCTCTCCAAATAGGTGTACTTGTTTGATGCTATTGTGTTCCATGATGTTCGTGTGATTTAATGCCTTTGTTATCATGTTATTTTTATGGGAAGCAGTTTTCTGTACGGGAGATTGGCCTACGCCAGCACTCCCATGTGTCTATCTCTCTCCTCCTTAAAACAAGGGGGTAGAGCTGTCTTTTCACATGGGGAGAAGAGAGATAGACTCATGGGAGTGCTGGCGTAGGCCACACTCCTGGACAGAGAACTTTTTCCCTATTTTTATATATGATTCCTTTGTGTCCTATTTGATTGCTCTATGGATTTCTCTGTTTATTTAATGGTTTAATCCCGACTCTTAGTTCAGGCTAGGATGATTAGATTTTTAATGTAATCGGGAATTTAAGAATTGGGAATTGGATAGGTGAATCGATCAATTTGGATTGGAATTGGTTGTGGCCGATCTCAATTTCCACCAATCCGATACAATTGATTCACACCTAAAAACCCTACAAATTCCTTGTTTTTAGATCTGAGGACCGATTCTAGGGTTCTTGAGCATCAATTCTAACCGATTCCATCACCGATTCTATGATTTAAAACCCTAAATATAACTTGGTTGATTGTTCAAGAAATAACTATTTCTTAGTTCTTGAATAAAAAATGATATGCACGTGTTAACATGGCTTTAGATAAGATCGCTAGCTAATGCTTCTCTCAGACAAGAATGTTCTCATCTTGTGTTTCTTTGGTCTTGGAATTTGGAGAATTAGGGGAATGCTGATTTTTATCATCCGTGTGATTGACATGAAATCTTTTTCTACGGTAGGAAGAATATTATGGAGCAGAGTACCTAATTCAGCCAATTGGGTAGGCTGAAGATGATGACAACGATGATGATGGCAGTGTTAAAGAAGCTAAGTCATCCTGGCACCATTAGTAGTTTATCCTTTCCTTTGATTGATGTGCTCGTAATTTTTCAAGAAAAAGTGGGGAGTGGGAAAGAAGGTTTCCACCCACATTCAGTAAGGGGTGTGACCCTAGGAGGGGTTTGTAAATCCTAGAATGGTCGGTGAACCGTCCTTTACCGGTAGAGTAAAACTTTATCCAAAATAATATATATATCATGCAAATTCATCTTTAATTGGAAGAGTTAAGAGTCAGTTTTTTTTCTTTTCTTTCCTAGGAATCTGAAGGGTATGAGTACAAGGTTATAATATATATCTAAGGGTGTCAAAATGGAGTCTTACGTCTGGTTTTGTCCCAGCCCTATCAGTGTGAGTTTCTTGCATCCCAATGCCCACCTCAGAACTCAAAACCAAAGATAGCTACTTGGCCCAACCATGGCAGCCTTCCCTTTGCTCATATTTCAAACTAAATGGAGATGCTTCATGGAATGCTGATTACTCAACCTGCGACATTGGATTTATTATCAGAGACTCAGAAGGGCAACCACTTTCAATTCACCCGAAATTTAAGATTTTCTTCTGGCGTATGCTAAATGCAAGAATTCCTACCAAGGCAACTCTCTCAAAATGGATCCAAATTGACTCCTCATGTGCTCTGTGTGGAATTGGTGCTGAATCTCCATGGCACCTTTTCATTTCCTGTGATTGAGTCAAACGCATCTGGGTTGCAGGACCTTTCGGATTAAGAACGGAATCTTCGGGGTTTGACTTCCTTATGAATTTCTCTTTGTTCTTTTTCTCTCTCCTCCGGCTGAATAAACAATTTGCTCGTGGGTTTTTGCTGTTATTCTGAGTACCTGTTATTTTATTTGGCTGGTAAGGAATCATGTTATCTATAGGGCACAATCTCCCAATCCCATCTGGGTGCTCCAATGCATACAGAAATGGATCGTTGATCAAAATTTGCATCCCCCCCTGTGTATCCCCTGAATGTATCAGATAATTCTGAACATCTTTATATTACTTCTTATGATTTGAAATTACCAATGCTCAATTTCAATGTTCTGATATGTGCAGGATACCACAACACAGGGGTAATTTTAGCAGGGTGGTCCTATTTCTTTTTGATAGATGGCAAACTTAAGTTTTTTGACACAGGCTCTATGCAAGTTGATGATGAGTTAACTGCAATTCTTTTTGCGATCCGCAAAGGTATCGACCATGCTGCCAGTATTGGATTGAAGATTAAAGCGATTTGGAGTAACAACAGCTTGATTGCCGATTCATTTCCATCCCCCACCAAATGCTTATGGCCATGGACTTTGTTTATAGACTGTTTATATATAGCTGATCGTACCCAAGACATAACCTTTGAAAAGAATGGGAACAAGTTGTGTATAACCTTAGCTACAAACTTTGCGAAGAACGCTGTATCTTTTTAGTTTAGTCTAGTTTATTTGTTTGCTCATCAAAAAAAAAAAAGAAGGGCAACCTCTAGTGGCAAAATTTGACCTGGCTAAGTTTGGAAGTATTCTGGTAGGTGAAGCATTGGCTATCCATAGTGGGCTCTTGGAAGCTATCTCCCAATGTGTGGACTACCTTAAGGCTTAAGGTGGAATCAGATTGCAGCGTCCTCATCTCATCTCTCCAATCTCAAGGATCAAGAACTCCTTTGGAGGCCCAACCTATCATTTCAGACATTCTGCATTTAGCGTTGCATTTTTTAGAATGTAACTTTTCTTTTATTCCTAGAGGAATCCAATAAGGCTGCTAACTTTCTAACAAGGAAGGCTTTGTCCATTTCGTGTATGACACCTTGGCCTAACTCTACTCCGTGGTTGAAGAAGTTTTGCAAACCAACTTCCATGTGTTCCACACGATTTATTAATGCATAGTCCTCTTCTTACAAAAAAAAAAAAAAACTGATTGCAAGATTTAGTTTTCTTCACAATAACGAGTATCAGTTTTGGTACTACAGTTAAGGGTGTCAATCGATACGGTTTTGGTAATACGGTACAAAAAATAGGTACCAGATACTAATACTAAACCGTACCGCATAATATGTATATTTTTAATATCGATTCAGTACAGTTTCGGTATAGTATACATATGGTATAGAAAGACTATGGATTCAGTACGGTTTCCTCAATGCAGCTTACTCGACACAGACTGTCTATTTAACGCTATGAAACCTAAAACAACTAAACCAGAGGAGGAGAGGATGAAGAAAATGAGGAAATTCCGAACACCGCCGGGGACTAAAGCCATTTCGCTTCCCTATTGGTGCCCCATTTTTCTTCCAATGACTCAATACATATAAGTATGTCTCATTGTCTCTTATTTTTTAAAAAGTACATAATGGCATAAGTTTTTTTAAGATGGAATTGGATAATGGTTGAAGAAGTATTTCCATCACGATCTTGGAACTATTGTCTCTCCCACACCCAGAACCAACATGGTCTACATTGATCGCTTCTCTGCGTCAAGGACAGAGTCAAGGTTCCACATCGTGGAGACGATCTCTAGACTCTAGCCCAGTTGTTCTACCCATGGAAATCATGCATAAGCTGAGGAAACAGATAGAGAAAGGGATTAGCGATCAAACAGAGAGAGAGATTTTGAGAGGAAAAAGGCACAACTTAGCCGAAGAGAGAGAGAGAGAGTTACAACGAGCCGTGAGGAAGGGGAAAGGCCTCAAGGATGAATCGATGATGATTAGGCATTAGGGTTTTTCAGTTTTCTATTTTCAATTCCATATCCTTTTAGTTATAATTTTAATTTTAAAATCTTTCCCTCCAAACCGGTATGATGGATATGGAATGTTTAAAACGGCATCATATCAGTACATACCAACTCGATATCGTACCATACCAAATGCAATACCATTTTTTCATACTATACCGTACCAAATTTCTAATGATACAGTTTTATGCGGTCAATCAAATGTAATAACATTTTCTCATACTATACTGTACCAAATTTCTAATGATACAGTGTTATGCGGTCAATTTCAATATACAGTTTCAGTTCCAATTGGTTTATAAAATTTCCCTACATTCCCACCCTATTAATTTGATTGAAATCTCTACAATACTTCTCCACCACTAGCTCCTTTTTGAGCTGTTTTAGATGCTTAGCTCCTATTTTGTCATAGATGTTGGATGCACCTGGGCAACCATGATGGTCTAGATACTATTTTTTTGGGTCAAAAGATACTGATTAGCTTTTTTTTTTTGGTAAAGAACTTTATTAATGCTGGAACAAGGTTCTAGACGAGTCAGAAAGTAACAGGAGAGAAACACATGGAGGGGGGAAGTCAGTCCAATACATATTATGCTGTGACGTGGCAGCGAGGTTTGCTAAACAATCCGCCACCGCGTTGGCTTCCCTGAAAGTGTGAACAAAAGTAACAAGAGCGAATGAGTGACAGAGAATGCGACAGTCAGCAATTACATTCGCTAACCTCCAGGGCACCGCAACAGTAGGATCCAATAAGATATTAACCACCACTTGGCAATCACTCTCAATGATAATTCGAGACAATCTTAAATGAAGAGCAAGCATTAAAGCACGACGAATGGCCATCGCTTCGGCAACCATTGCATGATTCCTTCCGATTCCTTGCGAGAATGCACATATAAAGGAAGCTGCATGAGTTCTACAAACACCTCCGACGCCCGCAAGCCCTAGGTTACCTTTATTGGAGCCATCAACATTAAATTTGACTATAGAGAAGGGAGGGGGCATCCAGCGAGTGAGAGTATTACCGCTGCAGGCCTTAGCTTTGAAATTAAGCATTTGAGCTCTTGAGTGATCGATGGCTCGTAGCAGAATAGCTCTAGGGTTGAAAGGAAGTTGTTTGAAAATTAAGTCCCAATGAGTGTTCCATATGAACCAAAGTAAACTGCAGAAAAGTGAAGTTTTGAGGTTGTTGTCTCTGCTTGAATTAGCTACTAGTTGAATGGTTGAAAGGATACCCGATCTGACATCTTGATTGTAGAAGAGGTCATGAAGCCCAACGTTCTGCCATAGAGCCTTAACAAAAGAGCATTCAAAAAATAGATGATTGGCTGAGAGATGACCCACATTGCACAACCAACATAGAGGGTTTAAATCAAATCCTCTAGAGTTCAACAAATCTGGTAGAGGCAACTTAAGGTGGAGGGTTTTCCACAGGAGATGGTGTATCTTAGGTGCTATCGGGAGGTGCCACAGCTTAAGCCAGACAGGACTAGAGGAGGGGAGGGAATTGCTGATGGCCAACTGGTAGGCTGAAGAAACCGAAAAAATGCCTGAAGAGGTCCCCAACCAAATCAGCCTGTCTTGACTAGGGAAGATAGGGAGAGGGATGGATAGAATGGTTGATGCTATATCAGGAGGCCATCAGTGGAAGACTACTTCCCGCTTCCAAACTCTGGCATGGTGGTCAATGAAGTATTCCACATTGGAAGGGAAGTTGGAGGGGAGAGGGAAGGGGGCTACCGATGGAGGGAAATTGGGAATCCAATAGTCCAACCAAGGGTGTATAGATCGACCGTCTCCAACCTGAAAGAAAGATCCTTTTCTGAGAAGATCCCTTGTTGAGCATACTGACTTCCACCCCCCCTGACGAAGTGCTTGAGCATTTAGCATGGAAGAAGTTTGAGGAGGGGAAGTACTTTTCCTTCACCATTCGTGCCCACATGGAATCATGTGCAGTCAAAAGCTCCCAGCCTTTTTTTGCAAGTAGGGCCATATTCATAGGGGCTGATAGTTTGACATTCAATCCTCCTAATCTTCTTGGACGACAAATGGTATTCCATGCCACCGTAGGAACCATGGGTTTATTGCCATTTGTCCAAAAGAACTTACTACTGATGGAATCCAGAGATTTCTGAATAGATACAGGGATCTTAAAGCAAGACATTGTGTAAAGGGGCATCGCTGCCAGAGTGGATTGGATAAGCATGATCTTGCTTGCAGGACTCAAGAATTGGGTCTTCCAATGCTGTAATTTTTTGTTCACTCTAGTAATCAGTTTGCTACAGTGATGTTTAGAGATCTTACCATTGGTGAAAGGAAGCCTCAAGTAGGTATCCAGAGAATTAGTTGGAGTGATTTGAAAAAACTCTCTAAGTTGTCTCTTTGTGGCCGAGGGCACATTGGGGCTAAACTGTGCTCTGGTTTTAATGAGATTCAAAGCCTGACCAGAGAAATTGCAGTAAGTGTTGAGTACCTCACTAAGAGCCGGGCTTCAGACATCGAAGCATCTCCAAAGAAGATGAGACCATCAGCAAATGCCATGTGAGTCAAGTACTCATCACCTCTGCTCAGTTGTATACCTTTGATTTTCTTTTCTTGAAGAGCCAAAGTGAGCTTGGTGGACAATAGCTCAACGCAAAGGACAAAAAGGTAGGAGGATAGAGGGTCCTCTTGTCTCAATTCCCTGGTTGGCTTAAAGAAATCAAGGGGGGTACCATTGAGCAAGATGCTGAATTGTGTACTTTCAACACAGAACATAACTCTTTAGATCCATGTCGCATCAAAGCCATAATTAGCAAGAGCCCTTCGCAAGAAACTCCATTCAACCCTGTCGTAGGCTTTCTGCATATCTACTTTGAGAGAGAAAACCCCCTTATTGCCTCTTCTAGTCTTCTTAATTTTGTGGAGTAGCTCATGAGCAAGATACTGATTAGCACTAGATGCACTTTTGACGTGTTGAGCTCCTTGGCGGAGAGAACTAATCTCAACAAAATAGTATTTTTATTTAAATCTCTCCTCTATGTTGGGATTAATCAAACCCATTTGTCTAGTTTGTATTGAAAAATACAATAATCCAATGTAAAATTACCAAGCAAATATAGCCAAGCACATAACAGGAATAAAATTGCAAGAAAGCAATCACACAATCAACACCAAGAATTTTACGTGGAAAAAACAAATATTGCAACAATCCACTATGAGAAAAATAGGAATACAATGATTCTCTCAAATTCTTGCCCAAACTTAAAATGAACAATTGGAGACAATACAATAGGGATTACCTCACAAGAAATCAAACCAAGTTCTCACCACAAACACCACCTCTCATAAAATCTCTTTGTTTTGAAGAGGTCTCCAAGTTGTAGTAGAAACACCAAGACTTTAAAACTAATCCTCAGTTCCCAGCTCCTTTCTTTCTCCTTTTTCTTATGCCTTCTTTTCTCTCTTTATTTTTTCCTCCGATTTTTCTTTCCTGTGTTGTCGTGAGACTGCCACAAACTAACACCGAATGAAGAAAAAAAAAAGGGAAATTTTCACATACCCCCCTGAGGTTTAACGAAAGGATATTTTTAACCCTCAGGTTTGAAAAATTCTGCGTACCCCCCTAAGGTTTGCAAACGGTAACAGATAGGTCCATTCCGTCAGTTCATGACTAACACTGTTAAAAAATAGACTTGAACTGACGGAAATGCCTTTATAAGAAAAGGAAAAAAAAAACACCTACAACTCATCTTCCCCAATTGATTGGGGAAGATGAGTTGCAAGTTTCAAAACCCTTTCAACCCTGATTCTTCACCTCATCTTCTTCTTCTTCTTCCTCCTTCTCACGCTGATTTGGATTAGCACGGTTCACACCCAATCTCGGTTTGAAACCCTAAACCTGAAAAAAAAATATATTGAGTTTCAGGAATTTATCCTGCAACTCTGATTTGATAATACTCTTCTACTTATCAAAATTCCAGTAGATGATAAAAATAAAAATTAAAAAACCTAGGGGAGAGCACATAAGGAAGAAAGGGCATGAAGGATTTGGGGGTTTTGGGGATTTAGGGTTCCAAACCAGAAACCTGAAGAGCATCGTCATCTTGAACACCAGCAGCATGCCAAAGAACATGGAGGCCATTAATCCCTTTCTGATCCATCAATCGATCTAGGTATGCGATTGTTGTCCATTGTCATGTTCTATTTCTTATTTGATGTTTATCAGGAATTGAGATTTGATTTCAGAATACAAAGAAATTCCTCCATTATCTAATAGTGACCATGAGTTTGATGGCTTGCTGCTAGAATTCCTCCATCTTCTTTCAATCGAAATTGCCCTTGCAGCTCCATTATCCATGGCAGCCTTCACTTAACACAGCAAGCCATCAAACTCATGGCTTTAATTTGTACGATATCAGTCAAATGGATGGAGCTGAGGATCCGAGGAATGGAAAGTGAAGAGAAAAGGAGGTGGGGGTAGAGGGCCAAGGGGTTACATACATCCAAAAATCGAACCGAGAAAATGAGAGAGGAGATGGAGAGTGAGGCGAGAGAGGACTAGCGTTCATGGCCCTGATGACACGGGACGGTGAAGAACAGAGATGAGGGAAAGTTATTAGAGAAGATGAGTTGCAGGTTTGGGAATCTCAATCTCAGTCGCAAGGTACCCTTTCGGATGGCCTTCTAATCCTTTCATCCCATGGTGATGATGCTAGAACTGCATCTGAAAGTTCAAGAGTTGTTTGTCACCGCTACCCATCTCCCTTCTCACTGAACAACCAAGAATTTAATTGAAAACAAAAAACAACAAAAAAAAATAACCCTACCTGCTTTTTGGAAGAGAGAAAGGAAGGATATCTAAGGATTGAGAGAAACCTAAATCAAATGGAAGAGGGAAAGGAAGGATATCAGTCAAATAAGAAATAGATCAGGTGAAGGCTGCCATGGATAATAGTTCCTGCGCAGGTTCAGGTTGCCTGAGAATGCCAAGATTGATCAAGTGAAGGCTGCCATGGATAATGGAATGCTCACTCTTACTGTGCTCAAGGAAGAAGTGAAGAAGCCAGAGCTGAAGGCCATTGAAATCTCTGGTTAGGAGTACTCGTTCTGACAAGAGAGAGAGAGAGAGAAAGGAGGAGAGAAAGGGATGCCTGCATCCCATCTTCCCCAATTTGGGGACGATGAGTTGCAGGTGTTTTGTTTTCATGTAAGGGCAATTCCGTCAGTTCAAGTCCATTTTTTAACAGTGTTAGTCATGAACTGACGGAATGGACCTATCTGCTACCGTTTGCAAACCTCAAGGGGGTACGCAGAATTTTCCAAACCTTGGGGTTAAAAATATCCTTTCGTTAAACCTCAGGGGATATGTGAAAATTTCCCAAAAAAAAAATAACAATAAAAACAAACAAAACCAAAATTGATATTCCCAAAAAAAAACCACCGCCCTAACCCTTAGACGGTTTGAGTCTTGGGCACATGGGTCTTAGGCTGGATAAAATAAATGGGGCTGGGCCCAACCAACACTCTACACCCAACTATTTCCCGAGGCCACCCAAACCCACAATTCCAAACATAATGCAGCATTTCAATCTCAACACAGCTCTCATTTTCTTGGATGAAATTTTAAAATTTGGGTTCACCAAGAAAAGAGTAAAATTCTCAGGAGATAGAGATTGCACAATATCATCGACATGATAACCAAATACTTTTCCCTCCGAATCTGAGACGCACCAGGATTATATCGAAGACCAAGGACTTCTCGCCCAAATCTTACTAAGAGCAACAGTTGGAGTTGAAGGAGGCTTACTCACCTCTCCCAGTGGCAAGATAGATCCACCGGAGAACAAATTACAAATCCACAACCATAACTACACGGACAGAAGATAGATGGATTGAAAGATCAGAAATAGAAAGAAAGACAGAGACGGAGAAAGAACAGATCTGGGGAAGACGAAGAAAGTGACCTGAAGAGATTTAGAAAAGGGGTTTATAGAGAACATCGAAAGAGAAAGGAGAATTGCCTATAGGAGAAACATCGACGGTTGAGGATTGCCAAAATGGCTTACAATCGGACCGTTGGAATTTAACGATAAGGGTTCACACAGATCCCTGACGTGGTTGGGAAACACTCTTTCTTTTAGTTTCCTATTCGGTTACACAGAATTACCAAAATTATCCCTCATTTTTAATATAAACAAAGCAAAAAATTGAAAAACAAAGTCCAACTTATTTCCGTACGTAGGCTGTACTGCTGGATCGAAAATTCAAATCCGATCCGCAATCTGTATCCGTTTAGGGACATTCCTATCTGTTGATATCTAGAAGAAAAAAAAATCTGAATATTTAAAAAAAAAATCGTCTGAAAAAAATTTTAAATACTTAAGAATAAAAAATTAAGTAAATAATGATCTTGAGGGTTTTTGAAGATTCAACCGGTTCTAGAATATGAGGAAAAAAGAATCATGATTTAAGAGATATGGATTGAGAGTGAATTGTATCTGCTAGGCGGAGGAAGGTCCGGGTTACACAAGGCACAGATGTAAACGGATGGTCAAAAATCCGAATTCGATCTGCATCTGAATCCATCAAAAGCCGTTTAGAGGTATCCGTAGTTGGCCAGGGAATATCTGAATCTGATCACATCTGATCCATATCTGAGCCGAATCCGATCCGTTTACATCCCTACTTGGAGGGCATCGTTCAATGAGTGCCCAATGATGCATCCAACGGATGGGCTGTATCGTACACATCCCAATGGCTGATTGGACACAAGCCGAGATGTGTGCCGCATAGCCCAGCCGTCGAATACCTCATAGGGTATTAGGCGATGCCCTCCAAGGAGAGGAGCCCAATCCAGTAGTAGACCCAATAGTCCCATTTGGGGGAAAAGGAAGGCTATCTTATTTAGTTGCGAGGAACCTGCACCAGAGAAAAAAAAAAGGAGAGAAAAGCAAGTAGGAGAGAGAAGGATTAAAATCCTCTACACTAGCACTGTAGTGCGGGCTTGAGAGCTCGACACGTGGATGATGCTTTATCCAATGATGCAAGCTTGATTGATCTAGTTTTTTTTTTTTTTTTTTTTTCTTTCTTTCTTTCTTCTCAAGCTCGGTACCTTTAGATATCACACTGATCCACGTGGCAAGTTCTCAAACCCGCAGATCGGTGTGCTGCAGAGGATTTTTCCCGAGAACATCATGCATAAATCTGTGATCTTTCTGATTCCAACCGATTTTAAAGCTGATCCCATTCCAATTCCAGATTTTGATCGTCTCTAGTTTCTTCTATATTTGCCTGTCAGCTGCAATATCCACAAATCATAAAATTAGGGGAACAAACAGATATATCCGTGCCCAGCTCTGATTTTTCTCTTTGTTTTGCTGTTAATTCGTTATTCTAGTGGTCATTGTAGCTATGGGCTCCTGTCCTCTCCTCTCTTTTCTCAATAAATTCCTTCTCTATCCTTCCAAAAAAAAAATATTAAAAAAAATTGACTATAATCCATCATCCCATTATTTGGGTACCTAAGATCCACTGTTATTGATTGTACACAAGGATCAGATTGAGTTGATATCTAAAACCACTTAAAGAAGACATATTTTTCTGGGTTTTGAACTGAGGCCAAACCCATGGGCACCCCAGTGCAATTGTTGGAAGATGTTTTTAATTAAGGATTAAATTACAATGTACCTTATTGGCCATCAGATCATACCCTCAAGTGATGATAATATATACCTGGATCAGAACAATGTTCAATCAGTGGAATACATCTTATATTTCATATCAGTACAATGGGCATTGAAATCTGTTGGTTACGGGTTCAAAACCTGAAAACAGCATCTCTGCGAAGCAGGGTGTAAGGCTGCATACCATTTGCCCCTCCCAGACCAGGCAATAACGGTAACCTCGTGCACTAGGGACGGTCTTTTACAATGGGCATACGAGATTGTGACCTCCATTTATGCATCTCTCTCTTTTACAATTACCAACTGGGGAACATCCCTTATCCCTGCTACACTACAATGAAGCTAAAACATGTGCAGTCGCTACAGGAAATGGGCCATGTTTGCTCTTTTACAACTCGTCTCTGGAAGCAGCATTCCTTGTGTGCTCAGTGTAAGATGCGTATGCTTCGATGATTGACTCATATATTTCAATTCCTTTCAGGTACTCCGCTTGATTTAGAAACTGCAACACCGTACAAAAGAGTAGTTAAGGACAACAATAATTGGTTATCATAAATTACTTAACTAGGATAATTAGAAAAATAAACAAAGGAGAAAAGTTTCATGCACGCACGGCCGTATTTCAACCCTTGGATGGAGACAACAGCCCTCCTAAAAATAACCCCCCCCCCCCCCTTGTAGGGCGAACCACGCCTGATTGCCGAAGGTAAGCAATAAGATAAATAACATGAAGCTCTGGTGGTTGTTTTTTTCTTGGAGATCAATGTAAGAGTATGAATGTCTTGAAGAAAATAAAGTAAAGCCAAAAAGTAATGAAACAGAAATAAGCCTTCGTGACCAATTAGGGAGTATGATTGTTCCTAGGAAAACTCCATTTAATTGGGATAAGGCTATGTTGTTGTTGAACAATCCTACGAAAAAAAATGAAGGCAGCAAAGTTAAACAGGCAAGTGAAAGAAGATTCGGCTTTTCTATTCTACTTTAACACAGGCCCAGAAACATGCTTAGGAAAAAGATCTTTAGGCTTTTGGTTGGTCATTGCCAACCCAATTCAATTTCAGGTCTGATCTGATTCATGCCTGGGAATATGCCAGCCTAATGGCCTAACTTGCAGGCAAGCTGATTCCTCAGACATCATGACTTGAGATGCATTCACAACATGCTTTCCACGAAGCACAAACATTGCAGACTGCTTCTGCCAAGCAAGACACACACAAGTGGAAAGAAGCTGGTTTGCTTGAGCCCCCGGGCGCAGTAGCCAAACATCGCCTAACAAGTTAGACCAGGAAACTGACTGATGTCGATATAAAAATTAAAAAAAACAGGGGACTAGAAGCAAATTTGACATTTTACCTCATTATGGTCATGGAGCAGAATAGGAGTGTTTGCAATGGGAGAGAAGCCAATTGCTCGCAATCCTCGTTTCCTATAGTATCGAGCATCTGTTGAGGCTGGATAAAGTTCTGGTTTGCCAAGTTTGCCATTTGCTTTCTTTACTGCCCCTTCTAAAAGTGCCCACCATGGATTAGAGTCATCTGTAGCAGTGAGGACTGGCTTCCCAAAGTCATCTAGAGTGGAAGCTTTGCTTTTAAACTGCCCCAAGCAAACATGGTTAGAAGTGAAAAAAATGCATTCCCAAAACACAAACCTAACAATTCTGATGCTTCCTCCATACCTCAAATGTCATGTTGCGTGAAGAAGGTGCCCATTCCTCTTCAATCCGTTTCTCCAACAATTTCTCATCAACAGTTGGTGGGACTCGTATATCAAAACCTGCTTCAGCTTCAGATGGCTGCAGATTCATAACGAACCCCTGACAGAAGGAATATGGAAGTTACATCAGAAAGGCATACCTGAAAAACACCAGTTGAGATAACTACATAGACAACAAAGCTTGTACTAAAAACCAACCACATATCACCAAAGAGACATAGAATTCAAAATTTGCTTTAGATAATACAGTAACCAGTTAATGACTACCACGACGGAATTGAATTTGAAGTTCATCGAACTAAATAGGATATCATGTGTTCCAATTCAATTGGATTTGCATGTTTCTAAATCAAATTTGAATTCTATGCACTAATGAACCTATGCCAATATCCATTTGATGGGATCTCAAACCATCTCAAGTTATGTTTGAAACTTCTAATGAGCTCTTGGTCTGGAATCAATATAGTCTTTCAACCTATAAGAATTCTTTACAATTTGAAAGTTATATATGGAAATTAAACTAAAGATTCCAATCAGAAATAGACTCTGATTACTAATACAAGAGCTTACTGTTGGAGATGGCGTGCCAGCCTTCAAGAAAGCCATATTCACTGAAATAACTTCACCTTCTTCCTTCAAACCCGCCTTCACCAAGTCAAATTGGGAAGCCCGGAACCTCCTCACACTCTCAAGGCTCTTCATTAGGTTCTCCACTGCACTATTGTCATAAAGTTTTGACCCATGACCAGGAGAACCAGTAGCCTTAATCACAAGCCACCAAGGGCACCTCTCCGCAAAGAAAACACGGTAATTTTCATTTGGTGATGCGATTCCTGTCAGAGTTCCAAACCATATAAGTGAACAACAATTCTGAAAATCAAACTACTTCGGAGTTCGAATTAGAACTGATCTTACCTTCATCAAGAAGTATTCCAACATTCATTTTCTGGAATTCTTCCGATTCAGCTAATTTCTCAGCCCCATCATGGCCGCCTATCTCCTCGTCTGGAACGAACGAAACGTAAACAGTCCTAACCGGCTGGAACCCAGAGTTCTTCAATCCGCGTATGGCTTCCAGGTATTGCATCCCAACACACTTCATGTCCTGCGATCCTCTGGCATAGATATCTCCGGCTTGATCGACGTGAGCATCGAAAGGAGGGTGAATCCATTTATGGTGCTCGGCAGCTACCACATCCATGTGCGAATTAAGGAGAATAGAAGAGAGATCAGGGTTTGTACCAGGCCATTTGACAAGAACGACAGGCATGCCCTTGACGAACTCAAGGGATTGCGATTCGAGGCCAATGGTTTTGGCTTGAGAGAAGATGAAATCGGCAGCTGCAGAGTAGTCAGGGTTAGGTTGAGCTGTGTTAATTTGAAGATACTGTTGGAATCTGGAGATTATCTCCGAAGAATCTTCTGGCAACGAAAAAACTACTACTGTCGATGTGAATAAGAAGAAAAATAGAAGGGAAATTAGAAAACGTGGAACTGAGGAGGGAGAGCAAGTTCCATAAATTCCCTCCATTTTTTTTTTTCAAGAGAGAAGATCAGTTAGAGTAGTGAAGTGGCACTCTACTCCAGTCTTTAATAAGAGCTGAACTCCTCTCAAAGAATAAGAATCAATTGGCTCTTCTGAATCTGATAGAGTTCCAAAGTTCAAACCCAGGCAAAACGGCATGGAACAGAACAAAGGTGGATTCCACCATTCTGGTTGGAGGATTCCGGCGCGAAACCATGCACTCGAAAATTTGTTTGTTCTTACCAAAAAAAATTTGTTTGTTAGGGGACCCGTGACGAATCATGTTCACACCCACATGGATCGGATCCTCTCAGGCATACGCATTAGAAAGTGTCCAATGAACATCCAACGGCTGAGCTGATTGAACGCACTAGCCACTAGCTAGGCTGTGTTTGATAACTACTTTTATCTTTCAAGAATACGAAATCAAATTAGAATACATACCAAGTGACGGAAGTGTATCTTTGGATTAATCGTTGTTATTATGTCAATTAAGGGAACTACTATTGACTATTATATAGGCATATATAGAAACAAAGCATTGTTGCATGATTCACTTTCTTCATGTATATCAATTTAGGTTCCAAATTGACGTGTCATAGTGGCATGCCATTGTTGCATGATTCACTTTCTTCATATATATCAAATGCATATATTTTTACTTGGGCAAAGTTTTCCTCCACCCATAGAGGACAGTTCATCCACCGTCTTAGGGCTCACAAACCTCAATAAGGACCCATGTGATGTCATCTCCCACCCTCTCCTGCTCCACTATGAATGGGATCCCATTCACCATGGATGGAGGGAAACTCGGTCCTTTTTACTTTCTACGATACATGAAAATAATAGATTTGAAAAATGATTGCAGGCTATGACACATGACAGGTGGTTCCGAGAGGTTTCCATGGGTGAGATTCACAGCTCCAATTACGACAGATGGACCAGTTTTTACCACATGGAATTGATGTGGCAACTTCAACCGTTGCATAATTGATTTATCGAGTACTATTTGGATCGATAACTTTCATATTTCAAAGCCAAACTAAACCTTAGACCCCCTTATATTGGCATTTCCCCTCTCTATTTTAGCCAATCATTTGTTTTAACTATTCCCACAAAAGTTGTATTTGTAATGGACATTTAAAGCCTTATTTTGCTATGTGATCAAAATCAATATGCCTCAAACTTGACATTTAAGAAGGAAACCTTGATTCCTATTGGAAATAATTCAAATCTTCTAAAGCACAGAGTGTGAGATGATCTATTCCCTTAATAAAATTTCTAATCTCAAAAATTATGTGAGCTTCATAGTCCAATCACATATCAGAAAATTAGTTTTTATTCTTTACTCACCCTATTATATGGTTTCCTACATACTAAAAAAGACCTGTATATCATAATTTTCTCCTTACAATATGAGAATTCAGAACAATTTTACTTGATAAATTTTATGAACTAGATCCAGCCCTATAGTACACAAATTACTAAATTATGTGATGTGTTCTTGTGCTTAATGCCTTTTTAGATTTCAATAATTGATTTAACATTCAGTTAGTATGCGTCGAGGAAAGTAGATATAGATATATTTTTTTGGGTAGAAAATTTTTTATTCCCATTAATATGTGATAATATTCTTAAACTCGTCCGAAAACCTAACATTTTCATCACTTTGAATTCACTCTCACCATAGCCCAATTATACTTTGCAGCATCCTTATACATGAAGGAACAGCTCTATTCGAGTTTAAGTCATAATGATGTGTTTTAACTAAGGCTGTGTTTGGTATGCATTCTTAGTCGATTTCTCATTGTCGAACGATAAAAACAACTATTTTTGTCACCCGAGAATGCAAAATCGACCTAGAATATATTCCAAGAATGCGTACCAAACACAGCCTAAAAAACACATGGCTAGATGTAGTCGACTATCAACCCCATCTAATTGGGATAAGACTGAATTATTGTTGTCGTGATGTGTATTAACTAAAAAAGAACCAGATCTTATAAGTCTCCACCTTCTCATTGGCTTTGGAACCTGAATCAATAAAAATCTTGTAGAAATAGTTCCAACCATTTCATTCTTATAGTTGTTGCTAATTGAGAAAGATATCTCCCCAAATGAACTCCATGGCACCCTGCCCCCTTTCTCTTCAAATATGAAGAGATAGCAGCAACATTCACTCCTTAGTATAAATTAGGACATATTACAGCAATATCAGTCCCACCCAGTCCAGTTGTCTTCCCACATTCTTTTTCTTTCTCCAATTCCCAAAACTAAATCCACAATTTGTAAATATTTTTCCTTTCAATTTTTCTATTCCCTTTCAACTCACCTCTCCTATCTCCCAACCAAACTCCTCCACCCCACACTTCCAATGATCACATATGTACTGATGCGTCTCAAGAGTAAAGTTCATAAGAAATTATGATAATTAAAATGCACATTCTCAAAGACACTTGATCATGTATATATAAAGGGCGCACATTCTATATCCGGGAGCGCATTTGGGCGCAGGCTACACTGTGACACATGGGGCATAGGACATGGGCAGGGTTAGGGTCATCCAATGGGCGGGTCGGTCATTTTGCCCACCCCCCATGTGTTTGGGTGCACCCTGCGCCCCCAATGCAGAGAACGTTATCCCATATATAAAATATGAGAAAAAGAACGCTACCTGGTTGCATGCGGTGCATGGGCCCTATGCCCAGACACAGAGCCGTGCGAAATGACTATTGTGCTCCCATGGAAATGCGGAAATCCCTGGGGACACGTCGATCATTTTGCAACTCTTATGAGTTCTTTGCCTTGCCCAAAGAGAGTTGAATCTCTAAGTTTGTCCTCTAATTCAAACCTAAATCTAGGGATGTAATTGGATAACCGGAATCCAAATCTGCATTTGTATCCGTTTAGGGACATCCATATGCGTTTAGAGATATCCGGAATACAATCGGAATACTCCGATTAAAATTCGTCCAAAAAAATATCTGAATACTTAATAATAAAACATCAAGTAAATAATGATTTTGAGGGTTTTTGAAGATTCAACAGGTTCTAGAATATGATGAAAAGAGAATTATGATTTAAGAGATATGGATTGAGAGTGACTTGTATCCGCTAGGTGGAGGAAGGTCCAGGTTACATAAGGCAGAGATGTAAACGGATGGTCGAAAATCCGAATCCGATTCGCATCCGAATCCGTGTAGAGGTATTTGTATTCAGCTAGGGAATATCCGGCTCCGATCACATCCGATCTATTTAGATCCCTACTTAAATCCTCTCCAGTGTGCATCCGATGGCTGGGTAGCACTTGGGGTGCGTGCACCGACGAGAGAGAGAGAGAGAGAGAGAGAGAGAGAGAGAGAGATTTTCGTTTATCAAATGGCCATTGGTATAAAAGGAAAGGTAGAGTGGAGGCTGCGAAGAAACAGAGCGGGATAATAGATAATTTATTTTCTGTTTCTGGTGGATATTTCAGCGGATAATAACGGCTAAAAAAATTCGACATACTTGGAAGAAGTTAGTTATGGTCGTTGACAGGTAGCCCAAATTTCCACATTTTTTTTATTAAATTTTTTCCATATATTGAATGTATATAAATTCAAATCTTCCCTTGGCGGACAAGGAGAGGGATCAACTTAAAAAGAAAAGAATTATGAGAATTGATATAATAAAATTCATTTTCTTCTGGCTTTGCTTCACTTCCTTTACCAGGATTGTTACCGGAGGAAGAGCCGGCGCAGGAGGAGGAGGAGGAGGAGGAAAAACTGGTGGACAAAAAGGAGTTGTACCGACGAAACAGGGCTCCGGCACTTTCAACGTCAAGAGCTACGGCGCTAAAGGCGATGGACGAAACGACGACAGCAAAGTAATTTATGCATAATTCCCATTCTCATGTCCTTTATAAATAATATTTTTATTTTTTTTTTTTTTTTTTGGGGTTTCTTGAGAAGTTTTAGAGATTTTTAACCTTAAACTTCATTCTAACTTACGTAGGCCTTCACGGCGGCATGGAAAGCAGCATGTGGATCTTCAGGTTCAGTGAAGCTTTACATACCAAAAGGGACCTTCTTACTCGGTCCAGTTAAATTCGTTGGTCCTTGCAAGACCATTGATTCCATTACCGTTCAAATGCAGGTAATCATCTCGTTTCTACCTTTATTTTTTACTTTCCTTTCTTCTCAGACAATTAAATTTGTCCATTAATGTGTCTATAATTAATCTCAGGTTGAGGTAAGGCGGGTATGTCCCCTCCTTGCATTCTTTCTCTTGATTTAATTTGATTATTAAAAAATGGTAGAGACAGCCCGGGTCCTAGGTAATATTTGGGATTTTTAAAAAAAAATGTCTATAATTAATTCTCTCTGCAGGGTTTCTTGAAGGCAACCACAGATCTGAACAGGTATGGTTCTTCGGATGATTGGATCGAGTTTGGATGGGTGGAAGGATTAACATTGACCGGAGGTGGCACCTTTGATGGCCAAGGCGCTGCGTCCTGGCCTTTCAATAAATGCCCTACCAATTCCAAGTGCAAAGTTCTTCCAACCGTAAGTGAACTGCAATCGTTGGCACTCCCTCTCTTGCTCTTGTTTGTTCTTTGATCCATACAATTGCTAAAGTTAGCAATTAATGGGCATTACTACCATTATATAGACAGAAACAAAAACAATCCATGTCAGATTGAACAAACGATGTCTCTCCCATAATGGGCTCAGTTGCGAGTTAATTGGAAAACCCATTACCCATTAAGGAGATGATCTCCTGTATTGGGTTTTATCCAATCAAACTCAAGATCTCTATCGTCACCATTTATCTGTCCCTCCATTTCCTCCATTGCATCTCATAGGGGGTCGAAAATGGCCACCCTTACCCCTACCTGAACACGCTGCCCGGGTGGGGTCCACTCCCCCTATTAGATGTAATGGAGAAAATGGTGGGGCAGATAAATGGAGACGATAATTTTCCTCAAACTCATCAATTAACATCTATCCACTAATCCATACCAATACAATGACTGGATGTTAATCTATATAGACCCATCGTAACAAAAACTAACTTATTTGTTGCAGAATGTGAAGTTTGTTCAGATGACGAACACAATAGTGAAAAGCATAACCTCCTTAAATAGTAAGTTCTTCCACATTGCGGTGCTTGACTGCAAGAACTTCAAAGGGAGTGGGATCAGGATCTCTGCACCAGGAAACAGCCCTAACACAGACGGCATTCACTTGGAGCGAAACAGCGATGTTACGATCTCTGATTCCGTAATTGGGACCGGCGACGATTGCATCTCCATCGGACAAGGCAATTCCAATGTCCACATCAAGAGTGTTAGCTGTGGACCTGGTCACGGCATCAGGCAATTCCTTGTAACAAAACTTCAAATTAAATCACAAACTTTGAGTGATTAGTAAATCCATGACCTTAATTACTTGTTGATTGCTTCTTGTAGTGTTGGAAGCTTGGGAAGATATGAGGATGAAGGGGATGTGACTGGTCTTCTTGTTAGTGATTGTACACTTAGTGGAACGATGAATGGAATTAGGATCAAGACATGGGCAAACTCACCAGACACTAGTGTGGCTTCCAACATGACCTTTGAGGACATTGTTATGAACAATGTGGCTAATCCCATCCTCATCGACCAGACCTATTGTCCTTACACCAGCTGTGTTTCTATGGTAAGTATTGCACCCAAATTATCCTTGAAAATGGATTTATATGTTTTGAGAATTTCACTTTGCAACATACTTCACCAAACAGAACCTTTTTATGGGTTTCTACTAAAAATTGGCTCCGGGGTAGGTGGTGATCCAAATTTAGTTGAGACCCATCAAATAGTTTTCAATTTCTTTGCTGGTTCCGACAAGGGGAAAAAAGGGTATACCCAGTGCACGAGGTTCCCGCCATTGCAGGGTCTGAGAAGGGTTATAATGTATGCAACCTTACCCCCACTTTACAGATAGACTATTTCTAAACTCGAACCCACAACCACTAGATCATAATGGAGCAACCTTAGCATTGCTTTGGTAAGGTCCAGACAAAAGGTGGATTAGAAATGGTCCTAATTAACCTTTGGTATTTTTCACATAAAGTGGCAACTAGCAAGAATCAAAACCACGGATCGGGATCCTCGGCTGCCGCCTGCCCGCATGGTCGGCATGCAGCCTCACACAGGCAGGGGTGAAATGACCGTCATACCCACTGCTCGAGCACCCTGTCTGGGTGGGGTCCATGCCCTGCCTATGTGAGGCTGCACACCAACCACATAGGCAGGCGACAACAAAGGATCCAAATTGTCAAACCCACACATTCATACTAGCATTTCTATAGTGTGGATTCTTTTTTTTTTGGGGTGGGGAGGGTCAATTCTTGGCATTTCATCTAAATAGTCCAATTATCTTATGCAATGAGGGGTGACAACATTATATGTTAGAAAACTGATATCAAAGGAAGGAGAGGACGGAGAGATAGCCTGAGTCGAACGAGAACGCTCTGTCCTTAAGACAGTATTTGCACCCTATTACTGCACTGGGTTGCAGCAATCGCCTCCTAGGATAAAAACAGCCGGACTGACATCGACGGCAGAGACAGAATCACTTGAAACTATCGGAGAATTTGTTAATGCATGACTGACTGAAATCGTACCACAAAAATTGAATGCTTTGGACTGTCCATTTCACCTTTATTTATAGTGGTGGATGTACCACTTCAAGACACCTCATGGAATGGGTGTGTCCATTGACATGAATGACCAGGATTAAAAGATTCTAATCCAAGCACTCATATGTAAGTGTCTTTTGAAGATACCACATGGTATAGGTGTGTCTCTTGGAGATACCCCATGGTGTAGGTGTGTTTCTTGGATCAATGGATTGGATTAAAAGATTCTAATCCAAGTGCTATGAATGCACCTATACAAATGGATATGTCCCTTGGATATGTCTCTTTGAAGGTCCATGTCCCTTAACCAAAAAACCAGGCCAACATTGAACCAAAGAATGACCCAAAAATCCCAAAAAATAAAACCAACATTGGACCAAAGAATGACCCAAAACCGTCCACACAATTATTGAAAAAATTCCAACATTATATACCACATTAGCATGCAATCTAGCATAAATGCAATGTTGCTGAACATGGGTAGGTTCATGTGATAGAGGATTTAAAAATTGTTTAAAAAATCAGATTTTAGGAGAGTTAATGCGATTGTGAAATGGATGGATGCAGGCACCATCACGAGTGAAGTTACGTGACTTGTACTTCAAGAACATACGAGGAACGTCGTCTTCGCCGGTGGCTGTGACACTGGAGTGTAGCAAAGGTGTGCCATGTAAGAACGTAAACCTTGAAGATGTTCACTTGGATCTTGCAAGAGGAGGAACCATAGCTAAGTCATCGTGTCTCCATGTCAATGTCAAATATGCTGGAACCCAAATTCCTCCACCATGTTCCCCGAATTCCAATATTCCTGAATGAGTGATCGATTAACGAAGAAGCACAGTATTAAGTACGAACTCCTCCTCAAGCTTCTCTCTCATTTACAAGGAAGAAGAGGATCCAGAGACGATGTGTGTATACTGAAGCAGCAGCCGTCCTTACCCTCTTGAACCTAAGGCTCAGTTGGGGAGTTTTTCTGTATATTTTTACTACAACCCTTTGGTATTATACTAATTACTAGGCCCTCCTTTGGAGCGAGTGGCTTTTGTTGTAATTTGCAAAGATAGTAAGATACTATAAGTATTACTTTATTACTTTATTACTTTCTTACTTTATTACTCTAGAATCTAAGGGTATCAATTTGGAATCGAAACAGACCGGGCCGAATCCGAATCAAATCGAAGAAGATTGGTTTGGTTTTGGTTTTAAAATAAAATTCTTTTTTAATTTTTTGGTGGGTGGGTTCAGTTTTGGTCTCAAAGATGAAATCCATCGTTTAAAACTTAGAGATAGGGTTTGTGGGCTATAATCGAAAGCACTACGAAACCATTGGTGCTCGAAGGAAAGTACAATGTGGAATAATCATATTTACAGTTTGTTCGAATATAATGAAGGAAAGAACCAGTTGAGTTTTCAAAGATAAAAAACGTAAATCATAATTAAGTCAAGCAAATTTGGGACATTTGTTAGATATTCATCTTTATGAATCTAAGTGATTGAATATACACTATTAATTTTGATATATAATTTCTTTGATTCCTTCCGAAACAAGATATTAGAACCTTCTATTTTTTATGTGGATTGTGAATTATATATTCAAGTCAATTTGTATTAGTAGTTGGAGGCTTAATTCTATAGTATTTATTCATGAAATATCTTTGTGGATGATAGGACATAAGCCGAATAAGAAACCTAATACGAAATTGAACCAATTTGGTTTTATTTTGGTATTGAAAATGTGTTCTTATTCTCATCTTAGTTTGATTTGGTTTCATCTTAAACTGAATCGAATAATCAAATCTGAACCGATTAACACCCTTACTAGTAGAATCCTCTACTGGTATTGGCCTAACCAATTACCTAAGTGTGTCAATTTGGGACTAGAATCGGCCCCGTCTTGGAACAGACTTATATTGTTCTAGGAGTTGATTTTGGAATCAATTATTAAATGGGATAGGACGGTTCTAGAATACCAATAAGGCCAAACTGACTGGACTTAGAACTGAAACTGTTAGGACCCATTTAAGATTTATATTTAATCTTGGTTAATACTTAACGGTTATAACTTCTAATATTTATGTTCATAATTACTAAGGAAAAATAAGAGTAGATATCTGCATATTTGTATGCTTAAGAATATATATTCAATTATTTATATACTTGAAAATTTAATTATATACTTAAGAATCTTAGATTTCTTCTTACCGGGAAAAAAATCTTAGATTTATTTGAGTGTTCAAGTACCCAAAATCATTAAGAAACTGAAACCAAACCGTTCCATTATTAAACCCAATTCTTACGCATCTAGGGTTTAAAACTTTGGCCGATCTAGATCCAAATCAGTTTGAATCAATCTGGATCAGTCCAAGCCAAATCCAAATTGACCTTGACCGAGTCTTAGAACCCTGTTATCACCTCTCTCTCTGTCCCTCAATTGATTGTCCTCGATCTTTACCGTTTACACGATGACTTCTAATTTCTAAAGTAATATTGCTCATTTCCTTGCCCAGAAAGCCTTCTCTTTAACGTGTAAGACAATTTGGCCGTAGTCTATTCCTTGACTCTGGAATATTTGTATCATCAAGCTAGGTGTACTTCATGTCCTTCTCCTTCTCAATAAAATTTCCCATTACCCCAAAAAAAAAAAAAAAGTGTTCCATTGATCTTCTAATTAAACTGAGTATATTTTCAGGAATTTTTCTAGAATTAATGTTTCAGCGATTTTGGCTACTGTGATAGAGACAGTATTAATATCCGGTAGTCATGCACTAGAGAACATCAATGGTGGATCCCACGGGACTCTCGTCTCTAAAACAAATTTTTTTCCTTTCAATTTTTGGTTTTATTTAGATGCTGGTTTATTCCTTATTTGCGGTGAGGAGTGGTTGTCGACGGAGTACGGCAACAAATCAAAAACTTCCAACGGGCGTGAGAGTCAACATCAGAAAGGATGAAAAGTCGTCAATAGGATTGTAAATGGATAATAGAAAATTCGAATTTGCATCTCTATTCATTTGGAGATATCCGGAAGAAAAAAATTCGCATACTCCAATAAAAATCCGTCTAATAAAACACTGAATACTTAATAATAAAAAGTTAAATAAATAATGATCTTGAGAATTTTTGAAGATTGAACAAGTTCTAGAACATGACGAAAAGAGAATCATGATCTAAGAGACATAGATTGAGAGTGAATTGTATCTGCTAGGGGGAGGAAATAGGGATGCAAACAGATTGGATTCGGTTCGGATAGTGCTATATCCGCATCCGTATCTGATTAGCTTTCGGACGGATTCAGATAGTACTAAATGGATACGGATACGGATCGGATATTTTATCCGTTTACATGTAAATATAGTTTTTCGGATAGCTATAGCCTATCTGTATCTGTATTCATTTAGCTTTTGGACGGATTCGGATAATACTAAATGGATACGGACACGAATTCAGAAACAGATTTCGGCTATTCATTTACATCCCTAGGAGGAAGGTCCAGGTTATACAAGGAAGAGATGTAAACGGATGGTCAAAAATCCGAATTCGATCCACATCCAAATCTGTTTAGTGGTATCCATATTCAGCCAGGGAATATCTTGATCCGAGCCGAATCCGATCTGTTTACAGGCCTACTCGTTATGGGACCTAGCCGACGTGTCTACTAGTCATGGTCCTAGCCTAGGAGGGATCCAAATCCTCTCCAGCGAAGGGTGCTAGGGATCTCCTAGTGAGGCTGCCCCATGTGATACATGGAGCTGGAGACATCCAAAGGTGCAGCAAAAATAGGGAAGAGAATACAAAATTCCCACGTCCTATATTAATAAACTCCTAGGAAAATGTTCTTTGCACCGGGGGCGTAAACTGCGCTTAGACACTTGGGGGATGGGTGAATGACTGCTCTACCCCCCTGAATGGCTGAAATGATCATCCTATCCCATGTGTATAGACGCAGCCTGCACCCCCGTGTGTTGTAGTACAGAGAACACCGCCCCTAAAATAAGAAGATTCAGTTTCATTTCTCTCTTATCTTCTCTTCGATTTCATTCGAGAATAAGAAGATTCACTAATGGCGGTACTAGGATTCATGGAGAGAGAGTCCCGTCATTACTAAATCTTACGTGAACCTGTGTAGCATTCCTAGTTCCTACTACATTTGTTCCATAAAATATTGCTTGAGAAAATATGGTATGAAGGCCAATATTGAAATCTAAAAGTTCGAGGAAAAAGGTTCAATCATAGTACCATACAGATTTAAATAGGTAAACCATTTAATAAATTAACTAATTTAATGATAATTATTAAAAGAAAAGTCATTACCAAAGGCACAAGCCATCGCCTTTCAAAATTTCTTGCCAATTCTTCCGGCTATACATGTTGTCATTTTGACCATGAGATATGAGGGATCCCTAGATAGGTCATAGTCGCCATACATTATAATCGGTGAGATATCTCAATTGTATAGTTCACCATGTATTAATTTTTTTATTATTATTTTTTGAAAAATCTTATTTTGCATAAAAAAAATTTGATTATTTAAAATAATAAAATATTATTTAATTGCATGACAATATCAGGTTAGATTCAAAATTAAACCATAATTAATGATGATACTTACATTTTTGACATCATATTCAAGGACCAACAAATAGCAAAATGAGACATTTCTAATTGCACCTCAGCAATTACCTCATATCTCTTAGTTGGTTTATGGATCAATCAACCATGGATTTAGTAATCGATAATGGCTCTTACCAACAAAAAAAAAAAGTAATCGATAATGGTGAAGGCGATATCAATTCTTAACCGAACTTATATCGATGGATTGGTATAGACCAAGATTAAAAAGGTGAAAAAAAATTTTGATTTTTATTGAAAAAATAGGGATAAATCCATCCAAACCGGATCAATATGGTATTGATATAGGTTGAGACCAATACCGAATTTGATATCGATTACTATCAACCTAATCTATTACCATCCTTAGAAAAAATCACTATCAAAAGTTATCATTGTCTTGCACATTTTTCGAATAGTAACATGTCAATTGTCAAATGAAAGAATTTACTTTAATCGGGTTAACTATTTCAAAAATAGGAGTATTTTGGATAATTGAAGTTACAAGCTTGTGTGAACCCCATATCAACCTACCCGAGTTTACGATTCAGACCCTAGGAAAAACCCCAGTTACACAAAGCCTCCCCCCACCCCATGTAACGTTTCATTTGTGAGGACTCGAACCTAAGACCCCATAACCGAAACACATCACCCTAAACTAACCTAGCAAACCCACGGGGTACCAGATAATATTCTCTTGCCCTTCAGTAAATTACTAAACCTTTCAACCCTATCCACTTCCAAATGTAAATCTCACTAAAAAAATACTTTTTAAATCTGTTGAGAAAAGCAAATGGGGTTATCAGACCCGATTCACATTTTTCTATTTTATTTTCTTTTCTTGCATTCCAAACAAGTCATAGAATCCCGATTGCTGATGTGTGTGTGAGAGAGAGAGAGAGAGGTGTACGTCAGTTGCCGAATGCACTATGATTCTTCTTAGCAGTTTCTGATAGTCTTTGAACATCACCATTTTCTTTCTCAAGGCAAAGGCAATTGCATCAAGTAATTAATATATGGCTTATAAACAAGGGAGGGGGTTCCCTACACTATCCAATTGTAGTTTTGAGCGAATAAGGATACCTCTTTTAGAATTGACAAAAGGAGAGGAGGTATTTATAACAATCTTCCTTTTACCTGAACCGTGATACGTGAGGAGTGTGCAATTTCATTAAGTGAAGATTATAAAAAAGTTTTTCTTTACAGATATTAATTTTCAATTAAATCATAAATTCAGCAATCACTGAATTAAGTTTGTTACACCGAGGAATTCCTCACGTTAGATGATATGCACTTTATCCTATAAAAGGAATAAAAAAATCCCCTCCAACTCCCTAAAAGTTTAGTGTGGTGTAGTTCGGGATGGAGATGTTGACACCTACCAGGCATGACATCCATCAGTGTCGACCTAGGGGGAAAAAAAAACTTGAGCGATTCAGTTCGGACCGTTGAATGTCACGCTTGTCAGGTGTCAACCTTTCCACCCTAAACTACACCGCACTACACCATGGGGAAATTGAAGATTTTTGTCAAAACAAGAGAAGCACCCTACTTGGAAATTTCAAATAAAAACGCCCCCTGAGGGGGATCTTTATCACCTCCAGTTTGCTGACCGGCTCAGTTCCCCAGTTTCTCTAACAAAAGGGGCTGAAATGACCTCTCTACCCATGCCCAAACACCCTGCCCGGGTGGAGTCCACCATCCCCCTATTAGAGGAACTGGGGAACTGGGCCGATCAGCAAACTGGAGGTGATAATTCCCCCCCCCCTGAGGGCCCTAATCGCATACTCACATCTTCCTGGACTCAAATCATAAGATTCTTCATTCAAAAAAAACAAAAAACAACTTAAGACTTCTATTTTTTTTTAGATAAAACAATTAAAGGAAATAAGGTTTTCTGAACAACTCCGTGCATAGAGTATTTATGAGCAATCCACCTACTACAGCCGTGTGGATTGACGGTTTGGTAATTTTGACTATTGAATATGTATTTTGAATTGATGACTAATTGAGCTAAAACTTGACAGATGAAGGACTTTAGAATCTCTCTCTTTACAAAATTTCAGTTTCATTGAGTTGCCATATGGTATAAAAAAGTGGACCGTCCGACTGTCCATAAAACATTAAACTTTGTTCGCAAAAAAATGTCTTTAGTCAACTTTCTCTCTATCACATCAACGTGAATGTCTCTATCGTTGAAAATTATCACCTCCAGTTTGCTGGTCGGTTCAGTTCCCCAATTCCTCTAATAGGGGGATGGTGGACCCCACCTGGGCAGGATGTTTGGGCATGGGTAGAGAGGTCATTTCAGCCCCCCTTTGTTAGAGGAACTGAGGAACTGGGCCGGTCAGCAACCTGGAGGGGATAAAGATCCCTCTATCGTTAGACTTTTGGATCGCAAGTCCTCTTTAAACATTTCTACCAAAAAAACAAAAAAAAACAATCCTCTTCAAACATTTTTTTTAAAATATATTAACAAGTGGTGAAGTTGATTGGTATCCAAAACCTTCACAATGGGTGTGAGAAAACTTTCTCCAATAAATAATGGAAACAAATTTTTTATCGGGAGTGTGACCTACGCAAGCACTCACATGTGTTGATCTATCTCCTTCTCAAAACAAGGGGACAAAGATGTCTTTTCATATAAGGACGAAAGAGATAGACTCATGAGAGTGTTGGCGTATACCACATTCCCATATAGGACAGATGGGATTGTCTTTCTAGAAGCTAGCTTTAGGGTTTTTTTGGGCTTTTAAGCATTACAAGCAATAAAAATTGTAAACAAAATGATTCACCATTTTAAGCCTGTCTTAAAAGCTTACCCAAACATGCATTAAATATAGTGGATGTCCTACATTGGCTTATAAGAATGTAGGCCCAATATGGGTTTCTTGCTTCTTTTGGTAAAAAGAAATCCACAATAACCACATTGGAGATAATTATTTCAATACAATTGGATATTTCTAGCATATGTGAAGTTATTTTTAGCCACTTAAATTGATGGATAAAGAGGCAGAATTATTTAGACTTGCCATATGTAAAGTTTAATGATCTATTTTAATTATATAGCTCACCATGAATCTTCTTTATGTATTATGTAGTCCAAGTGCTCCAATGAGAGTTACTCTATCACATAAATTCCCAAACATTGTTCTAAACACATGGTAATGTTTATGATTTTTTGGAAAATATTGTATACAATGCCAGTGTGTACAACTTTCTTACACTCTCTCTCCTCCCTGTGGCCCCTGTATGCAAATCAACCCTCTCATCTCCCATTGCCTTGACATGGGAGATTCCATCCCACATTGACAGCGTGCACTTGAGTATAAAATGAAACAATAGGTGACATATATGGAAGAAAATATTTTAGCAATATGATTCAAATGCCTTATATATAAAACCTTGATTTTTTTATGGCATTTCGATAAATTTTAAGATTTCATCCCTTTTGCATTAGAGCTCGATAAACAATTTGAAATATTTTTTTTTAATTTTCTTGTAAAATCCTTCAATTTATTGCTGAATCAAAGCTTGGTGATTGATTGTGAAGGATTTGAAGAATCTTTTTCCATATCTTTCCAAATTTTGAATTTGAACTTATATCCCCAAATTGCCTCGATTCTCTTCAAATTTCTTGTGTGTCCTTTCCTTTCTAGAATTGCATGATTAGTCATAGTTAATTACTATATTAACATCCAATTATCTAGAACCTGGTGGCTTAATCCACCTCCTTTTCTTGTAAATATGACTTTTCTCAACGGGAGATCCTCATCTACTGATTTCCTTTAATAAAATTTTTGTTTTTTGTCAAAAAAATAAAAAAAAGGTAAATCCAATGTGTATGAATCAAGTGTTAAACAACGATATGAAATGTTAAACAATTGTCAATTTGTATTTATTATCTATGATGACACGTTTTTTTACAATGGATTATGGATTTAAACATTGATTGTAATGTTAAATGGTTTCATACTTTGATAGTTATGGAATGCTTGCTAATTTTTAAGTTCTTCATTCTTAATTCATATTTTAATTATTTTATATTAAACATTATGTCATCTAAGCCTAAATTATGTGTATAATAGATTATATTAGAAAAAAAAATACAATAGACTACGCTATACATTAAAAACATAGAGTCTGAATGCAAACTACTACTTTGGGTTTTGTTTTTTTTTTAAATCTAAGGATTCAAACATGCGTAATCATGTTTACTAAATTTTGTCCATTTCGTTGAAATAGTTCGATTTTGACGGAATAGAATGATAATTTTCAACGAAATTTCGAACCTCAACATATAATGGTTAAACAAACTCCCGTTCCAAGGTTCTCTGTTGAGAGTTTGATGTTCACACTTCTTGCATTCTTCACATCCTCCATCCCCATATGGATTTTTTTTTTATTTCCATTTTTCTATTCTTCCCCTCATTTTATTTGGACTCAGACCTGTTGAAAAATAATTTTCTTGTAATATTCAACTAAGTTTCCACCACAATGACAAAAAATTAAAAACTACTGAAGAAAGAAATATAAGCATATAAATGAAAAGGCAAAGGCATTAAGGCCATCTTTGGTATAGTTTTTATTTTTAATTTTTATCTTTAAAAACGTTTTTGGTTGCGTTTGGTATCGTTTATAGAGCCTGTTTCTATTTAAAAAAGATTGAAAAAAACCAAAAACCAAAAACAGGTGGAAAGCCATTTTTGGTTTTTAGTTGAAAACTGTTTACCGCCATTTGTGCAAACACTTTAATGAGCATGTGCTCATAAACCCCAAAATTGAAGGACAAAATAGTAAATTACTTTTGTTTTTAAAAAAGGCAAGCCTCTGACCCATTCTCTTCCTTCTTCTTCATCGATCAAGAGAGAGAGAGAATGGGGAGACCACACTGAAACAAGACCCTGAAACCACAAAGAATGGGCCACGAAGGTGGAGCTACGGCAACTAATGCCGCCAGCGCCAGAGCCAGCATCACCACCACCACCGCCGCAACCAGTAGCGCCATCGTTGAAGCACCACCACCATCGCCGCAACCAGCAGTGTTGGACGAAGGTGGAGCTACTCTCGCCGAATCGAATCTCGTTCACTACAGACGAGTCAGGGGAAGCCGAAGCCAACTCATGTCTGGATTCATTGGAAAGATCAAGTTCAGACAATGTGTCCTTGTAATCTGCTTCATTCTTCTCCTGTTCCGACGTTGGAGTTTGAGGAGCCATTAGTTCCGCTGAGCTCTCAACAAAACCATCCGTCAATGAATCCACTTCAGGAAGTTGATTTGCAGGCGAGTTCTCCGTTACACCTGCAATTTAACTCTCGAGTGTTCATATTCAAAGTTAAAAAAAGCACGAGGAAAGCTATAGATTAAAAACGAAGAAACCAGAAACACTACAAAATATTGACTTTTTAGCCACGGTTTTTTACGTGGCAATAGATCTTAAAACCGCAGGTAAAGATCAATGACCGCGGTTTTACGGTAGATCCGCGATGAAATCTACCGTGGTATTTGAAAAACCATCTTTGGCTACGATTAAAAATCCGCGCGTGTATTAGACTTTGTGCCACAATTTAAAATAACCATGGCTATATGCCAAAATACCTTTTTAGAGTAATTCTTTTTTTTTTTTTTTAGCAAAACCTTTTTAGAGTAATTCACTATTTTTTAGTTAGAAAAATACTTTTTCATTTAATCACGGTTATGAAAAATTGCACCTAAATGTCAATGTTTTAATAAAAAAAAAAACTGGAATAACCCACCCCTACCGGCTCTGATGGGGGAGGTTAGTCCCGACACAGTCATCACACTACTCCCCTACCTCCAACCCCACCATGATCTTGCTGTACCCCCGCCCCCTCACACTGTTTGAACTCCATCGTTATCCAAATTCGTAGCCAAAGTGCCTCTTTAATGGTCATTCAAATCGATCAAAGGGATGCAGATGCCCCTGCTACTAACCCCACCCCTGTACAACACTACTACCCTATTGCATCCTCAAACCACTGGTACCCCACCCCTGTCCCTTCACATCACTGCCCTCTTCATCCTCAAACCACCGGTACCCAACCCCTACCCCTTCACACCACCCCCCTGCTGCATCCTTAAACCACCGTTACCCCACCTTGCCCCTTCACTCCACCTCCCTACTGCATCCTAAAACCACCGGTACCCTGCCCCTGCACACCATTCTCCTACCCATATAAATAGAAGAAAAATAGTTAGAGAGAGTGAGAAAAAGAAAAGGGGAATCCCCTACCTGGTCAATGCTGGCGACCTCTTTGCCACAAATTCTTCTTCATCTTCTTCTTCTTCTTCTTCTTCTTTCCTTGCCCTGCAAATGAACGATATAAAGTTAGAGAGGGAGAGAGAGAGAAAGGGAAACAGAGAAAAAAAAAAATGGGAAGAACTTACCTGATAAAAGTGGGCCACCTGCAACAGAAGAATTTCTTCTTATTCAGACGAATTTCAAAAAGGGAGTGGGGAATAAAAGCGGGAATGTGAAAATTCAGGCGACTTTTGTTTTTCTTCAAAATTTTGATATACGGCCACGGTTTATGAAACCGTCGCCGTATATATTTATACGTGTTGATTTGCAATTGGTTCATTGAGATCACATATAGTTATGGTTATACATAACTGCGGTCATAAAATGATATATAGTTGCGGTTATAGATAACCGCGACGATATAATGATATATAGCTGCAGTTACTCATAACCGCAACTATATATATATGTATTATTATTTTTATAAATCCAAAAGCATTCATAAAAAATTTTATTCATTTATAAAAACCAATATTTGCGGAAAGACTTCAAATATATATATATAAATAAAATTTTTTTTAAGAAATCCCAGAACAACCAGAAAAGTATATTAAAAAATAAAAATAATTATTCAATAGAGTAGGCATAAAAATTATATATTTTTCATCAAATGGTGCACAAAATATATTATTTTATTACAATAAATATGTGAAAAATATAAAATCCAAAAAATCAAATACACTATTAAATTTAAAACTAGAAACACAATATAAATTTATTTTAATACAAAGTTAAAAAATATGAATAATTGAAATAGACTAGAATCACCCCAATAATATATATATATAAGTTTATTTTTCACGCAATGTATTTTAAAAAATAGTAAATAATCAGAATCGACTAGAACCTTGAACCCCTAAATACTTCCAAAAACTAGTATCTCTCAACTAATGACTCAGGACCATATGAAAAATAAATGAAAATTTTTTACTTTCAAAATAGCTAATTTTGAAAGGGGAATCAGGTGGCATTGAAATCATGACACCCAGAGTTCAAGGGAAAAGTTTCTAAGGCCCTCATTGGTCGACAAGGATGGGACTAGAAAATGATGAGGGGACCATGGAAAATTGAAAATATTAAGTCTAAAACTACCTAGTTTTGAAAGGGAGATTCAATGACATTGAAATCAGATTAATTGGAAATCTTAGGGGTAAACTATAAAATTTTGATAGGGGGATATATATATATATATATGTTGCGGGTGAAAACCTTCGATGCTCGGTTCGCCCACGGATGAGCCTGCAAAAACCAAGCGATGAGCACAAGAGAGCCGGTGTGGCTCCGGCCGAGGACTCTCCGATGCTCAAGTCAGGTCTCCAATGCAACAACGTAACAGCGTGGTGAAAGCAAGCTCAGGAATGGTGCTCCATACCTGGGTATTTATAGAGTGAGGATGAGATGAGGCGGTTGGGAGAGTCCTAGTATGGTAGGAGTCCTTCTTTTGGAAGGCCCTCTCGCATAGAGCGGAGTGGAGAGCTATTTTCAGGGTCGGGCTCTTATTAAGGTAAGAGTCCATGTAAAGTGTGATTTCGTATTGCGCTGGGATCGTGGCTCGATCCTTATCCCGTGATTCTCAGGATGTGCTGATGTGGCCCCGCGATCCCCGGTGGGGCGCTATGGTAGCTTCTGTGGAGGAGGGCTCGGCCTCGGAGGTCGGCTTAGGAGGTCGGCCTGGTAGGTCGGCCTTGGCAGTCACCTCGGCCTGGGAGGTCGGCCCGAGAGGTTGTTCTCGGCAGTCAGCTCGGCCTAGGTTGTCCCGTGTATGCTCGGTCAAGAGTTTATGGCTGACTTGTGTGGGCTCGGCTCGGAGCTCGGCCTTAGCCCCGGTTGACTTGTGTGAGCTCGGCTCTGTCAGGTGACCTATCGGAGACCGGGTTGGCCCGATTTCCTGCTCAGCTCAGTTCGGTTCTTGGACTGACCTCAGGTCTGCCACGTGGCAGCCTCTGATTGGTGGGGTGTTTTATGCCTCATCAATATATATATATATATAATCCAAGACCAGTCATGAAGTTTTATATAAAAAATATATAAATAATTATTTGCATTATAAAAAATCATAAAATTAGATAATGTGTTGTCAAAATATTATATAAAATTATTTTCACATAATGATGATGCAAACCAGAAATTGTAAGGGGAGATCAAAATTTTAAAATATTAGGTCTAAACTATCAAATTTTGATAGTGGGGATCTGATAACCTTGAAATCAGATAAATCAGAGTTAGAGGGAAAAAGACACTGTTTTGAGGTCATTGGGAGACAATGATGCGAGTCAAAAAATTGTGGGAGGAGCATGAAAAATTGATAATTGTTAGTAATATGTGTGTATATAGATATACCTATATATTTATTTATTTATTTATATTTATATTTATATATATGCAATAGTTTTCATCCATTGTCTACATGGATATATATATTATATGGCTAAATGACCATGCATATATATGACCACGGTTTTTGGAAACCGTAGCTAACTATAAGATATTTAGCCACGGTTTTTGAAAACCGTTGCTAAATATAGGATATTCAGCCATGGTTTCGGAAAACCGCGGATAAAATAGGATATTCAACTTAGGTTTTCCTAAACCGTGGCTATATGTACATCAATAGCCACGGTTAATTAAAACCGTGGTAAATTTTTACCCATTTGGCCCGCATTTTAAATAAACCGCGGCCATAAACATTTTTTTACCACGATTCTCGACAACCGTGGTTAAAGATCTCCACCCAAGTGCAGCAAATGAGCGCTTTACCCTAGCCACGTGCTCCAAACATCTAATGTTAAATGTGGGATTGGGGATCGATAGAAGAAGCTGATCGATAGATTTGAATTTCCGTGAAGAAAAAACGTGGCCATTGTTGAATTGAAGTGGTCGACATTTGAGTTCGATCATGTTAAAATTTAACAATAAGAGAAGGAAAAATACCTGTTCGTAGTTTCTTACCAGTTACTGATGTAGGGTTCGAACGAAAAAGTATGAATCAATGGAAGCGAGATTGAGACTAATGGAAGAAACAAGCCCACTGATTTGGAATACAGCGTGGGATTGAAATTTTCGTTTTCTAGGAAGGAAGATGGGTGAAGAGGGAATATCTTCACACACTATTTCTTCAAAAAACTATTCTACACATGACCATACCAAACTATTTTTCATTCTATATTCTATTATGTCTAATGTTTACCAAATGATTTTTAGTTTTTGATAAAAAATGGTTTTCATTAATGATTTTTGTTAAATAGACAAAAATCAAAAATAAAAACTATACCAAAGATAGGCTAAACTCCACTTTCTAATTGTTATCTCCTCTTTTTATCAAGAGAATATATAAAAAGTCAAACCAGAAGGAAGAGTGTTTCATACGACCATAGAGTGCAATTTTATACCAATAGGAGGAATCCAACTCCTCTCAGGTTCCCTGTCCGGTCAGCTTCGTAGGTTCCTCTCATAGGGAGGGCGGAAATGACGACCTCACCCCCTGCCCGAGTGGGGCGAGGTCGTCATTTCCGCCCTCCCTATGAGAGGAACCTACGAAGCTGACCGAGCAGGGAACTTGAGAGGAGAAAATTTTTAATAGGAGAAAAAGGTGACTAATCGTCTAATAGGGGTGTGTATTTATTGAAGAGAGAGAATGTGGGATCCATGGATGTCATGTGAGATGGCATGTGCAAGAATTTGCACATTGGCATCGTATACTTCTTTTTCCCAAAAAAATAATCATAGTTTTGTCCAACTACATAAATTTCTTGAGATAAAAATTCGAAAAATCTAAGTGACATCCATCCTCCTCCTGGTTCTTTTCCCCTCCAATCTGACAAACGAATCTCCAACATATTTGAATGAAAGATGAAATAGAATCAATGTATACAGAAAATAGAAAATAGCTGATGTTACACAAACCTATCGTTGTTCAGCATTGATAATTATTTGGGAGAGGGATCGCTACTACACCATAGTGTTGTTTCCAACTATTGACAAAAGAGAAAAATCGAATCATCCAATAGAAGAATTTAATGAGGAAAGAAAATATGGGATCCACAAGTGGAATATAGAGGGCAGATTTCAAAGAGGATAGGCAATATGGGGTCCACAAGTGGAATGTAGGGGGTGTGGACAGGAATGGCATTGATGCTAATCTTTTCCCCTACTTTTTTTTTTTAACAAAAATAAAATTGAAATTAAAAATGAATTGCCAACTTGGCATCTTGGCCTGTTGGCCACTCCTTGGGATGACTCTTTGTGTTCTTCAATTATTTAAATCCTACCTCTGTCAAGGAAACGTTGACCGTTGACTAATCCACAACCCAGCTAAGTCAGTCTTTATTAATTTCGTCGTCTACTCTTTCCATCTTCTTGAAACGTATCAAAACTTGACAAGTGGTATACGTCTTTACCGTATTCTTCTCCTTCTAGCCAAATTCGAAGTAGTTAGGTAGGCTTGCAAATTCGTACCAAAAAATAAAAGAAAATGTAGGCTTGCAAATAGATCCGATTCGGTTTGGATATGGATCGGATGTGATCGGTCCAGATATTTTTTGGCCAAACACGAATTCGGATGCAGATCGAATTCAAAACTTTGACCATCCATTTACATCTACACCTTGTGTAATCCGGGCCTTCCTCCCCCTAGTGGATACAATTCACTCTCTAATCCATCTCTCTTTGATCATGAATCTCTTTTTCTCATAATCTATCTGTTGAATCTTCAAAAACCCTCAAGATCATTATTTATTTAATTTTTTATTATTAAGTATTTGAATTTTTTCAAACAAATTTTTATTGGAATATTAGAATTTTTTTCTTGAATATCTCTAAATGAATATAAATGTCCCTAAACGGATACAGATGCAAATCAAATTCGAATTTTCAATTATCCATTTACATCCCTACAGTTAGGTGAGTTCAAGTCTCAACCTCAAGGTTTTAAAACTCGGAATCAGCCAGAGAAGATTCTGATTCGAATCGGATAAGGAATCGAGAATCTAAGCAATTTTATGCCGAAGATCGAATCGTTCCGATTCAAAATGAATTACAAGGGAAAGTACTAGGAATCGGCCAATTTAGGTCCGATTTGGCCCGATTCCAATTCAACAAGCGAGTTGAAGCCATTGGCCACAGAAGATTTCGATTTGAATCAGATAAGGAATTGGGAATCTAAGCTATTTTATGCCAAAAATCGGATCGGTCGGATTCAAAATGAATTACAAAGGAAAGTACTAAGAATCGGTCAATTCAGGTCCGATTTGGCCCGATTCCAATTCAACAAGCAACAATTAGGATCGTTGTCTGCTGATTCTAATCCGAATCGGCCGATTCACCAATCCGATTCCCGATTTTTATGGAATAAGAAAATACGAGAAGAAACCCACCCCCCCTCCCTCTCCCTTGACTTAAAAGTCTTCTTACACTCTTCTCTGTTCGTATATATTTACAGTAGCGAAAGGTCTTCCCCTGGCTCTGGAGGAAGAAGAACAAGAAGAAGAATAGAGACCAAATCCAAAGGTAAGGAGAAATGGGGTTGAAGGTGTTATCAGCCCTCGACACGGCGAGAACACAATACTACCATTTCAAGGCAATCCTCATCGGCGGGATGGGTTTGTTCACCGACGCTTACGACCTCTTCTGCATTTCTCCGGTCATGCGACTCATCGGTCGTCTCTACTACACCGAAGAACCCATGAACGGAGTCACTCCTCCTTCTATCGTCTCCATAACCTTAGCCATCGCCCTTCTCGGCACCGTCATCGGTCAACTCGTGTTCGGCCGGTTGGGTGACCGGGTGGGCCGGAGACGGGTCTACGGTTTAGCACTTATGCTGATGGTGTCGAGCTCCGTAGGTTGTGGTTTCTCAATTTGCCGCACCAGGAAGTGTGTCCTCACTAGCCTCTGCTTTTTCCGATTCTGGCTCGGCGTCGGAATCGGCGGAGATTACCCTCTCTCCGCCACCATTATGTCGGAATTCGCTAATAAGGACACACGTGGTTCGTTCATCGCCGCCGTCTTTTCGATGCAAGGGTTTGGAATTCTCTTCAGTTCCGCCGTCACTATGATCGTCTGTGCCATCTTCAACCGTGTCTCCGGTTCGCCCGTAAAGGAAAGCCGGACCCCCGACGAGGCGGATCTGGCCTGGCGTTTGATTCTCATGCTCGGAGCTGTACCCGCGGCGATGACATTCTATTGGCGGGTGATGATGCCCGAAACTGCCAGGTATGTGTGATTTGTAGTGAATATCTCTTCTTAGCTGTTTGATTCGATGATTTGACTGATCTTTCGTAGTCCCTGGGTCCACATTGGATCATCCATTCCGTTCATCTGGAATATGGACAATTAGCTTTACTTTGATGCGTGGTTACGAATCTACGCTAACATGTGCTTCCGTCAAGTTTGATTTGAAATCTCCGCCAACGACTCCCTACTGTCATAAAAAAATTATATATATATATTTTGACCAATTGACCTTAATCGGCAGCTTTTGAGGTCATGATTGCCCTCGAAGGTAAGGGTTTATTCGTAATTTCGTAATTTTAAAATCCGTACGATCATTATTGTGCTAAATTTATTTCAAAGTCTAACTTGAGAAAATAATTGGAACCCTAACGATGTTGGGGTTGAATGCATATTTTTTTCTTACCATGTGCTTAGCATGAAAATTCATATTCAACATTTCTACCTAAAAAGATTAATTAAGCAAATAATCATCTTTATCATTTGACTTTAGATCCATATCGGTATTGTATTGGGAAAGGGCTTAGTCGATTCTGCTACATATCGGCCGATACATCTGATCCAATACCGATAATTAGAAGCATGTTTTGGGGCCTAATCCGAGGTTAAAATGCAAAAGGAAAGAATTAGAGTTTAAAACAGATTCATTTGGTCATGTGTGCATGGTGATTTTTATTAGATAGGGATCTATCATTGTAAGGGTTGATAGTGTTTTCTTCTCTCCATGGAGCGATTTTCTTATTAATACCCCGTGTTATTTTTTTTAAAAAAAATTGACTAATATGTCATGAGCCCATTTTTAAGGGACCATTTATATGACACTTGTATAGTCGTATAGATTGTCATTTCTTATTTAAAAAAATTATTTAAGTGAAAGATTAAAAAAAAAAATCAAAAATAATTTGAAAGTGATTTATCATTATGTCATGGCAAAAGGTTCCGTGAACATAAGAAAGGGGTCAAAAAGACAAATTCACTCTATATGACGCATCATAGTCCGCATTTCCCTCATGCGACTGTGCATGAAAACCTCCCCCTTATGTTATTATCAAAAGATATTGGTTTATATATTTTTTTTTCAAATATATATGTGAAATGACAACATTTAATCTAGGGTGAAAAAAAAAAATGAGGTTACACATTAATTGGCACCTCATGGAGTGTCAATAAGAAAACCCTTTAAAAAGGGTATTATCAATGTAACCACAGTTGGTTGCATTGAACCTGACACTATACTAAATTTATCTTCTTTTGTATGCTACAAATGGTAGTTTTTATTTATTTATCTTTTGTCCTGTAAAAGGATAAAAATGATAAAATAAAAAAACAACGATGCCAATTTCTTAATTATCTTTTGTCTTATATGATAAGTAACATTTTAATATAACAACAATTGTTACATTGATATTAAATTTATTTTTCTTTGTATAACAGAGAGGAAGTGAGGTTATTTTTTTTGGTACAAGGTATTCTTTGTTTTTTTTTTTATTTTTTGATGATAAAGAAAAGAAAACACTAATTAAACAGCATTTGAACATGCGCTCCAGCAAGTATTCCAAGCTATGTTTTACAAGGTATTCTTTGTTTTGAAAAGATAAAAATGATAATAAAAACAAGGGGAGTAGTTTTCTGTTTGGCAGTGTAACCTACACCAGCATTACCATATGTCTATCTCTCTCCTTCTCAAAACAAGGAGCAAAAGTGTCTTTTCAAATAGGGAGGAGAGAGAAAGACTCTTGGGAGTGCTGGCATAGGCCACACTCCCGGACAGAGAACTTTCTCCCTAAAACCAAAAAGGGAAGGTACCATGTGCCTATCTCTCTCCCCTGAGAAAAGACTACCCTACCCCTCCCATTGGGCAAAGCCATCCGCTCATGCGTGTCCAATCCTCTCCTAAAAAATAATTACATTAACTTTCGTAATTATCTTTTGTCTTATATGGATGGTTTCCTAGCTAATTGCTTCTAATGGTTGTTGTTACTTGCTTTGCAGATATACTGCCTTGGTGGAACAAAATATTCGTCAAGCTGTGAAAGACATGGAAAGAGTGTTGGACGTATCCATAAATGAGATCAAAGAAGATGTAGATCAGTTCCTACCAGATCCACCATCTTATGGTCTTTTCTCTAAAAGATTCCTTCAACTTCATGGTAGAGATCTATTTGGTTGTGCCATTTCATGGTTCCTCATAGATGTTGTTTTCTACAGTAATAACCTTTTCCAGTCTCAGATTTACAGTCGTTATCTCCCTAAAAATACCACACTCAATGCTTATCAAGAAGCAATCAATGTTGCCAAAATTCAAGCAATTATCGCAATTTGCTCGACGATTCCCGGCTATTGGTTCACCGTCGCCTTCATCGATCGAATCGGTAGGGTTAAGATACAGATGATTGGTTTCTTCTTTGTGGGTCTCTGCTTAGTTGCTATTGGTATCCCTTACTATAGGTACTGGAGTCACACCAATGCTGGGTTCTTGATACTTTATGGTTTAACATTCTTTTTCTCAAATTTTGGGCCAAATACAACTACTTTCATCATTCCTGCTGAGCTATTTCCTGCAAGATTTAGATCAACATGTCATGGAATATCAGGTGCAGCAGGTAAGGTTGGAGCTATTATTGGGTCAGTTGGGTTTTTATGGGCTTCACAGAATAAGGATAAGAGTAAAGTAGAACCTGGCTATCATAAAGGGATTGGAATGATGACATCTTTGGTACTTCTTGGTGTGATATGTTTGGTTGGTATGGTGTTTACCTTCTTCTTCACTCGTGAAACTATGGGAAGATCATTAGAGGAGAATGAAAAGGAAGAAGGGAATGATGATTCCAACACTTTGTTTAGATCTTTAACCATTAATTCCACTCAGAGGTCTCCTGCAATTGCTGCTTTATAGGTGTAAGTCTTAAAAACAGGGGAAAAGAGAAAAAACAAAACCCATCTCATATCTCATCTCTTAAGGTTCTTCTATGAGACATGGAAGTAGATTCCCGATTCCCTTTCTTTCTCTCAATCTTAAGGTGTAATCCATTTGTATAAAAGGTGAGCAAATAGTTATGAAATAATGCATTGTACTTTCCTTTTTGCCTGAGTTTTGGGATGTAATGGGGATGGAGGTGGGCTCAACAAAGTAACAGTTTAACCAGTAGTACTATGGGTGTCAAAAAACCCAACCAGCCCGAGCCCGCCCAAACCCGCCTGAGCCCAGACAGGACTGGGCCGGGCCGGGCCTGGGTTGAGGCTTCAACCCTGGCAGGGCCAACCCAACCCTGTATTATGTGTGTTTTGGTCAGGGCCGGGCCTGGGTTGAGGCTTTAAGGTTGCTCTACTGTGACTAAGCGGTTACAAGTTAGAGTCTTAAAACATCCTTTTTGTGAAAACTGCCCTTCTTTTTTATAGCCTGAGCTGTGATTGGGCTTTGTTATACCACAACTCAATGAGCCAAGATATTCAGGGTCAATTAGGATCGGATCGGGCTGGACTTGGGAAAACCCTGCCAAGGTCAGGTTGGGTTGAGGGCATGCTTGGCCCTGGTAGAGCCGGACGAGACTTGGGTTTAGGTTAAGATTCCTAGGATTGGGCTAGGGTTTAGGGTAAGCCCGGCCTATTGACATCCCTATCAACCACAATTGGGAGAACCTCATAGGACACAAATCACAAAACATCCCAATTAACAGACACAGTTGGTTAGCAGAAGAGCAAATTTGAAAGTGGAATTATAAATTTTAGAACTTAGATGATACTAGTAAATCTTAACTATAGTGGTAAATAATAAAAATCCAACATAGAATGCCATACTTATAGGGTAGTTGGGGTTTTCAAGGAATTAGGATAATGAGATTCCGATCCTGGTTCTTATATATACCCTGATTGATCAACAATCAGGTGAATCAAAGATAAATTGACATCTGTTGAAAGTTGGGTTTTTGTGCTGCCTCCAAATGGCACTTACAAGCAATTTGAATCTTTTTTGTTTTCCTTTCACTTATTGCAATAGAATAGGGGTTATTAGGGTTACTAGAAATTCTTTGTAAACACAGAGAGACCTGCGGAAGAGATCTATTAACCCTTTCTCCATTACTAGTGAAACTGCTCTCATCTCTCAATGGACGTAGGCACTTTGTTAAACCACGTATATCATTGCATTGTATTTGTATGATTATTTATTCTTTTTGTTTCATTGTGCTTACTGCATCTTGTATTTGTTTTCATTTCTACATGATCCCAAGTCCCAACCATGAAGTTAGGACAAGTATCAATTAAAGCTCATTTTGTATCCAAGAGATTTTCCTGTTGAGTTCATTGGCCTTCTCACTGATGATGCTAGGGCCTGAATACATGAGGATAGGGGTGCAAGTTTGGCCCTGTTGACCCAAATCTGCCCTGGTCCACTCTGAGCCTGAGCAGGGCTTAGGCTGAGATATCTGGTCCTGAGTCAGGGTTGGGTCAGGCCAAAATTGACACTTCGGGCTGAGCCCGGCCTGGCACAGTCCAATCCTATTTTAAGTTATGCTACAAAATATATATTGATATGCTACATATATTATAAACTTTAAATGTCACACATATATTGTTATATAATATATTATATATGAAGATAATAAGTGATAATATATTTTATTATAGTGTTATTTTATGTAAAATTGATAATTTTCTCCCGACCCAACCGAACTCAGTCCAGCCCATGCAACTCTCTCTTCCCCCACTCTATGATTAGTGCCAATCTGGGTTAGCCCAGCCTGACCCTGAGGGCAGTCAGGGTTGGATTTTCAAAGCCCTGAGTCAGGGTCGGGTAAGGTCTGGGCCCAACTAAGGGGACTCAAGGTTGGGTTGGAGTTTTAAAATACCCAGCCCAACCCGACCTTGTTGCAGCTCTATATGAGGATGTAATCCACTTTGGGAGTTTTTTTTTTTTTTTGGGTACATTACACATCATCCCATAGTTTTCAAATCGAAACTCAGATCACCCCCTGGTTTTTTTTAAAACTCAAATCACCCCTAGTTTAGACCCTAAAATGACAAATTAGTCCCTAACGTTTGTTTTATGTTGTTAAGTGATGATGTCAACTAGTTAAATAAATTTAAATTCCTAAACTACCCCTTACAAGTGTTGATTTACAAAATTACCCTTGTAACTAAAAACTCCAAATTCATCATCTTCGTCATACCTGCAACTCAATCTCAAGCAAAAGTTCACCGGAGAGAAGAGGGAGAGGGCTTTTGCAGGAATGGAGAACTTTCCGATATCGCTGCCGCCACCGCCTACAAGAATCTCTGCCGGTGAGCTCTTGAGAACGTTTTGAAACGGGCTCCATTGCATCCCCGGATCACTTTTTTTTTTTTTTTTTTTTTTTCTGGTAAATGGAATTACTTTGTCTGCAACATTCAATGAAGAAGGGAGGCTTAGGATCTGCCCTTCTTGTTGTAGAAGAAACGAATGAGAATGAAATAGGACATTTTTTATTACTAAAATAGTTACCCTGTTTTCTTCCTTGTTTTAGAAACGTTCTCTGGATTTTTCTTTTTTTTTTCCTAATTGTCTAAAAGAACTGCTAAACTCGTTTTTGTATAGATTTCCTTTCTGAGTATTTTGTGACATTGATCAACAACCATTTCTTGTGGGCATTTCGCATTTTCAAAAAAGCTACTTGATACTCTAAAGGTGTAAAAGGTAGAGGAAGGAAGATCAATCTCAGAGATCTGGGAATTAGGGTTTCAGAATCACTGATCGAGTTTATAGCTGATCTAGGCCACGAATGTCAATCTGATAAGCATAAGAGGAGATTCAGCACCGAAATACTTCCATCCAGTGATCAATTTCACGGCTTCAGTTGGATGAGAAGCAGAAGAGTAATCTACGGAATGAAATCCCTGCTTGAATTGCAGGTCATGTGAGGAAGATGATGGATTTTGAGTTTTTTCGATCTAAGGGTATTTTAGGTTGAAGATGAAGGAAGAATAATATTGTAAATTTAATTCTAATGTGTTACTACAAGGGTAAAATAATCCTTTCACACTAATAACTAACAGTATACTGACACTGACACTGTTACTGTAGAGGGACTGAGGGAGTGATTTGAGGTTTTTAAAAAATCAGGAGTGATCTGAGTTTCGATGGAAAACCAAGGGGTGATATGTAATTTATCCATTATAAAAAGGGTAAAGTACATGTGCCCCTATAAATCCCTATAATGCACCCAATATTCGTCGTACCTCTCTAAGTTTCTGATAAGTCTACATACCACCCCTCAATATTTCACATATCAGTCCTGTTTTACCCCCTAATGCCAGATAAGTCCTAACTGTTAAGTACCACTGTTAAGTGCTAAAAACTTGACTATTTTACCATTTGTTCTATTTTTTTAAATTTGAAAAAACCTAATTGCCCTCACTTAGGTATTGTCCTAACGTAATTGGAAAAGACCATTTTACCCTCAACTATTTGTTCTTAAAAACCCAACCCAACCTAATATTATCGTCCAGCTCCTTGCTTGGTCCACGACTTCCTTCTCCGGCAACGACAACTTCTGCAGGTAACTTCTTCTCAGCTTCTCCTTCTTCTACAACCTCATCTAAAGGTTTGATTGATATTTTAGGCTAAATTTGTAAAGGAATTGAAAAAAAAAACACTAAAAATGTTTCTGCATAAGAAGAAGGAGAGGAAGAAGTATAAATCCTTCTTGACCTGGCTGACAAATCCCCGTAGCCGAAAGCTTCATTTTAAAAAATAAATAAATCTCTAGATTCAACAAAACTGACTTGAAGACATCGATAGCTTAAGCAAGCTCCCAAGCCTGCTCCACTACAATTCTACCCACTCCCGAAATCAGAAGATTCTCTTCGCAACTATTTTACCCCTCAGAACCCTTAATCCATGATAATAGACTCCAATTCTTCGCTAAAACATTCGCATTTCACAAACCAGACAGATCTCTATCAATCCCGTGAACAAGCTAAACCAGAACTTATCCACTAGCAGACTCCTGTGAGTGCATCCAAAGCTAGATAATGTCCAAAACTTCCTCGACTAAATACAAAGCATCAAATTTAAATTACCATTTCCAACTCTCTTAATCGCTTAAAGCACCGCAGTTGGAGATCCCAAACAGAAACGATCAACTTTACAATCACCGAAACCCCCTCTATTTAGTTTTTTTTTTCTTTCAATTCCTTTACAAATTTAGCCTAAAATGTCAATCAAACCTTTAGATTAGATTGTAGAAGAAGTAGAAGAAGGAGAAGCTGAGAAGAAGTTGCAGAAGTTGTCGTCGTCGGAGAAGGAAGTCGTGGACGGAGCAGGGAGTTGGACGGTAATATTAGGTTAGGTTAGATTTTTAACAACAAATAGTTGGGGATAAAATGGTCTTTTCCAATTAGGTTAGGACAATACCTAAGTGAAGATAATTAGATCTTTTCAAATTTATAAAAATAAAACAAAAGATAAAATGGTTAAATTTTTAACATTTAACGATGGTACTTAACAGTTTGGACTTATCGGGATAAAACAGGAATGGCACGTGGAATATTGAGAGATAGTACGTAACTTATCAAAAACTTAGGGGTACAAGGAATATTGGGTGCATTATAGGTACCTGGGGTACATGTACTTTACCCTTATAAAATACATTGCTTCCCAAAAACTTAGGGGTACAAGGAATATTGGGTGCATTATAGGTACCTGGGGTACATGTACGTTACCCTTATAAAATACATTGCTTCCGATTCCCCCGCAAAATATTTTTAAGTCTTCTGCCGAAAGATTGAAAAGGAATATCAAGTTATTATCAACCGTTCTTTTTAGATTGAAGACGTTTGAATTCAGAAAGGGGTCATGGAAGAGACTTTTCCACTCTTTTCTCCCATACTCTCTCGTACGGTCGTACCCCCAAATTTATTAATAAGGTCTTGCACGGGCAACGGGCAACGGGCATCGGGCAGAGGGCAGCGGGCAACGGGCACCACTTGAGATATTTTTGTTTGTATTTTGAGTTGGAGAGAGTCGCAGCCTTCAGACTCCAAAGTTACAGGACCTAATGGCCTCTCTTGCCACTGTTTTTTTTTTTTAAGTTTTCGTTCTTTTTCGATCAAATTTTTTTTTTTATTTTTATGAAAGTGTAATCACACAAATCACACAATAATCCCTGCCTTTTTCGATCAAGTTAATTCATTGGCTTCGATCTCAGATTCTCAATGATTGATGTTAGTGGGCCCCACAGATACATGGCAAAGCAAACTTTTTTGATGAAAGTGTATTCACACATCAATCCCAAAAAATTAATCAACTTTTAAGATCGTGAAATGATAGAAATATATGACAATGCAAACTTGCTTTGGAAATTAATATTTTTTGTTTTTTTTTTTTAATTGATTCGCGTCCTCACACGTTACCAACCCTAAGATGGTTATGCAAACCGATTTATACTAGTTTTCTTTCCTCAAAGCAAGGTATTGAGATTTTTTTGGTATTTGTCACAATGGGTTTGAGGTGAAACTCATCATTTATTATAGTAGAAGTTTTTCTCTGGATGAGGTTTCATAGTTTTTCTCCCACTTTGGACGAATTTTTTATGTTAAAATGGATTTGTGCATTTGTGATTGAATTGATTTGTTTGTTTTATTTCTTTATTTTTAATTTCAAGTAACTCGTAACCGACTTTGATTTGCTACTCAAAACTGTAATTATGTCTATATGCCGCAGGGTAACCATTTTCTTTTTGGGTCATCAAAGATGACCAGAACAAGCTCCTCTAATTTTAACCATCTTGTAACTTCTTCTAAGCTAGCAATATAAAGTTTCTTTCCTGGTTTCTCATAAAAAAAAAATTTCCACTTACTTGAACCATGCTGCTACCATACTATTACAACATTAGTATTATTTTATTTTTATTTTTCTTGTTATCGAGAACCAAAATTTTATTAGAAAAAATCCGAGATGAAAATCACAAGGAGAAATAAAGCTACAAATTATCCAAAAAACAAGTCATGGATTTAAGGTTCGGGTGGGGCGGGGGAGATAAAGGTTGTGTTTGGTATGCATTCTTGGAATTCATTTAGGGTCAATTTCGCATTCTCAGACGATAAAAACAACCATTTTTATGATCTGAGAATGCAAAATCAACCCAGAATACATTCTAAGAATGCATACCAAACCAGCCTTGTACATTCTCATGATTATTGTAATACTTATTCCTATTAGAAAAGGAAATGGGTTAAATCTGATGGATATTCTCATTGAATAAAGAAGGAATATATATACAAAAAATGAAGTAAACAACTCCATGATTGGAGCAGCTATCCTAGGAAAGAATTCAAAAATAAAACTAATACTGAAGATACAATAAAACTAATATGGAAGATACAGATATGCACAAGGATTTGAAATTTGAATGAGGATTTGCCAACTCATTCAATCAAGACAGCTAATACTACCCCTCAAGGTGGAGCATGAAGATTTCGAATGCCCAACTTGGACTGAAGATGGTGAAATTGAGTTCGTCCAAGTGACTTTGTAAAAATATCTGCAATTTGATTAGTCGAAGCAATTTTGGTTGGACGAATCAGGCCTTGATGAAGTTTTTCACGCACAACATGGCAATCGATTTCTATATGCCTAGTGCGCTCATGAAAAACTGGATTAGCAGCTGTGTGAAGTGCTGCCAAATTGTCACAGTAAAGAGCAATGGGGGCACGCAGTGGTACACCTAAATCCTGTAAAAGGTAGGATAGCCAAGTAACCTCACAAGTAGCTACTGCCATAGCACAGTACTCGGCCTCGGCAGAGGATCTAGAAACAGTGGATTTTTTTTTGTCTTCCAAGAAACCGGGCTAGAGCCAAGGAGGTTGCAATAGCCGGTTGTCGAACGACGAGTCATTGGACAGATTGCCCAATCTTAGTCACAATAAGCCGTTAATTGGAGTGTAGACTTGGCATGGAGAAAAATTCCTTGGGCAGTTGTGCCCTTTAAGTATCAGAGTAGACGATGGGTAGCATCAAGGTGGGGCTGCCGTGGTTGATGCATAAACTGACTTAAAATGTTGACAGTGTACACAATGTCAGGGCGAGTAACGGTGAGGTAGATCAAGCGACCAACCAAGCGCCGGTACGGCGATGGATCTGAAAGTATCGACCCTGTAGAGTCTGAAAGCTTCAGATTTTGTTCCATTGGAAAGTCTGCTGGACGGGTGCCTGTAAGACCACTATCACTTAGGATGTCAAGGGTATATTTGCGTTGACAAAGATAAAGACCTTGTTTAGAATGGGCTAGCTCAATGCCCAAAAATTACTTTAGAGGTCCAATGTCTTTGGTGTGAAAAGTAGTGCAGATACGAGTCTTAATATCCTGTAGCAGGGCCATGTCAGAGCCGGTGATGATAATATCATCCACATATATGAGAATAAAGATGGAAGCCGAGCCCTGCCGAAGAACAAAAAGAGAGTGATCCGCTTGTGATTGAGAAAAGCCAAAACTTTGTAAAGCAGTGGATAACTTGGAGAACCAATTCCTTGATGCTTGCTTCAGCCCATACAATGACCGGTTTAGTTTGCAAACCATGTTGTCCCCTTTGCGACGATATCCAGGGGGGGAAGCATGTAAAAGGTTTCGTGAAGATCTCCGTGTAGGAATGCATTGTTTACATCCAATTGGTGGAGAGGCCAGTCATGAGCTATGGCAACAGTAAGGAGGACCCGTACAGTAACAAGTTTAGCAACGGGGGCAAATGTGTCATGGTAATTAATCCCCTCTATTTGTGTGTAACCCTTAGCCACGAGCCGGGCTTTGTATCGTTCCACAGATCCATCGGCTCAGTGTTTGATTTTAAACACCCATTTGGAGCCTATTGCTTTCTTTCCTGTGGGTAATTGAACCAATGACCAAGTATTATTTTTGTTTAGTGTAGTAATTTCATTCTGCATAGCCTCCCGCCATTCTGGATGCTTTATAGCCTGTTGGAAACTTGTAGGTTCAGCAGTAACGGTTAGAGCGGTGAGCAAAGACATGTGTTTAGTGGAAAAACGGTGGTAACCCAATAAAATAATAAGTGGGTGAGCAGTACCTTTTCCAACAGTAGAAGACGCATTTGCTTGGGCTAGAGACAGGTGATAGTCTTTAAGGTAGCAGGGCAGTTTTGAAATACGAGTGGGGCGTGCCAAGGGTGCGGGTAGGTCTTGAGGAACAAGAGCTTGGGATGAAGAAGAGGAGTCAGGTATCGGTGATGGGTCATTGGATGGTGCTTGCGCAATGGGCTGTAATGGTTCATTGGGTGGTAATGGAGTTGGAGTGATCTCATGCAAAGGTGATGGAGGATCAATGATGGGTGGTGGGGACTGTGTTGGTGGTGGGTCTGAAGTATGTGGGGTATTGGGGTTATCATGGTCGGATGGTCAAATAGGAAAAACATATGTTGTAGAAGGGGTGTATGTTGGAGCATGTTTGTATAAAAAAATGGACTCGTGAAATGTGATGTCACGAGAAACATAAGTGCTTTGTTTAGAAAGATCATATATTTTGTATCCCTTTTGGCCATGGGGGTAACCAATGAATATACCCGGGAGAGCTCGTTGATCGAACTTGTGTTTGATTATGGTATCAAGGCCAAAGCAAAGGCAACCAAAAATTTTGAGATGAGAAATTTTTGGTTTTTTTTGAAACAGGATCTCATGTGGAGTTTTGCCTTGGAGAACGGGGGTGGGGAATCGATTTATTAGATAAACGGCAGTGAGGACACAGTCACCCCAAAATTGTAAGGGTAGGTTGGCTTGGAATCGAAGAGCCCTTGTGTAAGTACCGTGGTCCTCGGGACGAGGGTTCCTCAGCCTTATGGCGACAAAGATTGGCTTCGATGAATAACAGCGTATCGTTATGATATATCATCATGGGGATTGGGATCCTGCTTTATAAAGGAATGGAGTCGCCACCTAGGATTAGGGCCTAGGACCCAATGGGTGTAGCCCCATCCGGGGTTAGCGGAAAGGGCTACGTGATTCCATATGGTCTGGTCAGAGATTCAAGGTAAGTAGTCAGGTTACGAGGGTGGGAAGGTGTTAGGCACCCACCTCGCCCAGATAAATCGGTCTTTCTACTAGATGCTGATTTTTGAATATTCTCCCTTGATAATATATCTTATACTAGCATGTAAGGCTAAATTATGATACACTAATCTTGACAAAGGAAGAGAAAATCATTTATTATGTATACTAAACGAGTTGCTTTAATTGTCTATATTATGCCAAAAATAATGAAAGGGAAAGAAACAGATACCTGTCTAGAAATGCAAGAAATAAATGAAAGTGCATCGAGGGCGAAATATGTGATGTCCCACGGCTCAGGTGGAGACGGACGATCGGCTTCTCTCTCTCTTGTCGGACAGAATGAGGTTATACTAGATGAGTTTTGTCACTCAGACTTCGGGCAGAGTAACTGCTATATAAGAGATTCTCGTTATCTGTATATAAATAGAATAACGGCTGTAAAGGGGATTTTTCGTTATCCGTATACTGACGGGATAACAATACCCAAGAGCGGAATCGCTCTATGCTTGGATGGGTAACCGAAGGATCTACCCACGTCGAAGAACTCCACTCACTCACATACTCACGAGGAAAAGACGGAGGAAAAGAGGGCGAAAAGGGGGGAAAACGAGCTCTGGAGGGTCTCCTTACCGGAGAAAAGCTTGAGAAATGAGGGGGGGAGACCCTCCTATTTATAGGGAGGGGTCCCCTCTCTCTCCTGGCCAGCTAAGTCCTCCACGGCGTCGTAGAGATGTCGACGGCGCCGTGGGGGACTTTTCCACGGCGCCATGGGTGACATCAGCAAGCTGATGTCACACCCCCTCATGGTGCCGTGGAAATCCGGTACACATCCCCACGGTGCCGTGGGAAGGCGTCCACGGCGCCGTGGGAAGGTATCCACGATGCTGTGGGAAGAGTCCACGGCACCATGGGAGCGCAGTGCCATTTTTCCTTATTTTTTGGGTTTTTGCCTCCCTTCTGACTCTTCAGAAAATTTCCTGTCGGGGGGCTCCGCCACCCTACAGCCCCCGCAGGCGAGACCGCCGTGGTGGGGGAGGGTGAGCAGTATCTCCTTCAGTATTTGATAAAAGGGTCTTATAAGTCATTTTAGGGATGTTAGGGTGATTTGGTTTAGATGTAGGGACAAGAGTCATTCTTGAGAGAGATACCGATGTCTGTCCGTGTCCTGTTGTCATCATCGCCGGGGGGTGACAAAATTCAGTGTCTACACCTTACAATGTTTAGAAGGTGTCGGTGTTTACGCTCTACAATGCCATTTTGTTGTGGAGTGTAAGCACAACTAGACTGTTGGAGAACTCCCATGGATTGAAAGAGAGCAAAGATGTCCTTATTAAAAAATTCATGAGCATTATTAGTGCGTAGTTGAAGGATGGGTGTATCAAATTGTGTTTTGGCCATTTGGAAAAAATAGCGGATAATGGCATTAGTTTCTGTTTTATGGTTCATTAAGTAAACCCATGTGGCACGAGAAAAATCGTCCACTATAGTGAGAAAATAACAAGCTCCTGAAAGGGAAGGGGTATGATAAGGTCCCCAAATGTCGGCATGAATTAAAACAAAATGACGTTTAGTAAAAATCATACTAGATGAAAATGGTAATCTAGTTTGTTTCGCAAGAGAACAAACACTGCAAATATGCTTATTAGAAATGGGAATAAGAGTATCTAAAATGTAAAGACCACCCTGTCGTTTACCCTTCGCAAAAGTCATCCTCGTCTGTTGGTCCTGAAAGAGACAAAAATCAGGGAAAAAAGTGATTAAACAATTGAATTAACCAAGATATCACCATAGAGTTGCAGCGAGCCCAGGCTGGGAGCTGAGATCGGTGGAATCAGCAACAGGTTGCTTGAGGGTACCGTCGATGAAGCCGAGTTTGTTTTTGGCCTGGAGAACCATGGTAATGGCACGACTCCATGTCGGGAAGTTGTCGCCAGTAAGTAGCTGTGTAACAAGGGGGGTGCCGGGGTGGTTAGAGTTGTGGAGGAAGTAAGGTGAGGTTGGGTCGGAGCTGGCAGAGATGGTGGTGTTGGGTGCCATTGGAGAAGATAAAGAATGATGAGAGAATGGATCGTTTTAGGCTGATACCATATTAGAAAAGGAAATGGGTTAAATCTGATGGATATTCTCATTGAATAAAGAAGGAATATATATACAAAAAATGAAGTAAACAACTCCATGATTGGAGCTGCTATCCAAAAAAAGAATTAAAAAATAAAACTAACATGGAAGATACAGGTATGCACAGAGATTTGAAATTTGACTGAGGATTTGCCAACTCATTCAATCAAGATAGCTAATAATTCCAACTTTTAATTTTATATCCACAAGAGGAATCTACTTAATGGGACCCTAGACATAATACCAAATACATTATAGTATCAACATCCATTATTTTTTTGTGTCTCTTCACATGACATATATAAAGAGGAGAGACTAAGAGAGTCTTTGTTAACTTGTCCTTGCAACCATTCTTTTTAATCATTTCATAGTTTGTTTATCATTTAACTTTTGTTGTTAACCTCAATTATTGAATTTTTAATTATGGCAAATTACCTCAATTATTGATGACATCAGATGATTAATAGTATTTCTTTTGATACCTACTTGCTCTTTCCATTACATGCCAAGTGTCATCTACAATGTTATTGATACCTGAAAGTATTCGATTTGTTTTTTGGTAAAACCTGTAAGTATTCGATAGCTTGGCCTACATCCACTCTTTTGGTTTCATCGCCTACCCACATGCCTCCTTTTGAATAAATTCTCTTTCCACTCAATTCAAAAAAAAAAAAACGAAATTTTGTTGATGACGTCAATGAAGAAAGGAGAGATTTGTATTTAAAGATACCAAACCTAAGGTAGTTTTATTGTCCATCAGTTCATGCCAGTTAGACTCTATCATGTATCATCAGGAAATAATATTTTGAAAAGTTAGAAGGACTAAGTTTCCCTCCACCCATAGAAGACGGTTTACCAACCATCCTAGGGTTTACAAACCCCCTATAGGGTTTTAGTATATTCCCAAAAACCCTCCTGATATCCCCTCCTGTTTTCATCGTGGATGGAGGGAAAGTCGATCCTTAAAGTTAAAATACAGTCAAACATTACTTGTGTCTGGACTCTGGACCCCATGGAGAGATGGAAAATCTCGAGGGTGTGGTGATTATTTCATGCACCCTTGTGGTTGGAAGTAGGGGCAGGCAGGCAGCACATTGCATGCACCCATGTAGGGTTCTTTTTCCCTTACTGAAAATACAAGGGAAAAAATTCAATATATGGTGAGCTTAGACTGAGCCATGACCCATCCAAAGCAAATTGGCCACTAGCATAACAAAGAACTAGATACATAATTACATATATATAAATATATTATGAGAGAAAGACACAACCTGGTCTCATGTGGCGTGCAGTCTTGAATCCAAATACAGGGCCGTGTAAAATAACCACCACGTCCTTGAGAATTTCCACCTTTCCATAGAAACATGATGGTCATTTTACACGACTCTGTGTCTGGGCATAGGAGCCATGCACCACACGCAAGTAGGTAATGTTCTCTTTCCCCTAAGTTATATAGGTTAGAGAATGAAGTAACTCCATGTCTCCGTCTTTGATTGATTGGAATTAGCTTGTAAACCCAAGTGTAACAACCCCTCCCTCCCAAAAAAAATAAAAAAATAAATTAAGATTACAATTGTTTCAGCTCATTTCAACCTTAATCTCGAATTCGGATTAACTAAAGAGCGAGGAATAACCCATGGACTTCATAAAAAAAAAAAACTCATTTTATGTGCTTTAAGCTGAATTATCATATATATTATAAGGGTTTAAGAACATTAACCGATTGCACTCTTCGCATGACTCCAACACCTTGAAAATGACCCCCTTACCTCCATGAAATGGCAAAAATCCCATCAAACAAGACAATTAGGCGGTTATATGTTTAGCCGGTAGGGAGAGAAGAAATACGATGAGATGTGTGAGAGAAGGGCAAACGAAGCCAAAACTATGAGAGCGAAAGGCACATCATGTTGAGGTTTTGGTGTCTTGACTTTTGATGATGGACTGCTGTGTGGAGCCTCCGTGAGTATTTCGGTAAATTTTCTGTATATGGTTTTTCGCTAAAAATCTATAGCGAGAGTTCTTTTCCAGTATTGAAAAATCTGAGAGAGGTGTGAGGAACAAGCAATTGTAACCCTATTCTCCATTGATAGTGAAACAGATCTCATCTCACCGTGGACGTAGGCAATCTTATCGAATCACGTAAATCTTGATGCACATTATGTAATTGTATTTACGATTTCCATTATTCTCTGCATCGTGTTAGGTTTAAGACGTTTCACACATCAATACTCAATAGTTCTAAAGTCTTGGCCGCCTCAAGTAATAAATCCCTCGTGGGTCCCAAAATCTCAAATTATTCTGGAAATGGCATCTCATTTGGGAACCAGAACCTCGTAGTGCGCCAGCGCATCCAATACCTATACGACAACTTGGAAATTGGAATGCGTATCAGGTTCACCCATCCATAAAATGCACCTGTTCACTTCCTCATTGAAGAGCATCCAGTCCACTAATCTGTATTCTCTCCTAAATTCTTGATAAAATCAACGGTATCTAAACCCCCATACGCAACCACCTCTCTTTCTCTCTCTCTCTTCTCTTCTGTGATTAATAATTTCGTAGTATTATTCCATCTCACAGTCATAGGAGACAGGTGGCAACACCTCCTTAACTGTAAAAGTCTTTCTTCCTAACTAAGATCGTTGCTCTCACTGGTTCAACTTCAATTCTACTACTTAAACTCCTCTCCCCCTCTCTCATTTCCTCGTATCAGTTTCTTCTTCTTCTTCTTCTTCATTTCTTGGAGTGGTCTTTCCTGTAATCATGGGAAGTTCTTCGGCATTGGTTCGATTTCCTTTGTCGATGACTTCTATCAGATCGAGTTACGGAGTTGAAACTAATAAGAAATCACTCAATAGAAGTGGTGGTGAGGGTTTGAAGATCTTGGAGAGAGCTCCGGCATTGGTTCGCTTTCCTTTGTTGATGACTCCGAACGGATCGAATTACAAAGCTTGTACCATTCCTTATAGATTCCCATCTGATAATCTTTGGAAGCTGACTCCAACTGAGGAGACTTGGATCGATGTTTTCTTAAAATCGGTTCCTTCTTTCAGGTTTGTGTTTTTTAAGGTGATTTCTGATTTTCTTTTTTCTAAGTACACCAGATTTGATATGGTTTTTATTTCAATTTTTTGATTGAGTTCATGAAATAGTTAACAAATAGATTTTTTATCAAGAAATTGAAAATTTTTTTGGTGGTGCTTATGATTGTGAAGAGGTGAAGGTGGCGGGATGATCAGGGTGGTGGGGGCATGATGGTGGTAAGAATATAAGATCATGATGAGGAGAAAAAGAAGGGTGGTGTTTTATTTTTAACATGAACGTACTACTTTGCCCATCAAATTAACCAGATGCTTATTAAAGAGCAAGTTTGAAATTAATTTTAATTTAAAAATTGAAACAGCTGGGTACGTCTGTAGTGGAGGGAGCCTCGTGCACTAGGTACAGATTTGGATCCTCTACTGTCGAGCTGCCCGATAGCACCTTGCTGTCCAAACACAGTACTGCGCACAATGTCCGCCTTACCCCTGCCCAAATCCACTGGGTACACCTGTTTTTCAAAATTGAATCAACTCCTCAGCTTTCTTACCAAAAAAATATCAACTCCTCAGCTATTTTAGAATTGTCATATTCTATTTCATTGAAATAAAATACAAAAAATCAAACCAAATAATTTTAGAAATAAAAATCACCTCATGAAATTGAATAAGGCCTTTTCTTTTGGTTTTTCTTGACCTTCTGCATTGATTGAGGTTTTGTGGAAGCTATATTTCTTGCTTTTGTAGCATTTCAATCTCTAATCCTCCCCCCTCCTACCTTATAGTTATTTCTATGGTGTGATTCAGTGAAACTTTTTTTTTGCTTCTTCCTATCTCTGTGATTCATGGAAGTTACAGTGGATTTTTAAGGAATCCCTTGTTTGACATCTTCAGTTGCTTCTGGGAATTTATCCTTCCCTGAGTTCTTGAGTTTTGAAACGTTACAAATCTTTTTAAGAAAAAAAAAACAAAGGATTTTAGATTTGAATTTTGAAGAACGGTTTCAAAATTTCGTTTAAATTTTTTTTTTCCCCCATTGGTATTGAAATCAAAATGGATTCACAGCCTAAGGAAAAATAAAAAAATCAAATTATTCCTTGAGGTATCGGTATCGGATTAGCTGGATGGTATTAGTATTGGTTGAGATTGATTCTAGATCTAGGTACCGGTATTGAGATTGGGTCAAGGGTAAAATCATTAAAAAAAAATTCAATTTTAACTGAAAAGTAAAAATAAAATTGACCGATCGGGACCGATACTTACCGATCTAGATTGATATCGGTAGCAACCTACCAAATTAGGAAAGTCTTGATAAAGTCAATTAAACTATTAAAAATATCCCGATATCTATGTCGTCAGAAAGTCAAACACCCCAAATTGTTAAAGTGCAATAATAACTGGACCACTGGAAAACTTAACATCAAACTGGTGAGATGTAGGATATCATTGCTTGTCATGCATCATGGAACTTATTCATGGATCTGGCTCCTCTCCGGACGGTGTCCACCACACATCATGCGGTTGGGGGGTTCCGACCATGCCAGCGCATGCATTCCAGTGCAATTGCATGTGGATCGAGGCCTCCCCAACCGTATGATGTGCACTGGACATCGTCCCACGTGGGAGAGGAGCTCAATCCCTTATTCATTAGGTAGGGTCAACAGTATGCTTTTGAGATGCCCATGCAACATTTTGCATGAAAGTTCCCTGCATGGGACGTGGGGGTCACATCCAAACACAATAGTTCCCAGCATGGGACACAAGGGCCACACCTAGATACAATTGGGGATGAGAGCGAAATGACTGCCCCACCCCCAATGAATGGGAAAATCCCACTCCCTAATGTACTATAGCATGTGCATCCACTAGCTGCTACGTACACAAGGCCCCTACACTCCCGTGCTGAGAACATTCCCCCCACAACTAAGAGTTATATTATAATTACAAAGAAAAATTAAGGGTTGTCAATTATTTTAGACTTACTTGAGTGTTTGTATTCTTAAAAATTGATATTTGATTATTTTTATGTCTACAACTTTATTTGTATATTTGTTTATATTATACATATTTGACTATTTAAAACTTTGGGTGTTACCAGACCGTACTATTATTAAATGGGATCCGATCTTAGTTTTGGGACCGTTTAGTAAATGAGATGATTTTGGGATTGACCCTTTGGATTGGAACTGGTATGAAATCATCCAGTTTGACACCCTTACACAGGCACACAGCCCAATCTCTGTTTTTATGTTTTTTTCACTCGTCCTTTAAGTGGGTTTGTTCCTTCGAACATCTTCCTTAGAGAGAGAGAGAGAGAGAGAGAGATGGTGAGCAAAAAGGATGTATCTAAGCCTTTGGACCGATCCCAATATTGATCTAATCTAGCTGTATGGACAAGGGTAAAATTATAATATAAAAAAATTAGTTTTTTTTTATAAGAAAATAGGGATAAAAGTGTCATATTTGCCCAAATTTGAGCTATCCCGATCTGTATCAGCTGATCCGATCCCAATCAAATCTGATCCAACCGATACTAAGATCACGAACCATGACGAGGAAGGTCCTTGGAACTTGACCACACATTCGATGTGAGTCTGGCTCAGGGACAGTCCACTTCCCATATGAAATCCAATGCCCCTTTTGGATTCCATATGGTTGGTGTTCAAGTCCCATGGACCGTCCTCGTACAAGGACCTCAACCACACTCGGGGGCAAATAATGCCAAAACTGAGACATAAGGAGAAATAAGTTGGAGGACATGTACCAAAATTCCAAATTGGCACAACTCCAACGTGGCCATAGGCACCATTTGCCAGGTAGGCCAGGTTTACTAATGACCACTCTAAAAGAGAAGCATTGGTCCACCTCATTGGAGTTAGTCCACGTCGACCCTCTTCTTCATCAATATCTCCTCTCCTTCCTTCGTCCCCAGTCCCCTCTCCCATCCACAGCCACAGGTAGCCATGGCCCCTAACTACCAAAGTCTTCTGCTACTGATCACCACTCACTGTTCACCACAATTCGTTACAGATTCCCATCTGATAATCCTCGGAAGCCCACGCCAATCGAGCTGGATTGGATCAATCTTTACTTAAATACGGTTCCGTCTTTCAGGTTTGCGTTTTCAGATAATTTCTGAGCACTTCTTTCTTCTAGGTTTTCTCTTCCTTCTGCTTTTATTGAGGTTTTGTGGAAGTTACATTTCTTGCTTTTGTAGCATTTCATCCTCTATTGGTAACTGAAATCAAAATCGATTCACTCTTGGGTTTCATTGAATATAACCTTGCTTTTGAATTTCCTCCAACTGAATAAGGTGGTCAATAGTGTGGATTTTCTTCCAAGATGTCCAAATGAAAGCTCAAATGGGAACTTTTTGTCAATTAGATGAAACAAGTAAAAAAAAAAAAAAAATACTGAATTTATAATAGATTTCACAATTATTTAGATGATGTCTTGAAACTGCAAACCTTGCAATGACTGAGACTCTCATATCAAAATGATGTTAGACAACCAAGGTTTACGATGGATATAAGATTTATCAAGGGACAACGGTAGATTTCTACTTTTATTCCCTTACTCTAACCCCTGATGACCAGGCTTTAGCACAGCACAATTAGATTTCTACTGTAATAAGATTGTAGGCTTTTGGACATTCTTTTTGCTCACCATCTATGCAATAATGTGATGGCCCTGCTGAAGTAATCTAATATCTACCTGACATTAATGCATATGTCCTCAGACCAGTTGCATAAATCTGGAACAGTCATTTGGACAAATATCTGAAGTGCTGGATCATAATTTTGCTTGCATTTTTACAGTTTTCAAAAATTAAGATTTTGGGGAAGTTGAAATGCATTTTGATTCATTTGGATCTATATACTAATTAATTTAGATATTATACTGCATGTGGAAGCATGAAAGCACTCACAATAAAGAATATTAATTTTGCCTGGGATGTGATGGAACTCATTGGGTTTGTCTTGATACAGGAAACGAGCAGAAAGTGACAGTACAGTCCCTGACACTCATGTTAGAGCTGAAATATTCGCTCAAAGGTACTACCATCTTTCCCTCCATTTTTTTTTTTTTTTATCATTTTTCTCTACCATGATAGAGGTGTTGGAGCTCTGCTTCTTGAAAATGATCCTGTTCAAACTGTGACATACCCATTTCTTTGTTTCCTTTTTTTTCTTTCTCCTTGTCATCTTTTTTTGATAAATCAACAATTTTCTTTGTATATAATGCTAAAGTTATGTGTGACAATCTTATCAAGGTGTTTCACAATCAGAATTAACCAAAATTTAAGGTCCTTTCTACTTGATCATGATTGTATCTCTAAGTCTTACAGAAAACCTATGACTGTGGTGGCTTATGGATGATGTAACAAACTAGAAGCAAAATTTCTTTGAAATTGGTTGTTTTCCAAATGACCTGGTCTAAGTTGACTGTGTGATTGTGCAATGCTTTTTGGTACTTTTATCACTGAATGAAATTTTAACTTTTCATACGAAAGTACCTATTTTACTGCTCTCTCTCTCTCTCTCTCTCACACACACACACACACACACACACACACACAATCACACATTTCTTGAGCTGTTTGGGTATTAACTTCTCTAATTCTATTTGGGATATTTGAATATGTTTGAAGGTACACAGAGATACTTGAGGACTTAAAGAAAAATCCCAAAAGTCATGGTGGACCCCTTGATAGCATTGTAAGCCAAGTCCCAGAATATGTCACTGGAATTTACCATGTTGGGAGATTTTTTTTTTTTGAAGTAAGACTATTTTATGACAAAGAGACTGAATTTTATTTTCTTTGTGGATAATTGAAGCATCTTTGTAGGCTTCGTGAGCAAGTGCTCAGAGAATTAGGATACAGAGATATATTCAAGAAAGTCAAGGTAATTGTCAATTTTATAACTCGATAGAGCTCTGGGCAGCAAGCTGCTTCAATTTCCATTTCCTCTTGAGTGTGTATTTCTCGTTTATGTTTATATGAATTGAAATTTCACTTGTACCAGGATGAAGAAAACAGTAAAGCTATCTCACTATTTGGGGATGTAGTTCGGCTTAATGATGCGATTGAAGATGAAGGACAACGTATAGAGAACTTGGTTAGAGGCATTTTAGCAGGGAACATATTTGATCTAGGTTCTGCACAGGTATGTCTAGTACTTAGCGGCATGGATATTATAAATTTAGCATTATCATTATCATAGTGAATTTTTTCCTAGCAGTATCGTAAGGGATTTTAAAGTGGTCTGTCGTTAAAGTCTACCGACAAATGAAACTCAAGTTCTTTGGCATTGACTACTCATATTTTCAAGAAAATTTCAATTTCTTGAACAATACAATTACCTCAACAGAATTTTAATTGCTAATGGGGTTATATAATTAGTTCAGATAGATGAAGTGCCAGCAAGTTTCAGAAATTTTTTTTAGTGGTCTTTCAAGAAATGGTGCTTTCCAACATGGGAATATGGTGTCACATCTTTGGGCACTGAAATATGTGAAAATTTCCAAAATGGTTTCTATAGGACAGTCGTACAACCGGCTATGATGTATGGAGCGGAATGTTGGCCAGTTTAGAAGTGTCATATAGATAAAATAAGGCAGCGTTTGGTATGCATTCTTGGAATTCATTCTAAGAATTGTTTTGGGTTCAATTGTTGAACATGAATGCATATGAAAATGCTTAATAGTCTGGAACATAATTTTGCTCAATCTTTCTAGTAATTCTATCTTTTCCTATATCAGCTTCTTCATAATTGTGAAACTTAGTGTTTGCATCACATTGGGAATTGGGATTCCAATGGTTCTTGCATTTTAACATGCATGTGCTTGCATTTCTTGTAGCTTGCAGAGCTTTTCGCTAAAGATGGAATGTCCTTTATGACTACTTGTCAAAATCTTGTGCCTCGACCTTGGGTTATTGATGATTTAGACACATTTAAGCTCAGATGGAGTAAGAAGTCCTGGAAAAAGGTTACTCCTATCTTCCTTGCTATTTTCCTCGGCTAGTAACCTTTTACTTCTCTGTGTGGTTTGTATTTTAGTGATGTGGACAGGAAGAAGAAAGTATTGCTGCTTTGTAGGCCACTAATCAGCTTGTTTGGTTTTATGACAGGTTGTAATATTTACTGATAATTCTGGTGCAGATGTCATCTTGGGAATCCTGCCATTTGCCAGAGAGTTACTTCGACGTGGTACACAGGTGCGCTTTCAGTGCCTAAAATATAATTTTTTTAAAAAATTCTTTTTTGAATTTCAACATGAAAGCAGTTTAGTTCAATCTAGAGAGATGGTATCTATGTAAGTTGGTTCAGTAACATTCATGCTTCTCATCCATCATAATGTTGAAGTTGTTCTTTGCTCAAGGACACTCCAAAATTGGTGTCCAATACTTTGGAGTTTGGACACAAGTTTGCTTTCACAGTCAACTTGATTCTTGTTGAGGATCAAGTTGAAAAATCTTGAAAATGAAACTAGTAAACTAAGCTAATTGACCAACTAAATGAGTCTATATCAATGATTGAGTGAATTTATGCGGACTCAAATCTAGATACTTGAATTCACTAACCAACCTAAGAATCACTGACTGCAATTGAACGCCAACCAGATCAAAGTATGAACCTGGCAACATCTATCTACAAAAACAAAAAAAAGAAAAAAAAAAAAAAAAAAAAAAAAAAAAAGAAGAAGAAGAAGATGGGGGGTGTGTGAACCTGGCAACTATATTTATATAGGGAGAAAGTTCTCTGTCGAGTGTGGCCTATGCCAGCACTCCCATGAGTCTATCTCTCTCCTCTCCATATGAAAAGACACCTCTGCCCCCTTGTTTTGAGGAGGAGAGAGATAGACACAAGGGAGTATTGGCGTAGGCCACACTGCCGGATAGAGAACTAGTTCCCATATATATATATATATATATATATAGTAAAGAAAACAATGGATGGTGGGTGATGGGTTACATCTTTCTTTATATTGAGGTTTGATATTATGTCATGACAATGTATTTTGATCAATTAGCATAAATTGACAGAAGAATTGTTTTGGGCTAGGTTGTTTTGGCTGCTAATGCCTTGCCTTCAGTCAATGATATAACCTACCCGGAACTCAAAGAGATTATTACAAAGGTATTGGGACGATTCTCTTATCTTTATTTATGTGATATGCCTACATTTAACTTACGCTGACATTTCAAGTGCAACATATTAGTTGAAGGATGAGAATGGACAGCTCATGGGTGTTGACACTTCAAATCTTTTAATTGCCAGTTCTGGTAATGATTTACCGGTAAGGAATGGAGAATCAATTTTAATTAAATGATAAGTCTTGATTTCATCCGTACATGTGTTGTCAATACTGTAATTAGTTGACTATAATCCCTATGGTAACTGTTCTCTCTTGCTTTCCATCTCATCATCTTCAGGTTATTGATCTCAATATGGTTTCACAAGAGCTTGTTTACTTGGCAAGAGACGCGGACCTGGTTGTCCTGGAAGGGATGGTAAGTGATCCAGCTGAATCGAGTGAAAATAAAATTCATATCAGCTTCTGGGTTGTCTAGGAATCTGTCCTTTGAATGCAGGTTCAATATTAGAATCTGCCGAGGGCCAAAAATGCTGTTGGATGATTCCAATTGGTCAGACACATGTTAATGATTCATAAATTTAAAGCAATGGGTGTGCATACTGTGGTCCTTGTGAAGTATAAATGCAATGAAAATGATCAATAAGTTGAAAAAAAAAAAAAAAAGAGTTAAGGCTGTGATCCTTAAATCATGGACCAGTGCCAATTCATTTACATATCCTATGTTTTGGCTTTTGCACATGGCTGGAATGAGTTGAACTTCGAATCATTGTTATAATCAGTTTATTTCCTAATTGTTATGTAATGCAATTCTTACTTCTATATGCAGGGACGTGGGATAGAAACAAACCTTCATGCTAAATTTAAATGTGACTCTCTCAAGATTGGAATGGTACTTTGTTTTTTAAAATCTTAAGTCATTATTTGCTTTGTCTGCTCCCTTGTGTAACTTCTAGAAAATGGTTACTTACTGGCACAAACATGGCATCCTTTTTTATTAAGACGAAAAATAAGATGACCTTGATATTATTTGTTTTCTCATTGTTATATGGATTTCATCTTTTTTTTTCTTTTTATTATCTGTTTCTTGACTTCCCCCCCCCCCCTTCCCCTTTCCTTTCCTTCTTTTCGATGAATCTTTTATCTTTATTTTCTTTTGCAGGTGAAGCACCTAGAGGTTGCTCAGTTCTTAGGTGGAAGGCTCTATGATTGTGTCTTCAAGTACACTGAAGTTTCAAGTTGATTGTTAACATTACTTTTGTTCCAATTTGTTAAAGATATGGGTGTTTGATGTATACAATAACAGGGGGAGTGTCCTAATAGGGGTGTTAAAGTGTTTCTTATTTTATTTTAGATAACTCTCACAGTTTTGGGGGGGGGGGTGTCCCCACAGTGAGTTAGTGGTTCCTATTGTAATTATGACTTCCCCTTTGGTCTATGTTCTGGCCTTATAAATAAACACAGATTTCATACTGAATCTATTGCTAGGTAGATTCTTCTCCCTTTCTATTGTCTTCCTCTTTTCTCTTCTCCTCTCTTTGCTTTTCCCCTTTGCCGTGGTGCTCGGTTGTTGACTCTCTGTACTGTTACATGGTATCAAAGCAATAATCAACCATCAAGAGCCCTTTTCGATTTCTGGTTTCCGAGTCTACACTCGAATTTGATTTTAAGGTTCTGCAGCAACCTATGTGGATGAATAACAACTAGGGTTCCCTTCTTTTTTTTTTCAGTTGATTGCATCCATGAAAGTTAACAATCATTGAAGGCAGTTTCTTTCCTCCTCAATCTGGTGGTACTCTGTTTTTATGGTGCTTTTCAGCACTTCTGAATCTGCAATTACTTTGTTCTTAACCTGCTGATCAAGCTCAATTCTGGGGACTTGATCCTTATCCTTGGAGTGTTCTTCAATCTCTTTTTGAGGACAGTAGACCAACAATTGCTAGACAATTGGAAATCCCCAATTCAAACTGGTGGTACGCCAAAAGCTCCAAAGCTGATGGAACATGTTAAATCAAGCCCTTGAACCTATCCCATACTAGGCTGACCTAATCTAATGCTCATACACTAGATAGAAACCATTAGGCACATAATGGTAAGCTTCTCTCTCTCTTATTATATATAAGAGACATACCAAAACACTTGATAAAACTGATGAATTCAAAGACACAATCAACAATTCTTATATTCGAAACGCTTTCAACTCTTGAAGATAAAACAAAAGCTCTCTCCCACACGCATAGACATTCAAAAGCACAACCAACAGCAAACAAATACACTGCAATACAGACATAGTCAAATACACAAACAAAAGCAAACAAAAGCACTGCAATAACCAATGTTTTATCTCCTTAGTGTTAGGAATTAACAATGCAGCGGAACAATTATTTGCAAAAGAAAAACGTCGAAGAAGATCACATGTGCACAAAACACAAATTTACATGTTTCACCACTTCACCCAAGGTGGACTACGTCCACGGCCAAGCGATAAACTGAACTCCACTATTGATAATGATACAAGCCCTAACCCCCTATATATAGGGTCTCGTGCAGTACAATATAGAGAAACCCTAAGCCCCAAAAGTACAAAAATACCCCCATTATAAACTGGACTCCCAAAAAATTCAGGTCAGGGGCTCCCGCCCCTGAACCCCTGCTCATGCATCCACTCAGCGGTGTGCAGGACTGCCTATTGGGGAAGAATCACCAGTAGTTCTTGGATTAAGTTCAGATCAGGCTTCACCAATAACTCTTATTTGCTACTAATAATTTTGCCACGGCTTTGATCAATCCTCTAACATAGAGGAAGGTTCAAATTCTCAAAAACACAGAAATCTTTGACCATCCGAGACCCAATCTCTTCGGCCTTCTCTTCTTTATTTGTGATGGCAATAGCTAGAAGCCATGCCCCAAGACATTGTCAAACTAAACTTCTTATAATCCCTACTCAATTACCAAATGGAGAGGATATATTCTCCGAGTTGAATCGTTGTCGTCTACGGTTTCCTGACTGGTGTGGTTCCTAGTGCCTCTCACAAGAGGGGGGTGGGACCCACCCGTGGCACCTGACCAAACACTCTGCCCGGGTGGGGTCCACACTCCTCTTGTGAGAGGCAATAGGGAATCGCACCGATCAAGGAACCGTATACAATAAAAATTCCTCCGAGTTGACCCTTTTCCAATATCTATTGGAACTCCCTTCTCGAGCAAGGGAAGGGAAAAGACTTGACCAGACTCTCGGTCCCTTCTTATGCATAAGATTCATTGATGTTATACTGATGGAATTCCATAATTCAGGGTACTTGTTGGCACTACTACAAACACCATCGATGGTGATTAAGAGCTCTGTTGAGATTTACATCTAATATTTTCTTGTGCGGAAAGTGGTATGACTCTATTTGAATATCAAGGACTATAGACGGAGGAAAGATCAATTTTAATTTGTGATGGTAGTTTGGACCCATACACAGATGTAGGATGAGCCTCCTTATTATTTTATAATCCTTGTTTCTTTGTGGCTTCTATGGATCATGATATTGCAGGATGTGCACATGAGTTGAAAGCGAGAGGTCTTTACCAAGACATACAAAGTGCCAAAGAGCAAGGCTGGGAAGAAGTAGAGGTCTAGTATGATTGGAGAGAAAAGATCCTCTCCAATGACATTTCACCACTAAAGTCGATCTCACACCATCCATGGGGTGATGGGGATCTCACACCATCTATTGTGAGATTGACTTTGGTGGTTACATATCATTGAAGAGAATTTGGACTCTTGATTGTGAGGTTTTAATATTGGCATTGGATCAAGACTTATAAAACAGTAGTTTTTGTTAAGAATGATAGGAAAATAGTGTTGGTAGCTGATAAATTAGTCACGCGAGCAAGGGTAGAAAAAGGAAGTCTGACTGTTACTAATGTTGTACGTACGTTTTTGTTTAGTTAATGGTATTTTCTTTTAATTAAGGGAGAAAGAACACTAACCGGTCGCAGCGCGGCGTGTACCTGAGTTCAAACATAACCATGCATGTACCTGATCATTTCGCATGTGGTTTTGTCTGGGCGTAGGTAAACGCTATGTTGCGCGCCGAGTGGCGTTCCTTTTCCCTTAAAAAAAAGAAAATTTTTTCTTAGATCCACTAGATAAGAACGAAAATTACAAGATAAATAGGTTTCAAATTTGTTTTACATCCACTGCTTTCTATTTTAAAAAGATTTTATTCATTCCCAAAGTTGGTTAGTATTCATGCTGCCAAGAATAAAATCGAAGAAAACTCGGTAAAAAACACAAGAGTGAGAGAAACTATAAAAAAAAAAACTTAGATCCACTAGATAAGAAATAAAATTATGATAAGTAGGTTTCAAATTTGATTTCCATCCACTAATTTCTATTTTAATCCGATGAAAGTGCAGCTTAATTGTAGGAGTAGACATCAAAACAGTTATTATCCCCTAAAAAAATATAAAAAATAAAACTATAGCATCGAATCCAATGGAAAATAATCTTAATCGTTGAAATTGAAAAAAATAGAAACATGTTAAAAATAAAATAAAACTAAAAAAAAAGAGGGTGGTTTACCCACCATCCCCTCCTAGGGTTTAGTATATTCCAAAATACTCTTCCGATACCTATTCCCATCCTCTCCCAGCCGCGGTGAATGGGATCACCTGTGGGTGGAAGGAAACTGGGTCCATAAAAAAACAGTGAGACAAAGTAAATATGCCTAAAATAGAAAGTATTGCACGTAAAACAGATTTGAAACCTAACTGTCTTGTTATTAAAAAATATTTGGGGATTTTACAAATGGTTTCTTGAAAATGCCCATTTGCCCAAATGTCTCCTTACAAATTTTCTAATTGTAAACTCTTCCTTACTTTTAAAACAGTATAGCATTTTGGTCTAATCCGTTAGTCTGCGATGTTATGTTCAAACGTTTGGATTTTTTTGATCATTTTGCCCTTAATAGGGTAGAATGACCAATTTGCCCTCACTAACACTCAACCTGCAACTCATCTTCCAAACCCTAGCTATTTCCACCGTAATCCATGGCCACCAAACCCAACAACCCCACTTTGCATGATTGTATCGTTCTCAACTCATCGATTCAATTCGATTAATTTTTACAGAGTCTTTGATCTTTGAAGTCTTAAAGGAGCTTTGGTTCTAAGCAATCTCATCGAAATTGGGTCATCTTTATCATCGACATAAATCATCTTCTTCGTTTTTGATACCTTTACGAAACGGATAAACTGAAAAATCTGCTGAAACCCAAACCAGGGTTTAGAGAGCAGAACTCAGGGCCAGGGTTTCATCTGTTTAAGATGGACTCCTCAGAGAAGGATATTGGCACACCCTTCGCTGGGAGTTTTCATGGGTCACTATGGGTGGAGTTCGGTAATTGAAGCTCTTGCAATAGTTTGTCCTCTTGTGTTACTACCTCTATCAATCGATCAACCTTTGATTGGAAGGTTATTGCTGAGCAAGAATATTGGGGTAGAGATTCCAAGAGATGGGTCTTTTACAAGAGATTCGGTGGCCAAGTCACTGAGGCTAGTAGTAGTGGACACACAGGCGATTTCGATCAGTACCTCAGAATTAATCATGGGGGCTGAATGAAAGTCCTTTGGTGTAAGTTATGTTTTTTGTTATATCAGTATTTGCTCTATATTCTTACTGTAGAAGCAGAGATGTCGTCTAGAACTACAAAGATGCCAGAAGTGACCCCTCTCAGTAAAGGGAGTCTTCTATCAGTTGGTTCTGCAGGGAAAAATTCACGTTGAAGCAAGCAATAGCCGCTGGTTTTCAAAGGTAAAACCATGAGTTTCATTCCCTCATGCGTCCGAAATGGAGATTCTTAAATTTTGCTAGCTGCACCAAATCTCACTTAGAATTTCATTATAGATCTCATCTCTTTGAGAGATTTCCGTTCTTTCTTTCTTGGATTTTTAGTCACAAAAAAATCCAATTTGGGCATCGATAAGCCTGGCAGACGATGGGTGAGAGCAATTTCTAAGTCGATTTTGAAGCGATGGATAATCTCCATATCTAAGCAAAATTAGGGATAGAGGCAGAGAGATTCAAAATCCATCAGAAGCAAGAACATGAACATTAAAAGAAACAAAAAGGAACCGACAAACTGAAGTGGATTTAAACCAGGAGAGAAGATGGTTGGGTATGAGAAGATTAGGTTGCAGATCGCGATGGCTAGAGATGGGGTTATGGTATGGGTGGTTCAATAGGGTTTCAGATAGGGTCATTTATGGTATTGGGGGAGCAAAGGCGGTCTAATGGTGATTCTCAGTTGATTGCAGGGATTTGCAGTGGGCTGGGGTTGTTGGGTTTGGTGGCCATGGATTACGGTGGAGATAGCTAGGGTTTGGGAGATGAGTTGCAGGTTGAGTGTTAGTGAGGGCATATTGGTCATTCTATCCTATGAAGGGTAAAATGGTAAAATAATTTTAGACGTTTGAACATAACGTCCCAGACTAACGGATTGGACCAAAGTGCTATACTGTTTTAAAAGTAAGGGAAAATTTACAATTAGAAAAATTGTAAGGGGGCATTTGGACAAATGAGTATTTTCAGAGGGCATTTGTAAAAAATCCAAAATATTTATATTCTCGTGTGGGTCATCACTTTCCTCGTACATGCTTTTTCTTGGTTTCTTGCCTGAAGAATTGGAGAGAGACGTCATGGAGAGTTCTTCGGAATTGGTTCCCTTTCATCTGCTTATCACTCCTATCGAATCGAATTACAAAGCTTGCACAATTCCTTACAGGTCCCCATCTGATGATCCTCTGAAGCCGACGCCAACAGATCTGGCTTGGATCGATGTTTTCTTAAACTCAATTCCGTCTTTCAGGTTTTCTCTTTAGATCATTTCTGAGCTTCTTTCTTTAAAGGCCATTTCTTTTTGTTTTCCAATGCTTTATTGTTCAATATAGTTACTTTCTAAGGTGTGATTTAGCGAAACGTTCTGTTTTTTTCCCCTTCCTCCTGTGTCTGTGATTCATGAAAGCTAAATAGATTTTAAGGAAGCCATTGTTTGGTATCTTCATCTGTTTCTGGGAATTTATCCTTCCCTGAGTTCTGAGTTTTGAAACGTTATTTGTATTGTATTTAATGTAAGACTCAGCAGAGAAAGCTTTGAACTTGAAAGGAAAACAAGTGGGGTATCGTATCAAGATAGTGAAACGGTGACAAGAATAGCTTGGAAGTGAAAGGAAAAGAGAGAAAAGTAGGCTCTCCAAGCCCAAATGAATAGACAAGATTTGAGATTTGAACTTTTGAAGAATGGTTTCAAATTTTCGTCCAAAATATTCAATTTTCCATTGGCACTGAAATGAAAATCGATACACTGATGTTGTGGAGATCGGCTGAAGCCATATAAGAATGACAGTGATTTTAGTTTTAATAACTGAAATGTCTAAATCTTTACTCTGATCAAAATAAGGAATCAAATTATTCTGTGGTTAAACTCCTTTAGCATGATCAGCTAACAGAAATAGGAACCTACCATGTTAGGAATCACAGTCTACACAAAGACAATTGTAATCTTAAAAACATTCTGATCTCTATGTTGTCTAAAACAACCCAAGTCGTTAGAGTTTTCTCCTTCAGTCATTAAATGTATCCCTTGCTTCTGAATTTCGCGCAACTGATCGGGTGATCAACAGTGTGGATTTGCTTCCAAGATGTCCAAATGGAAGCTCAAATGGGAGCTTTTTGTTCATTAGCTGAAACAAGTAAAAAAATTACTGAGGTAATTGATTTCACAATTATTTAGATGTCTTGAAACTGCAGCCTTTGCAATGACTGAGGCTCTCCCAAACTGATGTTAGACAACCAGGGTTTACTATGGATATAAGATCTATCATGGGACAGTGGCAGATTTCTACTTCTATGCCCCTATTCTAACCCCTGATGACCAGGCTTTAATACAACACATTTAGATTTCTCCTGTTATAAAATTGTAGGCTTTTGGACATTCTTTTTGCTCACCATCTGTGTATAATGTGATGGCCCGGCTGAGGTAATCAAATATCCATGTGGATTAATGACTGAAAAGTAATTAATAGAACAGAGGTTCTACCGAATATTTGATTTAAAATATAAAAGTTGCATGTTTACTTCTCCTTCATTCCCACCTCTTATTTAATTGTGAATGGAAGACATTAATGAATAGGTCGTCATCTGTGAAGCGTAGTTGCGTTATTTCTTAATATCCAGGTGGACTTGATCTCCTGGCAGATAGTTGCATCCTTAGTAAACTTTTGTGAACGGATGAACACCCGTTGCATAAATTGGGAACAGTCATTTGGACCAATATCTGAAGTAATGGACCATAAGTTAAGTACTGGATCATAATTTTGCTTGTATTTTTAGTTTTTTACAATTTTCTTAAATTAACATTTTGGGGAAGTTGAAATGCATTTTGATTCATTTGGACCTATATGCTAATTAAATTAGACATTCTACTGCATGTGGGAGCATGAAAGCACTCACAGTAAAGCATATTAATTTTGCCTGGGATGTAGATGGAACATAGTGCCATGTCAGAGATGAGGAACTATAAATTCATTGCAAGTGGGGGGTTTTCACTATTAGACTATGTATTTGATACTTGGAAAGTGAGATACCACAGTCATTGGGTTTGTCTTGATACAGGAAACAGGCAGAAAGTGACACTACAGTCCCTGACGCTCATATTAAAGCTGAAAAATTCGCTCAAAGGTATTTATGTCTTTCCTTCCGTATTTTTATCATTTTTCTCTGCCATGATGAGTTGCTGGAGCTCTGCTTCTTGAAAATGATCCTGTTTGAACTATGACATTATGAAACCCATTTCTTTGTTGTCTTTTGTCCTTCTCCCTGTTATCTTTTCTAATAAATCAACCATTTCCTTTGTATATCATGCTAAAGTTATGTGTGACAATCTTATCAAGGCGTTTCAGAGTCAGAATTGACCAATCAAATCTAAGGTCCTTTCCACTTGATTGTGATTGCATCTCTAGGTCTTACAGATAACCTATGACTGAGGTGGCTTATGGCTGATGTGACAAAACTGGTAGTAAAATTTCTTTGGAATGAGTTGTGTTCCAAATAACCTGATCTATCTTGACTCTGTGATTGTGCAATGTTTTTTGGTACTTTTCAATGAATGAATATTTTATTTTTCATAGGAAAGTGCCTATTTTTACTGAGCATTGTCTGTTTATATGCTCTTCCATCCTCAACTGGCCCCCTTGCAATGCCCAGCCACACTCACACAGATACAATTTATTCACTATGTTTGTGTGTTTATAAAAATTAAAGTCCTTCAAGAAGTTCCTCATTCTACAAGTAACCATAGATGATATATATAATGTTATTTTATTCCATCACTCAAATTCTTCCCTGATAGTTATGATATTATTTTATTTCATCACAAGTAAACACCTTGAGTTGCATCTTAGATTTTGCAAATGTGGTGTCATGTAACAACAGCAGGTGAAATGGAATGATAGTTTTAATAATTAATAGTGGGGAAGAAGCTTTCCCTAGTGCGACTCTATGAACCGAGCGGTAATGCCTTTTCCACTTTATGGTTTATCTGTGCTAGTTTTCTTTTCTATTACTTTCATCCGATTGAATGCTTTTGTGAATTGTTAGCTCACATCTGCTCGATAACTTATTCTATTAATATTTCATATCATGTGCATATAAATATGCTTATCGTGTTTCAGAATGATGCTTTCCCGGCTCACTTTTCTCTTTTTCATTTGGCTAGTGTGGCTATTTTTATGAACCCCATTTGTTGTTTTTGTGGGTCTGCTATTTCAACAGATTATTATTATTTTTGTGGAGGGGGGGGGGGGAGGGGGTGTTTCAGATCTTCTTTCCTTTAATTCACATCTCACAAACGTGTGCACTATATAGTCTCAGTATCTATGGATCATGAGATTACCTACTGCTGTTTTGCTTATTTACTGGCCAATATAGTAGTCCTTCAACCTTTCATTCCCATTTCCATTCCTAATATTCTCTTTGCATCAAGGGATCAAAGTCAAAACTGGATATGAGGACTCTCAATGCAGAAGATGTATATTCATTTGATTGCACTATTAATTGTTAAAACTATCATTCCATTTCACCTGCTGTTGTTACATGGCACACAGGATGAGTACATGGCATATACACATAACACATACAGTGCCCCACTGCTCATTTTCCACCAATAATACCACCATCGTATCATTATCATCACCATTCGTCATCCTCATCCTCAACATCATTAGTTGTGTGTGACAATCATATCAAGGTGTTTCAGAATCAGAATTAACGAATCAAATTTAAGGTCCTTTCTACTTGATCATGATTGTATCTCTAAGTCTTACAGAAAACCAACTAGAAGCCAAATTTCTTTGAAATTAGTTGTTTTCCAAATTACCTGGCTAACTTGACTCTGTGATTGTGCAAATGCTTTTTGGTACTTGTATCACTGAATGAAATTTTATTTTCCATACAGAAGTACCTATTTTACTGGTATACTCTCTCTCGCTCTCACTCACACACACACACACATAATCACACATTTCTTGAGCTGTTTGAGTATTAACTTCTCTAATTCTATTTGGGATATTTGAATATGTTTGAAGGTTCACAGAGATACTTGAGGACTTAAAGAAAGATCCCAAAAGTCATGGTGGACCCCCTGATAGCATTGTAAGCCAAGTCCCAGACTATGTCGCTGGAATTTACCATGTTGGGAGCTTCTTTTTTTAAATTCCATTTTATGACAAAGAGACTGACTGTTATTTTCTTTGTTGGATAATTGAAGCTTCTTTGTAGGCTTCGTGAGCAAGTGCTCAGAGAAATAGGATTCAGAGATATATTCAAGAAAGTCAAGGTAATTGTCAATTTTATAACTTGATAGAGCTCTGGGCAGTGAGCTGCTTCATTTTTCATTCCTCTTGATTGTGTATTTCTCATTTATATTTATATGAATTGAAATTTCACTTGTACCAGGATGAAGAAAACAGTAAAGCCATCTCGTTATTTGGGGGTGTAGTTCGGCTTAATGATGCCATTGAAGATGAAGGAAAACGTATAGAGAACTTGGTTAGAGGCATTTTAGCAGGGAACATATTTGATCTAGGTTCTGCAGAGGTATGTCTAGTACTTAGCGGCATGGATATTATAAATTTGACATTATCATAGTGAATTATTTTCTAACAGTATCATAAGGGATTTTAAAGTGGTCTGTAATTAGAGTCTACCAACACATGAAACTCAAGTTCTTTGGCATTGACTACTCATATTTTCAAGAAGATTTCAATTTCTGGAACAATACAATTACCTCAACAGAACTGTAATTGCTAATGGGGTTATATAATTAGTTTAGATAGATGAAGTGCCAGCAAGTTTCAGAAATTCTTTTTAATATTATGAAAGGAAAGAAATAATGGTCTTTGAAGAAATGGTGCTTTCCAACATGGGAATACAGTGTCACAACTTTGGGCACTGAAATATATGAAAATTTCCAAAATAGTTTCTATAGTACAGTCATACGACTGCTTATGATGTACGAAGCAGAATATTGGGCAGTTCAGAAGTGTCATATAGATAAAATAAGGCAGCGTTGGTATGCATTCTAAGTCGATTTCGCATTCTCGGAAGATAAAAATAGTTGTTTTTATCACCCAAGAGTGCGAAATCGACCTAGAATGCATTCCAAAAATGCATACCAAACACAACCTAAGTGTAGCAGAGATGAGAATGTTGAGATGGATGTGTGGCAAAACTAGGAAGGATAAAGGAATGACCATATTAGAGCTGATTTGAGAGTTGCCCCGATACATGATAAGCTCCGTGAAAGTCATTTGAGGTGGCGGCCATGTTCAAAGGAGGCCTTGGGACGCACCAGTTCGGAGGAGTGATCTGATTCAGATCGAAGGATCTAAAAGAGCTAGGGGCAAGCCTAAAATGACCCTAGGCAAAGTAGTTGGGAAAGACATGCATAGTCTAGGTCAAGTATGACCTCAAATAGAGCTGATTGGTGGGCAAGGATCCATGTAGCTGACCCCATTTAGGTGGGATAATGCTGAGTTTTTGTTTAGGTTTTTTTTTTTTTTTTTTTTTTTGGTAAAAGTTTTTGTTTAGGTTGTTGTGTTCCATTCTTTGTACTTCTATTATTTTATACTTTGTCTTTGCACGGATCCATGTAGCCGACCCCATTTAATTGGGATAAGGCTTAGTTGTTATTGTTGGTTTCTACCAGAAATGATCAATCTAGAAAGTAAATCTTGTCATGGCACATATGCAACATGAGCTTGTTCTAGGTGAACCTTTTTCATTTAAAGCCTTCACTTTCCCTTTTGAAGCTGGGTTCAAGTGTTGACATGAATGCATATGAAAATACTTAAGAATTTGGAGCATAATTTTGCTCAATCTTTCTAGTAATTCTACCCTTTCCTATATCAGCTTCTTCATAATTGTGAAACTTAGTGTTTGCATCACACTGGAAATTGGGATTCCTATGGTCTTGCATTTTAAAATGTATGTGTGCTTGCATTTCTTGTAGCTTGTGGAGCTTTTCGCTAAAGATGGAATGTCCTTTCTGACAACTTGTCAAAATCTTGTGCCTCGACCTTGGGTTATTGATGATTTAGACACATTTAAGCTCAGATGGAGTAAGAAGTCCTGGAAAAAGGTTACTCCTATCTTCCTTAGTATTCCCCTCTGCTAGTAACCTTTTACTTCTCTGTGCAGTTTGTATTTTAGTGATGTGGACAGGAAGAAGAAAGTATTGCTGCTTTGTAGGCCACTAATCAGCTTGTTTGGTTTTTTTGACAGGTTGTAATTTTTGCTGATAATTCTGGTGCAGATGTCATCTTGGGAATCCTGCCATTTGCCCGAGAGTTACTTCGACGTGGTACCCAGGTGCGCTTTCAGTGCCTAAAATATTTAAAAAAAAAAAATCCTTGTTTGAATTTCAACATGAAAGCAGTTTAGTTCAATCTAGAGAGATGGTATTTATGTAAGTTGGGTCAGTAACATTCATGCTTCTCATCCATCATAATGTTGAAGTTGTTCTTTGCTCAAGGACACTCCAAAATTGGTGTCCAATACTTTGGACACAGGTTCGCTTTCACAGTCAACTTGATTCTTGTTAAGGATCAAGTTGATTAATCTTGAAAATGAAACTAGTAGCTAAGCTAATTGACCAACTAAATGAGTCTATATCAATGATTGAGTGAAATTATGCGGACTCAAATCTAGATACCTGAATTCACTAACCAACCTAAGAATCACTGACTGCAATTAAACACTTTTGTGAAATACTACAATTGAACGCCAACCAGATCAAAGTATGAACCTGGCAACATCTATCTCAGAAAAGAAAAAAAGAGGGGGGAGGGGAACCTGGCAACTATTTTGAAGTGTTGGTAAGAAAACAATGGGTGATGGGTTACATCTTTCTTTATATTGAGGTTGGATATTTTGTCTTGGCCATGTATTTTAATCAATTAGCCTAAATTGACAAAAGAATTGTTTTGGGCTAGGTTGTTTTGGCTGCTAATGCCTTGCCTTCAATCAATGATATAACCTACCCGGAACTCAAAGAGATCATTGCAAAGGTAATGGGAAGATTCTCTTATCTTGATTTATGTGATATACCTAAACATTAATTGCTCCTGACATTTCAAGTGCAACATATTAGTTGAAGGATGAGAATGGACAGCTCATGGGTGTTGACACTTCAAATCTTTTTATTGCCAGTTCTGGTAATGATTTACCGGTAAGGAAATGGAGACATCAATTTTGATTAAATGACAAGTTTTGATTTCATCCGTACATGTGTTGTCCATACTGTAAGTAGTTGACTATAATCCATATGGTAACTGTTCTCTGTCGCTTTCCATCTCATCATCTTCAGGTTATTGATCTCAATATGGTTTCACAAGAGCTTGTTCACTTGGCAAGTGACGCAGACCTGGTTGTTCTGGAAGGGATGGTAAGTGATCCAGCTGAATCGAGTGAAATAGAATTCATATCAGCTTCTGGGTTGTCTAGGAATCTGTCCTTTGAATGCGGGTTCAATATTAGAATCTGCCAAGGGCCAAAAATGCTGTTGGACGATTCCAATTGGTCAGACACATGTTAATGATTCATAAATTTAAATAATTCTTTTCCTAGAAGAAGCTTGATTTTCTTTGAGGTCCTCTTGATCTCTAGAAAGCAATGGGTGTGCATACTGTGGTCCTTGTGAAGTATAATTGCAATGAAAAATGATCAAGTACTTGAAGAAGAAAAAAAAGTTAAGGCTGTAATCCTTAAATCATTGACCAGTGCCAATTTCATTTACATATCCTATGTTTTGCATATGGCTGGAATGATTCGAAATTTTGAATCATTTTTAATTGGTTTATTTCCTCAATGTTGTGTAATGCAATTCTTACTTCTGTATGCAGGGACGTGGGATAGAAACGAACCTTCATGCTAAATTTAAATGTGACTCTCTGAAGATTGGAATGGTAATTTGTTTTTTAAAATCTGAACTCATTATTTGTTGTCTGCTCCCTTGTGGGACTTCTAGAAAATGGTTACTTACTGGCACAAACATGACATCCCTTTTTTTTTAAGATGAAAAACAAGTCAACCTCGTTATTATTTGTTTTCTCCTTGTTATATGGATTTCATCTTTTTTTCCTTTTCATTATCTGTTTCTTGACTTACCCCCTTCCCCTTTTGTTTCCTTTTTGATGAATCTTTTATCTTTATTTTCTTTTGCAGGTGAAGCACGTAGAGGTTGCTCAGTTCTTAGGTGGAAGGCTTTATGATTGTGTCTTCAAGTACACTGAAGTTTCAAGTTGATTGTCAACAGTACTTTTGTTCCAATTTGGTAAAGATATGGGTTGATCGCATTAAATAAAGATAGGGGTATTTGAAGTATACCAAAATAGGGGGAGTGGCCTTGCAGTGGCTGGATATTATCTCTTAGCTTTAGTTTTGTTTAAGTGTTTCTTATATATTATTTTATTTATGGTTTAGGTGTTTTAGATAACTGTCACAGTTGGGGGGATGCCCCCACAGTGAGCAGTCTAGTGAATTGGTCTTTCTTTCTTAGTGGTTTCCTATTGTAATTGTGACTTCCCCTTTGGCCTATGTTTTGGCCTTATAAATAAACACTATGCCAGCAATAGATTTCGCACTGAATCTATTGCTAGGTATATTCTTCTCCCTTGCTTTTGTCTTCCTCTTTTCTCTTCTCCTCTCTCTTTGCTTTTCTCCTTTTTTTTTTTGGTGATTGGTTGTTAAGTCTCTCCAATGTTACATGGTATCAGAGCAATAATCTACCATCAAGAGCCCTTCTCGATTTCTACATCTGATTTTTTTTTTTTTAAGGTTCTCAAGCAACCTATGCTGCAATATTTGAAAACTGGACCCTAGTTTGTGGATGAATACAACTAGGGTTCCCCTTTTTTTTTTGTTGATTGCTTTTATGGAAGATAACAACAATTGAAGGCCATTTCTTTCCTCAAGCTGGTGGTACTATGTTTTTATGGTGCTTTTCAGCACTTCTGATCGAATCTGCAATTAATTTGTTCTTAACCTGTTGATCAAGCTACAATTCTGGGGGTTTGATCCTTACCCTTGGAGTGTTCTTCGATCTTATTTTGAGGACAGTCAGACCTGCAATTGCTGGACAATTGGAAATCCCCAATTCAAGCGGGCAGTAAGCCAAAAGTTCCAGAGCTAATGGAACGCGTTAAATCAAGCCATTTAACCAATCTCATATCCTTAGTGGATACTTTGAATACTGAGGTCAACAAAATGGAGAGGATCGTAGGTATGCATGAAGGTAAAGCCTTCCATAATGGCAGCCGTGATATTTTTAGCATGAGCACTAGAGAATACATTCTTTGAGTTGAAACATGCATAGACTTCATCTTGAATGGACAGTTTACTGCCAAACATTTCATCAACGGACAAGGTTGTTTGCAATAGTATAGTTGCCCCTTATGCATAAGATTCATTAACACTATACCGATGGAATTCCATAATTCAGGGTACTTGTTGACACTGCTACAAACACCATCAATGATGATTAAGAGCTCTGTTGAGATTCACTTGTGGGTTGGTGGTTAAGGTTAAGGTAGTTATTAAAACCATCAATAGAAAAGAACTTTTAATATTTTCTTGTGCGGAAAGTGGTATGGCTCTATTTATATAGGGACTTTAGATTGCGGAAAGACCAGTTTTAATTTGTGATAGTAGTTTAGACCCACACACAGGAGATGCAGGATGAGCCTCCTTGTTATTTCATACATAACTCTTGTTTCCTTACGGCTTATCTGTGTTGGACGATAGTCTCACATCAGTTACAATAAGCCTCTAACCCCCTTTATACACCTGGAGTCCCTCCATGTAACAATTCAAACTTTTAAAACGAAAATTTAATGTGGCATCAGAATGAGTACGTTGGGTTTCCGTCGATGATGGGTCTTGGTACAACACAAAAACAGAACCCACAAGAAGACCTACGGGAGAATTGAAGGATATCCCACATCGGCTACGGATCATGAGATTTTAAGCTGTGCGCAGGAGTCGAAAGCCAGAGGCTTTTACCCAGAACTATAAAGTGCCAAAGAGCAAGGCTCGGAAGTCCCACCTTTCGGAGACTTCATGGAGAGTTCTTCGGAATTGGTTCCCTTTCCTCTGCTAATCACTCCTATCGAGTCGAATTACAGAGCTTGCACAATTCCTTACAGGTTCCCATCTGATGATCCTCGGAAGCCGACGCCAACCGAGCTGGCTTGGATCGATGTTTTCTTAAACTCAGTTCCGTCTTTCAGGTTTGCCTTTTAGATAATTTCTGAGCTTCTTTCTTCAAAGGCCATTTCCTTTTGTTTTCTAATGTTTTTTAGTTCAATATAGTTACTTCTAAGATGTGATTTAGCGAAAACGTTCTTTTTTCGCTTCCTCCTCTCTCTGTGATTCATGAAAGCTCAATGGATTTTAAGGAAGCCCTTGTTTGGCATCTTCAGTGTTTTTGGGAATTTGTCCTTCCCTGAGTTCTGAGTTTTTGAAACGTTATTTGTATTGTATTAATGTAAGCCTCAGCACAGAAAGCTTTGAACTTGAAAGGAAAACAAGCGGGGTATCAGTTGTACCTAGATAGTACAGTGGTGACGAGAATAGGTTGGAAGCGGAAGGAAAAGAGATAAAAGGAGGCTCTCCAAGCCCCAAATGAATAGACAGGATTTGAGGTTTGAACTTTGAAAGAATGGTTTCAAATTTTCGTCAAAAATATTCAATTTTCCATTGGCATCGAAATGAAAATCGTTTCACTGATGTTGTGGAGATCGGTTGAAGCCATATAAGAATTACAGTGATTTTAGTTTTAATAACCGAAATGTCTAAATTTTTCCTCTGATCAAAATAACGAATCAAATTATTTCGTGATTAAACTCCTTTAGCATGATCTGCTAACAGAAATAGGAACCTACCATGTTAGGAATCACAGTCTAAACAAAGACAATTGTAATCTTAAAAACATTCTGATCTCTATGTCGTCTAAAACAACCCAAGTCATTAAAGTTTTCTCCGTCAGTCATTAAATGTATCCCTTGCTTCTGAATTTCCTGCAACTGATCAGGTGATCAACAGTGTGGATTTGCTTCCAAGATGTCCAAATGAAAGCTCAAATGGGAGCTTTTTGTCCATTAGCTGAAACAAGTAAAAAAATTACTGAGGTAATTGATTTCATAATTATTTAGATGTCTTGAAACTGCAACCTTTGCAATGACTGAGGCTCTACCGAACTGATGTTAGACAACCAGGGTTTACTATGGATATAAGATCTATCAAGGGACAGTGGCAGATTTCTACCTCTATGCCCCTATTCTAACCCCTGATGACCAGGCTTTAATACAACACAATTAGATTTCTACTGTTATAAGATTGTAGGCTTTTGGACATTCTTTTTGCTCACCCTCTGTGTATAATGTGATGGCCCGGCTGAGGTAATCAAATATCCATGTGGATTAATGACTGATAAATAATTAATAGAACAGAGGTTGTACCGATATTTGATTTAAAATATAAAAGTTGCATGTTTACTTCTCCTTCATTCCCATCTCTTATTTAATTATGAATGGATGACATTAATGAATAGGTCGTCATCTGTGAAGCTTAGTTGCGTTATTTCTTAATATCCAAGTTGACTCGATCTCCTGGCAGATAGTTGCATCCTTAGTAAACTTTTGATAATGGATGAAGACCAGTTGCATGAATCAGGAACAGTCATTTGGACCAATATCTGGAAGTAATGGATCATAATTTTGCTTGTATTTTTAGTTTTTTGCAGTTTTCTTAAATTAACATTTTGGGGAAGTTGAAATGCATTTTGATTCATTTGGACCTATATGCTAATTAAATTAGAAATTCTACTGCATGTGGGAGCATAAAAGAACTCACAATAAAGCATATTAATTTTGCCTGGGATGTAGATGGAACATAATGCCATGTCAGTGATGAGGAACTATACATTCGTTGCAAGTGGGGTGTCACTATTAGACTATGTATTTGATACTTGGAAAGTGAGATACCAGTCATTGGGTTTGTCTTGATACAGGAAACGAGCAGAAAGTGACACTACAGTCCCTGACGCTCATATTAGAGCTGAAAAATTCGCTCAAAGGTACTTATCTTTCCTTCCATATTTTTATCATTTTTCTTTATCATGATGAGTTGGTGGAGCTCTACTTCTTGAAAATGATCATGTTCAAACTATGACATATGAAACCCATTTCTTTGTTGTCTTTTGAGCCTTTGTTTTCAAAACAAAATATTTCACTCTCTCTCTCTAATGTAGAATGATCACCAAATAGGGCTTATTTCTTTAGAGAAATAGGCCTAGGGTTGGGTTATATCCATGTTGGGCCTTTGTTCCCAAGGGTTTTTTATGTAATAGGCCACTTTAATGAGCATAAACTAGGGGTACTTAGGTTGCATACGGGATTAGCCCAATACTTAGTTATTTTTATGTTTTTAGATTGAACCGGTTTAGATTTGGTTGCATCCAATTGGTTCAATGGGTCTAATTTAAGTGAAGTGTTCCTATTGGTTAATAGGTTATTTTATCCTATTGGCTAATATGGAATCTTCTTTTAAATTAATTGTTTTAAGTTAGAGTCTTTTAATTTAAGTTAAGTAGGGGTAGTTAGGATAATTTACTGTTTAATTCAATTTAAGTTAGATTAGTTCTCTCCCTTCCACGATTTTAGAAGGAAGAGACATTAAGTTGTACTAGGTTTTGGCTTAGGCCTTTATTATAAATAAGATAGATCGTGGGAGGCTCCCCCAGATATTGATATTTGAAAAAAAGACTGTTATTGCTGCTGGCCGAGTGCTGCTGCTGCTCCTTGCTCTTCAAGAGTGTTTGCATCCTTGTGGGTACATCAAGGTGGAAGGGTGGATGGAATCCTGCGACTCCTTACGCCATGACGGCTGGGATGGTCTCTCTTCGAAGGTGATTTCATCCTTCATCCCTTAACTTGCTGCCGGTGGAATCCTATAGTAAGTTGAGATTTAAATTTCTGTTTTTAGTTTCCTTCCCTCCCCCATTCGATCCCTCTTGTTTTTCTATTTGAATTTCCAAAACCCTAGATCATCTAGGCATTATCCAGCCATCATCCTACCTCTATTTTACACCAAAATCAGAGCACAGCCTTCCCATACCATCTCCCCCACTCGACCAGACTTGCTGCCCATTCTGTCCAGCCAAACCCTAAAATCCCTCTTATCCTTTAAACCCTAAAAAACCCTAATTTTCTGCTGGGACATATTCAGCCATCAGAAAACCTTCCTGCTGCAGCCGAACCTTCCCCCTAGTCTCTCTAACACTCGACCTTAATCCCTGCCCCTGAATCCTACTGTAAACCCTAGTTTTGGCTATTTTCCTAACTTTAAAAACCCGGAACCGTAACCCTAAATCTGCAGAATTTTGAAACCTAACCAAATCCAGATATTTTTATATCATAATGACCCTCTAAACCTGCAGATTAAAACCCTATAAACCCCATTCCCAAATTCCCATCCTAAACCCTAATTTTGCCCTAAAACAGCCCCTAATCAGCCCTAAACAGCAGGCTTACCCTAATCTTGGTTCTACTTGGTTCCTAGTGGGATTAATTCCTATTCTAGGACTACATTACTCTCTCTCTCTCTCTCTCTCTCTCTCTCTATATATATATATATATATATATATATATATTAATTTAATCATTCATCATAGTTTGTTTGCTGGCTACTACATATACAGTATTCTCTGTCAACTACTGTAGTTCGTGCAGAAAGTAATATTGGTAAGCTATACTTTACAATATTCTAATGGGCTTGGCCCTTTTGGGTACTTCGGTTTGTGAGACTGGTTAAGATATGCTAGAACTACGGGTATGATCGAATTTCACTTTGTGAGCGTATTTAACTCATTGTTTATTTACTTCTATCTGCTCTTGGGGTCATAAAAATCAAAATTTGTTCTCCAAGGATTTCAATCATCATCTGAAGCTATATTGCTGAAACATCTGTTGGTTGAATACATGGTTACAAGAGTGTGGATCTGTTTCTTTGGTTGCATGCTTGATTACTTGGATCTGGTTTTGTCTTTAATTATTAGGTAAAACTGTGTTTGTGCTCTATATAATTTTTGCATTTTCTACCTGCTGATATACCCACACCAACATCATTTGCACTCATAGATATCACAATGATGCACTTAAAGGTTTCTTGTCATCTCTCTCTCTCTCTCATGCACACACACATGCACATAATCACACATTTCTTGAGCCGTTTGGGTATAAACTTCTCTAATTCTATTTCGGATATTTGAATATGTTGGAAGGTACACAGAGATACTTGAGGACTTCAAGAAAGATCCTGAAAGTCATGGTGGACCCCCTGATGGCATTGTAAGCCAAGTCCCAGAATATGTCACTGGAATTTACCATGTTGGGAGCATTTTTTTAAAATAAGACCATTTTATGACAAAGAGGCTGAACTTTATTTTCTTTGTGGATAATTGAAGCTTCTTTGTAGGCTTCGTGAGCAAGTGCTCAGGGAATTAGGATTCAGAGATATATTCAAGAAAGTCAAGGTAATTGTCAATTTTATTACTTGATGGAGCTCTGGTCATTGAGCTGCTTCATTTCCCATCTCGACTTGAATGTATATTTCTCATTTATATGAATTGAAATTTCACTTGTACCAGGATGAAGAAAACAGTAAAGCCATCTCACTCTTTGGGGGTGTAGTTCGGCTTAATGATGCCATTGAAGATGAAGGACAACGTATAGAGAACTTGGTTAGAGGCATTTTAGCAGGGAACATATTTGATTTAGGTTCTGCAGAGGTATGTCTAGTACTTAGCGGCATGGATATTATAAATTTGACATTATCATAGTGAATTTTTTTCTAACAGTATCATAAGGGATTTTAAAGTGGTCTGTCATTAGAGTCTACCAACACATGAAACTCAAGTTCTTTGGTATTGACTACTCATATTTTCAAGAAGATTTCAATTTCTGGAACAATACAATTACCTCAACAGAACTGTAATTGCTATTGGGGTTATATAATTAGTTTAGATAGATGAAGTGCCAGCAAGTTTCAGAAATTCTTTTTAATATTATGAAAGGAAAGAAATAATGGTCTTTGAAGAAATGGTGCTTTCAAACATGGGAATACGGTGTCACATCTTTGGACACTGAAACATGTGTGAAAAATTAAAAAATGGTTTTTATAAGAAATGATCAATCTGGAAAGTAAATCCTGTCATGGTATATGCAACATGAGGTTGTTGGAGGTGAACCTTTTTCATTTTAAGCCTTCACATGAATGCATAGAAAATACTTAATAACCTGGAGTATAATTTTGCTCAATCTTTCTTGTAATTCTACCTTTTCCTATATCAGCTTCTTCATAATTGTGAAACTTAGTGTTTGCATCACATTGGAAGTTGGGATTCCAATGGTTCTTGCATTTTAACATGTATGTGTGCTTGCATTTCTTGTAGCTTGCAGAGCTTTTCGCTAAAGATGGAATGTCCTTTATGGCTACTTGTCAAAATCTTGTGCCTCGACCTTGGGTTATTGATGATTTAGACACATTTAAGCTCAGATGGAGTAAGAAATCCTGGAAAAAGGTTACTACTTTCTTCTTTGCTATTTCCCTCAGCTAGTATCTGTGCAGTTTGTATTTTAGTGATGTGGACAGTTAGAAGAAAGTTTTGTTGCTTTGTAGGCCACTAATCAGCTTGTTTGGTTTTATGGCAGGCTGTAATTTTTGTTGATAATTCTGGTGCAGATATCATCTTGGGAATCCTGCCATTTGCCAGAGAGTTACTTCGACATGGTACACAGGTTTGCTTTCAGTGCCTAAAAGATTTAGAGAGAAAAAAATTCCTTGTTTGAATTTCAATCATGAAAGCAGTTCGATTCATTGTTGAGAGATGATATTTATGTAAATTGGATTGGGTCAGTAACATTCATGCTTCTCAGCCATCATAATTTTGAAGTTGTTCTTTGTTGAAGGACACTCCAAAATTGGTATCCAATACTTCACACCGGATGAATGTGTGTGTGTGCGCATATCCACTGACATTTGCTGTGAATCTGAGTTTTACTGATGCAAACATTAATGGGTAAGCAAGCCAAGATCGAATCTAGGAGAGAATAGGGGTAGGGATGAAAATAAATAGCTAAGTTGTAGAGCTGGAGTCCCACCTAAGTATGCTGTAGGAATCTCACCTAAGCCCACTTGAGTCGCACAAGTAAAATACTAACCCACTACATTAAAGATCAAATCTAGGAGAGAATAGGGGTCGGTATGAAAATAGATAGCTAAGTTGTAGAGCTGGAGTCCCACCAGTCTACCAGCCGTAGGAGTCCCACCTAGGTATGCTGTAGGAATCTCACCTAAGCCCACTTGAGTCACACAAGTAAAATACTAACCACTACATTAAAGATCGAATTTAGGAGAGAATAGAGGTAGGTATGAAAATAGATAGCTAAGTTGTAGAGCTGGAGTCCCACCAGTCTACCAGCCGTAGGAGTCCCACCTAGGCATGCTGTAGGAATCTCACATAAGCCCACTTGTCACACAAGTGAAATACTGACCCACTACATTAATTAACCTTGGAACATGAAAAAGCAAACTAAGAATACAGAAGGTCTCCTCCAGTAGTTGTTCCAAAATAATGGACCCAAGTGGACCCAAAAAGAACTATATAAAATAAACTCATTAGGGCCAGGTTGGGACAGCAAGGACCTGCCTATGGCTTGGGCTGGTGCTGGCCTTTGGACCAACATTTGGCCTAGGTTCTGGAAAAGAACCTTGTGAGCCAATTTCTCCCTACATCAATTCTTCCCTTCTTAGAAAAAACTCGACCTCGAGTTTTGGTCAAGGAAGGGATCAGCTTGGTGTCGAGATCAGATTTTAATCCAAAACAATGCTCTGGCAGCTCTTCTGAACTCAGGGATGTAGTCGTGCAATTGTAGTTCACGTTCGTCAAAACAGTTTGGCAGAAAAATAAAATCAATATTCTCACTCTCCACTTCTGGTTCAATCTCAGTTACGAAGGGAGTAACCACATATTCTTCAGGTTCTATTTCACTATTCTTGATCTCAATAGTGAAAAAAGTACTCGTAGAAATCTTTGGATCTGCATCAGCAATCTTTGCTTCAATGGAAGTGCTGAACTTATCGATCACATTCTCATCTACTGTTTCAGCTTGAATTTCTTCTGTTTTGTGTACTTGAATTTCTTCAAGATATGCTATCTCAATGGAATCTCAATCTATTCAACTGTTGTTGACGATGCTTCAATCACTGTTTCTTCTTCTGTTGATTTAGTCGGTTCTTCCTGTGGTTGCACCGGTTGGTATGGTCATTACTAGCTTTAATCCTCTAAAAAACTCAGGTCTTGCGTAGATACGAGGGTCGTAGGATGCAAATATTGTCAATCGGATCAATCTCACCCTTTCGCTGTTCCTGTCAATCACGACCAACTCTGATAATTTTCTTTGAACTTGGAAAAATTCGGCATTGAGCGTTGTCATAGTATGAGGTCATTTAAATTCAGCAATCACTTGATTGGCTGGCTCGATGACTATCTCGCCTGTTTGAGACAACATATCCACAATGGATTGTGAAATGGTGTTGTCACGCCATCATTCACCAACAACCAACAAGGCTATTCTTCCATTAGGCAATCAAACTCTGGTCTTGAATATGAAGGGATTTGAATCAAGGTTATTCTCTTGTCGAGCCATGCTCTGATACCTATTTGGTGCAGACCTAAAAAGGCTGCCTGACAAGATCGAAATCTGGTAGAGAATAGATAGGTATGAAAATGGATAGCTAGATTTTAGAGCTGGACTCCCATCAGTCTACCAGCTGTACGAGTCCTACCTAGGCCAATCCGCAGGAGTCCCACCTGGGTTGCTGAGTCTCACAACTCTTGTTTCTCACAAGGATTCTAACAAGAAGATTTGACAAATTCTGGAGGTTATGAGAACCCTCCCCACATTTTGTATTTGTAGAGAAATGTGGAAGCTAAAGCCTCTAGTTACATTGAGAGTACAAAAGGACTTTTGGGCTTCCCCACACGTAGAAAATAAACCTAATAAAGCATTAAATAAATTAACTACAACTTTCAAACTTCTAACTAGGAAATTAAAAGGCAATTAGTACACCAAGGAACTTAAAACAATCTCATTAACTCTACGTAGGAAAGTAAAACCCACTACATTAATTAATCTAGGAACATGAAAAGACAAACTAAGAATACAAAAAGTCTTCTACAGCAGCTGTTCCAAAATAATGGACCCAAGTGGGACCCAAAAAGAACTATATAAAATAAACTCAGCAGGGCCAGATTGGGACAGCAAGGACCTGCCTGTGACTTGGGCTGGTGCTGGCCTTTGGACCAGCATTTGGCCCAGGTTCTGGAAAAGAACCTTGTGAGCCAATTTCTCCCTGCATCAATTACAGCCATGTCTACCATGGTGAGAAAGGTGATGCTGGAAGCAGGTTTTGGGAAGTAAACCCATACAACTCTGAAGATTTCAAAGAGAAGTCAAATCACGTGGCACAATGATCTTCTTGTTTGGAGGTTTTTGTGATTGAGGGGGAGAGATAATCAAGTCTGGCAAGGGTTGTGGCAGAACCTGTTTGTTTTTGTGGTTTTTGTCTCGAATGTACAAAACTGGGGATACTTAAATGATTGGGTGATATAATAAAAATTTCATTGCCTGTGACATACATGATCAATGTGTCAAACGCCCCTCCCACCTTTTTCTTTTATTTATGTAGAGGTTGTCATCAGTGGTTGTCTTCAAGAAGCATGTGGTAGTGGTTGTACTAAAATTTGGAATATTGTTGTTTGTGGCCTATACTTTTAATTATTTTGAACCTATCAAAAAATAAAAATATAAAGTACTGAAACTATTCTAGACTATCAATTGCAGACCTCCGTGCTGCTCTCATTGTTTGACCGGTTGCAGCATATTACCAGTTTCACCATACACTTGATTTGCCTAAACTGATTCTTGATTCACTGTGAATTAAGCCCAGTGCTCAAATCAAGTTTTCAAACTACTTGTATCCTTGGGACACAGTATCTGTTTTTTGAAGAGAGGAACTGATGACTTGGAAAAATTGAAATCTTGTGAAGGATCAAGTTGATGAATCTTGCAAATGAAACTAGTGAACTACGCTAATTGACCAACTAAATAAGTCTATATCAATGATCAAGTGAATTTATGTGGAATTGAATCTAGGTACTTGAATTCACTAACCAACCTAAGAATCACTGACTGAAATGGAACACTAACCAGATCAAAGTATGAACTTGGAAACATCTATATACAAAAAAATAAGGGTGGACCTGGCAACTATTTGAAGTTTCGGTAAAAATTCTACATATCTTTAATAAAGAAAGCAATGGGTGATGGGTTACATCTTTCTTTATATTGAAGTTGGATATTATGTTATGACCATGTATTTTGATCAATTAGCATAAATTGACAACTCAAAAATTGTTTTGGGCTAGGTTGTTTTAGCTGCTAATGACTTGCCTTCAATCAATGATATAACCTACCCGGAACTCATCGAGATTATTGCAAAGGTAATGGGAAGATTCTCTTATCTTGATGTATGTGATATGCCTACATATTAATTACTTCTGACATTTCAAGTGCAACATATTAGTTGAAGGATGAGAATGGACAGCTCATGGGTGTTGACACTTCAAATCTTTTAATTGCCAATTCTGGTAATGATTTGCCGGTAAGGGAATGGAGCATCAATTTTAATTAAATGATGAGTCTTGATATCCCCTGCATGTGTTGTCCATGCTGTAAGTAGTTGATTATAATCCCTATGGTAACTGTTCTCTCTTGTTTTCCATCTCATCATCTTCAGGTTATTGATCTCACTATGGTTTCACAAGAGCTTGTTTACTTGGCAAGTGACGCAGACCTGGTTGTCATGGAAGGGATGGTAAGTGATCCAGCTGAATTGAGTGAAATTGAATTCATATCAGCTTCCGGTTTGTCTAGGAATCTGTCCTTTGAATGTAGGTTCAATATTCGAATCTGCCATGGGCCAAAAATGCTGTTGGGTGATTCCAATTAGTCAGACACATGTAATGACTAATGAATTCAAATAATTCTTTTGGTAGAAGAAGCTCGATTTTCTTTGAGGATCTCTTGATCTCTAGAATGCAATGGGTGTGCATATTGTGGCCCTTGTGAAGTATAAATGCGATGCTTACCAAAAAAAAAAAAAGTATAAATGCAATGATAATGATCAATAACTAGAAGAAGAAATAAAGTCAAGGCTGTGATCCTTAAATCATGAACCAGTGCAAAAGCACATGGCTGGATTGAGTTTAACTTCTGAATCATTGTTAATCGGTTTGTTTCCTCAATGTTATGTAATGCAATTCTTACTTCTGTATGCTATGCAGGGACGTGGGATAGAAACAAACCTTTATGCTCAATTTAAATGTGATTCTCTCAAGATTGGAATGGTAATTCTTTTTTTTAAACATGGAACTCATTTTTGCTATGTCTGCTCCCTTGTGGAATTTCTAGAAAATTGTTACTTACTGGCACAAACATGACATCATTATTTTTTAGATGAATAACATGACTTCCTCGTTATAATTTGTTTTCCTCATATGTGGATTTCATTTTGTCCCCCCTTCCCCTTTCCTTTACTTATTTTTGATGAATCTTTTAACTTTATTTTCTTTTGCAGGTGAAGCACCTAGAGGTTGCTCAGTTCTTAGGTGGAAAGCTCTATGATTGTGTCTTCAAGTACAATGAAGTTTCAAGTTAATTGTTAACATTACTTTTTATCCAATTTATTACACATGTAAGCCTTTAACACTGCTCTTGTAGAAGTGAGAGTTTGAACATGTATTGAAGTCTTGTGGCCTTTATATCTAAACAATAATAGAAAATCAGACATGAGCTACAGTCAGTCTAGGAGATGACTGATCTTTTTCGCCTTTTATTCATCTTTTGCTTGAAAATGTGATACAGAAACACCATTACAATTGATTCAGAAATGTTTGGCAGTAACTGTCCCCCAAAGATGGGAGTGTTGGTAGCAATGTCAACAAATATCCTGAATTGTGGAACTGCGTCGATATGGCAGGTCTTTCCCTCCAGTTGGAGAAGGGAATTCCAGTAAATAATGGAATAGGGGCAACTGCCATTAGTGTTTTTGCAGCAGCCTTGGCCATCGATGAAATGTTTTGCTGTAAACTGTCCCTCCAAGGTACACTGCATTTTCTTTCAACTCAGAGAAAACACTCTGTGGTGCTTATGCTGAAAATATCAGGTTAGCCATTATAGGAGGCTTTACATTTGTGTATAGCTCCACTCTAATACCTACTACCAGAGCATTTATCTATTTCATTTCAATGCAATTCTTATTGTTCTATATGTTTTCTATATTTTCTCTCCATCTAGATCCGCGCAAGTAACATCTACCTTCATGAAACCCGCTTCCAAATCGAAACTTTGAAGTTGAGAGAAACATCAAACACAGATAGGGTTTGGCTTCCCTTCCGCAGCAACAAAAAACTGTCTCTCTCTCTCTCTAGGGGCATGAATTTTTGATGAGAGAGGGTTAAACGGTTTAAAATTTAATCAAACCGTTTAATAAACGATTATATATTTTCAAATTAGAACTGAACCATTTATTAAATGGTTTGACAGTTCCAATTAAAATGGTTCAATTTGGTTTCGATAAACGGTTTCGGTTTATATTTGATACACACACTCTCACTCTCTCCCTCTATTTCTATATTTGTAATTTGTTTTGAAACAAGATAGTGAATGCCCATGTATACGTTACTTTCGATTGTGCTTCGTCAATCTCAATGAAAGTTTGAGATCGATTAGTGGTGGGAGAGTCTTCAAGAAATCTGGAGTTAAGTGATCATTTTTGGCCCTTTTTTTTTCTACCTTATTGTGGAATTTCACTTTGAATGACATCATTTTATCTATATGTACCACATACGCATTTTAGATAGAATGGATCATCTGCATGTACCAACAGATGAACGTATATCTCAAAGCCAAACACATTTTAATTTTGTTTTCATAAAAACCCCTCTTCCTCTTGTAAATGGTAAAAATAGTACCGGTGGTTGGCTCTCATATATACGTTCACCTGTTGATACGTGCAGCGAAACCAAACTCCATTTCAGAAACAAGAATTGTAGAGAAGTCGTGATTTTGACTAGTATTATTGGGAACAAACACGAGATTACACCATCATCATCAAACCAAAACAATACAGTAAAAAAAGGAAAACACAAAAGGGTTTTTGGGTTTATAAAATCAATCACTTCTTCTTGGTAGGATAAGAAGCCATTTTATAGATTCCACAAATTCCTTCAGGTTTTCCTGTGTTTCTCTTCATCCGAATATAACCTTTCTCTCCCCATTTCGGTCCCCATGAGTTCTTCACGATGATATAATCCAGGTTCTTTGTCGAACCATATCCAACTGCTGCTACTCCATGGTCCAGTTCGGTTCCACAGTGCCCATTGAAAATTCCCTGTTGGTAAATGCATGGTAACCCAAACATAATCATGATTAATTAAGGCAAGAGATTATATGTACGAGGGGATTAAAGTCCTCTGTAATTCCTTCATCCTGCAGTGCTTGCAGTGCGGGTCTGAGAGCTCAACACATGAAAGATGCTTTATCCAATGGTGCAAGCTCGATTGACTCAGTGTTTTTTTTTCTTCTTTCTTGAGCTTGGTACTGTTGGATGTCGCATGTGTTGAACTCTCAGGCTTGAATTATGCACCGCAAGATCAAGGCATTGTAGAGGATTTTTTTTTTTCCGTTGCACGGTCATACTAATAAAGTACAATCAAGACAAAAGGTGCCAAAATGACCAAAATACCCCCTACGAATCACACGATATGAGAGAGAGAGAGAGAGAGAGAGACAGAAGCTTACCCCACTGTAAAATTGAAAATCTCTACCAGAGGCCTCAATAGCAACGCTGAGAGGCTGATGGGCCAGTGCCTTCAAAAGGCTCTTTTCATCATTCTCAGGCACATCTTCATAACCACTAATTGTCACCATCTCTACATCTCCCTGAATTACATAAATTAATAATTACGCAATATATACCAACTTTGGGCTTGCCATTTGGCATCATATTATTTTTACACATGGCAACATTTGCCTGGGCCAGCTCAATGGGCTTACGTGTTGACCATCTGGGCCACTCTTATTCTGGAAAGACCCAAAGAGTTGGGCTCAATCAAAAGCCCATTACTAGTAAATGGGCTCTTTTTCTTTCACAAATTTGCAAGATAAATGGGCCTCAACTGGTCTTGAAGGCATCTATTTTCCTTTTTTTGGTTTGGGGGGGGGGGTGATGTCTAACCCTACACCAATCATTGTGCGGGATAGGGGGTTTCATCTAATTGAGGGCTCACATGATCTAAGAGGAGAGAGAGAATCAATGCAAGACCCACATGATCAAGATATGAGAAGGCATTGGAAAGGAGAAGATTTTTCTTCTCTGAGCTAATCTCGGAGGGTACATAGCACCCAATCTCGCTATCTCACTTCTCCTTACATTCCTCTCTACTCCTTATGTATGAAACCGTTTCGTCGCTCCTCATTGGTGGGCTCCCTATACTATTTATTAGAGAACCCTCTCCCTTTTATTTTTACCTTCTTCTCTAATTCACATGTGCCTTCCTCCATGAGGTAGGGATAATCTTCCTCCATATGAATTCCACCATTGGAGACAATGTAGGCGAATGCGTAATCCATGAGTCCTCCGTTGCACCCGTTATTGTTGGGTTTGTCGCAATCTATCAGCTCTTGCTCCGACAATGATGTCAGGTTTCCGGTCACTATCTGATTTATGCCCTCAACGGCAGCCACCGTGGAAAATGCCCAACAACTTCCTGCATTTTTTTCAACATGAAACTTCTTCAACGTCTACTTCTACTTCTACACAACACTAATTAGTACTCTATCTGTTCGAAGAAAAGACTGAAAGAATAAAGGAATAGAGTTTAAGGTATTACTTACCACAACCACCTTGGTTCTTGACTTGAGTGACAGCACCTTTCTTTCTCCAGTCCACAGATTTGGGGATATCAGTCACATCTCTATACCTGAATTCTTCAGAGGATTCTCTCCTTCTGGGCATACCCAAATCAGTGTTCAAACCAAGATACATTCCCTTGAACTCTTCATGGGTTAAGTCTGCAAACTCATTCAATCCAAGCCAATAGCTTGTAACCTTCTTATTTGTCTCATCAATGTGCTTCAAGTTATCCTTGAAGATTTCAAATCTGTTCAATTTCTCTTCAATGCTCTCATAAATCTTGCCGTGTTTCGACATCCATGATTCGAACAGCTCAATGAGCTTATCTATGGATCCCAGATCTTCTGATGAATAGCCCACGATTGAAAAATCGTGAGCAAAGGCAGTAGAAATAAGGAAAGATGTTGAGAGGAAGAGGAGGAAGAGCTTAGAGGATGAGGAGAAGCCCATCTTGAATTTGATTTGATTTGATTCAATTCGAGGAATAGAGAGAGAATAGATTGATGAAGGCAGAGGAAGAGGGGTGTGGTTATTTATAAGTTTTGTTTCATTTGTGTTGCTTTCAAGTAAAGTAGGTGAAATGATTTTCTGGAAACTGAATCTTTAAGCATCGTTCTTTGCAAAACAGACTCTTCACTCCAAGCGTCCTTTTTTCTTTGATAAAATAAAATATATTTTGGATGGCAGCTATTCCTTACACGGTTGGATTATCTTCAGACTGGTTCAAAGGATTTGGGTCCTTGTAGCGCGACATGATTTGTAACACACAAGCAGGGTGTTGAGTTGCGTGCCCAAGCACTATGGGCCGTTGGATGTGAGTTATACTCCCTGTCGCGTTGCAGAAGAACCCCACCCCCAGGTTCAAGCATTCATTTGGTGCCTCAAACAGTTTTAAAAAGAGGATATACCCAATGCACAAGGTCCCTGGCAATGTGGGATTTGGGCAGGGTCATAATGTATGCAGTCCTATCCCTGCTTCATAGAGAGGTTGTTCTGAATCAGTTGATTCTCCCAATTCAATTTTGATTTTTAAACCATGATGTCACCTTATGTAATATCGGAAATACCCTAAGACAAGTTAACCTGTGTGGGCTTGGTCGTTTTCACTGGATCTTATTGGTCCTACCAATTTAAGGCCTCGCATCGTTACCACACCATTTAGTAAATCCGGCATCATAGATGAAGCAGACACATTTATTTTCTACAATTAGGTACCGGTCCATAATTTAGCTCACGTTAATCAGATGATAATTGAACTATAAACGAGTTAATTCGGCTGATGGTTATATTAATAGGATTTAACCGATCTTTACGGGTATCTATCGTGCTACAAACCATACACCAAGATTGCCCTAAAATTAATTGATCTAGACTTGGACCGGACCATTTACTAATTGGTTAGTCTGACTACGGGCTTTAACTGGTTGATTCTAACTGGACTACCAATGTGGGCCAGCTTTCGACGTCAACAACAACAATAAGAACCATAACCTTATCCCAACTAAATGGAGTTGGCTACATGGATCCGAAGAAGCCAGCTTTCGACGTTCTTACCCTTAATCCTCACACCTTTTTAGCTAAGTAAAATAAAACTACGATAAGAAGAATTTGAATGTTCCTGATATTGCATTGAATATTTTTTTATACATGCATGTCTCTCGGATAATTTCAATGAATCGGACGTTTTGCCTTGATTTTCCTTAAAAATCGTTTTTTTAACAGTTTTGACCTTTGGTTCATATTGTTCCACGATACAGGATCGACTAGGTATCGGAATCGGCCTGTGGCAATACAGATCTGGATCAGCCGATTTGAGACCGATACCTCAAACTATGGCCCTAACAGCAATACTAGTAGTTCAACTATAGTGGTTATTCAAAACAATTGGGTCGGATGGCCTGACTCAAAACATAACTAATTGTTAAGATTGCTTACGAGTTTCCTTTTTAAGTAATTAATGTGAATTAAGGAACTTCACACTCGCAAAGAAGCAATGCTCATTTTCGTATTAGGTTAGCACAGCAGCTTGGAAGAAATGGTTGCCCCTTGGCAAAACATCCCATGAGTCCACGACTACATGAGGGGAAGAAAAAGTGCAGTTTTTGAGGCTGTGTTTGGTATATAATCTAGTTGACTTTCGCATTCTTGAATTTCTTGAATGATAAAAACAACTATTTTTTATCATCCGAGAATGCAAAATCGAGCTAAATGCATTCCAAGAATACGTACCAAACTTAGCCTAATATCGATCCCGATTCCCACTGATCTGGATCACCTTGATTCTACATGGGACAACCCTAGATGCTTGGAATGAATAAATCGATTTTGCAGCCGATCCTGATTCTTGCTGATCCAGCTCAGGTTGATTCTTTATGGAAAAATCTTAGATGTCTGGAACATACCGATTTCATGGCCAATCCAAACCGATCCTGGCCAATCTAATCAGCTAGGACCGATCTAGATTTCGATTCTAGGTTTTTGAGCCCCGGATAGTAACAATGTGATCTGTGAATTTAGGGTTTTCTTCCCCGTCACTATGCCTAGCTAGTGAAGTATAACGTTTCACTATCTACCACATGATAGTATATGGATTAGTTCATGTGATAGAGGATCCCACACACATTTCAACAACCAAATTCTAAGAAACAATTATACCAATGAGATGATTGTCTAGTACTCTTATCACATGGACTAACTCAGATACTGCCAAGTGGAAAATAGGCGAGCTATGCTTCACTAGGTATAATGACACCTAAAATTTGGGCTAAAATTTGTTATGCGAGCAGAGGATCTTAAATCTACCTGTCCACGACATTTGGGTCCAATCTGATCTACCACGTGTCATTTTTTTGGATGAATTATTTCTTTGGTCCACATAGGAAACATTAACCCATATTTGACACCATGAAGAAGAAACTCTCTTCATTTTACCTGTAGTCTCAACTCTGAGACCAACTTAATTAGACCCATTTCATGGATTTTTATTAAACATTTTCTTATATGTTGGAGAGAAATACCACTATAGGTATCCAAGGATCAGTTTGATTGGATGAACATTGATATGGGCCTTAAAATGAGGCCCATAAAAAAAAAAAACTCATCTTGACAAAGACTGAAATAATAATTTTTTAACCTAATTTGTGAGAAGTGGACAAAACATGAACCAATTATCCAAAATTTGAAAACAAATTAACCATCCAATCTTGCCAACTTTTTCTAGTTTCTGTAATTAATCTAACTATGTGGGAGACATGTATTGATGGATTCATGCATGATCCTCTTTAACAAGAGACAAGTAAACCTGTGGAGGTCCCAAACCCATATTCCTCATGTTCTTGGGCCCAAGACATATGGGCCCTGATTTATCTATCCATTTTAGAATCAAACACATATGTGGATCAAAAGCTTTATTTTCCATAAGAGTGAACAAATCCACTAATCACCTCATGGGGTTGCACTGCAATAAGAGATGTTTGTCTTTATATTCATATACATAGAACATGGAACATGGCCCATGTGTAAATGTTTACACTTTGATGTAATACAAGTGATTTGTATTCTACCATTAGTAGAGGCTATATACAGTTGTATACATGGTTCGAAGAATAGCCAATTCCGGTTGACTCATATCGAAATCGGCCTATTCGTACTTGAATTTTAGGGTTCAGGCCGATTCTTACAAAATTGGAATGGGGGATCCATGGAGGCCAATTTCATTGCTATTCCGCTTACTTGAACCATGGTTGTATCAGACAACTTTTGTTATAGGTGTTGAAGAGAAATATCCAATATGTTTTTTCTTTGTTAACGGTATTGGCCGTATAGGCCGATACCGATTCCTACTAGCTACCCGATATCATATGTTATTGGTGAAGCCTGATCTCAGTCCAGAAAGTGATGTGGTGATTCTTTGGCGGGCCGTTTAGCCTTCGAATCGCACCAGAATGGTCAAAAAGTGCATACACCAGCGTTGTGGGCATTGACTCCTGTAGTGCTCGTCGAGATCTTTGATTTGATATGTATTTCGACATATGTTGGTTCATGTCCGAACTAGACCGGGTGGGTCTCTAGGGACAATTTTATACTTTTTATGTTAGGGTTTTTTTTTTTAAATATAATGTTGTAATCTCTTTGAGAGATGTGTGAGTGAGGGTTTGTATTTGCTTCACAGAAATAGTGGAATCGTTCTATCGCTCGGCCATGGATGTAGCATTCCTTCTTGGGGGTGAACCACATAAATCTTGTCTTGTGGTGCTTGTTCTTCTCTTTCTCTTCGTTTTTCTTCTATAAAATCGCCATTGGGCAAAAGTGTCCGATCCAACCCAATACAATCAATTCGTATCTGTGTCACTGTGTCAGTGTCGATGCCGATCCCAATACTATGCACTAAAACCATGATTGAATCCTAAATTTGACAAGAAGTCATATAATTTCACTTAGTAAAGTAGTAATCCACCAAGAACTTGATAATTTTGGAGTTTGAGCATGATGTACTAATACAATTTGTGTTTACTTCTTCTATCTGTGCCTGAACTGTTACACCACACTACCACAGTGAGGGTTGTTAATGGGACCCTTGCAGGATGGAATGGCAACAATAATGAAGAGAAGGCTCTCTTCCCTCCATGCTTCTTACTGCAAAGCCAAAACGTGATATAATGGAGGTATCTCTGATCATATCTGGCTCATGTCGCTCATCAGCTCCACATGAAATTTTGTTTCTGAAATCTTTACAAGTTAGGTAAATGGAGACGAAATATAACCATTGAAGATAATAATTCTTGCATGCTAAGCTCCTTGCCAACTTTGGTTGTGTGCCTTGTTGTGGAAAACCAAAAAGAAGAAGAAATTAATAAGAACTACTCAAACCAATCAGAAAAAATAGTAATCACAAGCTCAATCGGTCCTGAAGGAGCTAAAAGAGCTAGGGGCAGACCTAAAATGACCATAGAAGTAGTGGAGAAGGACATGTATAAGTTAGGGCTTGTTACAAGTATGACCTCGGGCAGAGCCTGCTGGAGGTCAAGGATCCATGTCGCAGACCCCATTTAACTGAGATTTTCCTGACGGGTTGGACTATGCCTCTTTCCTCCTCTTACTATCCTTTTCCTTTTTCGGCTCTCTTTTCCCTTTTTTTTTTTGGGGGGGGGGGGGTGTGTGTTAAATCTATGTTTTCCATATTTTGTTTTTTAGTTTTGTTTGGATCCATGTAAGCGACCCATTAAGTTGGGATAAGGCTGAGTTTGTTGTTGTTGTTGTACAAACTCAATCGGTCTTGGCCAAACATGATTCGGACCACTGGTCGTAGTGGTGTCTGGGGTATGTTGATCTTGAGTTCAAGAACCCTCCTCCCCTATCGTCTCCAGCAAGTCAGGTCCTTTCTGGAATAAGTGTTGGTCCTTTGTAAGTATTATCCTACTCCTCCATGGGTCTATCCCTAGTGGACCCCTTGTGGGTCAACCTTAGTGGGCTAAATTCTAGCACCAATCAGAAAAAACAGTAATATCACTCTTATTCATCATGAAAGAACTCTAAGAAAATATATTTATATATATATATATATATAAATAAAACTTCTATTAAGTAAGTTTGTTTTTTTTTCTAAGAGGTTTTAGCTTCAGTCTGAAGATCTACCAATTTTTATAGTTAAAAAAAGACGTACCCAGTGCACAAGGCTCCCACTACTATGGGATTTGGAGAAGGTCATTATGTACACAACTTTACCCCCACTTCATGGAGGGACTGTTTCTCGATTCGAACTTGTGACAATTAAATTGTAATGGTGCAACCTTACTTTTGCACCGAGGTCCACCCTCTACCAATTCCCATAGTTCTTTCTACTCAAAAAAAATCCCATGATTGAATATGTAGAACAAATCAATGGAAAAGATGACTTAGATCTACTTGGGCTATAGGATCATCATGTGTTGGCATTATTTGTCAAGTAAAACCATGTGGGCATAGGACCACTTTGTATGTGATAAAGGTTCTTTATTCATTTTGTAGTTCAATCTTAAATAGGAAGAGAGGAACTGATTAGGATGTTGCAAGTGGTATTAGAGTTGAAAAAATTGAAGAAAGGAAGGAGCTATTATACTTTTTGAGTGATTCTATAGCCTTTAATTATTGTAAAAATTATAATTTATAATGCAATTAAAGTATTACTAATGCTTAATGGGGTTTGACTGTTAGGCATAATTAGGTAGGAAAAGAATGTATTGATTGATAGATGGTAAGACTAGCTAGGAAGAGTTTAATCAAGAATAGTGGCTAATTAGAGAAAACCAAGTATGAAAATTAGTTATTCTACCAACAAAAAGCAACAATATTTTACCAAAAAAACTAAAACAACAATAGTTATTGTAATCACATTAAAAAATAAAACAATACTTATCATAAATAAAAGTAGTGTCAATTAGATGGCTTATAATGACAATCAATTAAAGCTCAAGTAGGCAGGTGTGACACACTGTAAATTAAATGTAGGGCAAGAGATTGCAGCATGGTCGCGTGGCCACCGCATCAGTGCAGGGGCCAATGTGAGCACGCGTATTGGCAACAATATGGATGAGATTTTTTATTTTACTAGGGGTAGGGTGATAATTTTACACGCTCCTGTGTCTGAGCGCAAGGGCAACGTTCTTTTTTCCTTAAATGTATTAAAAATAATTATTCATTTTGCTTTCTTTTTGGTATGAGTTAAAATGCTTTTGTAAAAACCAATAATCAATTTCAATTTGACCTGAACCCTATACGTATAGATTGTAAAATTAAAACAAACTATTGATCAAATTTGATATGTGACATACCAAAGAGATTCGTTATTTAATTAACAATTACATGACGAAGTGATCAATCTATACAAGAAAAATAATTACCTTTCATAGAGTCTTCGATGTATTCCTTTAAGGTAAATTCCTTAAGAAAATCTTGTTAAAAATGTAATTTAGATTTATTGGATTGAATTGAATTATGTAAAGAGTTGCAATGCTAAGTTTGTAGAAGTTACCTTTCACCTTGAGATTGTCTCCATGCATAAAGGTTTTTCTCCTCCACACCCCTAAATCAAAAGTCATCACTCCGTGGTTTGGAGTCATCCACCCTCGAGCAAATCGGTTCAGAAACAATTATTAAGTTCGGTTTCGGAAAGTGTTGGTGTGATTCGGCACAGAATTGATTCTGAAATTCATTACTCAAATCGAATTTGTTTGGTTTGGTTTTGGTTTTGGCTTTGAAAATCGGTTCTCACATGGTTCGATTCTAACTCCTATACCCAGTCTCTATACTATAATATATTACACTATAATATTATATAATAAAGATGCAATGGTAAATTCAACCGAAAAAAAAAGATGCAATGGTAAAGGTTGCTCCATTGTGACCAAGTGGTCAAGGGTTCAAATATTGAAATAGATTTTCTGCGAAAGCAGGGATAAGGCTCCATACATTATGACCCTCACCAAACCTTGCAGTGGCAGGAACCTCGTGCATTGGGTACGTCGTATAATATTATATTATAATATATTAATATACTATAATATACTAGTATCCCAATTTGGTTTGGTTTTGGTTTCAGAATTTGTTTTTTTATGCTAGAATCATAACCGAACCGAACTCGATTTCTAAATTTCATAACTGAGATGGAACCAAATTTCATTCGGTTGATTTAGCTTATTTTGGTCCGGTTTTGGTTTTCAATTTCAATTCCAAATTGACATCCTTACCATGAAGAAGGCATAAATACACTTTCCTATTAAATGAAATTTCCAAAATACCCCATTTTCCCATTCGATTGGTCTATCAAACCACTAACCCCCTCCCTAAATAAAATTATACATTTTTTTTCCTCAAAAAGCTAAAGAAATTGTGAAGTGGTGCTTGGATTATGGTTAACTTTTTAAATTTTGTGTTAACATTGGATAAAACTTTTTTTTTTTTTTTTCCTTATTTTAAAGATGAAAATGAAACAAGAGGAAAGTACATTTCATAGCAAATCTATATTGGGATCAAATAGAGAAGCGCCTCTTGGCATCGTGGTTGCTGTCAATGCAATAGAGTGCTGGCCTAAATCTAAGAAAAGGTTGTATGTTAAATTCTCACCCTATCATCATTGGATTGGCCAAGGCCGATCCCAATACTGATCGATCTAGATCTTGGTCAATCCTAATTTCAACCGATCTAGCTAGTCTAATATTTTGTATGGAAAAGGCCTTAGAGGTAGGCCTGTAAACGGATTGGATTCGGTTTGGATACAGATCGGATGTAATCGGATTCGGATATTTTCTGATCGAATACGAATACTTTTAAATGGATTCGGATGCGGATCGAATTCGGATTTTCGACCATCTGTTTACACTTCTGCCTTATGTAATCCGAACCTTCCTCCCCCTAGTGGATACAATTCACTCTCAATCCATAGTTTTAGATCATGATTCTATTCTCCTCATATTTTAGAACCTGTTGAATCTTCAAAAACCCTCAAAATCGTTATTTACTTAATTTTTTATAATTAAGTATTCCGATTTGGATTTTTATCGGAGTATTCGGATTTTTTTTCGGATATTTCTAATCGAATACGGATGCCCCTAAACGGATACGAATGCAGATCGAATTCGGATTTTCGATTATCCATTTACAGCTCTACTTAGAGGGCATTAAAACCATAGTTGGAAAATCAGGTTTTTTGACTAGACTCGTCTTTCAAAAAAACCTGATGCCTTGACGTTGTCAAATCCGGTCAAGGCGAGTCACGTTCTTTCTTATTTTTTTAGTGTAATAAATATGTATAAATTAATAAAAATAAATTAAAAAAAAAAAACAGAACATTTAGGAAAACAAGAAAAAAATTTGAAAGAATCACATATCAAAGCATTTTGAGTTTATACCATTGAAAAAAGAGAAGGGAATTGAGGAGTTTGGGTGTTTTTTATTATTTTAGAATAAAGATTTACTATTTTACTCAACTAAGGTTTTCACGTGAATCGATTTTATGATTTTTTTAAAAATAACTAAACTCATTGAGTTTGTCATGACTCAGGCAAAATACCGAGTCTTATCTGACTAAGACTATTTATGACCTAATTTCATCATTTTTTTAAAATCCTATCCTAATTTACACGATTCTTGATCAAGTTTTTCAAAATTTTGACGCTGTTCAGGCGACTTGCCCCAATCAAAACCCAGTTTTTCAAGTATGATTAAAACATGGATTCTGTGTTTTTAATTCCTGCCCCCAAAGAGAAGATTTTACAACTACCCCCATTATTTTTATTTATTTTACTTTTTGGGTGAGAGAGAGGGAGAGTGAGTGGGATAAACTGAAATCAGTTACCAAACAAGAGAGAGAGAGAGGGAGGTAAACTGAAATCAGTTATCAAGCAATAAAAGTGCCAGCTGGATACTGCCGGCCAATCTTTGGACATGATCTACCTGTAAGAGACACGTGTTCCATCACAATACCCTCCTCCCTTAATCCACGGGATACGCTAGCCCAATTCCAATCCAATGTTAAGATGACAGATATGCCCTCATATAATACTCAAAATAACGGAAATGCCAAAGAATTCTATTTTTCGATGATCTCCTCGAATCGTGGATATTCTTCTTTGTCGGGATATGTTGACCATTTGACCTTTTCTTTTGGGTACCTAAAACCGTCCATTAGAAGAACTGCTTTAGACTTCCAGATCGCAAGAACGTGTACTGGAACTGGACCAGCTTTGTCACAGTCTCATGGCAATTTTGTTATTCTCATGAAAAATTAGGGCATTCTCTGAATAGAAAAGATCTCTGACGACCCGAGAGAGACGAAAGATGAGACTGCTCCAAAACCTGTTAGCCTTAGTGCCTTACTCGTTTTTACGGTTTCTGTAAAGATCAAACCCTCAAACAGATTTTAAGGATTACTTAAACAGAATTAGTAATCCAAAAAAACAAATAAATTAATACGAACCCATATCCGAAATCGGAAGTTGCAGGGCATGGATCATTGGAATTAGCTAGAATTTCAGGAATAACACAGAAATCTCCTCGCAGCTGTGTTTCGCATGTGTGATTCTGTATAGTCAGTCAGTCTCTCTTTGCTGTGAGAAATGCAAAAATTCATGGAAGAGGGCTAAGAATTTTAACTCTTTTCTTCCTCTGTTTTTGTCATTTCGACTTTTCTTGCTTTTCCCAGAAGTTTATCCGTCCATGGGTTTTGCTCTGTTTCTGGTTTTACAGTGCATTTGGGTAAAGGAAGTCCGTAGGAGGTGATTCAAGTTATCCATTCTCTTCTTTCCGTCCTCATTATCTCTTTTCGAGTTCATAAATGCTGGGTATTACTTGCTTAGATTTATAGGAAATTTTTTAATCGGGAAACCGCGGTTTTAAGAAAGTACGTAGAGTTTTTCCTTTTCTGATCGGTTACTTAGGTTCCTTGTTTTTCGTGTGGAAGTATATTTTATTTTATTTTTTCTACTTCTATTTAAGTTCCATTCAGAGTTCTTCAAGAATCAAGCATTATGGGTTCCTCTGTGCAATCCATTGAAGGGGTTGTGGAGGAGATCATGAGAACCCACAAATCCCTGCCCACTAGGCCTGGTATAGATGAGGTTGTAGCAGCGAAGGCCTTGATCTATAATGTTGAGAAGGAAGAACAGTTCAGAATAGATACAATTTCTAAGCAGAGGAAGGGCCCCAATATCCCAGATGAGTTGTTCTTTGTGATGCAAGAGATGCAGAGGAATTTAGTTTCTTTCCAGAGTAAAGAACAGAAGAGAGAAGCTGTGCAATTGCTTGATCTCGAAAACATCCACGCGCTATTCGATGAATTCATCCAAAGAGCGTCAAAATGCATTCCTTCTGCCTCCAATTATTACCAGCCTGACTGTTCTAACGGCTCAATTTCCGCAATTACGAGCAGTTTCTCTGCAAGCAGTGCTTCTGCCTTTGTTACTGGTCTCGAATCTTCAGTGGCTTCGTCTGGGTTCTACGCTGAGAAAGACTCTCTAAGGAGTTCTGAGATGTTTAGTAGAGATGATAGTTATTTGAAGACGGCAAAAGCATCCTTTTATAGCGATGGAGTTCGAACTGTTCCATCTAGAACCCATGTTTCGGATTCTTCTATCAAATTTGTATCTACTTCTGGTAAGTGTAAACTTTCCGAATGAATTTGGTTCTTCTCGCTGTTCCTTTTTCCCTATATCTTTTCCATGCCCTGGAACGGTGATGAGCCTTTCGTATTCTAAATTATTTGAAGCAAGTTTCTGGAGAAATGATGTTTTAAATATACCGACATTTCTGTTATCTCTCTTTTGAAATACTTCATGGATTCTGGGTGCAATTTGGTTCTTTGGATGTATTGCAGTGAATTTAGATTATTAGTTTATTACTGGAAATACTGTATTCTAGACTGTTTTTCTTATGCCTTAAGTATTGTGGAGTGTAGGTCAAGATGGTGAGAAGTTGAGTCTGATTAAACTAGCCAATTTGATTGAGGTCACCTCAAAGAAAGGTACTAAGGAACTCAACCTCCAGAACAAGTTGATGGATCAGATAGAATGGTTACCAGACTCGATAGGGAAGCTGTCAGGTTTAGTCACTCTCGATTTGTCTGAGAACCGGATTGTTGCTTTACCAGCCACAATTGGAAGGCTTTCTTTGTTGGCAAAACTAGACCTGCGCTCAAACAAGATTACTGAACTACCTGAATCCATTGGGGATCTCTTTAGCCTGGTTTATCTAAACTTGGGAGGGAATGGTTTACCATCTCTGCCTGCTGCAATCGGCAGATTATCCTGTCTTGAGGAGCTCGATGTGAGCTCAAACCAACTGTCATTGCTCCCTGAGTCAATTGGAAACCTTGTCAACCTGAAGAAGTTGAACATTGAGACAAACAATATTGAAGAAATTCCACATACTATTAGCCAGTGCGCATCCCTTGTTGAGCTAAGAGCAGACTATAACCGGCTGAAAGCCATTCCAGAAGCTGTAGGGAGGATTGCATCACTTGAGCTTCTCTCTGTTAGGTATAATAATATCAGACAACTACCTACCACAATGGCATCTCTAACCAACTTGAGGGAGCTTGATGTTAGCTTCAACGAGCTAGAAGCAGTGCCGGAGAGCTTGTGCTTTGTGACCACACTCGTCAAGATGAATGTAGGGAGCAATTTTGCTGACCTACAGTCACTACCACGATCCATTGGGAACCTTGAGATGCTGGAAGAGTTGGATATCAGCAATAATCAGATTCGGGTCCTTCCAGACTCTTTTGGGATGCTATTGCGGTTACGGGTGCTTCGTGCAGAAGAAAATCCTCTGGAAGTGCCACCTAGGCATATTGCAGAAAAGGGTGCACAGGTATTTCAGTTTCTAGCAGTTTTGCGTATTCGCTAATTTCAAGGCTGACCACAGTTTTGTGTTTCCAGGCAGTCATTGAATATATGATTGAACTTATTGCGAGGAGGGATATCAAGGCACAACCAATCAAGCAAAAAAAGAACTGGACTCAATTCTGCTTGTTTTCGAGGCCTAAGAAAAGGAAGCATGATGGTCTGGACTATGTGAAAGCCTAAATTTGGAAGCTCGAACAAGGACAGAACATTACACTTTATTGGGTAATTTCCTTTGCTGATCTTCTGATTGATGTGCTTCTGTCCCGTTGCAGCATTACCTAGAATTATTAGTCATTAGCATTACCAAGCATTGCACTAAAATTTGATCTCTGTAAGCTAATGATAAAGATCAAACTCTGTTTTTGATGGACTCAATGAAACAGTGGATTTTTTGTGTGTTTACCCAACTGAAGAATATTACTTAAACATTTTTCTTGTATAACATTATGGCACTTTCTATCATCTCACGCGATTTTGTCAACCCTCATCTAGAATTTTTCTCACACCTATTTTTGCAGGGAGTTTGAGTTTCAGAAGTTTGATGGAAAATCTTATGTTAGTACAAGGAATTCTCCTGGTCCAAGAAATGGAAGCTATGCAGATACGACTCTGATCTTTGCTTATTGTAGTGTAATTCTCTTATCTGTTTTTTTGTTGCTACTGTATTTTTTGTCATTGAACTAGTATGAGATATCCACCTCAAGTGTCAAGAGTCAGAGAGAGAGAGAGAGAGAAGTTGTATTCCACAATCATCAATAGTTAAATAAATACATATGTTCCCTTTTCACCGTTATTCTTCATAAAATCTTTTCTAATAGAAACTAATATTGTTTTCTTTTTCAAGGAAATTTTTGGTTAAAGATTTTGCTTTGAATAGTACATTTACCTTTACACCCATGGCCTTAATATAATGTGATTGGAATTTTCTATAGTGCATGTGTCTCCTGTCTACAACTCTTGCTGCTGAATTACATCGAAGGAATCTTCTTTGCGATAAATTGTCTGAGGTATTACTTGATAAGTACTCAAACTAAATGTCTTATTCTGACCTGAATTTAGGAAAATTTCTCCTGCCAATTAGTTGTGATGAGAAGATTGGCAATAATGAAACTAACATAAAATGCTGTGATGCTCAGTGTAGGCCTGCGTGAGAATCAGCTTGGAACTTTTAGCCAAGTTACATTTTCAAACTTAGCAAGTGCAATATATATAGTTTACTGTGGGTGACATTGAGTTTTTCCTGGTTTTTGTCTTGTGGAACTGACAATTGTCCCCAGGTTTAAAGTTCATGGGTTCATGTTGTGTTGTCCAGTGTGTGAATCTATTAAAATCAGAGAGCTTGACACTGAACTTGTTGATTCTGTCTGCAGTGAAGTCAATTTAAGTTAGAATTATAGAAATTTGGAATATATCAGTTAGTATTGAACCCTCTTACACAAAATTACTAGTTAGGTTTTAATTGAAGTATCATCCACAAATATTCATCTGTTTTAATTTTTTTATTGAATTAAAGAAATCAACTTTTTTCAATTTCCATGACTCCAGGAGGGAGATATGGCCACAGATCCTGACCATTGGAACATGATTGAATCCTTTCTTTTTCTTTTTTTTTTTCCTATCCCATGTTCTTTTTCACATGTAAATATTTTTCCCCTCACTCTCATATAAGGGTGATCAAGCGAGTAGAATATCTTGGTTGGGTACCAAAACAAGAAAACAGTAAAATACCTTGGTTTAGTATGAATGTGCTTGGAGGGCAATGATCATCTCTGCCATACTAATCCTGTGAGTACAAATGTGTAAAATCTGACCTCTGGAATACAAGTTCTCCTGTGTTGTACCATTTGACCTACTCTTAGAACTAGTGCATGGAAGGACCTTAAATGTGCAAGAGACAATTTCTCTCCAAGTTGGCAAGTTGCCCACTTCATGCTCATGTTCCTTCTTTGAATTATGGCAGATTTTGGCTAAAGATTAATTATTCAATGTACTCTTCTACCTTCTTGGTCATTGGTTGTTGTTGTCTTATTTTAGATTACATATTCTATTGTGGGGCACTCTCATACTTAGACGTAGATGAACATGAGAATCCATTAAAAATGGAACCTTTCCAGTGATGAAAGGATCCTCATCTCGTGATTTTTGGGTGATTATTCATCACCAGTACTGGAAGGCCTATCCCGTGGATGATAGACTTTGCTGATGGAGCTTGCTTTTGATCCTTCAACATAGCTTTTAACTTGGTAACCCGCTTGATGATGTACATCCTCTTTTAGCCAATATGTAAGTTAGTCTTGGTGCTCCCAGAACTATTTTTGTCTAAATAAGTTCAAGTTGTTTGTCTGGGAAAAGAGGGGATCCACTTGATTTGACTCGATCTCCTTTTTGGCATGTGCATACACTTCCCTGTAATTTCTAGTATGATTGCATGTCACCTTTTTTTCATAATTTCTTTTCCTTCACTTGAAATAAATAGATTTCAAGTCATATATATGAAACATTACTCAGGAGGTTCCTTATAGGCTGCGAGGATGGGAGGGGGCAGGCCTACCCTCACACACTCTGGCCTTTGTCCATGGGAGTACAGAGCCCACCGACAAGATCTTCTAAGCAACTAATTAGCCTTCATGGATTACTCTACTTTGCAAGACCTTTGGGGCCACCTTTTCATTCTTGGCCCTCCTCTCCCTTTCCTATAGTTCTGTTTCCCTGAGTATAGATTTAGACAAGGTATAGGGACCTCCTTTGAGTCAATGTTCTCTTCCTCTGGTCAGGTCCAAAACCTTGAAAGGAAGATACATTACACTTCTTGAGAGGTGGTTTGCAAACCAAAAGCAAAGGGCAGTTTGGGAATGAAGAGAAACAAGGATTTGAACTTGACGGGTATCTTAAAGCAAGTGTGGTGGATCGCCTCCAAGAATGATAGGATTTGGGTCAAGTAGGTGCATCATAGAAATTTGAAGTCCAAATCCCTGTGGATGGTTAAGGTGTTGAAAAACTGCTATTAAGTATGGAAGAAAATTCTAAAAATAAGATCAAAAGCAGAGGCATTGGTGGAGCATATTATTGGAGATGGGCAGGTAACAAAAAATTGGTTAGACCACTGGCACCCTGACACGGTGTTACGACTCAGGTTTGGATAGATATGCATTGGTGCATTCATGATGCTTCTTGATATTTGGACTAAGCTCTCTAGCTTACAGAGACTCAATGCAAGAGATCCTGATAAGATAAGATGGAAATCAGCTTCAACGGGGTGCTTCTCTTCCAAATCAGCTTGGGAGACTATCAAACATCAGAGCCCCATAGTGGCATGGGCTAAGGTTGTTTGGTTCCATGGTAGTACCCCAACACACTCAATTTCTACTTAGCATTGTTTAGTTGATGCTTTGCCCATGTTGGACCAGCTGAAGAAGAGGAAGATCATCAACACCCCCCCCTCCCCCGGCGGCGAACGAATTTGGAGGGGACTCAATTGATACAATAGCCAAGATTAATGCCTTTTGTGCAACCATCTTTCATATTTGGCAAGAGATATTCCTGGATCTTTTGCAACAGGACTAGAACCAAACCTTGTGTTATTATGAATATTCGATCTAATGTGGTGAACAAGAGAGCACCGGTTTGGATATCAAAGGTAAAGAGACAGGGAGAAACCACTTCTCCATTAGTGCTTGCTTGGGAAAATGGGGTGGATCGCTTAGTTTCAGGTTTGGTGCTTTGTTTCCAGTTGGTCTTGGAGAGTCTATTCTCTTATTAGGTAGGACCATGAGCTGAGTTTGTTTGTTGTTTTGATTGGTCCCTATGAGCTTGTACATTCTTTCCTTTTTTTGTTTTTTCCCTTTTATGAATAAAATTGAATCAGGGTAATCAAAATAGTGAGATAAGAAGCTGTAATTTTCTTTTCCCCCAATGAATGAGGGTAAATTCTATCATTTCATATAAATACTGCATTAAATAACTTTCAACCTTGTAAAAACTTCTCCAAAAAAAAAAAAAAAAAAAAAAAATTTTCTCTGCATTAAATAATTTTTGGGAATAAGAGAACATGTAATTACAACTTCTTAGTTCATCATTTTGGTGACAACAAGTTACACCCTAAATAGAATAAAGGTTGATTTCGGCAACTTCAATTTGACTGTTGGTACTATGGTATGATTCACACACATCAATATAAGTGTGGTTCTTCAATGGTTCTAGTCCTTGAAAGAGCCAGCAAACAAGTAGGTAAGCAGGTTTCCCTTCACATATGGGGCGGGGTTTAACAATGTTCTAGCCTAGCTTTGGGTGGAACTAAAAATTAAGTTTGTCCTTGAAACAATCTCAACATAACTTTGAATTTCTGATTTGAGTGAAAATAGATTGAGTTTTTTGTCGCCCACTATGAAGAGAGAATCTCTTCACTCATGGATTTTGCACTTGGATGGAAATCTCGTAAAGTGTAAGATTCTTTTCACTATGAAGAATCTCTTCAACGATTCACCCACTATGAAGAGTGTAGTTTGTATAATACGAGAGGCTCAATGTAGTATCTCAATGGTAGGATTCTTTTCACGTACGGTGAATTTTTTTTTTTGCTAAGCTCTGTTTGTTTCCATGTAAAAAAGGCGAAAAGGAAAATTTTCCAGTAAATATAGAATTTTTCACTGTTTGTTTTAATATAAATGCAAAATATATATATATATATATATATATATATATATATATATATATATATATGTAAAATATCAACAAATCAAACAAGGCCTAGTAAAAATTGTAACATTATTATCAGGTTTCTAGTTTCTTTTTTGGGACAATCTATGGATCGTGTTACAAGATTGGAGGAGGATTTTAAGTAATTATAAATCTCTCTCTAACAATTAGTTTTTTATTTTATTTTTTATTATAAGTACTTTACCAATTAGAAACTACTAATGATAATGGAAAAAAAAAATAAAGGCAAGAGATCAATGTCTGGACGTGTAGCGCCTACACTAGTGACGGGGGGCCAATGAAAGTATGCACAGCATATATGAGATTTTTTATTCATAGGAGATTGGGTGATACTTTCCCGCATTCCTATGCCTGGTGTAGAAACCATGCAACCATGTAGAATTTATAAATAAATAAAGGCAGCCACCCATTAATCATCAGCTTTTGGATAAAAATTTGGAAATAATTTTGTTCCAATAAAGGGGGGATATAGATGCCATTAAGACTTTAATCTGATAACAGTTTGATATCTATGTAAATCAAAATTATTCCCAAGATTAGGTATCACTCAACCCTAAATTAGGGTCAAAAGAATCAGAATAGCAACTACTTTAAAGCACTGTTTAATCCATCTTTTAGGACTTTACAATCCCAAAAGGGATATGATAGTCAAATTTCGAAAGTTATGAATTATGATGACTTGTTTATTTTGTTTGGTGCCTGTCAGTCACAAGCCTCACACCTATGGATAACATTTTTTAATCTGTTGATGATTAGAGTTACAGAATAGGTTCAATTACATTACCCAACATGATAACAAATCATTTTCAGTAATACATTACATTTATGGCTCCTTTTTATATCTTGTCTTATTTCAAAACATGTTTGGGCTGCAGGACCTTTGGGACTATGTACTAGTAGCTACAGTTTTCCTAATTTGGATTCTCTACTGTCGAGCTGCCCAGCAAGACCCTACTGCCAAGACACAGCAAGGTGGTAAATGGCTGTCTTACCCCCACTCGGGCAAGGCACTTGGGCAGGGGTAAGACAGTCATTCACCACCTTGCTGTGTCTTGACAGTAGGGTCCTGCCGGACAGCTTGGCAATAGAGGATCAAGGTCCCAATTTTCCTCGGTTGTTGATTTGTTTGATTCATTTGATTAGTGTTCGTCTTCTTACATGTAGGGATGTAAACGGGTACCCAAAAATCTGAATTCAATTTGCATCTATATTCGTTTAGGGGTATCCAAATTTTTATTCGAATAATACGGAAAAAAATTATCTGATCCGAATAGATATCCAACTAATGATATAGAGGGTTTTTGAAGATTTATCAGGTTCTAAAGAATGAGGAAATGAGAATTATGAGACTAAAACATGGATTGAGAGTGAATCATATCCATTGGGGGAGGAAGGTCTGGGTTACACAAGTCAAAGATGTAAACGGATAGTCGAAAATCTGAATTTGATTCACATCCGTATTCGATTAGGGATATCCATATCCAGGCAGAGAATATTCGGATCCGATGACATCCGATCTATATCCGATCCTTTAGTAATGTTATTTAAACCACAATTTTATTCTACTTCTATGAGTTGTGGATGGGCAAGAACATTTAAGTATCGAAGGCTAGAAGCATCTTCTGGGGTGGAAATGGGAAAATGGTATGGAAGAATAGAAGCAAAGGTAGACAGACAGTTTTGAAGTTGTTAAGTGGCTTACATAGAGTAACGGGGTTGGATGGCCATGGGAGTTGTTTCAAACTTTACCTGTCATACAACAATTCAATTTGATTTATGGAAAAAAGATCTCTATTTGGTGGTGTTTTCTACGATCTCCAATGGATAAGCACGCTTGGGGTATCTACCTAGTAGGGCAGAGGCATCATCTCACGGTACCCTGTGGGAACGCGTAGGAAACACCACCAAATAGAGATCTCTTGCCCTTGATTTATATAGTAGAGTGGAATAAGGGGAAAAAAATGATTCAACGACTTGAAATAACAAATTGGGAAAAAAGAACGATAATTGGTCACATGGCCTTGCATCCAGATACTAGAATGCATGAAATTTCCAACCTATCCATCTCATGTGAAATAACAAATTCCATTCATATTGAAGCACCCTGTGTGCACTCTCATTGGTCCCGCGGTTAATGCATGGGTTACATGATTACGCAGCGATCTCTTGCCTTAACAAATACAAAAAAAAAAAAAAAAAAAAAAAAACTAAGCTAATACATTGGTAGTATATGATTGAGTTTGGTCACCCTAGATCATTTCTTTCCTACCCAATGATTGGATTCTTTGATCAAATCATTCTCCCATGTGGCACTTAATTAGGTAGTTAAATCCAGGGAGGCTTGCTTTGCTTCTGTGGATTGCACCACCCACCCCATCCCGTATCGGGTATATTATATCGGTCACTTATACCGATATTAATAATAAAGTATATATCGATTAAATCGGTCTATATTAGTCTGATTCAAGATCAAAATATCATTTTTTATTTTATAAAAAAATCATTTTTTTTTATTGCATCGATCGATTTGTATCAGTATCGCGCAGGACTATACCGATACCGATACCTAGAACATATGGTTTTGTGTGTAACCAACCATGATTTGGTTATATTATGTAAACAAGAACCACCCAATAGCAACAACTAACTTTCAGTATTTTTTTATAAAAAAAAAACAGCAACTGACCTTTTTTTTTATTTTTTTTTTTATGAAAAAAATGCCCACGATTTTTAAATCTGTTAAGGGGTAATTGATGTAATTTGGAGAATGCCAGTTAAGCGAATACCCCACATTGGATTCCTCAAGAAATAATAGAGGTCAAAAGAATCAAATCCATCGAATATAAATACTTAATTAATGAATTAAGATTTGCAAATGAAGAAATCACTTATAACTTCCGCTGCCCCGTGAGACTCAAGTAGGGTTTTAATAGAAGAGATCGAAGAAGAAGAAGAAAGAAGCAGTGGAAAAAAGCAAAACCCTAGATGGAGACGACAAGCTTGCCGGAGAGAATGTGGGTGGCGATGAAGAGAACGGCGGTGAGATTAGTGAGCAAGAGACAGAGATTGGTGGTGGTGGTGTTCATAAGGAAGATAGTATGGGGGTCGCTGCTGCAACAGAAAAGAAGGATTGGTAGAGTCAGGAAATTGAAAAGAAACAGAAGCCAATTGCAGCAGGTGAAGTACGATGTGTTGAGCTACGCCAAGAACTTCGACGACGGGAAATGGCAACAGGAAGAGGTTGATTTCTATCGTAGCAGATCTTTCTCTTATAGGTTTGGTCATCCCATCATTCTCAATACATAAACAGTTTCTATCTTTTTTTTTTTTCTTCTATTTCCAAAGTTTCAACTTTTTGTTTCCTTTTAATTTCCCTGTTGTTAATTATAGTATAATGTTGAATTCCAAGTTGAAGATTTCTCTTTTTCTCTTTCTCAACACAACCTTCCATGTTCATATCAGATTAGGACTGGAAGCCAATTTAGAATCGGAACAGAATCCGGGAATCGAAATCAAAACCGGCCGTTTATAAATTAACTGATCTGAATCAAAGTAAATTGGTTTGGTTTTGGTTTCCAGGGCTGGGAAATTTTTGGTTTGGTTTTGGTTTCATGACTAAACCGTTGAATCGAAAGCGAAATACCTATTTTTTAACCGAATAAAGAATCAAGTAAAATTATATTTTTTTTAAGGGAGAGAGAATGCTACTTGAGCACGTGGATCCTATGACAGCATGAGGATCAATGGGAGCACACACCCATACCATCCAATATGAGTTCAGATCTGCTACCCACATGGGGATGGGTGGGGACAGATCTGAACCCTCCATGGGGGTGTGGGATCCACACCCCCATGCCACCCCCATGGAGGGTTGAGATCTGTCCCCATCTATCCCCATGTGGGTAGCTGATCCGGATTCATCCAGTATGAGGGTGGGGTGGGGTGGTCATTTCGCTACCCCTGTGTCTAGGCCATGGTTCGTCTCAGATCAGATTAGGTAACAACCATGACCGATCCGTCTAGGTATTCCTGGGTCGTTCCTTGGATCGATACTTACCATTTTTTTTTTTTGGTTTTTTGATCGAAATTGTAGGGATTTTTGACCTTTTTTGAATTTTTTACCGATCCAAAACCGAGTTTGACTGATCCATTGGTATCAAATTGGTATCGGCGATAACCGATCCCGAGTCCGATACATAGATTTTGAACCTTGGCCTAGGCATAAGTGCATGCAACCAAACAGCCTTCTTTATTATAGATTTTGGTTGGCAAAGATATAAAAAGTTGGCCCAAAGACCAAAAATAGGATTTAAACTGAATATGAAACTGAATCGAATTAGTTTTGAACATGTGTTCTTATTCATGGTTCGATTCGTCTTTAATAACCGAACCGATTGACACTTTTTAAAATTCTAATTCTTGGTTCGATTAGTTTTTAATGGATGGGCCTGGGAATGGCCCACGAACAAAGGACAATAGTCAGGAATCAGGATACATAGTACAGGCCCTTCTCGTTGCAACTTTTGTAATCTGTTGTTAATTATAGCTCTGTCAATTGTGGGCCGGGCTTGAACAAATAGGTTCGTACAGAAAACACTCATAATCACTTAATTTTGGGCCCAGTGGGTGCAATGCTACTAACCTAGGTCTTGACCAATTCAACTCTCTCATTCTAGTGCTTGCGTGGGACCATCTAGCACGCTCAAATCTCAATGGGCTTTTTATGGAGCAGGGAGGGTCCAGGTTGAGCAATGTCCTCAATGGGTTGGGCTTTGTATTGGCTAAACTCTGCCGGCCAAGGTGTAAAAACCCGGAATAGGATATCGATGCTGAATGAGCCATTTTCCGAGAGTTTTTCAGTTGTTTTAGTGTTATCTTGATACTCCGATGTCCCGAATCCACAAAAATGAGAACTTATCCGATTTGGCCTAAGCGTACGTGCGATCGTGCGTGATCCATTTCTAAGTCCAATATTTTTTAGGAGGTATATAGTCCTTCAAGAGAGAGATAGAGAAATAATTGATCCCTCTCCACTTAAGCCAGGGTTCTATCGAATTTTTTCAACAAAAGTTCGTCTGATAAATTGGGATTCTGTCAAAATTCTGTAAATAAAGCTCATCCAATAAAGCTAAAGAAATATGAAAGTAATGACCATTAATCATGGAGGCAACTCTAGACTAGCTGAGAAATTTACAAGGATGAGTTTAGTCCATGGTATCTAAATAATCGCCCCAGCGCCATGCTTTGAGGAATCAGTATCAGATCAATCGAATCGACTGATTTGTATCAGTATTAGTAGAGACCGATCCCAAATCGGTGGATCGGTATGAACCAAGGGTAAAAGGATAATAAAATCCAAGGTAAAACCAATTGATCCAGACCGATCCGGATCAGTTTTACTAAAACCCTGCCCTGCGCCAACTTAATCAATGATTAATTGAGAAGCCCACAATAATACGATTAGAGGATTAGTTTTGGAGTCAAATCGATCATCTGGAAAGTGGTTTCTTACAAAAGAAGGAAGCCAAGCTAGACACTCTGAGAAAGGGAAAGTTGTTTCTCATAAGAGAAGGAAGCCGAGCCTCCCTCAATTTCGAAATCACTCAACAGACAGGGCAAAGAAGTTTCCTCACTCCTCTACTCCTCTCTCTCTCTCTCTCTCTCGCTCGCCACACTGTGATCGATCGATCGATCGATATTGAAATTGGGAAGAAAGCTCAGTGTCTGCAACGAGAAAAGAAGCTCGATGGCCTACTACTATAACACTGTTCATAACAATTCTCAATGTGATTACAACATCGCCTTCTTGGATGATAACATAACCGCCACCCTAACCCGCAGCTCCTTCGCCGTCACCCAATGGATTTCATTAATCGAACACATCCACCGCTGTCGTCTGCATAAGCTCGTCGTCGGTTTTGACATCGAATGGCGTCCAAATCGCCGTGGCGTTATCAATCCTGTAGCAATTCTGCAACTCTGTGTTGGTCGGAGATGTCTCATCTTCCAAATCTTCCACTCCGATGGAATCCCTCATTCTCTCTACTCTTTTCTCAACAATCGTAACTATACGTTCGTTGGGGTCGGAATCAGGGAAGACGTCAACAAGCTTTATCAAGATTATGAATTGTGGGTGGCTTGCACGATGGATCTTCGTAATCTTGCTGCTGAAAAGCTGGACATGAAAGACCTTAATAGAGCTGGATTGAAGAGGCTTGCGATGGTGGTTCTTGATACTGAAGTTGAAAAGCCTCGTCATATTACGATGAGTAACTGGAACGGTTTGTATCTTACCGATGCTCAGGTGCACTATGCTTGCCTTGATGCCTTTCTTTCCTTTGAGATTGGGAGGACTTTGATCCGTACCAACTCTAGATGAGATCTGTTCTCTGAGTTTCTTTTTTAGTTTTCCCTCTTCCCTAAAGAGGGTTTAGGGGTTTCGTTAAGGTTTAGGGTTTCGGAGACGTTGAAAAGAAGTAATGGATTTACAAGAATCCAAATCTTGAATATTTCTCTTCCTGTTCATCTCTTCCGTTTTTTTTTGTTGATTACTACTGGAACAAAATAGACTTTTCCTGGTTTCTGTAGACTCTGTTTTGATTAGTTAATTAGTTCATGAAATCATTTTGATCCAGATTTAGGTTAGGTTTCAATTGCTGGCTACAGAAAAACCCTTCTGGTATTTGATCTTTTTGCTTTGGAAGAACTTCATTCAGTGCAGCCTTCTCTCTTTTGTGGATTAATTTCAACTTCATTCTCAAGTTTTTCTTAGGTGCTTAATCTGCTATGTAATTGGTTTGCAGATTGGTTGGGTATGCATGCTTCATAGATTTAAGAGAAACATTGAAATTTGAAGCTGTGACTCCTCTCAAGGTCTTCTTAGCTCCACCTTCTGCAGGATGCACTGGGGAAGATGACATGGGTTGGCTCATGACGACCAATCTAGATTCTAGACCACTTGACTCAGTTGTGGTCATGAAGTCAATCCATGCGGTTACCTTCGGCTTAGTTTGGTATGCATTCTTGGAATGCATTCCAATTTCCAAGTCGATTTTGCATTCTTGGGCGATATCGAGAATGCAAAATCAACTTAGAATGCATTACAAGAATGCATATCAAACACAGCCTTCGTCTTCTTGGGTTATGTGCATTGTATTCTTCTTTTACATTTCTCAAAAATAGGATATCTTGGGTTGAGTTGTGTTCAGTATGCATTCTCATATTAGATTTTGGGTGTAGAATGCATTTTGAACCTAAAAAATAACAAATAATCACTTTTCAGAATGCACTCTATGTCCAGAATCTATTCCAAAAATGCATATCAAACACAGCCAGTCTACCTGTACAGTAAGTGTAATCCAGCTAATGCTCATGCATATTAGATTAGATGTGAGGATGACAAGTAAACTATGTCAAAAGGACCAAACCATACCCATATAAAGTGAGAAAAAAATCCTCTGCAGTGCCTTGCAGTTCGGGCCTGAGAGTTCGACATGTGGAAGATGTGATATCCATTGGTGCCGAAAAGGAAAAAAAAAATCTGAGTCAATCGAGCTTGCACCATTGGATGAAGCAAAAAAAATTCCACAACTACAAAGCACTTTAGGATGAAGGAATTGCTGAGGATTTTAATCCTATAAGGTGACTTTTATCCCAAAAACGAGAGAGAAAAGTAAAAGAAACTTACTTTTATCCCAAAAAGGAGTCCCCATATGAAGTGACTTTTATCCCAAAGAGAAAAAAAAAAGGATCTAACTTTTATCCCAAAAAGGAGTATTAGAAGAAGAAAAAAACAGACGGAGTTTCAATAAAGGGTGTATCCAGTGCACCAGGCTCCGGCCATTGCAGGGTCTGGGAAAGGTCATAATGTATGCAGTCTTAGCCTAGCTTTTGCACCTGTGTATTAAGTCTAACTGGTTAAAGATCAACATTGGATCGATGAGTTAGTAAATCGTCTGATGCCAAGCCTAACCCGATTACCAATTAATCAATAATGGTGTTTGATTGGATCTCGACGGGCTCTGACTGAGATCAAATTAGACAATTAGCCTGTTTAAAAGTTGATTACCCTGAGCCCGATTATTAATTGGTGACTGACCGATAGAATAGAAGCGTGTCCTTACCCTACAAGGCCTGATTACCTAAACATTCAAGTACTAGTATGAGATCTTATGGCGGGATGTATGATGGGATTGAGTATGTAGCTATTATATTTGTGTTAACATAATTTGGGAGACTTGCTCTTAATAAATTTGTATTTTAGATGCTATTAGTGTGTTTGTTGAATGATTTACATGTATGTTACATATTGATATAATACCCGTATTTTTGCTCCCAGATTTTAAACATGAACTGTATAAAACATGTATTAAACGCATATAGTATTATTTATGTATGTATTTGAATAACCGGAATTGAGTTCAACCATTCCCGGTTTAAATTGGTACTATTCTAATTTCGTAAACCCTTCTGTCGATCCATAGAAAAAGAAAGAGATTATTGGGCTTTTTCATTCCTTTATATTTGCTAAATCATTTTAACCTAAACAACTATTTAAACTGTGAATCCTAGAGACTAGATGTCTTCAATTAAAACCTGGGTGTTCAAGTAAGCAAGTATATGGTCGAGGTTGTCTTGTTTACAGGTCCAACCAGCTCCAGGCAGTTAGGCAGTGTGAGGGAACTTGACTGGATATCCTTGAAACCTCCATGTCCATGCCTTGGTGGAGAGAGCAATGGAAAGCCAAGGCTTCGGCAAATAGAGGAGAATTGAGGCCATTACTATAGCTAAACTGGTCGGGGCCAGCGGCCCATTTGAACCAGCCGGGCCTCTTTTCACAGTGGACATTCTAATGTTTTGTTTCAGTTCAATGCAGGGAATTTTTATATTTTTTTTTGGGGGGGGGGGGGGTGATGAGATGGGCCCACTAGGGGTGACCCACAAAGGGCCCAACTAAGGGCAGACCCGCGAAGGGGCCAGGAGGGACCCACGAAAGGGCCAAACATTTGTTAACAGAAAGTACCTGATTTGCAGCAGGTCATAGGGGAGGGAGTTGAGCTCGTCTCCAGGGAGTCCAGCACGTCCAGGGAGCATTCAGCCGTTGGGCTGTGATGCACATATCCCTAGGCGTGCGCCAAGATGGGTGCAGCACAGCCGCTCCCTTGGATGCCCCTTGAACATGCCCTGGGCGCTGAGCTCCTTGGAGAGGAGCCGGATCCTAAGGGAGGGGTGGTCTCGAACTCAAGACCAACATGCCTCAGGCACAACTACAACGAGTGGTGCCAACCACCAGTTCAAGACCGATGTCCCTCCAATGCAGGGATTACCTAGTTCAATATGCATACTCAAGCTTGAGACCTCTATAAAACAAGGGCCAACCACTATGACAAAGAAGAATGTTTTGCATTTTTTTTCTTCTATCTTGCTTCAAATTTCCCCCCCTCAAAAAAAAAAAAAAAAGTTAATGTATTTAAATTTTACTTTTTTTAAAGCATTTATTCAGATTTAAATGTATTTAAATTTTTTGTATACGACTGAACCATGATTCAGATTGGTCAACTAGGAGAATGATATGGGAGAGAGAATCTTGCCACGTTCAAAATCAGACCAAATCAGAAATCCGGGACCTGTTTGGTGTCCAACCGCAGTATTCTGGTTCATGAATAGTCATAAGTTGTTTTACTAAAGAGAATACAATAAAAAATGGTCACTAATAGTACCCAATGCTTCAAGAGAACACAACTAGGCAGCAAATAAGAAGGGGAGAGGGTCCTGAGAACTATGATTGAGCCCAATATGGCTCATTACCAATTGAAACCATTCTTAAGCCCGGGAGCAGAAAAACCCAAATTATTTTTGCCCAAACCCAGCCCATTCAAATCAAACAGGACATTGTCTAATTGAAATTAAGCATGTAAACAGATCGAATTCGGTCATATAGTGGCATATCATATTCGTATCCAATTATATTCGGACGGGTTCAATTAATATCCTATTAGTTTTTGGATGGATTCAGATAGTTTTCAGATAGTGATTTTTTAAATATGGATTCCTCCAAATGGATATGAACGTGGATCGAATACGAATTTACGACTATTCGTTATCTTTACTGTTTTATTGATGTGGGTTAGGAACTTAGGGTTGAGACCTGAGAGTTCAAAAACTACCACTTCTTCTACTCTTCAGTCTTTCATTTTCTTACATTTTTTTACTTTTGATTTATCTTGTATTTATTTTAATAGATATGTGATTTCATGTATCAGAGTAAATAAAACAATAGAAAATCTAGAAAATGAATCACATTATCTTAACTTATAAAATTATAAAAATAAGAAAACAAAATCCAATAAGATAACTTAATCGGATTGATGGACACAAAGATATATTTCAGATATTTTATTACCATCGAATTGCTAAACGAATCGAATATTAATCGATCGAATAGGGGGATTAACATATTCGTATCTGATTGGATTCTCTTAAACGGATACGAACGTGGATTGAATATGAATTTTCAAATATCCGTTGATATCCTTAACTGAACTAGAGTAGTAGAATGGTTTTTCACCTTGGGGGTGGCATTTTTCTAAACCCAACCGAATCATGTATGTTGTGTCATCCTCTCTCTCTCTCTCTCTCTCTGTGTGTCTGGCCGTCCCTGTCGATTGCTTCCCCCTTGTAAGGCGATATACTTGCAATCAATTAATCAAACACCGGAAAAGTTGGTGAATAACATGGGCTAAGGTGGAGGGTATAAAATATGCAAAGTTTTCCGTATCTTTTGGGGATGCATTCATAGAAAATTACATTAAATTTTTTTTTCCGGTAATAGATAATTATTTTAATTCGCTAACTATCTTTCGATGGGAACCATATACTCTCCCATATTTTTACTTTAGCAAATATGAACCCTTATAACTATTAAATATTAAATAAGATTAAATATACATCTTAATCTCGTGCGAAGTAGGAGTAAGACTCTGTACATTTGCCCCTAGTAGGAGCTTCCTTGGGCGTTGCACTGTGATGCTCTTTTTAAATATGCATTTTAAAGAAGTCCTGGCGGTTCCAACTCTAATTGCCCCTTATTGGTCTTTCGATTCTAAAAGCATTGGAAAGCCTGTCCTATCCCATTTAAGGCTTAATTTTCCCATGACGCTCCCTTAAAACCAAAACTACATGCCCCCCCTCCCCACCCGAAACAGGATTCAGATCTTCTTCTGCATGGCAGTGTGGGTGCCTCTCCAGCGTGCATCTGACGACTGGGCTGGCATGATGTGCACCTTGGCACACATCCTGGTGTGCATCATACCAGCCCAACCCTCTACCTCTATTTGTTAAGTTTTCCTTAAATATCTCTTCCTTAAACAATGTAGCATCACTTAAAAAGTATTCTAAATACTTCTATTTGTTAAGTTTTCCTTAAATATCTCTTCCTTAAACAATGTAGCATCACTGAAAAAGTATTCTAAATACTTCTATTTGATAAGTTTCCTTAAATATCTCTTCCTTAAACAATGTAGCATCACTTTCCAGAAGGTTGTGCTTGACGCATTGGTCAAATGCTCACTTGCTGAATGTTTGATCACGGGTTCAAGTCTTGGAAACAGTCTCTCTGAAAATAGAGGTAAAGCTGCGTACATTTGACCTTCCCCTTGCTCGAAACTACACACAAGCATCGGAATGATCCCTTTTACTCTTGGTTCAGGCTTCCCGAATTAATCTGTGCTTCACCCTTTCAGCTTTTCTACTGTGTCGGCAGCTGTAGTGTACCAATGGGGGTGTGGGTGTAGGTATGGATGTGGTTGTGAAGGAGAGAGACAGAGACCCAGCAATTTGGAGAAGATAAGACAATAAGCAACCCTTTATAATTCAGATCTCTTGCCTGGTCAATCTTTTTGAACCACAAAAGCTCTGAGCTTGGATTGCAACAGGTTCTTTGTGTTTAAGGTGCTTATAATAACTTCCCAGATCCCGGCTCTTACCTGTCTTATGTCTCTTGATGACACTCTTATTAATTAAAGTCTCAATACAAGAAACATGGCAAGCTACATGGACCTTACACAACCTGTATACGTACACAACTACATATACCTCTTGTAACACACCAAGTTTAACGTCGGAGTGGGGATTCCTTCTCATGCCCTTCCACATAACAAGATGTGAGATCGATCACACTAAAACTCTCTCCTCAGACAAAATGTGAAACTCACCCAAGTTAATCGAATCCGTCTTCTGTCCTCTCATTATTGGTGTGATTTTTCACTCTGGCATCATAGGAAATCTCTGCCCTAAAATATATATAGAGATTCTGTTTAATTCATACATGCACATTATGGGTTCATTTGTTAAGGTTTTCATTAACACGAGGAATTAATCTAGGACAATGAAGGATTTAATCACTTCAATTTCAATAATTTAGATACCTGTTATATAATTAATTAGGGAGAGGGTTCTCTCAAGGAAGGTAGCTTATGCACTCTCACATAGATTTTTTTTTTTATTTTCTCTTTCTTAAAAAATTAATAAAAAATCATGTGAAGAGGCATAGGCTACACCATTTGTTCCGAGACTTTTTTTCAATTAATTATGTTGGAGAGAATAAATATTGTAAGGGTTCAAGAACGCTAACTGGTCACGCTCTAGGCATGGCTCTGATGCTTAGACATAGTAACTGCGTAACCACCTTGAAAATGACCGCCTTACCCCCATAAAAAAGAGGAAATCCCATGAGAGAAGGTGGTTATGTGTCTAGGCGTTGGAGCCACACCTAGAGCACGACTGATTAACGTTCTTTTTCTCATATTGTAATAAGAAATTAATATGCCAAAAAAGTTGTTGAAATGTCAATAAATATTGCAGTGGATGGTAGATAGAGGGTCACGGTTAGAGGAAAAAGAATCTTCCATGATTTGTGAAGTAATCAGATGGAATACAAAATTTCAACCTCATTGCATGTACCATTTTTTCTTTTATTGATGACCAATTAGTTTAGCTGTCATTCGATATTATTTATTTAATTTATTTAAATTAAATAAATTTATACGTCCATTTTCACAAAACTTAGTACAAAATTCATTTTTAATGACTCACACTATAGGAAATACCTTATATTTATTAGAAGATAAAGTTGAACAATATTTCTACGCTTTGTATCTACACATGACAGTTTAGTTGACACCCAAATTTTGTTATGGGAGTATTTCTCATCTAGTGATAAATTGAATCATATTAACCTTTTCTCATTACATGGTTTTTTTTTTTTTTTTTTTTAAATTCCTTTATTTAGGCATGTAAACATAAAACATGTATACACTTACATTTTTTATTTTTATATTTTTTTTAAAGGGGCATTGTTCTCTGTGCCGCAGTGCAGGCTGCGCCCAGGCACATGGGGGTGGGCGCAATGACCACCATAACCCCTTGAGTGACAGTCCCATGTGCCTGGCGCAACCTACGCTGCGGCACAGAGAACATTTTCCCTACTTTAAAATATACTCGAGTAGAGTAATTACTCTCCACATATGCGTTAATATTGTCATCTGTTATAACTTATAACCAACCATGGTTTTAGTGCACAATATCGAAATGGGTATCGGTCAACCAAGAAACCAATAAGGTATTGGATCGGTATTGATAAGGATCAACCGTAACAAACAAATTTGCCTATAATTCTCCTTTTAAAATGGATTTCTTGATCATTTTACTCCTTATCCATACCATGTCATCGATACAGTATCAACACTATATCTAGATCAGACACTTGCAAAACCAGTACATATTTCTTGACACGCACCTCAAACCATGTAACCAACATGACAAGAAAACTTTCTTCAATTATTTCTCAAAAAGATAAAAATAAAATAAAATAAAAACAGACAATAGAAAAAGGATCGAGTTTCTGTTCACCTTTGGTAAAAAGAGAAACTCTTAATCCGTGGGATTTGACACTTAGATTTAGAGTTTAAAAAATCAAAATTGAGATCCGCTTCTGTGCAGGCCGATTCAAATTCAGATCGGGTTGCAATTGGTGAGGATCAGTGGAATCGGTCAAAATATGTCTTAACCCAAGCTTTTTGGAATGGAACCAACCGAGTCAGATGAAAAAAAAATCCTCTCCAATTCCCCAATGGTGTACTGCGGTGCAGTTCAGGTAGGACTGTAAACGGATTGGATTCGGTTCGGATAGTGCTATATCCGCATCTGCATCCGATTAGCTATCGAACGGATTTGGATAGTGGTAAACGGATACGGACATGGATACGGATCGGATATTTTATCCGTTTACATGTAGATATAGCTTTTCGGATAGCTATAGCCTATCCGTATCCGCATCCGTTTAGCTTTCGGACGGATTCGGATAGTGCTAAACGAATACGGACACTGATACAGAAATGGATTTCGAATATTCATTTACACCTTAAGGTGGAGAGGTTGACACTTGACATTCGCAACATCTAATGGTGTCAAGCTCGAGAAAGAAAAAAAAAAAACTGGGTCAATAAGCTCGGACCATTAGATGTAGCACCTGCCAAGTGTCGACCTCTCCACCCCAAACTGCACCACACTGCACCATTGGGGAATTAGAGAGGATTTAAATCCAAGTCAGATCAGCTAGAATTATGATTGACCACGACGATTCCAATACCGATTTTGAAACCCTGTTCAAAATGAAATGTAAAAGGATATTTTAGATCCGCGATAAAAAATGACAGACATCTCTATTCTAAGAATCCAATCATAATGTAAAATCACCATGAAGAGATTCTCATTCACCCTGGGTCAAGAAAATACTTTCTCCAAGAAAAAATTTATACGTGAAATGTATAATTACTGTCTACCAGGGGGCATTATTCATGGCTGCCACCATGAGTTTGTGTTTGTGAGTTATGTGCATTCCATTATTAAATAAGAAGAAGATGAGATGAGGTTATGTTGCAACTACTACTAATACGTGACAGTTTTAACAAACAATATGAATTCTTTTCATATATTTTAATAGACATGAAAATGTGAGAAGCAAGAACTGAAAATGGCCATCATATCTGTAGTTCTGTAAAACAAAGCTGTCCAGAAATTCTTGTAAAGGTAGAAAGATTATGTTACAACCTCACACAGATACAAACCCAAATTATAAAATTGAAAATTAGGGAAAATAAAAAATTTGTTCTAAAATGCTTCACAGCACAATGGCCATGGGTCCCGCTAAGTCCCCACCTCAACCCAGAAATCGAATAAAACAGCCTGTATTAGAGCTGTGAACACTACATCTCACCTCTTACCTCCTTTCTCCATCTTTCTTTCTTCCCTCTACAACACCAACCCCATCACATTTCACAACCACAAGAGTTGCAGGAGACCCAATCACTCTATCTTTTCTTCTTCTTCTTCTTCTGTGGAGTTCACAGAGGCATTTTAACAAACACCATGAGCTCAATTCTTGAGAGCTTTCAGAAGCGAAGCTTCTTTCCATCCAGACCCGTAAATGAAGACCTCCCTGTCTGTCAAAAGAGCCCAAAAGATCAAGGATTGCGTCGAAGGCTCTCGTCAATTTCCCTGAGAATCAACTCCATTCCATCCTCTGCTTCATCATTCAAGTTTCTTCCCAGATCCAAATCAATGTCAGCTATCGGTGAATCAGCTGGAGGATCTATAAGAAAATGGTGGGATTGGGGATGGGCTTGGATCCAATCAAGAAAACCTGTATTTGCTAAAGATCTAGAGATGAACGAAGAGGAAATCGCCATGCTTGGTAACCATAACAAGGGTAGCTGGAAACATGTGTTCTACAAGGTAAGATCTGAGTTCAGAAAGCTTATGGGTTCTGATAACGTTGGTTTACCTCAGACCCTCAGGTACGACTCTTACAGTTACTCTCAGAATTTCGATGATGGCAAGAAGACTCGAGGATAGTTAAAGCCACTCAAATCTGCACATTGGTGTCTTCTTTTTGACAAATTAAGATCAAGAAATAGGAGTTCTTCTGGTTTTGTTGAATTAGTATTTTTTGTGGGTGGGTTTAATTATTTGTTCAATCCATGGAGATTATTAATTTTTTTGGTTGGAACTTGGAAGTCAGTGAATTGGGTTTGGTGGCCATGAAAATGTAATATTGAGGAAGGTGAAGGTGGCGTGAAAGTTGGATCGTATGGGTCATAGGCTTCGAATTGCTCGGTTGTAAATTATCTATATTTTTGCATTTCTACATAATCAATCATTTGTGTAGTAAATAATAAATGTTGTGGTTCTTTAGTCTATTTTGAGATATTTTATCTTTAGTCTATGAACCACATTAAGGTGTTTTACAAGCCTTCCCCATTGTATTTGTGTTGGGTATTGGCTGGTTACCTCCTTTTTTTCTTTTGTTTATTTATTTATTTATCGGTAAGAGATCGCTCTCTGGTCGTGTAGCGCCTGCTTATGCGCGGGGTCAATTAGAGTATTTGTAAGAGTATTTGATTCAATGGGATTTTTTAGTTGATTGGGAGTTGATCGATAATTTTGCGTAGTAATATGTTTGGGGCGTAAGAATCATGCGACTGATTAATGTTCACGATACAATTTTTTTGAGCTTTCGATGATTTCCAAATTTTTTTAAGTGATGAAAACATAAAATGCTAAGGGGGAGCTTAATAGTTAAATTAAATTTTAGGAAGAAAGATCTACGTGCGTCGCTTCTATTGAAATCTTCTTCCACATGGTATTATATAACAAAAAATATATATTTATTAAGGAGAGAAAAAGGCTCTCGTATATAATGAGAGAGGGGAGGGAAAAAAACATATTATGAAAGAAAGTGCACACCGACCCATGTAGTTCATTTTCCTAAATTTTAATTGAAGGAAAAGGTCATTAAGGTGGTGGCGTAGGCTACGCCAGCACTCTCTCTCTACAAGTATATGAAATGCAAAAGGTGTAGGAAATCATTTCTTACAATAGCATAAGAATCCATTTTTCAAAAAAAAATAGGAAAAAATATAAGGACCCCCCCTCAACTATGGCCTGTTTTCATATACACTCCCTCATCTTTAAAACCTTTCAAATACACTCCCTCATCTATTGAAAGTAAGTAAATTAGTCTATCAAACTAACTGCAGTTAGTTTTAAACGTTAATACTCACCCAACCATTTTTTTAAGACCAAATTACCCAAATTAAAAATTTGATGATGAAAATACCCTTTAGGAGTAAATACTAAATACAAATCATGCCTTTTATTTCCCCTAGTCTGCCTTTAGGAGTCTCTATATTTCCCCCCCCCCCTTTTTTTTTCCATTCTTGTGATAGTAGTAGTAGTACAAGGAAAAAATTCTCCCGACTCCGAAGTCCCATGTCCGACTCTGAGCTGGATAAATGATTGAGTGTCACGCCCATGGTCATTGCACCACCGTTAGATTATAGTGAAATAGCCCGAGTTCTATTCGAGACTCGGATAAATGATCGAGTGCCGCACTCATTACACTGCACCATTGACGGATTACGATGAAATTGTTGTGCCAAGCTCGATCGACATCTGTCCCATCATCTGAAAGGTATCCAACAATCACGTGACGCTGACAAATCGGTCAGTGGGCTCAGCTTATCAGGCAAGTAAAGATCAGAAACAGACGGTTGTGTATAGCACTCTCGTTCTAGTATTTATCCCTAAAGGGTATTTTCAACTTCAAACTTTTAAATTGGGCAATTTGGTCCTAAAAAAAATGGTTGGGTGAGTATTAACGTTTAAAAACTAATGACAGTTAGTTTGATAGACTAATTTACTTACTTTCAATAGATGAGGGGGTGTGTTTGAAAGGTTTTAAAGATGAGGAGGTGTACATGAAAACAGGCCATAATTGAGGGGGTGTCCCTATATTTTTCCCATTAAAATAAATGGGAGAAAGAATGCTATTCGACCTATGTGTTGCAACATGTACCTGTGCTTAGACACAACATGACGCAAAATAACTGCCCCATCCCCATGGAAAGGCAGGGATGTGCAGTCACTTTGCATCCAATTGTGTTTGGGCGTAGGTACACGTCACAACATACAACCAAACGGCGTTCCTATTCCCAAAATAAATAAGGAGAAAAGATTTTCTGTCAGGCTGCAATGTTGCATTGCTCCTCTGCCAGTGTAGGGCCAATGAGAGTACACATTGTGACACGGGTACACAAAAGGAGAGATAGAATGGTCATTTTACTATCCATGTGAGAGGGCGTAGGGTCAGTGCGAGCAACATATAGTAATTATCTTGAGTGCGAGGCCTCACCGACCGAAGCTTAGGGGCTGAACGGTCCCTCTTCCTTATGGGTCCTAATCATTTAAAAAAGACAAAAAGAAAAATTAAAAAGCGCATCCTAATCATTAAAAATATGTCCGATCGTAATGCACCGACACCGTCATCGTCACCGTCACCGTCACCGACACTTACACCTCAAAATATGAGAAATTACAACCCACATGCAGCTAAACATTTGAGGTCGTCAAAGACTCAAAATTTCTTTCTTATGTTATAAAATTAAAAAGTAAATTACGTTGTAAGCCCATGACATTTTGAGTAATCGCGTTTGTAGTCCAACATTTCTTTCCACCACTGCTGTATTGACTATTGACTTTTTTCTATTGTGGCCAAAGGGACTGTAACAAAAATCAGACTAATCGGTTGATTTAGATCGGAATCGGTTTGGTATATTTCATCCAATTTTGGCCGATTCCGATCCCGGATTCCATTTTCTTAACCTTGTCTGTAGCTCCCACGATACGCATTCTGGTCAATTTGGATCGGAATCAGAATCGGTGGTCTATTTCGGTGTGAATTTCCGCAGTTGAAGTAGTACCTTAGAAGGAAGCCTAACTACCCTTTTCCATCATGAATCATGAATCATGAGTCATGACTGACCAACAAAGTAGCATTCCTTGACACTTTATCTATGACCTGCAACGTGCAGGATCCGAGGCAAAAATATTGTATGAGTTTTATGTGAAGAAGAAAGATATACAATTGCAAGCAAATGAGAAATTAAGTCACTAGTTAAGGATTTTTTTAAAACAATATGTGATTGGAGTTTATTTTTGTTGGTAAAGAGAAGTATATGGATATTGCAACTGAGGAAAAAATATTGAATCGTCTCAGCATTAACATTGTAAAGGATGCGCCCAGTGCATGAAGTTCCCGCCATTATGGGGTCTAGGGAGGGTCATAATGTACTCAGCCTTACCCCTGCTTCACAGAGAGGCTGTTTCCACACATAAATAGCCATTATATACAGATATGCCTCTTGCGAGTTACATAAACTACCACATATCTTTGCAGCTGCATTTCCCGTCTTTGAAGTGGTGGAAGTTGCAGGGATCCCTGATGACCAAGTTACGGCCAATAAAGGTTGACATGAACTTGCAAGCAGAATGACAATCTCCGCACATCCGGACACTCTTAACTACCCGTATCGACATTCCATGGGGTAATGAAATTAAGCCAAAAGCTAATGCTTTGATTTCAGAGTGATAAATTCCTGCTCCACATTCTCCCTCTTCTGAATTGTGCAGCAAGTGGTTTCTATCAGCTACATAACCCAATGTTTCCATCTTTTCTTCCAAATCTGCCAATTCGGTGCAGACTTCTTTCATTGGAATCTGATCTGAAGCAAACCCATAGATGGTGTTTCTAACTTCAATCCAACTAGAATTATCTCTAATGAAATTATTTTTGGTTTTAGCCTTCAAAGCATCTTTCCACTTTCCCAATGTTAGGAGAACTTGTTCTAGCAATAGATTGGCTGCAAAGTCACCAGGTTCAACTTCTAAAAGCTTTTCAATTGCATATTTTGCAACCTTCATATTTCCATTTATCCGGCAGGAAGAAAGAAGGGTCCTCCAAACTAAGGGCCTTGGTTTGAATGGAATGACCCCATCAATAAATTCCAAAGCTTCTTCATACATTCCAGCCCTCCCCAGAACTTCAACCATGCAGCAATAATGCTCCACTGATGGTTCAATCCCATAAATCTCATCCATCAAGATGAAGAAATGGAATGCTTTATCAACTAGACCCTTTTGGGCACAAGCTTTCAAGACACAGATAAATGTGGTTGAATCCGGTGACTTGTTCTTCCATCGCATCTGGGTAAACAGATCCAAAGCTTCCAATGGATGACCATGATCGACTTTTGCAGAGATGATGGATGTCCATGAGACAGAATTCTTCTCATGCATCTGGCTGAAAGCTGTGACTGAAGCAGCAATCTCACCACATCCAGAGTACATTGTGATGAGAGAATTGCTTGTTCTGGTGTCAGAATCAGAGATGAGGCCCCTTTTCATCAAATATGCTTGTGCCTGTGTTCCTACATTCAAGAGGACTGGGTTTGCACAAGAGCTCAGAACCTGACATGCATAAGTGGGGTCAAGATCCCCTTGAGTTCTTTGGATACTGAGTAGTATTTTGTGGATTGATTCATGGTCCTTGGCCCTAAAGCAGGCTTGAATCAAGAAACCCCAAGAGACATCCACAGGAATTAAAGTACAGAGCTTGAGCGCTTGTTGATGATGCCATACCTCTGAGTAAAGCTTAATGAGAGTATTCACTACTGACACATTAGATCCATAACCAGTTCTTAGTATCTTGCAGTGCAACTCTTTCCCTATTTTCACATCCATCAGATCTAAGCAAGCTAGAAGAACAGATGTATATGTGTATTCATTGGCTTTAGCTCCAGTAAGCTGCATTTCCCTGAAGAGTTTAAGAGCTTCTTGAAAATATCCATTCCAACGATACCCTGCGATAATTGCTGACCATGTAACTGTGCCAGGATCTTTTAGTCTCACAAACACCCTTTGAGCTGCCAGTATCATCCCACACTTAGAGTACATGTCAATTAACGAGCTGATGACATATGGGTCAGCTTTTAAATCAAGTTTTATGATATGGGAGTGGAACATTTGTCCAATTCGGTGGTCCGACTGTAAAGAACACCATTTCAAGATGCTTGCAATGATAAACTCGTCTAATCCCCCTTGTTTTATGTGTACTTTAAAGATCCTAGGAACAATTCCATCCATGTCATCTAAACCATTTAGATCAAAGCACTCAGTGTACATATTCAGAAGAGAACTGATCAAATAAAGGTCTGATTCAAAACCAGCTCTGAGTATATATCCATGAATCTCTCTGCCAAAATTCGAAGATTCTAAGCCAGTGATAGCTTGAAGCATGCTTGCCAATGTGAACTCATCACAGTTGGAAAGTTCATGCATCAAAGTTTGGAAAAGATTCAACACTTCATGGTTATGGGTATTATGAACATAGCCCGAGATTATTGTGTTCCAAGAAACCAAGTCTCTTGTTGGCATATTGTCAAATACTTGCCTTGACAAGTCCATATTCCCACAGCTTGCATAAAAATCTATTAGACTGTTATGCATAAACAGGGAAGAAGCAAAATCAATCTTAATGATAAAGCAATGGACCTGCATTCCAAAATCCAAGCAGCTCAACTTTGCACAAGCCCCAATAGCCATCGATAAAGCAAATGCATCCGGCTGGATTCCAGCCCGTATCATATCACAGAAGAGACTTAACCCTTCTTCATCAAGCCCATTCTGTGTATATCCACTTAGCATCGAGCTCCAAGACACCAAGTTAGGCCACAAAATACAGGAAAAGGCAAGTGAAGAATCTTGAAGAGATCCACAGCTAGCATACATGGTCACAAGTGCATTCTCCACAAATGAGTCCATAATGCCATCTGTTTTTAAAATCCGGCAATGGACTTGACGGCCGTAAATGAGATTTTTGGCTGCAGCACATGCACGCAAAACAGTGGCAAAAACAAAAGAATCTGGTTTTAACAACGTGTAACTTGCGTCTTGAATCATATTCTGGAAAATCATCAAAGTTTCGACTGCAGGCCCATGACGGGTATATCCTGAAATGAGGATGGTCCACGAGATCAGCGTTCTCTCGGGCATTTCATCGAACAGAGACTGTGCTTCGTTCATGAGGCCTGCGCCCACGTACAATTGGAGGCACATATTGAACAGGAGGAGGGTTGGCCTACCTGCAAGGTTTGCTTTCAGTCTCTTAACATGGTGGATTGTAACGCCGTATCTATTGTTTTGACGAAGAAGGCGAACGCGGTTGATTTGGTTGGTGGATGGGGGGAGGGAAGAGGATGAAAGTGAGGGCGGAGCTGCACAGGTTAATGTTGTTAACATTGGCGTAGCTGCTGAGCTTGAGCTTGACTTCCTTCTGAGTGCGGAACGACCAAGCCCAGAAGAACAACTGGAGATGGATGAGAAGAAGAGGAGCAAGTACTGCAAAGCACATTCAGGAACCTCTTTTTTTACTTCATTAGAGGTTCTCAATTTCAGAGATATGAAGGTGAAATGGAGATGATAAGGGAATCAGAGGCGATAGTAGGAGCAAGAATGGTCTCGTCCTTCCATCATGGATCATGGTGTTTCAAACGCTATCTGAAAGTTGTAAACACGGCCAAGCTTGCAGTCCTGAACCAGACTGGGTAAGCTCATGGGTCATGGCCAAAAAATGATTTAGGCCCAGCTTGAGCCGGGTCTGAAGTTCACAAAGTAAAACCAGCCCAATGAAGCACACATGGCCTCTGCTGTGCCGCAGGATGTGCATCGCTCATCCTACAGTACGACAAAGGATTTATATTATTGGTAATGTGGCTTGAACATGGGCCGAATGTAATAGTCGATTCTGGTTCCATTTGCAGCCTATTCGAATTAATCGATTTGTAATTGAGTTCTACGGTTCAGGCCAATGAGACCAATTCCAACCATGGAATTATATATTGATAATAAGGGTGTCAATCGGTTTGATTATTTGGTTTTGTTTTTGTTCGGTCAAAGTTATAAAATTTAGAAGGGGAATCAAAATCGAACTGATTTGAGAATAGGATGAATACATTTTCAAAACCAAAATTTGAATCGGTTTGATTTTATTTTTATTCGATTTCATATTAAGTTTACGTTTTATTTAGCATTCATAAATGGGAGAAAAATAACAATAAATTTATTATTATATTTTTCTCAAACCTGAGCAGAGAAAAAATTACAATAAATAGATGAAGATCGAATTTAGCTTAATTCCACTATTGACAAGAAAACTTCTCTCCTCGTTGAAATACAGTATCATTATTATGGATCAGAGATTTTAACGTCGTGATCTTCATCAACAATGGATTGCTCCCTTCAAGTGGAAGGATCTTGTAATAAGGGAAGGTCTTTCAAGGGAAACAAGGAGCTCATCTTGATCTTAGGATCATGGTTTTAGGAATTGGTATTGGATCGAGCCCTAACAAAAATCAGGGTCGGGCTAGGCTGGGCTGAGCCAGATAGAGTTGGACTTCGATTGAACTAAGAAGACTTAAGATTAGGATTTTAAAAAACCCGACCCAACCCAATCCTGTTTCACCCTTAATAGAAACCGAGATGCTACTGATACTAATAACCATGATTCCAAGTTTCCAACCGTCGGAATCCATGGAGATTGGAGACCAATTATGGTCTTAACCCACTAAAACCCTGGAATAATAGAAGCATCGATTTTTTAGGTAGGTGAGGTTTGAGTAGGAAAGAATATTTGGGTAGTCCGTTACAGTTGGCCATGGATCAAAATTATTGGCTTGCTTGCTTGCACTGGGGAAGCCTTTGATTTGATTTTGGAGAGAAAGAGAGATCAGAGAAGAGAAACTGGAACCCGGTACACGTTGGGATGCGTTTCGGAAACCAGACTACAAAGCCCAAAAGCCCCACCGGTACGTCCCTGCGCTTCATTAGCACAGTACGAGCTCCTGCCTCCTCCTATTCCTTCTAATGCCCTGTGGAGGGCTTAGGCTCCCTACACATCACCACCTAAGTTCAGAAGCAGATTGCGAAGGACCCTCGTCAGCAATTGCAGACCAGTCCCACCGTATACACAGAGAAAGAGAGACCCTTCAGCCAAGCGAGGTCTCTGTAGCGTGTGCTCGAGTGTGTCAGAGCCGTCTCGTCACCTCGAAGCGTAACCTTCACACGTGCGCCTCATCTTTTTCTTAACAATCCAACCCAACTACAATCACCCCCTCCCACACTAAGTAGGGTGTGTCAATTGGTTTTGATGTGGGAATGATGAACCCAAGACCAAACTAATAAGGAAAGTTCAGTTTTGAATCAATTTGGTATTAGATTCATATCGATTTGTTATTAGATCGGTTTTGGTTTTGGTTCGATTTGGATTCAGTTTAACATACATACATATACAAAATGAGGGAAATTTTTGGTTTTTTAAATAAATTTGTGTTGTTGTCAGTTTCATATCAGGGTATATTGGTTTGGTTTCAGTTTCGGTCTGAGTTTTGAGCTGTTTTCCAAAGCTAGTCCAATAAGGCCTTGTTTGGTTTGGTTCAAACCATTTGGTTCGGCTCAAGTCAATTTATGTAGTTCGATCCCAACTTTGATACACTACCCAACTGAATTCCTTCCACCAATATTGGAAAGACCATGATGAGGCAGAAGACCTAGATATATTTTGGATTGGGTTTGAAGCCCAAAGTTGTTGTGGCGTTGGGCCAATAGACACGTATCTGTATCTGCGTCTGTAGTTTGAATGGGCTTGATGCATACAAGGTGGGCCAAACATGAAGCCCTAAGCCCCTATAACAGAGTCAGCCCTGGTTTTCAAATAAGAGAACAACAGATGACCGGTTAAGCCAGGGATCAAAATTGGACAGTTTTGATTTTGACTTCCGGGAACAAACCGTAGAGGGTAGAATAAATTCCCCAAACTTTGGAAAACGTTTGGGCATACCTATCCTCAAATCAAATATTTGAATGCAACTCTTAAGGCTCAACATGTATTGTATTGGAAGGAAACATTAATTTTTCTACAAAACAGAGCAGCTGGATCAAGCATAAAAATGTTACACATGCATAGACCATAGAGCAGACAATCAATGGTCTAAATAATTGATTGCAGTTCGGTCCGATCCGGTCCAGTCCGGCCCGACCAATCATTTTCTAGTTTAGAGAAGGAGAGATAGAGGAGTGGAGACTGTTACATAATACAGAAGTTGTAAGACTAATTAGAGAATCAGTGATTGATGAATACCTGTAGTAGCACTACACTGTAGAGATATACGAACCAGGAACTGAGAACTCCAAGTAACAGAAACAAGCGCGAACAGAGTTGAGTCGTATCTGACAGATACTCTCCTTAAGGTTTTAGATGCCCCCACTTCTGCAATAGGGTTGACCTTGCACCTAGCCCGTAGTGAAGGATACCAAACGGCTTGGAATACCATTTTAGGAAGATGTATACCCAAACGAATACAGGTGACCTACATATAGGGAGCAAAAGGTTTTGCCCACACTCGGCTTGCGATTCAAAAGGACCGGTGAGTATTTTGGAACTCGAAAAGGGTGAGAGGGACCAGATCATGGTTTTTAGTGCATGGTATCGGATTGGGTATCGGTATACGATACCGATGTGGTATTGACACAGATAGATTGTATTAGACAAATTTACCCCTGTTTTATTCTTAAAAAAATGGGATGTTTTACTATTTTACCCATTGTCCATAGTGTTTCATAGATCTGGTATCGACCAGGTATTAGTATCCATCACTTTCAAAACCATTAAATATCGGCTGTACTAAGCGATCCGATACTGATAACTCAAATCATGGACCAGATGCCGAAACTGGACCATCCGGTACTCTCTCTCTCTCTCTGTCTCAGTCTCTCTCTCTCACTCTCAGATTATCACAACTAACTGACTAAGTAGCGAGAGGGCAGGTTGGAGTTATGGGGGAGTGTACGAATGGAAAAGGTGTTAATTAATTAATGGGATTTGGAGCAGCACGGCAATTGCAGTTCTATGATTGAATATCGAAATTTCCATTATTAATTAATGTAAGAATAATAGAATATAACACGTAACAACAGATCAGGAATGAATGAATGAATGAATGAATGAATGAATAGAGTGTGTAGGGCATGAATGGTACAGTACAGACGTACTGCCTGGCCCTGGCCTGAATATATAGTATAGGGGGGAGGGAAGGAGAGAGAAAGAAGCGATAATAACCGCAAGTGATGAGTGAAGAAGAGAGAAAGAATGAAATGAATGAGAGTTGGATAGAGAGAGAAAGAAGTTAGCTTTAGTGGAGGTGATCAGGTCCGTCTCTATCACTAGGTCTGACGACGTTGCTTCCACACACGTACCTGACGTATCTCTCTCTCTCTCTCTCTCTCTCTCGGGCGTACCCCCAACGAAGATCGAATTTTTTTCGTGTACGTTCCATGACCGGTGCGGTTCCCTAATTCCTCTCACAAGAGGAGGGTGGACCCCACCTGGGCAGACTGTTCGACCAGGTGTCCCGGTGGGCCTCCCTCCCCTCTTGCGAGAGAAGCTAGGGAATCGCACCGGTCAGGAACCGTAGATGATAATTGTCCACGAAGATGATGGAGGATTTCCATTGCTGAAAATGGATCAGGTGAGCGGCCGTGTGTGCCAGGTCGTCCTTCAGAGCTCTGGATCCAAATCGTCTCCAATCTCTAATGAGGAGACAGAGCCAAATCTCATGGTTTGAGGTATCTGCATGGTATCTATACGTACCGGTTTTGCAAGTAATCGATCTTGATACTGTGTTGATATCATTTCATATCGGTGATATGATATGGACAAGGGTAAATTGGTCAAAAAAACCCATTTCTACAGGAGATTCAGGGGTAAATCTGTTTGATCGATTTGTTCCGATATCGTAGCGATATCATATCGATTTTGCAAGTGACTGATATCCAATCCAATAACATGCACTAAATCCATGCGCCCCAATGAGGCATCCAACGATTGGACTGGTCGCCTAACACACATCCAAGTGCACGCCCAACCAGTCCAGCCGTTGGATGCTCATTGAGCACTCATTGGGCGAGCTCCTCATTGGAGAGTATTCAGATCCTTCCACTCCTCTTCTCATTCTAATTTCCTTCCATTACCGCTCTTAATTTACTTGTGGGCAAGAATTCTCTATGGAGACTGTGGCCCCAGCATGTGCACAAGGTCTATGGGAGAATGCATGAAGGCATAAACAGGGCGGTCATTACCTCCATTCATGGGTTGGGACGATCATTTCGCCCCCTTCTATGTCTAACTCTAGCACACACTCTCCCACAAAAAACTTTCTTCATTTTTCTTAATCATAGTTGACGGTGATTGCTGTCACCATACCGTAGCTTTGAACCAATGGTTTTATCTGTCACCTGTTACCTAATCCAAATTTTAGTAACCCACTAGTAAATGAAACATTTCACAAAAAAAAAGGGGGTTTTCAATCTGGCAGCATAGCTTATGTGCCACTATGAATAATTATCACCTCCAATTTGTGGGCACCCCAATTCCTCCAATTCCTCTAATAGGGGGGAGTGGACCCCACCTTGGACAGTGTTTTTAGGCAAGGGATAGGGTGGTCATTTCCACCCCCATGTGAGGAATTGAAGGGGGTAGTGAATTGGAGGGGATAATAATTCATGCCAGTATGGGGGTCAATAGCACATGCACGCATTCATAGAGGCGGAGTGGTCATTTTGTCTCTCTTTGTGTCTGCATGTAGACACCATGCTGCCATTAGGGTTCTTTCCCCTAAAAAATTAAAAGAAAAATCCCCATGCCAATAGTGTGGGGGTGCTTTCCTACGTCTCGTCACAGTCTGATGATGTGAAGCTTGCGCTGACATTGTCTTTCCTTCCTTACTATGTGAGTCTCTTATTAAAGAAAACATTCTCGCAACATGATTGATGTGGCATGGGAGATCCCCACGCCCCAAACAATCTCAACATGGGGAACACTCTTAAATTACAAAAACAAGTAAACAATGAGTCTTAGTTACACCTTCCTAATGGTAGAAATCGAGACAAAACCTTGAGTTGATACTGACTCATACTAAGTTTCGACCTGGTTTTAACCATATTTTGCACACTTCAGTAGTTTCAACCAATTTCGATCAAAAAATACTGAGTTTCGAATACCCAATTTCAACCAGTTTTGACCTGCCAATATAACATATGGTGTTTATTAGCCTAGAAAATACTGAAAGTTTTGATCGAATTTCATTCGAAACCTGAGAAATCTCAGTTTCGAGCAGAATCAAAACTGAAACTTGAAACCAAAATTTAGAACCTTACTTGAAGGTACTAGTAAAACAAAGCATGGGCTGTAGGACTAGCTGGATTCCTACATCTCCCACTCACTGTTTTGTTTCATCGATACTTTCAGGTGACTAGAGAGAACCGCACCACTCCCTACTTGGATTCATTAGTTTTTGGGTCCAATCTGATTGTACAATGCCCATGTGTCCAAATCATTTGACAAAACGATCAAAAGTTGGGTTGCAAATGGATAGGGTACAGTTAAGGACCCCTATGTGGTAACCCTACAGGAAACAATTATCTAGTGTATAAACGGGTAAGGAAATGAGATCTTAATGGGTATTTTAGAAAATACTAAAACCTAGGAAGGTATTATGAACCCAAAAGGGAAGTGAATTATTCCATTTCTTTGGCTGGTAGCCTTGTAGCGAAGGAACATTCCTCCTACAAGTGTAACAGCAAAATTTTTTTAGGGTTTTCGTTCAACAATGAAGGAAAACTTTCACTAACATTTTAGGGGCGCTGGTCTCTGTGCCGCAGTGCACGCTGCGCCTAGGCACAGTGACCACCCTGCCCCCTTGAGTGGCAGGAACATGTGCCTGGGTGCAGCCTACGTTGCGGCACAGAGAACATTCTCCCAATATTTTATTAGGAGTTCTCTTTGGGGGAGTGTACTGTCCACGTTCAGACACAAAAATGGCAAAATGACCGCCCGGGCCCATAAAAGGTGAAAACCTTGCCTAGCTAGCTCCCTAGCTTGATGCCAACGCACGTGCTCTCAATTGCTCCTGTACACGCACAGGGACCACACTCCCACATAGAGAACTTCGACCCCTTTTGTAAAACAAATAGGAGAACACACACACACGCACACATGGATAAAATAAATCTTAGAAAATATCCAACTACCAACACAATAACTCACTAGTTCGATTCCTCTACACGTACATGTGAGAGGCAATCACCTGTCCTATTTTTATCATTTACAAGGAGAAGAGAGGTATTTATGAAAACAAAATAAACATATGATTGACTCTGAGATGTACGTTCACCTACACGAAGATGATCCATGTACATAACCTATGTGGTGAAATAATCATGAATTGTAAATAAAACCCTTAAATAAGAGGAATTGAGTATTTCCATTCTTACTTTGCTGATTTCAGACAAAAGACTTTATTTCATTGCAAGAAACTTTTTGCAAATGAGATCTTGCAGCAGAACCAGTAGAACTAGGAAGAAAGTGGAAATATTGATCTCTGAAACATAGGCCATGCATGGAAAGATCCTTTAATGGTGATTTTGTTTTTCTTTCTTGTCTTCCTTCCCACTTTTACCTTCATGAATACTCAGATTTCTCAACTAAATCCAAACTGCAAAAATCTCATACAAAATTAAGTATTGGCAAAAGGGTCATGATGACCCAAAGTAGGGACAGACTGTCACCATATATATCTATAACTATCACAATTGCTAGATTACACCAGTACGACAGATCCACAGCTGAAATTGGCAAATTTTTTTCTTTTTCTTTTTGATGAAAATAAAAGATTACTAGAACACTTAAGGAGTTTGTCCACTTTGCCAAATCAAATGACTCCAAGTGTGTGCAAATTCCATCATGTCAAGAGGACAATATAAGCCTATAATTCAGGATATTATTAGTAGGGAAGAGGGTAGCTGAATGCCTATTCAGTAGCAATAGGTTACACGGGCATGGCAGATTTTTTCTCTATTTTTTTTTGTTTTTTGGGTAGAAAATCAAATCATTCATATGCAGGTGTCACGAAAGAATTAGGCCAGACTGTCGTGCACGTCTTTTATATATGACAACATATTTGGTGATTAAATTTTAAACTCAAATAAGATCAACCAATTCCCTCATCCATATGTATCATTTATATTTAAATGGACTCTTAAGATAGTGGAAAAAACCACGGTCGATGCTTGATTAAAAATTAAAATAGAAAGAAAAATAAGCATAATGTTTGACAGTTGAAAATACATGAGAAAAATCTTACAAAAGGTGGATCATGTGTACGGTTTTAGATATTAGTATCGGATTGACTATATCGGTTGATTCATATTAGTATCAATCGTGACCTGTATCAATACATGACCGATATGCACATCCATTTTATTTCTATTTTTTTTCCTGAAAATATAATGTTTTGACCCTGTATCAGCCCAATATGGCCTGATAGGGCTGATACATATCAGTATTGATATCCTGTTGATCGATACCATTGTCGATTACATGAACTACTATTCGTACTAGTCACATCTAACCCAAAAGTTTTATCTTGATGGTGGAGAGACCCTTCTAGGGTTCTAAGCACATCACATGTGACCTATTAAATTGTTGGGATTGGTCACAGTGACAATATCCAACCCAAAAGCTTAAGCATCATGGTGGATGGATCCGACTACAGGTCATAAGTCCAGCAGTTCTATCTTGATGGTGGAGAAGCCCTTCTAGGGTTATAAGCACATCACATGTGACCTATCAAACCGTTTGGATTGGTCACAGTGACGATATCCAACCCAAAAACTTAAGCTTCATGGTGGATGGATCCGACTACGGGTCATAAGTCCAGCAGTTCTATCTTGATGGTGGAGAAGCCCTTCTAGGGTTATAAGCACATCACATGTGCCCTATCAAACCGTGTGGATTGGTCACAATGACGATATCCGACCCAAAAGCTTAAGCTTCATGGTAGATGGATCCGACTACGGGTCATAAGTCCAGCAGGTCTATCTTGATGGTGGAGAAGCCCTTCTAGGGTTATAAGCACATCACATGTGACCTATCAAACCATTTTGGATTGGTAATAGTGACGATATCCAACCCAAAAGCTTAAGCCTCATGGTGGAAAGACTCGACTAGGGGTCATAAGTCTAGTTGTCGCACACTACTCTCATTACATTATCTCTTCGATCAGTCGTTTTAATATCATTTGATTTAGTCCAACCCACAAGTTCGAGCTTCAAGAGAATACAAGTTTTCCAGAGAACATAAGTCAACACACTATCTAATCGATATAAGATTATGTTACGTGCAAGATAATCTAACAAAGAAGAGAAACAAATAATAGGGAGAGAGAGAGGTGAGAGAGATACTAGAGAAAGATCATAGTGGAAGATAAGAGAGAGAGGTTTTGGAGCTTTACAACTAGATGTCTTGGCACAATTTTAAGGCCGCTGGTCGTCTTCTCAAGATAAACTTAAGAGATAACTTAAGATTTCAACCATTATTTTCTATTACGTTGGCTTTCTTTAAATAAGTAGTACAATCTAATTGAACAACATTTACTCGACAACTCCTAATAACTTCTTCCATCACCACCTTAACTATCTTGACTCCTAATAACTCCTTAACTACTTACATAATCCTACCTACAACTTCAAATATCTCATGCACATAACAGATTAGATCTCCTGTTCTTGGCCATGAAATTGTACAAACTCTATCATGACAGTTTGACACATGATCCTCCATGTATCTAAATTAAAACTGGTGTCTTGTGTAACCTACCTGTAACTGAACTAACAAAACAAGAAAAATTGGGGTCCAGAGTCTCCAGACCCACCATGGTACACTTGTTTATTCTGAATTCTGAAAAAGTTCATCCCAACATGCTCACACACGCACGCATAAATCTCTGCAACCGACTTCCCATTTTCTCCCACCTTTTTTTCTCTTTCCCAATTTTCACCTCTTTCTTGTTTCCCTGTTTTGGACACATTTCCCAGCTATGCATTTTTGTAGGCCCCCTTTGTAGCATTTAATGAACCCAGATCTCCCTACTCCTACCCTTCTTTTGTCTTTCCTTCAATCCCCCTTACCCATCTTCGGTTTCAGTGTTTCATAGTTTTTCCTAAGGGCGTTAGATGGCCCGATTTTGCTTAAATGGTTCGATTCGATTTAAAGTCTTTAAATTTGAAATCATAATTGAAACATTTATTAAATGATTTCATGATTTTGGTTCTAATCAGTTTGGTTTGACTACGATGAAAGGTTTATGTTTGATTTTAGCACATTTATATACATTTAAGAGTGTTAAACAGTCTATAGTCTGGATGGATTTAAACTATTAGATTAAACGGCCTTAATTTTAAAAATAATTGAACCATTTATAAAACAATTTCACAGTTTCGATTTAAACAGTTCCATTCGATTTCGAAAAAGGATTCGGTTTGATTTTGACACCCTTGCCCATTTATTAAACAATTTTACAATTCCTTAGCTTCTCCTCCTACACTCATCGTATATTTATAGAGCTGCAATACCCAGCCATTCCCCCCCCCCTCCACACACACCCAAACTTCTTATTCATTACTGATCATTCTCTCTTTGTCTCTGTCTCTCTCTCTCTTTATCTCTCATGTAATATCACTGTTGTGATGTTGGCCATGGAAGAGATTCTGTGCGAAGTGCATGCAGAGGATACAAATGAACAAGGTTTGCCTCCTGGTTTTAGGTTTCATCCAACAGATGAGGAGCTTATAACATTCTATCTAGCTTCAAAGGTCTTCAATGGGAGCTTTTGTGGTGTAGAGATAGCAGAGGTAGATCTTAACAGATGTGAGCCCTGGGAGCTTCCAGGTATGAATTAAATGACTCAAGTGATCATCATAATGAAATGGAAATCAAACTCTTTCTTCTTTTCCTTTTCTTCATTATCTGTCTTTCTCTCAGATGTGGCTAAGATGGGGGAAAGGGAATGGTACTTCTTCAGCCTTAGAGACAGAAAGTACCCAACTGGGTTGAGAACTAACAGAGCAACTGAGGCTGGTTATTGGAAGGCTACAGGCAAAGACAAGGAGGTTTACAGTGCTTCCACTGGAGCCCTTCTGGGTATGAAGAAAACTCTTGTTTTCTACAAGGGCAGAGCTCCCCGGGGTGAAAAGACCAAGTGGGTCATGCACGAATATCGCCTCGATGGTGACTTCTCTTGTCGTCACACTTCTAAGGTAAATCCTATACCCCATACCCACTCTCTCTCTCTCTCTGTCTGTCTGAAGGATGAGTTGACTTGTTTTGTTATTTTTCTTGATGGGTTATTTAATTTTCAATTTTTTGGATGATTCTCTTGTCTCTTCTTCTGCTTCTTCAATGCTAAGTTGTTGCAGGAAGAATGGGTGATTTGCAGAATATTTAACAAAACAGGACAGAAGAAGAACCCATTTCTTCAGGCTCACAGATACCTTTTAGAAGCTGCTGCTGCTGCTGCTGCTGCTTCTACTTCATCTCACTCAACTGCATTGCCTCAGCTGGTAGAATATCAATCTCAATCCCAAATGAAAATTCTCCAAAACCCATGTGAAGTTAGTAACCTCAAACACTTAAAAAACCCAATTGGGTCTTATCCACAACTTTTAGCCATGAATGGCATGGAGTCATCTTTTTCACCCACCACCACCACCACCACCACCATAAACTCTATCAACAACAACAACCCATCACATCCAGAGTCAAATATCATCAAATCACTGATCTCACACTCACATCAACAAGAGTGGACAGTGAAGGAAACTACTGTTCCCAAACAGTGCAAAACAGAGTCTTACCATTCCCATTTTCAACCACTGAGTACTGGTCCCAACTTTCACTCTGGGCAAGGGTGGTGGGATGGTGGTAAGATTCATCAAGTTGAAGGGAAGTTGAGTAGTTCATCAACCTCATCATCTTGTCAAAACCAAAACCCTCTGTTTTTGGAGATGATGGGGAGTGGGGTTTTGGGGTTCACAGAAACTGTTCATGAGATGTCTACTTCATCAGTTGCTTTCAACAGGGCTAGCTTTCAGATGATGCTAGATCATTAGATGTCATTGGATCATTGATGCAATGCCTTTCCTTCTTTCCACTGATCTATCTGGCCAATAGGAATAGAATATTTATATGTATTTGGTTTCCATGTATTATTATCTTCTAGTGTCAATGTATGTAAATGTGGAACTATGGTTATCCATCAATGTAATGCAATTTGGGAGATTTCCTGAAGTTATTGTGGAAAGATTGCTTTGGATTTTGGTCTCAGAATGGGTTTTGGAGGATATGGACTTGGATATTCGAAACTGAGGGGGGAGGGGGTGAGAGTGATGGGAGGGAGGGAGAGAGAGGGAAAGGATGGGACATTGAAGGATGGGATTTGGGAGTATTATCATTTGACGTCACCTCATTTATGATTGATGATACGCGTCTCTACATGCCTATGCTCTGAGCTGCTGTGCATGTGCGTGCGAAAAGTACCGCCTTGCCCCCGCTTGGGTAGGACGCTCGGGCAGGGGCAAGGCGGTACTTTCCACCGCCTTATGTGTGGGACACACGGAAGTACAACCCGCTTTGAAAGTAGACGAGTAGGATCTATGCTCCCAGTCCCAGGCGGCCAAGGCCATTTATGATTTGGTTATGTGAAATATAAGAAGAAAACTAATGCGGCTATTACATCATTCATCATCTTCATCCGGCATACATGATACATGTAATATAATAGTACATGAAGGAGTTCAAGTTTGGCGAGATGCCTTAGTCTTGAAGGGCGGGTCAAGGTTGGAAGTTTTTTATCCTAAGTCAGAGTCGGTTTGGTCCAAGGTTGAGTCTTTGGGTTGAGACCGACCTTGTCTTCTTCTTCTTCTTCTTCTTGGTGTGGCCCAATCCCTGCATCTTCCTTCGTCCTTCCTTGAAAGAGTTGGACCAAAAATTTATATTTCCTCCTCCATCTATGCCATACATAATGTTGGAGGCTGAGATGGATAAGGAACTAAATCTTGGGTGTGCACTATCTAGCGGCATTTAATTTCAATTTCAAATATTCCTATTGAATTCTAATATGATATTTCATAGCCTATGATTATACATATTTCTATTCCCAAGGGTGGGCATGAGGTGCGTAGATCTTTTAGCAGAAGGTTGAGTGTCAATATTTTTTTATATATAATTGGTGAATATTTTATTTAAGTTAGCAAATTTTAATCAACCAACCAATCTGGCAGCTTAGCTAATTTAAAAGGCCTAGATCAGTACTCTCATGCCTAAGGTTGTTCACTATCAAGGCCTATAAGGTATAGTCTACCCCGGCCTTGAGGGCGGGTCAGGGTTGGCTATTTCTGTCCCCAAGTCAAGGCTAGAGACCAACTAAGGGAACTTAAGGTTACATTGAGGTTTTAAAAAGTCCGGCCCAACCAATGATCAGAGGTGTCAAATTCCAGCCCGGATCATCGAAGCCCATAGAAAAACCAAACCAAACACACAACTAAAACCGAAGACTGACTATGGTGATTTAGAGATTCCATTGGTGAGAGATGATTCTCTGGGTTGGGTCATGGTGAAATTTATACGCTGTATTTGGGACAAAAAGGCCAGTTGTCCATCAAATAACCCCTGAAGGATGTTCGCATCATAAGTGCACTTTAAACTCTCAAAATCAACCACACCAATGATAAAAACTGAGCTCTTAAAATTTGAAAGCTGGATTGCTAGTTTTGAGATATTGCTTTAAGATCCACCAACAACACTACAAGAGAGATGATCAACAATTAACACTATAAAAAACTGTTGAACACTTCTGCAACGACGGACTTCAAAACCGACAATGGAAACCAGAACTCTGGCCACCAATCCTGATCCAATCAAGCCCGATCAATATCCATTGGCATTGGCATTGGCAAGGAGCCAAGGATCGATGACTGGCAATACTGAACCTTGAAACCATGTTCATGAGAAATAAGGACAGTTTTAGAGCAAACTGCTCCTAAACAGAAAACAGAGGTCGCAATGGACTAAAATTACTGTTTCATTCGAACCCGATCCTGACCAGCCTTAACCTGCAAATCATTAAAGAATCCACAATATCAATACATCCTCGTGTACCATTTACCATATCCTCAGGTGATTAGTGAGGAGCTCCAAGCCCCAACTCGGGTAACACATTTTCCATCACCATAGATTGCATAAGACACAAGAATTTGAGTAACACAAGAAATGACTTTTTTGGCAACACAATTCCAACACTGAGATTGAAGATACACTGCACAAGATTTCACTAGATCGTTAATAAAAAGCAAAGAACTCTAATGTGATTCCATATTCTGAATGGCAGCAAGATTCACATTTCTTGTCTATCTCAAATTCTTGATGGGTTAGATCTAGACCATCTTGCACTTGTTCATGATGCAGTAACAGAACAAACTATCCATTTATTCAATGAAAAATTCAAGTCCAGGTATTAAAGACTATACTGGAATCTATCCATGAACATTTGGGTTAAACAAAAAAATGTATTTAAGGAGAAGAATTATTGCAAGCCCCAGCAATCTTGTAGACCTCCACATGTTCAGCACACACATCATGATGGTTGAATTTTTTCTGTATTAGAAAAGTGTTCATTAGGTGCAACAGTAATAACTATATGGGATGCAGAGACATTAGTTATGGAAAAGAAAATTTACAAAAAGAAGGGGGGGGGGGGGGGCTGCAACTTGAATTTGCAATATCACCACTACAAACTGACAACCATCAGAACAAAATAACAATGGCAGCTGTCTAATGTAGATAGAAAAGGAATGCCACAAAGATGATATGATATCATTCCCCAGAAGAAAAAGATGTTTGACCAACAGGATTGTATTTTCAAGGGGTTCAATTTTTTACAATGACCCACCCATTGTTTTAAAACCAGGAAACTCAACTACCTCGGTGGCCAGCTGATTTGAGTAACTCAGTGATCCGGCCTAGTTAACCAGTGAGTCCGTACGAAAATAATTTTAATTATAAAATAGAAAAAATAGAAAAGAAAAAAATGCAGAAAATAAGGGGGGAAAAAAAAAAGAGAAAATCCAAGAAAAATGGATAGACAAAGAATAATCGTAAATCACCTCTGGAAAACAATTTTGCACAATATTAACAATATTCTAAAGCATACAAATTGAAACATATTTAACAAATAAACCATACACACTTTAAATATCAAACCACAAACACAAACAACGTCCATAGTTTCATACATAACCTGATAGAAATAAAAATAGCAAGTTTTTGATGGAGATTAAAGAGGCTAAAGTCCCTCAACTACTTAAGTAGGCTGCAACTGTGATTTCAGAGAACTGAGATGAGAGGATCCACAGAGGCAGAGTTCCAGAGATGAGAGGACAAAAGAAAGAATGGGTTGGGCTGTTTGGCTTTAAGACTAAATGATTAATCAGGATAGATATTTAAGTATATGACAGATTTAACCTTGAATTGAGTTGACTCGGGCAATCCCAAAGTAAATTGACCAATACCTTTCCTATACAGAAAGCTTGGTCACCGAGTTGGAAAATCTAGTGTTAAAGTGACCTTGTTAGAGGAGTGATACCACCAGGAAATTGGCCGATCCAGAGTTACTCAGCAGATTCCCTGGCGTTGAAACACATAAGAAAAGAACTCTTGAATGGAAATGGAAAGGATATGTAACTACAGTTCCTTCAGAAATGGTTAAGATCTTTAGTGCAGGATGAAGGGGTTGATCCATATCATCTTGACTTGGTTCTACTTCCTCTTTTTTTTTTAACAATGCCATATCGGGTTCTCTTATCCGTATTGATAGAACATACTGAGCAAAATGAATTGGATAGCCAAGTTTTAAATAGTGGACCCACCGAGCAAAGGACGTGTCAATTACGTTATTATTTACAAAATAATTAAGCAGAGCATCACCAGCACATTTCTGCCTGCTCAATATGTCCACAGACAGGAAAATACTAATCATGGCAAAGTTGAAATACGAAATTCAGGTAGTCTGTAGAGCAATTCCTTCACTTGAATCAAAGAAAGAGCTAGGTACATGACAAGGTTCTGAACAGGCAAGCACATAATTAATTATAATCAAGTTCCTAAATTCAGGACTTACAAATCATAAGTACTAACAAATTAACTTCAAAGATATGCAATAATTACAGTCTATAGATTGGCAGTTTCACCAATTGGTATGCAAGGCCAAATGATGGTCCAATGAACGATTCAACCCTAAATTCATAGCCATAATCCATTTCCAAAACCCCAGTCCAAGTCTCTTGCTAATTCCACAGCCAACATCCCACATGTCATCCAACAGTGTCACAAAACCTGCAGAGGATGCGCACCCTCCCATAGAGGCAGACGACACCTTTTACATGGTTTCAACCAAATGACCAGCTCCAATGACAATGATTATAAGTGTGAATGAAAACCCATCTGTATATAAGGAGATGGGACTGCGTAAAACAGATTTTACTATTATGAACAAAATTTATTGCAGATGAAGCCGCAGCATTTTTCATGGGCCTTGAATGGATTATTCCATATCAAGCCAATCAAAGGACTTAGAGATCCGATCCATTTTCAAACAAGAAGTCTTGTTTCCCAAATTCCCCCCCCCCCCCTCTCCCACCAAATGAACCGACTGCAATGGCAAGGTATCATTAGAAGTCCAAAAAAAATAAGAGTTTTCTACACATAAGAAGGGGATGAGAGTCTGTAATACAGGTTTTGAGATTTCAAACAAAGTGTATTTCGGAAGAATGTGTGGCTTCTTTTATGGGATAAGTGATTCTTAGACCTCGAAAGGTGGATTCCATCTCAAGTCCATCATAAGATTGAAAAGATCAAATCTAAATTAAGGGAGGCCTTGTACCAAAATTGTTCTCCCCTTGGAGATGAAAGAAACAAAACATGTGTTCTAGCTTCACATCCTCATGCATCTACATCCCCTAGCTCCTTCAGCCTCATCCACATCCACAGAGTGAAGATATCTCAAGCATGTACAAAATTATAGATGTTAGTAAAGCTATCAGCACCTCGGTCAACTTCTCTAATCTATAATTTGTGTCTGATCACTTTTCATTTCGGTCTTATGATCATCAAACGATCGCACCCAAAAGTTTGACTCACCAAAAGTTTATCTACAGCCAGAAAAATTCATCTAGTCAGACAAATTCTAACTAGGTTGTAATAAACCAAATATCTAGAATTTCTGGAGTATCAAATTCATGGAGGAATCTAGCTACCCTAAGTTTCTTAATTGTGTGTCACAAGGAAATGTGCATCGGATCAGTCTTCGAGTTCTACAACAGTTAAAACTTTGTCAGCAGCTACTTCCGGAATCTATTCTGCTCAGGTAAGAATCTAATCAACCTAGAGATCCATTACATGTTTCGTTTCGACAACCCAAAATATGATAAATTTCCAGTCGTTTTGCAATCCAACATCCAGAATTCCAGATTAATATCAACAAAAATTGAAATTACAAAACTCATTGGAAGAATTGCGAATACCTAAAATAGCAATAAACGACCCACCAGCGCTACCCGATCCAAAATCAAGAAAAGCAAAGGATCTAACCTTTGAAAGAGAAGAAGTTCTATTTGGAAGCAGAATCGTTCTTCTTGTTAGGGTCCTGCGGCGGGGAGAAGATCAAAGCAGCCGCCATGGCCCCTGGAAGAATTCCATATCTTGCCAGCAATGCTAGCTTCGCCACCAATGGCTCTCCTCTCATAAACGCCATTAGAAAAAAGCTTGGCAATCCCTCTCGCGAGTCTCGAGTTTCAGACAATGGATATTCTTCTCGCAGAAGCTCCGCCAGGTGCTCGAGCTCGTCTTCGTATTTAAAGGTAGAACATTTTTAGTGGACCGATATACCCCCAATTCCTTGCTGAATTGACCAACAAATCCATAACTGTGCAAGTGTGAGTTAAAACTCTTTTAACTCTTAAGAGCCACAAACCTCACGAGCTTGACTTGCTTTCTGCAACACTAGCCATTGGTAAATTTGGAAAACAAGGGAGGAAATTAATGGCGTTTTCTGCAAATATTCTCCTTCAGAACAAAACCCTAATTCCTCTGGATTTCCAAGTTTTGAAGCTTCGCAACCCTAAATTCATCATCAATTCTGCAATTTTCTCTCCGCAGCTTCATCTTCGTCTTCAGACCAAGAAACGAATTTTGGCCTCTGCATCCACGTCAAACGTTGCCAGTGACTTCCAAGTTCAGGAAAATAAATCGGCTACAATCAGCAGTAGTAAATTTCTCTCCCGACATATCAATTGCTCCTTTAGAACATAATTTCTTCATTTCAGTTGGGTAGCTCCTGAATTTAATCGAATTAAGTATCTCTGTTTTCACATATATCTGAGAACGATAAGGGAGATTATCTTGGAGTTTGAGGTAAAAAAATGTGCAATTTCTTACAAAACTCGTTCTTGGCTTAAGTTCAGGTTTTTCTGATTTTCCTGTTCTTTCTTTTTTTTCTTCCTTCTCTGTTATTTTATAGACTGGGAAGTTTTTGCTGGAAATGTATCTGGTGAATGGGATGGTCACGGGGCAGACTTCACTAGTGAAGGAAAACCAATAGAACTTCCTGAATCTGTGGTACCTGAAGCTTTTAGGGAATGGGAAGTTCAGGTGTTTGATTGGCAGACACAGTGTCCTACACTCGCAAACTCAGAAGAACGCATTCTTGCGTACAATTTGATTAAGCTACTTCCAACTGTAGGCTGTGAAGCTGATGCAGCAACTCGGTATAGCATTGATGAGAGGAATATAGGGGGCACAGATAACCAGGTTTCTGGTTTTGCCTATCACCCAAGTGGATGTTATGTAGCTCTATGGCCCTTGGAAGATCATGGTTCTTACAGATTGTTGGAATTGGAGCATTGCTTGGTTGATCCTCGAAATAGGGAATCACGTGTGAGGATAATTCAGGTTGTACGTACAGACAATACAGGGTCATCGTTGCAAAACATCAGGGTCTTCAGTGAACAATGGTATGGACCTTTCAGAAATGGGGAACAACTCGGTGGATGTGCTCTTCGTGATTCTGGGTTTGCTTCTACAGAAGCACTGAAAATCTCGGAAGTTGGTGGTGTATGGGAGGGTTCTGTTGCTGTCGCCAGCTTCCTAGCAGCTCAGATGGTAAGTTTCCAGCTTCTTTCTGGTTCTCCATTTTGAGTCTTCCTGATATATTATCCTGAATCCTGGATATTTTGAAAACCCTTGGTGTTACAATGACTTTCCATAATTACTTCTTGCTTATGATCTACTATGTACAGAAATTCAATAGTGATCTCCTTAGCATTTCAATGTTTTCAGTTATGTTTACACTTCTTGCTTTGTCTGCGTTTCGCTGAATGCCATTCCAATTTTTATAATTTTCCAACTCAACTCTTCTAGACTTCTGTACTGCATAGGCTACATATGAAGCTAAGGGATATTTTATTTTTGTTAAACCTTAAATTTTTTGATTTATTCTACTGATGCATGGGAAATCTGATCTGCGACTGTTAGAAACTAAGAGGGGTGTTGTCTTTTGAGCCCTGGTCTGCTGGACAAACCCCCAGCTAATTCCAACTTATCAATTTCATTCCATACCCTTTATGAATTTTATTACTTAGAAATTATCAATTTAGATAAGGATGGAATAATTTTGCGAAATAGCACTCTCTCTCTTATGATGTAACTGAAGATATGGCCTTAGATGGAGTATTATGGTTGAAACAATCAGTCATGTGGTTGATTAGGGTTAGTTCAATTGAGTCAGAGAGAGATGCTTTTCACGTAACTGAAGATATGGCCCTATATAGAGTATATTGGTGGAATAGTAGGCATCCGGCTGGCATAACTTTGTTGAGTTGAGCCAGAGACATAGAGAGAGCTCGTAGAGATCATCTAGTCCAAGTTTTTCAAATAGTGCCTGATGTGAATGTTTCTAGTCCAAGTTTTTCATATAGTGCATGATGTGAATATTTCTACCTTCTTTCATTTGTAGCTCTCAGCAGCCAGCAAATTGGTGCGAGTGTAAACCTTTTGGGGTGCCTTCTCTGCATGTCTTGGTCCCTTAATGAGATTTTTCCTCTGTTGCTTGATTTTTACATCTAGTTTCTTCTCTTTAATAATGATTGAGGAACTCAGTATAAAGTGCTCCTTCCCCACCCCTTTTTACCCACTAAGAATAATCTGATGATTTTCAATGAATTTTGATGTTAGACTGTAATTGTAACTGGATTTGATCCTCCAGAATATTTTCCAAGAACTTGTAGCTGACAAGCCACAAAAGTCGGTAAGAGATCCACAAGGTCTAATATTGCTTCCAAAGCAATTGTGGTGTTCACTTAAAGAAAGAGAAAATGGTGATATTTATGGAGAAGTGGGATGGTTGTTAGATACTGGGATCTCTATCACATCGAAATGTGTTGTCTCAAACGACAGGAAGTTGAAGGCAAGTTCTTATCCATGCATCTTACACTGCTCTTGATTAGCCTATTGTGGATTACAAATTTCTGATTCTGGCTTCTTAAGCACTATTTTAAGAGTTTGACAGTATCTTAAAGGACTAACATCCTTACATTAGTACATGTGGGCCACTCGGCCAACGTCACCAACCATTTAATGAGTTCCATGTTAGTGATTTTCAACCTAATACAGAGTTCATGAGGTTGGTCAGGTCCACATGGTACAATCCCTTTCCAATAAACCTTTCTTTTCTGCACTTTAAATCTCAGCTGAAACATGAACTACAAAAAGACATGTTAAAGTCATTGTAGCATAAGATCCTTAAATGTGAACCATACACACCATGGTCTTCTTTCCAATATTCTTTGTGCTGCTGGATTCATCATTTGCTTTCTAATTTCCTGCGGTAGCAGTGTTATGTGGATGTTAGTCTGTCCATATGAGTTGAATTCCTCCTTTGATGTGTTTTTCTTTTAAACTTCCCAAAAACTTTGACCTGATAGATAATTCAAGAACTCCCATAGCTTTATAGAACTCGTTTCTTTGTCCACCTACCAATATTATGCCTAAGTGATTCTCTTGGTCATTTCTATATCACCATATGCAAATTATATGTAAACCTTAGAAGTTAGTTGAATATGATACAGTGCTGCATCTGCATTGTTTCAACTTTCAACAGTGTTCTGCTCTAATAAAGAATAGGCACAACAAACCACCATTTCACATTTGTGAAGTGACAAAAGGAACACAATTATCACAGAGATCTTTAACTGTTTTGGTAACTAGAGAACTTGGTGTCAAGACTAATTGATTTACTCAAAAAGAACTGTCAATTAGGTATTTTTAACTCCTTGCTTTGTAAGATAAATAGTTTTTAAGTTTTATCCATGAAAAAACTGCATGTATCTACTACGTTTCAGATGATAGCTGACTTCTCTTGACACTATTGTGTTTCACTTCCGCAGGAGATAGCAATAGCAAATGAAACCACAGTTTCGGAGAAGAAATAGCTGTTAGCTTCAAATTCATTTCAGTACACTCCCACTTGAAGCCTTCAACTCTCTGTTAATAATTTATCAGTTTAAAGAAAAGATAATTTGTTGATGGTTCATTTTATCATGCTCAATGGAAAATATTAACATGTATGTATTAACATAAAATTGTATCCCACTGACAGGGCTTTGAGTTAGAAAGGTAGCCATGGTGGTATGTTGTTGTATGGTTTCTGATGTTAGTTTTCCTCCATCCTAACATATATTATACATCTCATACTGGATAATCTGCTGCAGTTTGATCATTTGCATCCAAGTCTTTATAACAAGTATCAAACATTTGCTTCAGATGGATTAAGTGAAGCTACCTTGAACTTACAGTGCAAGAATTCTATGTATATCCCACCCATTAAACTGTTCAGGATGGTAATAACAAGTAAATGGTGTCACCACCCACCATCTTTCTTTTTTGTTAGTTGCATGGACTAGTCCTATGCCTAGTCAGTTTGGATCTAGATTTGGTTTAGGTTGGCATTTTCATACTTGAACTTTGGTGGATTGAAGGTGTCAGCTAGCTCAGCCAGTAAAGTTCCTGGTATATTGTCACTAGGACCTGCGATCAGAATCATCAGATACCACCTTCACCTCCCTCTTTGCTCACAATACTGTGTTTGTGCTAACTCACATTGTAGTGCTTATACCTTGTAGAATAGGAAACAATCTCTGCTCATGCGCCGATACGGGCGAACCACATTAAGCCAAGCATGGTTTGATGATGATCGAGTTGGGTCAAGGATAAATTGCCAAACGACCGGAGGGAATGGAGAGAGTTTAGCTGGGAAAAATTGATGTTCAATAGGCAGTTGACAGTCTGTGTATTAGCATGCATCCCTTTGTATGTCCATGCACGTCTACGGTGATCTGATCACTACTGTGTACTCCAATGGATTTAGATTTTAAAGATTTATTTTTTCACCCCCTTTTTTTCTAGTGTAGGATGTGAAAATTTGCAAATTTTATTTGGGCTCAAACTCGACATGTGAGCATGGACCTATGGATTTACTAATCCACCAATTCTCTTTTCTTTTTTGGGGTAATAAAAATGGTAAAAGTACATCACTTAGGGTGAAGAGAGAATTTCGTCATCTATCATGATTTGATGCTATAATAGTGATTCTCTATCAACAACTCTCACCTCCTATTGTGGAAGGCCCAAAATACCCTTCCTCAGAGGGTCAAATCCCATGGATTAAGAGATTCTTTTTTCACCATAAGTGAAGAAAACTTGATCCATAAAAAATAAAATTAAAATCCAAAATGGGTGTTTATAAAATGGGTCAAGGGAACCATATTATATCTTCCGCTGTGAAGGCAGATGAGTATAGATGCTTATTAAGTAGTAGCTCAAAACAGAACAAGGTATTTCTCTGACTCAAAATTGTGAGAGCTGGGTTATCTTTCTTGTCTCAAGAGGGATTAATACCGTAGGGATTGGTTAAAACCCCATATATTAACAACTACTATCTGGGTTATCTTTCTTGTCTCAGCCGGCAGGATGTTTGATCGCAGGTCCTAGTGACAACACACCGGATTGGGCAAACCGATTCTGGCCCAATTCATCCTATTCCTCTACCAATTTGTCAAACCATTTTCCCATCATTCTGGTGGCAATGCTGTTCATCCGGAAGTATCAAAAGCCATACTGAAAAGGAACAAGCTGAGAACCTGAGAAGGAAGAAAAACAAAGGAGAGACGTGTTCATATGGTAATGTCAGAACAGTAAAATGTCATCAAACAACAGAAATCAGAGGGATTTTCTGCTGGAGATTTTAGTTGAGACGGCCTCAATGTTTTGTCAGGGTTCACATTGCAAACAAGGTTTGAATGATGAGGAAATCAGTTCTGCTTTGACCATCTTCAACCTGGTCTAAGCCCCTTTTCTGAAGAAAATGTTTTCAAGGATTAATCAAACAAAGAATGGAACTGGAGAACTTGGCTCTTCGACTCGTTCCACATCTATATAGTGTTTAAACTTTATGGCCATGATTGTACTGCTGGAAGGAAATTATAGACGGGTTAACCACTAGTAATCAGGGTTGAGCTTGATATATCCAGGCTGAACCTTTTGTTCAGTTTCCTATCCATGGCCTAGTGCTGCAAGCCTGCATCAGATATCTCTGCCCATCCTTCCATGAGCATTTCCGAAATTTCTGAGCAGGCGATTCATATTGCAGGTATCCAACTAGCCGCAAGGTTCTGTGCAAAAACAGGAAGTTGGCGAACAAAACTAGTGATCTTCAATAACAGAGCCACTTAACATTCAATAAAATTATTAGAACATCCCCTTCACCCAACCTGGAATTTAAAAGGAAAAAAAATAATTTACGTGGCCACAAACAGGCATAGCTAGCTAACCACCGAACCTTCATTGCCGGTAGTTTTTCTTACATGCCCAAAGGTTTCAGAGCAGTGGAAGAACCGAAATTGCATTACAAAAACATCATATATATTCATCTCTTCTGGCCTTGCTGTACAACCTGCCAACAATTCCCAGCTTTAGCATCCCTGCCAACAAGTCCCAGCTTTAGAACATATGAAAGCAATAGTAGAATTTAAAGTTTGATGACAAAATAAGATGTGAAAGGCAGATCTTGCAAAAAAGAAAGTAACTAACTAAAGGGAAATCTTTCAAAATAACAATATTGGAAAAAGAACAAAAATCGGAAGCTTCACAAGGACTGTGAACAGGCAAAATCTTTTTTACATCTTAGCACAAGATACAGTCTGATTCACAGGCAAGAACCACGGGACGACAAATTTTCTTATACAAGTAAGAATGGCTACAAAACAGAGTATGGTGTTATAAACTCTATATACCAGCTGAAAAGGTCCTACAAGATAATAGCAAACAAGTTCAATTCAGCAACAAGAAAACCATCATCTCTGCTTGTAAGGGTATCCATCCCACCTAAAGCGGCTAAGTCAGATAAGATAGAAGATACTATGTCCACCTGCCTTCAGAAGTGGCATTAAAGGATGACCTTATGTTCACTGGCCCTCACGAAGAGCACTAACATACATCTGATGGTGGGAGAGAAATGGGAGAATTATCAATTCTTTTTTACTTTCAAGGGATCTCCATGCCTACAACCATGTCTACCGGCTAAAGTCTAAAGTTGATTTTACAAAGACTAATTGTGGGAATAGATCAACAGTGGCAGCTTCAATAAAAATAAAATACTGTTAGTACCGCTTATGACAACAGACTCTCAGAGGCCCACCACCACATTTTGCTTTTTCCGCGCAACCAAAACATCAATAAAGGGAAAACCAAAAGAAGAGAACAAGAGGGGAGGAGAAAACTATAGTTCATACATAATTATAGGCATCCTGATTCCTCATCTTGTGGTCGGCTGAAGAATGCAAGAAAAGAATGGAGAGATATCCAAGAGTTCTTATCATCACAACTCCTTTTTCTTTTTTGGTGAAAATCATAACTCCTTCCCAGACTAGGAATCCGAGCATCTGTCCTCTCCCTCCCCCAAAATTCTTTCACTACAAACTTGACCAGCTGTGAGACTGAAAAACGAACTAGCCAAGAGGTCTTTTCTCACACCACCAGTCAGTCCAAAACCCAATTCCCATGGTGACTTTGAATGTCCACCAAGCCATTAAACCCAACTGTAAGTTTCCAAGGTAGCCTTCAGCAGTTCTCACACCACAGCTGCCTTGAGCATCACAGCACTCAACCAAATGGCCTACAGCAATGAACCATCCTTTGGAAAACACCAACCCCACTTCCCTACAGTTCAATTTAGCCTTCCAGTGCACAAAACAGTAGTACTTTGTGTCTTTGAGAATTCCTTTCAAGTAACTCCCAGCTGGTCAGGCATCAATTCTGCAATGCGGAGAGGTACATGAAATAGATCGGGCCAATTTAGAGATAAGGGTCCTCCTTCCACCTTTGCAAAAATATTTACCCTTCCAAGCAGCAACATCTTTACCATCCTATCAAGACTTCTCCCAACAGTGATTCAATGATAACCCAACAGGAGCGCCAATACGTAGAAACAAAATGCAGCCTACATCCCAACATCCAGGCAAGCCTGTCCAAATTCAGCCTTGCTCTAATACCATGTTACAACTACTTATCCTAAAATCTAGAACTGTTAGGAAGGGCACACAACAATGTATATCAACATCCACCTTCACATGAAGACCCACACACGTGGCTCTACAGATGACACTAACACATGGCACCAAGGTTACATGGTGCAGGGGCAAAACACCACCCCCGGCACCTACCAGGGATCGAACACCGGACCTAGCTCTGATACCATGTTATAACTTGTAACCGCTTACCCCAAAATCTAAAGCTATTAGGAAAGGCACACAGCAATGCATATAACACCCTCCCTGGCACGTGCAGGCCCACACACACACAAAGCTCTGCACATGACAGCAACACGTGGCACCGAGAGTACAGGGTGTTGGGTCACGACATGCTCCCTTGCACCTACTTAGGATCTAACACCCAATCTCATAGCTCTGATACCATTTTATAACCGCTTTCAAAAGCTTGAGCTCTTAGAAAGGGCACACAACAATATATATCAAAAACAAACACCCAGGCCTGATACCTCAAGAATTCCAAAAGATGTAATAGAATGCGCTTCCAACTGAAACCACAAGAGAATCCATTAAAGTGCAAACCTTAATCCAATTCATTTTATTTGATTCCAAAGTCCATTCTCCAAAATAATTAAACAAGAAAATCCCAATTTACATAATCGAATGCCTACTCTATGTCTAGCTTCAACCTTAGTTGCGGTTCTGAATTCCTAAACTCACCAATTGATTACTGCATTTTTTATCCAGTCAATACAATTCCTTATTGCTATTGTATTGTTCTAAATCTCACAATCCAGGAATCAGAATCCGGTGAAACTTTGCAGACTTGTTTTGCCAGTTAAACTAGCCGATCTGATGAATTTTTATGCTGTTCTACCCTGATCTGCTGAAGCTAACTAATTGTCTCTGTTTCTATCTTATAGTTCCTCAACTGAATTTCCCTGGATCAAGTTTAGTCTTCATTAATGGTTTCTGGTCAAGGGTTGTTATTAACCTACGATTTTCTGTTTCTCCAAAAGATGGTTCTCATGGGAGGGGAAGGCTTCTAGAACTCCATAGGTTTGTCAAGTATAGACATGGCTCAAACCACATATTTTGGCTACCCAGTCACAGTATTGCATACACCTCCAAAAAAAAAAATGGTGTTTCCATGTCTTATACACATCCAAATCAACACTGGATTTGGTGAAAAGTTTCTCGCTTGTTTGACTTAAATGAAAATCCAGCAGACATTAAATGTTTCATACTATTTCTTCATGGCAAACAATTATTTATGCTCTTCCGTAGACAGATATGAATGGTAGAACACACAAAATATCTCAGAGTTTAACAATTAGAATTATGTCAGTGAGTCTCCAAATCCACATGTTCGCAACTTTGCATAATACCAGGCAAGGTTCTAAATCTCATTTTCGAGGCCAGTTTCGACCCTGGCCAAAACCAAGATTTCCCAGGTTTCGACCAAAACCTGGTATTTTCTGGGCAAAACTCGACATATCATGGGCTGGTTGAAACCGGTCGAAACTTGGTATTTTTTTGGTTGAAACTACTGATATGTGCAAAATATGGTCGAAACCATGTTAAAACTGGTTGAAACTTGGTAATATCGATTCAAGGCTTCGTCTCGGTCTCTGTCGAAACTGCAACCGAGTTTAAGAACTATGTTACCAGGACTGACTCTCCACCACGTCAAATCCCTGTTCCTGTTTCATAATCCATACGACACAGTGGATCCAATACTTGTTCTTTAAATTTGAAGAACTGACCATACTTTAATATGGTTATAGATAAGTGATAAAATAAATATACGTGTGCTGCAACTGAAATTTTCTCTAACTGAAAACGTAGTCTTTGTTTGACATTCTAATTTTAAAATATATTTGTCATATATAATAGTATTTAAGAGTTGTCTCAAACTCATGAAGTAGAAGGGTTGAGCTTCTTACACAATATTGTGAAAAGTAAGAGCCTATTATAAACATTCTAGAAAGACAATGCTGAGAGGTCCCATCCGCTTATCATTAATCATGAATCAATTAAGGAATTTGGTTTTTGCAAACCAGCAAGCAATTTGGCTAGGTCCCAAGAAAATAAGGTATATAAAGGCTCAATCACCAAATTTCTTTTCGATTTTATTTTCCATTGGCGGAAGTTTTCCTTCACTGTAGAAAAAGAAGAATTCCTTCTTCACTGATGAAGTGACCCCATGATTGGACTCCTGAACCATCATTACACTCCCCCAACCTATTGACGAAGTCGAAACTACCCTCCCCTTTGGCAATCTGATGGTACTGATGCCCATGGTTAAGGGAAACTCGGTCCTTTTAAGTTTTGGGCTCACAATCCTATTGAATAGATTTCTTGTAACATCATGTTCCTTCTACAAGCTTTGCTTATATTATTTCTGTTTTAATCGGATTTACCAATTATTTTTCATATAATTATATGGCTGTGACCTCTGCCATTACTTATGGAGGTTGACATGCTGAAACTTAGGAACCTCGTCCCAACTTGTGGAAGGCAAGCCTCTTACCCGGGCAACACTCCTAACCACCCATTATGGATCTTTTCTGGGCTATCCTCTTTCCTCTTACTTTTATTTTCCATTTCTCACTTCTCTCATCTCTTTTCTTCATTTTTATTCTCCATTCCTCAAACTTTGATTTCCCTTCGTGAGGACCTCAGTTTTTCCCTACTTTGTTTTCGAAGGATCCTTGTAGCCAACCCCAATTAGCTGGGATAAGGCTGAGTTGTTGTTGTTGTTGTAATCACACTATTCTAATGTTTCAACATGATGAAAATTTCTGTCCATAATTCCAATTTCACGTCTATACAAATTCAAAAAAAAAAATAAAAGAATTGGTTTCTTCTGAATAAAAATAATTGTTTATTCCAATAAAAATATGCTTCTTTAGTCGTATTCCAATAAAAATATGCTTCTTAGTCTTGTCATAAAACTATTAGTTTTTATACTGAATGACAAGAAGGCTGATATACACTCTGAGGCAGCAGCTAATTCAGGTAGCTCTTCACCCTCCTCCCAAGAACTATTTGTACACGTATTTGTATCTGAAAGTAAATTTTCTTGACCTTCACCCATTATGTGAATTCCGTAGACACACACCACCCTCAATCCAAGATATCTACTGGCCTTTGACCATTTACACTGGGTTTCATACCCTAAATTTCTAGATTTATTTCCTGAAGAAAATGGTAAAATAAAAAATTTCCAACTTATTTTATATCTTTCACATTAATGCATGGCTACTTCCGCAGTACCCTATGTTATAAGATTCTCATATGATACTTATACTTTCATAATATGTTTATTATTCCAGATGATCTCCTCATTATATTATGAGCTATCAGTATACAATAAAGATTTTCCATCATTTCATGAAATGCCATTCTTGTGAGTATGTTACGTAGGTTCACAGAATTCAAAAAAAAAAAAAGAAAAAGAAATTTGACCCCTCTTTAAATACATTTTCAGAGATACACTATTTTTCAATCTCCCAAAATATCAAAACATAACTAAAGACAAAATCCTTTCTAACTCTCTGCAAGGAGCCAAGGACATGGGACCTCCACTCGAAAAACAGTCCACAGTATCTCTTAAGGAAAAAATCAAACCAACCAGCAATATAAACGCCTTAATATCATATAACTGCAAAAAAACCAAGAAAGTAAGATTGGTGAACTTGGAAAAAAAAAATCCAAACTCCAAAGAGTAGGGAAAGGTTGCTAGCACCACAATCAATTTGTTATGCACATAGATCTCCTAAGTGAAACTGACAGACCACCTCAAATGTTTATCACGTGTACAAGTATGCTATAACTAGACCTCCCCTTCTGTTGTACTTGTTGGATACTTTACAGTTTACACCTCTATAGGCACAAATTATCTTCCATAACCAAAATTATTTGTTCTCTTATGCAAAACTAAGTACAAGTTTATGCCTCATACTTCTGTTCACAGTCTAAATTATGTAAGCCAACAAGGAAGTTTACAATTTGGTGCTTCAGCCCCATGTATATTACCCACTTTTGTCCTTTGAAGTTGAGAACAACAGTTCAGCATCTTTAAAAGAGGAGAACAGGGAGAAATAGACATTAAAAGGTACTGTATTCGAAAGATACCTGTACATGATGTGTATGGTTAGAAGTCAATGAGCTCCTGGTGCATCTCTGATGCTCATATTCAAACTGTTCCGCATGGTTCTTCTTCCGATTCCAGCATTACCTTTTTGCATCATAGCAACAAACTCACCATAGTCTATCCTACCATCCTGAAACATATATAAGCAACAATAGAATGATTGATCACAGGTTGACCCAAGCTAAAAGGAAACAATAACAGTACAAGGGGAAAAAAGAAGATAATGTCAAATAACAATTGCATATTTTAAGTTTAAATCACGAATAACCTATTATTTGACCTGACATCAGCACCTACAACCACCCACATAACATAACTACAACACATGGTGGACTTGCAAATACAGTCCAGAACACACATCATTCAAAAGTGGTTTGGAAATCCTGTGTGGATCCCAAATTCCCCAAAGAGACTCTTAACACAACCCCAATATACTGTGGGTTTGCTTAAGAATGTACAAACTACAAACTATAGTGTATTTTTCAGTTCAGATTTTCTCCTCCCCCTGTCCCTATTTGGAGATCCATTAAAGAGAGAGAAGAAAATTATCCCTTTTCATGGCCAAGAAGACTAGCAAAGAAAGCATGCTTTAGCAATATGTAAATAAGAACTGATTACAAGGTTCTGTTACAATCTGACATGGAGTAACTGCATTAGTCTAGTGTCTAGTCATGAATTAAGCAATAGCAACAAGTGAACCATCAGGTTGCATTAGCGAGCCTTGGTGCAACAGTTAAGTTGCGCTATTGCAACCATCTGGTTGCGAGTTCGAAACATGGAAACAGCCTCTCTGCAAAGCGGGGGACGGGGGTAAGGCTGCCTACCCTTGCCCCTCCCAGACCCTGCAGTAGCAGGAGTCTTGTGCATTGGGATGCTCTTTAACAAGTGAACCACTTGTTGGTCAGTGTTGATGATTGAGATACTTACAATCTTCTATAAACCATCCAGTGAAAACAAAAAGTAAACCGATTTCCTGAATAGAGACATTACTAGCTTTCAAAGTTCTCATCACTTACATTGTCTTGATCAACTTCTTTGATAATATCCTCAAGAAGAACATCAGTCATGCCATGTTCTGAGCAAGCTTGCTGGAGTTCATCAACTGTAATGTAACCACTTCCATCCTTGTCAAAGTATGAAAATGCCGCAATGAGATGTTCCTCACGTTCCAGTTTGTTAAGATGTACAGTTGCAGCAATGAATTCCCCATAGTCAATAGTCCCATTGTTGTCCACATCAGCCTGAGATAATCAAACTCTGTTATCTCAACAGAATCCAGTACAACAATCACATCCTAAGAACTATAACCTCATGAATCCAGAAATTTTATAGTGAAAAGAGGTAGAAACTCCCCAGGAATGTTACAGTGAAAAAAGGCAGAAACTCTCTCTCTCATAGAGAGAAAAGATGGCTAAACTCATCCTACTATTTAACCCTTTGCAAATATTTTATAATTTAATTCTCTATTCACATAATCATTCATCAAAAAACAATTAAAAGTTATAACAAGAAAAGTGGCTTAAAAGGATTAATATAGAAATTTAAGATTCAAAGAGACATACTGAAGTGGGGGAAGCAGAAGTGGCAAGAGACACAATCTGAAGCCACCATAGTATAAATTATAGAAACAAAGGGCCTGAATGACAACACTTCTGTTTCTGGGCTAAATTTCTATTCCAGAAATAGTTTTTTGTATTTCTGTTTCTGGGCCAAATTCTGGACAAAAAACATGTTTGGTAACACATAGTAATTTCTATTTCTGGCCAGAAAAGAAACAGAAACGCATATATTATGTGCAATAATTTCTGTTTCTAACTTTCTGGAACTTCTATAAATTTCAAAAATTTCATTGAATACCCAAAAATTTGGTGGTGGTGGCAGTGCTGGTAGTGGTCATGGTGACAATGGTGATGATGGTGGAGGCGGTGGAGGTGGTGGTGGTGACGGTGGTGCCGTGGTGGCGGAGATGGTGGAGGTGGTGGTGATGGTGGAGGTTGAAGTTGCATTGGAGGTGGTGTTTTAGTTTGAACTGGAAATTACTGCTTTGCCCATCAAATTATCCATGTGCTCATTAAAGAGCAACTCCCCCCTTATTTCTTCATTTTATTTCTGGGACAGAGAAGCTTCAAATTGGAGCTTCATTTTTTGTATTTCTCAGCAATTTTTTTTGTCCCAGTTCATTCCTAGGAACAAAAAAATGAACCGGTGTTAACGAACAAAAAAATGAACCAGTGTTAACAAGCGGTGAGCAGAAGCTGTTTAAAGACTCAACAAGAAGTCATTTAAAAGGCATTTTAGCAACAATACTAGCCCGCAGGAAATATTGGGTTCAAAGAATCTAAGTTTTTTACTCTGCCTTAACCTCATCAATGGTGCATACAAGGGTCCAAGATCAGCTGGACTCTTCCTAATCACCCAACTCATTGCATTATTTTGAATGGCCTCCTTATCTCAAAATTCATCAGACAGTAAATTCTTCACTTCCTTCATCCAATAGATGTATTCAATTATAAAATTTCCCTCATACAACTTATTCAGATTAGACTGTTTTAGTACACATATTTTCAAGTAACGAACAACATTGTCAGGAATAGACAAAGCAAGCCAAGGATAGTCAGGACTCAGGAGTGGTAGAAACACAAACAATTGCCCAAAACAATATCAGCATATGGGACGAACCAACAAAATTTATATATTTTTCAACTACATATAGTCCCCAAATTAAAATATTCTGATGCAAGTATGCAACAGGATTCATGTGTTATTTCATGGTTTTCAAAGACTACCTACTTCTGTTTCCTGTGAAGGAGAAGACTATCTACTTTTGCAAGCCTATCTCTCAATTCATGGAAACACACTAATGTCACCACAATAGAAAACAACAAAAAGTATTTCTCAACAATATTGAATCATAAACAACCTATACATTTTTTTTTCTTTTCCCAAGGGAAACAAATAATCTTACTGCATCCATAAGTTGACGGATCTCTGACTCCTTCATGGTAGAGCCATATCTTTTCAAACCAGCCTTTAGTTCATCAAATGTGATTGCACCACTGTTGTCAGTATCCATTGCCTTAAACATCTCTTTCAAGCCGGCAATTTCCTCCTCAGATAAGCTTTCAGCTATAACCTGAGAGAACAAAAAACAAAGCCATCAGAAAACCCAAGAGTAAGATTTAGTCCTCAAGACCCTGATTGTTTCGTTGAACAATTTTCCGTGCAATTGATAATTTTACATCCTACTATCTTTTTTCAATGTTAAAACAAAAAGTAAAAATCCTATTTTCCTTTTCCACCATTTTACATGGACACAAAAAGAGCCTAAAGAAAAACAACATAGTTTTGCGAGCAAAAATGAACAGTTAGGAAATGCACAGCGAACACCAAATGTGAAACAGAACCTCTCCGGTCTTCACTGACTCATCCAACAACCATAAAATAATAAAGGAAAGAAGAAATGCAAGCAGAATCAGTTCAAAAGAATTTTTTATGTGTCACTGCTTCAATTCATGAGAATGTTAAAACATAATCCTCTCTTTTGCTCCTCCTGTCATGCACACCCCCCCCCCCCAAACCTCCCTCCAAGCTCCTTGAGTTGTCATCACAAAGAAATGCACAGGCAAAAACCACCCCCACCCCCTCCAAAAAAAAAAAGAAGGAAAGAGGGTGGTTGGGAGGAAGCCATTCATTGAATAAGACTTGGAAATGATAATCTCGAAAATAATATTGAATGCAAAAATTTTCCTGTCTTAATGGTACTAAAATAGGAAAATTATGACAAATGATAATAATTTAGATTCAACAATGGCACTTCTCATTATTTCAGATGCAGGGAATGTTTAAGGCTTGTTGAGGTGCTCAAGAGGATGGCTTTCCTTATTTCCCAATCATGAATCCGGTATTCCATTTTCATATTAGTTCCTTAGAACCATCAAATCAGGTTTGAACATATCACCCAGACAACTAGAAAACATGATAAACAAAGTATTAGATGATAGTTGTCTCAACTCTCAACTAGGACCTCCAACATTGGTTAAAGCATTACAAGAGTGCATAAGTTGATCTACCTCAGTATGCATTCATGTTTTTGAATAGATAGTGTAGTATATTACTCACCCGTAAAGCCATCTTCTTTAACTTATTCATTGCAGAGAACTGTTTTAGGCGAGAAAGGACAGCAGCATCCAATGCTCTGTCAGGAGCAACTCCATTTTCGCATATCCAGGGATGACCTAAATATAGCATGAAAAAGAAAGTATATCAAAATGGTTTCCCACTTGAGCAAAATGAGGGGGTTTTTGTTCTTATTTTTTATTGTATTCTATTTTTTTCATATTATTATTGTGTCATTATTGTGTTATTATTATGTTATGAAAAGTTAATTGAATTGATGGGGGAAATAACAATCCCCATGGAAACACCAGAAAGTCTTCAAATGGACTAACAAAAGATGCTGTCTTATGTCTTACAAAGCACTTCATGAGCGGTCAAGCGATCACAAGGCCGAGAACAGAGCATCTTTTGGATGAGATCCTTAGCGCTGTCAGAGATTAGAGGCCATGGGTCTGATTCAAAGTCAATTTGCCCCTTCAACACTGCATCAAATATACCCTGCTGTGTTTCTGAATTCCAAACAAATAAAGTTTTCAGTATAAGATGCAGAATGAATCAGTAGCTCGTGCAGCATGAGTATATCAAATCCGATATACCTGCCCAAAAAGGTGGTACACCACTCAGCAATATATACAGTATCACTCCTGCCGTCCATACATCTGCTTCCGGCCCATAATGCTTGCAAAGTACCTCAGGAGCAACATAATATGGACTTCCAACCACATCAGTAAAGATTTGACCTATAGGATCATAATGCCATACAGTTAGAAAAGTGTCAACAATCCAAAACGTGGAAACTTCAGAATTAATTTTACGTGATCATAAAAACTAAGAAGGATTATATACTGATGAAAAGAATCAGACCTCGTCTGCGGTTGTTGTATCAAGTTTAGCATAAAAGTCAGGCTATTTAGCTCTAGAATACGTTCAGAGCCTCTCTTTTTTTCAACTGTCAAAAGGCTTGTGAGACAGAGCTCACAGCCTCAGTTAACATCATGATCACGGATTATACATTAAATATCTGTTGGTCATATGTTGTACAATCTATGCGATCCAACATATTTTTAGAAAGGCCATCATTTCTGAGGGAAGCTTTTCACGAAATTTCTTATGATTAGCTAAGTGGGCACCATCGACAATTTTCTTATCACAAGGTAAAATTTTTCGGGAGAATTTTCAGAGAAAATTAATAATTCTTTCTCAATAACGTATTGAACAAAAAGACAAACGACCCTCAGAAGATAGGTATACCTGGTTTGAAGAATACAGAGAGCCCAAAATCAATGGCTTTGAGTGAGAAATCATCGTCTTTGTTGACCAGCAAAAAGTTCTCTGGTTTCAAATCCCTGTGCATAACACCAAGGGAATGACATGCCTCGACAACACCCACGATGATCTTTGTCAACTCAGCTGCCTTCCTTTCACTGTAATGCCCTCTCTGAATGATGCGATCAAATAATTCACCCCCAGCACAGAGCTCCATCACGATATGCACATAGAGTTGATCTTCATAAGCTCCTTTAATGGTCACAATGTTCTTGTGACCAGAGAGATGATGCATTATCTGAATTTCTCTCCTGACATCTTCCACGTCTTCCCTTGAAATGAGCTTCCTCTTGGTGATAGATTTACAAGCGTATTCGTTACCGGTTGCAATCTCAGTGCACAAGTAAGTGGTACCGAATTGTCCTTGACCCAATTTACGACCCAACGTGTAAAGATCACGGATGTTAGCAGTCTGATGACCCAATACGTAATAAGCCTGGTTATCGATCCCTCGCCTCATGGCGTTGTCCTTTCCGGTTGGGCTGTTATTGTCTTTCTTGTGATTTTCTTTGGCGAATTCGTCAGTAATCACCTGCTGCGCGTTCAAACTGGTTGGTGAATGATCAGAGTTCGAATGCTCGGAAGTGTTTCGCCTAGAGATCGAGGTATCCACAGGCTGACTGTAGCCCTGAAAATATTTGCTCCCAAAAGATCCTCGGCATGTGTTTCCCATGAAACAACGACAAATCCCTTGGCTTCAAAGCCTTTCCCTCATTCAACCAAAACTCATTAACCAAAACTGACAAGTGGAAGATCGAAAGAAAACCCTAATATCAGAATTATATATGTTTATCTTTTCAAAACAATAGTAAAAAGAAAAATTAACAGAAATCCTCAAACTTACACAAAAGGTTCTGAAAATGATAATTGTAATCTCAGGTCGAACACAATTAAATGAATCAATTACAACTCGAAGAGCAATTAGCCCTTAGCTAACAATTTTCAAAAAAGTGAAAAAAAAAAAGTCGAATACTATTCAATGATGCAATGAACAGGAAAACAAGAATAAGAGAAAAAGAGAAAAATGAGGAAGATAGTTCTTCTTACCAGCTGAAATGAAGAAAGGGAATCGAATATACGATTTAAAGGTGGCGATTGCTGGAAAGGATCTTTCATGGCTGCTTCTTTATCACATTTGAAGAGAAGTTAAGTTTCCAAGAACTGATAGTTTTTTTCGTGTTATATTTTCTGGTATTTTTTTTTTTCAGTCTCTCAATCTCTCTCTCTGACGCGGTTTCGAAAGTTTTATTTTCACAGCGTTAAAAAAAGACCGTAAGAATCAAAAGTTACAGTTTCGGACACGCGGTCGCAGTGTCTCTTCGGAGGTTTGACCGTCTGAGAGGGGGAGAGATGATTTCGGTGGGGAAGGAAGGAGATGAAGGGATTTGACCGTTTTACGTTATGGCTAAGATTGAAAATTAAGATTTGCTTAAATTAAGTACTTTTTCTTTTAATTAAAGTTTAATCCATCGATTTTTGCGCGACACAGATCTAAATTTAGATAAATGTTTTCAGGTTCTATCCGGATCAGGTCAAGCCACCTCAGCATAGTTTCCGGGTTTCCGCTAAATTGAAAGATAATCTTAATTAAGGTTTTAATAAGTCTGTGGAGACCAGAGGAATTAATAGTGAAGGAAGTGTACTTTTAGGTCATTTAACACTTATTAATAACAATAGAGGAAGCTCGATATGAGCTGTGCATGTGATCTGTTCTGACACGCTTTGTGGATTTTTATTTTTTTTTACCGTAGGGATACGAAACAAACAAAACCATACCTTTTGGCCTTTTTAGGATCCCCACAATGGTGGGACCAATGCAATTTAATGCTCTGTGTCAGATGATTCGCAACTCACCTTGGACAGGGGTTGTTGGCTAATTTGGATTACAGGTGTTAATCGGAGTGGTTTTTGGTTTAAATTGTTTGATTCGATTCAATATATGTTGTCGATAGAAATTGAAACTAAATCGATTATTAATTGGTTTCCAAGTTCCCATTAATTGGCTTCATGGGGACAAGATCACTGCCATGTTACGTGGCCACTGTACAATAGCGAGGTCCAATGAGAATGCATATAGGGGTATCAACAGGGATGGGATTTTTTCATTTCAAGGGGCAAGGTAGTCATTTTGTGCAATCCTGTGTTTGGGTGCAGGCAACACATAACTTGGCATAGATTTTTTCCCTTAGTTTCAGTTTGTAAGAGGTTATGTCATATTGTTTGTTATCGAGTTGTTTGGTCACGTAACCCTTCACCTGCGTGCGGCCAATGACAATGCATGTAAGGGCATCAATATTGATGGAATTTTTTCTATTTCACAGGAGGCGGCAATTATAATTTCATGCACTCTTGTGTCTAAGTGCTAGGACCATACGATCGAGTAGTGTTCTTTCACATTTTGTTATTTAGTTCATAATCTATTTGATAATTTAGTTTACTTGATTTATTTGAATTATCATTTATTTGTTCTATTCAATTTTTTTGATAGGTATTATTTTGTAGGGAGAATGTTCTCTATGCCGCAACGCAGGCTGCACCCAATCACATAGGCCTGCCACTTAGGGGGCAGGGTGATCATTACGCTCACCCTCATGTGCCTGAGCGCAACCTGCACTGCAGCACAGAGAACAACACCCTATTTTGTATAGTGACTATGAATTTGTTAGTCGGTCTATCAATTCCGGTTTAAATGATTCAATTCGATGTCAATTAAACGGTTTGGATATGAAATAAACACCCTTAAGTTGGTTGTTGACCATGGATCCTTGACTGGTTCGATATGGGGACCGCATAGAGATCGAACGAGGATAATGCTCCACATGATCTGATTCTTATGGACCCCACGTTATGAGAACTACCAATTAGAATTGAGATGCGGAAAGACAGAAATGTGTCAACGTGGAGAGGTGATTCTTCCTTTATGCTTAAAATAACTTGGTGGGCCCCAATTTTCTTGCGAGAGCATAGGAATCGAATCTAAAGCCCATTATAGTGTTGACTTGTGTCATTTGCGACGCATCTTATGATCAAGGGAAGGGACCATGTCTACCACAAAAAAAAAAAAAAAAAAAAAAAAGAGGGAAGGGACTATACTTCTACCAAATTTTTTTATTTATAGCGCGTGGCAAGGAAAAGTCTCCCTTGGCATACTACAATTTTTTAATTGTTTCTAGTATCCCAATGTCTAATTGGATATTCCAAGATCTGCCCTATATTTTGAATGTGCAGTCATGAGACTAGACTTGTTGCTTGTTTTGAAGTTGACGATTCATAATTTGGTAGTGGAATCAGATAGTGCAGATTTAAAGGATTTAATTAAATATGTCGGATATCTTTCTAATCTACCGTTGGAAATTTTACCACTTATGCAAGACATTTGGAGCTTTCTTTCACATTTTCATTCTGTTATTGTTATATATGTTGTGCGATCTACAAACTTTTCAACGCATTTGTTACCTGCTTTTGAAATTTCTTTATATGATTCATCTCTTTGTAAATGGGTGGGTATGCCCCCTACTTTCTTTGGGATGTACTTGAATTTGATTGTTGGTATATTTCTAATGCATAACTTTCCTTTTGACCCAAAAAAAAAAAATGATTGATTGGATATAATTTAGATTTAGATTTAGATTTAGATACCGATTTCAGAATGATTTTATGAAATGACTAATAAATAAATTTTTAGTTAAAATTTTGAAATTGTTTTGATGGTATCACTATGAAATATTTCAAGAATAAGAAATATATTTAGTGGTTTAATTTTTTAAAATAAATTCTTTATATTTCTTTGAGATAGGGTGGTGGTGGCAGTGGCAAAGATGGCAGACAGACAGCAGTGGGGTTGGGAGGATAGCAATGACAATGGTGGCAATGGCGGTGGTGATGGCGGCAAAATAGAGTGATTTTGTTATCATTTCTTTTTAAATATGTCCAATGACACATTTGCCCATGTTATTAACAAAAGCTCATTAAAGTAGAGTGCATGATAGACATGAATTTGATTTCAATCTCAATATTGAAACATGTCTTCATTATTTTCAGATGAAATTGTTTTCAATTTCTCAAAACGGTGTTGCTAACTCCCTGACTCGGAAGGCCTTGTCTTGTGCGTGCGAGACTACTTGGCCACATTTCACCCCTTGGTTATCTAAAGCTTGTATTTTGAATACCTTGCGTTGGTCACGCTTCAATAAATAAATTTGTTCCTTATCAAAAAAACCAAAAAATATATTACCCCAATTTCATAGTTCTAAGTATCGGTATCGTATCAGGCGATACGTACCGGTGTGGCTAGTCACTGTTACCAATATCGTATCGGTAGCACGGTACGGACAAGGGGTAAAATGGTAAAAAAAAAACTCATTTTTTAAGGAAATTCAAGGGTAATTTTAACCGATCCAAGCCGATACCGTATCGATTTTACGTGTTGCTGGTACCCATTCCGATACCGTACACCAAAACCATGCCCAATTTGGATCCTCTACTGCCCATCCTGTGTCGTGCTGCACAAACACGATGAGGAGCGCAATGACCGCCTTACCCCCACTTAGGTAGGAGTAAGGCAGACATTGCGCGCCTCGCCATGTCTGCGCAGCATGACAGGATGGGCAGCTCGGCAGTAGAGGATCTGGATCCTGCCTTACCTATCCGTAAACTGTTGGATGCACAGTAATTAGGCTTGATTTGGTATGACTTCTATTTCAATTCATGGAGTGATTTCTATTTCAAAAATTATTTGGTTTGATTTTTGTACCTTATTTTAGTGAAATAGAAATCAAATGAATGAGCTATTTTAGAATTTCACTATTGTGTTTTTAATGAGCACATGATTAATTTGATAGGCCCAAAATAGTAATTTCATGTAAAAACCACCCTTCTTCTCCTAATGGTCTCACCACCACTACCATACCACTAGCACTCCGCCACCACTTCCACCCCGCTGCTGCCACCACCACCACCACCACTTCCATGCCACCGCTCCACAACTACCCCGCTACCACCACCCCCACAGCAGGAAAGATGCAAGAAGGGGGTTGTGGGAGATCATAGTGGGGGTGGCATGAGGATTTTTGAGAGGTACCAATGGTTAATTTTAAAATTTTAAAATTTTAAAATAATAAATAAATTAAAAACAGAGGACTGAAAGTTTGTACATTTAGGGGAAGCAAAAAAACGTTCTGCACAAAGAGTAATTAAACTGAGGCCTGCAAGATAACATTTCTATTTCGAGTCATGTTTGTATTTCAGAAATAACTTTTGATGTTTTTGTTTTTTGATAATTATATATATAAATATATTCTTTTGTTTTTAGGAACAAAAAAATATATAGAAACACAAAAAACAAGAAGTATTGTCTTGCCAGGCCTGAGTAGTTACAATTTGGCTTTATATTTCTCATGACGTCAGCTTAAAATCGAAATTGAATACCCCTTTATAAAATATCTTAAATATCCATTTTATTTGACGGTTTTTCTTAAATAAGATAAGAAAAATAGTTTTCTGTCCGAAAGTGTGACCTACACTAGCACTCTCCTGTGTGTATTTCTTTCCTCCTCAAAACGAGGGGGCAGAGGTGTTTTTTAAGGGTGAAATGTTGTTGCTACACTTGTAGCGGGAATAAGGCTGGCAACCAAGGTAATGTGATCTTAAAAGGTAATTTAAAAAATACTTAAACTCAGGAGGGTATTTGTGAACCCAAAGGGGAAGTGAATTATTCTATTCCGTTGGCTGCCAACCTTGTAACAGGAATATTCCCACTACAAGTGTAACAACAAAATTTTTTTCGTTTCTTTATATGGGAACGAGAAAGATAGACTACTGAGAATACTAACATAGACCACACTCTTGGATAGAGTTCTTGTTCTCAGAAGATAAATATCCCAAAACACGAGGTATTTCTCTCCCTATATGAAAATGACATATTAATTTTTTTTTTTCGGTAAGTTCAGTGACACTAATTAACTCTTGAAATTATGGTGGATCTTGTGTATAACCTCGCCAGTCATTTCTAATTTTCTATCGTGGCTTTTTTTTTTGTGGTTTTACTTTTACCTTTATTTAATAGAACAAAATACCGTCGCTGTTTGATGAACCCATCATCTTACTTGGAGTTGGAGAGGCATGACGCGGTATGTCTTGTGGATTTAATAGCCTCTGGCTCACATCATCATCTAACGTCACGATAGGACATCAGTCTCTCATCATAGTGGTCTCTCCATCTTGTAATGTAATGGTAGAAACGTCTACCTCAAAATTGGTAATGGCAATAAGGCCCACTTCTAAAAAGAGATGATCCTGGATTGTTATCCTTTCACGTGTGTTGGACCACACTTGAGAATTCAACCGTAAAAACATGGGTAATAGTGTCTTTTTATTCTCTTAATTTTTAAGTGTTGGGTGAACGATTGGATTCTCAAGTGTAGTTCATTGGGCAGTGCACCGCACTTGAGAGGATAAATTTTCGACGATCTACCTCAAAATTGGTAATGGTAATAAGGCGCACTTCTGGTTTGATCATTGGATCCCATCGATCCCTGGTTAGTTTATCCCCTTTAATTTTGTTCGTGCCCAATCCATCTCTTGTGTTAGTGACTCTGTCTCTCGTCTATCTTGGAATACCAGTAGCCTTCTGACCTTGTTACTGCCTTCATTTGTTGATGCAATTTAAAAAATTTCTATCTCTAGTCAAGAGGATCAATGGATATGCTCCATATATAAGAATGATTTGTTCTCCACTCAAGTTGCTGTTAAATTCATTCGGTCTCCATCTCCGTCATGCCCATCTTTTCTATATGGTGGTGATTTTTTTGGAAGTTAAATATCCACTCGAAATTTAAAATATTATTTTGGTGTGTTTTAAATGCAAGACTACCAAACAAAGCTACTCTCTCTAAATGGATCCCGATCGACCCTACTTGTCTTTTGTGTGGTTCTAATGACGAAGCCATTTGACATCTTCTAAGACATACGGTCTACCTCAAAATTGGAAATGGTAATTAATAAGGTACTAACCCTGACCATGATATTACGCATACTCTTACAAACTTAGCGTCTAAGGCTATTTTGAACAAATGTAATTTTGTGCAATATGGATAATATATGGTCGTTTGAGGGGGCAGAATTGTTTAATCAAACTTGATATGAACATTTTGTATTGGTATCAGTCAATATCAATATGCATACTAATATAATGAACTAAATCTTTCTCTAAGCTCCAATTCTTTTTTTTTTTTGGGGAGGGGGGGGGGGGTGTAAAGCTCTAAGCTCCAATTCATAAAATCATACAAAAAGATTTCCTCAATTATATATAAAGGGTTTTTACACAAAAATGTCTCACTCGCCTGCACTTAGGCTGCGTTTGGAATGCATTCTATTCTAAGTTGATTTTGCGTTCGCAAGTGATAAAAATAATTAATTTTATTATTCAAGAATGTATACCAAACACAGCCTTAATCTATATTTAATAATACTCCCTTACCTTAAAATTGTGTTTTTATGAAGTGTAATTGAAATTCCATGGAATAGATCCGGGCGTGCACCTTCACTCGAGTCTTTAGGAGCTACATTCACCTTTCCTTAATTTAGTAACACAATGTTGGTGTCTAAAAACCACAAGGAGAAGACAGAAGAGAGGGTTTCACTTTAGTGAAAGTATTAATATCCTGTTGGCCAAAAGAGTTAATTAGTTGAACATTTAAGGAACATTAGCTTAGTCCCACATCGAATGCAGAGCAGATGAGATGGAAGGAAGGTGGGCTACAAAAGGATTGAGTGGTGACAGTGTAAAGGCATCTTTGCGCTTGGGGCAATGACGCAGCTAGTGAGGTAATAACCGAGGCGCGTCAATTGCTGGTTGAAAACTATTTCCAAACCCCCTCCTCGGCCTGGGTTTCGCCCACGGCCGTCGAGAATTTCTGGAAAGGCTCCCTTTAACTAGGGCAAGGCCTTACAATTCTTTAGTTTGAAATCTTAAAAAACTGGATTCAAGTTATATTAGGGGTAGCCTTCCCTTCATATTGGAGTCAAGAGTCCCAACTTAGGGGATTGCTCTCAATATTAGTTGTCAGAATCATCTGGTTGATATTTTTACTGTTTTGTTGATTAGGATTAGACTGTTTTGTTGATTAGGATTAGACCAATGCACTTATGCTACCTTCACTCAAAGGAAAGCACTTCCAAAGAAGCAAGGGATGAAGAGAAGGCGAGAAGGCAGGCTTTAGCCCGAAATCGGTTCACTAAGCTAGCTTAACTCTTGAACTGCTTGAACTAGAGGAGTTGGAAGTGGGATGAGCGAATAAAACCCCTAACTACAAAAGAAAGGTTATTTGAGTTGAGACTTAAAGTTCAGCAACTACCTTTTCTTCTACGGTTCTTAGTCTTTGATTTTCTTATCTTTTGTACTTTTAATTTATCTTGTATTTATTTCAAGAGATATGTGATTCCATGTATCTCAATGCATAAAACAATATATAAAAACCAATAGAAAATCTAGAAAAAGAATCACATTATCTTAACTTAAAAAATTATAAAAATAAAAAAACTTATCTAATAAACAGACACAAAGATATATTTCAGACATTTTATTACCGTCGGATTGCTAAATGAATCGAATAATAATCAGTCGGATAGGGAGATTATCATATTCGTATCCGATTAATTTTCGTACAGATTCAAATCTCCTAAACAGATACAAACGCGGATCGAATACGGATTTTCGAATATCCGTTGACATCCTTAAGTAAGGATCTTAGTTTTTTACCGTTTTAAACATGTTTTGCCAAGTGAAAAAAACATTTCTATTTTAAACACGTTTAAAATATGTTCCTGTTTTTTAGACCCTGGACTTGTTAAACAATGGTTTACTTAACCGATCATATCTCTCTTCCGAACTTTCATTGACTTGATTCATTCACCGACGTAAAGATGCCTCGAAGGGCTACGTTTCTCATGATATCACCTTCAACTCAAGGTCAATGCACGGACCTCGAAATTGAGCTACAAATTGATGCATTTACTCAAAAGAGTTCAAAAGTTAATTTTGGATGTTACAGTTGTTTTGAATATTAGAAGCATGTATTTCAAATATAAATTCCTCAAATTTTAATAGAATAGTGCCATTTTTTGGTTTTGTTTCTTTGAAATATAAATATTTAAAACCTGTATCGTCTATTTTCCATTTTTTATCGTTCTTTGACCGTCCAATTGTAATTTTTTACCATTTAAAACCCAAACCGTTAGACTCCATTTTTTGCCGTTCCTATTTTTACTAACTATGGTAAGGATTGTCTTAAAAAAAGTGTGAAAGGCTTTTCTCCATCCGGGTGGCAGGCATTTATGCTCTTTCGACGCCTTGCATTAAACTTTTGCCAAAAAAAATTCAATATAATTTTACAATGATTTACTAAAAGTTTAATTTCGTTGAAAGGATTTGTGTTATCTTAGGATAGCAAAAAGAATAAAATTATAAATTATTTGAAATTTGGGCTGGTATCAGTTCTTATGAGGTTATATTGGTTTAGGTTCAATATTGGTTTATTATCAGGTTATATCAATTTGGGTTCGATTTTCTAAGGTCGGATCGGTGTCTATCCATTTTGGTGCGGTCCAATTTGGGTTTGGTTTCACAAAACACAATACGAAGCCGATTTAATAAGCGTTATTTTGGTTTCGTTTCGTGTTGGTTCAAGCTAGGGTTTGACACTCCTAAAGAGAAAGAATCTTATCTAAAACAGTATAGAACCAGATCTACACATGGGTTCGGCTTAGCAACGACCATGATTCTAGGTATTGGTATTGTATCGGTTGTACAACTAATAGCAATATCGATGGAGTCCGATACCAATATGGATCGGGTGAATCAAGCAAGTGGTTGGGTTTTGAAATTACACTTGCTTCCAATCAATCTTATCAATACCGTATAAATATGGGCCAAAACTAATACAAACATCAATTCCAATACCTATAACCTTGGTAGCAGCTAAGTGCTACATCCAATAGCGTGTGGGGTGCTCTAGACCACAAGAAAAACCCTGATCCAAAGATTTAGTTCATGGCATTGGCAACGGTATCGATTATTGGTGAGATCGTAATCGATACCAATACGTATCGATCGTATCCTGCCAATAAAGAATCAAAACAGTATTTTTGAAACAAAAAAAAATGAATGTCCATATTGTATTGGCGGATGTGTGTCGAGATCATGTATCATTATTGATCATGGTTGATACCTTAAAACCTTGATTTTTTTTTTTTTGGAAATCACTCAAACCACATGTTAGTCCTAAAAGGTTAATTGTTATGTGCCTAATGGAGTCCACTCTAGTGTATGGGCACTAGATTGGATCAGTCTAGTATGAGATAGGTTAAAAGGTTTGATTTAACACATTCTATCAGCTTTGGAGTTTTTGGCATATCGGTCAAGTATCTAACATTTGGTATCAGAGCTGGACACCACGTCACAGATTCGAATCACGGAAATGACTACCTGGAGTAGAGTGAAGCCGTCAAGAAAAGGCTACTTACCGCTAGGCAAAAACCCTGGAGTAGAGTGGAGTCACTTGGAAAGGGCTACCTACTGCCAGAGAAAACTGTCTACTACCAAAGTGAAAGCTGTCTAGAGTAGGGTTGCAACAGGGTTGGATTGGGTCGGGCTTTATAGAACCCTAGCCCAACCTTGAGTCCCCGTAGTTGGGCCCAAGCCTGACCCGACCCTATCTCAGGGCCTTAAAAATCCAACCTGACCCACCCTTAGGGTCGGGCCGAGCTGACCTTGATTGGCCTTGATCATGGGGAGGGGGAAGGAAATGCATGGACTGAAATGGGCTGGGGAAAAATGATCAATTTTAAGTAAAATAACACTATAATAAAATGTATTATATCACTTATTATCTTCATATATTATATATTATATAACAAAATGTGGGTGATGTTTAAAGTTTATATAATATATATAAAACAGGGTCGGGCCAAGCTGGGTTTAGCCTGAGGCCTCAACCCTGGCCCAACCCGACCCTGACTCAGGGCCATAAATTTTCAGCCCTGACCCGCCCTAATGGCCAAATATTTCAGCCCAAACCCTGTTCGGGCTCAGGGCGGGCCAAGGTGGGTTCGGGTCGACAGGACCAAACTTGCACTCCTAGTGTCGTGTGAGAGTCGCCAAGGACGATGGTTGTGGAAGCGTGGTGGTCTGTTATGTTCTTAATAGGGCCCACTCTAGTGTATGGGTATTAGGTTGGGTCAGCCTAGTATGGAATAGGTTAAATGGCTTAATTTAACGCATTCCATCAGCTTCAGAGCTTTTGATGTATCGATGAAGTACCTAACATTTAACCAATTTTTGGAATCGCAAATGACGAATATACAACCTAAAACGGTGATTTGATTTGTTTTTTTTTAGGGGAAATTACATGATTAGCTATTTTTGGGTTTTCATTTACAAAACTTTCCACCCTATGTTTGAGTTAACAAAAATAGACAAAAACAAGTTAAGATGTACAAAACTAGACAAAATAGTGGCCCTCCCTCCCACACTTACTTTTTTAGCCATTTTTACCCCTGTCAGTGCCTTCTCGCCTAGGCATCCTTCGTTCCCTGCAACCCCACCCTGGTCCCAACCACCGCCATTCTCTGCTACCCCAAGTAGTAGAGGGGAAAAAAAGAGATTTTTTCAGAGGGGAACTGCAGAGGAAGGAAGGAGAGTCACTCTTTTATTTAGTTTTGTAAAACTAAACTTATTTTTGCCTATTTTTATTAACTCAAACATAGGATGGACAGTTTTGTAAATGAAAACCCAAAAGTAGCTAATCATGTAATTTTTTTTTTTTTTTTTTTTATGACTATAACAGAATAAAAACGAATTAACAAAATTTTGAATATGAAAACAACACTACAAACAAATGTCATGGCCAGTGAAACTCCTTCTTGTTCAATCAATTCACCATTTGTACTACCAAAAAAATAAAAATCAATTCACCATTTGCTTCTGACATCTAAAGTCCAAGAAATCATTCTGAAGGTCAACAAATGCCACCCTAATCAGTTACACATCAGATGGTTTAGATTATTTGATGAAGAACACTTGGGCAAATCAGCATTGGCAAATCAGCAATTGCTATCTATCCAATTGTAGTCTTGTAGGTCCAATATGAAGCTAAGCAATGGTCTACTGTCTACGGAAATAAGTTGGACTTGTTTTATAATTATAGGGTAATTTACACATACCACCCCTGAGGTTTGACGAAAGAATGATTTTACCCTCCAGTTTTGGAAAATTCTGCGTACCCCCTGAGGTTTGCAAACGGTAACAAATAAACCCATTCCGTTAGTTCATGACTAACTGCGTTAAAATTTAGATTTGAATTGACGGAATTGTCCTTGCAAAAAAAGAAAAAAAAAACCCCGCAACTCATTTTGGGGAAGATTGGGGAAGATGAGTTGCAGGTTTTATGCAGAAACCAATTCCAATCTCTTCGATCACTTCTCCTCGAAATCGAATTTGTAGAAGAAGATGGATTATTAGGGATTGTAGCCATTTGATCAAGCTGATCGGCTTTCCGACAACAAGCAATAAACAAAGACATCAACGAAATTCCATCCCCCAAAGCGTGATGGATTCTCAATACACAACACTTTCGTTCCCTTACCAAGAGTTGCTCTTGAATACCAAGAGTGCGAAGGTGAGATAGGAAGCAGCAGATATCAAATCAAGGATCGCCATTGTCATTAAGCTGTTTCAAGAGTAGCAATTGATCATGATCCTTGATGTAGATCTGAAGAGCTTCCCGCGGGAGATTGAAGAGAAGAAGACGCCAGCCTAAAAAAGAATTCTAGCGTTCCCTACAAAACCTGCAACTCATCTTCTCCAACTCTTTTTCTCTGTCTCTCTGCAATACAATCGTTTTTTTCTCTTTTAGGGTTTACTTCCTTTCTTCTCCATTTGTAATCTGTTTCTTTCGATGACTGTGCCGTAAGTCACGCAGCCTAATAATCCATGACAAATGTGTGTATAATCCACTCCTTATTAATTAATCTAAACATATAAGTATTTTTGGGGAAGGAATCACCGACATCTCATGGAAATGGAAAAAAATTGATATCCTAATATGTTATTTCTTCATTACCATTCGGTAATTGATATCCTAATCTGATGACTCTTCCATTGAATCCGCTGTTCCTGTGGGAGCAAGTGAAGATTTAGGGTTTTTTGACGATTTGAAATCCTTATCCTAGGGTTTTGTAACCTTTGTTTTTTTGTGAGAATGATTTTGAGAAGGAAACATGGCATCAATAGATGAGGAAGAGAGGGAGAAGATAGAGCAACACCTCGCGTCCCTCACGAAGCAGTGTATGAACACATAACTAGACGCTGATTACATTCGTATTATGATTTTGCCTGACTTCTTTCCTAATTTCTGGGTTAGATGGATGGCACTGGATCCTAGAAACTATAGGCAACTGGTAGATACAATTGTGGAGATTGCAAACAAAGTTGGTGCTGGTGATATAATAGGAAGATTATTTGAGGATCTTAAAGATGAGAGTGAACCATATAGGCGGATGGTGATGGAGACAATTGGGAAAGTCCTTACGAATTTGGGTGCTTCTGATATTAATGATGGTTTGGAAGAGGAACTTATGGATGCATGGAAGCTTATATGCTTTACAAGAGCAGACCAATGATGACGATAACGTTATGCTCAATGGGTTTGAGGCAGTGGTCAAGGCTCTTGGGATTAGAGTGAAACCCATCTTCCCAAATCGATTCGGTGGAGATGAGTTGCAGGTATTTTTTTTTCTTTTTTTGTAAGGACAATTTCGTCAGTTCAAATCTAAATTTTAACGCAGTTAGTCATGAACTGACGGAATAGGCTTATTTGTTACCGTTTGCAAACCTCAGGGGTGGTATATGTAAATTACCCTATAATTTTTTGATTTGTTATTATTTTGATATGAGGATAATTTGGTAATTCGAGTATAAACTGCAAAAAGAAAAGGAAAGAGTTCCCCATCCACGCCAGCGATCTGTGTGAACCCCTTGCAGTTAAATATTGACACTCCGATTGTAAGCCATTTTGGTGATCCTCAGCCGTCGATGTTGCTCCCTTAGGCAGTTCTCCTTCTTGTTCCGAAACCCCCCTTTTTAAATCCATTCTGACTTTCGACGTCTTCTCCACCAGAACTGTTCTCTCTGTCGTCTCTGTTTCTGCCTCCCTCCCTCTCAGTCCCTCTATCTTCTGTCTATGTAATTATAGTTGTAGAGTTGTAGTTTGTTGTTTGGTGAGTCTTGTTTGTAACTCCCATGGTTACAGAAGAAGTGAATAAGCCTTCTCCACTCCACTGTTGCTGCTGCTAGTTCTATTTGTGTTGGAGCTATTCTTTTGCTGTTAATGAGACTTGGATAGAAATTTTCGGTCTTTGATCTAGTCCTGCTGGTTTTTGATTTGGAGGCAACGCCGGTTATCATGGTGATGATATAATGGAACCGAGTTTCCTGCTGCGGAGGATTTGTTTTTTGCTTGGTTAACCGAGATATTGAAGCTCCAATTAAGCAAATGAGAGTTAAGTTGTGAGACTGTAACGTTGTATAATGTTTGGAATAGTAGCCAAACCAGCTTGGGTGGTGTCGGGAATGGGTGTAGTAGTTCAAGGGAAGGGTGTAGTGGTAAGAAGTCTTGGATTTTTATCTCTTGGTTCTCATCCCCAGTTGGCAGCGCCTCATTCCCTCTCACTCATCACCTCACAGCTGCTATTGCTTCAGCTCTTGCTACGGCGATGACGATGAAGGAGACAACCAAAATGTTGTTGACAACGGTTAAGGTTCTCTTCTTGCTTCCGTTCTCAAACCATGCAAACGGTGATCAAACGGCATCAATTCACATAAAATTATTAGTTCAAAACCAACAAATGATTACAATGGAGAAAATCCTTTGAATCATTTGTGAATCAAATCCACTTGAATGCACAACAAGTGAACTGATGGGCTATATTGATCTATCTATATTTCAGTCTATAGGTTTATGCATGAGAACGAAGAGCAGCAGTTTTTAAAACTCTTCATTTCTGCTATTTTTAATTGGTTTTTTGGGTGGTGAAATCTTTCTCTTTTGGACAGAAGAAATCTTTCAGCCTAACCCCAAGGGGCAGCGCAGTTGGCAAGGGAGGAAGCCTAAGGAAGCTGAAGATCCTGAGTTCAACTCCGCCTCCCCCCTTGGGGCCACCTACCTGAGAGAAAACTCCCTGGTGAACATGGAGGCCCCAATATCTCTCAGTTCCTATGTGTTGCGGGGTCGAAAAAACTTTCAGCCTGGCTCTATTTATGTTGTTCCAATCCTTGCCTGTCTCTGCATTGGAATGTTGTCATTGGTAGACTGCCACAATATTCTACTAGTTAAATGCCTAAATATGTTCTTATAGCACCTATGGTGTTGTTGGTCATGGTGGACTAATGGAAATTGCACCTGTACAGCTTTCACCTGTGGTGCCTTTTTTTTTCCTTATAGACTTGGAGGCAGGATTTACGTTAAGAGAAAGAAGAAGGTAGGCCCAGCCATCAAAAAGCCATCTCCAGCTTATATATCCTGTGGTGCAGAGACAAATGGAACGAGGTAAACAGGGGGAAGAAATAGCTTAACATATTTAGCAATTTCCTGCTTGATTTCTCTTGAATTTGTTCTAACGGAGATGTTGATATTGTTGGCCAAACAACGGTCCAGGGATCAAACCATGGTTCCCTAGGGAGACCAAGATATTTATCTTTAGGGTTTTGCACGCCCTGGGTTAGCCCATGGTGTCTCATGGGTGCCCCATTTTAATTTTAGAGTTTCCCATGGTCGCCCATGGGAACCCTGGTGCATCCCTATTAGGGTTTCTCCTTCCCTATTGCATTCCATAAAATTAATTATCACAATAGGGACGGAGAAATTCGTCTCTAGTCCATCACATGGCAAGAGGGATCTATCCCATACTCGAATGCGCAGCGAAAATTAATCGATCGAGTTTCTTTCGCATCCCATAAATATTAATAATCAATGAACAGAAGGAATTAATAAAGAACTGCTAACCTGGTGAGCCTCAAGTGTTGCTCCTCCAATAGACAGTGGTTCTTCCTCCAATGAGCGCTCCAAGCAAACAATCTGAACCTCCAATGGTGCTACCAAGGTTCTACACGTCAATCCCAGATGCCCTCAAACTCCTCAGCACAGATCTAGGGTTTCACAAACCCTAACTCTCAAACACAGGTGAGAGAAGCAAGAAGAAGAAGAGAGATCACAAGAGGGAGAGAGAGAAACCAAAAACACAGGAGAGAGAGTGTCTGATCCAAAAACGTGGAGAGCTTCTCTTCTGTGTTTTTTTTGGTCTCCTATTTATAATAATAGGGTTTAATTAAATCCTAGATAGATTTAATAGAGCCCTAGTGAGAGTCGACTCTCTCTCTCTCTCGATCTGGCGATTCTGTTTAAACTCAAAGTGCTATACAGGTGAAGAAGCAGAATCTAATAGGAAAGTATTAATTAGATTATTTATTTAATGGATAATTACAATTAGCACCAAATCCATTAATTAAATAAAGAGCCAATTAAATTAGCAAATTCCAAATAACTCCCTATATGATAACAATTTATCATATACAACCCCCCTACTAATCAACACCATCATTATGGAATCTAGGGCATGTACACATGTCTTGCCAAACCCCAATCCATAGTACATGTCCATATAAGAGCGATGTGCATCCGATCGGGTCCCGAAAACTCGATATAACACTTTATTTGAAATAACTATAAATAATGTATCATTTTATGTAAAATAAATTTTGCAAAACCATTTCCAAAACGATGCTGGATCCAGTTCGATCCGACCATGCCACGCAGACAGTCTCTATCTTGGTGTTTCCCAATCGGGCAGTGGTGACCGTGTTGGATAACTCCTTCACTCACAAAGTGTTCACGCATTCCCAGAACACCGACTTTGACTTGCTTGAGTCTCGCATTGATGAACCAAAGAATGCGATCACACTTTGCGTGCAGTGAGGTTCCCTCAGTGCAGGTGTCGGTGACACATGTCTATCCCTTCCTACATCGGCGATAATACATGAGGGAATTGACAAAGTAGATTCTTCGCGAATGCACACATCAAACATGTGAGCACTCGCATTCGTACCCTGACATCACATGTCTAGGTATACCCAATGCGACGACCATATGATAAGGGTGCCCAGCCCAAACCCTAGTCGTGACTACCATTGTAAGTATAACTTACAGACACATAATGCTCAAAAAGTTTATATCGCATGTGACAATATTAAACTAAAATGTATAAATGTTCAATACAAAGGTGAACCGGACTGAACCGAACCAAACCGGGTTTGATGGACACACACTTGTCCAACAGATATAGGTAAAGAAAGAGAACCCACAAGCAGAGTTCAAAGAAACCTCAAATATATTGGGATTGAAATGGAAGAACCTCAGCCCAGAAGAGAAGACGCCATATGAAGCTTCTTGATGAAGAACAGAAGCCGAAGACAGCAATGGAGTTGCTTGAACAGACGTGCTGCCCTGCTTCAAGATAATATTAATGTTTTGGAGGTCTTTGACTAGCCCATCTTGTGAGATTCATTTTTTCTGGATCACTTCCATTCCTTCACTGACCTCATTACCATCGTTAATGTTTGGCAGATTGCCAAGCTTGCAGGAGAGGAATGGAAGAACATGACAGAAGAACAGCATGGACCATAATGAAGAGGTTCATTTCATCCTTGAAATCGATTTGCCATGATTTGTTTTAACCACTTTCTTATCCTTGATAGATGGTTTATTTAAAAGGGTAAATTACACGTCACCGCTTGGTTCAAATCACCCCCTGGTTTTTTAAAATACTCATCCTTCTCCCTCTATAGTAATAGTGTTACTCTGTTGTTAGTTATTGGTGTGAAAGGACTATTTTACCCTTGTACTAAAACATTAGAATGAAATTTATAATACTAACCTTCCTTCATCTTCAAGGGTAGTTTAGGGATTTAAATTCATTTAACTGGCTGACATCATCACTCAACATCATAAAATTAATGGTAGGGACTAATTTGTTATATTGGGGTCTAATATAGGGAGTGATTTAAGTATTTTCAAAAACTAGGGGGTGATTAGAGTTTCGTTTGAAAGCAAAAGGGTGACGTGTAATTTATCCTATTTAAAATTTATGAATCGACAAATAGCCAAAAAGCAGAAGGAAGGGTATCCGAGGGAAATGGAGATATACAAACTAAAAAAGGATGAGGAAGCTGCAAGCCTTCATAAGGAAGAGGAGGAGCAGATGAAAATTCAGAAACAGCAGGCCTTGCAATTGCACAAACAAGAAAGAGAATGCAGAAAATATAATCAAGGTTTATTTTATCAGTCTATTCATGTATGAGAAAATTTGTTCATGAAGAATCACCGCTGACCAATTTTTTGGTCTTTATTAACAGAAAACAAAAGAGAACTGCTTGAAGAAGAAGAAGAAGAAGAAGAAGAAGCAGAAGGAAGAGCAGATTTCAGACCGCAAAAGGCCATAGAAGCCAGCATCTTCATTCTTTCTTTTCAGGTACTTTTCTTTTTTAATTACTTTGACAGAGGTCAATTTAATCTTTAAGTATATGACTTGTTACTTTCATTTGAGGTGTTCTTGTTTTGTGGCCACAACAAAGAAATGAGGAAGGAACTTCTGCTGGAAAGACCAAGCATCAGCTACTCCACTCTTAATGTTCTGATTTCAGTAAAATGGAAGGTATAGAGTCAGGATACAGATATGATTGGATATGGTTTCTTTCCAAGCTATACATTCTGCATTTTTCATTGATTAATGTGGATTGTGTAACACAAGAGCTGAATGAAACGGATAAACAGCTTTGGAATGTTAAAATGCAAGCGTCAGCTTGAACAAACAAGCATTGGTGATACAACCCTTTTCCATTCTATTTGAAAGTGCCACATAGAGATTTAGTGAGTTTGATTTTTCCTTTTCGTCGAGATGGATGGTAATTTTTGAAGAAAGATTAACATTGAGGATGAGTAACTTAAATTATTCCCTGCTTGGTGGAGAAGAAGCGAACAAAGGTACGCTTGCTTGTTGTCTTGTTCTCTGCCGCGAATTGGGATCGCTCGCCAGCAAGGTCAAATTGGAGCAACATTGTATGAGAACATATTACCCATCTTTAGGGGCATGGGGCGGAACAACCTCTCCATCTACTTACTGCAGCCCAGGCTTATTTAACGTTGTTAATCAAATCATTTAACCTTGAATGATCCACATTGGCAATCATTGACCACAAACTTGCAAAATGTATAGTACCTCTAATAGACTAGTATACTATAAATTATATTTTTCTACCTTGCAATGCGCATGTTGAGGTTGAAGCTATCAATTGAAGATATCCAGCAAATTCACAATTTTATTTACTCTAATCTCCTACTCCCGTTAACTATCATAATTAAGTTTTGCATTGAACCACAACTTTATTCACCGCCTTAAATTTGATTGCATTCTACAAAGATAAATTGTTGGGGTGTTCTTTTCCATCTCTCTCTCTCTCTCTCTCTCTCTCTCTTGTTAAGAAAACAACTCCCAGAAGTGAAGATTTGTAGAAGAAAACGAGAAACAGAGAAAGCACACAACACTAGAGATTTATGTGGTCCACCCCCAAGATGGGAAGCTACATCCACGGTCGAGCAATAGAACAGATTTCACTATCTTTTGGAAATGTTACAAAACGTCTCATACAACATTCTCAAAGATAAGAACATTATATATAGAAGCCCTAACCCGAAGAAGTACAAAAATACCCTTGGACCTAGAAATTGCCAAACCAGACAGGGTCGGACCAAAACTTAATATATATCCCAAAATATACCGTTTCGAAAATCTCGACGAGCCCAACACAACACCCAGCCCTTGGCAGGGATGTACGTCATTTTTCGGCAATCCGAGATTGTTTCAAGGCCGAAATGGTCCTCCGAAGATCTCAATCGCATATTCTGGACCAAAATCAGGCTTCACCAATAACATCTCCCTCTCTCTCTCTCTCTCTCACACACACACACACACACACACATATTCTTGTCCAAACTATACTTTTAGGTCAACAGACAATTGATGGGAAAATGTGTGGTCTGGTGGTTCAAACCAAGAAAATTGAATTAAACTCTCCTTATTGTACGAAGTGTCCAAAATAACCACCGAATGTTGATTTCTATTCCTCTAATGTACTTAAACTATTGTCATCTATCACACGAGCAAAATTATTTCCCAATGTTTATGGAAATAAAACGTCATAGCAACGAATCAGAGATATGTTGGAGGAATAAAGCTTGATCTCATTTTCTTCCCCTACGAAATTAATCTCCCTATTTCTTCCTTATTTTGCTATTACTCTTTTTTCATAAAAAATTGCACATTGCTTCTATTGTAGATTCAAGTTTGGTAAGAGGTCTGTTGGTCATGCCACAGTTTTAATTGCTTGTTGTAGATCCTAGTTCTCAATGCTCTTTTGTATGAAGTAAATATTCCATTTTCCGGTATCCCTTTTGTTACAAAGCAAAGACTCCAATTTTCTAAGGCTAATAATGGAGGATTTGCATTACTTGATTTCTTCTACCCAAAAAAAAAAAAAAAAACATTACTTGATTTCTTAGTCGGCCATTGGGAAGCCATTGGTAACTAAATGTTTTGGGTCAATCATTAAACTATTCCACTTAATGGAAACATCTTTGTGTCTGTATTTTTTAAATCCCATCATAATACCCCCCATGAAATCAATATGGAGTAGTTTTTTCTTTTCAATTAAGTATATGTAGTCTATGAATGTTGGTTGTTGATGTAAATTCTCAGTTTAGGGCATACCTAGTACACGAGCCTCCCACTAGAGTAGGTTATAGGAGGGTCATAATGTAAACAGCCTTATCTCTGTTTTGTGAAAATATTTTTTTCTGACTCGAATTTACAACCACTGGATCGTAATGTAGCAACCTTATCATTGCACCAAGGTCTCCACCAAAAGAAGGTGGGGATTTGAGGAGCTAGAGATCCAACTTTGATTGGGTCCTTAAATCCGCTCTTAAATTCTGTGGCATTGCATCAAATATGATAACTCCAGGACAAAAAATTTGTTCTTCACAGCCAGGGGGAACTGAAATCAAGATTTGAAGAGCTTCACCGGTCATTTTATTAATTGCCCTGTGTTAATTTGTTCCCCAATTTTTAAGTAAGGAGTAAAAAGAAAAGGTTTTCAAAATAATTAGATATCTTAAAAAGTTGTCATTATCTTAGGCACTTTTTGATTAAACACATGAATTAATTGTTGACTAATGTGGTCTAATATGTCACATCAGTTACGAGTTGCTTTCGTGGTAGTTAGTGATGGTGGTTATCCAACTTCAGGATAACTCCTCTTGATGGTAGAGAAGTTTAAGTAAAATACCAACAAAGGGAGTTCTAGTCTCATTAGGTAAAACACTCAAACCATCTATTTGTGTGAATAATGAGAGATTGATACAGATTAGAAGATAATTCTCTTGAATGGACATTGCCTAATCAATAAGACCATCACCGAAAGAAGACGTCACCAAAATTGGACAGCAACATCTGAAGATATGATGTTAGGACCCAAGGTAGACCATTCTCCTTTATTTATTTCCATTGCCATAATGGAGAAACTACGTTTAGGTCCACATTATTTTTTTTTTGGGTAGAAAAGGTCCACATTATCGACGTCAAAAGATTTCTCACTTTTAGCTTTATTGGCTAGTTGGTGAGCAATCTCTACATTTGATCCAAAGATTTAGTTCATGGCACCAGCACTGGTAGATGATATTGGTACCAGACCAATATAGAATCAAAGCAATATTTTTTAACTAAAATATTGATGTCCCTCAAGTATCCATGTCAGTCATGACTGATACCACTATAAATTGACTGATACGATTGATATAATATTGATAATCGATACCGATATCGTTACCAATACCAATACTAATACTAATACTTAAAACCGTGATCTGTCTTTTATAAATGTCACGACGAGTGAAACTCCTCCTTGTTAGTTAAGTCAGTTCACCACTTGCTTGTGGTATTTAAAACCCAAGAAATCAATCTGAAGGTCAACAATTGTCACTTAATCAGTGGCAAATCAGACGGTTTAAATAATCTGATGAAGAAAACTTGGAGCAAGACTGGTTCTTTCCTAAATAGGACTGACTATTGGGTCCTGCAGTATCAGAGGGGGGGCAGTGCACATCCGGCGGCACAGCAGAGGCCATGTATGTCATGTGTGCCACCTGACCTCTGTTGTGCCGTCGGATGTGCACGGCTGCCCCGCCGGTACTACTGAGGATCCTGGTCCGTCTGCAATCTTACTGCCTACGGAAATAAGTTCGACTTTGTTTTTCAAATTTTTTTTGATTTGTTTATTTTGAAAATGAGGGATAATTTTGGTAATTCGTGTATAAGAGGAAGTTATAAGAAGAGGTTTCCAATCCACGTCAGCGATCCGTGTGAACCTCCTACGGTTAAATATGGACAATTCGATTGTAAGCCATTTTGGCGATCCCCATTTCCCCAGCCGTCGATGTTATCCCCAAACTCCCTTTGTTTATATCAGACCATCCCCATCTTCCGCAGAAGGCCAGAACTGTTCTCTCTCATAGTCTCTGGTCTCGGTCTCCTCTCTCTCTATCCTTCTACTTTTGTTGTATACTTGTAGTTAGTTGTCTCGGGATTCTTATTTCTCACTTCCATGGCTACAGAAGAGAAGAGGTGAATAAGCCTCATTCACTAAACCTAGTTTTGTTGTTGATGTGATTTGGGGCGAGAAATTTCCCTTGGTTCTGTCACTGGTGGGCTGTATGCAGAAGTCTTTCGTTATCACACCGATAATATATTGCAACTTCTCTTGAAATGGTGTACTGTTTGGAAGAGAAGAGCACTAAACCTAATTTTGTTGTTAGATGTGATTTGGGGCGAGAAATTTCCCTTGGTTTTATTACTGGTGGGTCTGTATGCAGAAGTCTTTGGTTATCACACCGATAATATTGTGCAACTTCTCTTGAAATGGTGTACTGTTTGGAATTGTTTGGCTTGGGTGATGTCGGGAATTTTAGGCTATTGGGAATTGAAATACAATAAAATTGTCTTTCTGAGAATTTGGGGAGGAAGGAGGCAGAAGGATGAACAAAAAGGGGTTTGGAATCTTTTTGGAACCTATGACTTTGAGATCTCCTTCAAACAAAAAACAAAATGTAGTTGAGAGTATGATTTGGTTTTTCTGAAGTAAAAACTTGAGAAAAAACTCCTATATTTTTCATAATGGATTTGTGTAAGATTTGACCCTTGGGGTTTTCTGCTTAAAAATTCTTGGTATTTATTGAGTGATTGATTTATTGTATTTTATTTCTCTTATTTGTTTGGTAATTTAATATTGAATTATTAATATTTTTCAATTCACACTAGACAAGTGGATTGGATAATCCCTATAGATTCAGTTGTGACCAGAGATTCAAGCCCATTAATGACTTTGTTTAACATCTTGTTTGAACCACAACTACAATGTAACACAGAAGAAGATTTACATGGCGGTTAGATCAGATACTTACACGGCAAAGAACAAAAGATTGGAGATTATAACATTGTACAACAGAGGCTTTGAGGGATAAGGGCATATCAGAATGATAGTGAAACGAATTCATTCACTATCCATAGTGCTGTGAAAAAAAAAAACACATTTCTTAAGTGTATATAAAATGAAATGGAAAAAAAAAAAGCCAATCAAACCTTATATTATATGCAGCAATTTTTAATTTTGAATATCTCAGAGATGTTAACCTCTTTATTAGATAGGTATATCAATAGGTTGCAATGAAGTGAAAATAGTAGTATATGCTTTTCAACCCCTTGGTTTTTCTCCTTTTATGTGCAAGCTACTAATGGTTTCTCTCTCTAAATAAGAATGGTATTATAATGATGTGTGATGTGCAATGTAGTTTCTTTTATTACTAGTATAGCATGTGTGGCCATTGTGCAACCACAAACAGGTAGGGGTGAAATGATCGCCCCACCCGCTAACTGAGCACCTTGCCCGGCCGTGGAGGATCCAAATTGATTGTGAGGAGAGAGAGAGATCCTGAGAATTGAGGTGGGATCAAAGCACCAAAGAGGATGCGAATTTGTTTATACTTTTAAAGAGTATGTGAGATTGTTGGGGAGAGAACAAATTAGGACTTCAATTTCAAATGGTAATCCAAAATTGATTTTGGGAATGGACATAGAACACTCATATCTGATGGTTTTCCCTTGGGTTTCACCTGAGATAAGTTCTGATTCCAATGGACAGATCTCAAATTGTGTAGTTTTCGTACTGGGGTTAGAAAACTTGAAATCTTTTCTGGAAATAAAAATTGATAGCAAGGATTTTTAAGGGCATAAATAGTGAGCTAATAGTTATTTGATTTAGTTAGAAAGCAGGGATATGGGAACAAAAACAGATATCAGATTCTTAAAATCTGATCCAGAAAAGCCAGAATTGAAGAAGTAGCGTCGAAATAGGCTCTTGGAAAAGGGAGAATGTTCTCTGTGCCGCAGCACAGTCTATGCCTAGGCACATGAGCAGGCTGTGCAGGGGGCAAGATGGTCATTGCGCCAACCCCCATGTGTCTAGGCGTAGGCTGCGCTGCGGCACAGAGAGCAGTGCCCCCCTGGAAAATTAACTTTAGGAAACAGGACTTAAATCAGAAACTGTTAAACAGATTCAGCAAACAATTTGATATAGAAATAAAGCAGATTATTTGGGAGTTGAAGCATTAAACAGGATTCAAATTAAAACTGAAACTAAAAATTTAAGTAAGATATTGGAATTGCGGGATTTGAATTAGAAGTTCTGACCTGAAATAAGACTAGAAGAGGGAAAATTATGGACAATGGAAAACGATTACTCAATAACTTAGGCTTATCCCAGCTAAATAGGGTCTGCTAAATGGATCCTTGCTCTTCAATCGGTTTTACAGCAACCGATCTCAGATCCGATACCTTGAACTTATTAAACCATGACCATATGAATGATACCATTATCCAAACCCTTATTAGTGTAGAGTGCAGAGTCCTTCACTGGCATCGTCAAAAACCTTTCCCCTTAAAAGTAATTTTACAATGATTTACCATTTCTCTTACAAACTTTTCAAGTACACAAATGACAAGATTTTACCTTCCATGAAAGAAAGAGAAAAAAAACGTCTTATACTAAGAAGGTTCTTGATGCAACGGTAAATGTTGCTCTATTGTGACCAAGTAGTGGTCATGGGTTCGAGTCTGGAAACAGTCTCTCTACGAAAAAACAAGGGTAAGGCTGTAAAATAAAACTACAAATTATTTAACACAATATCAATAAGGAATTCCTATGAATGAGATTAAAAATTCCCAATCCGAACATTAGGATTTCACCCCATGGATGTCTCTGTTGTAAAGATTCCAATTCGAGCGTTAAGATTTACCAATATGGATCAGGCGAATCTAGCAAAAAATGGTTCAGTTTTGAAATCAGGCCTATCACCAAATACAAACTGATAAAAGACAATTCAAGCAATTGGTTTGGTCACTAAGTTGTTTGGATTTGGACCTTGTTGACATCATCAGATGGGATACGGAGACCTTTGTCCCATGGACCCGCTAGCAACTTCCACATTTGCCCTGATCAAAATTTTGTTTGAAAGGAGGATTTTCTAGAAGGGTTAGTGTAGGAAGGGATGTGGACGACTGCATCAATGAGGGTTCACTTGGTTAGAATACGAGAGTGTAAGTGTGTGGATCTCACTTCTTCTTATGTGAGAAGGGTATATTGAAATATGCACAAGGGCAACATATTAGAAAAGTTTTTCTGATTGATGGACTACAGATGGGAAATCATGGTCTGGTGCTCCAAGTCACGGAAATAGAAAACTCCCTCTATTAGAAGAATTGTTTGAAATACCCTTTTATGTTGATTTCTATTCCTCCTGTGTCCCTAAACTACAATGGTCTGTCAAACAAGCAAAACCTTTCCCTATATGTATTTTAGAAAATAGATGAAGGGTTTGATGCCCGATCGCATGGCCCTTGCACCAATGCCAGGCCATGAGGGGGCGTGCAAGGGGATCCAACAAGAGGGGCACAATGGCCATTGCAACCCATTGTGTGTGGGTGCAAGGGAACGCGACCAAGCAGCATTCTTGTCCCCTAGGAATTAAAATTCCATAACACAAAGTTTAACTCCACATAGTGACACCATAAGATTTCTCCTTTTTACCCTTATTGGCTAGTCGGTGAGCAATCTCTGCATCTTATCCAAGGATTTAGTTCATAATATCGGCATCGGTATTGATCATTCAGTGAGGCATCCAATGGCGGGGCTGCTCACAGTGTGCCAAGATGCATGCCGAGGTAGGGGCTAGGCATGCATCCCGGTGTGTTGTGAGCAACCCCGTCGATGGATGCCTCACTGGCACTCCCCAGATGGGGTCCAGATGGGGTGCGTTAAAAAGTTTTCAATATCTAACAACAGTGAAGATAATTGACTCCGTATCCCATCTCTTGTTGGTCAATTAATTCACCATTTGCTTCATTGCTTGTGATATCTAAAGCCCACGAAATTTTACAAAAAAAAAAAAGCCCATGAAATTAATCTCCATGTCAACAGCTAGCCAGTTAGGGGTATAAATTTGGCGTTGTTAGCCCGAACCGGCCCAAGCCCATCTTGAGTCCGAACAGGGCTGAGTTGGATTTTTCAACCCTAAGGGCGGGTTAGGGTTGAGATTTTCAGGCCCTGGGTCAAGGTTGGATTGGGCTAGGATTGAGGCCTAGGGCTAAGCCCAGCCCGGCCAGACCCTAGGTTAGGTTATGGTTTACAAATTATTGTTTACATTTTACAATTTTTATTTAGTATCTAATTATCTATTGGTTTACCAAAAAAAGGTTAATTATCTACTGAACAAAAATATTTATAATTTTAAGATTAGACTATGTTTTTTTTTAACCCAAAGATAAGTGTAATAGAAAGACAAACCAATACTCAATCACATGTATCAATCACATGTATCATATAGAATGACGTAAATGGCAAAAAGCAGGGCAAGTCAAGGCCAACTAGGCCGAGCAAAATAAGGGTCAATCAGGGCCAATCTAGCCCAGCTCGGCTGAGCCCGACAAGGGTGGGTCTAGGTTGAGATATCTCAGCCCGACGTAGGGTTGGGTTAGACTTGGGTTGAGCTAAGAGGACTCAGGGTTGGCCTAAGGTTTAAAAAACCCACTCAACCCGACCCTATTTCTCCTATCAATAACTATCACCCTGATGAGTGGCTGAAGAGACGGTTTAGATCATTTGATGAAGAACACTTGGCAAATGCATTTATCTATGCAATTGACAATAGTAGACATGGTTTGAGGAATCAGTACCGTATCGTCCGTATTGAGCGATATGTATCAATTTTGCAAGTGATCGATCCCAATATCGTACCAGTACCGTATCAATGACATTGTATAATAAACAAGGAATAAAATGGTCAAAAAAACCCATTTTAAAGAAGAATTAAGGACAAATTTCGCCGATACAACCAATACCAATTCAATATCGTATTGATTTCCAAACTGATCGATACCCGTTGGATACCTTGCACTAAAACCATGTTTGAAGGTCCAATGTTTTTTTTTGATAAAATTGAAGGTCCAATGTGAAGCAAGACGGCTCTAGTGCTCTAGTCTTCTGCGGACGGAAACAAGTTGATTTTGTTTTTCAGTTTTTTTGCCTTGTGTATTGATTACTTGGAAAACGACAGATAATTTGGTAATTCAAGTTTAAAAAGATATTAGAAGAAGAGAGTTTCCCATCCACGTCAGCGATCTGTGTGACCCCTTACCATTAAATATAGACGCTCCATCGTATGCCAATTTGGCGATCCCAGCCGTCGATGTTTCTCTTATGCACCATTCTGCTCTCTATGATTTCCCAAAACCTCCCTTTTTAAATCCCATGAGAGTGACTGAGACTCTCCTCAAGCCTATTCTTTCTCTCTCTAGTCTCCGTTACGATCTTCGTCTCTTTTTCTCTTTATCTCTGTTTATCGATCTTTTGTTAACGTAGTTATAATTGTGGATTTGAAGTTAGGTTTTGCGGGTTTTATTTGTAACTTTGAAGTAAGCCGCCTCCAATCTTTTTGTTGCTACCGAAATTCTCGTGTACTTTGAAGAGGAATCATCCGAGTTTTCGTCTACTTTTTTTAGGAGGGCAAATGCGAGCTTTAAATTACTGAGACAATAGGGTCGCGACATTATCCATACCGTATTGACTGAAACTTTGCCTGGATCTGGCGAAAAATCAGCATCACATCCATCTGGACAACTTTAATGGGTGTTCTGGGCTCTTACAAGTCTGGCTTCTCGAATGATCCATTATACAGAGCGGCAAGCACTTGAAGATTATCAATGTATTTTGAACTGGATGCAACGCTTGCAGGGCACTACTAGCAACAGAATCAGTTAGAAGGTTCATTGGTGCCCAGTAGAGCGTCTGATCCTAAAAAGTCCAGGCTACAAGTATGTAGATGACTGACGCACACCAACTTTTACATGCCTACACGTTTCCTTCGACAATTTGGTTTACCCTATCACAACGCAGAAGATATCGTGATCATCTATCTTGAGACGCTGACGAAACAGTTGGTGCAAACTTTTACTACTTTATGGAACATTACCAGCCTCTAAAAGAGCTGGGGCAATGTTTAGACTTCACTCCTTGTAATCCAGTATTCATTTGTTTTTGAACTGTAATTAGATTCATTGAATGAAGATGTTTTTCAAATTTCCCAAAAAATGTGTATTGGGAAATTGAAACAGAAGTTCTTTGAATTAAAAAAATCCAGATTCTTACCAATGACCAGGGTTAAGAATTCCTAAACAATCCCATAGAAAAAACAAAAGTAGGGAATAAATAACAGAGGCTATACTTGCAACCATAGAAAATGAGAGCTGTGTTGCCAATGAAGATTGAAATTTAGAATTGTAGGGTTTGGGTGATGTCGGGAATTTTTTATTGTTTCAACTATAAAGAATTTTTTGTTTCTAGAGTTTGTTTGTTTTGCTAGAAGTACGAAGTTGAGTTCCACCTCTTGATATGGAAGTTCAACTAGGAATATCCTAATTGATGAAGATAGTAGTAGTCTGTTTTTCTTTTTCTTTTTTTTAATGTTTTGTTTTGATTTTTTTTCTGTCGTTATTTTCAGATCTGAATGCGTATATTATCGCACGAGTTTTTTATGGTATTCTAGACTTCTAGTGATCTATCATTGAAACAAATCCACCGTTACACTCAAGTCAGTCTCCACAACCGACGAGACCAGCCAACAGATGAATCAATTGTCTATGATGCTTTCTAGAAATCTGAAATATAAATTCTTTGACAAAATTTAATTATGTGAAGTAGAGAAGCCAACTATCTATATATGGTTTTCAACTATTAGATAAAGATCTTAAAGATCAGAATTGGGCCTTTATAAAATAGGAAGTCATGATTTGAAACATTCTAAAATTCTGGGAGTTTATGAACTCTAAGATGGTGGAGAACCGTCTTCTATGGGTGGAGGGAAACTTAGTTTTATAATTATTGAAAATAAAGTTTTCTGTGAAGGGAATGTATAGCCCATATTCAAACACAAAGGGGGGCGTGAAATGACCGCCTTACGTATTTTATTTTTTTACCTCTATCTGTCCCTAAACCTTTCTCTCAGAATCAGGAAGAAAAAAAAATGTAAATAAAAAAATAATAATAAATATATATATATATATATAGAAGAAGAAGAAGAAGAAGAGAGAAAAAGAGAGAGAGAGAGAGATGTGTACCTAATGGCAGAGTGATTCTTTTAAAATGAATCTACAAAACTATCACTCTACTTCAACTCAATAAAAATATTTACAAGAGTAAATAAAATGATAGTGAATTGAGTTCATTCACAATCCATAGTGCTGTGGGAAACAAAAAACACTTAGCTGTGAGGTTAATCATCAAATATATATAAATTGGAACAGAAAATATTAATCAAGTCTTAATAATTTTATATACAGAAGTTTTTAATTTAGAATGTCTTAGTGAAAATAGTAGTATATATATGTCTTCAATCCATTACTTGTATTGGGTATAATACTTGATCTTGGAGATGTTAACCTCTTTATTCGATGAGTATATCAATAGTTGCAGTGAAGTGAAAATAATAGTATATGCTTTGAATCCCTTTAGTTTTCCTTTTTATTAAGGCAGTGTTTGATATGCATTCTTGAAATGTATTTTGAATCGTTATCCCTTCCAATTCCTCCAAATCCTCACATGGGGACGAAAATGATCACCCTACCCCTTGCCTGAAAACACTGCCTAAGGTGGGGTCCTCTCTCCCCTATTAGAGGAACTAGAGAAATTGAAGGTGCCCGCGAATTGGGGCTAATAATTATTAAATATATTCTAGGTGGATTTCACATTCTCTTAGGCAATAAAAACAACTATTTTTATTAGAGTCAAGAATCAAACATTACTCATCCAATCCACCCTATGTTCCAAAAGTGGAACAAAAATCCATAAAAATTGAAGACATATCCGAATCGTTTGAGTTAAAGAATAGATCAGGATTTTCATCTCTTATTTACTGAGATCCAGAACAAAACCAATTGGGACATATTTATTACCATTTTGAAACAATTTATTGAAAAATTCAAGTTTCAATCCGAGCGTTAGGATCTATCATCCGATCAGTGGCTGAAGAGACGGTTTAGATGATTTGATGGAGAACACTTGGCAAATGTATTTATCTATGCAATTGGCAATTGTAGGCATGGTTTGAGGTATCAGTATTGTGTATCATCCGTATTGGGTGATACATAGGAATGTAAACGGATCGGATTCGACTCGGATAGTGCTATATCCACATCTGCATCCGATTAACTTTCGAACGAATTCGAAGAGTGCTAAATGGATACAGATCGGATATTTTATCTGTTTACATGTAAATATAGCTTTTCGGATAGCTATAGCCTATCCGTATCCGCATCCGTTTAGCTTTCGGATGGATGCAGATAATGCTAAATGGATACAAAAACGGATTTCGGCTATTCTTTTACACCCCTAGTGATACGTATTGATTTGTAAGTGATCGATCCCAATATCATGTCAATATCGAATGAATGACATGATATAGACAAGGGATAAAATGGTCAAAAAATCCATTTTAACGAAGAATTAAGGGCAAATTTGGCTGATATGACCGATACCAATTCAATATGGTATTGGTTTCCGGATTGATCGATACCTGTTCCTGTTTGGACTTCGGATACCGTGCACTAAAACTGATGAGTCATAGATCTCCCAACCAACCAGAGGTCACCACGTGGATGTGCCGAGACCGAGGCCCTGGGCCGAGCCGAGCCCGTCTAAGGCCGGGCCGAACCGTTCACCCGAAAGGAAGCAGCTCTTCATTTCTGACCTGGCCAAGCACATAGGCCGAACACTCAATCCACCTAGGACCGGGCCGAGCACGCGGTGCCACGCCTAGTTCAAAGCAAGGAAATGATCTCCCCAACACGACCAAGTTCCATGGCCGAGGCTCAGGCTTGCCGGGCCCTGAGCCGAGCCCGTACGGGTCGGCCCAAGACCAAGCGCTGAGGTGCCAAGCGCCGAGCACTAAAGCCACGACCATCCGAGGCTGAGCACCCAGGCCACGGCCGCCCGTGGCCGAGCACCCGGGCCATGACAGTCCGAGGCCGAGCACCTAGTCACGGCCGTCCCAGGCTGAGCACCTAGGTCACGGCCGTCCCAGGCCGAGCACCCAGGCCGAGCCCTCCTCCACAGAAGCTACCACAACGCCCCACCGGAGATCACGGTGCCACGTCAGTACCACTCGAGAATCACGGGATAAGAATCCAGCCACGATCTCATCGCGATACCAAATCGCACTTCCACTAGGACTCTTACCTTAACGAGAGTCCAACTCCGAAAATAACTCCTCACTGAGCTCCGCGCGGAAGAGCCTTACCAAAGAAGGACTCTTACCATATGAGGACTCCTCCAGACCACCTCATCTCATCCTATAAATACCCAGGTATGGAGCTCACATGCTCATTTCACTTTTTACTAACTGTTACACTGTTGCACTGGAGACCTGACTTGAGCGTCGGAGAGTCCTAGGCCGGAGCCACACCGACTCTCTTGCGCTTACTCGATTTTTGTAGGCTCATCCGTGGGCGAACCGGACAGCAGAGATTTTCACATGCAACAAAAACCATGTTTGTAGGTCCAATGTGAAGCTAGACGGCTCTTTCTCAAATGGTTCTTCGTCAAATGGAATACTGGCTCTACTGCTCTACTCTTCTGCAAGTACGTCGATTTTGTTTTTCAATTTTTTTGACTGTGTGTATTGTTTACTTTGAAAATGAGGGATAATTTTTTTGGTAATTCATGTATAAAAAGATAGGGAAAAAGATATTAGAAGAGGTGAGTCCATCCACGCCAGCGAACTGTGTGAATCCTTACCGTTAAATGTAGACGCTCCGATTTTATGCCAATTTGGCGATCTCAGCCGTCGATGTTTCTCTCATACACCATTCTCCTCTCGATGTTTTCCCAAAACCTCCCTTTTTAAATCCCTTGAGAGTGACTGAGACTCTCGTCAAGCGTATTCTTTCTCTAGTCTCCGTCTGGATCTTCGTCTCTTATCTCTTTTATCTGTTCATGTAGTTAAAGTTGTGGTTTTGTAGTTAGGTTTCTGCGGAGCCTCCTCCAATCTTTTTGTTGTTGGCCCTAACGAGATTTGGGCGAGAAATTCTCGTATCTGTGCAACCTCTTCACATAATTCCTCTTTTTAAGTGTTTTTTTCGTGTTATTTTGGTTTAGTGAACCAAGAAAATAAGAACTGTTTTCAGGCACTATGTTTGTAATTACAGTGAAAAAGGGGCTTGGGTGGTGTCCTGAAATGGTGGTGTTTTTACAGTATATCTGGAATCTTTATGGTTTTTTTATCTATAAATAGAATTGGGTAATGAAAGAACTTATTAGAAAAAAGAGACAATTATTATCACTACCTACACTTGGTCTATATTTACTTACTAAAATTGCTTTTAAATTTTTACATGTCCTTCTACCCTCATGTAGTAAACTGGCGACTGGGATTCAAAGTAAAGAACTGCTAGAAGGGAACCTGTGATCTTCATTCTTCCTACCGGTATGAATGAACCCTACTGGTTCTACCTTCTCTACGTTTATTTTCTGAATCTGCCATAGTCTTGAGAATTTTACTAGGTGGCCATGTTTATCCAGCTTCCTCTTCCTTAGGTTCTTCAAAGCTAGTTTCAAGGCTGGGGTTCAAAGACCCACTTGTTGTCCAGTCGAAGGGCAAAGCCTTCTTTTAATTTCTCATTCGAATTCCTTCCAAGGCTAAGTGAAAATCTTGTTCTTCCATTTCTTGATTGGTAAGAACTGTATCTGCATATTTCTTGGTTTCTTTTTGTTGAACCATGTTTGTGAGATGCATCTGCAAAGATTGGTATTCTTTCATAATTTGTGGGTATTAATCCCTCTTCAGATTTTCGCTGAAGAACTACTTGTGACCTTGAGAATGAGAAAAAAGAAAGGTTTATCAGTGATTTAAATCTCTTTCGACCAATATATTTGGAACCCATTACATAATTTTTGGTTTGCTGAATGGGTTACTTTCATTTTATTGTTTTGGTTGCAGATTTGTGATGGGTTGGATAGATCTCCTTCTCTGTTAAAAGCTAGATTAGAGCAATAAGCCGACAAACTTCATTGGTTGAGGAAGTCATCTTCTTCGCTGAAGAGAAATTTTGATCAGCTGGACTGATTGACTGATCGCTCAACTGCGTAACCAATCACCAATCACCAATCAACACTCAATCTTTGTCTCATCTCTGTTATTAACCCTTCCCTTCTGTATTTTTTTCACCCCCAAACATTTTCAAACAACTATTATCCCCTCTAATGCATACTAGCCACTAAATAACCCATCATTACATTTCTGTACTAGTGGGGGTTAGTTGTGACAGTATGTCGTTGTCATAAATTTTTTAAGATTAAAATACCCTTTTGGATAGTAATTGTTAAAAAAAAAAAAAACCTCATCAGTGTCTTTCTCTTCCTCCTTCTCCTTCTTCTTTTTCCTTTGCAACCCTAAATTATGGCTACCATCAAACCAAAATAAAAAACCTTGGATGGAATGAAACCACACTACGAGGAGGAACTGAAGAGAATTCAAGAGAATAAAACCTAACATGAGTACCACTAACATAATTATTACTCCCACCAACAACACCAGCACCACCTGCAACACAGATGATCGACCTGCAAAGCCAGCAATGGGAGCAAAGCTACCGGCGACTGCTCAGGAACAAAGGGAAGAACAAATCGAACAAAGGGGATGGGGGATTTAATTACAAACCATTACATGAAGAATAAATGAAAAGATTAATAAAATAAAAATAAAACCAGATACAAGTTCTCCAACGTAATCTGTAGCAACACCAACGTTGATTTTTCTGACTGTGCTAGGTGTGATCGAAGATGGAGCATTTGCAGAATCCTTCACCAAAAATCACAATCGAACGTGATGAACCAAGACTAGAATTCGGTTATAGACGATGGGAGCTGGGATTTCGGTTGAGGAAAAGAAGAAAAGAAATAGAAGAGGAATAAGGAAATAGGTTATTCCAAAGAAGAAGTTTACAAATGGGGTAGGAACGGTGGTTTCAGACGTGACAACGGCACTGTCACGACTAACTCCCACCGTTACGGAAATGTAATGGTGGGAGTCAGTTAATGGTTAGTATGCATGAGAGGGGGTAACAGTTGTTTGAAAATTTTTAAGGGGTAATAGTAGATAGTAAAGATTTTGGGATAATAATTGTAAAATTCCCTCTCTTTTTTTAATTTTTTTTAATTTTTTTCTATTTGATGGTGCCATTGATTGGGTCTTGGCTCGTTTAACTTCATTGTTTCAGACTTCTTTTTTCTCTTTTTTCAGTTTAGTTTTTCAATTTTGCTCCCTACCGAATCCAATATTGGACAGAATTGTGAGAAATTTTGTACATGAAATCATGAAAAAGTTAGCTTTCAATCTTGAATAGATGAATGAGAGAGATTTGGAATTGAAAGGAATAGCTTTGGCGTGATTGTCTTTCTTTGCTTTTCTTCATATTCTCCTCAAATGAGGAGTTTGACTCCTGTTAAAGCTGCAAAAACTGCCCTGCCGTTTGCAAACCCCCCACCCCCAAGTTATCAAGGTTTTGCTTCTCTTTGGGGCTGCCGGGTAGGGAGCATGGGCGGAGGCAAGGTGAAGGTGGATGAGGTCTGGGTTGGGGAAGGAGGAAAAGAGGAGGGGGAGGGGCAGGGCTGCCAAGAAAAAAGAGGAGAAAAAGGAAAGAGAGAATCGATTAACATGTAAACAGGAGGGGTAATTTAGCCAATTAAAATCATGAGGGTATAAGGAGATGTAAAAGTTTAAAAGCAGGGTAGTATCTGAAAAGAAGTTTAAAGTAGGATAGTATTACTAAATATAGGCTAAATGTAGGGTAGTGATAGTAATTGGCTAATTGCCCCTTATAAAAATAAATAAAGAAATTTTTTTTTTTCTTACTTTGAATTCCCTATTTCGATGAAAAAGAGAAGAGAGTGAAATGGAGGTGGTTCTAAAGCAGTTGGACCAGATCGCATATGAAAGGGTAGCAGTTATTTTTTCTTTTAATTCGTAAAGCTTCATGGAAGCTATTAAAAAGTTTGAGTCTTATAAAAGATATTAGGTGAAGTTGGATGGAATTGTGGCAACAATCTGGATGATGAGGATCAAGATACTAGATCCACCTTCTTGAGACTCCCAGGTAGTTTTTAATTGGATTTTTAACTAATTAGGGCAATGGAGTGAACTGCAGTATAGAGTTGAGCGTAATGTATTCAAGGGATTTGACATGAAAAATAACCATCAAATGCTTGAGGATACGATCTAAGAATTTTTTTTAAAATCAACAAAATTAAACTTATCTAATATGCATATTCGAAGAGACTTAGACTAACACTAACATATTTTGACTGCAAATATAGATACAAATAGGCTACATTCATATTCAAGTGGTTTACCAAGTAGTTTCTAAGACAAAATATGATGAATTTTCACCCCAAATAATACATAATAACTGAAAAATCAGCATTTATCTCTTCTATACTTTTAATAAACAGACCTATCATGAAGAAAAAAAAAGTTGGATCAATAATAATTCTTACCAAAAAAGTTTTGGTCTTAATTAACGGTCCTTGAGGCGTTTAAGTTTGCTAATAATGGAGGATTTGCTTCCACTTGATCGGCCATTGGAAAGCCATTGGTAATTAAATGTTTTGGGTCAATGATTAAACTATTCCACTTGATGAAACATCTGACTTTGTGTCTATATTTTTTACAACTCATTATAATAACTCCCTTGAAATCAATATGGAGTAGTTTTTTCAAATCGGGTGTGTGTTGTGTATATCCGTCATTCCACGATCCTAAAAGTCGATTAACTTTTTGGGATTGGTATGTGGCTTGTGTGATTGCACTTTTATCCAAAAAAAGATAAAGGGGTGTTTGGGTTTAGTCACATCGAGTGTGTGGTTTGTGTGATTACACTTTCATCAAAAAAAAATATGGAGTAGTTTTTTCTTTTCACTTAGGGTTTTCTTTAAATGCCCCCCTCAAATTGTCCACACCTTTGAACTGTTAGTAATTTCAAATGCATCCCTATTTTCCAAACTTTGTAACACTTCAGTCAAGTCTGTTAGTTTGGAAAGTTAGAAGTTAGTTTCAAAAAATCTAATGGGACCAAAATACCCTTATGATAAAAAATCCACAAAAATTAAAGAGTAAAATGACCAAATTGCCCTCATCTTCCCCAAATATTTTAGGGTCTGAAACTGAAAATCTAAAACATAAAATCATCCCAAAAAAGGAAAATTATTCCTAAGGTTTTAAGGTTTAACCTTTTTTTTCTTAAAACCGTCAATGGGCATGGCCAAGTTTTTTCTACTTTCTCTTTTCATCTATAGAGGAGCAGAGAGGGTCTGTTGAGCAAGGTGAAAGCAGACCTGAGACATTGGTGATCGCACTGCAACACCCTGCCAGCAGATTCTCCCTTGGCACCTCTCAATCATTCGATCTCGACACAAGGCATGTTTGGCCTTCCTCTATACATCCCAAGTCGATCAGTGTCCCTACCAGAACGACTCCCACATCGATCGTCGATGCTATCAGCATAAATCCTCTGGTGAAATTTCTACCAGATGTCACATCGTACGCTTTGAACGATTGGATTAAAAGTAAGGGAAGCAGTTTTCTATACGGGACTATGGCTTACACCAACACTCCCATGTATTTATCTCTCTCCTCTTTAAAACAAGAAGATAGAGATGTCTTTTCATATGGGGGAGGGGAGAGAGACTCATGGGATTGTTGGCGTATACCACATTCCCGGACAGAGATCTTTTTTCAGATTTACTTACTTCTGAAATAAAAATCAGAAAACAGAAAATCTGTAATTAAATCAAATCTGGATGTCAGATCACCCCAAAACTTAAATCGAGTTTTATTTTAGTTCACTTAATCAACAGCCTCAAAATATGATTCAGACCTAATGGCAGGGTTTAGAGTGATTAGAAATTTTTAAATCTGAAATAGGATACTTGCACGAAATTTGAGAATTTTCATTTCAGCAGGTCAAGACCTTAGATCAGGGAAATACCCCGGTCGAAGGTCAATCGCAGGATACCCTTTAAGTCCCCAAAGTCTCAAGCCCAACTGACAACAGTTTAGCAAGAACAAATTGTAGGAATATGACAATAGGTTGAGTAATTTCCCCCTCTTTTTTTTGGATGATTTTATGTTTTAGATTTTCAGTTTCAAACCTAAACGATTTGGGGAAGATGAGGCCAATTTGGTCACTTTACTCTTTAATTTTGGTGAGTTTTTACCATAAGGGCATTTTGGTCATTAAATTCTCTAAAACTAACATCTACCATCTAAGACTAACGGATTGGACTAAAGTGTTACAAAGTTTAGAAAATAAGGGTGCATTTGAAATTAGTGAAAATTCAGGGATGCATTTGTACGTTTGGACAATTTGAGGGGGACATTTGAAAAAAAACGCTTACAATTAAGGAGATGTAGTCCATGAATGTTTGTTGTTGATGCAAATTCTCGGTTTATGGCGTATATACACGAAGCTCCCGCAACTACAAGGTTTAGGAGGGTCATAATGTAGGCAGTCTTACCTCCATTTTGTGGAAATGTTGTTTTCTAACTCGAACCCACAACCATTGAATCGTAATGTAACAACCTTATCATTGCACCAAGGTCCCCACTAAGGGTGTCAATTGGGCAGTTTTGTTTGGATTCGATTTGTTTTGTTCGGTTTCGGTGTGAGTTTCAGGGAAACGAAACAAACCAATAAGGACTTTTTCGATTTCGGTTTGGTCTAGTTTGGTTTATGCTATTGTTTCAATTTGATTTGGTTCAGTTTGAGAACCGGTTATAGATTGGTTTTGGATAGGGATTACACAGTTTTTAAGGGTTCAGAGGTCAGTTTTAATGCTCAATTCGGGTTCGGTTGGGCCAATTGGTGGCCCTCGATTTAATCTGACCGAACTGAAACCTAATGGTGCTCTAACCTACAAATCGATAAAGTCTCGGTTTGATTTGATTTGGTCGGGCCAATTCAGACCGATTTACCCAGTTCAATTTAGGTTTTGACACCCTTTATTCCCCACCAAAAGAAGGTGGGGATTTGAGGAGCCAGAGACCCAATTTTGATTGGCTCCTGAAATCCACTCTTAAATTCTATGCGGCATTGCATCAAATATGATAAATCCAGTGGAAAACTTGTTCTTCACAGCCAAGGGGAACTGAAATCAAGATTTGAGGAGCTTCTCCGGTCAATTTATAATAGGTGGAAAAAATTGTAATTCGCAGCTATAGATCCAATAAGATCGGCTGCACTTGAGGAGCTTCTCTAGTTACTTTTATTATATATGGGCATTGCTTGCTTTGTAGCACTTTGTATATATTTCAAGTTTCTATTGTACTCAATGAAAAGGAAGTCGAATCAAAGAGCAAATCCAAGAGAAAATAAATGGAGAAATGTCAACTGGAGTAAGATGAACAAAGGAATGGATCCAAGAGAATGGGAAATACACAACATTTATATTATATTTAATTAATTAGTTTTGTTTAAGGTATAATTAGATGAATTTGTTAACAACTTTAATCCCACATTGGATACGAAAGGGGAGAAATAGAAGAAAGGTGGGTTGAAGACAGAATAAAAGGATCTTTGTGCTTGGGGCACATATACTGCACTGTTTACAAAATTGGAATCGGCTGACTCATCTTGATTCCGGCTGATTCTAAGGTAGAGAATGATCCGATCCTGATTCCATGTTTTGAATCCTTGCTAAGCTGCCTTTAATGGTAAACTGTTATGCATACATTTAAAGTCAGGAGAAACCCTTGTGATAATTGATTTGAAAAGCAAGGACTTATTTTGGGACTCAAGAGTCAAGTCAAATCCTATGAGCCAGCTCTTGATGCTTGCAATGACTACTACACCCCTATGATCCTTGTATTTTCACTTGATTGTTTCAGATTTGTCTAGTTATTTTATCTAAGTGCAAACGTATTTAGGAAATTTAAGTTAAGGATGGTCTCAATGATACTTCTATAGGTGTATATAGAAATATGACTTTCTTGTAATTGTCCTTTGTTTTATTCCCAAATTTTTAAGTAAGGAGTAAAAAGAAAAGGTTTTCAAAATAGGGAAAAAGATCTCTACCTGGTGTTGTTTCCTACGTCCACTCATAGGGCGCTCCCATGCCTCTGCCCCAGGATAGATACCCAGGCACTTATGTAGAGACCATGCGACCAAGTAGAGATCTCTTGCCATACAAACACCAATAACGAAACCTATAACCTTGGTAGTGGCTAGGAGCTATGGGCCTATGGCGAATAATGTGTAGGGGAAGGGAAAGTAAGTGACACCTGCATTCTACAAGCAAGGCCATGAGACAAAGTGTCTGAGTTTGATTTTTCTTTTTCGTTGAGATTGATTGTAATTTTTGAAGAATGATTAAACATTGAGGATGAGTAACTTGAATCAAATCATTTAACCTTGAATGATTCACATTGGCGACCATTGATGTATAGTACCTCTAATATTTTTCTGCCTTGTAATGCGCATATTGAGGCTAAAGCTATCAATTGAAGATGTTGATTACACTAATCTCCTACTCCCGTTAATTATCAATAATTAAGTTTTGCACTCTATAGAGATAAATTGTTGGGGTGTTCCCCTCTCTCTCTCTCTCTCCACACGCATATTCTTGTCCACATTATATTTTTAGGTCGACGGACAAAAGATGAGACAATGTGTGGTCAGGTGGTTCAAATCACGAAAATAGAATAAAATTCTCCTTATTGTACAAAGTGTCCAAAATAACCACAAAATGTTGATTTCTATCCCTCCAATGTTCTTAAACTAGTGTCATCTATCACACTAGCAAAATCATTTCCCTATATGTTTATGAAAAGTAACACAAAGTTTAGGTCCACATTAGTGATGTCAAAAGATTTCTCCCTTTTAGTTTGATTGACTAGTTTGTGAGAACTGATCGAAGGATTTAACTTTACCCTCCCCCTTCCCACCCTAGAAGGAAAAAAAAGGAAAATAAAAGATCCAATGATTTAATTCATGGCATCCGCATCAATATTGATATCAATAAATGATACATACGATCATATCATCCCAATACGAAATCAAAACAATATATTTTTTTTAACCAAAAAAATGATGTTTGTCAAGTATCAGTGCCAGTCATGGCTTATACCAATATAAATTGGGTGATACAACTGATATAGTATTGATAATCGATACGAATATTAATACCTAAAACCGTGATCAAATCTGTCTTTTTTATTTTATTTTATTTTATTTTTTGATGACTAAAGGAAAATGAAAATGCACTATAATTTATAAAGGTTTCAATATCAAACAACATTACAAATAAATGTCATCGTGAATGAAACTCCTCCTTGTTGGTTAATTAATTCACCATTTGCTTGTGATATGTAAAACCCATGAAATCAATCTGAAGGTCCACAACTGTCACTTAATCAGTGGCAGATCAGACGGTTTAGATCATTTGATGAATAAAATTTGGGCAAATGCATACCTATGCAATTGTAGGTCCAATATAAAGCAAGACTGGTTCTTCCCTAAATAGTGTTGTTTGAGGTATCGATATCATATTATCCATATCAAGCGATACATATTAGTTTTACAAATGATCGATCCTGATATTGTATCGGTGACACAATACTGACAAAGGGTAAAATGATCAAAAATAAAAAAAAATTTAAAGGAGAATCAGAGGCATATTTACCTAATATGATTGATCCATGCCGACACCGATTTCCAGGTTGACCGATACCTGTGCATTAAAACCATGCTAAACAAGGCTACTGGGTGTCTGGGTCTACTCACTTTGTTTTTCAAAATTTTTTTTTTTTTTAATTTATTTATTTTGAAAAAGAGGGATAATTTTGGTATTTGGAGAAAAGTTAAAAAAGATGTTCCCAATCCACGCCAGCAATCCGTGTGAACCTCTCAACGTTAAATATGGACAGTCCGATTGTTAGCCATTTTAGCGATCCTCAGCCGTCGATATTATCCCCAACTTCATTCGTGAGTTCCGTGGTCTTCACCAGAAGGCCAGAACGGTAGAACAGTTTTCTCTCTGGTCTCCATCGCCTGTCTCTCTTTTTCACCATCCATCTATGTTTTGTTCATGTAGTTATAAAATTTGTAGAGTTGTAGTTAATTTCCTGGGGATTCTAATCTTTAACTTCTATAGCTACGAAAGTGGTGAATAAGCTTCATTCACTTAACTATTGATGCTAGTTGCTCCTAGTTTTGTTATTAAATGTGATTTGGGGTGAGAAATTTCCCTTCTTGGATCTAGTCCCATAGGATGGAGAAGTCTTTGGTCATCATGCCGATAAAATAGTGAAACCTTGACATAATCCCTCTTAAGTTTACTGGTGAGAATGAGTTCTTTTCTTGTTTTGTGAACCTAGATTTTGAAGCTGTGACCAAGAAGATGAGAGCTGTGTTGCAAGGTAGAAATTTGGAATTGTAGGGCATGGGTGATGTCGGGAATTGAAGATATCTACGTCTAAATTGGTTTGTGAAGTTAGTTTTTAATTTTTTTTTTCTATAATTTTTTATTTTTTATTTTTAATATTTTTGAAGGGTAAAACTGTTTGTAACCAACCCAATTACAATACATTGTTGTAACCGAACTTATTTGCCCTCTAGGATGACTCTTATCTACCTTTTAAGATGGGGTGCTCTTTGTAAATTCGCTCTCATCCTTCCTCTCCTCTCTCCTTCGACCCTTTTTCTCCGGTTCCATCTCGACCTCTCCTGCCCCCTCCCAACATGATGAAATGCATTCTCTGCATTGAACGAATAGAAGGAATCTAATATTGGAGCCCGATTCCTGTGAGAGAACAAAGAATTGCGTCGATCATCTCTGCTGTTTTGATCATCTTCTTCAGCAACAATTTTTTTAACAGAAAATGCTCTGTATTTTGTTCCAAAAAGAAATCCTCCACTAATTAGTTTCAAAATCCATCTCGATTCTATCTCGGTGACGACAGAGTGCTTGTATGAGAACTTTCCAGCGTTGTTTCTGAAAATAAGAAAAGAAAGAACACTCGAACCAGACAAGAGGAGATTGAGGGGCAAATCAAAGGCTTCGAAATAGAAAACGAGAGTTGAACGGAGAACTAAGATTGAGAGCCACGATTAAATGTCCATATCAAGTGATTCTTTAACAAAGACAATGGTTGTTTCTGCAATGGTTCTCTAAGAGCAGCAATCGTTTGCACCACGATGTCATTCTACCGTCCAAACTCCCTGCTTTATCACCGCCCCCACTTGGGGGTGCAAGTTTGGCCCTGTTGGCCCAAACCCGTTTTGGCCCGCCCTGAGTCCGAACAGGGTTTGGGTTGAGATATTTGACCCTGAGGGCGGATTAGGGCTGGAAATTTCTGACTCTGAGTCAGGGTCGAATCGGGTTGGTTCGGGTTAGGGTTGAGGTTTCAGGCTAAACTTGGCCCGATCCGACCCGACCCTGATTTAAGTTATACTATAAAATATATATTGATATAATATATACATTATAAACTTTAAATGCCACCTACATTTTTTTATATAATGTATTATATATAAGGACAATAAGTGATATAATACTTTTTATTTTAGTGTTATTTTATGTAAATTTGATAATATTCTTCCCGGCCCATTCCAGCCCATGCATTTCTTTCCCCTTCCCCATGATCAAGGCCAATCAGGGTCAGCCCGGCCTGACCTTGAAGGCAGATCAAGGTTGGATTTTTCTGGTCCTGAGTCAGGGTCGGGTCGGGTCTGGGCCCAGCTAAGGGGACTTAGGGTTGGGCTAGAATTCTTTAAAGCCCGGCCCAACCCAACCATGTTGCAGCCCTACCCTACCATCACCACCCCACCTCCGATCCTTCCCTCTTTTGCGCGATTTCATTGCCAAATTCTCAAAACTCAGAATTTTCACAACAGCAGTCACAGATCATCTTTAGTTGTACCGCCCTTCATCGTTGCATTGTCTGTCATCATCATCTACTCGTTAGTTAAAATTCTACAGTGCCAATTAGCAATCTCTCCTCTTCTTTCGTATTTGATGACTATTTCTCTGTTTCAGATTCGAGGAATTAAATGGTGAGCGACGACGGTAAGAAAGAATTATTGGAAAGTTACGATCTCGACCCCAACGAGTTCGTAATACCACCATCTTCATCTACAAAGGTTTACACTCAGATTTTTAATGCTTTCGTATTTCTTCCTTTTTAATTCTCTGTATCTTCTATATGATTCTTACGTTTTTTGTGTTTCAGAAACTTGGTTATGTAGGAGAAGATGGGAAGTTGAGAGGAAGAAATCCAAGACCGAATACAATCTCTTCCCTGATGAAATTAATGCTGCTTCTATCGAACACTCTCTCCATTTCCTCAATTTCATGAAAATCTGACCCCATCTATCCACTTTCTGGTGAGCTCTCTCGTTATCTCCTCTACCTACATTACCTTCCTAGATGCCCCGATGACAACCCCTGTCGTGTCTCTTCCACCAGCGGTGATCTTGGTGTGGTAGTCAATGATGCCCTCTTCTGTTGGACGGTTGGACTACACCATATCTCCAACTCCTTGTCCCTTTCGGCTCCGGCTCCCATCCTGTTGCTCTCTTCCTCTCATATGTTGTGAAATTACAAAATCAGACATTTTATTTTGATGCCACATCATTATATAAGGGGTAAAAAAGTTTGGTTACAAATTCTGTTTGTAACCTGCTAACGCACCTTTTTTTAAAAGAGGGTTTTTCAATCAAGCTAAAGTAAGACTAGAGTTGTAGGAAGGATTGGGAAATTTTATTCTCTCTGACAGTTTGAAATAGAAGACCATTTTTGTCAAGGAGAAATATGAGTTTTATCAAAACAGGAGGGTTTGAGGGAAGAAGGCAGTTATACCGTTTAAGTTGGGTTATCCTATGACTTGCATATTCGTGCACAACAAGTAGAATGTATCTGTGGATTATTGATATAAATATCAGTTTTGTGAGTTAGAAATGGAAAATGTCTGGGATGCTATTAGATGTGGATCAGATGTGGTATAACCATGTACATCTTGTCTTGTGTGTATGTGTTTTTTTTTTTCTCTTTGCATTTTCCTCTAAAAATCACTATTCTGGGTGTTGTTTTCTTTACATCAATAACATTATTGGATACATTGGCTTTATTAGACGATTATCTAGTTCAATTCTTGTTTTCAACTCTATAATATCTATCTTTATTAGTATGCAAAGAATGGTTGACAAAATCATCGTTCTGGTTGAATGAATGACATTTCTATTAATTTATTTGTTGGTGTTTTGCCCATGATTCTTTTTGCCTTTTCAGGGGTAGTGTTGGTCTTTTTACGTTGGACTGTGTCTGAGAGTGTACCACATCGGTTAGTGTTTTTTCTTCCAAACTGAATATACCGGATAATGTTCTTTCTCCCAAATTGAATATTGCAACAATGATATCGGGCCCAATATTTGTGCTCCATGCTGAATTGAAGATTCCACCTAAAAACCATCAGCTCCTAAAGATTTTGTTGTGTGCATGTCGTCTCTGCATAGTTACAAGATGGAAATTAGTACGTGTTTCTTTATATAATCTTAAGAGGAATATATTTGACTGCCGTTCTAGTCCTATTCCAAGAGGTAAAGCATTCACTAAGCATAGATAGTTTCGAAACCACTTGAAATGAAGCCGAACTAGATTAGATCATGGAGTAGTAGACCAAGAGTTTAAATCAATCTCAGGTAAGCTATTGAAGCACTCGAGCAAAATTACTCGAGAAACCGATATGGCATTGGCATGGATCGGCCGTATTTGGAAAAATTGCCCTTGATCTTCCTTTAAAAAAAGGTTTTGATAATTTTACCCTTTGTTTGCACCGTATCATTGATATGATTTCTGCATAGTATTTGGATCGGCCACTGGCCAGACTGTTATGTATCGCCCGATATTATGTTCTTGTTATCATGTAATGACGCACATGAGTGAATGCACCTCAACCATGAAGCTGGCAAGATTATCGAGGCACTTCATTCACTAATTAAGAGTATCAAGCCCAAATCAATTAGAATTCAAGAAATTTGAAGAAAAAAAAAAAATCAATTACCCGTAGATATCAAGAGACTCACTACACTAAAGACTCTTAGAGCTCCATCCGGCCAAACATGAGATAAGCAAGACCATCTAATTAAAGGTGTAGAGTTGAGCCCTCGGGCTGAGCCCGGCCCCGCCCCTCCCAGTCCGACCCTAGTTTAAGTTATACTATAAAATATATATTGATATATTATATTTATTATAAACTTTAAATGTCACATATATTTTATTATATAATATATTATATATAAAGATAACAAGTGAAAATATATATTTTATTATAGTGGTTATATTATGTAAAATTTATAATTTTCTCTCCGACCCAGCCCAACTCACTCCAGTCCATGCATCTCTTCCTTCCCCCACTCCATGATTAGGGCCAATCAGGGACCTTGAGAGAGGGTTAGGGTTGGATTTTCCAGACCCTGAATTAGGGTCGGGTCGGGCTGACCCTAATGGCTTTGATAAAAAAATGGAGAAAGAAGAGCTGCAAGAACTACATTGAGTTGGGTTGGATTGAAGAGAAAATTATTAACTTTACATAAAATAACAGTATAATAAAATATAGGGAAGTAGTTCTCTATCCGGGAGTGTGGCCTACACCAACACTCCCATGTGTCTATCTCTCTCCTCCTCAAAACAAGGGGGTAGAGATGTCTTTTCACATGGGGAGGAGAGAGATAGACTCATGGGAGTGCCAGTGCCGCTCCCGGATAGAAAACTTTTTCCCTAAAATATATTATCAATTATTATTTTCATATATAATATAAAGAAGCAGTTTTCTGAATGGGAGTGTGGGCCGTGTGGCCTACGCCAACACTCCCATGTGTCTATCTCTCTCCTCCTTAAAATAAAGGGATTGAGATGTCTTTTCAAATGGGGAAGAGGGAGATAGACTCATGGGAATTCTAGTGTGGCAAAATTACAAAAAACCCATTGTAATTTGAAAATTTTACATCGATCCCCCTCAAAATTACATTCACCTCTCCTTTGGAGGGGGTAGGCATAATTTTGAGGGGGACCGGTGTAATTTTTCAAACTACAGAGTTAATAAACATAATTTTCCCAAGTTTATAATAAATGTAATATATCAATATATATTTTATATATAACTTAAAACAGGGTCGGGTTGGGCCGGGCCAAGCTCAACTCGAGGGCCCAACCCTAGCCCTTCCCGACACTTACTCAGGGCCAAAAATTTCCAGCCCTGACCTACCCTCAGGGCGAGGTATCTCGGCCCAGGCCATGTTTGAGCTTAGGGCAGGCCAAGGAGGGTTCGGGCCGACATGGCCAAACTTGCACCCCTACTCGTATCTCAACTTTAGTTAGTAAGTTCATGTATTATATGTGTATTTGAACATTTTATTGAAAAAAAACGTATTTTCCATATAGATTAATAAAAGGGTAAAGTATACGTACCCCCCTAGAATGCACCCAATATTCCTCGTACCCCCCTAACCGGCTCAATATTCCGCGTACCACCCCTCAATGTTCCACGTACCACCCCTGCTTTGCACCCCAAATGCCACATAGGTCCAATCCGTTAAATACAACCATTAGATGACAATATTTTGACCATTTTACCCTTTGCTTCATTTTCTTAAATCTGAAAAGACTTAAATACCCTCACTTATTTGTTGCCCAAAACTAATTGAAAATGACCAATTTACCCTTTGTTTTATTTTCATAAATGAAAAGACCTAATTGCCCTCACTTATGTATTACCCTAACCTAATTTGAAAAGATTATTTTACCCCTAAATATTTATTCCTAAAAACCCCAAAATGCCCTCATCTTCCCCAAATCATCATCTTCTTTTACATACCCACCACCACCGCCACCACCCACCATTGGCTTTGGGTTCTAAGACAAATGCGAGGTAAATTCTCTGAAACAAATCAATTTCCGTACAGGTTTCTCTTATCAACCAATTCGATGAAACCCTAACCCAATGATGAAACTTATATACTTAAAATTCAACTTTTCTGAACTAATCTTGATGTCCAATGCAAGAAAACAACTAAAAAGATAATGATTGATCAAGAGAAGAAAACAAAAAATTGCGAGTTGCGATGACTCTTTCACAAAATGGAAAGATTTGGAAGTTCTGTTACCAGATAAAACTAGAGTTTCTAATACTTCCATCTCTGGTATTTAGTGGAAGGCTCTGCTCCTCTCTCTCTCTCTCTCTCTCTCTCTCTCTTTCTCTCTCTCTCCTCCTAACCTCTCTACTTCCCTTTATTCAAAGACCAAACTCCAAAAGTGAGAAAGGGAAACAATGTGAAAAAGAGAAATTGAAATTGGAAGAAAAACAGAGTAAAGAGAAGAATTTGTTTCCTACTGTGACACTGAGAATTTGTTTACAGGTGTAACAGATTAGTATTGTTACTTTAGAAGATATTGTGTTGGTTGTAGACTGAAAATTAAGTTAAATGCATTGACAAGGAAAGAACTAAGCGAACAGAGGCTGTGCTACTTTGTTGTATCTACAAATAAAAAAAGATTTCTGGAATGGTGGGTGGTGGTGGTGGTGGGTATGTAAAAGAAGATGATGATTTGGGGAAGATGAAGGCATTTTGGGGTTTTTAGGAACAAATATTTAGGGGTAAAATAATCTTTTCAAATTAAGTTAGGGTAATACATAAGTGAGGGCAATTAGGTCTTTTCATTTATGAAAATAAAACAAAAGGTAAATTGGTAATTTTTAATTAGTTTTGGGCAACAAATAAGTGAGGGTATTTAAGTCTTTTTAGATTTAAGAAAATGAAGCAAAGGGTAAAATGGTCAAAATATTGTCATCTAACGGTGGTATTTAACGGATTGGACCTATGTGGCATTTGGGGTGTAAAGCAGGGGTGGTACGTGAAATATTGAGCCGCTTAGGGGGTACTCGGAATATTGGGTGCTTTCTAGGGGGTTACGTGTACTTTATCCTTAATAAAACGGGTAAAAATTGCGTTAAGGGACCGTATTCTGTATTATATTCGTATAAATCCAATAATATATAATACTTTTTACTTTAGGATTAGTTAATGTAATTATTGTTATTATTTTTTTTTGGTAAACAATAATGTAATTATTAAAAAAAAATCGAAACTAAAAAAACCAAAACCTCGCCCTTAACCCTTTCCTATTCGTCTCATCTTCTGTCTTTGAACCCTAGCCGACGCCCGACGGTGATACCCCTGCCCCATTGCTCAACGCCATCTCCGTCTCCGTTCACGGTGGCGGCCACAGGGTTGCCAGCGGGGTGATTGCAGGTCCAAATCCTCGCCCTTCACGCCTTTACCCCTACCATAACTGCCGCGGCTGTCGCCCCTTTTCTTCTTCTCTGTTGTGGTTTAACGGCCGCCGGCGACTCCATTCTACCTGCAATCTGTTCCTTTTCTTCTCCGCCTCTGACTTTCCATTCGGCCAGGCGGCTGCCTCCCCTTCTTCGTCTCTGCCGAGAGTCTCCACTCTCCATTCTTCTTCTCTGTTGCGGTATAAAGACGGCTGGCGACTCTCCACTCTACGTGCACTTCAAAATTTGCTGCAAGCCTGCGTACAGCATATAAAAAGTTCGGCCATCATCCCTCTGTAAGTTTTTTTCTCTCCCTTCTGTCTCTCTGTAAGTTTTTTTTTTTCTCCATATGAAATGTCTATTATTACATTCAGTTTGAATGGAATTCCTTGGCTTTTTCTTATAATGGTGAGGTTGATTTCCAGCACTTCATTTTGATTTATGAACCCACCACTTCCTTACTCTCTCTCTGTTCCTTACTTTGTGCTTGTGGGAGCAGTGGCTGGAATTAGTTGGTGGATCCAGAGGTTGCATACAAGCAAAACATGTCAATTTTTGGTCCAAATGAAGTTCTCTATGACTTATGGTGAAGATTAATTTTGTTGAAAACAAAACCAAATTTATAACATTGAGAATTCAAAGAAAAATAATACAATAAAAGATGGGTCATATGATGGACTTAGCCCTCATTTTCACTTTTTTTTTTTTTAATGTTTGATGAGATACTGTTATTTATATTTTGATATGCTAAATGATAATCTTATGAGATGTAACAGGGGATATTATATTGTGTTTATTTTAGTTGTGAGGTTTCTTTTTTATAAAATCATTGTCTATGTGCTGTTATTTTGTTTATTAGGTGGTGAATGTCTGTTACATAATGAGTATATGCCCGTATTTTCGCTTATAGAGCAGTCGTATTAAACATGTATCGTAGTATTGTTGTATTATTTTCGTATGCATTTTATTACATCAGATTTTTGAAAAGTATTATTGTCGTCTAGTTTGTTTAATTGCCGTACGCATTCATACCCTGATACCCGTTCAATTGCTGTTCCCGAACTTACTAACTAACATCTCAACGTTGGATTGGAACGCCTGAAGTACATTACGTCCACCAAATGCAGCCAGAGTTGGGGAGGAAGCGAAAACGGGGTTTGGAAGGGATTGTTTCAATTTCCAAGTTCAAAGTTCCAACTTCCAACACGATACATATTCAATGCTATACGTATAATAGCTGTATTGAACAAGTATATAGTAAAAGATATATGTATGAGTTGAGTATTGAAATCAACGGTCTTGATTTTTTGATTCCATATAAAGAGATGAGATTGCTCCAGACCACCAAATCCCTTAGTTGGTTGGCAGTATCGTCGGGGAGACTTCTGTGTGGGGGGGAGTGTGGACCCTGCACATGCGCGGGGCCAATGGGAGTATGTGTAGAAGCATCATTAGGGTGCAAAGTTTTAGAATGTGGAATTAAAGACGGAATCGGACAATGGCGATTCCGATCCGGATCGAAACCGGCCGGAATCAGACTTCAAGAACCCTAGAATCAGTCCACAGATTCAAAAACAGGAAAATTTCTAGGTTTTCAAGTGTGAATTGTCTGTGTCGGATCGATCGAAAGCGGGATTGAATGATTCTTGATGCCTGACTGAATTGCAGTATGAACTTTCTTTGCCTACTTAATAGGAGCTCAAGTAGTAAGTAAAGCGGCTTATATGGTCCACAAAAGATGCATTGGTTCGATTGAAACTCATCAAGTTGATGCAACGGTTGGGAGTGGCTTACCACTTTAAGGACGAGATCAAAGAGTCCTTTGATCTGGATTGGAAGGCAACTATGATCTCTGTATTGCTGCCTTAAAGTTTCGACTTTTACGGTAACATTTTTGTCAATTAATACCAATACACCAAAATATGAATATTATCAGGCCTAGATTGGGCCACTTATAATGCTTTATAGGACCTCTCAAGAAACTTTTATTTTTTTTGAGCTTGTAATATTTTATTTAAAAGGGATAAAGATTTGCACAATGCCAGCCCAAAAATGAAATGTGAGGGGGTGATATGTCATAAATGCCCCTCCCCCTCATTCGACCAAACCTACACTCGAGCAATGTGGGGAACCCTCTCCCATTTTAAATTAGAAAGCTTTAGCACCTATACATTGTGCCAAAGCAAACAACACAAGACAACTAAAGTCGAATGTGCTCCAAAGTCAGATAGCCTTTTTTACATCCATGTATACACATTCACATATATATGATCGAAGAAAGTAATTTGATTTAACTATTCATATTCATAGGTGAATTGAGTATTATAGAAGGTATCAAAAATGTACAACAACTCTGCCTTATCCCAACTGAATGGGGTTTGCTACATGGATCCTTACAAAGAGCAAAAATAAATAATAAGAATAAAAGGTATCATAAGTGTGCTTTATTAGTAAGAGTGTGCTTTAATTTATTGTTTGTTTGTATTCAGACACTGTTATTACTCTCTCTCTCTCCTCATGATCTTCTCCTCATGTATAACTATATATATATATAATTATAATTATAAGGGAAAATGTCCCAGAAACAGTGGGGGGGCTAAGTGACCAGCCCCCCCCCCCCCCCACCACCACCATGAATGACAGAAATCCTACCAGCGAGATGTTAGTGAGCGCACTCTCATTGGATGCCGCCCTCGCATGGCCCCTACTCTCCCCCACTGAGAATGCTCCCCCTAATTACAATTATATATAATATAAGTAGAGATCTCTACTTGGTCGCATGGTCTCTACACAAGCATCTGGGCCAAAGAGAGAGCACGCCAGGGTATCTACCTAGGGAGAAGAGGGGTCATTTCACGGTGGCACGGTGCCCTGTGAGAGAGCGTAGGAAACACCACCAAGTAGAGATCTTTTACCCATAAAATAAATATAATTCTATTCAGCCAAACCCAAAAAAAAATAAAAAAAAATAATACAAAACAAAACAAAAAAAAAGGTTAAAACTTACCTGGGGTTTTCAGTGTTCAGCCATAGTACAGTGCCAAAGTCCTACCCTAAATCTGAAAAATCCCTAATCGCTAAAGGTCCTTCACTCGGTCTCCTTACTCCTACTATCCTTCTACCTTCATTGACGGCCGCCGAAGAGAAACTCAGCAACATATTCAATTCAACCTTCAAGCCTTCATCTTCAAGGTAACCTCTCTCTCTCTTTCAACCATAATTGCAATGTGAGGAAGGTGAATATGTGACAAAGATGTTTGTCGTCTGTTTTTAGTTGAGTTTTGCCCTCATGAGCTCTTCCAATTAACGGTTCAAACTCTCCCATCCCTTTCCCCTGCTTTGATTCTTCATCCCTTAACTTGTTTCTTTGGTTATTGCTTTAATGTAGACGAGTTACTTCTCTTCCTTCGAAGTTTTGTTACAAAATTGTTTCTTAACTAAATTTCTTTGTATGAGATCCCGTAACTTGGTGCTCTTGTGCTTTGATTTGGTAACTGTAAACCCTGCTGTGGTCCTTGATCAAAGTTCTTTTATTTGAAAAACTTGGTTACATTATGTTCCATTCGTTGAATATCAAAGATTTTTTTTTTGGGGAGGGGGGGAGGGGGTTCCACAATATCTTGGAGCTGTCAAAAATGTGTTTCTGTTTTTGATTATATGATACGACTACTGAGATAACCAAGTAAAATCTCTGAAGAATGGTATTACTAATATGTAAGTTGCAGTACAATTCACTACGTCGAGGGTAGGAAACCCCAAGAACAGGGGAGATAGAAGCTAAAATGTCTCTCTGCCTTCCCACACTGAACCTCTCTACTCTTAATAGTCAATCAGTTTACAATCAACAAACTCTTAACTGATTAGAACAACTAACTGTAACTAACTCCAACTGATTGTCAATGACTGTTACACAAAGTCTTCTAGAATTATCGGTCTGCACTTCCTCCTACTGCTCCGACATTCAGAGCTTTCAGCAGCTTCTGCTTCATTGCTCATATCAATACCACCCCCGTTGGAAAGAACCTTGTCCTCAAGGTTCAAGTGTGGATAGAGCTGACGCAAAGTAGAGGCATCGACCCAAGTAGCATCTTCAAGCGGCAAGCCATCCCATTGAATCAAAGCCTGGGGTATCCACTGACCCTGCTGTCGCTGCTGTCTATAGTTGAGGACAGCCAATGGGCGAGGCACATCAGCGGAGTCGGCAGCAAGCAATGGAATTGGAACAGTTTGCTCCCCAGGTGAGCCAACACACTTTTTGAGAACGGAAACATTGAACACAGGGTGGATCCATGAAGTATCTAGTAATGCCAAGCGATACGCCACTGGTCCAATACATTCTAAGACTTGAAAAGTGCCAAAAAATTGACAGCTCAGTTTCTGATGAAAACGCAAAGCGACCAATTGTTGGCGATACGGCTGTAATTTGACAAACACCCAATCGCCCACAGCATACTGCCTATCCACTCGGTGTTTATCAGCCTGGAATTTCATACGGGCCTCTGCGCGGAGCAAATTCGAACCACAGCCGCATTAGAAGAAGAACCACCAATGTACCTGGCCAACACAGTTGGAGGACGGCTATACATGGCCTGAAACGGTGTCATCCCTGCAGCAGAACGGAACGAGGTATTGTACCAGAATTCGGCCCACGGTAGGTACTTAACCCAGTGCTTAGGTTCAGCAAAAACAAAGCTTCGAAGTTAGTTCTCCAAACATCTATTGAGGACTTCTGACTGATCATCGGATTGTGGATGGTAGGCACTGTTCATAGTCAATCCCGTCCCCTGTAGGCGGAAAAATTCTCTCCAAAATGAGCTGACAAAAAGAGGGTCTCGATCACTAACAATGATACGTGGAATTCCATGTAATTTGGTGATGTATGAGACAAACAGAGCAGCAACCATGGCACTTGTGAAGTGACAGGAAAGAGCACAAAAATTTGCGTACTTTGTGAGTCGATCCACCACCACCATGACTGCCGATTTGACGTTGGAAATGGGTAGGCCGGTGATAAAGCCCATGGCGAAAACCTCCCAAACCTGGTCCGAAATCAGAAGTGTTTGAAGGACGCCGGCAAGAGAGGTGTTAACAGCCTTAATCTGTTGGCAAACCAAACAATGAGCTATGAAATGCTTAAGCTGCTGCCGCATTCCCTACCAAAAGAAGTTTGCTGCCAACCAAGCATACATGCGAAGGAACCCAGCATGGCCACCCAACGCTGTGGAGTGATACTCTTCCATGAATTTGGTACAAAGAGGCGATCGTAGGGCACTATAAGGCGCTGCCTAAAATAGAGAAGTCCATCCCGAAACGTATAATCAGGCAAGTGAGAAGGATCAGCGACCAACTGTTGACAGAGAAGCTGAAGTTCCTGGTTGTCTTGTTGCTTGGAGTGGAATTGTGAAAGGAAATCAAATACAGGTGCAGAAATAGCCAAGAACTGAGGTGAAACCCGAGAAAGAGCGTCGGCGACGACATTCTCCTTACTTGGACGATACGAAATCTCAAATACATACCCCAAGAGCTTGGACTCCTCGACCTGATGGAATCTGGTACCTTCAGCCATGGCAGGAGGATCAATGAAAACACCAAATGATACGTCTACTGAGATAACCAAGTAAAATCTCTAAAGAATGGTATTACTAATATGTAAGTTGCAGTACAATTCACTACTTCGAGGGTAGGAACCTCCAAGAACAGGGGAGCTAGAATCATAGAAGCTAAAATGTCTCTCTGCCTTCCCACACTGAACCTCTCTACTCTTCATAGTCAATCGGTTAACAACCAACAAACTCTTAACTGATTAGAACAACTAACTGTAACTAACTCCAACTGACTGACAATGATTGTTACACAAAGGTGACGGTTACAAGAATGGCAGGGAAGTTAACAGTACCCGATGACATTCAGGGATGGATGTAGACCCATCGGGTGGGTCCCTTCAATGGTTTGAAAAATCACAATGTGACAAAAGAATCAATTAAAAGGGATCCCCTAATTTCAATTAGAAATTTGTTGGGTCCTTCAGGGACTGTCTCTAAAATTGCGAATTTTTATTCATCTTATTACTCTTTAATAACTCATAATCAGATTTTGGTAAATAAATATTTGCTATTTGACAATTTAAAACATACATTCCAAGTATTGAAATATTATTTAATGGATGAAAATGGAAAAATTTATACTTCCGATCCATGGATTGACATCATTTTGAATTCATTTAATTTGAATTGGTATTTTCTCCATCACTAGAATCATCGGTCTGCCCTTCCTCCTACTGCTCTGACGTACAGAGCTTTCAGTAGCTTTTGCTTCATTGCTCGTATCATTATGTCTTAATTAACACAAGTTCACTTCTTTCAGTTTGTTGTCTGAACTCTGAACCCTAATTGATGACGAGTTCATGCATCACTATGAGCCAACCTATTGATTGTGTCCCAGTGGTGAAAAGGTGTTCTGAACTTCGTGCGCCACTATCATGGCCTTTAGGCTCGGTTTTATGTGTACTGCACATGTTCGTCTACCATCCATTCCATATTTTGCATGTTCCTTCTTTGACATGGTTGGATTACCATGCATTGAAACTAGGAGATGAATAGGTACAAAGCGCTATCACTATATACTATTAAGACTTGATAATTAAACTGCACCATAATTACTTTCTACCATTACCTTGTAAAATGCAGTTGTGCTATGTGATATCTTGCTTGTATCCTTAATTGAATAAAACTTGTACTTGTCAGGGAAAAGGTTCTATGATCATCTCAAGGGTTAGGGAACTTGATGTGTTTAATTAGTTACTTAATTTGTCATTGAGTATTTATGGTTTTCAGGGCCATTCAGGGTCGGGCCGTGCTATGGTAAACCCTGACAGGGCCGGGCCTGGGTTGAGGGTTTTTTAGGCCCCGGCAGGGCTGTGGACCAGGCTGGACTTGAATCGAGTTTAAGACCCCTAGGATTGGGATCACTTGGGCAGTTGGGCTAGGGTTTAGGGCAAGACCAGCCCTTTGACACCCCTATTAGTCTCTCTCTGTTCATATTCTGTTCATCTAGGTATGGTTGTAGACCTTTAATTAGTTGTCTGGTGGGCCTTATGTAAAAACTTCCATGGCTACGGAACGGAAGATGTGAATAAGCTTCCTTCACTGCACTATTGCTGCTAGTTCTGCTGGGGCTGTTCTTTTACTGCTAACACAACCTCTCGACATAATCCCTCTTAAGCTTCTTGCCGAGGAGGAGTTGTTTTTTGTCTGGTGAACTCAGGTTTTGAAGCTCCAATCAAGAAAGCCATTGGGGTTGAAATGTGTTTGGAATTGTGGCCAAATGGAGACTTGGGTGGTGTCGGGAAGGGTGAACGTTGGAGCCATTTGAATGTCTTGCATGCTGGAACTCGAGTGACTCGGGTCTTTTCTTTTTACAACCAGTTATAAAATGTACATAATTTCTCTATGACTTATTATTTCAATCTTTATATTTAATTAGTTGGGTGCCATAATTATTAGGAGCAGTTCTTCATGAGGGGTCAATCATATACTTATAAGGAAGATATCAATAAAAAATTGTGGATTATGTTATATGCAAAAGTTTCTTACTTTTTTTAAAAAAAATCATTGATGTGGAGTTATATTGTATAATTGATCTTGGAAATGGCAATCTATTTATTAGATTGGTTTATCAATAGGTCATGTCAAATGTTGTAGCAAAGTAAAAATAGGCTTCAATCCTTTATTTGTATTGCACATTTGATTTTGGAGATTTTAGTCTTTTCATTAGATAGGTATATCAATAGGTTGTAGTGAAGTGAAAATAGTAATATATGTCTTCAAACCCCTTGGTTTTCCGCCTTGTACATTTCTTTTATATCAGAAGTGAAATGATGAATATTTCCAGTTTTGTAGCATATTTTGCAAGTTTGGCTTTGAAGGATAGGGGCATAAGAAATATGATTGTAATTTTTATTTCTATGCCTTGTAGTCTTCTCTTTCTTTCTCATCTCCATTTCTTCATGGAGTCAATTGACACTTGAAGTCAACTTCTTTTGTAATTCCTTTGCTATCTTCAATAACATCTTCACTTTTGTACTTTTGTAATTGAACATGTTCTTAGCTTATCATTCTTAAATTGAGGTGTAATAGGAACAAAATCACTGGGTTTCAGGAAGGCGAGTTGAGTGGAAAACTGGTCTCCCACTTATGTGATAAAGCTTAGACACATCATCTTCATTTTTTGTCCTCGCCAAAAACTGTAGCCCTCTCTCTCAATTCTCAACTGCCAGCGGATTTGAGCTGTTTCCAATTTCAAATCTTTCAACCAGCGTTGAAGAAGAGACATGGATCACTCTTTGAATGTGCTCGATGAAGCCCTAAGATTCAACAATGCAACTGTGGATTTACATACTGGGAGAGTCGTACTCATTGAGGACTGCGTTGAGACCAGTGGAGCGTTCGTTCTTCACCAGTTGATAAAACGTTCCCTATCTCCCAACAGCTATGGTGTAGTGCTCTTTGTCGCTTTTGCACAACCCTTTTCTCACTACGAGCGTATCTTAAGAAAGCTTAGCTGCAACTTAGTCACTCACAGGGATAATGGTAGATTCTTTTTCTTTGACATGCCTAAGCTGCATCATCCAAATGCAGATGTAGGAAACAGTGATCAAGATCGAGTGGTTGATTTGTATGGGAAAATCCAAAAAGCTTTGGAAGTTGTTAGTATCTCGCCTGAATACAAGAACAGCTGCATTACCATTATGATTGATGATATATCTCTTATGGAGGTAGCTGCTAATGGCACTTCAAATAATGTCGTAGACTTTCTGCATTACTGTCACACCTTAACCTCAGAACTTGGTTGCTCACTAGTAATACTTAATCATGAGGACATCTATTCAGACATGATGGGCCCTACACTTATTTTACAGATGGAATATCTTGCTGATGTTGTGATAAAGGCAGAGCCTTTGGTTACTGGTTTAGCGCCTGATGTGCATGGACAGTTGACTGTTATTAACAAGAGAATTATTGATGAGCAGGGGAGTTTGAGGAACAGAGTATGTAATTTCCACTTCAACATCAAGGAAAATAATGTTGAGTACTTCTATCCAGGGAGTCGATCCTGAGAAGGCTTGAAGCCATAGATTCCTGCTCCTTTTATATATTGAATTCTGTTTGTTGGCAAAAAAAATTTTGTTTTTTGTGAGGTGCAACAGTTTCTCTCAAATCTCTTTAGATAGGATAGTGTCTGAATGTACATTGTAGTCCGAACCAACCCATTAGGAACTGGAACTAGTCCATTGAATAGTTTATTGGTCTGGTTCTAGATCTATCAACCGATTAGGAACCGGAACAAACTCACATTCTAACCCTATATCTATGCAATTAGAGGCCCAAAACGTAGCAAGACGGTTCTTCTCCCAAATGGGACTACTGGGTCTACTACTGCCTACGGAAATAGTTGGACTTTGTTTTTCAATTTTTTGATTTGTTTATTTTGGAAAATGAGGGAAATTTTTTTGATTTGTTTCTCTCTCGATGTTCTCCCTAAAGTATATTCCTACGCTTTGTTCTCCAATATACACTGTTTTTAAGATGAAATTTTTTATATCAATTCTTAAATTTTAATTTGATATCAATTTTTAAATTTGATTGGATTGGATTGGATAGGTGCCAAAATTATTTAGAAGAAATAGAAAATATCTACTGAAGACTTATCTATTATGTTAGGGAAAAATTTGTTTGAAACTTGCGTGTTTACATAGCCAGTGTTTATTTATTCAATTACTCTAAACTATATTTTCTGCTTTGATTTGCAGCATTTTTTCAGAATAATAAACAGAGTAGAACGGATTGGATGTTGCCCAATAAAAAAGTTGTAGAAATATATTCATCCAAAAAAATAACTCATTCTCATTCTTCCTTCTCCTCATTTTAACAATGTAGTGGTTGGTATCCATTTTCATAGGACATCCACTTTCACCAGACATCATTTACGGTTCCAATTTGATTCTATTCCCCAATTAATTTTGATGGTGAATTGCGATTAAGTCTTTGGTTGCTGAACCCCCATTCTATTCTTCAGGAATGCTCTTAAGATATTTGCAGATACAAAGGGATTAGGAAATAATTGAATGGTTTTAACAGTCCGTATGTGTGGCGTCGGTGGCTAATCACTACATTGTGGCCTTAATGGAGTTTCAGGCTTTGGTAGTGTTGACTGTTTAGATGCGAGGAGTTGGAGTTACTGTGACAGATGGACACTTTAGTAGTCGATAACAGCTGTTGGGTTTGGGTTATCTCTTATGGGAAGGGAGACAACAACGTAAAGTTCAGGGTTTTTGTTTTTTTGTTTTGTTTTGTTTTGTTTTGTTAGCCTAATTACTCTCTCTTCTCTGGATAAATCAAAATCCTTAAAATTAACCCTTCGGGTTCGAACCTGCATTGTGATTTCAACCCTACCTCTCTCCCCATCAAGATCCTTGTGATTTCATCTTTGTTCGTGCCGTTCAATCTGCTGAAGAATTACTTCTTCTATTGGACACAATTGATGCTCTGCTCACAGACCCACCTTCAAAATTACCAGTGAAGTTGATTGTGATTGATTCGATTGCGGCACTCTTACGTTCAGAATTCGAGAACACCCCGGTTGATCTCAAGCGAAGGTTGCCTCTGTTTTTTCAGGATTTCAGGGAAGTTGAAATCGCAGGCGAAAAGGTATTATACTTTAGGGGAAAAGTTCTCTGTCCGGGAGTGTGGCCTACGTCAGCACTCCCATGAGTCTATCTCTCACCTCCCCATGTGAAAAGACACCTCTGTCCCCTTGTTTTAAGGAAGAGAGAGATAGACACATGGGAGTGCTGATGTAGGCCACACTCCCGGACAGAAAACTGCTTCCTTTTTACTTTTTAACAAAATTTCTAGGGTTTTTGTGCTTACGAATCAGGTTGTCGATTTTATGGCATCTGATGGTGTTCATGGGCTGAGAGTTGGAAATATGAGGTGCAACTATGGCGGCAGCAATGGTCAAAGCCCTCTCCTTTGGTCGATTGAAGAAGACGGGACTCAACCCGCCATTTTGTTAATTGTTATGGGGTCTTTTTGTCCTTTAAATTGTTTTTGGTTAATGATTTTAGAAGACGGTAAAGTTGACATTTTACATAGTATTATTTAACACCATCTACTTAAGGGTATGATTGTATAATTTAAAAACACAGGGAGTCATTTTGTATTTAATACAAACTTTAGGGGACGGTAGCGTAATTTTTCCAAAAAAAACAGGTCTTTCTCTTGTTAGAGGATACCCTACACTTCACTTCCTGTCTTTCATTCTTTCTTTGATTCGTTGTAAAATATGGGTGAACTCTCAAACTTTATTCAAGGTCTGAAACCAACCATGCTTATGGTGTTGGCCAGAATTTGCTACTCAAACTAGAGGTGCAAGTTTGGCCCTGATAGCCCGAGCCCGTTTTGGCCTGCCTTGAGCCTAAACAGGGCATGGGTTGAGATACCTTGGTCCTGAGGACGGGTCAGAGTTGGAAATTTTTGACCCTGAGTCAGGGTCTGGTCAGGTTAAGGTTGAGCCCGGCCCGGCCCAACCCGACCTTGTCATCTTCTTTTCTTCCTCATCCTCTACTTCTTTTTCTTCTTCCCAGCTTGGCCAGTCCATGCAGATCTCCCTTTCCCCCATGATCAGGGCCAATCAAGGTCAGCCCGGCCCGACCCTCAGTGTTGGATTTTTTTGGCCCAGAGTCAGGGCCGGATCGGGCCTGGGCCCAACTAAGGGGACTGAGGGTTAACTCAAGCTGGTTTTAAATGACGGCCTGAACTTTCAAATTCTTGTAGTTTACCGGTAACTTGATCTCTTAGGTTATATTTGGAGGTCAAGAAAAGAAAAAGCATAATAAAATAAAATTAATGCCACAATGATTGATTTATATGTCTATCTCTCCCTTTAAACGCAAAATTTTTTTGGCAACCAAACATAGCCTTAGTTTTTTTTTTTTTTTCTCCTTATTTAATGGCTTGTGGCAACACTAGAATTGTCAAAAGTTAGATTGAACCAACTAAAACTAATATGAGCTTATGGGATCATGTTTCGGATTTTGGTTTTGTGACACCGAATCAAAATTGGACCGCATCAAACTGATCCTAGAAAATCAAACCGGAACCGAACCCAAACCAATATAACTCTTAAGAAACTGATACCATTTTAAAAGTCAATACAAAACATATATTTTTTCATATTAATGAAATATATTTGTATGGTAAATCGATATCAAACCGATTTTAAAAGAAATTGAAACCAACTGAACTAATAAGATAAACCAAAACCGAAATACCTTTATCGGATCATGAAACTGAACCAAAATCGATCCAAACTAACCAATTGACACCTCTAGGAACCACAAAGCTAAAACCAACACCATAAGCATTATAATTATAATAGGCTTAAGCCCGACACGTTTAATGATCGGATCGATACGGGCTTTAATTGGGCGGGCTCGATCAGGTCTACCGAACAATTGACACCTCTACAAATGCACATTCATGCAAGTGTAGGTCTATGCGAAGCAATGATCTTCTTTTTTTTTTGATGAAATATGCGAAGCAATTATTTACAACTACCGTAAGTAGGACTTGTGTTTCATTTTTTTGATTTGTTTATTTTGAAAATGAGGGATAATTTTGGTACTTCGTGTATAAAAGGCTAATAAAAAAATAGGGTTCCCATCACGCCAGCGATCTGTGTGAACCCCTTACTATTAAATATGGACCCTCCGATTGTTAGCCATTTTGGGGATCCCCAGCCATCGATGTTGCTTCCTTACGCAATTCTCCTTGTTCTCTCGATGTTAACCTAAAACCCCTTTTTTAAATCTTTCAAATTTTCCTCATCTTCTCCAAACTGTGCTCTCCAGTCTCTCTTTCTCTCCATCTATCTTGTGTTCATCCAGGTATAATTGTAAACGTTTTATTAGTGGGTTTACTAGAGGGAACCCACTCACACACGACAGCTGCCCTCCAGGGTTTCTCTTCTTCTATACTTCTTACTTCCCACGTTATTGTATTAGTTTCCTTTTCACGTTATTGTATTAGTTTCCTATTGCATGTCTATCTCTCCCATCTAATCCCTTTGTCATAGGGATCTCTTGTATTTGATTGTAATCTGCAATCGGGTATTTAAACCCCACTTAGTGTATTGAATAAACATAGTTCTCTCTCAATCTTACGTGTTTCTTTACATGGTATCAGAGCGTTTAATTTGAATACAAATTCTGCAATTTTTTTTCTTTCCTGGATCATTCTTCATCACTACCACCACCATGCCTGACGACATTGAATCCTCCACCACCGCTGCCCTTGTCGTTCCTTCATCTCCTTATCAACTTCATCACTCTGATAATCCTGGCACTCTCCTTGTGACGACCCCTCTCACTGGGGATAACTACCCTACCTGAAAACGTGCTATGCGCATGGCCCTATATGCCAAAAATAAGATGATGTTTGTGGATGGCTCCCTCCCCAAACCAGCAGCGCCACCCTTCGCGATTCAGCTTTGGGATCGCTGTAATTTCATGGTCTTGTCCTGGATCTTACATGTTCTTTCTCCGACGTTGGCCAACAGCGTTATCTATGCCGACAATGCCTCTTCAGTCTGGAAAGATCTCGAGGAACGCTTCTCTCGCACCAACGCTCCTCGTATATTTCACCTCAAGCGATCCATTGCTACCATTCAGCAGGGCTTGGATTCTCGATCTCACTGATTACTTCACACGGCTCAAGGTGTTGTGGAATGAATTGGCTTCCCATGCTGCACCTGTTACATGCTCCTGTGGTGCCACTCTTTCTTCTTCTTTAGACTCTCAAACAGACCGTGTTTACCAATTCATGATGGGTCTCTCAGATGGTTATGCGGCTCTCCGATCTTAGCTCCTTTCCATGGAGCCACTGCCGGATGTCAATCGCTGTTATCATCTCCTCCTTCAAGAGGAACAGCAGCGTGCTCTCACGCTTCCTTCCACGCCTGACACCGCAGCCATGGCTGCTTCTCCAGCCCTTCGTCCTCCTGCCACTCATGCTGGTCAGCCGCGCAAGCGCCCCTGGTGTGATCATTGCCAACGCCATGGTCATTGGCGCAACACATGTTATGTTCTCCATGGCTACCCCCCTGGTTCCCAACGCCCGGGTAGGCGTCCATCTTCGAATTCTGCTTCTGGGCGTGGTTTTGCCTCGCCTCAGGCTGCTGTCGCCACTGCCTCTCTGCCTGCCACGCCAGCGTCTCCAGTACAGCCAGCACCGCCCACCGCTCCTATCTCTGGGCTTTCAGCCGATCAGGTTCAGCAGCTATTGACACTTCTGCAGATCACTTCATCTACTTCCACTGCTCATCTTGCAGGTACTGCCGCCAACCTCTCCGTCTCAGGTACGTCTTCATCTTCATGGATACTTGACAGTGGGCCCCCCGATCATATGACCTGTGACCTCCCTGGTCTTTCCCACGCTCACCCTATTCAGGCCGCTCCCGTCCGCTTGCCTACTGGTGCCACCCTACCCATCACCCATCCTGGCTCCAAAGTTCTTAGCCCCCACATCACTTTAACGGATGTTTTACACGTTCCTGCTTTTCGCTTTAATTTGATTTCTATCAGTAAGGTAACTTCTTCTCTAAATTGATCTATCACTTTTTTTCCGTCTTTTTGTGTCTTGCAGGATCTGTCTGCGAAGAGGCTGATTGGGTTGGGCACGATGCGTGATGGCTTGTACTATTTTACCCCCCCTTCTCCTACCGCTTCTACAGTTGTGCGCTCTCCACCTTCTCCATTGTGGCATCTTCGCCTCGGCCATCCTTCTCCGGACCGTCTTTGCCATTTAATACCTTTACTTTCTCCTAAGCAACACTCTAATATTATTGTTTCCCCATCCCCTTGAGATATTTGTCATTTATCAAAACATACTCGTTTGCCTTTTTCTTTAAGTAAAGCACATAGCACTGAGCCATTTGCTCTTATTCATTGTGACATCTAGGGGGGTTACCCCACTGCGTCCCTATCTGGCGCCCATTATTTTTTGATCCTTGTTGATGACCATACCTGTGCTGTTTGGGTTTATCTCATGCGTCACAAATCGGACACTTATGCCATTTTCACGGCTTTTTATCATATGGTTTGCACCCAATTTAACTGCACCTCCTTGAAGTGGCTCGCGCCTTTCGCTTTCAGGCTCACCTTCCTCTCAAGTTTTGGGGCGATTGTGTCTTAACCGTGGCTTATTTAATAAATCGCATTCCCACCCCAAACCTTGAAGGGAAATCCCCACACGAGTTACTTTTTGGCCATGCCCCGTCTAATGCCCATCTCCGTGTGTTTGGCTGCTTATGTTATGCCCACAGGCACCCCCTTGGTCGTCACAAATTTGACCTCAGTGCTACGCGTTGTATTTTCCTTGGCTATCCCTTTGGTCAAAAGGGGTACCGTTTATATGATATGCATGCGTCCAAAATTTTTGTTTCACGCAACGTCACATTTTATGAGTCCCATTTTCCCTTTTCCACGGCTATTGCTGATCCCCTTACCCCTGTCCTCCCTCTCCCTTCCCCTGACATTGGTTTCCCCCCATTGGACGGCATTATTTCACCGCCCCCCCCCCTCTGGTTTCCTCCCCCCAGCCTTCGGTTTCCCCTCCCCCCTCCCCCTCCCCCCCGCGCCGCTCTCTTCGCGCACACACTTTACCTGTTTGTCTTCGCGACGACTATGTCTGCTCCTCTGTCACTGCATCGGGTCCCGTCCCTTCAACACCTTTAGCGACAAGTAACCCCCCTTACCCTATTCAACATTTTATTTCTTATGATAATCTTTCTCCCCCCCCCCCCATTTTTCATTTTTATCTCCTATTAGTTCTGATCATGAACCCACCACTTACATTGAGGCCTCTAAACACCCCCACTGGCGTCGTGCCATGGTTGATGAGATTAGTGCCCTAGAACGGAATAACACTTGGTCTTTGCAGTCTCTTCCTGCAGGTAAACGGTCAATTGGATGTAAGTGAGTCTATAAAGTCAAGCGTCATGCCGATGGCAGCATTGAGCGTTACAAGGCTCGCCTCGTTGCCAATGGATATACGCAACAGGAGGGCTTGGACTACACTGACACTTTGACCCCTGTTGCCAAATTAGCCATGGTTCGCACTCTTCTTGCCGTTGCCGCTATTCGTGGTTGGCATCTTCATCAGTTGGATGTCAACAACGCTTTTCTTCATGGTGAGCTTCAGGAGGATATCTATATGAAACTTCCTCCAGGTTATCCAAAGCAAGGGGACCATCGGTTCTGTAAACTCAGGAAGTCCTTATATGGCCTTAAGCAGGCCTCACGTAATTGGTTTGCCACCCTCTCCAAGGCCCTTTTAGCTGCTGGTTACACCCAATCTTCGGCTGATCATTCTCTCTTCACCAAGCGTACTGCCTCTAGTTTTATTGCCATCCTCATCTATGTTGATGACATTGTCGTGGCTGGGGATACTATCTCCATCATTCAAGACTTAGTTCCCTCTCTTGATCGGCTTTTTCACTTAAAGGATCTTGGGTGTCTCAAATACTTCCTTGGCATTGAGGTTGCACGCCGCCCATCCGGCATTTTCATCAGTCAACGCAAGTATACTTTGGACATACTTGCTTCTTCGGGTTTGCTTGCTACCAAGCCCGTTGATTTTCCCATGGAACATAATCTTTGTTTGGCTCCTGACACAGGCACTTTGCTCGATGATCCCTCACCTTATCGGCGTTTGATTGGGCGTTTGATCTATCTCACTATTACTTGCCCTGACATTGCTTATGCAGTTACAACGCTCAGTCAGTACATGCAGGCGCCTCGTCAGCCTCACTGGGACGCTGCCCTCCGGATCCTTCATTATCTCAAATCCGCACCTGGTACTGGGTTGTTCTTTTCTTCTAATAGTGCTCTCTAGCTCTCGGCTTATTGAGATTCGGATTGGGCCGCCTGTCCTGCTACCCACCGTTCTATCACCAGTTATATTACTTTCCTTGGTGGTAGTCCTCTCTCTTGGAAGTCCAAGAAGCAAAGCACCATCTCCCGGTCTTCGACGGAGGCTAAGTATCGTTCCATGGCTCATGCCACTTGTGAACTCGTCTGGTTACGCAGTATCCTTCATGATCTCGGTGTCTCATTCACTGGCCCCATCCGCCTCTTTTGTGACAGCCAAGCGGTTCTACACATCGCCGCAAATCTTGTGTACCATGAACGTACTAAACACATCGAGATTGATTGTCATGTTGTACGTGAGCGTATCCAGTCTGGCTGTCTCTCTACGGCCCACATTCCTTCTCGCATGCAGTTTGCAGATATCTTCACCAAGGCTTTGGGTCGTGACACTTTTCTTTTTCTAAGGTCCAAGTTGGGCATTCTCGATGTCCACGCTCCAACTTGAGGGGGAGTATTAGTGGGTTTACTGGGAACCCACTCACACACGACACCTGCCCTCCAGTGTTTCTCTTCTCCTATACTTCTTACTTCCCACATTATTGTATTAGTTTCCTTTTCACGTTATTGTATTAGTTTCCTATTGCATGTCTATCTCTCCCATCTAATCCCTTTATCATAGAGATCTCTTGTATTTGATTGTAATCTATAATCGGGTATTTAAACCCCACTTAGTGTATTGAATAAACATAGTTCTCTCTCAATCTTACGTGTTGCTTTACACGTTTGGTTAGTTATTTGGTGGGTCTTATGTGTAACTTCCATGGCGGGAGGTGAATTAGCCTCTTTCATTGCACTATTGCTACTGTTGGGGCATTTACTGTTAAAACACCTTTGTAGACACTGAATTTTGTCACCCCCCGGCGATGATGACAACAGGACATGGATAGACATCGGTATTTTTCTCAAGAAGGACTCTTATCCCTACATCTAAACCAAATCACCCTAACATCCCTAAAATGACTTATAAGACCCTTTTATCAAATGCTGAAGGAGGTACTGCTCACCCTTCCTGAAGAGTCAGAAGGGAGTCAAAAACCCAAAAAATAAGGAAAAATGGCACTGCGCTCCCACGGCGCCGTGGACTCTTCCCATGGCGTCGTGAACGCCTTCCCACGGCGTCGTGGACGCCTTCCCACCGCATCGTGGGTGCATTCCCATGGCACCGTGGGGATGTGTACCGGATTTCCACGGCGCCATGAGGGGGTGTGACATCAGCCTGCTGACGTCACCCACGGCGCCGTGGAGGACTTATCTAGCCAGGAGAGAGAGGGGACCCCTCCCTATAAATAGGAGGGTCTCCCCCCCTCATTTGTCAAGCTTTTCTCGGGTAAGGAGACCCTCCAGGGCTTGTTTTCTCCCCTTTTCGCCCTCTTTTCCTCCGTCTTTTCCTCGTGAGTATGTGAGTGAGTGGAGTTCTTCGACATGGGTAGATCCTTCGGTTACCCATCCAAGCATAGAGCGATTCCTCTATTGGGTATTGTTATCCTGTCAGTGTACGGATAACGAAAAAGCCCCTTTACAGTCGTTAATCTGTCTGTATACAGATAACAAGAATCTCTTATATAGCCGTTACTCTGCCCGAAGTCTGAGTGACAAAACTCATCTTGCATAGCCTCATTCTGTCCGACAAGAGAGAGAGAAGCCGATCGTCCGTCTCCACCTGAGCCGTGGGACATCACATATTTTGCCCTCGGTGCGCTTTCATTTATTTCTTGCATTTCGAGACAGGTATCTGTCTCTTTCCCTTTCATTATTTTTGGCATAATGTAGACAATTAAAGCAACTCGTTTAGTGTACATAATAAATGATTTTCTCTTCCTTTGTCAAGATTAGTGTATCATAATTTAGCCTTACATGCTAGTATAAGATATATTATCAAGGAAGAATATTCAAAAACCAGCATCTAGTAGAAAGACCGGTTTATCCGGGTGAGGTGGGTCCCTAACACCTTCCCACCCTTGTAACCTGACTACTTACCTTGAATCTCTGACCAGACCATATGGAATCAAGTAGCCCTTTCCGCTAACCCCGGATGGGGCTACACCCATTGGGTCCTAGGCCCTAATCCTAGGTGGTGACTCCATTTCTTTATAAAGCAGGATCCCAATCCCCATGATGATATATCGGAATGATATGCCGTTATTCATCGAAGCCAATCACTGTCGCCATACGGCTGAGGAACCCTCGTCCCGAGGACCACGGTACTTACAACCTTCAACCTCAATCTCTTTTAAGCTTCCTAGAATATTGGTTTTTGTCTTGGTAACCTGGATTTTAAAGCTCAAATAAAAAAACCATTGTAGCTAAATAAATGGGGGCTTGGGTGGTGTCGGGAATAGTGAAAGAAGTTCGTTCTACTTCATTGTTTTGGGTATTAACCCTAATTGGCAAGGTAAGAAATTGTTCTACATTGCATGTTTGATTTTTCAGTTTATGGAAATCAAATATATTTCCAAAATGGCTCAACTACATCAGAATGGAATAGGAACAATATGTGCAAAGAACAAGTCGATTATGCCTCTTTCAGTGCATTCAAGAAAGAGTCTACTGAGGAGAAGCAGTCTACTGTATAGTGAAGCTTCTTACTGAGTAATCTACTAGTCATACTATTTAGAAAGCTGTAGTTCATATTTGTTTTGAGGAAGAATGTTCTTTGTGCGGGGCGCAGGTTGCGCCCAGACACATGGGGTGGGTGCAATGATCACCCTGGCCCCCTAAGTGGCAGGCCCATGTGTCTGAACGCAGCATGCGCCGCGGCACAGAGACCATGAGCCCTTTTTTTTATTCAGTAGGAAGAATGGCAAAAAGTTAAACCATTTTCGTTGTGTTAATGACTCTCTCTCTCTTTGTGTCAAGTTATGGACTACATCATGGCCTTTATCTACATTATTTGTCCATTAGTTTTAGTTTGGTGCTTGTGCACAGAGCTTGTCATGGGAGTTGGTGTTGGCATAATCTTGCCACGTTGCTTAGGTCGAGGGGTCACAAGGTCATTGCTCCTGACCTTGAGAAGCAAATCCATGACTTTAGTGACTTGAACATGATTACCAGAGATTAAAGAAATTGTCATTCCTTTCCTTTCACGCTTTACCATAAAAAAAGCTAGCACTTTTAGGACCCATCATCATAATTAAGGGAAGATGCCAGGGGTTCTCTGCTTTCTCTTCCTCAGTTTCAATTTAAATTTAGCCATTGGATCTATTTTGTACCATCTAAGGGTGTAATGGAGCAAAATGGAGCGTATCAGTAATGGAGCAGATAAAAATCCTGAATCCCCACAATGAGATAATCGTAGGTTTCGGGCTTCAACATAAGTATTCTAAAAGGAAAAATAAAATAAATCCTATAGCAACTCTAAACATAGCCGTGGGTAACAAGTGTTTGATTTTTCAGTTTATTGAAATCAAATACATCCCAAAACGATGGACTAGGTAAGAATAGTTCATCGAGAAAAATTTTTCATTTGTTGTACTCCATCGTAATTGGCAAGGTAAAAATAGTTCATTGAAAAAAAATACTCTCATTTGTTCTACATTGAAATTGAATGCCATTTTGTTCGAGAAAATATGTAAAGTGGGTTGATTCTTCCAAGGCATGTCAGAACTGGAGAGCAGCTTGCAGATGTATTTACTAAGGGTAATGGGAGGATTGAGTATATTTGTAAGAAGCTGGCCATGATTGATATATATGCTCCAGTTTGAGGGGGAATGTTAAAATGTATGTTGTGGCCTTGTGGGCCCAAAACAGAGTCTCGCGAGATTAGCGCCTGGGTCTAATCCCAAGACTCCCTTTAGGCTCCATTGTGAGGGCAATCTTGTCTGTTTCCTTTTCCCTAATCCCTAATCCCTATATGTTGAATCATCCTTCTCCTTTAGTGAATACGATTGATTTTTGGGTTGCGTTTGGTAACGCTTATGTTCCAGAACAGGTGTTTTTTACCTTAATCATTTTTTTCTGTTTCTGTGTTGGAAACATGTATCTGGGTGTTTTTTTTTTATAAAACAACAACAAAGTGAAGTTTAATCACACAAACCACACACTAGCCCCAAAAGGTTAACCGACTTTTGGAACCATAAACTGCTCCCTATATACATGTATCTGGGTTTTAAAATGGTGTTTGGTAAACTTGTTCCAAAAACGTTTTTAGAATATAAAAAAAAACACACACACATTTCCGTTTGGTAAAACCTATTCTGAAACATTTTTTACCAAATTAATGAATTATTACAGAAATGTCATCACTTGACTATACTTACTTAAAATTAAGATGAAAACATCTACAATGATCATGTATATATGACTATCCAAAAAAGATCTTGCTGGATTCGAATCACCATTCCCTTAAAACATGCTTGAGACATGCTCATGTTCCAAGTACTCTACCAATTCGAGCTAAAGACCCAACAAGTACAGTTTGAAGTTTACAAATAACCTAATTCTTGTTATTCATTGCATTCAATTTACTTCTAAAACTACATCTTAAGGAGACCATGGTTTTCTTTACAATCATAAATGAACATCTCTGCATGTTGTGTTCGGTGTGTGAGAGTGTGTGTGTGTATGGGCAGCAAGGGGTGGAGGTGAATGCTCGGGTGTGTGAGTGTTTGTAGGGGTAACAAGGGGTGGGTGTAAATTTATGAGTGTTAACTTCCCCACCTATTAGGCATTAACTTCAGGTGCCATCGAACTCCAGCACCACAATCAATATACAAACGCCCAACACAATTCACAGATTCTCCAAGAAAAGAGAATCCGAACCTTGTGGGCATAGAGAATCACTCTAGACCCACGCACTTGTTTGAAACCATAAATCATTTTATCTCGAATCAGTCTGATATGGGCAGTGACTGATGCGGTACCCAATATGGCACTTCCGTGATATAAATTCCTGATATAAAGTGAAAAGGGTTCAAAGTTATTAAGAAATAAAAAAAAAAAAAACAGACTGAAGTCGTGTATATAGTGGGAGTAAAAGGAAGGAGGAAAAAACAGACTAAAGCCCTCTATATAGATCCTCTATGGCACGCTGCCTGTAGCGGTCTGAGTGGCACAGACTAAGTCGTGTGCGCAAAGACCGCCTTACCCCTGCTCGAACTCCTTGGCTGAATAGGGGTAAGGCGGTCATTGCACTCACGGCTCAGTCTGCACCGCATAGACCGCTACGGGCAGCTGCGCCGTAGACAATCTGAATTGGCTATGAATTGTCTATACAATGGGAGTAAAAGGAGGGAGGAAAGGACCAAAAAATATAGATGGACAACAAAAGGGTAGGCTAGGTCAATAAAGACTGTCCGACCAAGAGGAAGTCCTACCTCTTCAAGTCGATCTGTATAAGTCCATTCAATAAGTGATTGGTGATTAAGAAGCAAATATAGCAAAAATCAAAGGAGAGCACCACATTACACATGTTAGAAGCATGGAATCAATTTAACTTTAGTTTGTTTGTTCCCAATGTGGAGAACAAATATAGTCTAGCTCATCCCAAACTGATTGGTATCATATAAAACAATCATGTTTATGGGGGTCAACTTTTATTTTTCTCTTTTTGTTCACTCAAGTTAGGACTGAACCAATTTTGATAGATTGGCTATTCTGAGTTAGAACAGTTGTAGGAGTTGAGTCTTTCCTAAGGACATTGTAGGGTGTGATGACTGATATGGTAATGGTTAAAAGGGCAAGTTTCTGTGGCAGCTCACTCTTCATACAGTCTGGGCAAGTTTCTCTTTTTGTTCACTCAAGTTGAGTATTTCACTCACACATCCGAGTACTCACCCTCACCCCTTGCTGCCCTACAAACACTCACACACTCACCCCCACCCCTTGCTGCCCCTATACACACTCACACACCCTTGCTGCCCCGACACACATTGACACACTCATAAATTTACACCCACATTTTGCTGCACCTACGAACACTCACACTCTCACCCCTACCCTTTGCTGCCCCTATACACAGTCACACACTCACCCACCCCTTGCCCAGTTTAATCCTATTGTTGATTCCTTGGTGGTTCACGTGCGAGTTTCAGTAAATGTAACAACTTCTCCATACACTAAAAATTACTGAATGCTAACAGCAGATGCCATCAAGTGACTAATAACTATACTAATATGTTAGAACTATCAATAAAACCAGATAGTTGGCCATTCTGTCCTAATACAACCATGTACACACATAAATGGAGGACTCAAGCATGTGTGGGGCGTTTATATGCGATAAATCACAATGTGAGCTGAGATTTATATTAACTTTAGAGCCTAATGTGGGCATTAATAACAATAGAATCTTCAAAGTACTGCAGAAATAGTTGATAGAAACATGAAGAAACAGGACAAAAACCAAAAACCTATTAGATAAGACAGAGAAAGGAGAAAGGGATCCATGTCAAAGCATGAGCTAATGTTAAAACAAATCAATCAGAAATGAGCAATTATTGAGGAATGAATCGATCTTGAAATGCAGTATAAACCCCCACCCCTTGCTGCCCCTACACACACTCAAACACTCACCCCTATCCCTTGCTGCCCCTACACACACACACACACACACACACCTCCACCCCTTGCTGCCCCTACAAATACTCACACACCCACACTCAAACACTCACCCCCACCCCTTGCTGCCCCTACACACACACACACACACTCACCCACCCCTTGTTGCCCCTACAAACACTCATACACCCACACACACCCCCACCCCTTGCTGCCCTACATACTCACACACTCACAGGTCTGAATAAAAACAAGCAAAAACAACCAGACACCCAAATGTTCTTCCATTTTTTTTTCAATTTCACATAACAACCATAGAACCAGATCGGAAGACAAAAAAAATTCAAACAAAAGAGGAAGGAAAGGTACGGTTCTTCCATTTCTGTTCAATTTCTTCCATTAAACAACCAGAGAACCAGATCTTTTTTCCAAAAACTTCCATTAACATTACACACAAAAAAAAAAAAGAAAAAAAAAGCAGAGAACTAGATTTAAATAACAAAAAGCAAAAAAGAAAGAAAGATGATTTTTCTGTATAGTTATTCCAATTTTTTACAATTCTTCCATTACATTTTACAAAACTACCAAAGAACCAGATCGGAAGACAAAAAAATCAAATAACATAGGATTTTTTTAAATGAATATGAGGAAGCAAAGAGGGGTTTAACCGATGGAGCTTGGATCGGTGTGTGAGAGGTCAAAAGTGGAGAGTCGACCTTCGATCGGTGGGGAAAAGCCTTTCAATGTCTTGGAGTCTTAGGGTTTCTGTAAAAATTAGAGTACAATGCTATAATCGCAAACAAAAAATTTAACAGAAGAAGAAGAAGAGAAGAAGCTGCGCAAAGGAAGAAAGAGAAGAAAATAACAGAAGAAGCTGGATAGAGGAAAAAGACGAAGAAGATAACAAACAAAGAAGATCTGATGAGCAGAGGTTACCTGAGTTCAATGGAGCTTTGTTCTACCCACTCGCTTCGGTTTCGGTTAGGAAGAATGGCATGAAGCAATGAGCAATGAGGTAGCTTGGGCGATGAGGGACAGACTCTCCCAGCAAAACTAGGGTTTTGTTGGAGAAGACCCTCACAGATCTCCTTGTTGGAGAAGACGATGTCGCAAGCAAGAGTGGTCTCTGGAGCTTAGGGTGTCTTCAAGAATTATCGGGCACACATTTGCAATTTTTCCTTCTTTTGTTTCATTTGAAACATTTTAAAATTGAAGAAAAAAGGAAAACCTTGTTTCGTAAATAGGTGTTTTAATTATTTTTTCTACCTGATTTGTTTCAGGGGCACATAAAAATAGACCGGTGACCCAAACGCTTTATTCCGTTTTTCCCATTCGTTCTACTTCATTGTTTTGGGTATCTACAGTGTAACCCTAATGGGCAAGGTAAGAATAGTTCATCGAGAAAAATTTCTCATTCGTTGTACTCCATCGTTTTGGGTATCTATTGTGTAACCCTAATAGGCATTGTAAGAATAGTTCATCGGGAAAAATTTCTCATTCGTTGTATTCCATCGTTTTGGGTGTCTATTTTGTAACCCTAATTGGCAAGGTAAGAATAGTTCATTGAGAAAAAATATTCATTTGTTGTACATTGAAATTGAATGTCATTTTGTTCGAGAAAAGATGCAGAGTGGGTTGATTGTTCCAAGGCATGTCAGAACTTGGGAGCAACTCGCAGATGTGTTTACTAAGGCTACTTTTGGTAACGGTCTTAATAAAGAACATCCGTTCTTGGTTAGGAACGTTCTTTTGCATTTTTAGTTTGGAACGACGTTTTGTGTATGGATATGGCCATTTGGTAACGGTCTCAAGAATGTGTTTAGTACGAAAATGATGTTTGGTAAAACCTATTCTTCCAAATTGCAATTTTATTACAATAATGCCTTCATCATCTAAGAAGGTGAAAAGTTGAAGATTTTCTGATCTTATTGAAATACTCCATCATTCCCAATGTTCATTTCTCCATTAGCTTGAAAATAGCTAGTGTCAGCTTATCAATCGAGGCTTCTAAGGAGTTCAGCAAAAATCTAAGAACACCAAACCCTCAAAATCTATTAAATTCCATGAATTATGAAAAAGCATGATTGGACCATATTCTTTAGAGAATTGCCCTAGAGAGTGTGAGGCAGCTTATCAAGTTGGTGCAACTTTCCTATGATGGGACGTTTAAGAGGGCCAGGAGGAAGGTTGGTTCTCCTCACTTGTTTACTCTTTAGAATGAGAAGCAATGGAAGGAGAGCTCGAAGGGGAATAGCCATAGTGGCATGGTGCAAAGAGCAGCCATAATGTGGTTTTCTACTTCAATCACCATCAGTTGCTTGATTCAAGACTAGCATGCATGTACCCCTTATATAGAAAGCTTTTGCCTCTTAAAAAATCGATTATTAACTTATTAAGTACAAAAAAAGAAGGCTGCCCCTTTCTATCTATCTGCCCACCTCACGAGGCAGAGGTTGTATTTTGACTGGCTATTGAAAGAAAAATATCAAACCCAACTCAACTCATTGAGGATACCCACGTGTGTGATTGGAATTCTTGCTGTGCAAGTCACATGTAGTATCTAGTCACCGTTTGTTTGTACTGCAAGAACCAAGAAGAAGTCTTGAATCCGTCTGCTAAGTCATCTTGCGTGGTGTCCAAGTTGTGTATATCCGCACTTTCATTGAAGAAAAAAAATCTTGCTGTGTGCACTAAATGTGTGGATTTAGGCCTGATTTGGTATGATTTCTATTTCAATTTTAAGGGGTGATTTCTATTTCTAAAATTGTTTGGTTTGATTTTTGCACCTTATTTTAGTGAAATAGAAATCAAGTTGAATAGAAATTTAGAAATAACTGAGGAACTGTTTCAGAATTTCTATTTCATTTGATTTAACACTCATGCTCTTGAATGAGCACATGGTTAATTTCATAGGCAAGGTAGTAATTTTATGCTAAAAATAAAACACCACCCTTCTTTTCCTAATGGTCGCACGACCACCACCCCACTCCCACCATTGTCACCGCCACCACCACCACTACTACCCTGTTAGTCGTTACCACCACCACCACTATCACCACTACAACCCCGCTACCACCACCACCACTACTACTCCGCTACCGCCACCACCACCACTACCCTTCCATCACCACCACCGCCACCACCACCACTATTGCCATTGCCACCACCACCGTCACTACTTCCACAACCACCACAACCACAACCACCACCTGTCACGCCCCTATTCCAGACAAGGAATATAATATCATATAAAGGGTGACTAGGACGACGCGTGTCATCCTACTAAACCGCTCGGATCACTGACACAGTGTCCCAACGCACAGTCATATCCAATATTAACACCATATAATATTAGAATGCAGAAAAGAGGAATATTACATTCCAAGGATCAGTAGTATTGCGGAAGCGTATAAATCGAATAGTTACAAGATGTTCAAAGCTAGATGATAAATACGGTAATTAGTTACATTTCCAATGATCATCTAATAACTATCAAAAATGGTATTACGATAAGTATTTCACCATAGGCCTTAGCCTCAAAAGTAATCAAAAAGGGATCGAGTCCCGAATATCCTCACGGCCCGTAGGCACAATCATCGCAAGGACACCCGTCGCCATGTTCCTCAAACACGGCGTCCGGTTCCTCCTCACCGATCTCATCGTATCCCGGGTGAACTCCAAGTCCCGCGAGATATCCGTCACCGCACCATAATCTAAAAAGTGTGCGCACGAGGGGTTAGCTCCAGAGCCAGGTGAGGGGATGGGAATGCACAAACACGCAATTCACATAGTCAATGATGCATGCACATGTTAAGTCCATTTTTCCACCTAACAAACAAACTAAGTCAATGGCATATGCTCTGTGACAACTCGGAGACACTGTGGGTCACTTAACTTATCGCCACAATGAAACCTCAATTGTCACGTGGGACCCTCGCCGATCGAAGCCTCCAAGACCACTCGGTGGCGGACCCACGATAACCAATACTACCATGGCGGCCTCTCCCACCTCCACGAGAATCCGGTGTCTTGATTACCCAACACCTAAACCCCTGTTGGTAAGGGTCGTAGCATAAGGGTGTGAAATCCTAGCCACAATATACTACATGCAAGTCCTATCGTCCAGAGGTAATCCGGGCGCATCAACTTTTCATCCGGTTTAGTGCCCTTACGGCCGACGGCCGCAGCATCTGATTCAACATGACATTCAACATAATTTCTTCATAAATGTTTATAGAGTTCGGGTTCGCACACAGGTACCCCGATCGAGACCCATCAAGATACAACATTACCAATCAACATTATAACAAATAGATATAAAATTATGCAATATCGCAAACATGCTTATTAATTATAATGAGTACATAATATATAGTGCAATAATAATAACAAGCCCAAACAACCAAACCCACTCACTACGTATACGCCAAGCACCACGATTATCGGTTGTCGCCTCGATCAAGCAATAAGCCACAAAAGTGAATATATTAACCTATACAAAGAGTGGAATAAGGCTACACGACGAAAGGAACGGATCCCCAAAAGGTCTCCCATAAACACTTAAGTATAAGGTTTCGAGAGGCGAAGTGGTTGCGGGGAGTGGTTTCATGCCCAAATTCTGCAACCACATGTAAATCCTAGGAAGCCGGGGTTCGGGACGGAGTTTTAGTCAAGGTCGGATGCGGATGTGGTTTCGGAATCCGAGTGTAAATCCGAGCTTCACGGGGGCTCGGGACAATTTTTGTCAAGGTCGGATGCGAGATGTGGTTTGAAAAAGCGAATCCGAGTGTAAATCCGACCTTCACGAGATCCTTCTCGGGAAGGTAATTTCGAGGTGGTTTCTTGCAGTGCGAAACCACATGTAAACCCTCACACCTTCAGGTCCAAAATCGAAGGATTCCCCTCCAAGGACCCCATTTCAAGTGGTTTTAAAGCACAAGGACTTCTAGAAAACTCCATCCTAAGCTCATTAGGGTCCAACCTTAAATCTCCCAAAAGGCAATGAGAACCCTCACATTAGAGCTCATAATGGAGTGAACTAACTCCATCATAGCTTGGCTTTAAAGCTCCATCTACTCCTAAGTTCCAAGAGAGATCTAGGTCAATCTCTCCCATTACCCAACCCCTTTTAAAACCCAAAATAGAAGAAGGAAGAAGCTTACCTACCCCCAAGATGAGAGCTCCACGATTTATGGCCCAAGAAATGGGGTCTCCACCTTCCTCCAAGCCTCTCTCTCCTTCCTCTTTCTCTTCCTCTCCTCTTTCTTTCCTCTTTCTCTCCTCCACGATTTAGGGTAGAAGAGAATAGTAAAGGAGAAGTAATGTTCTCTCTCTCCCTCATGGACTCATTTATAATAAATGGGTATTTGGGTACCTCTAGTCAAATGGGTCATGAGGCTTAATGGGTCAACCCATTAACCTATGTGGGTAAGTGGATGGAATAACCCATCATTGGGTCAATAGGTTAAATGGGCCTGCCCACAACCTCAATTAGGGAAAAGCCCATTCTTAGATGGGTTCATATGAGATGGGTATAAGTCCCCAATATACTTCCTAAAGGTACGCGGGACCCGAACTTAAATTATTCCCTTCTCTCATGAAATAGCTCGGCGGTTCAAGCCCGGACCCGCGCCGAGGTTACCATGGGAAGAATAATTAATAAGTCTTGAGGCTAGAACTTACCTTTCCCCTGTCATGGTTTATTACCCATGACCCCAACAACGCCACGCGGCAATGCTAAGCTCATCACCAACGAAATATCCAAGCGAGGTGACGGTCCGGGATGCTCTCTCTCGAACTCCTCGCTTCGGCTGGTACTTGGAGGGTAATCACGAGTCGCCGTCAACGAACTTTCCCCCGGCGGTTGAGGAATCTTTCCTCCACAGGCAAACCGTGTTGTGGTCAACGATTTTGTAGCTAGGTTTGACCATCATGGAGAACAGTCACCCGGATACATGGCGCGGTATCTACACGTCACGAGAAGAAATGATATTTAATTATATCCTGAATGCAGGTATAACATCCCCCCACCTTATAAGAAATTTCGTCCTCGAAATTTGATGTACCTTGTAGATAGGCAAGAAAAGGGTATTTCGCCCGCATCTCTACCTCTGCCTCCCAAGAAGCTTCCTCTTCCGATGGTTGCACCATTTTATCTTCACATAATGAATGGGCGGTTGCGAAGATGAACAACCTTGCTGTCCAAAATCTTTTCGAGCGACTCTTTATAGGACATGTCGCCGCAAGTTACGGTGGTTCATGCGTCAATACATGGCTTGGATCATGGACATACTTCCTCAACATGGATACGTTGAAGGCGTCGTGCACACCTTCTAAAGATGGAGGGAGTGCTAACCGATATGCCACCGGTCCAATCCGTGCAAGGATCTCAAAGGTCCTATAAATCTCGGACTCGGCTTGCCCTTCTTGTGAACGCATCACCCCTTTGGAGGGTGATACCTTAAGGAACACTTTATCGCCAATAGTGAACTCAAGGTCTTTCCGCCTCAAGTCTGCATAACCCTCGCTGGGTGAGCCGCCTTGATCCGCTCACGAATCAAGTCCACCTTCTCGCATGTTGCTGAATCAACTCGGGTCCAAGAATACGCCGTTCACCTACTTCGTCCCAATATAACGGTGTCCGACACTTCTTCCCATCTTGAGCCTCAAACGGTGCCATGCCTATAGTAGCACTGTAAGCTGTTATTGTAAGCAAACTCAATAAGTGAGAGATGCTCGTCCCAGTGCCTTGCATATCAATGGCACAAGCTCGGAGCATATCTTCCAATGTCCGAATAGTCCTCTCCATTGTCAGTCGGTTTGAGGGTGGAAGGTGTACTAAAACTCAACAGTGTACCCATTGCCTTAAAACCCCCGAACTTAGATGTAAATCGGGATCCCGATCGGAGATGATCTTGACAGGGAACTCCGTGTAGGCGAACTACATTATCAATGTACAAGCGAGCCGACTTGTCCATCGAATAGGTAATCTTCATGGGGATGAAGTGAGTCGTCTTTGTCAATCGTCAACGACAACCCATATGGTATCGACACCTCTAGGCGTGCGGGGCAACCCGGTGACAAAATCCATGGTAACATGCTCCCACTTCCACTGGAGCAGGCAATGACTGTAAGAGGCCATGAGGTCATTGTCATGTCGCCTTCACTGTGACAAGTAAGACATTTTGCCACATACTCACCACATCCCTCTTCATTCCACTCCACCAATAATATTCCTTGAGATCTCTATACATCTTCGTACTACTGGATGAATAGAATAGGGAGAGTCATGGGCCTCGCTAACACTTCCTTCCTCACGAGGGTTACTAGGAACACATAGCCGTTGTCGAACATGAGAACACTACTCTGTTAAAGTAAAATCCAGTTCCACTGCGTGTCCCCCTTGATAGCCTCAATAACCTTTTGAATCTCCTCATCGAAGCTTGGGCTGATTGAATTCGCCCTACCGAGTGTGGATTGTCTTGATAAAGCTGATAGAGATAAGGTAACACCTTCAACCGGTAATTCCAAGTCCATCCTTCTAGCTTCCTCGATGAGTTTCTCCTTGCTGCTAGTGATGCCGATGAAAGGATGAGATTTCCGGCTCGGCGCATCCGCTACTACATTTGCCTTGCAGGTGGTAATGGATAGTACAATCATAATCTTTCAACAACTCCAACCACGTCGCTGCCTCATATTGAGCTCCTTTTGTGTAAAGAAGTATTTGAGGCTCTTGTGATCACTTTGTATATTTCGCTCTTCTCACCATATAAATAATGTCTCCGGATCTTGAGGCGAAAACCACGGCGACAAGCTCCAAATCATGGGTCGGGTAGTTCTTCTCATAGTCCTTCAATTGCCGAGAAGCATAGGCCACTACCTTCCCATCTTGCATTAGAACACAACCCAAGCCCATTTTAGATGCATCATTGTAGACTACCATCCCCGGTACCATTAGGAATGGTAAGTCTTGGAGCGGAAACCACCTCTGCTTGAGCTCTTGGAAGCTCTTTTCACGGCTATCGGACCACTCGAACTTCACTCCCTTTCGGGTCGGTCGTGTCATAGGAGCGGAGAGCCTTGAGAAGTTCTCAATAAATCTCTGTAATAGCCACTAGTCCCGGGAAACTACGAATGTCTGCCACATTCTTGGGTATCGCCTGATCAACTCTCGACTTCACCTTGCCAGGGTCAACCTCTATACCCTTACCGAAATAAGGTGTCCCAATGCCACTGTTGTAGCCAAAACTCACACTTACTTGAATTTGGCGTACAAGCTGTTTCTCCCTTAGGCGTTGCAATACTAGGCGAAGATGGTCTCGTGCTCCTCCTCGCTCTTGGAATAGACCAAGATGTCATCAATGAAGACAATGACATACTTGTCTAGAACATCGTGGAACACCCGGTTCATCAACTCCATAAAGGCGGCGGGGCATTGGTCAGCCGAAGGACATGACCAAGAACTCATAATGACCATAGCGAGATCTAATCTTGTCTTCTGATATCACTATTTCGATCTTCAAGCGATGGTACCCTGACCGGAGATCAATTTTCGAGAACACCTTAGCACCCTGTAGTTGATCGAATAGGTCATCGATCCTAGGCAAAGGATACTGTTCTTGATTGTCAATTTGTTGAGCTCACGGTAGTCAATGCAGACGCATACTACCGTCCTTCTTTTTCACAAACAACACGGTGCTCCCCAAAGAGATACATGGGTCTAATGAAACCCTTCTTCATGAGGTCCTTCAATGCTCTTGTAGCTCCTTTAGCTCGGTTGGGGCCATCCTGTAAGGTGCCTTGAATCTGGGGCTGCACCGGGAATGAGATCTATCATGAACTCGTCTCGCGATCTGGTGGCAACCGCGTTAGATCCTCGGAAAGACATCACGGAAAGTCTTTCACCACGTACAACTCTTCCAAAGGCACGCTTTGGCTTGATGTCTATCACGGATGCTAGATAACACGACATCCCTCGCCAATAACCTTCGTACTTGGAGGCGGAGATGATAGCCTTCTTGGGTCTCTCCGCCTAGTACCCATAAACACAAACTCTTCACCTTGTTTGGTTTGAATAGAACCTTCCTCTCACGAGCAGTTAGGCGGCTTTGTGAGTTGATAGCCAATCCATTCCCAAAATCACATCAAAGTCTTTCATATCCAGCGATACTAAGCTTGCTTGAGTCGTGACCACCCACACCTCGGGCGAGGATCATAAACCGAGTTAAGTTCAACCTTGCTACCCGTTGGTGTACTAACTATCGGTTCTGGGCCATTAGCTTTGGTTCAATGGACATCTTCTTAGCAAAACTAGGGGACACAAAAGAGTGTGATGCCCCGAATCAAATAAAGCATAAGCGGTGAGAGCAAACAAGAACGACACGACAAGCAACAGGCAACCAATCATAGAAACAAAAACTATAATATGCACATCTTAAGAGTAGAGTGCATTACCTAATAACACCGGGATCGGCACGGCCTCTTCATTTGTCACGAATACACCCGACCTTGAGATCTATGGGCGGAGCGGGAAGAAGAGAACGCACAAGCTGCCTTGGCTTGGGGTGCCTTCAGTGTAGCTGCACCTGGAGGACCTATCATCCGCGGATGAGGACAGTCTCGAACCATATGCCGGACTCCTTGCAATTGTAACATATGAGAGTCCGGGAACCATAGTGAGGAGTTGAGGTAGGCACAGGCGCTTGCACCGCATCGACCTCCGGGCGACCGAAAAAGTAGTAGTGTAGGATCCTCTCTTTTGGAATTTTGTGGATCCCCTAGGTTCATGAGAGGTCATGGGCCTTTTACCGCTGAATGGCCTGTAATTCTCTCTCTCTGGTCCTCAATCACCTTAGCGGCTGGACCGTCTCGGCATAAGTAGGGTACTTGTGTAGCACCACGAGAAGTACTAATGCGTAGGTCTAAGCCCCTTCTCAAACTTCCTAGCCTTCACATTCTCGGCCTTCATGTGTCCGGGGCGAAGTAAAACAGCTCCTCAAAAGCTTGCTTTGGTACTCAAGGACCGATTTGGATCCTTGAAAGAAGCTCATAAACTCGAGACTCCTTCCTATCACGGAAGTTTTGAGGGAAGAAATTTTTGAAGAAGACTTCCTTGAATTGAGCCCAAGTTGCCTCTGGGTGAGTTGCCCAAAAATGGTCTTTAGAGGAGAGCCACCACGCATCGAATCACCCGGAGCTGGTAGGTAGCACACCGGATCTTGTCCGTGTCATTGCACTGTATCACTTCAAAGATCCTCTCAAGATCCCTTATAAATGTTCGGGAAAAAGGAATCATGGGCCATCTTGTAGAAGGTTGGAGGGCGATGTTTCAAAATCTCTCCGATAACCTAGCGGCATCCACCCAAGCCGGAGTCACCGCTTGGACCGAAGGAGCCACGAGTGGAAGGTAGAATAGGTCTTGGCACCTCTTGTGTCAAAGGAATTCCGGCGGTGGCTTGAGCCGAGGAACACTAGGTGCAGGAACCCACGAGGGCGGGTGGGGAGGATTGACTTGCACGGGAGGAGGCAGGGCTGCCTTTCCCTAACAAAGGCTTGGAACATAGCCGGTCATGTTTTGCATAAATTGGCGCTGCTCTTGTTGCGCCTCCTATGCTCTCGTTCCATGGATTGCAACCTATTGCTCAATAGCGCGACATCCGCATTATTACTAATTGGCGGTGCTACGGTAGAACCGTATTCAAGCCTCACGGCCTCTTCCTAGCGGAGAGCGGTTGGCATTTGGCCGTGTATTAACCATGGTTCACACCTGTTCTGATCAACACCACGATTATAGGCACAATAGCAATATTAAGCAAACCAATCAAAAATCGATTTGCAAAGGTAAACATAGGTTACGAGGGGTAAGGGAAGCAATAATGAGGGTAATAAGCATTAGAAACAAGTTGGTTAAGCAAAACGGGGTCAAAAAACCCTTTACGGCGGGTCGGATTTACATGCGGTTTCACTAGGCATCCGAGTGTAAATCCGACATTCACGGACCAAAGTCTGGTCTCGGGAAACCGCGATTCACGATCGGTTTCAAAATTGTGCATCCAGTGTAAAACCGCATGGTCCAAAGCAAATTTCTAACTCGAAACTCCACTTCCAAAACCCAAATTCCTATTTCTAAACACCCCCTACGCTCTGGAGAACCCAAAACCGCACTTTCGTTCCTTGCTCCCTTACCCTTCTAGGTGGATTTTTGGCACTCAATCCCATTCATCAACGTGATCCGATCGAGTTCGGGTATGCCCTCTTCCCTCTCTATCGATCTATCTCTTTCTCCTTTCGACTTCTCTTATGGAGAAACCCCAAAATTGATTTCGGGTTTACAAGATTTGGGTTTTTGTTTTCTCTAGCTAAATAGATGGATTATTGTCCATTCTCCATTCGTTTCCCATCATATGCAACCTAGTTGAGGTATTTCCCCCAATTTTGCACCTTCACCATGGATTTGGGTTGGATTTTGGAGAAATCCCAAAACCCTAACCAAATTCTATTTCCTTTTTGCCCAAATCGGGTTCGGTTTTGCTAGGTAGGCTTGGTGTATATAATTTGGGGTTGTCTCAAGCCATTACTTATTTATTTCTTGCAAATTGGAACTTCAAGAATCACATCTAAATTTTCTTTTAGAGATTCAAGCATTATTTACTATAAATTAGCTCCATATATTGATTGAACTAGGTATTTAGTATAAACTTCATGTTCTAGGTATACTATGGCCATGTATGTATATTGTTTACTATGTTATTCAACTTCCAACCAAATTAAAAATTTCCTCTCTGGATTTCTTAGTATATTATCTATCAATTCAGTCAACTTTGTTTGAACTAATTGCTTGTATGATATAATGCTCTCCAAGCATAATGTGGCCATGTACATTTATTCTCTATGATTGCATCTACATAGTGGCCATGCATTCCCCTTTTTCCTAACTCCTTAGACCATTCACAACCAAATTTTTCTAGTAAATTTCTCTTTGTAATTTGGTTAATCTGTTGTAGGAATCGAGGTCTAGGTTCTAATTCCTTATCTCCTTTCACTTTGTATATCGCTTGACCTTAATATCCAAGCATGGACTTAATATGTTTCGTATTCTTGGCCTTCCTTGGTTGCGGTTAGGGAATCTAAATGGCTCTAGAACAAGGCGTGCACGGGCCGAACAAGTGCCCAGTTGCTTTGGATGCACTATGGTTCCAAGACCTAGAGAAGCAGGAGATGTACCAAGACCACTTTCGCTTTAAGAGTATCTTGGAGGGAGAGATGTGGTGTGGAAGACCTCAAGGCCTACAAGGTAGGGCCGGGATTTGAAGCACTAGGGTGGTCCAACCTCCTCAACCTTCGAGCCATTCTATCCCAAGCTCGTTCGTCACTTCTACGCCAACTGCACACGAGAACCTAGGCACGCGAGATTACGGATCCTCTCTTATGTCGAGGAGTCACCATATCCTTCACGGGGCACGATTAGTAGGCATCCTCAATGTAGCTATCGGGAGAGAAGACCCTCTGCGCGCCATGGAAGAATCCCTACTCCTTTCTCGGGAGAGAGGCATACAGGGAATTATACGGGGAGCTTACACGTGGGGCATTCGAGAAGAAAGTGCTTGAGACTTCTTTTGCCAATTCTCCCGAGGATATTGGCCGGATTGTGCGGCACAACATCGTGCCTATAGCCGAGTCACGCACCATGCCTTCCATCTTCGTAGGCTATGTGGCCTATCACCTCTACAAAGGCATTCCCATCTGCTTGCCCTACATTATCATGCGGACCATGGATCATGCGGGCGAAATCCGAGGAACTTAGATTTACCCTATGGGAGGTTGCTCACTACTATTTTCCAGCATTTTGGAGTTGACTTGAGTGAGGAGGATCAAGACTTAAGAAGATCCACCTCTAGATCGTAATGCGTGGCGAGGATGCAGTGCGATGGATGCATATAGTGATGGGGAGCCATTGGTCCCGGCCAGGGGTCACGGGCACGAGCCTCGAGTGCATGGGAGCCTCCTCCTCGGCCATGTGCATGCGGCCTCTTCATCAAGACCTTGCTCCTGGTGGGTCGACACGCGGGATTCTTGCAACTCTGGGCCGGATGAGCACCGGCATGGCTCGGGGGTTTGAAGGAGTGAACACTAGGCTCGATGCATCGAGACAGACGCATGGAGAGCCTCGGCGGCGAGATGGAGGACTTGCACTCTTACCTCCATGATGAGGGCACGAGAGGAGCCGAGTAGTGATGATGAGATGGAGCATGACCTCCTGTCCATTCCCACCATGCTCTCAATGGACCCCTAGCTATTTGTCTTACCATGCAGCAAATTTATTTTTCTTTTTCTTGGTTGTAAGAATTTGAAGTCTGATTCACTGAATTTTGTTGTAATCACTCGTTTGGCTTATGGAAAATGTATTCACAATTGGAATTAAGGAATATATATATAAATATATACACATGTCTTTCCTTCCACTTGTTGTCTATTATTTGCTATTGTCTTGGCTTTCTCCTAACACTCGCACACATTCCAATTATGCATTGTTAGAAGCTTTTATTTTAGCAACCTATTGTGTAGAGTAAATCACAATTCCGCTAGGCAGTGGTCAGTGCGAGCATCTCGCTCGATACCACGTTATCACGCCCTATTCAGGACAAGGAATATAATATCATATAAAGGGTGACTAGGGCGGCGCGTGTCATCCTACTAAACCGCCGGATCAACGACAGTGTCCCAGCGCCTGATCATATCAATATTAACACCATATAATATTAGAATGCGAGAAAAGAGGAATATTACATTCCAAGGATCGGTAGTATTGCGAGCGTATAAATCGAATAGTTACAAGATGTTCAAAGCTAGATGATAAATACGATGATTAGTTACATTTCAATGATCATCTAATAACTATCAAAAATGGTATTCTGATAAGTATTTCACCATAGGCCTTAGCCTCAAAAGTAATCAAAAAGGGATCGAGTCCCGAATATCCTCACGCCGTAGGCACATCATCGCAAGGACACCGTCGCCATGTTCCTCAAACACGGCCTCGGTTCCTCCTCACCGATCTCATCGTATCCGAGGCTGAACTCCAAGTCCGCGAGATATCCGTCACTGCACCATAATCTAAAAAGTGTGCGCACGAGGGGGTTAGCTCCAGAGCCGGTGAGGGGATGGGAATGCACAAACACGCAATTCACATAGTCGATGATGCATGCACATGTTAAGTCCATTTTCCACCTAACAAACAAACTAAGTCAATGGCATATGCTCTTGTGACAACTCGGGAGACACTGTGGGTCACTTAACTTATCGCCACAATGAAACCTCAATTGTCACGTGGGACCTACGCCGATCGAAGCCTCCAAGACCACTCGGTGGCGGACCCACGATAACCAATACTACCATGGTGGCCTCTCCCACCTCCACAGAATCCGGTGTGTGATTACCCAACACCTAAACCCTGTTGGTAAGGGTCGTAGCATAAGGGTGTGAAATCCTAGCCACAATATACTACATGCAAGTCCTATCGTCCGAGAGGTAATCCGGCGCATCAACTTTTCATCCGGTTTAGTGCGGTTACCGACGTGCACGCGCATCTGATTCAACATGACATTCAACATAATTTCTTCATAAATGTTTATAGAGTTCGGGGTTAAAACACTTGGTACCCACGCAAGAGACCCATCAAGATACAACATTACCAATCAACATTATAACAAATAGATATAAAATTATGCAATATCGAAAACATGCTTATTAATTATAATGAGTACATAATATATAGTGCAATAATAATAACAAGCCCAAACAACCAAACCCACTCACTACGTATCGCCAAGCACCACGATTATCGGTTGTCGCCTCGATCAAGCAATAAGCCACAAAAGTGAATATATTAACCTATACAAAGAGTGGAATAAGGCTACGAGCGAAAGGAACGGATCCCCAAAGGTCTCCCATAAACACTTAAGTATAAGGTTTCGAGGGCGAAGTGGTTGCGGGAGTGGTTTCATGCCCAAGTCGCAACCACATGTAAATCCTAGGAAAGGGGTTCGGGACGAGTTTTAGTCAAGGTCGGATGCGGATGTGGTTTCGAAAATGAATCCGAGTGTAAATCCGAGCTTCACGGGGCTCGGGACAATTTTTGTCAAGGTCGGATGCGGATGTGGTTTTGGAAAAAGCGAATCCAGTGTAAATCCGACCTTCACGAGATCCTTCTCGGGAAGGTAATTTCAGGTGGTTTCTTGCGGTGCGAAACCACATGTAAACCCTCACACCTTCGGGTCCAAAATCCGAAGGATTCCCCTCCAGGACCCCATTTCAAGTGGTTTTAAAGCACAAGGACTTCTAGAAAACTCCATCCTAAGCTCATTAGGGTCCAACCTTAAATCTCCCAAAAGGCAATGAGAACCCTCACATTAGAGCTCATAATGGAGTGAACTAACTCCATCATAGCTTGGCTTTAAAGCTCCATCTACTCCCTAAGTTCCAAGAGAGATCTAGGTCAATCTCTCCCATTACCCAACCCCTTTTAAAACCCAAAATAGAAGAAGGAAGAAGCTTACCTACCCCCAAGATGAGAGCTCCACGATTTATGGCCCAAGAAATGGGGTCTCCACCTTCCTCCAAGCCTCTCTCTCCTTCCTCTTTCTCTTCCTCTCCTCTTTCTTTCCTCTTTCTCTCCTCCACGATTTAGGGTAGAAGAGAATAGTAAAGGAGAAGTAATGTTCTCTCTCTCCCTCATGGACTCATTTATAATAAATGGGTATTTGGGTACCTCTAGTCAAATGGGTCATGAGGCTTAATGGGTCAACCCATTAACCCTATGTGGGTAAGTGGATGGAATAACCCATCATTGGGTCAATAGGTTAAATGGGCCTGCCCACAACCTCAATTAGGGAAAAGCCCATTCTTAGATGGGTTCATATGAGATGGGTATAAGTCCCCAATATACTTCCTAAAGGTACGCGGGACCCGAACTTAAATTATTCCCTTCTCTCATGAAATAGCTCGGCGGTTCAAGCCAGGACCCGCACTTGAGGTTACCATGGGAAGAATAATTAATAAGTCTTGAGGCTAGAACTTACCTTTCCCCCTGTCATGGTTTATTACCCATGACCCGAAACGCTCGCCACGGCAATGCTAAGCTCATCACCGAGACGAAATATCCAAGCGGGGTGACGGTCCGGGATGCTCTCTCCTGAACTCCTCGCTTCCGGGCTGGTACTTGGAGGGTGTCGGCCAAGTCGCCGTCACGAACTTTCCCCAGCGGCGGTTGAGGAATCTTTCCTCCACAGGCAAACCCGTCTTGTGGTCAACGATTTTGTAGCTAGGTTTGACCATCATGGAGAACAGGTCACCAGCATACATGGCAGCGGTATCTACACGTCACGAGAAGAAATGATATTTAATTATATCCCGGGGTACGGGTATAACACCACCCCTACTTGCACAACCACCACCACCACCGCCACTACTTCCACGTCACCACTACCCTGCCACCACCGTCACCACCACAACCACCGCTACTACCCCGCCACCACCACCACCATCCTTTCCAAAGAAATATAGAGAATCTATTATCATAATTTAAACTATCAAATTGATTTTTTTTATTCTTGAAATATTTCATATTGATGCACCAAAACAATTTCAATTTATTGACCAAAAATCTATTTGTTGACTATTTCAAGAAATCAATCCAAAATTGAAATAGAAATCATACCAAATCAGGCCTTAGTCTCATATCGGGTGTGTGAGTGTGGTATGTGTTGTATATATCCATCATTTCACAGTCTTAAAAGTTAGTTAATCTTTTGGAATTGTTGTGTGATTTGTGTTATTACATTTTTTCGAAAAAAGTTGTGTATATTTGTCATTCTACGGTCCTAAAAGTAAATTAACTTTTGGAGATTGATATGTGATTTGTGTGATTACACTATCATAAATAAAAGGGGCAATTACTATCACTACCCTACACTTAGCCTATATTTACTAAAACTACCCTACCTTAAACTTCTTTTCTAAAACTACCCTGCTTTTAAACTTTGACATCTCTTTCTATCCTCATGTTTTTAAATACCCAAATTACCCTTCCTTTTCACCTAGTAATCTGTTAATCTATTTAACCTACCGTTCTTCTATTTTTTACTATATTTGTCATTAAAATAGTAAAAATTGAAAGCACCCGCCCGCTTCTTCTCTCTCCCATTTTTTACTCCAATTTTTTTCTTTAAATTTTCTATTTAATTAATTTTTTATTCAACATTTCATCGTCATCGTTCTTCTTCGAACAAATCATGGTTCTAAGTATCGATATCGTATCGCCCATATCGGGCGATACATACCGGTTTTGCTAGTCATCGATACTGTGTCGATAGCACGGTACGAACAATGGGTAAAATGGTCAGAAAACTCATTTTTTAAGTAGATTCAGGGGTAATTTTGTCTGATACAGTCGATCCAGGCCTATACCGTATCAGTTTCGTATCGATTTTGCAGGTTATTGATACCCATTTCGATACCGTGCACTAAAACCATGGAGCAGATCGACACTCTTTTAAAAATTAATTAAATAGAAATATTGAAGAAAAACCAAAAAAAACATGAATGGAGTAAAAAACCAGAGAGACAAGAAGCGGGTGGGTGCTTTCATTTTTTACTATTTTAATGACAAAAATAGTAAAAAATAGAAGAAGATTGGTAGGTTAAATAGATTAGCAGGTTACTACACAACACAATGGCAGTTTCATGAATACTTTTTTCAAAGCCATTTTCAAATTCTCTCCCCTTGTAACTCTTACCAAAAGCAACGCTACAAGTTATATCATCGGTGAGGGTAAAGAGCATCTCACTCAGATTAATTGGAGTTGGAGAAGATTTTGAAATTGAGCTAATCATTGAAGTAACTTGTTCGTCTCTAATGGAACCAAAAGATTGAACCCTCTTTACACTAAAGAGCTCTAGAACATAGACCTTCCTCATCTCCCTCCAGTAATCATTGTAAGGAGAAAAAACAATGTCGAAGTTGTTGTATGAGAGCCTTCTAGGGTCCATCCAGTCAGGCCTACTGCAACAATCAAGATCATGAGACTTCATGATCTCACTTGCCATTTCAGCAGATGAGACTACTAGTGTAGGCATGCGCCCGAGTTGCAAAAGCATGATTGGACCATATTCCTTAGAGAGTTGCCGTAGAGAGCGGTGAGGCAACTCACCAAGTTGGTGCAAGTTACCTATGATGGGAAGTTTAGGAGGGCCAAGAGGAAGGTTGGTTCTTCTCATCTGTTTGCTTTTTAGAATGAGAAGCAATGGAAGGAGAACTAGAAGGGGACGAAGCCAATCATAATCTGATTGGCTTGATTCAAGATGAGCAGTTCCCCTTATAAACACAACCTTTGCCTCTTAAAAAATAGGAAAAATTACATTGCCACCTCCTGAGGTTTGTATTAAATACAGAACGATGCCTTGTGTTTCTAAATTATACAGCCACACCCCCTAAGTGGATGGTGTTAAATAATACATTTTAAATACCAACTTTGCCCTCTTCTAATATCTTGTTAATACTCAATTGGAAATTCCAACTTTGCCCTGTTCTAAGATTATAAACCAAAACCTATTGCAAGACAAACCCGTTTTACCGTTGTCTTCATCCCCAAATTTGAAGTTCTCTCCATGGCTGACCTACAACTCCATCGCTGACCTACAAATCTACAGGTATTCATTTATACATCTATGTCTTGTCTCCCTCAACTCTTCTCCCTCTATTCTCTCTCGGATTTTTTCCCTTGCTCTCATTGAAATGCCACTAGATAGGAAATATAAACGTGAAACACTTTCCATGGAAGATTGTTGAAATGGATGAATTATTGGGTTGAGTCTTCTACTCCCACAAAAGACACAAATCTTCTTGAACCACCAACAACACTTCCTTTCTAAATGGTGTAAGTCCTTGAATTATGGCCATGTTCTCACATTGTGAGCATGTCTTGTGCATTTTCACCCAGACAGAACTTCAAAAACCAACCACCGCATCCACACATATACTGCAACTGAGAATCTTATAGAATTTAGAAAAAAGGAAGTATTAAATTCAGGTTTCCAGGGGATCGTTATACACTGTAGTTGTCCTATTATTCATGATGTACTCGTATACTTTATCAATGTAACCTCCACAACAAGCCCAAATGACTATCTGGCTATCAACCAGCTGTTGCTAAGAAAGGTTCAATAGCTCTTCCGTCATGACTTTGTTGATACCATCAACGGCTGCAAGAAACCCAGAATGAAATGATGAGGAAAATCGCACCACCACATAAAACCCCCAAATAGATTTAACAGAAATGGGAGACAAACCAGATCCCGACCCAAATCCATGTCGTTAACAGAAATTGGAGACAAATCTGTTGAGGAAGCAATTCGACAACAGTAATCAGAGATTCAGTGTGAGAGAGAGAGAACGGGGAAGAGACGTACCTACAGGAAGTTCTACGATGTAGGTCAGACCCACTCATCCAGCGACGCAGAGGATTAAGCACGAAACCTACAATATAGGAAAAATCGAAACCGGCGTCATTGTGAGAGAGAGAGGATGGGGGAGATGAAGAAAGAAAACGAAGAAGAAGAAGGAGAAGGTCGTCGCCGTTCGTCACAGATCTCGGTGATGGTCTCAGCAGATCCCACGTTGCAGTTCTTGGTGATGATTTCAGTAAATGTCGCCGGTACGGTCGTCACACTTCTCGGTTCGTGTAGCAGGCAAGGGATGGCGTTGAACATTGCCTCAGAAGATCGCCATCTTCAGAACCATAAACCCTTCAAGTTGCAGAGGAAGAAGATCGCCATCTTTTGATTCGAGTAACAAGGCAGGCGAAGGCGGTGGGAAGGGGCGGTAAGCTCAAACCCAAATAGGGGTATATTAGTCATTTTAAGTCATGAATTACCAACACTGTACCACTTAATGAGAATGATATAACGGAGTGAGGTTGATCGTAACAACTAATCAAACCCCTAGGGGGTGTGGCTATATATTTTAGAAACACAGCCACACAGGGGATCGTTCAATATTTAATATAAACCTTAGGGGGTGACAGTGTAATTTTCTCTTGATATATATGCTCATCCTTAAGGGGGAGTGTTAAAATGTATGTTGTGAGCTAGGGGTGTCAAAAAAGCCCGCTCGGCCCGAACCCGCCCTGAGCCTGGCCCGGACCCGATCGTGAATTTTCAGCCCGAAGGCGGGTTACGGTTTAAAAATTGCTTGACCCTAGCAGGGTCGGGTCAGGATCGGGTTTAGGCCTTGGGTTGAGCCTGGCCCGGCCCGGCCCGACCCTCTATTGTTTATAAGCATATGTATATTTATGGGAAGTAGTTTTCTGTACGGGAGTATGGCCTACGCCAGCACTCTCATGTGTCTATCTCTCTCCTCCTTAAAACAAGGGGGCAGAGGTGTCTTTTCACATGGGGAGGAGAGAGATAGACTCATGGGAGTGCTGGCATAGGCCACACTACCGGACAGAATTTTTTCCCATTTTTTTATATCCATACAATATATACTTATACAGATATTTATATTATAATTTTTCTTTGTCTAACATTAAAAAAATAAAAAATTATAAATAAAACACTCAAAAGCCTCAAAACCCTAAAAGCGATTCACATTTCACTCACCCCCATATCTTTTCCTCCACGCCGTTTCTGCAAATCTTCTCCAAACGAAACAGCCTAAACTCGTTATCTTTCCCTTCTCTTTGTCTTCTCTTTCCCCTTCTCTTTCCCTTCGGCCTTCCATCTTCCCGTTGTGCGATTTCTGTAAATTATCCCTACATCGAAAAATAATAGGGAAGAATCGTTGAACCTGAAGGAGTTTTGAAGTCTGAAGGAGTTGAACATCTGCAGCTTTGAAGGCGATTCTGGAGGGGAAGGCTTCATCTATCGTTCTCGTTTGGACTTTGGAGGAGAAGGCTGACGAGGAGAACTGCAAGGCGAGTTTGGACCAATTAGGTATGTCCGATTGTTCTTCGTCTTCTGTATCTCTCTCTTGGTTTTGTCTCTCGCTCTCTTTTCTTTGCTCTTTCTCCTTTTTTTTTTATTCTTTTCACTGGGTTGAACCCTAGAAGGGGTTACTCAAAGTTTTAGAGGAAAAAAAAAAAAGGGGTGGTGGGCGTTTTCGCTGGGAATCGACAGTGGTTTTTTTTGTTTTTTAAAGTCAAATGGGTGGGGTGATTTTCAGTGAAAATTGAAGAGGTTATCTGGTTTGGGGTCAAGTAATTGGATGGGAATGAGAGTCGAAGGGAGGAGCGTTTTGCTGTGGAAGTCCAGGGTTTTTGTTTGCTCGCTGTTACAGGCTTACAGCAGGGGGTAATATGTTTGTTTGTTCGCTGTTACAGGCTTACAGCAGGGGGTAATAAAAGGAGAATAGGTTGTTACTGTTGGAATCGGAAGGGGGGTTGGGGAGATGGGGGTGTTGTAGATAATTTTTTTTACAGCTCTCTGTGGCAGAGGGCAAAGGCATGGATGACAAAACTGGGTGTAGAATGTAAAACAGATATCTCTTGAACTTTTGAATTAATGGATGGAAACAGATACATACCCAAATCCATGTCTTTTCTTAGATAATTTTTTTTCTTAAATTTATTTTGGATTATTGAATATTTTTTTGTGTGGCATTTAGTAACCCGACCTTCGGGTTAGTGTGATGGTTACAGAGTCATGAGATTGATGATGCTTCCCCTGTTTTTTGTCAGCTTAATGTGACACTAAATAATGATATGATGTAGTATGAATCCTGCTTTCATAAGGTTTCAAGAGAGGTGGATTGGAGTGGGTCTTAACCTTGGTTATCTTCGGCATGAACTACTCAAACTCTATACTCAGAATTTTTTATTTTTGTATAAGATGTTATATTGGTTAAGGCTTTAATAATCTTAAGTTGAGTATTGTGAGCTTATTGCCCTGTTTCTTTCTCTTACTTGGCTTTTTGATCGGTCATGGTGTTTGAATGTAACATGATTGGTGCCTTATCGAGATTGACCATAGGACAATCTATCGAGATTGACCATAGGACAATCTATCGAGATTGACCATAGAACAATCTAACGAGATTCATTGGGTGCACTGTTTATAAGCTGTTGATTTTTACTGCTTCAAATTAAGTTAAAATATTTTACTTGCAATGCTGACAAATCCTAGAAAATTACAATCTGATCAACTTTGACATAGTAAAAATTACAGGCATAAGAAAAATCATTTCCAAAAAAAATAAATAAAGTCAAGGTCTGGGTCAGGGACAGGGTCAATCAAGGCCAACCTGACCCTATCAGGGTCAATCAGGGCCGGCTCGGGTTAGGAAAAACCCTGGCAGAGTCGGGTCAGGGTTGAGGGTTTCTTGGCCCTGCCATGGTTGGGTTGGGTCAGGGTTTAGGTTAAGACCTCTAGGGTTGGGTTAGGGTTTAGGGCAGGCCAGGCCCAACCCGACCCATTGACACCCCTATTGTGAGCCCAAAACATAGTTCTAGTCTCGAGACTCCTTTTAGGCTCCATCATGAGGGCAGTCTTATCTTTTTCCTTTCCCTAATCCCTAATTCCTATATGTTTATCATTCTTCTCCCTTGGTGAATACAGTTGACTCTTGGCTGCTGCAACTCTTTTCTCCCTTCTTCTTCTTCTCCTCTCCTTCCCCTTCTCTGATTTCTGCAGGTAACAGTTCTATTTCATCGTTTTGGGAAAACCTATGAAACTCGTGACGTAACCTGGAGCTTCTACAGATTGAAATCTTTTTTCTCCTATTCTATATTTCAACTTTGTATCTTTAGACCCGTTCAGTGAAGGTTTCTTTGCTAAAAAAAGTCTGCTATTGTTAGTAGTTTATTATTCAGTAAAGCATGAAGAATTCAACTTCTTGTGCTTGATTAGATGTTGGGTTGAAATATTTTAATTTGTTCCTTGTTCAGTGTTTATCGAATATTTTCGCAAGCTTCCTCAAGTATTGAATAAGAGTTGTTTCATTTCGTCACGAATATTTTCACTCTTTTTTTTTTTTCGAGTTGCCTGACCCTGAATTATTCCTTATCTCACTTTCTGGGTATTTCTTGAGCATAAGTCTTTCTTGCGCTTTACTAATTTGGGGTTTGCTTAAATCTATTGATGCAGGTCTTGTTTGCGACTATCTGCGTTTGATATTTTCATCGTGTTATTATGGCAACGCGTAAGTTCACAAGTTATTTATGATGTTGTTCGGAATCTAATGTGTTTATCTGAAGCTTACAAGTGCTTACGGGGTATTGTATTATTAGAGTTGAATGAATCTAATGTGTTTATCTGAGGCTTATAAGTGCTTATAGGGGTATTATAATGTATTATTAGAGTTAAATGAACAATGGCCCTGTATGGATTTTGTCCAACATTCTATATAATCCATAAGGTGGTCTCCACTTTGAAAATCTGTTGTTGAAGCTTTTCCTAAAGACTGAAACCACACAAAAACATAAATAAATCCAAGGACATATAGGAGATTTATTCTTCCTCTAATAAGAATCATAGAGGAGCCAAATTGCCATAAAAAAAATCAAAGTTAGATGTGGAAATATGTGTTTTCAGCTTCATGGTTTTCAATAACTGAATACACATTTGGTGATTCAGGCAGCAATGAACATAGAAAACGAGGGAAAAAGAAAAAGAAAAGGGACTGTAATCACCTTACTGGAATCATTTGAGTCCCTAAGGAAGTCCTGGACCAATGTACGAAGGACGTGCATTTTACTTTATATATTATTAAAGTTCAAGCCAATACTTCATAGTCATTTGTAGAAATTCATTCCATGAAGTTGTACGCGTTATTCTTTTCTTCCCCTGCTATTCTATATCTCATGTAAGTGTTCATGCTCCATCATGGATATGTCTCAATTTGACCATTTATCTTTGGGCCTGTGAAGCTACAGAGCTCACAAGAGCTTCCTTGATGTTTCACAGGGTGAAATGTTTATAAAAGACATAAAATACAGAAACTAGAGTAATGAATCATAAGTTCTCAACTTTACTCTCATTTTCCTTCAGCCCAAAGTGATAGGATGTGCACTTTACCCTTTGCAAAGCTGATACTACCAAGATAACTCATTGATATCTTTTTGTGTTTGGCTTAAGAAACTGGGAAATATTGGAGTATAATTGGACTATTCTATCATGGAAACTTTCCTATATTCCTACAAAAAATGTTTAACTGAAAGAGCCCTTGGGATTCACACTGCAAGTGGTCTATTATGGCCTGCTAAACTATCTCATTTACTTCTGTCAGTGTATATAGAATTCTGGAAGTTCAGTAACAGCTTCTTCTACTCTTTTGAGATCTTTGAAGATGGGAAACCCCCTTTATTGTTAACACCTTAGAGATAGGATCTACTGTGTTTGCATTCTCTTCAATGATTCCACTCTTAATTTCTCTCCCCTGCTTCTTTTTGGCCTGAAATGCAGTTAGACTTTCAAGATTCCATTATTCCCAATGGGCTAGAGTAGTGGTTTGTATCTCTTGTTCATTTGACATTTGAGGAATGGAATTTTGTTCATTTGAAAAAAAGAACAGCCCCTGTATTTATCTTCCTTTTTCTTTTCTGTGTGTTCATTGACTCAAGTAATCTGGTTAAGGGGAAGTTTAGATTCATGCCATGGACATGTTCCTGGTGCAACTGTTGTTCCTTAGAATGGAAGCTAGGGAACAGCGGGAACACTGGGAGTGCATCCCTACATGAACCCAAACAGTCCCTACTAGGTTGTTCAAGTCTGTGTACCTTGTGTAGTTTACCTGAAAAAGGAAGTTCAATTGGCAACGTGAGAAGCTTTGATAAATTGATACTGTGTAATTGACATTGAATACACCCCTCTTCTTTTCCCATTCTTTCCCAACTTGCTTTGACTGCCTTATTTGCGTGGAAAGTAGGCATTGGAAGTCTGGAAGACCTAACATCCCAAGTTCTTTTTGGCTATTCTTTGATGAGTAACATAGCCATGCAGCTAAAGTTAAAGTATAGACAGTTTTTGAACAGGTTAAAAACTGTTTTAGAAATTGTGTAGGCATCTTTCTCGTTTTTGTTTCTGTTCCATTTTTCTCATCCCTGCCTGATGATATGAGAAAATGGCTCATTTATGGGTATATAAGTAAGTAAAATGTTCCAAATTCATTTTATGTTTGTCTTATTGTATCTTATCATTCCTTTTATATATGCTGTTTAATGTTTATTACTCTACTGTTTGACATTTCTGAAGATAATTCTTTTATATGATGAAACCTGTGCAGGACTCCAGTTTGAGAACTGCTGTGAAGTAGGGGTTTTCTCCAAGTTGACCAATGCATATTGTTTGGTTGCCATTGGAGGTTCAGAAAGCTTTTACAGGTTAGTATGTTCATGCTGTATTAACCTAACTTTCTTTCCATCGCCATCTTGTGTTAAGAATATGATGATGATTTTCTGATTCTCTTGCAGCATATTTGAATCTGAGCTAGCTGACGCTATTCCTGTGATTAAAACATCCATAGGAGGCACTAGAATTATTGGTCGGCTATGTGCTGGTAAGTGGTGGAACTATAAGATCATTTATGTTAGAAGTGGATAACCAACTTTTCAATTTTCACAATATGTTTTACTCATGTATTGCTTATCATGGCAGGAAACAAGAATGGGCTTCTCTTGCCACACACTACCACTGACCAAGGTAAACTTTTACCACCATAAAGTCACTGGAGCTGTAGATTTTTTAAATTTATTTAGCTTTTTTAAATGAATAAAGGAATTATTAAGAACAAAACAAAGAAAAATTTAAACAAACACAGCCTGAATAAAACTGGTGAACAGAAAAAAGCGACGTAAAATGATTAGGATGGTAAAGAAGGCCCACATAAGGTTGTTGTGTTCTGAGTAATGCAAATTGATATCCAAAACTAGGAATTCAAGAGGTAGGATTTGCATGTTTTGAACTCCAAGTGCAATACGGCAGATAGAAAAATAGAAGCAGATATGAACGGGGGCAGAAGTTATATAACAGAATAACACATAGCCGATAAATAAGTAAGAAAACAGAATTTAAACATAAGAAAAATATCAGAAGTTAAAATGGACAGATTTGAAGAAAGAAAATTTTGATTAATCTGAAAATAGTAATCTATTGCTTCTTGTAGTATATCAGATTTATCAATTTAAATTGAAAATTCAGAAATCTCCTATGATATTAGGGTGCTGTTAGCTAAGAAAGGGTTGGAAAACTGACTTGAATAATTGAAGGAAATAAGAAGATAAGTATAGAAACAGATGGGGTGCAGGACTCCACCTGCTGTGACCTAGGAATCCACCTGAGGTCCTTGCTAATCCACCTAAGTAGAATGTAAGAAATCCATTTAACTTGTAGAGAAATCAATTTCCGCCTACATGAACCACATGGCATAGACAACAGAAACAGTATTGCTTCAATAATGAAATTCGTATGCTTGAATGTCTGGTATATAGGTATATATAGAACTCTCAAAACTCGGCTCCCATCATGACTAGAAATTGCCTAATCCTAATACAACTCAATCTACTATTTGTTCCTCCAATAATAGACTGAAAAGAACGTAAACCAACTATTAAACTGATTAGGAAATAAAGAATAACTACAGCTTCAGCATTCTTAATGAAAATAGGGCCAGATTAACCAATTTGACATTCAATTCTTCATGCCACCAGGAAAAAAACTTAAATTCTGTATTCCTCAACTTGACCCAAATTATCTGCCCATTAAAGTGGCTTGTTACAAAGAATACCCTTGGGACCAAAGGCCCAATACCTATATAACCCCATCCAAGGTTTATTTTGACTAAACTAAGCCTTTTTCTCGGATTTCTTGCATTAATATGCTTTATAGTTTGAATAATGCAAAGTCGACCTCGAACCTGGGAAGCCAGCGGGAGAGCGATTGCAGTAGGATCAATACAATAAAAGGAACAAAATTAAATAACTGAAACTCTTTTTTTTTATTACTATTTGTTGGATAACCTAGGGGGGTGAATAGGTTATCACTAGTGGGTTTTGCCTCTTTTTCGATTAGTCACACAAGTAGGTGAATTATGAATTAATTGATTATAGCGAGCATAAGTACATGAGGCACAAGGTTTATAGTGGTTTGACTTCAAGAGTCTACATCCACTCCTCTCAACCAGTCTGACTTTGTCAGGCCGGTTGGTGTAGAAATGCCCAGTTTGGGTTGTTTTTGCTCTGGTCTTTTGGGGTATTTCCAATATTGGTCCTTTCATATATTTTTGACCATTTCATGTCTCCTTGGGCATCTCCTAGGGTCCATCTAGGCTTAAGACATAAATAAGTATGCAATGTTATGAGTGTGTCCTCTTTTCTTTGTATCCAATCTTATTCTTCAAGCTTGTTTCCTTCTTTGTCTTTAGCTTTGCTTATTTTCTTTTACTTTTCTTGGTCTTATATATCACCATTGCATTTCTTCCTCATTTGAGTTACTACAAAATATCATACTTGAATAGAGGGTTGTGAAACATCTTCAATTGTTTGTTATCATCAAAACTTAGTTGAAATCAACCTAGGAAAGTGGAATTTCCCAACACTATTTTCTGTTTATATATGAAAGAAGAACATCAAAGGATAGGAAAGAAGAAGAAAGGGATATATAATGGGTGATACGAGCAGCAGCTATCTCAGCCCATCATCCTCTCTCACCCAGGGCTTCTAAGCCACGGTATCTAACCGTTGCCACATCTCACAGCTTCATCAATAGCTCTTTTTCTTCGATCTCTGTCTCTTTTCTGTTCAGCCACATATATGTAATTATAATAGAACACCCCAATCCTTGAGTAAGAAACTAATTAATAAAATCTACAAAATTGAAACTAGACTCTAACTAGGATTCCCAATTAGGATTACAACTCAAATAGGAAACTAAACAACTGTCCAATAATAAAAATAACACCAAAAATCAATTCCTTAAGCCAGCAGTTCATATCAACCCCCAAATCACTGTTCACGTGAACACAAACTTTTTTTGGGGGGGGTTCTTCATGCTTTGATCTACATCACTGAACCTGTTTACCATTTGTCATTTGTAGGTTAGCTGTAGAATGCCAGTGCCTAGGTTTGATTCAATTGCAATTAGCTTAATAGTGACATTGATTCACCAAGTTTGGAACTTGGAAGGTTGATTTTAGTTTCTCAGTTCAACATCTTACATCATCTTTCATGGAAAAGGACAAGAAGAAAAGGAGCATCCATATTTGCTTTTCTTAGTTGGATGGGCATGTAGTGAAGCTGATGCAGATTCATCACGAAATAGGGCTTGTTTCATTGGGAATAAGTCTAGGGTTAGGTTACATACATGTTGGGCCTTTGATCCCATGGGTTTCTAATGTAATAGGCCTCTTTTATAGGCCTAAAATATGGGTATATAGGTTGCATACGGGATTAGCCTAATACTTAGTTTATTTTTATGTTTTTTAATTGAACCGGTTCAAATTGGTTGCATCCAATTGGTTCAATTTAAGTGATCATGTGACTTGGTTAAGTGGTCATGTGACAACTTAATTGGTCATGTGATGTAAGTTGGGTTGGATTAGGACTCTATAAGTCCAGCCATGTTTTGAGTCTATTTCCTTTAGTATTCTAGTTTCCTAGTCAGTTTAAGTTACCTAATAGGTTAGGGATAGGGTTAGGTCATTCGTTTTTAGTGTCTAAGTCTATTTTTGAGTCTTCTATATAAGTTTGTAAGGGAGGCCAGCATTACATACGAATTTGATTAATAAAAATTAGCTATATGCTTGCTGCCATTGCTGCTACTCTTTGTGAGTGTATATCTTTGTGGATCTCAAGGTGGTAAAGGGTAGGTGGACTCCTGTGACTCTTGGCATTGTGAAGATCGGGAGGCTCTTTCAAATCATCAAGCTGCTGCCATTGTCCTACAATACAAAGAGTTTGAACCTGTTTTCTTATTTTAAACATTCTTCTATCATCCTTCATCTTCCCTTAGACCTAATCCACAGTCCACTCCATCCATCAAACCCTAATTCTCCATTAAACCTGCATTCCTACCTCCACTAGGATTCCCCCATAACTCCTGATTTAGCCATCAATTTCGAACCCTACTCCCAGCCTATATTCCCCACACCTCTACCTACACTCGGCCTTAAACCTAGCCGTTAGTCTCCTCTACAACCCCTCCATTCCTCCACTCCATTAAACCTCAAACCTGCAACTCAATTCTGTCTAGAATTGCAGAATTTTAAAACCTTCCCAAATTCAATTATTTTTATCCCATAATAACCCCCTAGACCTGCATATTAAAGTCATATAAGACCCATTCCCAAATTCCCATCCTAAACCCTAGAATTAGCCTAAAACCTAGAGCTGTCCATTCGAACCAGCAACCCCTTTTGCTATTGATCCTGTTGTCTGGCTCCTAGTAGGTCTCTTACCTATCTAGGACTACATTAATTGGGGGGGTGTTCTTCTTCATGCTTTGATCTACATCACTGAATGTGTTTACCATTTGTCATTTGTAGGTTAGCTGTAGAATGCCAGTGCCTAGGTTTGATTCAATTGCAATTAGCTTAATAGTGACATTGATTCACCAAGTTTGGGACTTGGAAGGTTGATTTTAGTTTCTCTGTTCAGCATCTTACATCATCTTTCATGGAAAAGGACTAGAAGAAAAGGAGCATCCATATTTGCTTTTCTTAGTTGGATGGGCATGTAGTGAAGCTTGTCCATAGATATGGTGGACGATTGTGGTAGTGTCAGCAGGGTTATTCCCAAGACTTGTGATGACTTCTTCTTTAGGGGGGCATCTTGTTGTCACTAAAATGGTGAAGTGAGAAGTTCTAACCTTCTTTTGATTGCCCCTTGTCTTATTCCCAAAAGTTGATTTAATGTAGGGGTAAAAAACGTTTTCAAAATAATTTGAAAGTGACTAGTCATTATTAAAATCTGCTCATTTTTCGAGTTGGCATGTGAAATGACAGGATTTACCCTCATTGGAAAAAAGTGTGTTATTCTAAAAGGGCAAAAAAAAGTAAGGTTGCAACCTTTTTTTTCATCACCCTTGGTTGCAACAAGATTTTTCTTTTCTTTAAATAGAAAAGAAAAAGCTTCTCAGTCTTCAACCTATATTGGTATGATAGCATGATATATGAACTTCATCTCTTAAATCTTTATGAACCTAGTGTCTCAACATCTGGGATCCTAAAATCAAGAAATGAACTATAGGTGGATTTGGTTGCTGGTTCTAACTTATAATCAGTTGGAAGATATGCAGACAATGATAATATAGGTGATAATTTCTGGGATTTTTATTAAGTGCACTTACAGGGCAGACTGATATTGATGAAGAAGAGGAATTAAAAGACTAAGGGGTAGGTTGAAGATGACTTGGGAAGAAGTAGTGAGAAGTTATGAGTGGCTTTGGGTTGACAGCAAACATGGCCTTAAATGTTGTTGAATGGCGGAACAGGATCCAACCCCACAGTTGGGAAAAGGATTTGGTCAGTGGAGTTGTATGTGTTTTAGGGTGGTTGGGCTCTCTCTTGTACTTGGGAGGTTTTCCAGAGTTGAGCTAGGTTTGTGTTTATGCTTGTAAATTTTTCCTCCTTAGGACTGAAATCCTAAAGGCTGCACCCTTGGCCCCAAGCTGTTGGGCTCAGGAGGAGAAACTGAGAAAAGAAAACTATCCTCGCTATCGTAAACAAGTATGTCTTTATGTTACATGAAATGACAGTCTTGTCAAGACAAACACAAAGTAAATAAGAAGTGGGAAAGCCAGAATAGGGAGTGTGTATGTATATTTACTGTCTGGAAATATAAATATATTGTTTGACATAACATCTTTGCTTGCTTATTTATTTATTCCATTCTAGAGCTTCAACACTTGCGGAACAGCTTACCAGATCAAGTTGTTGTTCAACGCATCGACGAACGTCTCTCTGCTCTTGGTAATTGCATAGCTTGCAACGACCATGTTGCTCTTACACATACTGATCTTGACAAGGTAAATTTATTATCATTCTTGGGTAACTGTTCTTCCTGTACAAAATCTGTGAAGTTTGAATTTGAGTGGTAATTAAGTCTCTGCATGTTACTTCCACAAAAGTAGGTGTTGCGTGTTAGAGGCTTTGTAGTGATGTAGCTTTATTTTCATTTTATAATTTGCTTGGGGTAATTTTTATCAGGAAACGGAGGAGATGATTGCAGATGTTCTTGGTGTTGAAGTGTTCAGGCAGACGATAGCAGGAAACATTCTTGTAGGCAGTTACTGTGCTTTCTCCAACAGAGGTGGATTGGTATGGAAAAAAATCTTTCCACAGTTCATGCTTGACAAGCAGTGTATTCCTTTGACTAATCACTATGAAAGTCTGATGAAACAGGTCCACCCCCATACATCCATTGAAGACTTGGATGAGCTTTCTACTCTCCTGCAAGTTCCTCTCGTGGCTGGTACAGTTAATCGAGGTAGTGAAGTCATAGCTGCTGGTATGACAGTCAATGATTGGACTGCATTCTGTGGGTCAGACACTACAGCAACAGAGCTTTCTGTCATTGAGAGTGTCTTTAAGTTGAGGGAAGCCCAACCAAATGCCATTGTTGATGAAATGAGAAAATCGTTGATTGACAGTTACGTCTGAGGTTCCAATTCGCAATTGTTGCGCAGGTAAAATGCAAGAATCTTTTGCTTATATTGCAAATCTTATAATGGAGTTGTGCTATTTTCATTCTTAATGGTTCAGTTTTTGTAACTTACTACGGTGGATTCTTGTATGTAACTCTAATTTTTTATTGGACAGGAGTTTGACATTTGATGCATACTGATACCAATACATGCAAACTCTTCTTTAGTTGGACCCCTGAGATGAACGTCTTGCGACCCAAAATTGCTTTTTGAAAGAAGTCTAAAACTTTTCATTCTCTCGAAGAAGGATTATAATGATCTGATTATGTATGAGTGGCAATATAGCATACCGTTCTTAATTTTAAGGTATATTATTATCCTCAAACGGATGGGATTTGGAGATCTTTCTAGGCCTTCCCCCACCCTCTCCCAAAAGCATGTATTGCCTTATTTGCTTCCAAAAATCTTCCCCCCAAGCATGTATTACCCTGTTTGCTTCTAATATGGTGCTTCAATGATTTACAAAGAAACATTTCATGGTGAAGATAATCTAAGAATTGGTATTATTAATATATTTTGATTCCCAAAACTTTATCCGGGTTATTATTATTTTTTTGGTGCAAATCTGTTTCTTGATTTATTCATTTGGATGGTTTTATGGATGAGATCATCTATTTCTGCCATTTGGAAGAGTGACTTGAAAATTCTTACCATTGGATAAATTTGGGTATGCGCTAAAGTGGTCTCATGTTAAATTCCATAAAGCATGATAGTTCAAGCAGGGTATTGTAGATTCTCTGCGGCCAGATTGCATGGAAAAATTGGCGGTCCACCGATACTGATACGAATCAGCCATACCGATTCATCAAACCAATTCATCAAACGATGCTTTATACTGAGAAGGCCTCAATTTGTTGCATATAATCTACAATGTCACTGCAAGCTCCTGCTAAGATGAAGGCACCCGATTCATTCCTTGTGATCAAACCCTTTGTTTCCAGAATTTTTATCACCTGTGGTTTCCCTGCCCGTATGGTTCCCTAGTGCTTCTAATAAAAAGAGGGTAGACCCCACCCGGGTATTGTTTTGGGGTTGAATGGTCATTTCAGCTCCCTTATGAGAGGAATTGCACAACTGTATCGATCAGAACCTCAGGGGATAAAGGTCCCTTGTTTCCATCACCTGTTCTTTGTTGAAAGTACATGTGAATAGAAGAGGTATGCTTCTCCACACAAACTGACAAATCAATTATTATTTAGAGGATCATATGTGGATTGGAAGGTTACATAAACTCGCCATCCCTACTACTATAAGTCTATCAGTCCAGATCCTTTGCATGTATGTGCGTACGAGTGAGAGGTAACCACCAGTCCCATTTTAGCCATTTACAAGAGGAGGAAGGGTATTAATGGAATAAAAAAAGACAAGTGATTACCTTTCACATGTACGTTCAACTGCACTTAGTGATCCATTAGTCCATCGACCTTAAGAATTGATTTGAAACGGACAGCATCCTGGGTTTTAAGGTGTGAGCTTGAGTGTACTTTTTTCTTCCTTGAGCTTGGCACCGTTGGATATTAGCACGTCGATGTGTTGAGCTTGCAAAGCCGCATTGCAGTGTTCTTGATTGAATTTTTGTTTGATAAAAATTTTGATCCAATTCATTAATCTTTGAAACTCTCTTAAACAAGACGTGGTCCCGTTGCTACTGAGTAACTGTTTCCTTAGGTCTATCATTCTCACAAGATTTGGATCTTCTCCAACGAGGCACGCGTCCAATGAGCATCTAATGTGTGCATCGAGATGTGTGTTGACATGCATCTTGATGCACATACAATAACCCCAGCTGTCAGCTGGCTCATTGGGCTCTCCAATGCTTTGGAGAGGATCATGATTCCTTTCTCACATGCATCCAGGGTGCAAAAGTAGGAATTTAGCTCGTCTCCAGGGAGCCCAGCACTCCTAGGGTGTTGCCAGCCATTGAGCTGTGCCTGCACACATCCCTAGGCATGCACCAAGATGTGTGTGGCACAACTCAACCATTAGATGCCTCCTAGCAGCACCCTGGGCACACGCCTCCCTAGAGACGATCTTGATCCAGTCAGAGTTTAAAAAATGGGTAAAGCGGATCAGGAATCAACCGATTCTGTGACCGGTTTTGACCGATTATATTTGATTCAAATTGGGGATCGGCACTTAAAACAAAACCAATTTGCCAAAAAAAAAGAAAAAAACTTAAAACAAAACCAGACAAAACGAGTAGCTTGGCGGGAGAAAAACAGTCCAAAACAAACAATAAATTTGGTGGGACCGGATAGGCGCTCTTGCGTTTCCACAGAGAAAGTGAGAAACCCTCATGAGAATGAGATAGGAAGAGAAAGATGACAAACGTTGCCAGCATATGCTCCATACGTTCTACCGATCCAAATTTCCTGGTTTTCAAACCATCATCATCTATTCAGCAACATCCATGGCAGTTTCTCCACCTCAGAACCCACAAAAAATTACTTTCCAAACCCTTATCCCAATAATCTTTTTTCACCTCCCTCCCTTCTATCTCTGCATCAATTTCAACTCCGTACCCAGTTCCTGCAAAATTTCCTTCCCTAACTTCTTCTTCAATGGCAAGTGAGCTCCCAGGGAGACGCAACTCCAATTCCCAGCTCCTGGAAGAGCTTGACGCGCTAAGTCAATCCCTCTACCAATCCAACCCCACCACCCGAAGAACCGCCTCCCTTGCTCTACCCCGGACCTCTGTTCCCCCAATCTCATCTACTATTGCCGCTGCTATCACCAAAAATGAGGACGACAGACTCGAGCCCAGGCCTCGTTCCAGGCGCATGTCCTTGTCACCATGGCGATCCCGGCCGAAGCTCGATGATGAAGAGCAACAGGACAGAGCGACTATGCCGTCTGACCGGCCGCAGCAGTTGAAGAAGTTTATCGATGATAAACCTGCTTCAGCTGAAAAGAAGGGAATCTGGAATTGGAAGCCGATTCGAGCTCTTTCTCATGTCGGGATGCAGAAGTTAAGTTGTTTATTCTCTGTTGAAGTAGTAACTGTTCATGGTTTACCGGCATCTATGAATGGGCTTCGGCTTTCTGTTCGTGTCAGGAAGAAAGAGACCAGAGATGGGGCAGTACAGACGATGCCCGCTAGGGTCTTGCAGGGGGCAGCAGACTTCGAAGAGACTCTCTTTGTCAAGTGCAATCTCTATTGCAGTAGTAGTGGTGGCAGTGGAAAACAGGTGAAGTTTGAGCCACGGCCATTCTGGATTTATGTCATTGCTGTTGATGCTGACGAGCTTGATTTTGGAAGAAGTTCTGTGGATTTGAGTCTCCTGGTTCAGGAATCCATCGAAAAGAACTTTGAAGGAACACGGGTTCGGCAATGGGATATTAGTTTTGATCTGTCGGGAAAGGCAAAAGGAGGAGAATTAGTCCTGAAATTAGGATTCCAAATTATGGAGAAAGATGGAGGATCAGGAATTTATGGTCAAGCTGTTAGTCCGGGAGCCGGTAGAGGTACAGATTCCTCGTCTTCTTTTGGTCGTAAACAATCCAAGTCTTCCTTCAGTATTCCCAGCCCAAGAATGTCTCGCAGAATGGAACCCTTAACTCCTTCAAAGACTAGAACATCAATGGATTTTCAGGCAATGGATGACTTGAATCTTGATGAGCCAGCTCCTGCTCCTTCTACTTCCTCCTCCATTCAGAAACCCAAAGAGATGGAGCCGGACATCGATGACTTCGATCTTCCAGATTTTGAAGTTGTGGATAAAGGAGTTGAAATCCAAGACAAAAATGAAGCAGAAGAGGTAAAATCTGAAGACACTTCAGATGGGAGATCAGTTTCTAGTGAGGTTGTTAAGGAAGTTGTGAATGATCAAATCCACCTAACAAGATTAACAGAGCTTGATTCAATCGCTCAGCAGATCAAAGCTCTTGAATCTATGATGAATAGTGAAAATTCAGTTAAAACAGAGGATGAAACTGAATCACAAAGATTAGATGCAGATGAAGAAACGGTAACAAAGGAATTTCTACAGATGCTCGAGGACGAGGAGGCTAATGAATTCAAATTTGGTCAACCTGACATTTATACACTCAAACTGGAAGCTGCTGAAGAAGATGCAGCGGCTGAATCCAAAGTTTTCCTGTCAGACCTTGGAAAGGGCTTAGGCTCGGTAGTCCAGACAAGAGATGGGGGTTATTTAGCTGCCATGAATCCTTTCAATAATGAGGTAACTAGAAAAGAAACTCCAAAACTTGCGATGCAGATCTCAAAACCATTGATTCTTCCATCACACAAATCCATGAGTGGGTTTGAGATCTTTCAGAGAATGGCGGCTCTTGGAATTGAAGAACTGAGCTCAGAAATCCTATCTTCAATTCCAATTGATGAACTGATAGGTAAAACAGCAGAACAGATAGCTTTTGAAGGCATTGCTTCAGCAATCATCCATGGAAGGGACAAAGAAGGCGCTAGCTCAAGTGCAGCTCGTACCATTGCAGCAGTAAAATCCATGACAACTGCAATGAGTACGGGCAGGAAAGAGAGGATCTCGACCGGAATTTGGAACGTGAGCGAGCAACCAGTGATGGTGGATGAGATTCTAGCTTTCTCAATGCAAAAAATTGAATCTATGGCAATCGACGCTTTGAAGATACAGGCAGACATGGCAGACGAAGATGCACCTTTCGATGTTTCTCCACTTGTTGAGGGTACAGAAATAATCAGGGGGAAAGATCCAAGCCACCCCTTGGCCTCTGCTGTTCCGTTTGATGATTGGTTGAGAAATGGAGGTCTAACTACCTCCAAAGGTGATCCCGGCAAGCCAGAAATACTCACACTATTGGTGGTTATCCAGCTAAGAGATCCATTGAGGCGGTATGAGGCAGTAGGAGGACCAGTAATCGCACTGATTCAGGCCACACATGTGGATTCGACAGGGTCCAAATATGATGAGGACAAGAGGTTCAAAGTAGTGAGTTTGCATGTTGCAGGTTTGAAGGTGAGGGCAGGAGGGAAGCGGCCTCAATGGGATGCTGAGAAGCCACGACTAACTGCAATGCAGTGGTTGGTTGCATATGGACTGGGTAAAGCACGAAGGAAGGGCAAACACATCCAAGCAAAAGAACAAGATTTACTCTGGAGCCTTTCTTCACGCATAATGGCAGATATGTGGCTAAAGTCAATGCGAAATCCAGATGTAAAATTCCCCAAGCAACAATAGCTGTAGCATGTATGGTCACTTTAACCTGCATCATGTTTCACTACATATGTAAACATGTAATAAGGAAAATGTATGCTTCGGTACACATGTGATCATGTAATAAGGTAAATGTATTTGTTCATACAAGCTTTCCTTCCCTAGTAGATTGTGCTAATGCAAATAAAAGCATAAGAATTGGTGTCTAGGAATGGTCCTGTAGCTTGTTGGAGTAATTTTGCGCTTACTGTTTGGTTCCAATTGATATAAGTCATCATTAACTTCCTATTTGGCATGAACAAGAGCGGATTTCTTTTTGCCTTTTCTCTAACACCTACACAAAGTAGAAATGAGAAACAATGTGAGAAAACCCTGTTTAGCAGTATCATTTATGATTATGATTCTAAATAGGAAGCGAGAATAATATAGGTATTTATCTTCCTTTTTCTTTTCTGTATGTGTCCATTGGCTCAAAAATCCAGTTAGGAGGAAGTTTGGATTCGTGCCATGGATGTGTTCCTGGTGCAACTGTTGTTCCTCAAAATTAGATTCAACATTCCAAGGAAGCTAGGGAACACAGGGAGTGTTTCCCCTACATGAACCCAAACAGTCCCTACTAGATTGTACAAGTCTATGTACCATATGTATATTTTAATTTTTACCTGAAAGAGGAAGCTCAGTTGACAACATGAGAAGCTTTGATGAACTGATACTTTGTAATTGGCATTGAATACTCCCCTCTTCTCTTCCCATTCTTTCCCAACTTGCTTTGACTATTTTATTGCTGGGAAAGTAGGCATTGGAAAGACTGAAAGTCTAGAAGACCTTAACATTCCAAGCACTTTTTGGCTATAAAATGGTGAGTAACATAGCCATGAAACTAAAGTTATGTTATAGATCTAAGAGGTTTTAAGTATAGACAGTTTTTTAACAGGTTAAAACTGTTTTAGAAATTGTGTAGGCATGTTTCTCATTTTTGTTTCTGTTCCATTTTGCTCAGCCCTGCCCCCATGATATGAGAAATTGGCTCATTTCCGGGTATATAAGTAAGTATAATGTTCCAAATTCATTTTATTGCTGTCTTAGTGTATCTTATCAGTATTTTTATATGTGCTGTTTGAGGTTTAATACTATACTGTTTCACATTTCTGGCCTGCACATTCAAGATTCTTTTATATGATGAAACCTGTGCAGGACTCCAGTTTGAGAACTCCTGTGAAGTAGGGTTTTCTCCAAGTTGACCAATGCATACTATTTGGTTGCTAATGGAGGCTCAGAAAGCTTTTACAGGTTAGTATGCTCAAGCTTTATAAAACTACCTTTCTTTCTGTTGCCATCTTGTGTTAAGAAGATGCCGATGGTTTCCTGAGTCATTTTCTGTATTTGAACCTGAGGTAGCTGATGCTATTCCTGTGGTTAAAACATCCATAGGAGGCACCGAGGCACTAGAATTATTGGTCGGCTATGTGCTGGTAAGTGGTGAGAGCTATGAGTTCATTTAGGTTAGAAGCTGATAACCATCCTTTCAATTTTCACAATATGTTTTGCTCATGTATTGCTTATCATGGTTGGAATCAAGAATGGGCTTCTCTTGCCACACATTACCACTGACCATGGTAAACTTCAACCACCATAAAGTCACTGGAGATGTTTTTTTCCTTTTCTAAATGAATAAGGGAGTTATTAAGAACAAAAAACGGAAAAATTTAAACAAATTGGTGACGGAACAAAGCAATGTAAAATGATTAGAATGGTAAAGAAGGCCCACTTATGGTTGTTGGGTCTGAGTAATGCAAATTGATATCCTTCCCAAAACTAGGAATTCAAGAAGTAGGAATGTAGGATCTGCTAGGGGTGGAACTCCAAGCGCAAAAGGACAGATAGAGAAAATAGCAGCAGATATGAAAGGGGGCAGAAGCTAAATTAGCAGAACGATACATAGCAGATAAATAAGTAAGAAAACAGAATTCAAACATAAGAAAAATATCAGAAGTTAATATGGACAAATTTGAAGAAAGGAGAACTTCGATAAATCTAAAAAGAGTAATTTGTTGCTTTTTGTAGTATATCAGATCTGTCAATTAAAATTGAAATTCAGAAATCTCATATGACATGAGGGGTGTGACTAGGCCAAAACAAGAAAACAGAGTAGGTATGTGAAACATGGAACTATGGCAGAGAATAAAGTAAGAAATAAGACTATAATTTGAGAGAGACTGATAAGGAAGACTTTGGTAGTTGAATGGGAAAACAGGAGTGCTGTTAGCTAAGGAGGGGTTGGAAAACTGTCTTGAATAATTGAAGGAAATAAGAAGATAAGAATAGAAACAGAAGTGGTGCAGGACTCCATATGCTGTGACCCAGGAATCCACCTGAGGTCCTTGCTAATTCACCCAAGTAGAATTAAGAAATCCATTAAGCTTGTATAGAAATCAATTTCCACCACCATGAATCCACATGGCATAGACTAAACAGAAACAGTATTGCTTCAATAAGGAATTTCGTTTGCTTGAATGTCTGGGTATATTGGTATATATAGACTCTCAAAACTTGGCTCCTAACATGACTAGAACTTGCCTAATCCTAATACCACTCAAGCTACTACTTATTCCTCCAATAATAGACTGAAAAGAACATAAACCAACTATTAAACTGACTAGGAAATAAAGGATAACTACAACTTCAGAAATCTTAATGAAACTAGGGCAGGAATAACCAATTTGACTTTTAACTCTTTGTGCTACTAGGGAAACTTAAATTCTGTATTCCTAAGCTTTACCCAAATTATCTGCCCATTAAAGTGACTTATTACAAAGAATACCCATGGACCAAAGGCCCAATACCTATATAACCATATCCAAGGTTTATTTTGACTAAAATAAGCCTTTTTCTCTGATTTTCCTGCATCAATCTAGTTCATAGTTTGAACCTGTTAACCATTTGTCATTTGTTGGTTAGCTGCAGAATGCCAGTGCCTAGGTTTGATTCAATGGCAATTAGCTTAACTAGTGACATTGATTCAACAAGTTTGGAACTTGGAAGGTTGATTTTAGTTTCTCAGGTCAGCATCTTACATCATCTTACATCATCTTCCATGGAAAAACGACAAGAAGAAAAGGGGCATCTAAATTTGCTGTTCTTAGTTGGATGGGTGTTTAGTGAAGTTTGTCCATAGATATGGTGGATGATTGTGGCAGTGTTAGTAGGGTTATACTAGAGATGTAAACAGATAGTCGAAAATCCGTATTCGATCCTGGTTCGTATTCGTTTATGAGGATTCGTATTCGGAAATTCACTATCCGGAAACTATCTGAATCCGTCCGAAACTAATCAAATACAAATATGGTAATCCATGTTTTCGACCGATTATTATCCGATTCGTTTAGCTATCCGACGGTATTAAAATATCCGAAATAAAATATTCGTATCCGTCTATCCGTTTAAGTTGCCTTCTTGGATTTTGTATTTTATTTATAATTATAACTTAGTAGCTAGTAAGTTAGAAAATATGATTGTTTTATATATATTACTATTTGACTATGATAGATGTTATCATATACCTATTAAAAAAACATATAAAAACAAAACAAAAAGTAGAAATACATAAAAAAATGTAAATAAGACAAAAAAAAAAAGAATTAGGAAAGCCAAAAGTCTAGATGGAAAGCCAAAAGTCTCGATGGAAAGCCACAAGTAAAAATGTAAATAAGACAAAAAAAAGATAGGAAAGCCAAAAGTCTCGATGGAAACTTGGAAAGCCAAAAACCTCTTTGAAAACTGAAATCTCGGATTCTCGGTCTCTCAACTCTCAACTTTCAAGACTCTCAAGTATAACCCTAAAGCTCAATGTTCTCTTTGCCTTCCATTCGTTGTGACTACAAATCTACAATCCCTCTCTCTCTGGTTTCATATACATATCGTTTCATGCATTCCTGCGCACATCTTCGTTGTTACAAGAGACGCTGTTCGCATGCGCAATCACCAGAGAGCAAATGTCGAGGTAAGTCTCTCTCTCTCTCTCTCTCTCTCTCTCTCTCTCTCTCTCTCTCTCTCTCTCTTCTCTGTTTCATATGCATCGTTTTCTTCTTTATAGCATTACCCTTGATGCCATTTCTACCATTATAATTTCTAGCGAATCCATCTCTTGGATCGTCCTCTGAAGTCCCAGAACTCATTGTTCAAGTTGTCGATCTCAAGCTTGTCGGCAACAGATTTACATGAGTTTCTATCTTTCAAATTCTGTTTTTTTTTTTTTTAACTGTATGAATCTGGTTGTTGTATGTTGGATTTGTTATTAGTCTTATCTATAGTATCACCTATTGCTTATATTTGTTGGGTTGTTCCATATTCGGATACTGTAGGTTTGGTTGGGTTTTAGATCAGGCTTTTCTGCTTTATTATATTCCTTGCATTTTATGTATTATGTGATACAGGATTTCAAATCGGTTTGAAAAACGAAGTGTAATGAAGTCATTTCTAAGAAGAAATAAAGCTCAATAAATAAAAAACAGTAAGCGGACAATCGGATAGAAACATTCGGATATTTGGTATCCGCTAAACGAATCGAACCGGATAATATCCGGAATCCGTTTAACAAGTCGAATTCGAATTTGATATTGTGTTATTATATTCGGCGGATATTCGGATCGAATTCGGATAGCGGAATTGTAAACGAATTCAAATTCGGATAGTACCCAATCCGATTCGAATTCGATCCGTTTACATCTCTAGGTTATACCCAAGATGTGTGGTGACTTTTTTTTTAAGGGGCATCTTGTTGTCACCAAAATTGTGAAGTGAAAAGTTGTAACCTTTTTTTGATTGCCCCTTGTCTTATTTCCAAAAGTTATTGTAGGGATAAAATTGCTTTTTCAAAATAATTTGGAAGTGACTCGTCATTATGTCATTATTAAAATATGCACATTTTTCGAATAGGCATGTGAAATGACAGGATTTACCATTATTGGAGAAAAAAGTGTATTATTCTAAACGGGCAAAAAAGTAAGCTTATGTTTTTTTTTTCACCAACCTTGGTTACAATAATATTTTCCCTTTCTTTAATTAGAAAAAAAAATCTTCCCTGTCTTCAACCTATATTGGTATGATAGCATGCTATATGAACTTCTTGTCTTCAATCTGTGTGAACCTAATGTCTAGACATCTGGGACCCTAAAATAAAAAAAATGCTACTTCTAAGGAATGAATTATGAGGTGGATTTGGTAGCTGATTCGAACTTCTAACGAGTTAGAAGATCTAGAACCAATGATAAAAAAGGTGATAATTTCTGGGATTTTTTCATTAAGTGCACTTGCAGGAAGACTGATATTGATGGAGATTAGAGGAATTAAAAGACAAAGGGGTAGGTCGAAGATGACTTGGGAAGAAGTGCTGAGAAGATATGATAGGCTTTTGGGTTGACAGCAAACATGGCCTGAAATAGAGTTGAATGGCCGAACAGGATTCAACCCCACAGTTGGGGAAAGGATTTGTTCAGTTGAGTCTGTGGTCAGGGTGGTTGGGCTCTCTCTTGTACTTGGGAGGCTTTCCAGAGTTGAGTTAGGTTTGTGTTTATGCTTGTAGGTTTCTGTGCATATTACTTCCACAAAAGTAGGCATTACCTGTTTGAGGCTTTGTAGGACGATTGATTTGCTTGGGATAATTTTTATCAGGAAATGGAGATGATGATTCCAGATGTTCTTCGCATAGAAGTGTTCAGGCAGACAATTGCAGGAAACGTTCTTGTAGGCAATTGCTGTGCCTTCTCCAACTCTTGCTTGACAAGCAGTGTAATCCTTTGACTAATCACTATGAAAGTTTGTTGAAACAGGTCCACCCACATACATCCATTCAATACTTGGATGAGCTTTATACGCTTCTTCAAGTTCCTCTCATTGCTGGTACTGTTAATCGAGGTAGTAAAATCATAGCTGCTGTATAACAGTCAATGATTGGACAAAATTCTGTGGGTCAGACACTACATCAACAGAGCTTTCTGCCATTGAGAGAGTCTTCAAGTTAAAGGGAACCTTAACCCAATCGTCGATTGACAGTTATTCTGAGTTCCAATCCACAAAATTTGCGTAGGTAAATGCAAGATTATGTTGCTTATATTGCAAATCTTATAATGGAGTGATTACGCCTTTTCATTCTTAATGGTTCAGTCCTTGCAACTTACTAAGTTGGATTCATTTATGTATAGCTGAACCCTAAATTTTGTTGGACAAGAGTTTGACACTTGATGCATACTGAATGTAGGTATCTTGTTCCCCTCCATGTAAACAAGAGAATAAAGAGGGCCGGGGGGGGGGGGGGAATTGACATAATGAGTCAGCATTCAAACAACTGCAATCCAGGGCTTTAATAGATCACATGAGCTTAGGGTCTATTAATATAGGTGTTTTCAATTACAAGAAGCATGCATTCTCTAATAATTTTTAGAGAAACTATTGTTTTTGTTTGAAGAACTAAGATCATTGAAGAACAAGTGATTTTTTTCTTTTATAGTTGGTAGTTCATACAATTGAGATAGGTCATGAAATTTGACATATGGTCTATCATTTGTATCCAATTGTCTAAATGATCAATGAGCAATGTAACGACAACAATGAGTAAAATGTCGAGTAAACTTTCTCCTACGCTTATATTTGGCTTGTTTTCTTCTGGTACGAGTCATCATGGTGAAGATAATCTAAGATTTGGTGTATTATCTATATCATTTGAATTCCCAAAACTTTATTCACGTTATTATATTTTTAGGGTGTGCGTATTTCTAGACAAGCTCGTCTAGATTTCTTTAGATAGAATCTATTTTTTAGTGATTTGGAAAATTTTGACCATTAGATATGGAAGGAATGATCTGGATTGACCACATGTAATCATATTTAAATTCAATCATTTACCCTCCCGTGTATGTCAATGTGTCCCCTTGTCATCCATTCACCCTCTTGGTAGTTTTAAAATTTTTATGTTTTATCCTCATTGAAGAAAAAAAATGTGTGTTATAAGTGTAAAAAAGTAAAGTTATAGATAGTAACTCTACTTTTCTGTCTTTTTAACATTACACCATTTTTTCCTAATAAAGGTAAATATTGTCATTTCACATGTGTATTTGAAATATATGCATCACAATAGCACTTGTTAATTTTGAAATAATGATGTGTCACTTTCAAATTAGGACAAAGTTTTCCTCCACTATGTCCCGCCACCATCCTTAGGGTTCACAAACCCCTATAGGTTTTAGTATGTTCCCCTAAAAAACCCTCCCGATACCCGTGCGCATTTGAACTTGCCTTAGTGAAAGGGATGAAGGATAACTTGGTCCATCAAATTATGTTATATCCTTAAAAGAATTTTTGGCAATAAGACGAAAGACAATTAAAAAGACACTACATCTATAAGGTGTATTCAACACGTCCAATAAATTAAATCTTAATTTTTACACAATTAACTAGATTGATTTTCTTTTCCATGGGTTTTACATGGAAATTGCGACTCAGTCACTACTTAGGTGGATCAGCTGTGGCTAGCCTGGATTGGTATCGGCATTGGATCAGCCGGCTGCATCGGTATCGATTGAGGCCGATATCGATACTTGGCCGATCCTGGATCGAATATTGCTATAAGGGTAAAATCGTATAAAAACTTAATTTGAAATGAAAAATAGGTATAAAATTAACTGATTTAAACCAATACCGTCCGATCTGGATCAATATCAAATCAGTATCGGTCGAGACCGATACTGATATTGATATCTCAATTCCTGGTGGGCAGTAGCTACTAACTTATATGAACACAAAACCTATATGGTAGTTAGTTTTGTTGAAACATTTAAGAGATATAATTAGGGTGTGAATTTGGAACTAGACCGAATCAATCAAACCGAATCAAATTTGGTTCAAACTCGTTTTGAAAATGTAGAAACCGAGTTCGGTTCCGGTTTTAGCATAGGAACTGAATCAAATTTGGATACTATTCTGTCATAGTATATTAATACATTGTGGTATATAACTATATATTACTAATATTAATATTAGATCTTATAATACTACTATATTATAGTTTATGGACTGAGTATAGTAACTACAACTAAAGTGTGTAAGAACCAAATTTCGAAACCGAATCGAATCGAACAAGTTCAGTTTGAGTATCAAATTTTAGAATTGATTCGATTTCAAATCACACCAACACTACGGAACTGAACCAAAACCGAATTGAATAATCGATTTACACCCTTAGAATATAATATATATATAATTGTTTGAATCGTTTTTCAATGAAGTGGAATCAGTAATGAAATTGGGCTCTCCCAATTACCATTCTGATTTGTGGAATCGACCATAGAATCGCTCTGAATTGACCAAAATCCTAAAAATTGGACCGGTTTTTTGAAACGTAAATAATCAAGTGATTCAACCATTACCACATGAGCATAGATGAATCACTTTTGCTTTCTTTTTCCTCTGGCTACTAAGATGTTTTCGTTCGCCATATTGTCCTTTGCGACAACATAATTCTGATCCAATCGGAATCAAAGATTGGATTCCAATTCTTAAAACCATGGTTGCAATTGAAACATCACTAGGAATCATTGTGAGGTCCTGCCTTGGACTTAGGGTTTTAAGAATCAGATCGAATCCGTTGATTCTGACTAACACTGATTCTCTCTAATCTGACTCGGGCCGAATTTGTATGGGAAAGCCCTAAATGCTCTGCTCCATGCCGATTCAAAAACCGATCCAGATCCGATTCCAGATTTCTTGGACCTATGATAAAAAGAACTAACTAGTAGTGACAGAATCACATTTCACTAAATTGAATCACAAAAAATGAAACCTTGCACACGAAAGGATGGGAGGACGGAAACAAAAATACCATGGACTACATGTTACATTACAGTATCGACAAAAACAAACGTTCATGAAAGGAGAGTGTAAAGGAGTACAAGTGAGTCCCTCCCTCGAAGAACCGCTCCAGTTCAAGCAAAGCTTAGCGTCTTGGCGGCATGGCAAACAGAAGCTCGAGATCAGGTGGGTTGAAGTAGCCATTATTGGGCGGATCTCTGCTTATCTTCCCATAATAAACTGCTTTCTTCTTTGGTGGCGGCGGGCAAACCATAGCATTTGGGATCCGATACTCTCCACGCTTCGGGGTCTCCCAACCTCCTTCTATCTTCTCCAATCCCTTCTCCATCTCCATCTCTCTCTCTCCAAGGCTAGTACAAGTAGTAGTAGTAGTAGTAGTAGTAGAAGAAGAAGAAGAAGAATGACAATGTCTTGTCGTACTTTCAGAACTGAGTAAGAAAGAAAGATAAGAGTGAAAAAAGGTGAGGCTTAAGCTCTACTGTAGAGGAAGGGACAGACGGGGCTTATTTATATAAATCTTGGAAAGGGTTTTGGATTAAGATTCATGATTTTGATTTGAACGCAGAGATAGGCAAAAGTGGAGGGAAACTGAAAACATGTGGGGATCGTGGCTTATTTCAGGAGCTGATACTTGTAAGTTGACCTAACTCGAACCCAGATCGTGACTGAGTTCGTGACGTCGTCGTGCGGTCGAGCCAAGTAGCCACGTTGGTAAGTAGTAACTAATAATACTTTTTGCTTCTTCTCTTTCTTCTTCTTCGTAGATAGAGAACGGAGGTAAAATGAGATGAAATGAAATCTCGTTGCTTTGGAAGTGAAGCTTCTCCAATATTGAATGATCCTCAGGCTTTCATGGCCGCGCTTATTTGTCCGTTACTTATCCTCCCAAGAAGGTCTCGCAAGAAAGGTTATGAATTCTCTATACCTGGACTACTCCACGGACAATTCCTACATGGGTTTCTCCCAGAAAGTCTCCAAAGCAATGAAAGCCTGCGGAGATCTCCAATCTATATACGATGCTCGAAAGCTTCATGCTTACCTGATGTCCACGGGTTTTGGGTCTTCAATTTTCCTTCAAAACCATTTATTGAATATGTATTCAAAATGTGGCTCAATCGAAGACGCACGACGGGTTTTTAGTGAAATTGAGAAACCCAATGTTTTCAGTTGGAATACGATGATAAATGGTTTGGCAGATATGGGTCGGTTGACTGAGGCAATGCATTTGTTTGAGGAAATGCCGGACAGAGATTCTGTTTCTTGGAACTCAATGATGTCAGGTTATATGCAAAACCTGCAATATGAAGAAACTTTGAAGGTTTTTGTTTCCATGGTTCGAGATTTTAATTGTAGACCGGATTCATTCTCTTTCTCCTGTGTGATGAAGGCTTGCGGTATTCTTCAATTCCTTGAATTTGGTTCGCAAGTGCATGGTCTTGCAGTGAAATTTGATTTTGTAAGAGACCCATTTGTTGAAACGTCGGTTCTTGATATGTATATTAAATGTGGATCTATGAACTCGGCCGATCAAGTGTTTCACCAGCTACCCAATCCAAGTCTTTTTTGCTGGAATAGTATGTTGTTTGGCTATTCAAAATCTTCTGGCGTGAAAAAAGTACTCCAATTGTTCCATCAGATGCCTGAGCGAGACCATGTATCATGGAACACAATGATTTCAATCTTGTCCCAGCATGGGCTTGGGGCCCAAGCTCTTTCTATGTTCATAGAAATGTGGAACGAAGGTTTTAGACCCAACTCTATGACTTACGCTAGTGTTCTTAGTGCTTCCACTAGCATTCTTGACCTGGGATGGGGTAGACATCTTCATGCCCGTATTATTAGATATGAATCAGGAGTTGATGTTTACATGGGTAGTGGTCTGATTGATATGTATGCAAAATGTGGATGCTTAAAAGAGGCGAAGCGGGTGTTTGATAACTTACTTGAACATAATGAAGTCTCTTGGACTTCTTTAATTGGAGGCTATGCACAATCAGGCTACGAAGAAGAAGCATTGATGTTGTTTAACCAAATGAGAGAGGTTCCAGTTACCACAGACAGGTATACTCTTGCCACTGTTCTAGGCATGTGTGCAAGTAGAAAAGATATTTCTGTTGGGACACAACTTCATACCTATACAGTTAAGATTGGACTGGACTCCTCTGTTCCTGTTGCAAATGCTCTGCTTACAATGTATGCTAAGTGTGGAAGTGTTCAAAATGCAAACCGTGTGTTTCACTTCATGCCTGCAAGAGACATAATATCATGGACAGCAATGATCAGTGCGTTGTCCCAGCTGGGTGATATTGACAGAGCCCGAACATACTTCAACAAGATACCTGAACGGAATGTAATAACTTGGAACTCAATGTTGGCTACATATTTACAATACGGGTTTCAGGAAGAATGTCTGAAATTGTACACTCTGATGCTAAGAGAAGGACTGAATCCAGATTGGATTACTTTTGCAATTGTTTTTGGTGCCTGTGCTGACGCTGCAGTACTTAGACTTGGCAACCAAATTATTGCTCAAACTACAAAGTTTGGATTCAATTCTGATGTGCCAGTTGCCAATAGTCTTGTAACAATGTATTCAAGATGTGGCCGCATCAATGAAGCACGAGAAGTTTTTGATTCAATAATCAATAAGGATTTAGTTTCATGGAATTCCATGATGACAGGTTATGCTCAGAATGGTCAAGGGAAGAAAGTGATTGAGATTTTTGAAGAAATGTTTAAGGCAGACCTGGCACCTGATCATATAAGCTACATTGCCATTCTATCAGGTTGTAGCCATTCAGGACTCATATCAGAAGGTCAATATTATTTTGATTCCATGACCAAAGATCATGGACTCTGTCCAAGGTCTGAGCATTTTGTGTGCATGGTTGACCTTTTTGGTCGAGCTGGGTTGCTAGAACAGGCCAAGAACTTGATTGACAATATGCCCATCAAACCAAGTGCCAGCATCTGGGGAGCTCTTCTTGGGGCTTGCCGCATCCATGGCAACACAAAACTGGCTGAATGTGCTGTCAAGAACTTGCTTGAGTTGGATCCAGAAGATTCTGGAAGTTATGTTCTTCAAGCCAATTTATATGCTGATGTGGGCAGGTTGGATGGTGTTGCAGAAGTAAGAAAATTGATGAGGGAGAAGGGAATTCGGAAGAACCCCGGTTGCAGCTGGATTGAAGTTGATAACAGGGTACATGTGTTTACTGTAGATGACACGAACCACCCACAAATCAATGATGTCCTTAGGATGTTAGAAGAATTAATTAAGAAGATAGAAGATACAGGAAAATATGTGAACAAAATTAGTACAAGTAGAACTCAAGGCTACCATAGCGAGAAGCTTGCAGTAGCTTTTGGGTTGATCAACTTGCCTCCTTGGATGCCAATCCATGTTATGAAGAATCTTCGGATCTGCACAGATTGTCACATAGTGATGAAGTTAATATCTCTTGTCACCACTAGGGAATTGATTGTGCGGGATGCCCTCCGTTTCCATCATTTCAAAGAAGGATGTTGCTCTTGTGGGGATTACTGGTAATCTATGGTATGTAGAATATCTTCTCATTTATCAGATCCTCCCCACCCCCCCTTTTCTCTAGCCCTCGAACTTGTTCAGTAACTATGTTGTTTTATTCAGGGAGCTCCAATAATATAATGTAAAGGAGAGAAGCAAAACAAAACAAACCTTCCAGATGTTGGACTCTTACATATAGTAATGGCAGCCATTTAAGTTTGGAATTTTCTGAAAATCATAACTGTTTCTTTCGTTTTTTTCCTTCTTTTTTTTTTTGGGGGGGGGGGGGGTGGGTGGGTGGGGAGATAAATACAAATACCTATATTATTTTCACTTCCTATTTAGAATCATAACCATAAATGATACTTCTAAACCGGTTTTTCTCACATTGTTTCTCATTTCTGCTTTGTGTACTTGTTAGAGAAAAGGCAAAAAGAAATACACACGTGTTCATGCCAATGTAATTAGAAAGTTAATGATGACATAACAATAGGAACCAAACAGTAAGAGCAAAAGTACTCCAACAAGCTACAGAAAATTTCTAGACACCAATTCTTATGCTTTTATTTTCATTAGTACAATCTAATAGTGAAGGAGAACTAATGTAGTCCTAGATTGGTAGGAATCCAACTAGAATCCTATAACCAGGATCTGCTATGAACATGGTAGCTCGGCTAGGTCAAATAGGTATTTTTGGTTAAGTTAGGGTTAGGGTTTAATGGGGTCTAGGGTTTGATGGTAGGGTTAGGTCAAGTTGATGTTGGGGAGTCTTCCAGTGAAGGTCTTGTTAAGTTTTAACAAGTCTAGACTTGTTAATTAGATTCGACAGCAAGGTTAGGGTTTAGGTTTTTTAAAAGAGGAGAGGATGGATTTCTAGGGCGTAGAGGGTCAATTTCAGATGGGACTTGGGCCAAGTTTTCCTTAGTATGAGAGGAGAACTCGATCAGGTTATGGTGTGATTTGGACGGCTGGTTTGGTCTAGGCAGAATTTAGGTCTTGGGAAAATTGAAACAAGAGGGGGAAATCTAGGGTTTGGATGATGGAAGGTTAGATTAAGAATGATAGGGGTTGGGGATGATTCAAACTTACTAAAATTGCAGAATTTCCTGGACAACAGCTTGTTTGAATGAGATTCTGGAATAAAAATCCAAACTTGAACTAGAACTTGAAAGTAGAGCTTCAATAGAACCACCCGAGCTTCACACTGCAAGGCGTCTATTGGATCAAACACCAATCCCACCAGCCTTGATCACACACAAGACAGTCTTCAGCAATGAAGAATAAGTTGCAGAGCAGCGTGACTGCGTGAGAGAGTTTTCAAAAATCTGAGGTGAGAATCCCCTCCCCCCACAAAATTTAGTTTATTTATAATGGGCCAAAGGCCTACTCCTAACCAGCCTAGAAGGAATGACTTCCCCTAGCCGAGCTCTATTACATAGCCCTCATTGTCTATGTGGATGATATTGTGGTGATTGGAAATGCCAAAGCTGAAATAATGAGATTGAAGTCTTATTTAGCCCAACAGTTTGAGATTAAAGATCTTGGACATTTGAAATATTTCTTGGGAATTGAAGTGTCCAGATCTAAGAAGGGAATAAACATATGCCAAAGGAAATTTGTGCTAGACTTTTGAAAGAGAAGACAAGCATGTTGGGATGCAAACCAACAAACTCTCCTGTTGATCATAATCACAAATTAGAGGAAGATTGTGAACCATACCAAAGACTTGTAGGAAAGTTGATTTTTCTCTCTTTGACTTGCCCAGATATCACCTATGCAGTTGGGGTGGTGAGACAGTTTATGCATGCTCCCAAAAATGGGCACTTGGATGCTGTTTACCAGATCCTCAGTTACTTGAAGTCCTGCCCAGGAAAAGGCCTTGTATATGCCAAACACAACTATTTGAGAATTGAAGGCTACACTGATGCGGATTGGGCTGGTTCAGGTTCAAACAGACGATCTACATCAGGTTATTGTACATTTGTGGGTGGTAATTTAGTCACTTGGAGGAGCAAGAAGCAACCTGTGGTGGCCAGATCTAGTGTAGAGGTTGAGTTTAGGGCTATGGCTCATGGAGTTTGTGAACTCCTATGGTTGAAGAGGCTAGTCCAAGAGTTGGGGTTCGATGTTGAAGCACCTATGAGACTTTATTGTGATAACAAGGCTGTCATAAGTATAGCCTATAATCCTGTGCAACATGACAAAACAAAGCATATTGAGGTGGACGGGCACTTCATCAAAGAGAAGATTGACTCTGGCTACATCTGTATTCCTTTTGTTAAGACAGGCGATCAATTGGCTGACATCATTACCAAGGGGCTTATCCCTAATCAGTTGAGTGCCTTTTTATGCAAGCTGGGAATGTATAACATTTATTCTCCAGCTTGAGGAGGGGTGTTAAGAGTTTATGTAATAAGGGTACTTTAGGAACTAGATTGTTGTCTAGTTGCCTTATATTGTAATTTTCCTTTTGTTACGTTTTACCTCCCTAGGGAGGTGTATGTAATTCCTTTTTTATTATTAGTGAAGTAATATAAGTGTGGTGGAGTGAATACTCCTACACACAACATTGCACCATCATCTCTATTCTTCTTCTTCTTCTCCAACCTTCTAATTTCATCTTTCTCCTTGTTCTCCTACATTCTTTAACTTCCAACTATTTTATGGTACTGATAAAAAGAAGTAAAAATTAGGTGAACCCCATCAAATGTGACAACATTTATTCTGGGTTAAATATCCTCTTGAGGGAAGGAGGCCCTTCTGCCCTTTGGAGAGGATGGACTGGGAAGTTTCTTGGATATGGTGTTCAATGCGGCTGCAGATTTGGTCTATCTGAATATTTCAAGAAGCTTTACTCTGATGTGTTGGTAGATCAGAACAGGAGCTTCATCTACTTCATCAGCAGTGCATCTGCTCAGGTTTTTGCTGATGTGTCTCTCTGCCCTTTTGAAGCTGTCAAAGTCCATGTTCAAACACAACCTAATTTTGCTAAGGGCTTGGGTGATGGATTTCCAAAGGTTTATGCAACTGAAGGCCTCTCTATGGGTAAAAATACTTGCATCTTTACATTTCTTCTGTATATCTGTTGATTCCTAGGTGTTTAAAGGGTTACTCTACTTTATCTGATTTCAACTTTTACAAGGGGCTTTAAGGTATAACCAGTCTCAACCATTCAACTAGGAACCAAACTCTACAGCAGCATTAATTTATAATAAAATCAGTAAATTACAGCAAGCAAATCAGCAATAAAAAGTAACATTACACCTGAACAGTAAGATGCTTCAACTCTTGTAACCTTCTACAGTTGATAACAATACTTTGAGCGATGTCTGACCATCGAAGAAACCAACAGAACATGATTCTGATCCATCGTATGACAGAGAATAGCCAGAAAATTCAGAAAATAAACTGGTTACAGAATTAGTAACTAGGAAGTCCTGATGGGACTGATCTTCCGATCGAGTATAGGTCTTCTAGGCCTAACAACTCTTCAAAGTTGCAGCATCAACTGATGGTTAGATGCTGGAATACAGTATGGTAATGGATCTAGGAAGTAGAGGTCCAAAATAGCAACTATTGCCTATCACAGTTCCAGCACTTGGATCAATTTGAAACTAAGGTCGAAGGAGGGCCTCTAGGAAGGTAATGCCAATCTGCAACAGATGAGTATATCAGCAGTTTCTGGAACTTAAAGGCTTCAGCAGATAACTCCAGGTAACAGATGCCACAGGTTGTGTTTTTTTGAAACTCAAGCTCTGAACTTTGTTAATCAATAACAGAGCCGTCATCAAAGATCCAGCAGTATGAACAGGTCTCATTCATGTCTCAGTTGATGAATACAAGGCAAGGCAGGATATAGAAACTAAGATAGGGTAGATGGTTAAGCCTCCCATTCAACCTAGACCTCTCTCCTCAAGGTCTTTCACCTCACATAGGACTCTCTCCTACACTGTATCTCACAGTCATGGTTAATAAACCATACTTTTCTTTTCATTCAATCGTTGGGCTAACAGCCCTCTCCTTTATTGATAGCCATCAAAACAAGCTTCCTGTTGCGTGGGAGATGGATCCCTTACAAAACACAATCTAATGAAAATAGAAACTTACATAATTGGAAATAAATAAAATAGTAACTGAAAACTAAATGGCCTAGATTGCTATTAACTCCTAGTTACACCAATAGTAATTGAGAACTAAACAAAAACTTCCTTGTAACGCACTATAAAATAGAAACATAATAAAGAAAATCTTCTAAAAAGTCTCCACGCAAGGCTAATGAGTCCCACCAAATCTGAAGAAATCTCTCCTTTAAATCTTGGTGTTCGATGACTACAAAAAGACAGAATATGGACTTGAATATGGACCTGATATATGGTTTAAATAGATCAACATATGGGCCCACAACTAGCTTGATGAGGACATAATCTGGACAGGCTTGTTCTGCTTTGGGGTCAAAATCTTCGATGTAGTTGCTCTTTCCTTGTTCTGTGCATTCTTCTTCTTGTTGTCCTATTATTGGAGTTGGATGCATTATAATGCATCATATGCTACTTAAACATGGCAATGCTAAAAAGGGCATACCCAGTGCATGAGGCTTCCGCCACTGCAGGATCTAGGGACTGGGGAGGCTCATAATGTACACTGCCCTACCCTCGCTTCGCGGAGAGACTGTTTCCCAACTCGAACCTGTGACCAGTGATCACTAGATCACAATGGAGCAACCTTACCATTGCGCCGAGGTCCAGCCTCTCTTAAACATGGCCGTGCTAATTTGGAGGGCTAGGATCCGTGTAGCCGATCCCATTTAGTTGTTTATGACTGAGTTGTAGTTGTTGTTGTTGTGTTCCTTCCTTTTATTTTTAGGATTTTTGTCAAATGCCCCCTTGAAAATGCCCATTTGTCCAAATGCCCCCTTACAACTTTTGTAATTGCAAACTCCCCCTTATTCTCAAAACAATGTAGCACTTTGGTCCAATCCGTTAGTTTAGGACGTTATGTTCAAACAGTTGGATTTTTTTGACCTTTATGCCCTTGATATGGTAGAATGACCAAATTACCCTCATTAACACTCAACTCTGCAACTCATCTTCCAAACCCTAGCGCTAAAGTTCACAGCCTTGTAATGACGTCGAAGTTTGGGGATTCTTAGCTCTCCCGGTGTTTCGGGAGTTATCGGCAAAGTTCACGGTGACCTCAGCCTTCAGATACAACTTTCATCACCGGGATTCTGAGCTCTCCCGGTGAAGAAGTCTAAATTCAAAACTCTTGCAGAGTTTATTATATCAAGAAGAAAACAACAGGGGAGCCTCTCTATAAGCCAAAGAAACAAATTTATAATATGACCAACGAGCAATTGAGGATTCCTTCGAAGAAGAACAGGAAAAACATATAAAATAACTTGGAAAACAATGAGATTGTTGCGGAAATTTACAAAATTCCCTTATTTTATCTCCTACAAATTTACAGATGATCGACCCATAATAATAAGCTTTGATTGACTTAAGTCAAGATACTACAGCTAGAAATCCATGAACCTAGTCAGGGAATAGAGATCTTCGAAACATTCTCAGCTTGATTCCAACAAGATGACGATGCCATCGCCGCTGACAACGAAGAGGAAGACACATCCACCGCAACTTCGTTCAGCTTCTTGCGGCAAAGGAAAAAATTCCTGGACCCTAGTTCTTTCAGCTTCTCCACCTGATTTAGACCTATTCCAATCAATACAAATGTATCAGAATTCCTAATTCACCTACCCAAATCCCGATAGAAGAAAAATAAAGAAAAAGAAAGAAAGAAAGAAAGAGAGAGAGATCCGATTTCAGATTTACTTTCTAAGCTAAACTGAGAATAATGGAGGTCGAAATCCGCAGGGTCCGTCGTGGGCAGCAAAGGCCTTCTCCCACCTCTCTGATTCCTGCTTCTCTGTATCCCTTTGTGTCATCATCTCTGTCTTTCAAAGGTTTGGTTTTTTGGATTTGTTTTCTTTTTGGATTTTGAAAGAGAAAGAAAAAGCAAACTTGGAAGAGGATTTTTTGGAAGCTGGGTGGTTCAGAATAGAGATTCAGTTTTTTTTTCATTTGTTTTTTGAATATATTTGCAAAGCTTTTGTTAGGTTTTTCATCTTTTAATTGAAATCAGGGAGCGTGAAATCAGATTCAAGAGAAAATATTGGCCTGTGGTTACAAGTTCTTCTTGACATTATAATCATCACCATCTCCAAACACATCATCATCCTTTTTCTCTGAATCCATATACCTGTAATCCGCATCTTCATACACACCCTCTGAATCCATATCAGACCCAGAACCCTAGAACAGAGGAGGTTGTTCAATAGGGCTTAATCACCTCAACCCTACGCAGATTCAGCAGATTGAAGCCCAGATCCAGCTCCAACAGCAAGTTCAACGGTGACAATGTGGTCCGTAGGATAATTCATCAGAAGGCAATGTGGATTTTCTGGGAACGAAAGATTGTAAGGTGGAGAGCGCACCATGCCATCATTGACAGAGAGCGATGAGTCTGCAACTAGGGTCTTCGCTTGAATCTGATTTCAAGTTCTCAGATTTCAACGAGCATGGGATGAATCGGAGTTCATATTGCAGAAGTAGAGATCGATTGGGTTTGGAAGATGAGTTGCAGGGTTGGGTGTTAATGAGGCCAATTTGGTCATTCTACCATCAAGGGCATAATGGTCAAAAAAATCCAACCGTTTGAACATAACGTCCTAAACTAATGGATTGGACCAAAGTGCTACATTGTTTTGAGAATAAGGGGGAGTTTGCAATTAGAAAAGTTGTAAGGGGGCATTTGGACAAATGGGCATTTTCAGGGGGGCATTTGACAAAAACCCTTATTTTTTTTATTTTGTCTTTGCTAGGATCCATGTAGCCGACCGGCCCAACCCCATTTAGTTGGGATAAGGCTGAGTTGTTGTTGTTGTAAATGTCAATAGGAAAAACTCAATTGTCACTTTTGCACCAAGTAGCAAGAGGGTCCATCCAGGAATTACATATCTCCATAACTCTTGATCTACTCAGTCAACCCATCTCTGTGTTTGATCATGGTCCATGATGCTGTGAATATGTTGATGCATTTGTCTTGGGGATATGCTATCATGTCAATCATTCTAATGCAATGTATCAATGTTTTCCATCAAATACAAAGCAACATGTTTTACACCATTTGGACAGATAACAGCCTCCATTTTCTGTGCTGATAACCCAGTTGAACTAAGAAATTGGGTTACATCCCCCCAGACCTCCTTTCTGAACACCTAGTAACTGTTTTCCAGTTCTATGAAACTAATGAATATTTCGAGTTAATTTCATGTCAAAATCAGTTTTTAATGGCTTGGTGCTTTCTGCTTAAGGTTACGTCACTAGGACCTCTGCTGGTCTCAATTGCATGGGCAATTTGTTCCTTGTGCAAAAGATCTATGGCTATCTGCCTATTTTCTGGGGTTGCTGGTGGATACACATTACACAGTATCCAGTCTGGTTTCGACACAAGATTCTGCCTCTAGTTACTAGCTATAAGCTTGACCGGTTTGCAGTTATATACATCTTGATCTTTTCATGTTGTAGTGGTCTATATATCCAAGTAGCATCTTTTATTGTCTGTACTATTTATTGATCTCTCTTTCTCAATATTTAAACATGTCAAGGACAGTTTCTATGATTATGTTTTCAATATTTGAGCATTCAGCGGACTTTTTATATCGTAAAGTCATTCAAAGAAGGAAAGAGAACTGCTCAAAAGCTCAACAGCTCAACAGCTGGGGGTGACGTGTAGCTGGCTATACAGCTGGAGCTGTTGGTACCTTTATTTCTAATCCAGCTGACAATATTGTTACATCTCTTTATAACAAAAAGGCTGATAATGTGGTGCAGGTAATTGCTTGTTTGTCAACCTGTTCTTTGTCCACTTTAACCTCTTGACAAACTGAGGGCTTATTTGGGTTTTCATTATCCTCAGGCTGTGAAGAATATTGGGCTTGTGAATTTGTTTACAAGAAGTTTACCTATCAGGATCACATTTGTGGGACCAGTTGTAACTTTGAGATGGTTATTCTATGACACCATTAAAGTATTAACCAGACTGTAAGTTCATCTCTCTTTCTTGTTTTAATGAAATATCTCATAGCCTCATTCGTTATTTGAAAAAAATAAACATTCTTGTCTCTGTTTATTTTTTCTTTTCCCCCTTTTTGTGGGTATGTAACATGGTAAGCTAATACTTGAAACTGTGTAACATATGTTATTGCCTTAGGATATTAGATAATCTGTTACAAATAATATAACTTCGTTTTCTTTCTATTAATTGTATCGTATAGATAGATTATTAGGTTTCTCTGTGCTTCTTTTTATTATTTGAATTTCTGTTAAACAGTGGATCCTGTACTGCATGGACCATTCTTAATTGCTTAAGATTTTTCAAATATTGGAGAGCAAGGATCCATGTAGCCGATGCGATTTAGTTGGGATAAGGCTGAGTTGTTGTGGTGTGGTGGTTGATAACTAGTTTGTTTTTACCTCATTGATAATATAGCAGTTTTTTGGGGATTTTGGAAAACAGTTATGGATTGGGAACTTTCATTTAAATGGACGAGGAACAATTAAATGTATAAGGTACCGAAAACTCGCCCAGTAACTGAACTGTTTCGGTGGTTGGATGATCACCCGGTCACCTTGGTTGAACCAGAATGAACTCACCCAGGACTATTACCTGGAACAGGTCTCAGACATTTGTTTTACTGTTTTAGTACATTAGTGGTCCATGGGTTGACCAGGGTCAGGCTGGAACGGATCTTTAAACGTATATATAAGGATTGGCAGTGTCTTACTTAATAAAACCAATTTTCAGTGGCAATCTATTGGCATGGATTGTTGCAAAATTTCACCATCGTATGCGAAAAATGTTTTTAAGTTATTCATAATTCATCCAAAAGAGGACCTTTATCTCAAAATTTCCTCCACAATGAAGTGACTTATAGATTGTATTGTTCTTATATTTCTTTCAGGCCGACAAGTGGAGATCTTAAAAGCCACTTAAGAAGTGAACTAAAATGATTAAGCTGTAAGTGAACAATCATAGTTCAACCATGCTAATCTATGATTTAGAAACCATTTCTTTCAATCAGTGAGATGGAGCTCTATGTTTCTTCACTTGTCCATAACCAGTGTTTCAGTGGAGCTAACTATTGAATTACTGAAATGCATTTGTACCATGCCATATGCAAATGTCTGGTAAAGTTCAAAACTGGTGAAGATGATGCCTGCTCATCATCTAACTGGATGATGAATTTCAGACCAATCTGAATTATGTTCATTTCCTTCAATGCTTACAAATTAAGGATGTTAGCCAGTTTGGTTTCTGTTTATCTGTTTGGTTTTTAATCGGAGATACAGGTAACACCTTCTTTCTGTTTCCCTTGTAGATTAAGTTTTCTTTCACCCATGTTGTATGAAGTCGAAAATACCTTTCCCTTGTCCAATCAGACTGTCAGTTCTTATGGTTGAAGAGATTCGTTCCATGGTGAAGAGAATTCGGCCCTTTGCTTTTACTTTGGATACAATATATCTATTTTTGGTGAAAATGAAAAAAAATTCTTTGTACCCAGTGCACGAGGCTCCCGTCATTTCGGGGTCTGGGGAGGGTCATAATGTACTCTGATGAAAACGAAAACAAACTAAAATTAAACAGTCAGAAACCACAGTTTTCGACATCCTCTTGTACCACATTCCTCCACTTCGAAACCCTCGCTCACTGAGATAAGTATTGAGAAACTCCCATAACAGAATTGTTACACATCTTAACATCAAAGTTTTGATACTCAAGACTACACAAATAAAGATCAAGTAATGTTTTAAAACACTCCCAAGGCCAAACCACAGCCTTAGCCTTCGGGATCATCTTGGCCGTCGTCTTTGAATGTGTCCACACCTTTCCTGACTGAAATCCTATCTGCAAACCTGCTTCGACCTCTTGAAAAAGACCCCTGGCTTCTGCTTCAACCTCGCCTCCTGTCACACCACATTTAAATCTCACAAAGATAAACTTGTTTTGATACAAAATCAAAATAAACAATTAGTTAATGAGTCATAAACTTCCAGAAAATTTAACTACTGGTGAATTTGTGGTAGGTATGTTCATGGTACCAAGAACAACATTTCTGTTAGAATAAATATTACTAGATTCACCATCCGAAGGAGACAAACGGAATGGAGATAACTGCAAGTCATTGATCCATCAGCATATACTCTAACACTATTAGGATTAGGATTAGGATTGACCCCTTAGAACGCTACTTGATTTTGATGAATCCAAATTAAGTATAAGGCAATTGCCATAACACAAAAGAACCACTGGAGGTCGAATTCTGAAAGATCATTGTTGTTGAGCAGACATACATATACTCTGACATTTTTTTTCTTCTCACCATAGCCTCAATCCCTCACTCGAAGAAGGAGAAGCAAAATATTAAAAAAAAAAAAAAAGAAAGAGAGTTTTCCTCCACCTATAGAGGATGGTTCACCCACCATTCTAGCGTTCATAAATCCCTATAGGGTTTTGTATGTTCCCAAAATACCTTCCATCTCACATCCTAAATAGAGTGAGGAAGTTTGTAGCCTTCGGCAGAGCCTATCTAACAGCATCATGGTCAATCAATTGCGGTTGAGGTCGTCCAATCAATGATCCCATTTATTGTGGGTGGAGGAAAACTCAGTCCTTAAAAAGAAATGACTCCCTCTGACCAGGTTTGAATCACCTGACTTGCTAGATTTTGAAAATAACGAGTCGAATAAAAAAACCTAATTTTCCAAGTATGCCTTGTACATATCTTTTCCAATTTTTTATTATCCAATTAAATGAACAAAACCCACACCTTGGCGTCATCTTTCATGCGGGGTTCACATGATCTTTTAAGTGGGATTTTGATCATTTAAGCGTATGAAATATGGCAAGTTGTAAAGGAATCTTGACTTGTAAAACCTGCCCCCATGGAAAGAACAATCCTACTTCCATGGAAAGTACCACCCTGTCCTAATGGAAAGACAGAAATCCCACTCAAGTTGATGTTTGTGTGTGCACTCCCATTGGCTAGTGTATGTGCAGACTCTAGAGGCCCAGGCAGCGTTCTCTCGTCTGTTGAGGGAAAAAGAAGGCTGCTTGGTAGTTGGTACCCACTCCGCCTAGATACATTGATGGTGAAACGACCACCCACCCCCATATTGGATGTTTAGGCATGTGCTCCTATAGGTCCCTGCATTGGCGCAGGCTGCAAGGGGCTCGCAACCAAATAGTGTTCTCTCTCCCAATAATTGAATACAAAAGTGGCCTTGCTACGTGAGCCACTACTATAGGAATCACTTTTGCTTTGTTTTCCTCTTGCTGCTGCTGCTAAAGTGATCTTATAAAATCATACTTGACAGGCAAACCCATACTTCCAAGACGATGTCGATATTTCCAAATTTGACACGTGGATCAAGCTCCATGTAATGCTATATCCCTCCTCCCCCAATATATGTCCTTTCATCCATCTTCTGTGCACCCTCTTTGTAATACTAAAAAACTATGAATCATCTAAGGGTGTACCCATTGCATGAGGCTCCCGCCATTGTAGGTCTGGAGAATATCATAATGTACATAGCCTCACGGTCCTTACCAACTTGGATTGGCTAAAACATGACATATGGGCAAGGGACCTTGGGTCCGTCCCATCCACAAAATTTAGGCCCATCAAAGTTGCTTCGTTGGAGATGTTTGATGTCAAACACAATTTTTGAGTGATTGTCCTGTAAAGAGAATCTCTCCAACCTGGCTATTAAAATGTTATGGCGAGCAGAAAAGGTAGAAGTTTGAGATGCCTTAAACAGGCCAACTTATAGCAGATCTATCACATCAACGATGGCAACTTTATCATTATACAAGTACAAATTAATATTTCAGCTTATAGCTTGATACCCGAGCAAAAAGTAGCTACAAACAATAGCAAATCCATATATACAAACACTAAATGTCAGTTGATCAAAGTCAGAATCCTTAATATCAGAGAGAGAGAGTCTATAAAACATACTAATTCACAAAAGTGGACACTGCTCAGACAGGAGTAAGAGTTATGTTTGTCACCGCCATGAACTGCACCAAAAAAATTTGATAGCAGAGAAAAAGTGCCACTGCTGTAGTAGTATCAACTGTCAATGATTTGATCAAACCCAATTTGCATTTTCATTGGAAAGCCTAATAAAGGCAACTAACCTGAAGTAAAAAAGATTAACATGGTTGAACTATGATTGCCCATTTACAGCTTAAGCTTTTTAGTTCACTTCTTCCAAGTGACTTTTAAGATCTCCACTTGTCGGCCTGAAAGAAATATAAGAACAATACAATCTATAAGTCACTTCATTGTGGAGGCAATTTTGAGATAAAGGTCCTCTTTTGGATGAATAACTTCAAAACTTAAATTTTTTTCCCATAAGATGGTGAAAATTTGCAACAATCTATGCCAATAGATTGCCACTGAAAATTGGATTTAAATAATTCCATTCAAGTATGAAGACAATTACTCTAAAACTAATCCCCACAAACTGGATTGTGACACCACCAATCCTTATTTATATGTTTAAAGACCGGTTCCAGCCTGACCTTGGTCAAACCATGGACCACTAATGTATTCACTAAGACAATAAAACAAGTGTCTGAGACCTGTTTCAGGTAGCAGTCGTGGGTGAGTTGATTCTGGGTCAACCAAGGTAGGCTGGAGATCCAATGACCAAAACAGTTCAGTTACTGGGCAAGTTTTCTGTACCTTATACATTTAACTGTTCCCTGCCCATTTAAATGGAAGCTTCCCAATCCATAACCCGTTTCCAAAATCCCCAACTCTGTAGAAAACTACTAAATTATCAATGAGTTGAAATCTATCTCTTTATCAACCACAAATATTGTAAAATCTTTGATTATTTAGAATGGTCCATGCAGTACAATATCCCCAGAACAACAAAAATTCTATTTTGCTGAGTATTATATTCATGGGCCAAATAATAAAAAGAAGCATAGAGCAACCTAATAATCCATTTATACGATACAATTAATAGAAAGAAAAAGAAGTTATTATACTTGTAACGGATCCTCTAATATCCTAAGGCAATAACATATGTTGCCCAGTCTAAAGTATTAGCTTACAATGTCGCATACCCATAGAAGGGGAAAAGAAAAGAAAAAGTAATAAACAGACACTAGAGTGTTTTTTTTAATAATGAATGAAGCTATGAGATATTTCACTAAATCATGAAAGAGAGATGAACTTACAGTCCAGTTAATACTTTAATGGTGTCATAGAATAACCATTGCATGGTTACAAGTGGTCCCACAAATGCGATCCTGATAGGTAGACTTCTTGTAAACAAATTGACAAGCCCAATATTCTTTACAGCCTGAGGACAATGAAAATCAAGATAATCCCTCAGTTTTTCAAGATGTTAAAGTGGACAAAGAATAGATTGACCAACAAGTAATTACCTGCACCACATTATCAGCCTTTTTGTAATAAAGAGATGCAACAATATTGTCTGCAGGATTAGAAATAAAGGTACCAACAGCTCCGGCTGTATAGCCAGCTACGCATGTCACCCCCAGCTGTTGAGCTTTTGAGCAGTTCTCTTTCCTTCTTTGAATGATTTTACGATATAAAAAGTCCACTGAATGCTCATATGTCGAAAACATAATCATAGAAACTGTCCTTGACATGTTAAAATGTAGAGAAAGTGAGATCAATAAATAATTGGAAAATCTTGTGTGACCAATTGAATGCCAACCTGTTGTTTTTCTATCCAATGGAAAACATTGATGCATTGCATTACTATAAACAGACAATGATTGACCCGGTAGCATATCCCTAAGACAAATAGAGGAACATATTGGTATCATCATGGACCATGCATAGTTGTCACGGCAACTAGGCGACCCTAGGCGTTGTAGGGGCACCTGCCTAAGCGTGCAGTATATGACTATATGTAATATAGCAATGATCATTTTATAAAATTATGCTTATATACAATATGGAAGTCATATCAATGCAAGTATGATAAAATTATGCTAGCAATGACCTAATATGAGAAAATCAACATATAATAAACAAAGCATAGGATGTGATATAAGGATATTCATAAAAAAAAACAAAACAATAAACATGAACCAACATAAACTTGTGATGTGTCAACAAGGCATGCTGTCGTGTTGGTCCCAAGAAAGAGCCTGGACGCCTAGGCGACAACTTGAAAACTATGGGATTATGGCCAAACACAAAAATGGGTTGACCATGTAGATCAAGATTAATGGAAGTATATACTCCTTGGACCCTCTTGCTACTTGGTGCAAAAGTGACAATTGGGTTTCCTTATTGACATAAATTTTGCAAATTGGCATGCACGTTTAAGTAGCATATGATGCATTATAATGCATCCAATTCCTATTTCACAATGGAAAAACAAAAGAAGAATGCACAGAACAGGGAAAAGGCAATTACATGGAAGATTCCGACCCCAAAGCGGAACAAGCCCCTTGTAAAAGCTGAAATCAGATAAAGTAGAGAAAAGGGTAAAAACCTTAACAGAAATAGAGAAAAAGGTAAAGACGCATAATTTTGGATTTATTACCCAGAGAAGCCTTCACTTGCATAGAACTTTGGAAATCCATCACCCAAGCCCTTAGCAAAATTAGGTTGTGTTTGAACACGGACTTTGATGGCTTCAAAAGGGCACAGAGCCACATCAGCAAACACCTGAGCAGATGCACTGCTGATGAAGTAGATGAGGCTCCTGTTCTGGTCTACCAACACATCAGAGTAAAGCTTCTTGAAATATTCATATAGACCAAATCTGCAGCCACCTTGAACACCATATCCAAGTAACTTCCCAGTCCAACCTCTCCAAAGAGCAGAAGGGCCTCCTTCCTTCAAGAGGATATTTAACCCAGAATAAATGCTGTTATACTTGATGGGGTTCACCTAATTTTTATTTCTTTTTTATTAGTACCATAAAATTTTCTGTACTAGAGAAGAGAGTAGAAAATGAAGCTGAAAATTAAGATGCCCTACAGAAGCAACTACTTAAAGAGATCAACCAATCCAAAGAGGAAATAAAATGATTAAAGTAATATCAAAATTTACTCTTAACTCCAATAAAATTGACAAATTTTATGAAGCTAACAAGTTATCCTACATAAAAGTGTCAAAAAAAAATTGTAATATATGAAGAGATTTTTCTTATGGTTTACGTTTGTTTTGACACAAAATGCCTGGAAGTAAAATTAAGTAGCTCCTTAATTTTACAGTCTTCAAATAAAATAGTGGGTCTCACTGAAAACTTTACATCTCTTATTTACATATTTTGATGATAGTAAAAGAAAAAAAAAGTACAATCTTTTCCTCTACTTCCTCCCATTTTGCATTGGAACAAACAGAGACACAAGGAAAAATAGAGATAATAAAGAGCTTTTTTTCCCAGGAGGAGAAAAGGATACAGTAAGAAATTGAATAAAAGAGGCTAGAGTACAGTTTAAAAAACACAAAATCTGAGCCTTGGGTCCTATCTACAAACAATTTGTACATGTGGCAGCGGAAGATGGCATCCATTAATCAACTGTGTTTTGCCATGGTAGCCATTCACACTCTAAACAATAGGGAATGTGAAAATTAGAATGGTCATCATTAGTAGGCGATAGATGCAACATATGGTGCAGTAAAGGGATGATACAGAAAAAGAGAGCACACTAGGTTCATCCAGAGGGTCCTCCAACGAATTGATTACCTTGTCAGTGTCAGCATGGCATAGAACCCTTGTGATTGCAGGTTTCGAAGTATGCAGCGGTAGAACATAGAGTTTTTTAAAAAAACAATAATGGATAATAAAAAGTTGAAAAGAAGATCCTTCAGATAGTACATGATCATTTGAATTCTTTTCTGTTTCTGTTTTGTTCAGAACTTTAATATCGCCTCAAACTAATCGATATTTTAGATTATGATGAGTAATCCAAGGACAATTTAAACTTGACTTGTTCAAACTCTAGTAAACCATCTGGAATGAGCAGCTCAAAAGCTATCCTTGCATTGGATCAACTGTTTCCGAGATAATACAAGTTGGTAGTGTGATTCCATTATTGTTAACTTCATCTTTGAGACCTAATTAGACATACTCTTTTCTGAAAAGTGACTAATGGAAAGAGATTTAAGAACTTGATTGACTTGGCGACAGGACTGAATAAAGGCATTTGGAATCTTCCACATTGTCAAAGAAATTTGGGTTTTGGCAGCTTCAAAAGATACCACTAGGGGGTTTGTTTAAGAATCATATGTGATATGTATAAGGGGAAGACCAAGCCGTGGTTAATCTTTTTCATCATTGTTCTTCTAACTCGTTTTTATCAATCAATATACTTGCTGGGATAACAAAATGTTGAGTATTATGGCTAACAGTCAGGATTTGCAAGAATCCAGAACCCGCCCATCTTCAAGATCAAACTGTTCTTGATGAATGCTATGACCAAGCAAACAAATATATATCTCTGCTCCACAGAGAGATGTATACAAAATCACAGAGTTCAGCTAATTTATCAAGAACACCCGTCAACAATGGCTGGATTCCGAGATCATACTCACCTGCATATTCACTTTCAAGACGTCCAGAGGAGTAATAGCGAGATGGGTCGTCCCCGCACTGAGCATTCCCCCCATGGCGCAAACCCCGTAATAAGCTGGTGAGAATTCCTCACAGAATCTTCCATCAACAGCTCTCATATTAGCCGCCTTTGGTTGTTTGTAATTCCTCTGTACTAGAACGCCTCTGTTACCTTTTTGTTGTTCCAATACTTTCCCTGCCTTCCCTGCCAAACCTAAGCCACTCAATAGACTCGATTCTGCCGCGAAGAGACTGAGACTCTCCTCCTTCTACTCCTACTAAAGACCTTCGAAAACTCCAAAGCATCCTCCAGGGTTCTTGGAGCTGTTTCGGAGAGAGGAAAATAAAAGGACGCTTCTGTATGCTTCAAGTTTGAACAATATCGATTCCATGACCAGCTTCGCTCGCTGGAGAACGAGAAGCCGAAAATGGAAAGGGTGGGCAAATGACCCTTTCATGAAGAAGTAAATGAGAGGATGGAAAACCTCCATGCACCAGAAGCCAGAGCGCGCCGAATGAAAGAACCTAAAGTGCTAAAACCCTAAACCCTCCCCTCGTTAAGGTTTGAGGTTTGACTCAGAAGTCAGAAGTTCTTCGAAATTCTGCTGACGCATTGGAGTCATTTTCGTTGAAAAAACAGAGGTGGAAGGCTTACCAAACAAACCCTTGGAATTATAGAATTGAAAGGTTACCAAACAAACCCTAAGAATTTTTACCCCAAGGGGAGGGTGGGTGGGAGGGGAGGGGGTGGGGTTCAGCTCAGTTGGCGAAAGACCTACCCCCATCCCCTATCCCCCCCCCCCCAACCCTATTAAAGCTCTCCAATAGGTGATCCGTCTCCATCAATTCTGATTTGATTTCGATTCAAATCATGTCGGAATCGTCTGTATTCGTCTTGGCCATAGTCGATCATACTTGAGTAGCATTTGGTATGCATTCTCTGATGTATTGCTCATGAATGCAAAGTTAACCTAGAATACATTTCAAAAACACATATCAAACAAAGTCTTAGTTTGACGTAAGAAGAGAGATAGACATAAGGATGCGTTAATATATATATGCTATACACAACGAACAGGGGCTATGATTGCTTCATTGGTGAGAGCGCCCAAAAAAAAAAAAAAAGGAATAATGTTGAAGACAACAAACGAAAAGTACCGAGTTTCCTTCCGTGAGAAGATGGGAATGGGTATCAGGAGGATATTTTGGAATATACAAAAAACCTAGGAAGGGTTTGTGAATCCTAGGATGGTGAGTGAACCATCCTCTATGGGTGGAGGAAAACTTTGTCCAACAAAAAATCTATGATTTTATTTAATTGTAGACCGAACATATGGTCTATAAATAATATATGGATTTCTTAAAATCAAGACTTAAGCAAAAACACCGAGTCAATAAAAATTGGATCGACTCAAACTTAGTCTTGTCATTTCTTAAACCTAGGTGAATCTTCATGACTTCTTACTAGATTTCATGTTTTTTTATTAGACTCAGGTGATTCGCCCGAGTCAAAACATGATTTTCTAACTATAATTTTAACTACGTATTAAGAAAATTAAAAATCTTAAATTTTTAGAAGAATTACTTGACCTGATTGTAATGAAAATCTGAGAGAGAGAAAAGCTTTTCACTCTAGATTTATTATGTCACACCTACCATCCTCTTTGTGGTAAGAGCATGACATATTTGTTCCAGGTCTCCACTTAGTTTGTATGAATTGTAATCTTATCTCTTTTTTTTTCTTTTCAATTTTTTTAATATTATGCTAACTATTTCTATGAAATGGATTGATAATTTTTATAGAACATGTCAAATTTAATGAATTATCTCAATTTTATCGTCCTATCATATATGTTATAATCGATCCTCTTTATGTTTCAATTGTTCAAAACTTTTGAATGGAATCATTTTCAAAGCCTTCTAATTGTCCAAGTTTTCCCAAACAAAACTTGGCTCTTCTTTCAGTTCTAAAAACATTAGATAAAAAAACAAGGTGGCAATGGTCCAATAAGTCTGGCCCATGCATGGGTGGGCCTAGGCCTAGCCTGACCCAAGGCCAAGCCTTGGTGGGCCACCTCTTAGGTCCAATACCCCTTCTAGGTGACCCAACTATAAGACCTTTTTTCCATACTATATAAAGAAAAGGTTTCCATCAGACTTCCAGTTGCTCCTATTTTTCTTTTTTTTGATAGGTAAGTCCCAAGGAGATTTGAACTCATGACCTTTTAATTAATTATGAGGTGTTGGTCTTTGCCAACTGAGCTAATCCCTTTGCGTTCAATTGCTCATAGTTGGATTGATTCGAAACCCCTTATTAATATGTCATTTGTCAAATTTAATGATCTATCTCAACTGTATAGCCTACCATAGGCAGATGATAATTGATAACAAGCCTATCTAATTTGGGTCCCAATATATGATAGTTTTAGGTTCATAACATGTGGTAGTTATTAAGGCTTGGGCCTTGTTGGCCTTAGCCTAGACATTGGTCTGGCCTAAACCCTTTGTACCAATTCTAAGCCCAACCCAACCCAGCCCGGCAAAATGCCACCCTATTATTATATGACAAATATATTGGATTGACTAATAGGGTTTTTTTTTTTTTTTTTGGGGGGGGGGGGGTGGGTGGTGACAAGGAAGGTTATACCAAATTACAAGTAACCAATTAGTAGATGATGATATGGATAAAATGTCAACTTATTTTGAATGCACGGGGAACACCTACGTGACATTTGAAAGGGAACTGAAACTAGTAACCCGTCTCTCTAGAAAACCAATTAACTTTGGTGTGTTGTCATTTTTCCTCTCTATCATTAAATATTTGTTTTACAACAACTATTCAATCTTATTCCAACTAAATGGGGTGGGTTACATAGATCCTTGCAAAAATGAAATAATAAAAATAAAAATAAAAGAAAAAAGTACAACAACAATGGCAGCAACTCAACAAAATCCTATTTAAATGTGGTCGGCTATATAGATCATTGCCCTCCAATCAGCTTCATTCGATAATTAAAACAAGTATCATTAATTACTTGTTTTAATTATCAATTAATAGCATATAGACTAATTGTCAACCAATACAGAATAAACATACTCAGTCACCAACATATTTGTCTTGCTTTTAAGATCTTACACTGTAGTATGTTTTTCTTATTCAATTAACATCTCAACCAATGCTATACAAATGAAGTGAAAGAGAATGGCAACTAAGTTTATTTAATATAAGCCCTAAAAGTGTGCTTTTGTTCATAAGTCAATGATGCCAAGGCTTCAAATCATGCAATTGTTAGTTGCTTGAAACAATATAAATCAATTAATTTTTTATATGATTTTGATATACTCTTGAGAGAGAGAGAAAGAGTTACCCTTTCACTTCCAATGATCCTTTATTCTTCTTCATTTTGTTCCTCTTTCTTCTTTTTCAAGAACTTTTTTTTTTTTTTTCCCATTTGAGATGAATTGAGTTAAGATGGGGTGTTGGGAGAATGGGGTGAAAAGGATAGCCATGCTTAATACTTATTTACAAAAAATATACACATATATAAAAGTCTCTAGCGTATAAAAACTATGGGGAAAAAAACACTGTGCGGGAGTGTGGCCTACGCCAACACTCCCGAGAGTCTATCTCTCTCCTCCCCATCTGAAAAGACACATCTACCCCTTGTTTTGAGGAGGAGAGAGATAGACACATGGGAGTGCTAGCGTAGGCCACTTCCGGACAGAAAACCACTTCCCTAAAAATATAAACAAATTTTAATATAGAAAAAAAATTCTATATAATTAGCACGGATAAATTATTTGTCTCCAACAATTATTAGTTGATAGCATTTCTTGTTAAGTCAATAATATTAGTGTATATACTAATGTATATGATGTTATTGTACACATATTTATCTTTGTAATATCTAATTTTTTTTTTCATCCCCTTCCCATCTCAAAGGATAATAAATAGTAAGTTGGCCAAATTTTAGAAATTAAGAAAAAAAAAAAACATAATTCAAGAATAAAATAAATTTATAACCTCCCTCTCTCTCTCTTGCTTGAACATTCTTTTTTCTCCTCTCACCTTCTCTTGAAAGAATTTATTTTTTAGTTTAAAATAAGAAGTATATCTTTTGTTTTTTAGAAAAAATACACGTCATTATGACAAGGAGAAAGTATTTCATCATTATTAATTCTTAAAATATAACAATTCTTAAAATGTATAAATGCGTTGTATGATTATCCATACAGACATTAACAAATACATGTATTACATATCTCACATTTTATTTTTTTTTTGGGTGAGACGTAACTCTCATCACAAACAAACATGCGTAAGTAGCGCCTATATTATCACATCACATATGAGCTCTTCTTCATAAGCTCTATGTTAATAGATTGACTTTATTCAAAATTTAATGAGGTAAAATAGACAAAACAAAACATCTCTTCACTTTTTACCTATCGATCTATGGAATCTGACCCGACAACCAGTGAGCGGCCAAAACCAATAAGTCGAGCCAACTGTTGGAAAAAGTAATAATTTTTTAAAATGCTTCCCATGTTCTTGAAATGTTTGGTAAAAGGATAAGAAAAATCTCAACTGCTTTCCTATTTTTATTATAACTATATCCACCCCTCCCCCTTCATTTGAGATATACAATGTTATGTTCCCTTTCTAATATTTTTTGTTTCATTTTAAGAATATTCACCTAATAATACGAGTATTGCAAGAAATAGCACAAAACATGAAAACTTTAATAAATTTAGAATATCTACAAGAAATTAATCCAACTGCATTTATTGCTGAGTTTCTATACTGCTCTGATTGGATGTTGGTGAAGTAATATGAATTGTTCAATCCAATGGGTTTGAGGGAAAATAATTTAAGTGAAAATGATGAAATATTTTTTTTTGAGTGTGTATTATCACGAGATATTACAAATTAGGAAACAAGTTTTTTGATGAAATTAGAAGGGAAAAATGAATTTTGAAAGCCACATCTTCCCCAGCCAATTTGCTTATGTATTCAAGTTTCAAAAAGAAAATTTTGCTTTGTATTTCTCCCGGTGACCAGCCAAAACAAAGAATAGTAATAAGAGAAATTGGTATTGTTGGATAAAGAATAAGGAATATCACTAAATAAACAGCAAGGATAGTAAAAAAAATAAAAATAAAAATCATTTTTGTAGGTTGAAGAAAATTTCATTTTGTGTACTTTTTTTTCTTTTAATGATAAAGCCTAAAAACTATGAGAAGCATTATAATGAGACCGAAAAAGAATACAAAAACCCAAACATGGATATCTCCTCTAATCGAAAATCTGAAAACTAGAAAAGGAGAGAAAATATTTACCGTTACTATTTCCATTGCCATCATTTTTTTCTTGTCCAATCAAATGTGGTCTAAAAAGAAAATATTCCAATGCTAATCATATTTTAATACTCTAAATTGGATCAAAATTTTCTTCACCCATGGTCAAGAGAGAATCTTTAAAACCATAAGTTATGACGGTCGAATGAAAGTCGTTAAATAGTAACAAACACATTTATAACTTCGTGCAATAAGAGGGATAGAGGATATCGGGATCAATCACTTGCAAAATCGATATGTATCATTCGATACAAGCGATATGATACCGATATCGATACCTCGAAACCATGATAATGATAATCCAATGACTTGATCATCTTCACCTACAATGAAAAAAAACTTTTGCCCCCCAAATATAGTTGGAGGGAGATGTGAGAGTCATTACTCATTATTAAAAAAAAAGAAATAAAAGGCATGTGAGAGGGATCTAGATCTCCTACGGCCTAGTTGTCAATAGCAGTCTATGTGATGTGATAGGGCTGCACGTGTAATGATTGTCTTACCTCTTACCCTTGCTTGGGTAAGGTGTTGGATAAAGGGTAAGATGGTCATTGCATGTGCGACCCAATCTCCGCCGCACAGGCTGCTCCCGGCAACTGGGCCATAGACGATCTGTCTTGATGTGAGAGACTTAAGAGGAAGAGTGGTGGTGTGCGTGATTGTGAAAAGATTCTCAATTCTGAAGAACCTCTCTCTCTCTCAAAAGTACTCAAATTGTGAGAGTTGATAATAATTAAAGAGCTGACGATACACTTCCACCCCAGATCTCAAAAATTATTTATGGAATGCACGTTCTGATGTTGAAATTTGGTGGACCTTGGCCGGCCCACTTCTAGTTAAATTCCCAAATTGACGTCACTCCTTTATCTAAGATATCTAAGGTAATGTTTTTTATGTTTGAGACTTGGAGTTTAATAAAGCCAAACGGGGCCCAAACCTCTCCCAACAGCACAAAACTATTGAAGAAGTACAGAGTTTCCTTTTTTTTTTTTGGGTAAGAAACAGAGTTTTCTGTCAACATTAAATGTTTTGGATCTCCCCCACTTCAGATTTCGGTCTTTATCAATGTACTTCTTTGAATTAATAATTCCTTTTAGTCAAGATTTCCCCATCAAATGTGGATCTAATCTTATAGGTATACCACTCTCTCTCCACACGCTAGCCATACATGCATGCATCCATGATTTATCATCCCATGTATGAGTGCATGTATTTTTTTTTATGCACTTGATTAACTTTTTAGGGAGAATGTTCTGTGTCGCAATGCAAGTTGCGCCCAGACACATGAATCTACCACTTAGGGAGCATGGTGGTTATTGCATGCACCTTCATATGCATAGGCGCAGCCTACGCTGCGGTATAGAGAATGACACCCCAACTTTTTATTTTGGATTAAGTTTCTCTCTATCATAGTGGATGGTTCACCCACCATCCTAGGGTTCACAAACCCCTCTTAGGGTGAAAAAAAATCACTTCAGCCATGGTGATTTGAAGTTATGATCGACTCCTGGAATGGTGAATGTAATCAATTTTCCTATCCCCTATTTGTGATTCTGATTAAATAGAAGAATAAGACAATGGGTGAGAGTTCTCTGAGCAAGCATTATAGAACTCAAATGGAATAATTCTATACATAGAAGGGTAGCAAGGCCATTTCTGTAAGGAGAGATAAGAGTACTAGCATTAGCTTATTTTTCCTATGTCTTAAAGAATCTTTTCCTAAGAAAATAGAAACCTACATCATCTATTTTTTTTAGAGATAAAAAATTACGATTTGAAAGAAAGAAAGACACATAAAACAATCATTGAATCATCATGATTTTTTTCTTATTATATATTTTTTTTCTTTTCTTTTCTTGGCATCCAAACATAGCCTAAAGAGAAAATTTTCTTCTCCCATATATGAAGGAAAAATATACCCATTTAATAGAATTATTAAATTTAGGGGCATTACTACTCTTCCAAATTTTGGGACCCCGGGCCATCCACAAACCTGTTTCGGCCTTTCTCATATGCTTGGAGAAGGGTAGAAAGACACGTGATTAGATTATGTATGAGTGTATGAGTCATGTCCATCATGGCTGTAGATAATAAAGAATGGTAAGCCATGCATCATGCATGTTGGACATGATCTATTCTCCTCCATGGCTTGGCACGTGTCACACGATATGATATGGTCGTGACGAGATCTGGGGTATGTTTGACCTGCTTACCTGTCACATTGACCGTGACAGTTGGATCCTAGGCTACATATAATACTTAAAGATAATGCCCATATACCCATCATATTTACATAGTCAAGGTGTGTCACTACTTCATTGAGAACAACTTACTTAGTCTCACGTCCTATTTTTAGAGTCCACTCCTCAGTCCTCACATTTCACCTCACAAAATTTGCCTCTTTTTTTTTGGAGAAAGTTTTCTCAACTTATAGAGGATGATTCACCCATCATCTTAGGTTTCACAAACCCCTCCTAGGGTTTTGGATCCCTATCAATACCCATTTCCACCCTCTCCCACCCAGATCCCATGCATTCACCATGGGTGGAGGGAAACTTGGTGCTTTTTTTTTTTTTTTTTTGTTTCTTTTTCTCCCTCTTTCTCAATTTCTAATGATGTTGAATGCGAAAGTTTTTCTTCACAAAAAGAATCAAGGCATTAGAAGGATTAATTTTTCTATTTTCTATTATATAAAATTTGAAATATTTTTTTACAAATTTCAAAAATAATCTTGAAGTTATTCAGCACATCGTTCAACCAAATTGGTGGTTTAAGAAATTCTCTCTTCACCATCGGTGAAAGAAAATTCAACCCATATTATTTTGGGAGAAAGTTTTCTGTTCGAGAGTGTGGCCTACTCTAGCACTCCCATGTGTCTATCTCTCTCCTTTTCAAAACAAGGGTATAGAGGTGTCTTTTCATATGGGGAGGAGAGAGATAGACTCCTGGGAGTGCTGGCGTTTGTCCCTATTTTGTTTGTTTCTATCCTCTAATTTAATGATATTTTACGATCATGTGCCGTGGTGAAAACTTAAGATAGGCCAATAAAGTGCGCTGGCAAGAAATTAGAGTTCAATCTAAACAAGAAAAAGTTTAGAGTTCATGCATCTCTTTACATAATAGGTTTCATCTCAAGCCATTAATCACACTAATTTCACTAGAATTCAATGATAAATCAATAGTAATTATATTAAAAGGGCAAGAGATCGTTGTTTGTTTGTATAGCACTAGTGCGGGGGCCAATGAGAGCACACGCAAGGGCATCAACTCGAATATGATTTTTTATTTCAGGAGGGGTTGGGTGGTAGGCAAAGGAACCACCCGACCAAGCAATGTTCTTTTTCCCATTTTGAAAAATACTAATACATAAGTTATAAAAAGAAATAATTAAGTAGTTATAGTTACATATTCATATACATATAATAATAATTTAATTGGACAGCTTATATTGAAAATACTAACACATAAGTTGTAAAAATAAATAAATATATATTTTTTTGGTAGAAAAAATAAATTGGTAGTTATAGTTACATATTTATATACAAGTACTAGTAATTTAATTTTGACAACTCATTTTGATAAGTTTATCAAAAACGCGTACCATTTCTAGCTATGTGGACAGCTAGGTTTAGACAAATGACAATTGGATGAGTCGTACGCCTTTTGGCATTCTCTTTTAACTCATAACATGCTGACTCCCTTTACTTGTGATGCAATTAAAATTTGATCTAATTTTAAATGTAATATAAAAACAAGTAGAAGTTAAAACAAAATTGTACTTATCTCTTTCCTTTTCTCTGACCTTTCTCTAAATTTACCCTTTTTTGTTCTCCATTTACACTAACATATTATCAAACTTCTACATTTTAACTAAGATGATGAACAAACAATGCATTTTAGAACATGATTATATAAATCTATCATGAAGAAGTCATTGATTTTTTTTTTTTTCAATTGATATTATAAAGTTTATTGAAAACCTATTAGCTCTTTTTTTTCGCAAGGGGGGGTGGTAAGTGAAGGGGAGAGTGGATGATAGCTGATTTTAATTTTTCTTGATTATTAGTTATTATTAGTATTAAGAAGAGGATAGCAACTCCAAATCTGTCGAATCACTCATGTTATGATCTTCTACATCTTAGGTCTTCCCGTTCTATCATCTGGCTTATGTTCTTCATGTAGCATTCAGATCGAACGACTCTATGAAATTACGTCGATACTTCCACATATTACGGGACCGTCCACGTGTGACACCAATGAGAACGTGGGACGGAACATCATATAGGAGGGGGTCATTTCATAGAGGAAAAGAAAGAAATAGAAATAGCTTGCGGTATGTGTGCGGTGTATCCAACCTTTTCCCTTAGAAGTATTATGATGATTGTAGCAGAATGATATTTTATTTTACATAGTATATTAGAGAAAATTAGTTAAAACTAACTAGTAATAGGCATGTGAAGTATTATTTACTGAGCACGACAAGTATAAAAGGCTTATCACAAGAGGAAAATGATATTTTTTTTAAATGAGATATCTAACACATGAAAATAAAACTACTTTGCTTCTAAAATAGTCATAAAATGTCCTCTCATATGCTCACTTTTATGCTTTTAGATTTCCCTATTTGTATAGAATATATTATGGTATATTACAATGCATAGTTCTATTTAAGTAAAATTATTTCTTATACAATAAAATGTTACAAAGTTGAGAAACCAGATCTATTGAATGAAATATTATGTCTTGGGAGTTCATAATTTATAATTGTTGATAATAGGATGATGGCCTAACTTGAAATCTATCTCCTTTCAATTGACAATTCCTATTTCTATTTCATACCTACAATGTGTATTGTCTTTATAATTTTCTTAATCGTCATGATGTTCTCGTATTACTTGAATGATGATATTTTAACAAATTTATTTGGGTTGACAAATATTTTTATTTATATTAACAATTTCTTAGAATTTTATAGGTAAAAAAGTTATCATTCTAAAAAATGTCAAAACATATAGTAGTAGAAAAGTATTTATACAAAATTGGCAAAAAGTAATATATAAAGTTATATAGTCTTTCACTTCCAAATAAACAACACTTTAGATTATTCTTTCAATTATTTTAGTGTTTTTTTTTTTTGGGGGGGGGGGGGTAAACTTTCAATTATTATGGCTTAATCGGTTTATTTTGTGCTGTTTTACTTAATTAAACAATAATATAGATATTTCTCTAAGTTTTTATTTTCACATACTATTTACATAATCATACTTTAAAACCAAAATGTATAAAGAGTACAACATTGACCCTAAAAATCCCCATCACATTAAATGCTCAATCTCTTTCTTTTCCTCGAGGAAGGAGGATTGGAAAGTTTGAAGATCCAAAGGTTAGCCTCTCTCTCTCTCTACCCCCCCCCCCTTTGTGTGCGTTGGTGGGTGGGTGTTTGCATTTATGTGAATTGATTAATTCTAATTTTGATGTAAAGATCCATTTGGTTGTTTTGATTCTTTCTTTTCACGAGTTCCATTAACATTTTATGAACTAATAACAAGTACCCAAGTGTTGATTTTCTCTTAGAATTTTTATGCCAATTATAAAACTTTGCAGTTTAGAGTTTCAATGCCGGATGATTAGGAACACCTTTGCCTTTAGAAGGAACATGGTAATTTGAGTTTTTCTAGCATAGAGAAATACTTCACGAAGGAGCATTATGATTCTAGTACCAAAGTGTCTTGAGGTATTTATAACCACACTTAATTTGAAGGGAAGGGAGGGAGAGTGATAAAAATTATTTTCAAACACCTGATCTATTAAGTTTCTCATGATGTTAAAGTTTCATGGTACTTTTTTTTTTTTTTCTTTCTCCCTCCCTCCTTTTGTTAAAAACGGGAATGAAAATTTACATTTTTTACCCGAAGATCTAGCAAAGCCTTTTTGATATTTCCTTCCCGAAAGCCTTAATGTCATGAGAAACTTCATGGAAGAGCATTACTTATCCAATCAACTGTCCAAAAGTATATTTTCTTAATTTCCTCACATCCTTATTTATATTAGAGTCGTAATGCTCCTCCATGAAATCAATTTGATGCTATGAAAACTCTTTGCTTCTTTTTGTAACTTTCATTATTAGGTTGCATGATATGTCTAAAATACTTATAATATGATTTATCTTTTCTTGTTATAGTAATTTCCTTTTTCACTACCATATCTCTCTCTCTCTCTCTCTCTCTTTCTTAGTTTCACAATTTGTTTTTCCTTCTTTTGATATCAGTGGTGCTTCTAAACCTGTCATTCCATATGAACATTATAGATTTTTTTTTTTAATCATGTCATGCTTCAAAAACAATAGTAAGATTGTAAATTTATAATGGACTTAGGTTATAGCACAAGCTTAAAGGGTGGCAAATCTAATTATCAACTATTGAAAGAATTGCTTCCTTCCTTTATTTAGATTATAGCTAGCGTATAAAAAAAGTGGCATACAAATGATGAGCTAGTGGACCATCCATGTATGGCAAGAAATTGTTTGAATCATAGCATTGGGCAAACTGAAGTTGTGAAAAATGATCTAAAATATTATTGCAAAGCTACAAGCTAGTTTTTCAGATTTAAATACACACGCATCTAGCCAAATTTTGATACAGAATCTCAACAAGATTAATTATATATATAATTAAAATAAGATGACAAAGCCAAAAAAATTAATAATTATATGAAGTTGGGGCCATTCTAAAGAAAAATGAAAATTTTTTTCTTCGATAATAAAAGAAAAATGTAAAATAAAACCTTGAAAAACTCCATCTGAGCAACACAAAGTATGTCAGGAAAGTTAATATATATATTTCATGAAGCTTGATTCTCACAGTTTAATACAATAGAATATTAATTACTATTAGAGTTTTTACCCTAAAATTGAGTCTTAATTTAACTTTGTTACCAAACAAAAAAGAGGAAATAAATATCTAGAACCGTAAATAATTTTCCCATTTAAAGAAGTGAAAGGTTCCACATTTACTAAAATGGCTAGATTGGATGTTAATGACTTAAAAGCCATAATTTTGAAAATGTTTAAAGCTACTGAGCTAAAATGCTAGTGAATACACTCCCAATAATATCAAAATATATTCTTTTTAAAAAAGAAATCCTGTACCAAGATTAGCTATTTCTTCATTTATAAATTTGGAAGAGGGACAAAAACAGTTTTAAATAAACAATGGTTAAGCCAAACTGATTAAAACAATTCCCCTCAAATGAAGAATCAATTAGTGAGGATGCATGTGCCCCTTTATCTTTCTTTATTCAATTAATTCACATTATTTTGATCTTAAACCATATGAGTAATAGAACCACCAACTATGAAAAGAGACAGTAACAGTGGAGACTGATTGGTAAGCTAAGTGATTACATTTGCATGTGGGGTTGAGAAGTTGGAGAGTTGGAAGTTGAGATCATATGGCTGGTCCAACTTCAATCTCAGTCTTACTCCCACACAAGCTTCAACATGTGGAGGTAAGTGGGGGAATTCAGATCCTCTCCAATGACATTTAAACACCAGAGTCGATCTCCCATCATCCATGGGGTGTGGTCTCCACATCCCAGAGGTGGGGTATGGTTTGAAAATTTGAATTGGAATCAGCAAATCCCACTTGAATTGAAATGGATCTAGCTATTTCAATTCCAATTAAATGTCGATTCCTAGATTGATAGTTGATCAATTTTTCCTTTTCTTTTGATGTCTTTGGATTGCAAATGCATTCTTAGCATAGAATGAGAATATCCTTTGGGGAACAAGCTATTCTCGTTCTTAATTAGAATGTAGAATGAGCTAAATTGCACATTCCAAATGGGTTATATTCTCTAACAACCATGAACAAGAATGTATACCTTTCAAAACATGTTTTTGACCTTGCATACCAAACACAACATAATAGTCAGTAAAATAAGAGGAAATCAATAAAACCCTTGTATTTAATCTTCAAGAGTTTTGAATTAATAATTCCAAAAAAACCAAAGATGTGTGTAAATAGAGAAAAAGTTTTCCATGATATTAGAGTACTATTTTCCTCTCATATGGGGATGAGTAGTTCTTTATCATGTTTTCTTTCATGCACGTGTCGACCACGTGGGTCTCATCTCTCATGTGATTGATATTATTCTTTGCACCACCATTGATATGATATGCAGATTCTCCCAACATTTGGCATTCCATGAAATTCTCTTTGGCAAAAATATTTACTCCTTGATTCCAACCGACTCCAATACATTTTGAATAAGAATCAACAGAGACCAATCCTGTGTCCAATACAAAATTTTTATTATGCTACATTTAGGTATGCATTCTTGAAATAAATTATGAGTCTAGAATGCATTTCGAAGTCGATTCTTCTCTATTTTCTTGGATCCAAATACATTATAGAACCAGAATCTATTCTAAAAATGTATACTACACATAACCTAAATTGATACCTTAGCGACGCACGTGTTGATTAAACAGTGATCAACTGTCAGAATTCTTTGATCCAGGTGGCGCATGCAAATGCAATGGATTTCAATAAGTGGGGCCCATAATATTTCCATCATTTTTTTTCGATTTTTAATGCAAAAAATGTCATGCTGTTTAAAAGTGGAACCGTGCCCGACGTTTTACCGTTACATTCTGCGCCACTTTTAACGGATCCCCTTTGTCCTCTTTTGGTAGAAAAAATATAAAGGGAAAGCGTATATTCGTAATTATTTAAGGGTACGACCCGCTCTGTATCTTCCCTGTCCCTGTTTCCTCTCTCTCTCTCTCTCTCTCTCTCAAGATATTCAAATGATTTGGTCCATATGAAAATGATAGAACAGATCAACGAAGGCACGTTCCTCATCCGTAGCTTCTGGTCTCGGAGTGGAACTGGTAAGACCCTGCGCTCCGTTCTTTTGACAGGTAGAATCTCAGATTTACTCAAAACGAAACAAAATAGAAAAGTGTTCTTTTTTTTTCTTCCTCTTTCTGAAGATCGTGACTTGTAGAAACTTGAAGATTATAGTACATTGATTTGGTTTTCTTTTCAATCTTCGATTTGACAAATTAAGTTTTCTGGTTCGGAAATTTGTGTTTCTAAAAAAGTAGAAAAAGTGTACTTTTGGTCTTTTGTTTTATTTTAATGATTTTGGATGGTTTTGAAAAGTATAGATTGATAGGTACCCGAAGACTGAAGAGATGTTTAGGTTTCCATGGTCAAAACTAGCAAGAATTTAACGATCTTTGGCCTTCTTTTTTTTTTTTCCTTTCAAGAAAAGGAAAGATTTTGTCTGTTACGGGCGGTATAAATGTAAGTTTCAGGAGTAGTAATTACAGTATTGAGTATTGCCAGCTTGGAATTTCGGGAGAGTCTCGACAGGTTTGAACTGGTGGTGTTGTCACGATTATTAAGAGTTGGCATTGTCGAATCATTTCTAAGACGGGGGATCTGTGACTGTTTCGATTGAGGACTGTGGATTGGAGATTGATTTTGTCTGCGTTCTGAGAAAGAATTATGAATCAACTCGTTTTTTTGCAGATTTGATATTAGAATTGGACACTCTAGAGATTTTTGATCGGTTATCAGTATTAGACTCGGAAAGGTTCATAAGGATTCCCGTAATCTTTGTACTTGTTTCAGAGTTAAAAATTTGCATTTCGTTTTTTCTTCTTTCTTTGGGTTTTTGAACTCGAATCTGGATACAGTTCTTGTTTCTGTCGTGTCGTGTTGTTAGTAGGGAAGTCGCACTTTCGAAATCTCTGAATTCAACGTTTCTTTTCGGTGCACTCAGTGGTGACTGATCTTTGGCGGTTCGCTTCGCAGTTGAGCTTTAGCGGCAATACGTGAGTGGAAGAGAGGTTGTGGATGCTGACGTGCAGTAGTGAGAGGTGCAGGTGTCATACAGTTAAGGGTTTGTAGAAAAGCTTGACTCTGGTTTTACGACTTTTGTACCGCTTGCAGTTGCGTAGGTTGAACTGTTTTTTCGCTGGAGTATTGTCCTGATATGAGGATTCCGTCAAAAAAGTTAGCTTGTTATATCGATTCTTGGGTGCACTGACGCAACAGTTTCATAAGCACCAGCATTATACTCCTAATCGAACAATCGATTTCCTGTGTTTAGATTTTTTTCGGGGTCTCGGATTCATAGCCACTGAAACGGTTAGCACTTGCTCTTCTTCTCAAAAGGTAAGCGACAAGCTCTTTTGAGTTGTGGGAAATTCATGATCGCTTGTTATTTAAGTTGGATTCAGGATTCGTGATGCCTGCAGACAGTCGTTTTGAGTTTTGATGATTACTTCGTCTCTTTCCATTGAACTTATTAACGAATTAACTTGTTCCATTTCTTTTTATTTTGTCTGGGGGAAGGGGAATTGTGCTGATCCAACGTTAAAGTTGTCTCAACTGGGTAATCGTTGGTTCATGCTTCGCTAGTGAGAATCGGCCTCATGGGTTTTTATTTAATGATGGAGGTTAATGGACTGATGCTTCTTTTTGAACTGTTCGATGTGATTGGTTTGTACTAAATCTTTGCCGATCTGGATTTTTCTTTTGCAGGTTAGTCCGTAGTGGTTAGGAGCAATTAAACTGCAGGAAAGATGAGGGGTGCTGTGCTTGTAGCTATAGCTGCTGCGATTGGGAATATGTTGCAGGGATGGGATAATGCAACGATTGCAGGTGAACGTTTGCCACTTATGTTACTTCTTTATTCTGAAAATACAGGCTTATAAGGTTAGTCAAATTCAAAAGCCGGGAAGATAGAGGAACCCGTGGGACTGTAGATCTGTTCCTTGCTTAATAAACACGAAAAAAACCAATGAAAATAGAACTTAAATTCCCTATTTGGCAGATATTCGTCCCAACTAGTTGAGTTTGCTTTACAGCAAAAAATTATTTTTTTTCTGTTTTGGGGGGGGGGGGGGGTGTACACTCAACTGTACCTTGTCATTGAAAGTGCTTTCTGGTATAGCCAAGAAAGTTTTTCTATTTTTTTCCCTTATTCTTCCTTTTCTTCAATGATTATCCTTCTCTTTATGGAACACGATGCACAAGTGGAAGTAGGACATTTAACTGAGATTAAGTTTTGATATCTACAGGGGCTGTTCTTTACATAAAGGAGGAATTTGAATTGGAAAGTCAGCCAACAGTAGAAGGGCTAATTGTGGCTATGTCGCTTATTGGAGCTACAGTTATTACAACATGCTCTGGACCCGTATCAGATATGCTTGGTCGGCGTCCAATGCTGATAATCTCATCTATCCTCTATTTTGTTAGTGGTCTGGTAATGCTATGGTCTCCGAATGTTTATATCCTTCTCTTGGCGAGACTTTTGGATGGATTTGGAATTGGTCTCGCTGTCACTCTCGTTCCTGTCTATATATCTGAGACGGCCCCGCCAGAAATAAGGGGAATGCTAAACACCCTTCCACAGTTCACTGGTTCTGGTGGAATGTTTCTGTCATACTGTATGGTTTTTGGGATGTCACTGATGGAAGCACCAAGCTGGAGGTTGATGCTTGGTGTTCTTTCTATTCCTTCTCTTGCTTATTTTGTGTTGACAATATTTTTCTTGCCTGAATCTCCACGGTGGCTTGTGAGTAAAGGGCGGATGGTTGAGGCTAAACACGTATTGCAGAGGTTACGTGGAAGGGAAGATGTCGCAGGTTTGTTCTTAAGAGCTCTTTCCAAGTAATTAGTGAAATATTTCCTGTATTGCACTGCAGAACTTAATCTCTTTGTATTTTGCCGTGGAGAAATTTAAACTAAGTTGATGAATTATTTGCACTTATAATTCAACCAAGGGAAAACATTAGTAAGAGTTGTAACAAATGATTTGATAGCACAGTTATTGACCATATATACACTGAGCATATGAGTAGGATTGTTTGTAAGTAGCAACTTCTAGAGTTCATAGTCATACTTCAAGCATTCTTAGAAAAATGACATTGTAGTATGACTATGAGCTATTGCCCAAATACTTTCCCTCTTTCCTGCTTCTTTCCAGTTCTTTGGTTGACGTTTTTGAAAACCTTGAAGCACTAAAATTAGTTCTATTTCAATAAATTCAAGCAAACTTATATTTTTTTTAGAAATCAGTGCCCAGTAGTAATTACCCACTCTTTGTTTTTCTGTAACCTGGGAACTCTGAGCACCCAGGCAACCCTAGTAAATTTATTAAATAATAAAAACAAGATACGATGTAACTTTCTTTGGGGAGGGGGGGGAGAGAAGACCTTACCCTGGAAAGGTCTAGTGATGATGTACTAGAAGTTGTATTGTGGGGTATATTATTTCCACGTAAAGAGCTCCTTTAATGATTATGATCATAAGGACGCAATGGCCTCAATTAGAAGTTCAGTTGAACCCCCCCCCCCCCCTGAAATTGTATATTTATTATGATTTCCGAAATTCCCAAATCTTAGAGTGATTTAGTTTTCCTATTTTCCCATATGATCTTTTTGAAGATGTGTTGAAGGTATATCCATCTCTGATTTAAGTTTGGTGCTACAGATCCAGGGATCTTCTTAACCATAACATCTCAGAGTGTCTTTTTAACCTGCTTCGCTTGAAATTATTTTGGGCTCTTATTGTCCCCTTTAAGTCCTATGCTCTTGTAGGGATGGCAGTTATTTGTGGGATCTTAACTTCTTTGTTCCTTGAGTACATTAATGTACATTTTCCTGTTGTCTTTTATATGCATGAGAGATGGGAAGTCTATACTCTTAAACTCTGGGCTCTTTTAAATTGATTGGTCATTGTGGGATGGGGAGTATAGATCTTTTTAGTTTTTCTTATTTAAACTGGAGGAAGTAGTTTCTTCGACCCTACAAAGTTCTATTGAGAAAGATGTGTTCCATATGCTCTCTCTCTCTCAAGATGTTTTGTTCTATGTTTTCACTTTAGTCGAAGTTTAGAATGCTTAGGGGTGGGGGAGGGGGAGGAGGAGGCTTTTTTTTTCTTAAAGTTTTGTTGAGGTTTTCTTTTCCTTTTCTTATCCTCCTTTTTCTATTTGTATTGTATTGTTTCTTTTTCTTTTCTTTCTCATTCTTTTATTGTGATAATATCTTTTATCCTTGCAGTTTTGAACTTGGATGTCTTTGATCTTTTATCTGGATGCCATCCAAAGTGATTTTTTAGTTGCAGATATTACTTTTGGAACAGCTGGTGTTAATTTATAATCCAATTTAGCTCCATAACCCTGTATTGAAAATTTTATGCTATATGTTGATGTGACATACACATGATAAACAACCAATTACAAGTATTAAAGCAATTCTTTGTATGGGGTCCTCACTCTGAAACCTACATGTGAAGTTAGAGGACAACCGTGATTATAATATTTGAATCAAACAAATAAGTCGATCTTTTTTCTAAAAATATTGCTTTTGAACATTAATTTGTTTTTGTTATGATTTATCTACCATATTTTCACCCCCATCCTACAAGCACAAACTTGCTTCTTGATCTATTCGTAGAGGCTTTAAAAATTGTCTTCTGGTACTTTATAAGAATTTCATTACTGCTGCATAATGGGGAGTACTGAAGCCTCTTTGATCTACAGGTGAGATGGCTTTGCTGGTTGAAGGTCTTGGAGTTGGAGGTGAAACTTCAATAGAAGAGTATATAATAGGCCCAGCCAATGATCTAACTGATGAACATGACCCAACAGCTGCGAAGGACCAGATCAAGTTATATGGGCCTGAAGAGGGTCTTTCTTGGGTTGCCAGACCCGTCACTGGGCAGAGTACTCTTGGTCTTGTGTCACGCCATGGGAGCATGGAGAACCAGAGTGTTCCACTTATGGACCCTCTAGTCACCCTCTTTGGTAGTGTCCATGAGAAGCTTCCTGAGACAGGAAGCATGCGAAGCATGCTCTTTCCCAACTTTGGTAGCATGTTCAGTGTGGCAGAGCATCAGCACGGTAGAAATGAACCATGGGATGAGGAGAGCCAGCAGCAGAGGGATGGTGAGGATTATGCATCTGAAGCTGGTGGAGGTGATTCTGACGACAATTTGCAGAGCCCATTGCTCTCACGTCAGGCAACAAGTATGGAAGACAAGGACATGGTGCCACCTCTTGCATCCCATGGTAGCAACTTAAACATGAGACGCCACAGCAGTCTCATGCAAGGAAATTCTGGGGAGGCAGTCAGCAGTATGGGTATTGGTGGTGGTTGGCAGTTGGCATGGAAATGGTCTGAGAGAGAAGGTGAAAATGGAAAGAAGGAAGGAGGATTCAAGAGGATTTATTTACACGAGGAGGGCGTCCCTGGGTCCCGGCGTGGCTCTCTTGTCTCACTTCCTGGCGGTGATATTCCTGAAGGTGGTGAATACATTCATGCTGCTGCTTTAGTGAGCCAGCCTGCTCTCTACTCCAGGGAGCTTATAGAGCAGCATCCAGTTGGACCTGCTATGGTTCACCCATCTGAAACTGCTGCAAAAGGGCCAAGGTGGGGTGATCTTTTTGAGCCGGGAGTCAAACATGCATTGATTGTTGGAGTAGGGATTCAAATACTTCAACAGGTAAGAAACAGTTTCTACTGTAGTACTCTACTGTACCATTTGTTTCTTCCTGTTGCATTAAAAAAAGGATGGTGAACCAGTTGAACTATTTCCAACTTATGACATGTTCGGTAGTGGAGTAGCTGTGGACATTTTTTGTCATTTGTGCAAATATGTATTTTAATTCTCTAAAACTTGAGTTGGTTAGCAGTGGAGGCTGATCAAAAAAAATTCACATGATATACATCTCCCCCCCCCCCCCCCTTTCTCCTTGTTGCTTTGATGAATACGGGTTGGGCAGCTACTGCACTAAACTTTGTTGACATTGGCATAATGGAAAGGGTTGCATTCACCATTCTATTGGCTACACCTATGAGAAAAATGTCTTCCCATCCCATGATGCATCCCAAATATACTGTTTAGGCGCCACCTCTCTGATATTCTTAGTAAAATTTATTTTATTTTGAAGTTCGTGTCAAATTTAATAAACTGTTTCTACTAATTTCATTCTTATTTTTTTCCCCCTAACTGTTCAAAGATTTTACTTTTTTTCCCCACTTAAAATTTTCTTGGTTAAAGAAAAATAATGTGTTCGTCTTCTACTATAGTTTAGAATCTTGATTTGTTGACAAAAAACGGTTTTTCTTTGTGTTTAACAATTGAAGTAGGTGAACCCATTCAGTTTGGCATACCATCTGAATGCCGACTATTATGTCACCTGGTCTACTGCACTTCCACCCAATGTTTATTCTTACCTCTTGTTACTTCACGTGGTCCAGATGGAGTTGGGTCTATAAATGTGGGCTCTTCTTGCTTGGGTTGTTGGTAGGAGAATTTATTTAGTTTTATTCTTATGCCATGTTGTTTTCTGACAGATTTTATGTGCATTTTCTTGCCTATGCAGTTTTCAGGCATAAATGGGGTTCTGTACTACACTCCTCAGATTCTTGAGCAGGCTGGTGTTGAAGTTTTACTTGCAAACATGGGCCTCAGTTCAGCCTCTGCATCTCTACTAATTAGTGCCCTCACAACCCTCCTGATGCTTCCTTGTATCGCTGTTGCCATGAGGCTTGTGGATTTTTCTGGAAGAAGGTAAACCAGCCCTCTCCCTCCTCCAGCCCCCCATGACTGAAGCTGCAATTTACTTCCTGAATAAAGGACATTGTCGATTTTACTTTTGGGTGTTTCATAGTGTACTTGTTTTAATTGGCAGAGTAAAAAAAATTTTTGGTCACTAAACTTTGTGGTTCAGTCTGACCATTTGAGCAATAAATTCTCAAGACCATTGACTTTTCAAAGAATCATTGAACTGTTCGATGATTTGAAAATCTGTGAAGGATAATTTTCCCCTTTTTCTTTCTTTGAAATTTGAGATCAGTGGTGATTAAAACCATTTCCTCAAGCTATGATTGATTTAAACCATAAAACCTCTGTCCTACTTATTGTTATTTGTATTAATGCTTCCTTTTCACTTCTTAATACCTTTGACTTGTGCCACTGTCTTGCATGACTGGATCTTCTTCGTAATTAATGATTTAGCTCTCTTTTGTTTTGGATTTGGAGGGGGGGGGGATAGGTAGGCCCAAAGAGAGTTGAACTCTTATGATTATGCTCTTTTGTTCATGACAACAGAATATTCATTCTAGGCCAAGTCAGCATTGGATTACACACAGGCAGGATCCATGCCGTGCAGTGGACCAACCCTGTATTGGCATGGGGCGCAGTGCATGGCAGGGAGGATCTCTGCCTTGTGTCATCTGTCGTGCGATGTGTGCTTCAGAAAGCAGTCCCTTACGTTTTACAACTTTGTTCCTTTCCTACTTCTTTAGCCAATTGATTTAAAATTTCTACACTTTATACATGTTTGGACGTTTGACTCTTGAATTAGACTAACTCTCCGTCTATGCAAAGAGTGATACCAGATCTTACTGGAATTAATTATTAGGGGTCACATTCTCTGTGGGGGAGTGCATGGGTCACATGTGCACAGCAGCCAATGAGAACGCATGCGCTGGCTGCCCGGGGGGTGGGATTTCCACCTTTCATGGGGGGTGGGGCAGTCAATTCACCCCCATGTCTGGGCATGGCCTGCCCCCCCCCCTCCCCCCCCCCCCACACACACACAACATTTTCCCTAATTATTATATTGAATGTTTTGATGTGAAAGTTTTTGGTCATTGACCATTAAGCATTTATGACGATGGTTGACATAAAACTGTATCAGCTGAAACATTATAAAACCACTAAACCCTGATAATAAAAAAAATTAAAAACTGGCAGAAAAATGAAATAAGGTGATCCAATCTATATTGCATGTATGTAGGTCTGATCTATAGTTTTTTTTTTCTTTATTTTTATCTTCAGTCTGATCTATACTCTGGTAAAATATTTCTTGAATTTTTTCACATGGTAGTCTAACAAATTATTTGATATTTTGGTATCCTAAAGTGTGTAGTAAAAAATTTATATATACTACCAAGGTAGATATGGCCATGGATTATACCATAAATAGTTTATTATATTTCTTCATCACATACAGTATTTTTTATTGAGGATCTTTTTATCATATGCTGATAAAGGGTGCATGCAATGTCTTTTGTCCTCTAATTTCTCCTTATTGCAGGGCCCTGCTTCTGTCCACAATTCCTGTCTTGATAGGGTCACTCGTCATTCTTTTCATTGGCAACACTCTGAGTATGGGTACCATCATCCACGCTGTAATTTCAACTATCAGTGTTGTTGTCTACTTCTGCTGCTTTGTCATGGCATTTGGACCGATTCCCAACATCCTCTGCTCGGAGATCTTCCCCACCCGAGTCCGTGGGCTCTGCATTGCCGTATGTGCACTGACATTTTGGATTTGTGACATCATTGTTACCTACTCACTCCCAGTCCTGCTCACCTCCCTTGGGCTTGCGGGCGTCTTTGGTATCTATGCTATTGTATGTTGTATCTCATGGGTGTTCGTCTTCTTGAAAGTTCCAGAAACGAAAGGCATGCCCCTTGAGGTTATCACAGAATTCTTTGCTGTTGGTGCAAAACAGGCTGCTGCCAAGAATGAGTAGTAGTTTAATGGTCAGGAGGTTGGGAAGTTTAAATGGTGCCATTTTTCAGCATTCTGAGGTGCCAACGTTGTTATCCTGCTGCCAGCTGCAGATTGCCTGTGCTGTTTGGAGCTTAAGGTGATAAGATGGTTGGTTGTGGTGGTGATTATTTTTAAAAAGAAGAGGTAAGCATCAAATGGATGGGAGTTGGGTAAATGAAGTAATTTGTGTCTTGAAAGTTTGTTTGTGTTCTTCCCTTCTCTTCGACGAGTTTTGAGAGCAAGATACTTTGATTTCTTTCTCCGGCATCAAAAATTTTTTTCTCTGTTATTTTTGTGTTGAGGCTATATTGATTTGATTTCATTACATTCTGGTGTATATGCATGTAAATGAGAGTGCAGCATTTGTAGTCTCAAGACAAGTTGCTTTTGAGGAATATAGCATTTAGAATAAATGCCGCGAATAATTGTGGGAAGAATCTCTTATAATTCCAATAGGCTTATAGATTGTTTTGGTCAGTAGCGAACATAATCTGATCATCAGGTGACTTCCCTCTAAAGAAATTTTTGGTGGTTTCAAAAGAATGCTGAGTGATGGCCAAAAAATCTGCTAGCTTGTTAATACCATCAAGCAGTTGAGTTAGCTGCTTTGATCCCCACCTGCAACCCACGAGATCTGGTAGCCATATGCCTGTAAGTTGCAAACCCCAGAGCTTCTGCTGCCCAGAGCATCAGCTGCCTCCCTCATTCTTCTGATCAGCACTTAGAGGGTCATGTATACCAACAGAGATTGGCTTGTGAGTCTTTGGCAATGCATCCAAACTCAGCCCTTTCCCATAAAGAGGCTATCTGAGTTGATGCTCACATAAGGATGATTTGAGGAATTGGAATCGCATCGCCGATCCTTGTCAAATAAGATCGGAATTGGCTGATTTCAATTCCAATTCTGTATGGTTCTAACTGATTCAGAATCCATGGAGGCCATTTCCTCTTACTTGAGCCATGCACATAAGCCTCTTTCAGAAGAGAGACACATGTACATTGAGTATGTACATTGAGTGAAGATTACTTTGTTAGCTTACTTGTTTTCCCCTTTTAGTATAACATACAAATTTTACCGATGAGGGTAAATATTATCATTTCACATGTATACTTAAAAAAATGTACATGACAATGACATAATGATATGTAACTTTTAAATTATTTTTAAAAATTCTTTTATATCCTTAATAATAAGACAAAGAGGCAATTAAAAGAAGATGTCAAATTTTAAATACACCTATTGAGGTGTCATTCAGACACTTCCTTTGTATATTGTGGGTCAAATACCTAATAACTAAGGTAATCACTTAAAAGAGAGACACATGTACATTGAATGAAGTTGGGATGAAAATGAAGAGTCCAGTCCTTTTTCATATGGTTTCACTGCAAATAAGGCAATGGAGCAGACCCTTTAGGCGTTTTTTAACGATTAGGTTACGGCTGATAAAATCTTTCAAAAGTAAGGGAGGGCATTGTCATTATTTAAAACTTGGGGGTGGGGTTTAATATTATGGATATTTAGAGGGGTTTGGGATGACATTTACCCTTTTTTTAAATATTTGGATAGTGAGATGGGTTAAGTCTATCAATCTGATATCGCATGAATTCACCCATATTACAAGTTGGTGATATGCTAGATTTAACCAAGAAGGAAGAATGGTTATGACTAGACAAATAAGGTTAAATCTGAAAGGATCCAAGGAGATGCAACTGGTGTAGGAAACTAGTAACCCTGCATACGCACACCCTCTCTACCAAGGTTCAAAATACAGGTATCGGACTCGAGATCGGTCATGGCCGATATCGATTCGGATCGGTAAAAAAATGACCCAAATCTAAGTTTTTTTGGGTCGGGCTTGGACCGGTCAAAAATATTAATAAAATATTTAGTATGAATTGGTAAAAATTTCAAAAAAATGATAAAAAAACCCAAAATATTGGTCAACAAACCCAAAAAAAGGGCAAGTATTGGATCGGCCGATACAACCAAGTTGATCGATCCAAGAATATGTTGACGGATCGGTCATGGCCAATACTGATCCGATCCTACCGATATCAGACGATCCGATCTGAGATTATGAATCATGCACTCTAGACACTTAAAACCACCAAAATATCGTATGCTTGTGTTGAATCAGTTAACTTGACCCCATTTGTTTGACAGATAAAAAGATATTAGAAACTTGTGAGGGTGAGTCCCACATGTTGTGGGTTGGGTTGACAAGGGAATCAAAGGAAAGGAAATAATGGAATATGCATTTTGTAGTGGGGTGAGATTCCATGGAAAAGAAAGGAAATAGGAAGTAATCCGACTTTTCTCTAGGGAGCTCAGTGTCCAAGCCACGTCCATGGGGCATCCAAGGGTTGGGTTGTGCCGCACACATCTCGGTGCACGCCTAGGGATGTGTGCGACACGGCCCAACGGCTGGATGCTCCTCGAGCGTGTTGGGCTCCCTGGAGAGGAGCTCAATCCAATAGGAAGAGGAGAGAGATAGACTCATAAGTAACTTTTACATGAATAGTGCCAAAGTCCTACAAAATATCCTACCAATTTAGTAGGACTTTGAAAGTGAATGGGTTAGAAAAAGGGATGCCACTTCACCGGACAAGAATAACATTTAATGAGTTTATTTGGAAGTTTCCCACCTCATCTAACCAAACAATCACATTTGTGGTAGTTTGTGGGAAACAAGTATAAGTTTCCCACCCCTTTTCACCTTTTCCATTTTTCTCCGTCAAACATACAGGTAGGGATGTAAACGGGTCGGATTCGGCTTGGATAGTGATATATTCGCATCCGATTAGCTATCAGACGGATTCGGATAGTGCTAAACGGATACGGATACAGACACGAATACGGATTAGATATTTTATCCGTTTACATGTAAATATAGCTTTTCGGATAGCTATAGTCTATCTGTATCCGCATCTGTTTAGCTTTCGGGCTGATTCGGATAGTGCTAAACAGATACGAACACGGATACGGAAACGGATTTCGCCAAAGTCCTACAAAATATCCTACCAATTTGGTAGGACTTTGAAAGTGAATGGGTTAGAAAAAGGGATGCCACTTCACCGGACAAAAATAACATTTAATGAGTTTGTTTGGAAGTTTCCCACCTCATCTAACCAAACAATCACATTTGTGGGAAACAAGTATAAGTTTCCCACCCCTTTTCACCTTTTCTACTTTTCTTCGTCAAACATACAGGTAGGGCTGTAAACGGATCGGATTTGGTTCGGATAGTGATATATCCGCATCCGATTAGCTATTGGACGGATTTGAATAGTGCTAAACAGATACGGATACGAATACGGATCAGATATTTTATCCGTTTACATGTAAATATAGCTTTTCGGATAGCTATAGTCTATCCGTATCCGCATCCGTTTAGCTTTCGGACGGATTCAGATAGTGCTAAACTGATACGGACACGGATACGAAAACGAATTTTGACTATTCATTTACACCCCTACATACAAGACGTATAAGTGAAACCATGCCCCAATAAAGTGCGTAGGAGGCACAATGTTCCTCGCTTCTCTCAGGTAAGCCAGTAAACCAATTAACCACCCCTCCCTTCCCCTCCCCCTCGGATTGGGCTCCTCTCCTTGGAGGGCATCACCCAATGAGTGCCCAATGAAGCATCCGATGACTGGTATGTGCCGCACACATCCTGGCGTGTGCCGCCCAATCGTTGGATGCCTCATTGGGCACACATGGCCTCTGCTGCGGCGGATATGCATCGACTCCCCCCCCCCCCCCTCCCCGCCACTAGAGAGAGAGAGACAGAGAGAGTGTCTGTGTTTGGAGAAAACGATTTTTCGAGGGAACTGCAGCTGTAAGCCTGTAAACTGTGCCACCGTGGATGTTTAGATACTTGAAAGCCTTTGGATCTGCAGCTTAGAATTCTTCTAGGGTTTCGGAATCTCGCGCAACGGTGGGAAGAGAAATGCCTCCGCAACTCGATAAGCTTCCTCTGGAGAACAGGCCTGGGATCCTCATGGTTGGATCACCCAACGTTGGCAAACGAACACTTCTCTCCAGTTACTACTCTTTCTCTCTCTCTCTCTCTCTCTCTCTCTCTCTCATTTGATTGTTTCGTCTCGGTTACATGAATTATGAATCCTGTTCTGCTATTCTACTCCATCTAGGGCTTCTTTAGGTTATGTTTGGATAAGAAACTTATTTTCAATTGCGTTTAGATTTTCGTTGACCTTGAATTAACACAATCTTGTTGTTTGACACTGCTGCCATGTTTCTTACTCGAGATACTTGGATGTTGGTCTTGATGCACTGTTTATAATAAGTAGAAATTTGGTCAAGAAACTATATTGCCATATTGATTAGACAGTGAACAAGATGAGGCTCCTTTTTCCCGCTAGCATGACTAGTTGCTGTTCTGGTCCTTCAAAGCATCTGTTCTAGTTGGTTTATAGTTTTATGGTTAGGTCAGAAGAGCTGAATAAGATTCACATAACCAACTGTCTGATAGTTGGAAGGACTGTCATCGATGATGATTCTAGCCCAAATCCAATTCTGGTTCCCAACTAAACAAAATTGAGAAGAATCTGTAATGGTCGAAAGATTTGAGAGGTTTCTTCCCCTGAATATGTTTTAGCGGCTGCTTTCGTACTTACCAGATGTTTGGGATTCACCATGGGTGTAGTCCTAGTGAGGAACTCTTCTGTACGTTCTTCTGACCAGTCTAACGTATTTTACAAATGTCTTAAAGATTACAAAGTTTGAGTTTGTTAGCATCATCTAATTCTTATGCTTTTCTGCAAGATCTTGGTGGAACCATATATTGGTGGCATAATGGCACGGAACATTTTAAAAAATGCATATTAGCAGGAAGAAAGATGTCCTTTCTTGTGCATTAGTTTGTAAAATTTAGTATTCCATTGCTTAATGAAATTAAGAACCATTCTCTGAAGATTTTACGTGTTGATTGTAGGGTTGCTTTCTGTGGATTTTGATGATGCATCTGATTCATCGTCCGAAGTACTTTGCAATGGGTATGTTAGGACTAACTCTACATTAGAATCAAACCCACCCACAGTTTAAGTAAACAATCTGGATATGCCTTCAGGCTTGCAGTAAGTTTGGGTAAAATGAAGATAAAAAAGGACTCCTGAAATTTTGTTACTTCTGTGGTTTTGATGAACAGGTGGACTATAACTACAAAGTACTATACTGCTGATGTTTCTGTATGGATGGCTCATCTTGACGATGAATTTTCTATTGGGAAGCTGCCAAGTTCAAATCAGCTGGCTGCTTTGGTGATGGTTTTTGACATGAATGATGTTAGCCTTATCCCCTTGTCCTTTCCTTTTCCTTTGTTTCTGAAGCTATAATGTCAAGTTTTCTATTCTGTACTATGTTTCCGAAAAAAAAAAGGAGTTGATATCAACTGTATCACTTACACTGCTGTTATTTTCAGCTATCATCCTTTGTTGTTCTCAAGGATTGGGTTTCTCATACCAATATCCAGCAGTTTGATATATTACTATGCATTGGTAATAAGGCAGATCTTTTGCCTGGTCACTCTGCTCATGCTGAATATAGAAGACACCTGCAAAAGCATGGAGAGGCGTCTAGTGATCCTCATCCAGAGTTCTTAGATTACGGAATTCTGGAAACTGAGGGAAGTAGTCTGTTGGGGGATGAAGAACCCTCGTGGGAGATTAGGAGATCATGTTTGGAATGGTGCAGTCAGTACAACATCGAGTACATTGAAGCTTGTGCATCCAATGTTTCTTTTGACAAATGTGAGAGCCACTTATGCCCCTTTATCCTTGAATTGCAACTAGCTAGTTCCTTTTTTTTTTTTTTTTTTTGAAATGTTAATTTTTTAAGTGTGACTAAGAACTTTCCTTTTGTCTTTAGTAGCTTTTGCTCTCGAAGAGAATTTTCAACGTTGGATAAAAGTATGGATTCCTACTTTTCTTAGGTCTTAGTTCTAAACAAAGAGAGAATTGTTGGAATTATTCGTGCTTGAGAATTTTTCACCTTCACCATTATTTTAATAGTAGCAAGGTTCATGCTTGAAACTGAAATATTTCGCGGAACAGCGAAATTTCGGCCGGTTGCTGGTTTTGATTGATGGTTTCGAGGCCCAAATGGCCAAATTATTTTCTGAAACTTCTACGTAACCTTATTTTGTAGGCCCTTTAAACATAGTGGAACCCTGAAATTGTAAAAAAAATACCCAAAATGGTAGTTTGGCTCTGGACCCTATGTTGGTAGTATACATTGCACGATGTTGTATACGCAAAATTTAGTACTAAAACACATAACTCAATCAAAACAACTAAAATATTCGTTAAGAATGACTAAAAATAAAATTAGAAACCATTTCAAAATTATCCAATGTTATACATGGTTCATTACAAAGATGTGGGAGTGATTTGTCCAAAAATCTAAAAAACTGAGGTTTGCTAGGAAGTTTCTCTCTTTGGAGTCAAAACTAGCAAAACGAAACTGTAACTTGAAGCATGGTTGAAATTTCATTGAAACTGCATTGTTTCAATTGAAACCATGCATTTTATACAAAGGGTTAGACCGAAACGATTCCAAAACATGGTCGAAATTTCGCCGAAACTGTGATATTTCGACTGAAACATGGTAAGATCCAGATCTCACAGCTGGTATCGTTTCGACCTTTATCGAAACTCAAAAATTTCGTGAAATTTTGGTCATTTCGACCAAAATTTTTAACATTGAATAGTAGTAGCTGGAAATGATTGTTTGTCTTGCTTAGTCTTGTTGGTTTTGAATGTTCAGTCACTAAAATATGATATATTGTATATTTTATGGAAAAATAAATATATATTTGTAAATAATTATTACGACCTTATTAAAGTAAAAGATAGTCTGTAATAAGAGCACTTTTTAGGTGTAATTTCATATTCTCTCTATGTGGTGCATCACTGATTGCTTCATTTTCACATTGTTGTACATCGTTCTTAAAAGGGGGAAGAAAATATGAATAGACATTCACACACATCTCAAGTCAACGAAGTATTATCTCACCTACCGAAAAAATGGAGTAGCGAGTAAGACTAAACTAATCAACCCTGTTCCACGTACTATCCAGGGCCATTTCTGAGGCTAAAGGAATATATATACAACAAGCATGTGTCATGTTATATTCATATAGTAATTTACATCCATGCATAGAAATATGCTGTTGTGTGAATGCTCTCTCTCCTCCCCCCCCCCCCCTCTTTTTATATATTCATTTCAATTTTTCCCAGAACTCTTTTCTACTTACATTTTTTATGGCAGTTTTTCTCTTCCCTTGAATTATCAACTTATAAAAAAAAAAGGGTCCCCACACTCCATTTTATTGCAGGTGTAATCTTAATTGTTCTTTTGATAATGTTGTACTAGTTTATGTCATTTTTAAAAAAAAAAAATATGAGGTTAAAAGGAAAAAGTTGTTCTTATCAGGTTTATCTGTTGACGGCGATTTACAAGGAGTCGAGCGTCTGTTTGGAGCACTGTCTGCGCATATGTGGCCTGGAATGGTCCTTAAATCTGGCAATAAGATACCTGAACCATCTCTCCCTGATAACGAAGGTCTCATCTTCCTGCATTGTTTATTAGCTTTCGCCCTTATTCACATATCTTGCTGAGATTTTATTTTGTTATGTGTTTTTTGGGTCTCTGCTCCAGAGTTATCAGAAGAAGAATCTGATTATGAGGTAGAATATGAAATCTTGTCTGCTGGTTCATCTGAACCATGGGATGGAACAGAAGAAGTATGGATTAGTGCAAGTGGTAAAACTGCAACTACAGAAATAGGTAGTTCAAGTGCAGCTACAGAAACTGTTTCTGCAGCCACGGAGGATGTCAACCGGGAGCATAAAACTAATGGCAGTGCAGATATGCTGCAGCCATCAGCCTCTGAAATTCCTTTACAAGAAGACAGAATCGTAGGGGTACCTGAAGCCGATGAAACTGACAAAGCAACAGGGCCAGATGATGGTACCCATTTGGGGCTTGAGGAATTGGAACAATTGATGTCTGAAATAGGGAATATGCGTGACAGCTTGAGGTTGATGCCAGACTTTCAAAGGAGGGAGATGGCTGCAAAGCTGGCAATGAAAGTGGCGACCTTATTTGGTGAGGACAGTGATGATGAAAGGAATTTTGATTAATGATCAGGAACTGCTGGTAACCTAAGTAAATTAGGATCCCCATCTTTCCGTCCAGAGAAGTTTTTTTTTTTTTGGTAGAAGCGTCCAGAGAAGTTGACCATCCTGAGTGAGGAATAAGTGACCACATCTGTATAGCTAATGTTGTATGTTCCCCGTCCGCCGCTTTCCTTTGGCTATCTAAGGGTGCATACACATGGGTAAGCCTCTATTGTGCTCTTTACCAGATTATAAGGATTATAAGTAGAGGATGAAACAGAGTTTCTAGCTTGTTCTCAGCCTGCCAAAATTGTTGATGGGGATCTGATATGCAATCAGTGATACGTAGTGGTACATATTGTTATTGTTGGTTCTGGGACTTAACACCTCTGTACCACCAGGGCATGGTCAGGATTTGCCGTGGAGATGCCTCTGCAGCATGACTATATGGAGTCATAGGTATGTGTGTGTGCTGAGTAATTTGTCTTATTTCAGCTTGGATTTTTGTGGGAACAGGGGAAAAAATTTATTAAACTACGGAGCAGAAAAGATAAATGAAATACTTTTCGGGACTAATTGCCGGCGGCAATATTTTGTTGGATATAAAGCTCTGGGAAAATCAGTGGCTATACAATCTACCCAAGATACTGCAGTTCCATTGGTTTGATGCCAATTCATATGTTTGTTTTAAGGTCATGTTCACCGGTGTTCTGACCAAACATTTGCACAGCTCCTCCTGCTTTCCCCAAGATACTGCAGTTCCATTGGTTTGATGCCAATTCTTATGTTTGTTTTAAGGTCATGTTCAAGCCTGTTGTTGCTTTACATAATTGTTAATCCAGTTCTTTCAAGTCTCTTCCAACCCTTCCCAACTTCAACAGTCAAATTACAAACTTTTTTTTTAAATTGATGCTTCTTTCTCTGCCTATCCATAGTTCATAAGAATAGCATTTCAATTTTGGTTACATGACTGAAAGGTTTAATTAAAGGGTAATTTACACATACCATCCCTGAGGTTTGACTAAAGGATAATTTTACCCCTCAGTTTTGAAAAATTCTGCGTACCTCCCTGGGTTTGTAAACAGTAACAAATAAGCCTATTCCATCAGTTTATGATTAACACTGTTAAAAATATGATGTGAATTATCAAAATTGCCCTTGCAAGAAACAAGGCAAAAAAAATGAGGGAAGATGAGTTGCAAGTATCCAAATACTCACAAAGCATATAGTGATCACATTCCCATATTCAGAAACAATTTGGTTCATCCCAATCAAGGCCATTCGATACACAAGAACTCCATTGAAGTAAAAAATAAAAAGAAATTGAAAAACAGCAGGAGAAACAAACATTAGATATGGTCGATTCAATCCAGAATTCAGATTCTAGAGTCTCAGATGGGCTCAATCAAAGAAAGAGCAAAAACCCATTTTTTTTTGGGTAAAAATGACTTACTCTTCTGTCTCATCCAACTACTAGTGGCTTCAGCATCGTTATTATGAACATTAGGGTGAGAAAGCTGCCGTGCAAGTTGCTTTAGGTTGTCATTGATCACACAGAATCACCCTTGGTTTCACTTTCTTCTTGCACATCATGGAATTTGGAGCTCTTCCGCGATGGCCCTGCATCACCATTGGCAGCATCTGAAAAGACAAACGGCATTACAGGACGCGGTGTTCTATATGAAGGCATCGTTGCAGATGGGGTTTGCATAGGGTTAGGGTAAACAAAAGGACCTGCTTGATTGGAAAAAAAAAATTGAAAGCTGAATGGAGGAGTGATTTGATTTGAAAAGATAAGAGCAGAGAATGTGTTTGTGTTTATGTCTCTGTGTCTTTCGAGAGCGACTGAGACCCAAATGTTTTGAAGGGGCATTTTCCCCCTCAAAGAGCTTCGATTAACAAGATGTAGAGAGGGACCTTATCAATAAAACTACTGGACTCCTGAACTTGAAGAATCTGTGGCCATTAGTCACGCATTGTTAGAACCATTTGTTGATAACAGAGAATCCCTCACACAAAGAAAAGCGAGTAAGAAAGAGAGAATCTGAGAAGAGGGTTGAGAGAGATTTAAGAAAATGGAAAGCAGAAGAGGGAATTTGAGAGAAGGGTCAGAGGAAGGTGATTTAATTGTGAGTATTTGGATACTTGCAACTCATCTTCCCCAATCGATTTGGGGAAGATGAGTTGCAGGTTTTTCTTTTTCTTTTTTTGTTTTTTGGTTTCTTGCAAGGGTAATTTCGACAATTCACATTGTATTTTTAACGGTGTTAGTCATAAACTGACGGAATGGGCTTATTTGTTACCGTTTGCAAACCTCAGAGAGATACACAGAATTTTCCAAAACTGGAGGGTAAAATTATCCTTTTGTCAAACCTCAGGGTGGTATGTGTAAATTACCCGTAATTAAATATTCCTGCTCCAACACAAGCATTGTACTAAAATGGAGCAGTGATTTCAGTATTATGAACATGGAGAATACCGGAATGTTTTGTAGTTAAGAGCACAGCCTTGAATACTGTCCAAGAAATGGTTATGAAGCTTGAACAGATCAGAACAGAGACGCACAGAGTGCCATTTGAGGCTGCTCACTGTGGTGGTCCCAGCCATTCTCACGGTAGAAACAACTTCTACATTAGCTGCTCAAAAAACTTGATCATCTTCCATTTTACTAATTCTCAGCAAGGGCCCCATTTGAATCAGTGTCTCAGTGGCTTCATGGGGCTGGGTTGTTGTATACTCCCTAATGGCAAGATCGTAGCATGGGCCTTGGAAGTTGGAACATCACATAATCACTTCCAATAAGAAACCCTTTTCTCAAGTTTATTTTCCAATGGTGTGTGGTACTGTGGTCTCTAGAGTGAGCATGAATTGAGCCGAGACAGATGGGTGAAATGACCACCCCCATGAAAGGCAAAAATGCTCACCTTGTTGATGCTTTTGTACACTCCAATTTGCCCCCGCATGCGTGCAGGGCCCCATTCCCCCTACAAAACTCTTCCCCTAAACCATATTAAAATAGTTTTACTGTTAATTCGATGAATTATTTAACCAGTTGAAGCATGGAGCAGGTTAGGATCTAGAAATTCGAGTCTGGTGGACTGTTTGGATTTATCTGAGGTTTTGGATACACTTCTGCGTTTATCAACTCAAATGTGAAAAGTAATGAGTCTTACCACTTTTAACACAAAAACACGTACTACTCTCAGATGGTTATACCAAAACCGTTCGAGTCTCTGTTTCTTTCCGAGTCCGGATCAGCTCCCTACGTAGGAAAGGAGTTATCTTCCCCAATCCATCTCCCACCGCCCAAGCGGTATCCGGACCACGAGTCGGTGCATCAAATGCACCATTGACTTGTGATCTGATACCCATGAATGGTAGGAGAAGGGGTTTTGCAGCAAGGCATTTCTAGGTTACATAACAATTCCCAAGACTTGATTAACAAAAGCATTGCTCATTTTTCAGCAGTAAAATGAATTGGGTGATGCAGACAGACGTAACTGTAGGGGAGGGTTTTCATGCACAGCCGTATTAGCGCAAAACGGGTTATGAGGCTTCAAATGTGTTGGGGGAAGGGGGAGGGGGGAGGGGGGAGGAGAGGGGTATTTAATCATTTTGAGCCCTCACCCACTGTGGGAGAGGGAGTTAAGACCATACATGGTGCTCAGCCGTTTCTATCCTGTTGAAATTATGAGCTACTTCAATACGGTCTCTATCCTCTTTAATAACACAGACCTTGTAAAAAACATTTTATGAGACTTGATATTCAACAAAACAGTGAAAATCAAAACCTACCAAGGCCATTTAAAATCACTTTGCTCCCACCCATATTCTGCTAATTCTTGGCACTCAGGTGACTCCCCCAGTAATCTTGCTTTTTGCAGCCCTTAGAACATTCCCCTTCTGCTTCCTTAAGGCTCCTTGCATAGTCGAAATCCGTAGCAGCAGCAGTAAAGTTTTTCCACAACCTGATTCATTGATTCAGATACAAAACTCCCATCATAAATAATAGTAGCAGTCCCAGGTCAAGTAAGCTCAAGGTAATCCGTTAAATGACATTGGAGATGATGAGCATGAGACTACATCAGGACAATAAATAGAGAAGACTACATTCAGATAGGCTATCCATGCCGAAGCGAGACTATTGCAGTCCAAAATAAAGCTGGGAAAACCAAACACAAATGGTTTTAAGTGGATACAACTCTCTACAATATTAGATAACACTAAGGTAACAAATAATATAATGGTTGCTTCTATTTACAATGCCAGCCTCTGCTGTGTTTAGTTGGATTTCTCTGCTCAGGCTTCAAAACTGTGGTTCCATCTAAGAATGATCAACTCGAACAGATGTCAACAAGATCACAGAAAAATGTTAGAACGGTTTCTGCAGCTCTTGTACACAGCCGACATCAAGATAGTACCAAATGTACCTTACGGTGTCTGCAGCCCCTCAGACTCTGCACTGGATTCCAAGGAATTAGGAGCCTTGTCTGATTTGGGAGAGAGAGAATTGCCACCTTCATTAGCAGACGGATTATGTTCTAGCTGTTCATGAGATTTGGAAAATGACTTGAATGGCCTCTCAAAATCTCTGGCGCTACCCGGATCAATCACCAATTTATTGAGTTTTTGCTCCTAAAAACAACATAAAATAAGTGACATCAGAAAGAAAACCTTAGGATTGGTGTTGGTGCTAGTGATTGTGAACCATATGTAATAGAATGCAACCATCAATTTAATAATATTACATATACCAAAATAATCAACCATAATTGCCTGTGTACCCTTTTTCTTCACTTATGGTGATTTGATGCTATAATTGGACTCTGGGAAGAAAGAATGTCATCATTAACTCCTACCCCCCTATTGTTGACAGTCCAAAATACCCTTCTCCAGTCAAATCAGAGCATCAGATCCCGTGGATGAAGAGATTCTCTCTTCACCATGGGTTAAGAGAAACTGGTTCCTATTTTAAATACATGGAATAGGACAAGAAGATAGTTCGTCTCTTTCTAAAGAGGGAAGAAGAACAGAGCATTTACATTAAACGTAGAAAGTATATATTGAAAGCTAATATGGTAGGGACACCCAAATGGAAAGAGGGTTAGCTATAAATGTACAGAATACACAAAAGTTTAGGATTAGATTAGCATCTTGGAACATTGGATCCTTAACGGGCAAGAGTCTAGGTTGATAGATATTATGGGGAGAAGATCAATATTGCTTGTATTCAAGAGATTAGATGGACTGGTAAAAAAAGCTGAGGTATGACTTAAACTTTGGTACAAGGGAGATCAAAGTGATAGAAGTAGAGTGGGAACAATAGTGGACAAAGATCTAAAGAATGATGTGGCGGATGTTAAAAGATTTGGATATAGGATTATATCCACCAAGCTTGTGTTGGAGAAAGAGGTTGTCAATATAATTAGTGCTTACGCATCCTAAGTAGGACTAGATGAAAGTAGTAAGTTATGATTTTAGAAACACATGGATTGATTAGTACAAGGTTGTAGTTAGGGAGAAAAGATTATTATAGGAGATGATCTAAATGGACATGATGGGAGAGATCATAGATGGTAGTGTACATGGAGGTTATGGATTAGGAGAAAGGAATGAGGAGAGGGTCTCAGTTTTAGACTTTACAGTAGCTTATGATTTATCCATTGTGAACACCTTTTTTGAAAAGAGAGGAACATTTAGTTACTTACAAAAGTGGGCATCATATAAGCCAAATAGATTTCTTCCTAACAAGAAGGTCCGACAGATTGTTTTGTAAGGACTGTAAGGGGAGCCTAACCATTCAACATAGATTGGTGGTCTTGGATATGTGTCTCATTAAGCAAAAGCATAAGATAGGGGAGCCTACTTACCCTAAGATAAGGTAGTGAAAATTAAAAGGAGGGACCTTGAATTCATTTACTAATAAAGTGGTCAAACAAGGAAAGTGAGACTTTGGGGGAGATACTAATACAATGTGAGACAAGATGACGGTTTGTATTAAAAAGGTTGCTACAGAGGTTCTAGGGGACTCAAAAGGTATAAGTCATGCGCTTAGGGAGACTTGATGGTGGGATGATGAGGTCCGAATAGCCATTAGTTTAAGAAAACTAGTTTTAAGACATGGCAAAGAACTAAAAAAAACAAGGCCGTACCCAGTGCACAAGGCTCCCACGTTTAACAGGGTCTGGGGAGGGTCAAATGTACACAGCCTTACACAATGAAGATATTTATAATAATCTGAACACAAACGATGGAGAAAAAGCTATCCATAAGATAGCTAAAATGAGAGAATGGAAGAGTAGAGATTTCGACCATATTAGATGTAGTAAAAGTGATGATGGTGGAATACTAATAAGGGATGAGGACATTAAAGAGAGATGGAAAGAGTACTTCTACGACCTACTTAATGAAGACTTTTGAAGTAATAGGGTTCTAGAAGGCTGCATTACTCATCTTGACACCACATGGCGTAGATATATACGTAAAATTAGGGTGTCTAAAGAAGCTTTAAGAAAGATGAAAATAGGCAAGGCACTAGGCACAGACGGGTCCTATAGAAGTGTGGAAGAGGATAGGAATCTGTGGTTTAGCTTGGCTAACCAAGCCGTTTAACAAGATTATGACCACAAAAAATAAATGGTAGACGAATGGAGGAGAAGCATTGTGGTCCCGATTATAAAAATAAATGTGATATTCAAAACTGCAATAACTATAGAAGCATAAAACTAATGAGTCATTCAATGAAGTTATGGGAGGGGTTATTAAAACCTACCTGAGAAAGTAAACTATTATTTCAGAGAACCAATTTGGTTTTATGCCAGGATGATCCACAATGGAAGCTATTTTCTTACTTAGGAGACTCATGGAAAGATATAGAGAAGGCAAGAGGGATCTCCATATGGTCTTTATTGACCTAGAAGAATCCAATGACAGAGTACCTAAAGAGTTAATATAGAATATTCTAGAGAAGAGAAGGGTTTCATATAAATATGTCAACATAATTAAAGATATGTATGATGGTGTGGTGACTAGTGTAAGAACTGTGGAGGGTCAAGGTAGTGATTTCCAATTACAATTGGGTTACATCAAGGATCAGCCTTAAGCCTTTATTTCTTTGTGTTTATCATGGACAATTTAACCAAAGGCATACAAGATGAGGTTCCCTGGTGTATAATTTTGCGGATGATATTGTGTTGGTAGATGAGACAAAAGAAGGGATTAAAACAAAATTGGAGCTATAGAGATCAAACTTGGAAATAAAAGGTCTTAATATAAGTAGAACCAAGATGGAATACATGGTCTGTAACTTTAGTCACACTAGGACGGTTAATAAGGTGGTGAATATTGATGAGAGGGAGATTCCACAAAGTGATTATTTTAGACATCTGGGCTTAATTGTAAATAAAGGTGATATAGAGGACAATGTTGTTTAGAGGATTCAAATAGGATGGATGAAGTGGAAAGGTGCATCTGGAGTGCTCTGTGATCGACATATTTCTTTAAAGCTTAAAGGAAAAATTTATAGGATTGTCATACGACCGACTAGGATGTATGGTGCGAAATGTTGGGCAGTTAAGAAGTGTCATATAGGCACTAATTGTAACTGAGATGAAGATATTGAGATGGATGTGTGGCAAAGCAAGGAAGGATAAATTAAGGAATGGCCATATTAGAGCTAGGTTAGAGTAGCTTCGATTCATGATAAGCTTTGAGAGAGTCGTTTGAGGTGACATGGTCATGTTCAATGGAGGCCTTGGAATGCCCTAGTGTACGGAGGAGTGATTTGATTCCGATTGAGGGAACTAAAGGAGCCAAAGGCAGGCTTAAAATAACCATTGGAGAAGTGGTGAGGAAAGACATGCTTAACTTAGGCCTCGTATCATGTATGACTTCGAATAAAGCTGATTGGAAAGCAAGGCTCCCTATGGCTGACCCCATTTAGTTGGGATAAGACAATGCTGTTGTTGTTGTACATAATACACAAAATCCATCATTGAGTGGGTCCCAACTAGTAGATCAGATGGGTTAAAAAATCAAAATAATTGGATGCAGCATCCAAACTTTTCAAGGCCATTTTCCAGATTTTTCATTCTCGACCATCAAAAATATCCAACAGATCATGTGGAGATTATCACCCAATTTGTCGCTTTCTCAACCCAGGCGATTCCAACGACAAACAAGATTGTGTAGCTGATCATTTAGTGGCGACAACATTTAGTTGAGTTGCATTGAGCTTTAGATTCCACTGAGACTGTCTGAATGGTGAGTCCCAACATGTTATCCAGTCTAGCGGAATTACATTCATACTGTCCAAATACCATCTATAATACACATCAAGATTCACCATCTAACATAATCAGAAAATGTAAACCTGAGAGGATAGAAAAAACTTACACCCTGTAGTGCTTCTAGTTTTCTTTGCAATGCCTCATGCTCAGCCTGAATCCGGAATGGGACTCCATGCTTTTGGTACACATTGTTTTGTGCTAAATCCTCATCAATATCACTGACAGTTGTTGCAAATGGATGATTTGCTGGAATCCATCTAACTGTGTCAGGGTCAACATCTGGGGGCATTGAATCCCCTTCCTTCAAGAATATGGTTGGTCTTTTCCACTGATATGCTCTTGACCTCCTTTTCTGATGGTTAGACTGTTGCTCTTCTGTAAGAGTCACGGGGACTAAGCGATAAACCTTTCCACACATCTCAACGGTCGAATTACTCTTACTTATCTTTACCAATGGGTTATTGAAAGGATCCTCATACTTGAGAGGTTTTGAACTGTGAACATGGAAATACATAAGTTTGGCAACAGTTTTGTAAGAAGTAAATAACGATTTCAATTTAGAATTACAATCTAAGCATTACACATGCCAGTTTCTTACATCAGAACTTTAAACAGAGTATCATACTAAAAAGGAAATCTCATGAAGTCATGATGTTTATCCATGATGTTCCCAAGGAGTAAATAGATTAGTAGTTTGACTCATGATACATAAAAGTCATTACTTAAAAGGTTACCGGCAAAAAATGGCGGTTAGACAACATACATGCCTCTTCTATCAGACCTCAACTGGCCTCGTTTGACAAGATCAGCTACAGAGCCATGTTGATTGTGCCTAGACTTCGTAGCTACATATTGTTTCACAGCAATCACCAGAAATGAAATTGCAAGACATAATCCAATAGTGAAATTAGTGTCAATCCGTCTTTTCATCTGAGACAAAGAGAAATGCTTAAGAATGTAAGCATAGACTAATAGAAAGACAAAATTAGACCAAGGGAATACTTGCAATGTCTAAGAAAATGAATTAAGCATTACATGTTTCATGGATCAACTTGTCTAAATAGAGCCACACACAATAACTGGGGGAAAACCCCAAGTCTCCTTACTTGTTCATAGATTGATGGAATGGAACTGGCTTTCTATGACAGAGAACATACTATTTGTCACCACAAAACCTTCATTCTTACTTCCATCTACCACCTAACAAACCAAGTGCAACTTATAGGGTTTGGACAAAGCCCAAAAAATTGAACAAGTGTGAGATAGGCACTTCCCAATTTTTACAATAAGCTTTGACCTTGAAGATCTTTATCATTTGGCACAAAACATAACTAGCAAAGAGAAAAAATACAGCCATTAATTAACAAGATCTGACACAATGACTTCATGGACTAAAATCTAGGACAGCAAAACAAGCAATTCCTTCACGATTCTCAAAATGCTGAAATACTATCCTTCTGTTGAATAACTTCCCACTATACAATTATAAAGAGGGGGAGAGAAAAACAGCCATACCAAGAAAATAACCGGAGGAAGAGATTTTATTGCTCCTCGCAAACTACTGAATGAGTCTTTAGAATCCATGATATTTCTCTCCGCAAGAGATTTTATAGCTCTTCGCAAACTACTGAATGAGTCTTTAGAATCCATGATATTTCTCTCCATCTCCATATTATCTCCATCACAATTGCCACCGGAATTCGTCGAACTGCAAAACACTCGAACCGCAAGATGATGCTCTCTCTTTGGAGGGTTCCAATTCATATAACTTTTACAATTAAGCTCAACTGTGTCTCCGAATTCTACTGCATTTCTAGAAATCCGATTCTTCGAAGCCCAGAATCCAGGCTACAAGGAAAATTTTCCAGTTTCAATATTATAAGAAGAAAGGTAACAACACAACATAATCGAAAAAAAATGAAAGAAGGAAATGGAAGGGGGAGGGAGGAATTATAATACCTGGAGCGTGATGGCGTGAAATTGAAGAGTTGAAATCGATGCCATTGATGCGCAGAGATCATTCGGCCGAAAACAGAAATAGGGTTGGAGGGCCTCGGGGTATGGAAGCTCCCATGAATGATAAGAATGAATGAGAAATTTTCTTGCTCCAGACCAAATAGAATCAATCCCTTTCACTTGATTCTCTTTCTCTAGCACTCAACAATCAGAGTTTCTGACTGATAACCATAGAAACTCATCCGCTTTCGTTACTTGGCTGCGCAGGTTCTTCCCAGAACGCTCTCCTCAGTCCGCCCACGCGAGACTGAACGTGTGATACAGTCATCGCCTACACAGACACACCCTTTAGGGGGATTACGTTTGGGCTGGCTGATCAAAACCAAACCTTATCGCTTGGGCTTGGGCTTGGGCTTGGGATATATGAATCGCATGTTGCAATTCTGTGTGAGACCCCATAGAGGACTATGGCAAAGTGTACAACAACAACTCAGCCTTATCCCAACTAAATGGGATAAGGCAGAATGCAGAGTAAAAGTGAAGAAATGAGATAAGAAAAGTGAGTACTGGAAAATGGAAAATGAAAAATGAAAAATGAAAGTAAGAGGAAAGAGGATAGCCCAAGAAATCAGGAAAATCTCAGCTACATGATGTCGATAATGTTGATCTTTGCTCTCTAGTAGGCTCTATCTGAGGTCATACTTGGCACAAGACCTGACTATGCAAGGCATTCTTCACAACCTCACCTATGGTCGTTTTAAGTAAGTAGGAGATTTCTACCCTTGGAAAAAAAAAAAGTATATAGGAAATCTTTACCATTACTTAACAAAGTGGGTAAGTATGCACTAAGGCCGTAAAGCCAATCCCTCCTCTATTGACTCTTAATCTTTCATTGCAAGGTTAGGAATTTCATCACAGCTTGTGAGTTACAACAGTTAAACATGGAAATGTTTGGAGATTTTTTGGGAGTGCAGGGAATGTTCACATACGTGAATGACTCACATCCGTTCAAATGGAATCCACTCTGTGGAATGTTCCATTTGAACGGTTATGAGTAGTTCACGGATGTTCATGTATGTGAACAATCAACACCCCCCCCCCCTAACTTTCTGAATTATACGGAAAATCAATGGAAATTGGAGCTAATGAAGGACATGGGATGGGAGGGGTTTTGAATTAATGGGTTTATGGTTTATAAATGGGCCTTGCGGATGGGGACATGAGTTATGGGCTATGGGTAGTAATTGGGTATACGGATGATGGGCATTATCAATATATGGACAGGGCCATCAGTTGAGGCACCGGAACGAGGTAGAAATCCGAAATTCAAAATTAAGAAATCCTACTGTCCCACGCATGTGCACCACACTCAGCATTTCCAGCTCGATCCGCGCTGCCCAAATGTGAGCTTGTCCACGTGGTGAGTTCTGGTGCCGTCAGAAGATGTCCGGCACACCCCTGCATTGTAAGGAGCCCAATCCATATATATCATGAGAATAATGTTCTCTGCGGGAGAGCGCACCCTCCTCCATCACCCCCCCCCCTCCTCTTCTTTCTATCTCTCTCCTCCCCATGTGAAATGATGCATATGCATAAAGGAGAGAGACTGAGAGAGGGGGCTCTAGTGTAGGGTGTGCTCCCCCACAAAGAACACCCTCTCATTTATTATTTATGAGAAAAAGATCTCCACGTGTGTGTTGGAATACTTTCCCACGCTTTCTCACATCCTGACCTTGTGGGTTCTTTTGTTGACGAGACCATTTCATGCATCATGATTGGTGTGGCATGGGAAACCCTCTCCCGTAATTGATATACCTAAAAGGCTAAAACTACATGAAACAACAGCTGATCATCACTCAAGGTTCCATAAAACAAATCATCTAAACTAATTGTATAAAACAGAGATAAAACTCACAAAGCTAGTCTTTGGTCAAGGAGAAAGCTGTGTTTGGTATGCCTTCTTGGAATGGATTCTAAGTCGATTTTGCATTCTCCGATGATAAAAATTGTTGTTTTTATTGTTCCAGAATGCGAAATCGACCTATAATGCATTTAGTGCAGAGATAATTCTTTGTTAAGTTAGTTAGCATCAGCATGTTGGTAATGCAGTGAGTGCAGCTCCATGGTCAAGGATATTCTAATCCCATATCGATCAAGTAATGTGTGGTTACTGGGTTTATGACCCTGGTAAGTAATTCTCTACATTGAAGCTCGGGCTTTTGGGTTAGAAGCCATTAGTTAATCTCTGAAATGCTCTTCAAATATGTGAAAACTTAAAAAAACATCTGCAATGTGGACCTTGGGATGCCATTCCATGCCTGCTGTCCAAGAGAAAAAAAAGCCACTATGAGTGGGATTTTTATTCTCCAAATGCTCATAAAAAGTAAAGGTAGATCTTCAGGTGGTAAAAAGCATGGTGGTGAAAAACTTTGCTTAAAATTGACCATGTTTGGTAACATTCCAAGCCTTCTTGTCATGGTTACAGTCCTTAATAAGCTATACCTTAGATGGTCAATTTAGTAGATAGTAAGTAGGACACAATAGAAACTGGCAAGGGTACCACCAACTGCATTTAACAGTTATCTTCAACCATCCAAAGATTTTTTTTTTTTTTTTTTTTAAAGTCTCAATGCATCTTAACTTAAACACCCACTTGTACTACTAGCTAGGGCCATTCCAAAACCAACACAAGAAATGTATTGAGAATGGAATCAATTTAAACAGATTCTATGTACCAAAAATCAAAAACAGGAAAACTTTAAGATATGATTTGAATCCCTTTTTATGTGGGTCTCTCTCCCTTTTCATGCTTTTACACAACCTGTCAAATTGGATTGAGATTTAAGGTATACTCATTCATTCAAATAAATCTGTAACATCTTAATCTGCCGGAAACAAACACACATGGTGAATTGAATTTGGTTTGCTATTTGATTGATATGACTTTGAGCTTTTGAGATACCTTTCTTAGAGGTATTACAAGATTTTATAAGGATCTTCCTTGCTTTTTTCATTGATTCATTCTGTTCACTTTGAGTGACAAAACTCTGTTTAGGTTATTTAAAGACTCACTGTTAGATTAATTTGATCCAAATAGGGACAAAACCCTAAAAGTTAGGATCTCCATATATAGGGTGTTCAAGAACACAATCAAATAAATAATAGAAAACAGAGGTAGAACCACTGACCTTGTTTCGCATCCATAGTGATGATGATCGTAGCAGAAAATAAAAACCAAGATCTAGATGTTTCCCTTCTATTCCCAAAGTAATTGGTTTGATGAGAATACCGTATGCACAGGGATGATGAACATTGAATATCTCTCTCTCTCTTTCCAGAATGCACTCCTCAATAGAGATTGAGAATAATGAGTTGTGATGGGTAGAGGGGGGGACCTAACTCTCTTTATATAGTAATTTCTATAGGGTCTGACTCATCACAGTCCTAATAAGAATCTATCTGCCCACACAAAAGCCAATCCGCATAGGATTCCTAATATAACCCAATAACCCCCTTAATTAAACTAATACCATAGTTAACCTGAGTTTTAGGTTATTTAATATTAATCCATAATACAAAATAATAATTCTATTCTAAGTAGAATTCTAACCCTCACTTCCATAGAAATACAAGGAAATATATATATGATATGGTCTGCCCTACATGCTATAATTATGGGAATTGTAGTGCAACCTCTTGCCTGCTTTTTAGACTGTAAAATGCAAATAAAATAAAAAAAGAAAAAGAAAAAATTCTTGAAAAGCAGAACTCAACTTTGCAAAGTTATAGTTTGCTGATTGGGCCAATACAACTTTGGTTGTGGACTTTGGCAATGGACCAGTTCCCTACTTTGTGGAAGGTGCTACCAATATATTTTTAACTTTAAACAGCCCATTGGATAGAACAGGAGAGCTCATAGGTTAGCCATCTGTGGTAAGGCAGAGTTTGAGAAAATTCAAATAGGATAAGAAACCAGGAAGAACCAGAAGAAACCAGGAAGAACTAGATTTGTAATGATAATAAATAGATGTACACCATTGGTCACTTTTTCATATTTGACTTTTGTACCACGAACATGAGACCACTCCATTATGGGCCATTGAAAAAGGTATTTTTCTTTCACTATACCAACTTTTGAAGGATCTTAAGGAGGCATGAGATCTGATTCCCTTCATTTACCATTTTGATCATTCATTTTTAATTATTAAAATTAAAGCTAAATATGTTAGGGTGTTATTCATAAAAAATTTTCTTGACCAATTCGAGGAAGAAATTTCCTTCCTCCTACATAAGAAATCATGATAAAATGTGGTTTGAAAAACTAGGGTTAAGCAGAAGATTTAAACTTAGATTGTGTTTGCTACGTTTATGAGAAACGAATAAATAGAGAAGAATCGAGTTTCAAAATACGTTCTAGACTTAGAGTCTATTTTGAAAATACAATCAAATACAATCTTACAGGTCACAAAGGTTTGTGACTTGACTCACATGACAATAACAACATATACCCCACTAACAAGGACAAAAGGTTTTAATTAATGGAACCATTTAAATGGCACATCTATAGGTGTCTTTAGATCTTGACATCATCTTTTAATAGCACTTTGTCTTATTTTCAAAAGTTCTTTAAATTAAGGGCATAAAATGGATTTCAAAAATAATTTGAAAGGGACCTATAATTGTGCTATTATCAAATGTTGTTATTGTCTTAAACATTTTTTTAGATGCACATGTGAAATTATATGCTTATCATCATTGGAAAAAATGTGTTATACTAAAAGGGTAAAAGAGTAAGGTTACAAATTATTTGAAGGAAGAATGTTCTCTGTGCCGCAACGCAAGCTGCGCCCAGACACATGGGCAGCCTATGCAGAGGGGCAAGGTGGTCATTGCGCCCACCCCCATGTGCCTGGGCACAGTTTGCGCTACGGCCCAGAGAACAGCACCCCTTATTTGAAATAAGAAAACCCCTTAATTATAAGCGTCTTAAAGAAATCCTCATCCTCGTTTTCCCATTCCAATCCTCTTCTTCTTCAATGTTTTACCGATCTTACCAATCTTTGCAATCGTGACAATGGGAGAACACACCATGGCAAAAAATTAAACCATTTTCATTGCGTTATTGATTCTCTCTCTCTCTCTCTCTTAAAGGAATGTTGTTATGTGTAAAGTTTTTGTTAGCATTCAACAATGTATAAAGGACAAGGTTTTCCTCTAACTATAGAAGACGGTTCACCCATCATCCTAGCTAGGATTCACAAACCCGTCATAGGGTTTTAGTATATTCCAAAATACCCTCCCGAAACCCATTTCCACCTCTCCCGCCCCTTGGTGAATGGGATCCCATTCACCATGGATGGAGATCCATCTAAAAAATATAGCTTTAAGGGCAATGCACCTAAAAGAAAGGTTCAATTTTCCTTAATGACTTGAATTAGATATCAAACAGAAAATTTTAATAAATTCTGTTATCTTAAGTGTGTGAGAGAGCAGTTTCCTCTAGTGGATTAGTAATAGATCACAACGAGCAATAAAAAAATTAAGACTCTCATCAATCGGGATAGTACCATTTCAAAAATGGAGAACTTCCATTACAGTAGCTGATTCTCATATTGTGTAGTTTGGTAATTATATGCTTTCAATTGTATAGTGCTATTAATTATTCAAATTGGTTGCATATTTCATCATCTTGGGATCCATTTTGATTGGTTATTTAATTTTTTCCACCCTGTCCCCTCACTTTTTTTTTTTTTTTTTAAAGGGGGGTGGGGGGGGGGTGTGGTGTCTGGTGGGAAGGGGAGAGATGGGCCCAATAGTAGGGGTGCCAATCAGTCTGGTTGGAATTCATCAGTTTCGATGTGAGAATGAGTGAGTCTAAAACATGATCCAATAAGGGGGCATCGGTTTCGGATTCTTATCAGTATACTATCAATATTTTTTTTATGGTAAAAGAAAAACTATTGGAATTAGAAAAGGGAAATATATACATGGTTTTTAGCTTGCGCATATATAGCTAGGTTCAGCGCAATGGCCCAACAAAATTTATCCCTTATCTTATCATAAGAGATGGTAGGATCTAGATTACTTATATTCAGTAAGCATGTAAAAAGTACTCAGTAAGCATGAAAAAAAAATATGTTTCCTTTAATGAATTTTGGACTAGTATCAATTTTTTATCGGGTTATATCGGTTTCAATCTGATTTTTTAAGATTGGTTCGGTGCAGTGCTGTCTAATTTTATTTCAGTGTCACAAATCGGTTTCGATTTTGGTCGGTTCGATTTCGATGGTTTGGGCTAGGTTTTGACACCCCTACCCAATAGTTATCCAAGGCCTAATCGAACGAGCAATGCCAATATGGATCGAGTTTCCTCTTCACCTATGGCAAAGGCTCATCCTGGCCATCCATACCATTAGATTGCATTAGGGAAGGGTAATGATGACATAAGACTTCAATCAGGGGTCACATCACCAAAAAAGGTATACCAGTGCACAAGGCTCCCAGAATCTGGGGATGGGTTATAACATATGTAGCCATACCCCTATTTTGAGGCAAGGCTATTTCCCAACTCAAACCCGCAACTACTATGTCATGTAGCCAACACATTTTACATAGGGCAAGAGTTCTTTGTGGGGGAGCATGGTGCACAATAGGGCCAATGAGAACGTGTGCTGCAGCATCAACAAGACAAATTTCATGGAGGGCGGGGCGATCATTTCACCCCCTCTGTATCTGGGTGCATGGCGCACACTCCCACACAGATAACTCTTTCTCCCTTTTAATATATCCTAAGTTGTTGTCATGTGTCCCTTAAAACTCCTAAAGACTGAACAAAGAAAAGGTAACCCACTCTTCACCACCACAAGCATTTCTGTGCTATTTTTTATGTTTAATATGAAAGGACAAAACCTTACATTCCCAAAACGTCTTTAAAAGGAACAAAACAAAGCTTATAAAAGACGTACTCAATGCACGAAGCTCTCGCCACTGAGGGATCTAGGAAAGGTCATAATGTCCACAGTCTTACCCCTGTGTTTTTACAAAGAGGTTGTTTCCAAGCTCGAACCCATGATCACTTGGTCACAATAAAGCTACTTTACCGTTGCACCAAGACCCACCCTCACAACAAAGCTTATAAGTCCCACCAATTGGACTCTTGCTAGACACAACTGTCTGCAAGATTTTGTGGTCTCTCTGTCTCTCCCTCTCTCACTTTTGGAGCAGAGCAAATGTGCCCTTAGTGTCCCTGCAAAGACACAAGTTCAAATTTATAGTGTCACGGCCGGGCGCATAATCTTTACAAGGATCCAAGATGTCCGGTTTGTAGGCCACCAACCTATATGACCAGAAGAGATATTTGCTTTGCTGCCTTAGTTTGAAAGTTGAAACAAACCCAATTGGGTGATCAACCCTCCCCCCCCCCCCCCCCACCCACCCACCCATCCATTGCCCCATATATGATCCAACCACCACCCACCCACCAACCCAAGATAGTAAGGTTTATTGAATTGGCTAAACCTTCCCAATCAATCTGGTTGTCTTATGGCACATAGCATGCCTTTTTATGAGAAAAAAATTTCTTTTTCACATACAAATACCAACATTCCAAGACCCTGTGATGCAAAAGGCTTTAAATTTTAAAACTTGGAATTTGACATGAAATCGATTTTCATCAATTTTGATTTGGATCGTAATCGACAGGGATTTCAGTCGAAACCTTACAAAAGGCACCTTTGAGAGGGTTCCTTGTCCGAGCGGGGGTAAGGCGGTATTTTCGCCGTTCTATTGTGTCTGAGTTGCACGGGACAGTACGGGCAGGCGAAAGTAGAGGATCTCGTTCCTTTGAGAGTGAGTTAATTGTGTCTATGTAGCAATTGGACAGAAATGCTCGAACTGTGGCGCAATTAGTTCAATTTTTTTTCCATAAGAGAATGCTTTGAAATATTCCATTCTTGTAGCAGCCACTGCTACGGATGCTGCTCCTCTACAATTTTTCGCCCCATATTTAGGGTGTGTCATAGGGAATATTTTCGCGATAATGAAATATACGCATTAAAATTGAAAAAAAAAAAAAAAAGCAAATATTTATACAGATCTTTGTTTTTCTTTTATTATTATTAATTTTTTGCTATTTTAACTTAAAAAGAAGGAAACACTAGTTAATAATGAAGATCAAATTGCCTTATGGTTGATTTTAAAATGTTGAGAATCACCATTAATCGGAGGTGAACTTCAGCTTGACTGTTCCCTTTCCAACCATTTTTGAAGTCGAAAAATTGCTCATAAAGAAATTCATGCCAACCCCCACTAATTCGAAGGTCTGAAAGGCATTTTTGTTACTAGTTATGTGACACATGTGATTGGGTATTGGTTTGTTTCATATTCAATTGACTATTAGACTTTTCTTTAGGTTAAAAAAAAGCTTAGTCCAATCTTAAAATAGTAAATATTTTTGTTCAATAGATAATTAGTCTGTTTTTAGGTAAACCAATAAATAATTAGATACTAAACAAAAATTACAAAATGTAAACAATAAATTGTAAAACATAACTTACCACAGCATCAGGCCGGATCGGACTGGGCTTAGCCCAAGGCCTCAACCCTAACCCAGCCCAACCCTGACCTAGGGCCTAAAAATTTCGACCCTAACCCGCCCTCAGGGTTGAAAAATCCAACTCAGGCCCTATTCAGACTCGGGCGGGCTCGGGCCGACAGGGCCAAGCTTACACCCCTAAGTCGATTTCAATTCTGATTCCAATTGATTCGTACTTGATTTCAATGCTCTAGGCCAACCTCGGTCAATTTCGATTGATTCTAGCCAATTCTGGCTGAACCGGAATCAAAATCCAATTCCATGCCAATTCCACTTCCTTGAACCACAGTCGAGAAGAAAGGGGGAGCTTGTTAAATAAGGGAAGGCCCTCCAGGGCCACTCACATGAAATTCAGTCATCCTGTCGGTATTGTACGGTACTTGTACATGGACATGATCCACGCACTCTGATTTGAGGTATCAGTCTTGGCTCAATTATATGGATCGATTTGAACCGGTATTGGTACAAACTGATCCCGATACCTTATCAATCCCATATCGGTGGAATGATATGGATTAAGGAACCGATAAAACTATCAAAAAATCAATTTTTAAGAGAAATCAAGGACAAAACCATCCAATCTGAGCCGATCCATATCAATTTCATATCAATTTACCGTGCACTAAAACCCTGAGATCGAGTGAATAGAAAAATCTCAAACCGCCAGTCAAGGATGAATTGCTCAAATGCCCTGAACCTTCGCCCGTGAGAGTGAAAGTGAGAGAGAGAGAGAGAGAGACTAATTCACAAACACATGATGGCCCTTTCTCTGTCTCTGACTCTCTCTGTCCCGCCTGTCTCTTCCTACTTGGCTTAAAACTCCCTTCCTCTCACATGATGCACCTAACTGTAAAAGTGTTAAGTGTTGAACTCTTTTAAGTGCTGCAACCATTTTTCAAAACCCAGATAGAGATGCCCATATCATACACTACTAAAAGAAGAAGAGCAGGGAATTACAAACATTACCCCAGAAAAACCCTTAAACTAAACAAAGTAAGTTTTTACTTTATACACATTAGGCACACATTAAAGACTGAGAGAGATGTGAATTGTGAGGTCCCGCCTTACAAACTCTAGATGATCCAAGTTCATTGTTTAATGAAAAAGATCAATAGATAACATAAAATAGCATCACTTCCGATATCTTATGAGATCTTTAGCTAGGGCCCAAACCTCTCATTTGGTTCAATTTGGAGCACGTTTATAAATAAAAAAAAAAGGGAAAATGTTCTGTGTGCTGCAGCGCAGCCTGCACCCAGGCATATGAACAGTTTATGCAGGAGGACAGGGTGATCATTGTGCCCCACCCCATGTGCCTGGGCGCAGGCTGCGCTGCGGCATAGAGAACAACACCTCCCCAAAAAAAAAAAAAAATGGTTTTGAATATTGTATCGGTCATTATCGAGATCGATATCAATACTAGTATAGAACAACTTGCATCGGCCCATTTGAGATTAAAAAACTATTTTCTTTAAATTAAAATAAAAAAATCTTTTAATTGGTACAATCAAATCAATCGGTGTCGATAAATATGGTTATCAATCTCTTATGATACTAAGATCAATACCTAAAAATCAGATTAGGAGGCTCTAGAAGGGAAAAATATTCATATACATGGATGGGATTTTTTATTTCAGAGGGGTGCAATGGTATTACACAAGCCTATGTGCAAAGCTTGTTTTTCCTAATATTTTTCTTTGAAGTAGAGAAATTGATAGTACATAGATTAGGAGGGGAGAACAGGGAACACATGTATTTTAGGGATTTTGAAGTACTAAGAGAGAAAGAGAGGTGAAAAGTTTGCAATTTTGGAGGATTAGGAAAAAAGTTTGGCATATGGGAGTTTAAGTAAATATAAGGCACGTACAACAGAGAGAATAATTTGCATATGACTTTAAATTTTGAATGAACAATGTTTACCCTAATTTCATCAATGGAAAATCACACTAAAGAGAGAATGAGAGACGAATTCATCACCCATTTTTTGTTGGCAAAAGAGACTATCAATGTGAACCCCACAATTCATCATTATAGACTATGTTTGGATGCTAAGAAAAGAAAAATATGATAAGACGAAGAAAAAAAAAAATTTGATAACAAAATGATTGATTTATGTGTCAATCTCTCCACAAAATTCAAAATTTTTTTTGAATTTTCTCTTTTCTAGACATCCAAACATAACCATAAATGTGAAAGGGTATGAAATCAGATGGTGTCATAATATCTTTTCCCATTTTATTAAAAAAGAAAATTTTCCTCGACCCACGGAGGAGTACGGTTCACCCACTACATGTAGGGTCATTATTACTCTACCCATACTTATATGAAGTCGATAATATCCTCCCCACAGTTTCATCAGATCTCAATCAAAGACACACAAAGCCATGGGCAAGGGATTTAATAAAATCACCAATTCCCCATTGATGTTGACACAAACAGCTAATACATTTGTTTGTTTTTAAAATTTGGATATCAGACTTGTTTTCTCACTTACAAATGCTACTACCTAATATATATCTATATCTCTCAAAATTATTTCCCATATATACATATTAAGAATTGAATTAAGAATTGAATCACCCCTAAGTCACTTTACATTTATGAATTTCTATTTACAAAGCTTTTACTTAGCTCAGCTACTTATTAATTAATGTATGGAATCCATCTTCCACCCTCCATCCTTAACCCCCCAACTGCCATGTTAGTTAGAATAAAATAGATGAACAATCTGAGCATTAAGAGCCATTTAATGATTTAAATTTCAATATATATTCATCAGCTACAGTAATAAAATATTAACATATCCCTACAATTACAAGAACTTTTGAAACCCTAATTGGAATGAAAAGCAAAAAAAATAAAGAAGTTTATACAATTATGGAGAAGTAGAGAGAGATAAAGAGGGGAGAGAGAGAGAGAGAGAGAGAGAGAGAGAATTTCCCCTATTGATTAGGGTATTAAGGTAAAAACCTATTGACATCATCCTCTCTTGCCTTCAAACCGGACTCTGTGTTAACGCCGACGGCGGAGGTCGCCGGTAGGCCACCGCACTTCTGACACATGGCGACAACAAGAATCTGACGGCAGGAAGGACAGGAAGAGTGGGACCCAAGCCAAGTATCTATGCATCCAACATGGAAGGTGTGGCCACACTGCGGCAGCACTCGGATCTCATCTCCATCAACGAAATCGGTTAAGCAGATAGGGCAGTCGGCCAACTTTCCGTTGACATCGGCGTTGAAGGTGAGTTTGGGGAGTGACCGAAATATTTTCTTCTTTAACCCTTTATTCGCCGAAGCCCGAGGTTGTGACCGCCCAGTTCCGGCGGAGCTGTCCGAAGCTCGACGGAGCCACGCGCACCGAGCTACTGCTACTAGACCGACAACACAAATTAAGGCACAAAGGAGAGCCGCTAGAATGACCACGAAGTCGGAGTCCACGTTGACGGAGACCGGCGGTTCTGCTACCACCGCCGACGACGTCGACGATGAGGAGGAGGAATTGATGCCGGTTAGGTATCTTAACGGCATGGTTAGTCTCTCAGTACTCCAGACGAGGAAGAGGAAGACAGAGAGAGAGAGGTTGGGTCGGAGTGGGGCGATGGGAAGAGGGGAGAGGTTGGGGGTTTTATGAGTTTCTTAAAGTCTTCGTTTCACTGATTACGCATTTGCTGTCTGTTAAGTAGTCAGTAGTCTTTAATGGGGCTGGGGCTGGGACTGGCGCTGGTGCTGGGACTGTTTTTATAGGAAAAGTAGGTAATGGGATCGATATTTGGTCGCATGCTCTCTACACCAGCATCTGGGCAAATGGGGGAGCATGCCTGGGTATCCACCCGGGGCAGAGACAGGGGCAAGGGGCAGGGGCGCCATTTCACTACGTATTGTGAGAAGGCATAGGAGCACCACCAAGCAATGATTTTTCTTGAAAAATAATAATTACTCTATTTTTCAAGGGAGAATGTTCTATGTGCCGCAGCACAGTCTACGCCCAGGCACATGGGCAGCATGTGCAGGGGGCAGGGGGCAAGGGGCAAGGTGGTCATTGTGCCCACCCCCATGTGCCTGGGCGTTGGCTGCGTTGCAGCATAGAGAACAACGCCCCTTTTTTTAAGAGACAAAGAATGCCATCCAATCGTGCAACGCACACTACCCCTACGCCCAGACGCATGGGCATGTGAAATGACCACCGCACCCTTGGTCATTTCCATCTTTCCAAGAAGGTGTATCGGTCATTACGCGTACCCATGTGTCTGGGCGCAGGGGCGGTGTGCGTTGTGTGACCACTGCGTAATCAGGTGGCGTTCTCTTTCCCATTTATTTCTATTTTGTTTTAGGTAAAAGGGTTTATAGGTTGCTGCCATGGTTTAAAAACTAGGAATTAGATCGGTGGATTGACCAATTGAAATCAACGGTGTCACCTATCCTGATTATTGCTAATTCGACTAAACTAATTCATGCCAAGAAATCCTAGAATCTCTGAATTTTCTGATGAGGTCTAATTCTAGGGTTATTGGATTGATTCAATCCCCAATTCATGCCAACAAACTCTAGAATCCTGTTTTTTATGATATGAGGTCTGATTCTAGGGTTATTGGATTGATTGAATCATTGATTCCACATTTTGAGACATTGATTACCATTCATATAAATATCTTACACGTCAAACCAATAATAGGTAAAGAAACCGTATATTTGATCAGAAAAGAAATGGGAGAGACTATGAGAGAAAATACCTCCCTTTTCCCTTTATTTTATTATAAGAAGATTGTGATTATGGAGAAATCTACCCATCATAGTTAGCAAATAGAAAGAAAGATATAAATCTTTATTTTATTTAAAAAAACTAAGTAGTGAGGATGGTGCCATTTGGGTTGTTAGAACAGTTAACTTCAACCCAAAAAAAAAAAAAAAAAAAAACAAGATTTGAAAAGTACCAGGTGCTACTTATTTACCAAAGTACCCTCTATTCATTAGTTGCGTTTAAAAGTCAAATTCATGCTAATTTCATGGGTCCTCAACCAAAATCTTGCTTTGCTTTGTTAGTGGTGTTTTGTTGGATTCAAACTTGACTACAACATTAGATTTGGCCCTCATGGATTTGTTCATTGTATTTAGTTTAATAGGGGACACATCATAAGGAAATAAAAAATATTTGTAAAGAACACACCACTTATCATTTGAAGGTCATGGTAACTCAACTCCTTATTGTAGTCCACCATGATGTCATACTTAATTTTTCAAATGGAATCTTTGGATATACGGGGTAAGATCCATGTGATAGATAATTTTACATCCATCCTATTGATAAAATTTTCAATTTTAAATAAGCATAGGTAGATTACGGGACGCCATCCCCAAATTTTTTTAGAAAAAGGATGAAACGAATGAAGTTAAAAAGTGAGTATAAAGTTGTATAAAATCACAATAATATTCGAGAAAAGTGCCCTATGAGGTAAGGCATTCCGTAATTCTTACATCCTCTCACCTATGTAATTATGTGAGATGATGTAGGAAATTTATAAGGCTAAGAGAACACTTTCCATAATATTATTTCAAATCAATGGAATCTCTTTTTTAATTTTTTAGACTATTAATTTCTTAGAGGAAAAGATCCCCATGTTGTACGTTAATACGCTTAACGTACGTCCTCTCAAAGGTTTTTTTTATATTCACTTTCTCTGTCCTCCCTGACTACTATAGATCTTTTATTGACGATACCATCTCACGTACTATCATTAATGGTGTGGCATGCGAGCTTCCTCCTACGCCTGCAACGTGGGAACCCTCTCCAATTTCTTTTTATCTTGGACTTACACTTGAGACGATTTCCATTCTTTTTTAGGGTTCAAATTGGATGAATAACATGGGAAGAGGGCCTTCTAAGTATCATTATTGACTAAGTGAAATTCTTGTTTAAGAAAAAGTTATCTAGATTTTCTTGAACAACCAAGAACCTCAACTTCCATAACCAACAGGCCTAAAAAGGGGAATGGAACTAACCATCTCCAAGAACATAGCAGTGGAGCAAGGATTGAGAGGAGGAAAGAGTGGGATTTGAAAGGCTGAAATGGAACAAAACAAGTTAAAGTGGAAGAGGTTGGAAGGTGGTAGGAAATGGAAAGTTACCCATCAAGACAAAGGTCCTCACTTAGTATCATAATGTGGCATTATGCATACAAGATGTTTTTAATTAAAGGATGGTAAGATATTTTAACTTAAAAATGTTGAAATGCTTAAACACTTTTCTCTTCAAAAAGGGTGGGATCTAGTTTTGTAAAGTATGTTAATTCAAGTATTTAAAATCCTATTCTATGGGTACAAATGAAAGCCACCTAGCAGTGTTCATAATGGTTTTTGGTCCCCCACTAATGCTCTGTTTATTTCAATAGATAAATATTCTATATTTTTTCTAGAGAATTAATTATTTAAATTGTATTTCTGCTTCATATGAATTTTTCCCTTTTAAGATTTTACCTATTTTCAGAGGGGGGGGGAATTTGAAAAAAAAGAAAAAAAAAAAGAAATATACTTAAAATTTGTTTCCTATGATTTTTATTTCGAACAATCAGAGACATTATTGATTGTTGTATAATTGACTAAGATGCATTGTTCTATCTTGGGAGTAACATCCATAAAATTTCAAAGGGAAAAAGAAGTATGTGCTACCCTTGTACATATTCCTTTATATCATTCTCACATAAGAACAGTGGAGTCCACACTAATACTCTCTTTCTATTTCGACCATGAGGGCCTCATGTCGATGATACCATTTTCTAGTCTCCCATCGTTGTAGCGTGCATATGCCCTTGTAGGAAACCCTCCTCCAAATTTAAATTAGAAGTTTTTTTTTTTTTTTTTTCAAATTTGTGTGTTGCACTGGAAAACATTTTCCGTATATATTATTTGCAAAATAAAGAAGGACAAGAGGATCCACAACCAGTTCCAAATAGTAGTTTGGAGATGGGAATATGGACAACTAATCAATCACCTTGTAAGGATGACACATCAAACTCACACTAACAGACATTATGCAAATGTTTGGTTATCAAATCCCCCACTTAATGGATGTTCCCATTTCCCATCATCTCCTGCCCAAATTTTTTTTTATTATTATTATTTTTTTGTTATAACAGATTTCCATAAAATTCCTGCTTACAACACAGCCCCACAGGACAATAATGTAGGCTAGAAGAGTTATAGGTCACAAAAATAAGAAAAAAATATTGTTACAACCTTGTCTTGTTTTGTCCAATGCTATACTTTTGTTAATCATAACTTGTAAAGTAATGTATGCTCGAAGAAGGTCATAGGTTCGTCTCTCTTGTCTTCACCTTGTGCTTAGGTCGTGCACACAAGTGCTGTGAGTACAATACAAACACACCATTTTAGGTGTGATGAGAAGTGGAAACCGCAAATTAGATGCAACAAGGAGCTTAAATCACCTAATGCCTAAATGCCTAATAGGCTTGGATCTTGACTTCCTCCTTTTCCTTCTTCCAATACCCTTTTGAAATGTTGATTTTATAAAAAAATAAAAAATAAAAAGCTTTAAAATGATTCTCAGTGATCATCTTACATCAAAAGTTTCTAGTCCAAGTCAGATGCTGAGAATGAGCAAGGTCAGGCACCAATCTTTATTTTATTAGCTTTCTTGGAAGTGAGTGTGAACCCACACAATTAAGAAGGCCTTACATGTGAAGTTGTCTGAACTGTACCTAGTTGACCTACTCCACAACCCAAGTAAGTTTCACATTTGAAATAGGTCAGATCGGCTGAATTGTATCTCCTTTGAATTGGACCATCTCTCACACTAATTCTCCAGGACAAACTGGCCAGTTGGGTCTCAACCCTCAAGAATGTGAAATCAAGGTTGAATCCAAAAAAATTGGGTTGAATCAGCCAGCAACACCCCCCCCCACCTTAAAATTACCATTCAACATCAACCAGAGTTGGGATCAGCTGCAGCCAATTCCAATCCAAATTGCCAATTTGATCATGATTTCTCAAACGGTATCCAATACATAGAATTGGAATTGAATCAATCTTTATCGATTCCAATCCGATTGGTCCAAAAAAAAAACCCTTAAAATCGGCATTCAGGTCTAAAAACTCGACGATTCTAAGGTTTTGGACCAAGAATCTATTGTGTCAAATCAACTGAAATCGAAATCTGTCATGACTGATTCCAATTGAAATTAGGATTGGTCACATTGCTTTTGATCCAAATCAATCGATTCGACTGATAACCCTTTGTGGATTAATTCAAAGTTAATTAAGTGTTTGATATCTGTCACTGTGTCTTACTTTTTCTTTTACAATGTTTTTATAGGAGCAATCTTTATAATGTTTTGGATAAGAAGGAGGATTTAAAACAAATATTATGATGCTCTTTATGGTATGAACTTTGCCCTCTGCCAGAGAGAGGAAAAAGTAAGAAGTTTCTCATGGACTTATCCTCAGAGGACTTTTAACAAACATATTGGATAAGATCATTGCCTCATGGGGACATGGGCACCGCTGCCACCACTAAAAACAACCTTCACATTAAAGAGTTACCCATCTCATGAATCTGAATGTGGGAAATGAAGCCACGAAATTGGAATCCAAAGATTGGAGCTGTCAGAACGGATTTGATGCCCATCTCAGTAACGAGGCTAGTGGCTTGGCTTCAGGGTCTATCTTCCAAGCAAGCCCATGTACTGATCGTTGAATGGCCCCAGTGAAAGGGAAAGAATTGATTGGGAATTTGGAATCAACAACTCTATAGTTTTATGTACAGTTACAGTTCGAACTCAAAACTTAGAACTTGGAAAGGGAAATTAGGTGTTTAGAGTGTACAGAAGTAAGAAACCAGAGAGATAAAAGAACAAGAAAGAGATGAGTGTTAAGCCTTTCGAGACACAAACGATAACCCACCACCGCACACGCGTCCTGCTAGTAGTCTAGTCTAGTAGTCCACTTTCACTACCATACATATGTGAGGCAGAACAAGCTCTTTTCTAGTAGGAATCAGAGGTTGTATAAAGTTTACATAAAATAAAGCCTCTTTAGCTTCTTATTTCTTCTTTCTGAGCTTCTTTTCCTCACATGGTGGAGTGGAGTGGAACATGTCTCTATACTTCCTTTTTTTCTTCATTAGAAAACCCAAACTTGAAGTAAATGAAATGATGAGTGGGACAACGAGATATAAGAATAATGTCCAAAGAGGATGGATGGAAGCACAATGCAAAGAAAGCTTACTTGTCAGGCACCCAAGTGCCACAGCACAAACTTTTCATACTCATATGATCTTTGTATGAAACCTACGACTTATACCCACCAAGGCTTTATATAAAATAAATAGCTAATTAAGGTAATGAGATCAGATCTTGGCCATCTCAAAGTCAATTTTAATACTTTTGAAAAAGTTTAAATATAGATAATGATAATGGGTGTAGTAAATTAAGTGATTGAGACCTCAAAGATTAGGTCAGGTGAGGTCTCATCCTCCACATGCCCACCCACACCATGTTAGCACCCCACGTAGATATATTTTCTAATAGATCCAATCGGCACAAGGGTAAGGTGCTCCACTGCGACTTAGTGGTCACAGAAACAACCTCTTTGTAAAGTAGAGATAAGGCTGCATGCATTATGACCTTTCCTTAAATCCCATAGCGGCGGGAACCTCATGCATTGAATAACACCCTTTTAAAGGACTGTATTGGACAAGAGTGTTCTACCCACAATTCGAGTTTACAGAATTGGCCTCTGTAGATTCTAATTCCGATTCAACAAGAATTGACCTGAACCCTAGAAATTCTGTCGATTCAAATTAGCCAGAATAGGGATTGGGATCGATCGATTCCACCATTTCTGATCCCGGCACTCCATAAGCTTTTTTGTAATGATTATCAGCCTCAATTAATTCCTACCTATTAAGAACTTCCAAATCTGACCCATTAGAATGGTAAGTCCAAGTCCAAGTCCAAGTAAAGCATTTTGACCGCCGGCCCAAGGTGGGAACCTTTGTCGGCACACCCAATATCTCATTTGACATTACTTTCCGGCATTGAATTATATCTTTTCCTATCCCCAAAAAAGGCAAAATCATTAAATTATATCTCAGCACTGATGAGGTTGAGATTTAATTAAGGATGTAGGAAACACAAAGTCTAACCATCTTATCCTGTTTACCAAACACAAAAAACACTTCTTACCTCCATGGTAGTGCATCATATGATATAATAAGGATGCCCAACACCCCTCCCAACCCCCCCCCCCCCCACCAAAAAAATAAGAAAAAAAAATCTGATGCTGGAGTGCAAATTCCAATGTGTGCCCTTACTTGATGAGATATGGGATCCATACCAGTTCTCTTTCCTGTTCTGACTCAATGGGGTTACCATTCTCTAAACTGCCATTGGTGTAACGTGCAGATTCCTCCCCACTAGGGTCATGGGAAACCCTCTCCTTTGAATCAAATTGACCCAGCTAATCAGATTTTATTTCAAAAAGAAAAGCCAAATCCTCTCGTGAGTTCTAAAGAATGTTTCTCACTTGCATCAAGGATCGTCTTTCTAAGTCCTTGTAATTCCAGTTAGTTAATTGCGATTCAAATATCCTAGTCTCTACTGATTCTCTTAAAATCAGTGACTTACCTGTATTGAATCCTTCAGTGACCTGTATGGATGCTTCTTTACTTCAACTTTTGAGGTAGGTAGGATGTGCCTTATTTGATCTTTCATCAAACACACTTTACTTTTGCTTGATTTGGTTCTTGTTGGGCAGGTGACAATATCAAGATCAAAGACACGGGTCTTGCTCGAGGGGTTATAGCAGCCGCAAGATTTGGATATACAGAAGTGGAGATGTGGTCGAAGGTGTCATTGCTTCCGACATCTAGCGGAGTGGTATGGCCATGGGGGTCATTTATACTTCTGCTTAATATTCATATGGATTGTATAACTTTGGATGTTTTAATTTAAATTATGACAATGTTTTGGTGGGGCTTACTTCTGCCTTGGCAAAGCAAGCAAGAAACAATTAGAGGAACTGTAACTAAGTTTGTAGATTCTTTGGTTGTAAATTGGGTTAGATAAGACTGGACACTGATTGATCCTCAAGGTTGAGCTTGAATCCGCAGGATCTCAGGGCCAACCCTCTCAGATTGCTTAATCTATTGCATTAAAGTTCATAGTGGATGACTTCAAATTGTGAACACGGAATTGAGCTTATTTGTAATTTTGAGGACCTCGCAGAACAGACCCATGAGATGCCTTTCTCAAGAGTTGCCAGCATTCAAATATGGGAAGGATCTAAGTTAACAAATTTTAGAACTAAAGACTTTAAAATAAATGAAAGTGTCTATAGTCTATACCTTAGCCAAATGCAACCAATCAAGATGGATTTTTCCTCTCAACAAAAACGAAGATTTTCTGACCGCTAACAAACTAGGTTTCTCTTTCACAGATCAAGTCTCACATACCATTTGCCCTTCATGTCAGCATTGAGGGTCCAATTGTTTTCCCTTATCTGCAAATATGGGACCTGCAATAAATTAAAGAACAAAATATACTTCAAAGATTTGAAGGTGGGGTGAACAAGCAGTTTTTTGAGTTCAGCAGTCAAGAAGACGATATTTGCAAGAGAATTCTACTTTGTTTATTCCAGTAGCAAGAACTATACCACTTTGGGATTGCAATGCAAATAGAATTGCACAAGAAAACACATACAAAGAATGGAAGATTGAAACAATCAAAAGAAAAAAGGGAAGTAGAAACCTTCCACAAGTGGTTCAAGAAGGAACAAGCAAATAGCAGGATGTAGTGACCTTAAGTTTGCGATATTTGCAAACATAAGCTGAGCATAACTCACATAGCTTCACAGATGCGATAGAGTTGGGGGTTGTGATTGACCTTTTGAAGAGTCATGCCTGGGGAATCTCCTCTGACAAATAGCTCCCAGGAAAGGACTTACATATCCATCCTCAACCCTTGTTTCCAAACAAAAGGAAAAATCACATGTAACTCAGACCCTTCTATGTGGTTTTTACCAGGAACCCAGGAACCAAATGAAGCCTAAGCAAAAAAATTTCTACTTACAAAAAAAATACAGGAAACATACAGATGCAAATCAAAATTTTACCACTACAGAAAACATAAGTGGTAGTCAGAAAAAAAGGAGGCATTCGTTAACTTCAAGACGACCTTGGAACAGCTTTGCATTCTAAGTAACAGGGAAGTACAATCAAGAAGGAAAAAGGGTTGACACATACCCCTTGTAGGAACCCTTCGCAACACAAATCAAATTTTTTCATATGGAAAAGATGATTGGAAATTTGACCATAGGATGCCTAGGGAGTTCCTCAAATAGACCATATGTCAAATTTGATGGTCCATTTTAAATGTATGGTCCATCATGTATGGGGTTCTTGCCTTGTTTTTCCAAGGCTCCTGTTATTCAAACAATCCCACTTTTTAAAACAATTTTCAAAGTATAGTAATGCAAGTGGAGAAGATGATGATGTCAGGAATTTAATACCAGTGCATTTGGTTGCTACCATTGCAGCCATGTGGAAGTCATATAGAGGTGTGGGAAACAATTCCTACAATAGGCATGCCTGAACACCAACCCTAAAAATCTCAAAGCGATGAGCCATGCATATTTGTGTTAATATATTCTCACACATTTATACCTTATTGAAAACTTCGTAGCCTACTTTGAACCTTACATCTTGGTCCTTTTGAAAATTGAATATACTCCAACTTAATTCTGCAGCTCCTCTTGGCTTTTTCTGTGAAAGACATCAGATCATAGCAAGTGCAAATATTAGAATAGAGCACTGGTGTCAAGGGTACAACCTTCTTTATCAGTCACTACTGCATTGTACCATGTGCACAACCAGAGGTATGAAACCAAGTAGACAAAAAAGATAATTAGCTAAAGCAACCATAAGTCGATATTTCCATATGATCTCATTACAATGACCAAAAAATCAGTGGACATTTTTCTCCTTGTTAGTAAGACTTTGTTTAATCTGGGATGAGAGAAGAAAATAGGAGAAAAACACAGGCTATAATCAACATTATCACTATCAGACTCATATGGCAGCAGTTCAGCAAATAGTCAGGGGAATCCCATGAGGTATCACCAGAAACTGGCTGAAGATTGTGCAAACAGAATCCATTGGAAGTTGCCCCTCCCTGACATAGGCTATTCAATTAAATTAAAATTTGATGCATCATCATTGTAATATGGGGGCAGACAGGACTTGGCATGTAATAGGTTGGCTGGGTTTAGCCCCAGTGGGGTGATTAATCGATCGCAAAAGGAACTAGATCAGCAGTTCTGATCTGAAGAAAGCATCCATTAAGGCATTCAGTGGCTAGTGATTAAAGGTTATACAGCAATTGTGGTTGATTGGCTTCATGGGTCCATCAATGTGCCATGGAAAGCATGGTTTTAATGCACAGTATCGGATTGGGTATCGGTCAATTCCGAAACCCATACCGATACATATCGGCTGTATCTGGTCGAATCAGACTGTTTTACCCATCAAAAAACAGACACCTAAGCTTTATTGACTGTTTTACCCTCCCATGTTCTGATACCAACAATAAGGTATTAGTCACGTATCGATATCGGTCATGGCTGATACCAATACGGCCCATCCAATACCAATACCTAAAACCATATGATGCAAAGTTGTTTATCTCATGTCTCTTCTTTCCATTGTACTTGCCACTTGTTCCACGATTGCCTTATTATGTGAAAAGCACAGGATATAATCAACATTATCACTATCAGACTCATATGGCAGCAGTTCAGCAGACATTGAGGGGAATGCTAAGAGATATCACCAGAAACGGGAGGAAGATTGTGCAAACAAAATCCATTAGGAGTCAAACCCCTTGCCTGGGATAGGCCATTCAATTAAATTAAATTTTTATGCATCATCATTGTAATCTGGGGTAGGCAGGACTTGGCATGTCTGCATGAAAAGGTTGGCTGGGTTTAGGCGCAGTGGGGTGATTAATTGATCAATAGGAACTAGATCAGCAGTTCTGATCTAAAGAAAGCATCCATTAAGGCATCCAGTGGCTAGTGGTTAAAGGTTATACAGCATTTGTGGTTAGTTGGATTCATGGGTCCACCAATGTGCCATGGAAAGTTGGTCATCTCATGTCTCTTCTTTCCATTGTACTTACCACTTGTTCCAAGATTGCCTAATTCCGTGTTCAAGGTTATACAGCAGTTGTGGTTGGTTGGCTTAATGGGTCCACCAATGTACCATGGAAAGTTGGTCATCTCATGTCTCTTCTTTCCATTGTACTTACCACTTGTTCCAAGATTGCCTAATTCGGTGAAAGATGATCAGGCGAAGACAGGGCCTTTTACAGATGTGATGTACTATGAGCATAGTTCGAAAACTCGTTTCGTTTCGGTGTTTCGGGCTGACCGAAATTTCGGATATTTCGGTCAAAATTTTGCATTTTTCTGTTATGTTTTGGTAGGTCATTTCGGTGGGTTTTAGGCCAAGTTAAGGCCTGAAATTTCATAGAAACCCTATTTTAGGCTATATAAACACATTTAAATGTTCAAATTGCAAAAATAGTCATCCAAAGTGGTATTTTGGATTTGTACCATTGATTGGCAATGTACAATCGAATCCTAATGTATAACTTAGTTAATTACACATACACATTGTTTAAAACTTTAAGTACTAGAGGACATAATAAATTAATGATCAATAAGCAATTTAATCTAGTAAATTGACTTGGAAGTTGGAAACATAAAGTGAATGACTCATAAGTCGTAACTTAAGTCATAATATTAAGTACAATAAGTAAATAACAAGTTAAGAAAATGATATCAATATGACAATATCCCCAATAGTCCAATACAAGTCAAGTAGTCATCTAGTGACTCAAATGTTTACAAATATTCTAATAATAATTACTCCGACGTCCAGGATCGACCCCACTCATAGTCCGATGGAGCCGACGTGCATTGTTCTCCGACTGTAGGACAAATGAATGCCACGTCATAGTATGGGAGAAGAAACGAGTGTAGTCATCTATTGTGGCCATGTAAATTGCATCATCAACATGCTGAAGGTAACCTATCCTAGGATCTAGGTCACCAAACTGTGAACAAGTACTACCCACTGATCCACTATGATATGACGCCTATGGGAACATGTATGGATACGGCTAGTGGGTTGGGTAGGAAAAGATGTCATCTACAAAAGATGATCCACTACATCCCTATGAGTGGGAGTCGTACTCAAAACTGGGAATGGATGGAGAAGATATTTAATTGATCACCATACAATGTACATAACCCCTATTTTTTTTACATTCTTGTTATAAGAAAATCAAAATTTTGAAGCAGGAAAATAAAAAAATAATATATATATATATATAGAAAAAAAAATTTCGACACCGTGAGGTTGTAGATCGACCTCCGATGTCTAACATATATTAATTTCATCACAAACAAACAAGTATTGATCATGCTTCTTTCAAAAAAGTATTTTTGGAAAAATTGGTTTTACCTGAAATAGTGGAAAAGCTTCACAAATGTGCTAATGGTGTGTTCTCCGGCGTAGATGCGGCGAAGATTCGAAGGCCGGTGCAAGAATCAGCAAGGAGAAGTGAAAGGATGAAGAACAAGGAGAAAAAAACCCAAAAAACCAGAGCTTGTTAAGTCTCGGTCGAAATTTCGACTGAGACTAACGAGTTTTGGTATTTATAAAGCTACTTTTGAAAAAGTAATCTCGATATCTCGCGAGATTTTGATTTTGTCTCGAGATATCGCGAGATGGTCGAAATTTCGACCGAGTTTTTACATTTTTTTTATTCGAGCTGCTGTTTCGTTTCGGTCAGGTCGAGATACTCAAAATATTCGAGTCCTCGACCGAGATTTCACGAGATTTAGTACTATGACTATGAGAACGATGGGTATTTCTGATACGAATAGATATTCATACAAATCCAACTGCAGCTCCCTGCTCCCTCAGACAATCTCCTTTTTATTTATTTATTTTTTCTAATACGAATTTTAAAGGGCAAAAATGATTTTTTGGATTCAGATTAAGAATGGATGCACTAGTCTTGCTTCAATGGGGTACCATAGCTAGAAAAACCCCCAAGGCCAAAGTTCAAAAAGTGTTTCCAAGGGAACTAGATACTGAAGCAGTATGGTCCCACCCAAGCACTAACGGCTACAAACAAATTGAACGGAGTGGCATTTCTGAAATTTCACAGAACAATGAGGCCCCTGTTTGGTAAGGCAAATGGGAATATGGGGCATAAAGTAATTAACTTTGAAGAGAAGAACGAATCAGGCATTTCAGCAAATTGAACTGAGTTGACAATTTTGAAATTTCACAGCACAAAGAGGCCCCTGTTTGGTAAGGCAAATGGGAATAGGGGAGCATTTCAGCAAATTGAACTGAGTTGGCAATTTTGAAATTTCTCAGCACAATGAGGCCCCTGTTTGGTAAGGCAAACGGGAATACAGGACATAAAGTAATTAACTTTGAAGAGGAGAACAAATCAGGCATTTCAGCAAAGGTAGAGTAATAATAGACACTACCTAAGTAGTTAAGGACCTTTTAGTAATTATAATGAATTCAAGCCTTATTTGTAAATAACTAAATTAGTTCATCCCCTACCTATTGATAGAAACAGAAAGGGAGATCGATTGAAACCATAGTTGTCAAGGGCAACACCTTGGTCACCTGGTTGCCTTGTTGGTTTCGCCTTGCGTCTAGGCCCCCCCCTCCAACGCCTTGGGTCGCCTAGACTCCGTGACAACTATTTGAAATCTGAATTGAATGAGAACTTTTGATTCCCAACTTACGAGACTATTGATTGCTGCTTTCAGGCTGATGTTCGCAACTTATGAGACTATTGGTTCCAACCAACAATCACTCAAAGGAGCAATCAGAAAAGTTAACAAAATTCCTGAAATCAAAACTTGGTGGAACGAGGTCTGGTTACTGGTTTCGATATCACTGCAGAGGATTATTTGGGGGACAGGCTTCAGGTGTTTGAATTGCCCTACTCCCAAAACCCTAGGTTGATTGGGTCGGTAATCAGGGAGTTCAAACACAATACCAACAGAGTAACGGTAACAAAAACAGAAAATAGAAGAAAGAAAAAGGAGAAGGAACAAGAAAGGGGGAAACGGAAGGGAACTAGGAAATGAGAGAAAGTTGAGAGCGAAACTCACAGATAGGGAAGGAATCGAACCACAGAGCGAGAGAGACAGAGAGATGATTACCCGACCAGCCATACTACAAACAGTAAGTTCCAATATTTCTTCTTCAGCCAACTCTCATCAATCGTTAGCTACATGTATATATATAAAGAGGACAAAAAAGCTCCTAATCTTCTAAAATCTTAATTGTATCCTGAAACTGAAATAAAATTGCAACTCAACTATCTCCTACGATCCTATCAACAAGAATAAAATAATAAAATGAAAATACAAAAGTAACCTCTAATTAACCCTAGCAAACGAAGGATTCAACACAGCCAACCCACTCCTCCCATCTTCTAGAAAAAACCCTAGCGACAGAAAGAAAAACTCAGTGCCGCCGCTGTGGAGCAGCCCAGCCTCACGGCCAGGCTGCTCCTCCACCCCCCCCTTTTTCTTCCTACCTTCTCCTTCTCTCATCCTTCCCCCCTCTCGCCCTAGCTTTCTTCCTCCTCCTTTTTTCCCTCTTCTTCATAAGGTTTTGGAGTCTAGCAATGAGGTCGGGCTCCTCCTTCCCCCTTCTTCTTCTCTTCTCCTTCTGCTTCTCTCCCTCCCTTTCTTCCTCCTCCACTTTCTCCTCTTCTTCTTCGGGATTTGGAGCTTGGTCTTCTTGTTTGGACCAGCGTAGTGCTAGTGGCCGCCATCCTCGTTCAGTCTGCAGTCATGCTAGTTGATAACCCTCTTGGTTTGTCATTTTCGTGGTCATCAGCCTTGCCTGGTTTGCTGCTTCGCAAGTCGCCCTCCTGCTAGGTCTGTTTCTAGGCTCGTTGGGGACTCTCTTGCCTGGTCGCGATGCTTCGCTTGGCTTTCGTCTCCGACAACCGCTCACTTTGTTGGGTCGCCCCCCTCGCTAGCTGCCTTCCTCGCTTGGCCTGCTGGCCCGTCTCTTCACCTCCAGCCCCGCTCGCCTTCTCCCTCGTCAGTCGTCTTGCATCGCCAGCGCTCTCAGTTGTCACTTGGTCACCAGCCCGCTTGGACCGCAGCTGCTTGGCTGCCAGCCCCTCTCAGTCAGCCTTCAACCTAATCCCCCGTGTTATTGCCAGCTGCATAGTCTACCCTCTGCAAGCTATGCTTGGTCGGCAGCCGCTTTCGCGTTACCCTCTGCAAGGTCAGTGCCTCTCCAATGTGGCTGTCACCTCCGCTAGGCCTGCTGCCCGCTTGGTTGTGGTCCTCCGCTAGGCCAGCACCCCTCTGCAGTGGTTGTTTGTTTGCCGATGATGCTCCGATTCTCGTCTTAGCGGCTAGTTGATGTTGTGCTGAGATATTTGGTTTAGGGTTTGAGGTTCCCTACCTGGAATTGACTTGGCTGCCCTTCTCTTTCTATTGGGCTTCTTTGCTCTTGTGGGCTTTTGTATTTTCTTGGGCTTCCTTCTCTGTCTTTATGCCCATGTGGGCTTTTGATTTTTGCAGGCCTAGCCTCCTCTCAGGTAGGGCCTTGTAATTTGTTTGTGGCTTTGTGCCCTTGTACGCTCTCTCTCCTCCCCCACTACTTTCATTTGGTAATGAATTTATTTATTCATCCAAAAAAAAACCCTAGCAAACCAAGCAATTGCATCAGCTCTCCCGCTCATAAAAGAACTCAACTCTGTCAAGCTAGGTCACAAACCCAAGATCCCCTTCTAATGAACTTGACGATGAGGTGACACGTATCTTGAAGAAGACGGTTTAACTGCAACTCCATGAATAGGAAGATTCAGCAAGCTCATAGTTGGAGAAGGAATCTGTGACCATCGAGCCATATTCGTCAATACATGAAACAACATCAGAAATGTATACCCTCCATGTTTCTCTTTGATGGTGTTACATGCACCATCATATAGTATATCAGCCTTACGTTACCATGGTTGCCCTAAACGAACGTCACAAACTCACAATGTGCTAACGGGCTGGGCAAGGCTGGTAGTGAAGCGGCCCAAACTGTAAATTAACTATTAAACTTGCAATGTCCTACTCTCTAGCATTAGGGCCCATAACCAGCACATCAACTTTCTTGAAAAGATGCTTTTGCAGGAGGTTATGTGTTTGAACTAAATCTGCAGTGACGAGGTTGGCTTCTGCTCCTGAATTGACAACTGTATGGCACTGCCATAGAATTCTCATCATGTAGTAAAGTACCCTTCTATCAGAAAGGGGAATCTTTTCTAATAGTCCATTGGAGAAGGAAGTAAAACTAACTGAATTGGCTTCAACCTCGTCATCAAGACTATAATTAGTATCATTATGACATTATTAGGATCAAGATGATAAGGATCATAATGCTGCACATCATCTATGTTGTACGCATTTTTCAACAACTTCTCAACCATAGTCAGAGGAGGGGTCTTGTTGGGACACTTACTGCTGAAGTGACCTTTTTGCCAAAATTACGACACACAATGTTTTTCAGCTGGAGAGCAAGGATCCATGTGGCCGACCCCATTTAGGTGGGATAAGGCTATGTTGTTGTTGAATGTTTTTCAGCCACTCATTACCCTTGGGAACCTTGGGCTTTTTTCCTTCAACCTTATGATGCTTAATCTTCCTTTCTTTGATCTTGGGTGTAGGCTTGTAAGCTGAAGAAGTCTTAAGCTTGTCCTTCAAGTAGCTGTATTTTTCTTCGACTATACTAGCATATGCAGCTGCCACATCGAATGACCTGGAATCAAGCTCTAACCTAATCTTTGTATTTAACCCACTAATATACCTCAATTCCCACTGCTGATCCATCTCCAGGAGTCTGCATGTGGAGGATATTTTGTGGAACTCTATGGTGTAGGTATCCACATCTTTACTGCCTTGATGGAATCTGACCATCTTGTGGAAGAGCAACTTCTCAAAATTAGGAGGAACAAATTTCTCCTTCATTATTTGCTTCATAACTTCCCAATTAGTGAGGGGTCGAAGTTTCCTGATGAACCTCAACTATAGCACGTTATCACTCCACGAACATGCATACCCAGTGAATTCGGTGAGCATAAACTTGTACTTCTTATCATCTGGAAAGGACTTGCAGGCAAAAATACTAACTTTAGTAAACCATTCAAGAAAAACTTTGGGTACCTTCTCACCATCGAACTCTGAAACCTCGACCCTGATGCCAAAATCCCTATTTGAGAACTATCACATTAGATCTTGGGGGAAAACTGGCTCCGGTTATTGTCTCAGGGGGGTATCAGCAATCTGTAAAGTACCAAATTGAGGAGCTGGTGTAGACGGCCCTACAACATCTCACCTGTCAAATCTCCTCACGAAGGCAAGAATCTTAGTGGAAGTCTTGTGAGATTGTTCTCGCTCAACCAAAGTTCCCACCATGAAATTGAGATTGGTTTCCGAGAACTTGTCGAGTTTAGCTTCACTCCACTGTTGGTTTTCCTGTAATTCCTTGTACAACTTGTGAAGTTCGGGAATAGTAATATGAAAGGGTCCTGTCATGGTTATATTCAGCTCTGACCAATTAATGCAATCCCAGGTCACAAACCTGCTTTGGGCCCACCCAAGCACTAGTGGCTAAAAACAAATTGAAGGGGAGTGGCAATTCTCTAATTTCACAGCAAATTGAGGCCCTTGTTTGGTAAGGCATATAGGAATATGAGATGTAAAGAAATTAACTTTGAAGAGTAGGGGCGAATCATGTATTTCAGCAAAGGTAGAGTAATAATAGACACCACATAAGCAGCTAAGGACCTTTTAGTAATTATAATAAATTCAGACCATAACCAAATTAGTTCATCCCATACCTATCGATAGGAACAGCAAGGGTGATGGACTGAAAACTGCATTGAATGAGATAACTCTCTCCTGTGAATTCTGATTGGAATGAAATTTCAGGCTGATGTTCCCAACTTATGTGACTATTGATTGCAACTAACAATCAGTCAAAGCAGCAATCAGAAAAGTTAGCAAAATTCGTAAAATCAAAGCTTGGTGGAACCAGTAGAACCAGGTCTGGTTACTGGTTTCAATATCACTACAGAGCATAGTTGTCATGGCGTCTAGGTGACACAAGACGTTGGAGGGGTTCTGGATGCAAGGTGACACCAACAAGACAACCAAGGCACCTGCCTAGGGGACCAAGGCAACAAAGGCACCCAAGGTGCCTAAACGTCTAAGGTGTCACCTTGATAACCTGAAAAGGATGATTTGGGGAAAGGCATCTTGTGTTTGGGTCGCCCAAAGAGGGCGGGTTAACTTTCCAAAACCTAGGTTGATTTGTTTGATAATCAGAGAATTCAAACTTCAAACACAATACCTGGAGCTGCAAGTACTGCCCAGAAACAGAGTAACAGTGACATAACAGAAAATAGAAGAAAGGAAGGAGGAGCCACCAGAATGGGGCAAACGGATGGGAACTGGGAAAGAGAGAAACTCACAGGTATGGAAGGAATCAAACCACAAAGAGAGAGAAACTCACAGGTACGGAAGGAATCGAACCACAAAGAGATAATGGTCACCTGACCAGCAGCCACACCACGAACAGTAAGTTCCAATATTTCTATTCAATCAACTCTCATAATGACTCCTAATCGTATCCTGAAACTGAAACATAATTGTAACTCAACTCTATCTCCTACAATTGATACAGGGCATCCTTTTGATCCAGCAGCCGGCCCATCAAAGAAGGTCCAGCCCAAGTCCAAGACCAGTTCAAATCTGTCTAGCCTAGACTGAATTAATTCCAACCCTCTTAGCTAATTCATGGACTTCTAAGAGCAGTCAAATTCTGGTCCAAGATTAGTATTTTCTTGTGTCTTTTCATTTTCCAAGGCAACTTTAATGCCTTCCATAATTCAGTCTTGTTTTGTAGTTCCTAAGTCTTGGGGACAGTTTTCCATTTCTTGAGGGTAGATTTCTATGTCTTGGGTTTGATTTCTAGGTATTGAAATCTCATTTAGCATTGGAATTCCAAGAGTCTCTTTATTTCAAGTTCATGTATCCAAAAGTCTACTTAGTCTCTTCCTCCTCTATATATATAGAATTCGTTGGAGGCTGTTTTCAACACCCATAATTTTTGAAAAAAAAAATACTCTCTTGTGAGAACATCAAGTGAGCTTAGGTGAGACTCCTATAATGAGATCAAGGTGGGGCTCCTTCGATCGTGACCTCGGTAGGATTTCGACGGTTGGCAACCAGTGATACTCTGGGCTGCACCTATCCAACTATCATCATCAGCATCACCGTCATCCTCATCATAACCATCATTCATTTTCATCACCATCGACATCTTACAATCTGAACTCTCCAACATCTACAAAATATTTTCAGATCTGTCCATAATCGGATTTTTTATTCTTCACCAGACGGATCCTAGTTGATTGACATCTAGTCTCGCATCATTTTGGGTTGTAAAGCAACTGATTTACGTCATTGTGGTATAGAACTATTCTATACCAAAATGATGCAGACCTGAGTGGATAAGCAAGCCAAGATCGAATCTAGAAGAGAATAGGTAGGTATGAAAATCATAGTTATCAAGGCGTCCTTGGTCGCCTTGGACTCCTTGGGCGTCATGGCGGGTGCCTTGCCGCCATGGCTGTGTCGCCTTAATTTTTGCCCCTCTAAGACGCCATGGTCACCTTCCCGCCTTGATAACTATGATGAAAATAGATAGCTAGATTGTAGAGTTGGAGTCCCACTAGTCTACCAGCCGTAGGAGTCCCACCTAGGCCAATCCGCAAGAGTCTCACCTGGGTTGTTAAGTCTCACAGCTCTTGCTTCTCACAAGGGTTCTCACAAGAGGATTTTTGTTTTCAAAATTCTGGGTGTTGAAAATAGCCTCCCACAAATTCTATATATATAGAGGGGGAAGAGACTGAGTAGACTCTTGGATACATGAACTTGAAATAAAGAGACTGTTGGAATTCCAATGCTAAATGGGATTCTAACACCTAGAAACCAAACCCAAGACATAGAGATCTACCCCCCAAGAAATGGAAAACTGTTCCCAAGACTTAGGAACTACAAAACAAGATTGAATAATGGAAGGCATTAAAGCTGCCTTGGAAAATGAAAAGACACAAAGAAAACACTAGTCTTGGACCAGAATTTGACTGCTCCTAGAAGTCCACGAATTAACCAGGAGGGTTGGAATTAATTCAGCCTAGGCTAGACAGATCTGGACTGGTCTTGAACTTGGGTTGGACCTTAAACTTGGGCTGGACCTTCTTTGATGGGCCGGCTGCTGGATCAAAAGGATGCCCTGCATCAACGATCCTATCAACATGTATAAAAAAATAAAGGGAAATTACAAAAGTAACCCCTAATTAACCCTAGCAAACCAAGCAACTGAATCACAGTAGGTAATAGTCCCAACTAGAATAGGAATACAGAATCAAGCTCAAATATAAACCTAGAATTATGGCTTTTAGATCAGACAAAGGCATGGCCAGCCACAGGAAATCAGATTGTTTTCTACTCAAAACAGAATTATATATTTTTAAGACGACTACAGATAGAACTAGCTCTTACGGGGCTCAAATTGAGCCAGATTAGGGATTAAAGTCTAAACAGGCACAAAAATATGACTCCAATATGCTAGTATATTAGTATGAGGGCCTATCCTGACCTATTAGATGGCATCCATACCTATTGACAGAAACCTCATGAATTCACATATGAGCTGGTGTACAACCTAGCCCATCCATGAATCCAACATGATTGTATTCTTAATCTAATACAAAATATAATTAGGTCAATACCCTGTGAGTTAGTAGCTGTTAGATTCGGGTCCTAGTTACTGAGGAAACTTGTTTCATAGTTTAAGCAGGATTCTTTACTTGTATTTAAAGTTATTATTTAAATAGGCAATCTTGCATCTGAGTTTATAAGACATTTGGATGGTGTTTCCATATAACTTGCCATATAATTTATGATAAGAGGACCGGGGACCAAAAAATGGCTTGAAGAGATTATCAACCAAAACATTTTTATCATATTCATTTGAATGGTTGAAAGGATTTCAGTAGGGCTTCAAAAAGCGCTGAAAGCACGCCCATTTTTCTGTTAAACACTACTTAAACGGTCTTTGTGCCACCCAGCTTTGGGTTCCAATCCTCTTCACCATGTGAAATCTAGTGAGCTATGAAGACACCAGAGGCCCAAACCCATCCAGAGTCCTGTAGCACCCACGAGCCCAAGATATTCCCTGAAAAAAATCTCTTTGTTTTACTCCTGTACGAGGTGATCCTCAAACTGAATTTTGCTGTGCTAGGTATATCCCCGATTATCTGAGACAAGATGCTGATATTTTGCATTGGAGCCAAACAATAATCTAATAAACAATGATGAGTTTTTGCATCTGTTGGAACGAAGAATGAAACACTCATAAACCTGGTGCATAGAGTCACATACCATCAGCTATCAACTAGGAGAATTTGGCTCATGTAGCCCAACATCAGTAACAGACAACTACGTTGCAATTTTGGGAAGTGGAACTGGTGTAATGTCTTAAATACCATGATTTCTTGTTTTGTCCAAGTCAATTACATCAATATTGCTTCGGGATCGTATCTATACTACTGATCACAGACTTTTATCAAATCCAATGCCAATAAAGCCTTTAAACAAATGTTTTCCAGATTGCTTCAACATGCGAAGTGCCTTTCTCATAGATTGAGACTTCTGTATGAACTGTGTTATCTAAAGTATGTTCTTAGTTAAATGAATTTCCATAGATTGAGACTTCTGTATGAACTGTGTTATCTAAAGTATGTTCATAGTTAAATGAATTGAAACAAAGTCCTTAATATCCTCAACTTTGTATTCCTCTAAAGTAAGAAAAGAGAAGGGGAAAAACAAAAATAGAAAAAAAAAAACAGATTGACAACTCTCAAATATATATTGTACTCATAGTGTTTTACATTTTTCCAGCTTAGACGACATACCTCTTTAAAGTCATTATCACCATCGTACCTCCCCTGGATGATAAAACTTAGTGGACCATTAGTTGTGACAGGAATATTCGTCTTCCCACGCACTGTATATCTGAATTTATCATGTTTATCATACAGTAACCCAACACCAAGGGTGGTTGATAACTACAAAACAGTTAATCATCACATATGCTAATTTAGCTTTTCATCAGAAAGGAAGAAGAAAAACGAGAAGAAACAAAGTAGAGCTAGAGGAGACACCTTAGGGTAAAAATTTCTAATTATGCCACTAAAATAACCCAGATCTCCACTTCCTGTATCTAGTGCTGCATGAACCTGCCAAAACAATACCTTTAATGTTGACAATCAAAATGTTGAATATAAAAACTTGTGTATTCCCAGTGGTCTTAATTTCAATGTAAGAAAGAGATTTTCTATCTGACACTGTATCATGAACTAAATGAGATCATGCTTGACATGAGAACGATTAAACCTTCATGAGCATAAGGAATGAATCACTCCAGAACCAACACCCCCCCCCCCCCCAAAAAAAAAAACCCTACGAGTTGAGTTTACTATTGTCGTATAGTATATAAGACATCCTGATTTCAGCAATGATGCTGAGACTTTTAAGTCCTGTTAGTATTATCTGCATTGGTTATCACAATCAAAACCACATAAACATTCTTTGCAAATCCAACAAACACAATTCAACTTGAATCCCAAAAGTTATTCCAAGTGAAGGAAGCTTAATGCACCAACCTGGATAATAATTTATGATTTTCACTAGCTAAAAGGAAAAAAAAAATTAATTAACAGTTGGAAAGACGCCATTTAAAAAAAAAAAAAAAACTGAGGTAATAGCTGTATCTACTGAAAGAAATTCAGGCCTCTTTCTTGTAGAGGGTTGACACGCTTGAGTGAATTGTCAGGACCTGGACTAACGAGTCAGCTAAGGAATGGCTGGAAATATGACAAGACAAATGATTGCAGGTTTCAATATGATAGCTAGTCCCGAAGAGCATCAGTTACCGAGTGGGCTCCATTTTAAAGTTTCAGAGAAAATTCATTCTCATAAAACACAAAGAACGAATTCAACAGAAACCATCATTCTATCAATACCAATAAAACCTCCTACAGTTAAGTGAGATTGAGAAACTGATGAAATCAAGAAAGGAGTCAGACATTGAACCCAATGGGAAACCAGTAGCTAACACGAATCGAACTGCGGAATCACTACGTAACATAATAAAGTGAGTAAAGTGGAGAAAGATTAAAAAGAAAGGGACAAATAACGAAGAAAAGATTTAGAACGAAGAAATATTGAAAGAGTACGAAAAGTAGAATGGAGAGAAGTTAGAGAAGGAGAATATAAAAGGAAAAAAAGGTACCTGGAAGTGTTTGTTGGTGAAGATGGGGAAATTCTCCTTGGCATGGATTCGAAGAGCTTTAGAGTCTCCGCCATACCTGAGAGAAGTCTCCATTTCTTCCAAGTTTCAGAACTTCAGTAGAAGTTACAAACACTATGGAGATGAGAAAAAGTGAAAACCCCCTATACCGTGGAGAGACCAAGAGCTGATTGAATATAAATAGTGTACAGGGAGAGATTCCTCTTCATCAGTCATCAAAGAAAGGACGCCAAGGCCCCGTTTGGTTGGAGGAAAAGTTGATTGAAGCAAACTACAATTTCAATGGTAAAAACGAGAATGTGAAGTAAAATGAAAGGGAGAAAGAACACCATCCGGTCGCGTAGCGCACGCCACCCTTGCACCCAGATATAGAGGCATGCAAAATGATCGGCACAGGCATGTGCTGGCCCAAATGAAATGAACAGAATAAGAATGAGGTTTTCAAACAAAGATTTTAAACTTGGAATTTAGAGTCAAATTGATAACAAGGATTTTAAATTTTAGAATCCGGAGTCACTTTGATAACAATGATTTCGTTTTGATTCGGATAAAAAATGTATCAATAAAAGTCAGAATCAATCCCAAAAACCCTAGCATTGGCCCTTCATATCTAAAACCCCGATTCAATCTCCAAAACCCTAGAAAGGACTCTAAAAATCTACTATTGTTAGAGTCGTATTCTATTTTTGTGTAATTACAGGACATGAGAGAGAGAGAGTGCTTTTACCATGCATAGAATTTCATACTCAAATGCAATCAATCCATCTTACACCCTCCCTATATTCGCATATGTTACTTATATTTTCAATTAAACGTTATTTTCTATTAGATTTGCATGTTTTATTTTGTCACAATGTTGCATGGCTAAATCCACAAACTTCACATTTGAGCATAGGACTTTGTGGTCTTGGACATGCAATGTGGCAAAATTAGAAGTGCTACAAAGGAAACTTCTTGCGCTGTGCTATCTAAAATAGCTACTCCCATCTCAAAAAAAAAATCGTTGCCTGAGCTTCTAGAGCTTGCACACGCACTATGGCCGATGGAAGCGTACATGCAAGCATTGCCTTGGGCGAAACTTCAACTTTTCTATGAGGACAACATGGTACATTTGCCTGCTTCTGTGTCTAAGCGTAGGAGAAACATGGGCCACCCGACCAGGTACCGTTCTTTTCCCCAAAAAAATTTATTTTGAATAGCTTTCATGCCCAAATGATAGTAATTGAAAAGGATTACTTTTTTCATATACTACCATAAATTTCACAAACCAAATTTGAAGGGGAAAGGGAAGGGAGTGGGGAGGAAATTATTTATTTATTAGGAATGGTGGATTGGACATGATCTTCCTTTCATACTTTTTCCTAATATAGGTTTTGCTTGGTTGCAAGGGGAACTTCGCTAGTAAATAAAATATATTTTACAGGTAAAATTGTTTTAAATGTTTGATTGTAAGAAAAATATAAATATTGTTCTTTACTTCCCTAGCAACCAAACATAGCAATAGTGAGTCATTATATTCCAAGGGACTGGGCTCCTGTCCTGCAATGGCGGGAGCTGGAGCGTCCAGCCCAAGAAAACCACCCAAAAACAGGGGGTGGGGTGGTCATTTCACATGTGGGGCCCAGATGAGACCCACCTGTGAAATGACCATGCGACCCCTGTTTTTGCTGTGGTTTTGGGGGCTGGACGCTCCAGCTCCCGCCACTGCAGGACAGGAGCCTTTTCCATATTCCAGGATGGGGAGAGTCCTACACAGGTGCACACATTGAAACCATTCGATTGAGATCCACCCATCATCAGATCGGATATCCCTTCTCTAATGATTAGCAACCCAAATTGAGGCCCAGTGACCCATCGAACCAACTCCCAACCCAGGGGTGGGGATCCAACTCCTCTCCAATGAGCACGCCAGCCCAATGAATGCCCAAAGAGCATCCAACGACTAGAATGGCTGGCACACATACCTGAGCATGCACCAGGATTTGTGCCAACCCAACTGTTGGATGCCTCCTAGGAGAGGAGCCCGACGTCTTTATTGGGCAAGCAGCAATCTCTTGCCCTTTTAACAAATTCAAATATGGGAAAAGTATTCATGCACGGAAGATTCTCTCATCCATTCCATCATATAGGGGGTGGGGGTGTTATTTTCAGATGGGAATTTATGTCCAACCACACTAAATGCCGGTCGTGCACATGCACAAAGGTGCATACAAACTTTGGCCTTCAATATCACATAAGCAAGGCTAAAAGAATTATGGCCAAATGTTCTCTGTGCAGCAGCGCAGGCCCAGACACATGAGGGTGGGCACAACGACCACCCTGCCTCCCTGAATGAGCAGCCCATGTGTCTAGACGCAGCCTGCGCTATTGCACAGAGAACTTCCACCCAAGAATTATTAAAAAAGAGAAAAAATAAAAAGAGGCAAAAAGGAAAATTGAAGTAGGCCATCAGAATATTAAACTAGGACACAAAAATTCTGATCCAAGCATATCCCCAAAATTAAATATTTAGGAACATGACCAAAAATTATTCCTTGGCTTCTTCTAATCCTATTAATAAACCTATCTATCAGATTTCGTCCAAGAACTCAAGCAGCTCATCAACTAAAACACAAAAATTCTGATCCAAACATATCCCCAAAATTAAAATATTTAGAAACATGACCAAAAATTATTCCTTGGCTTCTTCTAATCCTATTAATAAACCTATCTATCAGATTTCGTCCAAGAACTCAAGCAGTTCATCCACATCCTTCCTCAAGGCCACCAGTTTCTGTTGAAGAGAAGCAATCCTGTTCTCAATTTCCCTCCCCCCTGATTTCTTTTCATAACTGTCCACCACTGTCGAGTGTTTCAGCATTAGTTTCTCTTGCATCTCTCTCTCCTTGGCGACCAGCTCCTCCACCTATATATTAGAAAAAAATCGATGATGATTAAACATGGTCAAATATTAGTATTATGCTATGTTACTGAAAAAGGCACAATGGTGCAAATATTGTACACGTGAGCTAAAGAAACAAAATAACAATTTAGAGCAGGAGATAAAACTTTCCAGATTAAGAGCCCAGAAAGAGGAGAGTGAGTGCTTTTATAGGCGAAACTTGAGCAGTAATGAAAAACAAATAAAATGATTTTCTTTCCGTTTGTTAAGAAATGCTCACAAGATGATTGAACTATCAATAACATCATAACTTCTAAGAAAAAAAAAGACTTCATGATGTGGACAAGAAGTGTACAAGATGGTGGAGACCAGGAGATGCTATAAAATTATAGAATAAGCACAACTGACAGAAAAGGTTCCAAAGTTTGCAGTAAAACACAATAGACAGTTTGTTAAAACCATTTAGTTTACAAGTAGAGGGAAATTGAGCAGGCAACCAAAGGGCCATAGGTTAAAGTGAGGAATGAACATATTAGAGCTGAGTTGGGAGTAGTTCCAATACATGATAAGCTTCGAGAAAGTCGTATGAAGTGGCATGGCCATGTTCAATGGAGACCTTGGGATGCCCCAGTTCGGAGGAGTAATTTGATTCACATGGAAGGCACCAAAAGAGCCAGGGGCAGTCCTAAAATAATCCTAGGAGAGGTGGTGAGGAAAGACATGAATAGCTTAGGCATTGTATCAAGTGTGGCTTCGGGATCTGATTGGAGAGCAAGGATCCATGTAGCCTTGTTGTAACCAAAGGACCATAGGTGGACAATTGAAGAAATTGTTAAAATCTGATCTTTTCAATGGTCAGAATACCATCATATGGATAACAGATAGTTTACTATCCAAATAGAACTGGATGCTAATGATATTCAAGTTATGATCGGTTCAAACAACAAATGTGAGCTTTAGTTGAATATCCCCATTTTTCCTAGTAAAGCTGGAAAAATATCCAATTCACAAAAGCAGCAGTATCAGATAGAAACCCATCCAACCTTAGACCATAGCTGGGTAGCTTGGGGAGAAGACTGCAAAAATGCCAGCAAGGGTTTCAACTCTTTTGCCAACTCTTTCAACAAACCATCAGCTGCTTTACGAGCTGCTTTACAAGATTGTACATCCCCTGTCCTGGAGAGGTCACGCAATGATGCTTCCAGTTTCTCATGGACTGCTAAACAGTGATTGATGTTGTTCAGGAATTGCTGTATTGCTGCTTGCACCTGAAATTAGAATGCAGCCAAATCAGAAAAGAAAGGAATAAAAACTACACTTCCTTTCAGACTGATATGTCAAGATTTGAATAAATTTCTGTTCACCTCATCCCACTGTAGCTTTGCCAGATAAGAAGCAGACGTCTTGGATATTGTTATATCAGCATGCATATATACAATGCAAGCAATGAAGAGGAGGAAGAACCCAAATATCAACATCAATGGCTCCCTAAGCAACGAAAGGGTATTGAACTTGTAATAAACCTGAAAAAGGACAAAGTACAATTTAGCAAATTCTGTTCCTAAGCAGTCTACAGGACGAGTAACTGTATTAATAGGCTTTACCATTTAAACCAACATACGTTACAAGACTTTCCCCAGAAAATCTTGTACAAAAACTACATGAAGCCTTTTTATTTTCTTCCCTAAGAGCTTAAGACAAATATAAAATTATAACATGCATTAAAAGATAGACTTACATGACATTTTTCAGGCATATTGAAACCAGTCAGAAGTTACAGAACACAAACTAGATCAGATAAAGTGCCAGTAAAATTTTTCATATTGGGGGAAGTACGGAACTGCGAAAGTTTCTCCATGTCCATGGAGAAATAACATCCATTTGTTGAAATAATGGTATACTGTTTGATTGCCCGTTCTCAAATAGGTGTACATCAAATAAAGCCTCCAAGTTGACATCCGCAGCGAGAGAGAGAGCAACCATGTAATACCAATGGCAGTATTTTAGCCATGGAGAACACCAATTTTGAAGCATTGACCACTCCAAGAAAAAAACAATAATATCCTTCACTTGGAAACAAAGTAGTTGTTATACCGTTCGGCTTTCACCAAGATTGTGTTAAGCAAAACACATCAGTTGGTTCCTTCCAGCCTGTCAGTCAGAGGGCAACTAATGTAGAAGGGGTTCAGCTAAGAACCACTCTACAGTAGGATTGATAAACCCACAAAATCCAAAATAGAAACGAGAGGCAGAATTAGAAAGTATATGAAATCAACCAAACCAGCCAAAGGATTTTTCCCAGCTTTGGATCGAATGATGCTTGTATAGGGTAGAAACATTGCTGAAAGTTTCAATTGATTCTGATGGTTGAACTGGAAGATATGACAGCAACTCCCAAAATAGAAACTATCTGCAGGCCAATCCAGCCATGTGATGGTGATCAGACTTGGATCGAGTGTAGGATCCATGGAGAGAGGTCTCTGCTGCAAGTTTGATGAAGTTCTGATGGGTAGAAGTGAAGTTATGGGGGTGGAATGGAAATAGAACGTTTGTGGAATTTGGGAGTTTCAGACTGTGGAATGAGGTGGGAGTGACAATCGAATGGAGGGAATGGAAGGGGGAAAACAGTGTTTCAAAACCCAGCAGGGTTGGTGGAGAATTGGAGGTGTCATGGAATTAGAAGGTTGCAAACAAGAGAGTTGAAGAGATGCAGCAACAGCCCCAATCGAAGGCACACTCAGTAGCAGCAATCACAATGAGGAAAGGATGTCTCCAGCAACAGCAGCAGCAGCAACACCCGATTGGTTTTCTGGGCAGAGGAAGGATCACAGCAACCCTGACTCGATGGAGATGAAAGAGATTGGAGAAGGTGATAATGGAAGGGTTGGGATAGATGGATTTAGCTCTCCTAGCACTTAGGTTTCGGCTCTCTCAGCCAAGCCCTCTGCCCTTCAAGCTTCACAAGCAAACTTGAGAATAACCATGCTGGCAGCAGGAAAATAACTTTCATTCAACTGAGATAAATCGTGGGGATGGCTATATCGCCTTGCAAATAAATAGAAGCAATACTTGCGTACCAAGAAAAGACAGAAATAGAAACTAACTTATTGACTCAATCTTAAGAATTGGAAACCACTCTAATTAACTAGGACTAAAATAAAAATAGATACATAATAAAATCTTCTAAATCTTCTTAAGTCTTCAAATCTCCTTATGGGACCCACTTGGATGACTTAATTGTTGCAGCCAAAATCTCCAGCCTCTGGTCCCCATCATTTCAACTTATTATCTTTGGAAGAATGACAAAATTGCCCTTCACTTAAGGACTTGAATAACTAATACTTAAAAGACTAATTTACCCCCACAAATTTTCAAGGAATATTCTTACAAAGCCAAAAATAAGGGGGCTGTGACACTGTTCATGTGAACAGTGATTGGCCTCTTCAGATTTTGATCTACATCAGCGACTGAAAAATGCTGGTAGGCTATACACCTAGAATCTGTCCTTTCTTTCAGTTAGATGAGGCCCTATATTTCCATGGGATAAAATCTGTACCCCCTGTTGCAAGGGAGGCAGCGTTTTTGTTTTGAGTTTCAGAGAGCCACAGCACCCAACTATCCCTGTTTTTAGCAAGTAGGGTCAGTAAATCTCAAGAAGGCAATAAGGAGCTACCCTAAATAACCAAAATCCAAAATACAATTTGGACCATATTAAAAAATAGAATCTAATGCATTTGGTCTTCCACCCTCACAACAGATAAAGGGCATACCCAGTGCACTAGGCTCCCGCCACTGCGGGGTCTGGGGAGGGTCAAAATGTATGCAGCCTTACCCCTGCTTTCAAAGAGAGGCTGTTTCCAGACTCGAACCCGTGACCACTTGGTCACAATGGAGCAAGTGGTCAAAACAACAGACCTCAACAGTTTATCCACACACAAAAAAAAGTCCCCACTCGCCATATAGAGTCATGGGTTATGCAAAGTTTTCGTAAACAAGCCAAAGTTGTATATTGCCACAGAATTCTTATTAGGGTCCAAAGAGGTACAACTTATGCTTCCCAATAATATTTACATCAATTGTCTACACCAATGAAAAGATCTATTTCCTGAAAAGCAAAGGCAAAACCAAAGAACCAAGACTTTAACGTGCAAGCACCGAAGGAGACGTGTGGGTCTCAAGGGTTGACCCAACGGTTTTTAATTTTGATATGATTCTTATGGTCAAAGCGTTTGTGTTATGGAAAGTCCAACACACGTCAGAGGAACACTGCTCTGCAACCATCATATCAAAATGTGATCCTCAATGACCAAAAACGTCAATATAGACAGCCAATTGATTTTATAATTCATACTTTTTTAGGATACATTTGGTCAAATTTCCTCACCCACTAAGACCATAATATTACTTCTTTCTAAGAAACCCTAAGGGCAAGATCCTTTTTCTGAAAGCCTTTTTGACTTTCCTCTTCACGTAATATGCATTTATACAACTACTACCTAGAAGAAACTAAATAGAATGATGACCATCTTATCATAAAGTAGGGAAAGGATGGAAAAAATACAATTGAGGAAAGAAATAAATAAATATTAATTACTATAAGGAAAAACAACAAAAGTACCTGAAAATGCACATTATGCTCCGGCACAATGTTAGTCTTTTCTAATATGACCACTGGCCTGCCTGCAATATCTAAGTGGGAATACTTGGCCTGCATTACACCTTAAGCATAGTAAATAAAAGGATACAAAATCAATCCAATTTTGAGATAAAAGTCGGATAAAAGAAACTGAAAATGTAAAAAACAGAAAGTTCACTGACAAAGGAAAAGATTTAGAGAGAGAGAGCGAATACTGTATACCTCTTGCGATTGTTTTACCACAAATGGAACAGAAACAGAAATGTCCTTTGATCCTTCAGGTAAGACGACCTGTAGACAGAGGAGACCATGTTAATGCTAATGACAAAGGAATTTGCATTGCACCATAGGATTCAGAATGCTATTCCTAGATCACAAACTTCATAATTGCATACACACAAAAATCACATTTGGATAAATAGAGAGATAATATTACAAACACCTTATCATGGTAATAAAAGATGGTGAGATTATACATATACATTTTCATGGTAATATTACTAGCACCTTACCATGGTAATAAAAGATGGTGAGACTATACATATATACATTTCATATTTGAACAAATTAGTATATTATTCTGCAAACCAAGAATAATTCATCTAAAAAGTTAGGGGGTGATACAAATCATACAATAACATAAGAAAATTGATCATATGATATAGATATCCCTTCAACACAACATAGGCCATCGAGAGGATCTCGGATGACCCACCAAAGCACGAAAGCCAAGATCTTTCAGAAAATGGTTAGTGTGAGCTTATCCAAACGGTTTTATGCACTCTTCGAATAGGAATCCATTTTCTGAAAGATCCTGGCTTTCATGCTTTGGTAATACGAATTCTAACGACACAAAATCCTCCACAATGCCCACACGTTAAAGTAGCTTGAACAAAAGTATAGGAGAATTTTTTTTGTAGAAACCAGTCGTTATGTCAGACAATGCAAAGTAGTCAAATTCTTCTGAAGGGACCAGAAGGATGAGTGTAAAGAGAGAGTTTTCAAAAGAACGAATAACTTGAACTACCAATTTTGAACAACTCAGGCAACAGCTGAAGTTTAGCATCATAGGGAGTTCACAGTCAAGTCAAGATGACTGAAACAGGTATATTCCATGGAATGTCAGCAGAATGCAAAAGTGGTCACCCTAAATCTGTTTCTCAGAGTTAGTGAGAGAATTGCAGCAAGGCAAGTAGACAGCATACATGTAGAATTCTAAAGGGAACTGACAAAGATAACCCAGGAGAGAATAAAGGGGTAAAGATACAAAAGCAGGGATGTGGACCCAGCAATCTCCAAGGGCGGAAAACAGCAGGAGGGAGGTCAGTGCTACGAGTTCAACTCTAAAAAGGGATCTCATTGAATAGGAAATAAAGGAAATGGAGATGACAGCAGTATTACGGAGAGAAAATACTGAATCGTATATAGAATGGGACTGGTTTAGACCGATCTTAACAGGATGATTATGAATTACTCACATTTCCTATAATATTACTTTACCCCGGTAATGTCTGTAAGAAAGGAGGAATGAGAATACAGAGAGAAGTGCAACGTGAGAGAACTCACAAACAGTTTTCTTCAGAGAAAAGTTCAAGTGAGTTATGGTATAAGGAGCTTTCATAAAAGGCCAGAATATTTCAAATAACATTTCTCTGGCCTATGAGTTAATGCTGGATCTGGATAATAAGCTGCTGGGCTACAAGATTATCATAAAATTAGACATGTTGAAGGCCTACGACAGATCGGAATGGGACTTTATACCGAATGGCCAAGAGCTAATGCTCCGTATTCAGTCCAGTTAGCTTTCTTGTAACTCGTAGGCAAGAGGGTTCCTGCATCTGCTGACTAACGGTTTTGAATAAATGTGGTTGCCATAATTGTCAAAGCATCTAGTCGAACCACGGCGGTGGAGGGGGCTAGACTCAAGGAGACCAAGTCGACCAAAACGCTCACTAGGAGACCAAGGCGCCCAGATGAAAGGCGGTCACCTGCCTAGGCAACACCAAGACAACTATGGTGGCTTCACTATGCTTTTTTATGTATTACAGCCATTTTCCTTGCAATTCTTCTGATTGTTTATCAATGCTTTCATCACTCAACTTGCCTTCCGTATTTATGTTCAGAAGTGCTTATGTTTCTTTTCGCTTTCTTCATATCTAAGGCCTGTGATTCTTACAATGTGTTTCAGAACTCCTCACTCTAGCTTTACATTACATCTTTAGTTTCATTGCTGTTGGGTGACCAGTCTGACATGAGCTGGTGTATCCAGAGTTACAATTTGTGATCGATTTCTTCCGGAAGCAGATGTTGTAACGTTTTGTGAGTAGCCAGGGCATTGAGGAATATCTAGAAAGGCATTTCAGGAATTGGTCTGATTCTATCACTATATGTTCCATATAAAAAAAGGACAGAGCCCAAAGATCGATCTTTCTTATAGTTGTTGAATCTCTCTTCGATTGATCAATGTGTGATCCACATCCTAAAAACTAATGTAATTGAAATGATCACAGGATTGATCAGAAGATCCTTTCAATTAGCTAGAATCAGAATCCCTGAATCTTTATACCACCAATACCTTCAAAAGAGTGCACAAATTTGCAATCTAGGAAGAGTGAATAGAAAAGGGAAGGGTGTAGGGGAAGGATCAGTTAACTACAGCAGCATACCATAAACAACAAAGAACTGGTCTACCGAAAAATACAAGGGCTAATAAGAGTTCCAATCTCTCTGCCCTTCCCTCCCCCCCCCCCAAAAAAAAAGGGGGGGGGGAGGAAGGAAAAATATATACATATTATTTAGGAAGATCAGGCTGAATTATATGTATCTTTTTTCCCCAGAGGAGACAAATGTGCCTGCATAATTTCTTCAATTTAGAATTATGAAGCCATGGAAGCCTTGACGTGTAATATTCCTCTTCCATTTTTTTCTCTGCTCGGGGTGATGCAATCCCAGGCCACAAAACCCTACTTTGGGATCACAATGGGCCCACCCAAGTGGATAAAATTCCAAATAAAAGAAATGGTGGCAATTCTGTAAATATTAGAAACAATTGAGAATCCTTTTGGAAGTGGAAAACAGACTCAGGACTAAATTTGGAATGATTACTTGAGTGGAGGGTATTTACGGAATTTGAATCAAAGGTGGGACTAAACAGAACCACCTTTAGTGGGCAAAGACATATCTATAATTTTAATGAACAGTTCCTTCTTCCTCCTCCACGATAGAACCTCAATCCTCAAGCCAGCGGTAACCCAACCTTCTTTCAGATGCGAGAACTCACTCAAGAGAGCTCCGATCAACCTGAAACTTATGGTGAAGGTTCACAACACTCGGGTCTCTTGAATGCAATAATTAGTTCATTACCAGAACCCAATATCAAGGAATTAGGTAATATTAAATTCGGCAGACAGAATCTGGCGGAAGAACTCAGACCTACCTTGTTGCAGGTTTGGTTCTCAAGATTGGGATAATTTTTGGGTCTGATTCTCTGGGGTTTGAGTCACCCTAGGGTGAAAGAACAGACATACAAGATCTGAGAAGAAGAGGAATGAGAGATATCAACACCAGCCTTTGTAGCTGCTGTTACCGCCAGGACAGAATGGAATAGAACAGAGGAAATGATGTTAGAGAAGAAGGATAAGCTGAGAGAACAGGTTATATGAAGAATAGAAGAGCTAAGAAAGGGAAAAGAAGGAATGATGCGGAGCCCGTTTGTCACAATATACCCTATTGGGTTCGCTTATGGGCCCACCCAAGATAGGAAAGGCTCAATTTGCAAGAGCAATGGTAACTATGTAATTTACTATCAATGCAACACTTAATAAAGGGAAGCTACAAAGGATGGGATTACCGTAATTTTTTTTGGTGAATAAATAATTCATTACCAAAACCCCAAAGGGGAGGGCAAAGAGGAAGGGGGAGAATACACGGGGAGAAAATGGGGGGGGGGGGGGGACTATACAAAGCACCCTGCCTTAGCTTGGGGGGGGGGGGGGCAGCAAGAAGAGAATGAGATAAACCCCAGGAGAAAACAATACACATGTTCCTTGGGGAATAAACCACTGAACTGTGAGGGAACAGATGGAGCTTGGAGCTGACATAAAAAAGATGGCTTTCCAAATCAATTCTAAGGAACGAAAATTGGAAGTCCATCTTCTTCTAAGATTCCGCTCCATCCAAATATGGTAGATGGAAGCACCAAAAACAAGCTTGCCCAGAGTGTCACAAATCAAGTTGCCTGGGAAAGACATATCCATCCAAAGCCACTCCTTGGAAAAGAGTAAGGATCTTCTAGGGCGCAGCCAACAACTATCAAGGACTTTTTTCCAAACTGAGGCTGAAAAGGGGCAAGAGAAGAAGAGGTTGTCAATATCCTCAAGGCCATTCCAACAGAGGACACAGGAGGGGGGACAGGTAAATGTCTATGGATAAGGAAGGCCTGGTAGGAAGGCAATTGGTGAAGGCTCTCCAAACAGTAAGACTATGGCGCAGGTGTGCGGCCTTTAAACCAAACAAGCTTACGCCAAGGGACTAAGGGGGCATGAATTCTGACGAGGTTCCACTGTTCCAGACAGAGAAGGAGCTGATGGCCGGAAGGGGAGGGGAGCCAAGAACCAAGTCAGGGAGGGAGGATGGGGGGAAGGGAGGCCTAGATCGGGGAGAGAGCAGGGGGAGAAGAGGGCAAAGTAGACCAAGAGTCTTGGGAGATAATGGAGGCTACAGATGAGTGCTTGGGGATACCAGAAGAATAAACCACTCTCGCACTGACTTCTGGGAGGAGAACATCTATAGGGTGCCAATGGTTGAGCCAGAGAGAGGATTACTGTAATTTATTAGAAGTTATAAATAAGAGAACGGAAACAAGCAAAGGAATGTAACGTGTATGTGATGGGAGGGTAAACTTGGAATGAAATAAAAGATAAGGGCAAGAGGTAATATAGGAGAGAGGGAGCGTTAATAAGGAAAGTGGGGAAAATAAAATAAAGAGATTAAAAAGGGGAATTGTGGGGGGAGATCTGGGGGTTGTCTTCAACCTCCCGTAAAATACATAAACAATAGCAGAAAAACTCAAGTCTCAATTTGAAGAATAGATCTCCTTCGCTGGTGCTTTAATGACTCATGGGTTTTGGTCAAGGGTTTCAACCCACAATCCTATTGAATGTGATCAATAGCAGGACCCATAATCAAGGAACAAAGAAGTGTTTGCTGCTGCAACATGTTCAGACAGTAGGGTAAGTACCAGTTCTGATTCTTGCTATGTAACTCACAGCATGAGGCTTATATGGGTTGAAAGATGTTGGGGTTTAAATTGCTACTGGTAAGGGTGATGCAGATAAGTCACCTAATGGGCTTATTTTATTGGAAATAAGCCTTGGGTGGGGTTCTGTATGCATTGGGCCTTTGAGTATCAAACAGGATCAAGGTGGAACTCCTTTGATCGTGATCTCCGTGGGACTCTGGGCTGCACCAATCCAACTATCCACCTACTACCTTACCTCCATACCATCATCAACCCTTCATATTGTACAACCTGACCCTTCACCTTCCACCTTCAAATACACCTATCTATTTGAAATCCGGATAATATTCTCTTCCAAAATTGGTCCTGGCGTGATAGCCTCCTAGGCTACACCAAAGGGTCCTCACACCTACGATATCAACAAGAAAGAGGAGGTGTGGGAGGTTCAAACGAATCTATGGGGCTGCTAGTATCGCATGACAGAATAACCAGAATAGTTAGGAAGGAATAGAAGAAGATGAAAGACTCAGAAGAGAAGGGTCTCACTGGGAAGGGTGAGAAGAAGAATAGATGAGAGAGATCACACAGAAGAAGGGGGGAGAAGTTTCCACATGCACTGGCCATCGAGGCACTCAATTCAGTCTTTCTAATTTGAAAATTCTATCGTAGTTACAGCATGTATAAGATATAAAAACTACCAAAACTAGAAACCAACTCCAAATAGGAAACTACTATCTCCCCATAGCTATCTCCTACCAAAGAAAAAAATAATTAAAAGTTTATGTTATTACCAAACTAAAACAAACAGTACCGTATGGTTGGGTCAAGATTGCCAACAAGAGCCAGGCTAAGGTTGACCAATGCTAGCACAAGCACCTCAAAAGAATGGCAAATAAAGTCAAAACACTTAGGAAGGCCTTAGAATACTCTGACGATAAAAAAAAAAAGATATTTACAACTTTAGGAAGGCCTTAGAATACCCTGACGATCCTAATTTAAAATTGCAACATTTTTAACAATAATGTTAAAAACATATTTTTTTTAATACCAGAATCATGTCATCTGTGGATGCCATTAGCCAGCAGCCTGTTTGCATCATTTAGAAGGGCCAACTGGCCCAATACACAAAGTTCTGCCCATTCAGACAAAAGAAGCCTGAAACTGGAAGTAAACATTGGTCAGTCAAATGCCAAATGTGGAAGATGACCAAAAGTCCATTTGGCTATCCTAACATAATCGCCTTCTTAAGAAACAGCAAATATATAAATAGCAGCTGGTATAATCCATCTTGCAGTGTACACCAAAAATAAATAAATATGTGTTTATGCATATATATAACCAATAGATGTCTTTACACATCAAGTAGTTCGAGAACCAAATCTTACGGAGAAAAGAGATCACCATTAAGGTGACTCAATTTTTATGCCACTCCATAAACAAGTTTAAATGTGTCCCATTGGATAACAAAGCAGATCCATCTTCCCTAATCACTAGTGCAAGATTATAACAAAGACCAATTAGTTACACTTCCCTTCTAGGGCATAAATTACCAGCCAAGGAAAAATTAGTGATAAGTTCACCTAAGTAAAGAAATATATTGAATAATCTAGTACTAAAAAGATTTTACTTGCCTTTACAATGAGATTCTCGACAACCACATCATCTATAGGGCAACCAAAAGTGATATTAAGGAAACGCTTTTTTCCAGATTCAAACAGAAAATCCTTGAGTGGTAAACCGTAACCAATTGTAAAAGCTGTTCTCCAGCCTCCAAACATTGGGTAACGAGGTTCAATTTCCAGTTCTGTCTGCATGCAGCAAAAGTTTAGGTGAAAATCAAGAAACAGATATGATAGGGAGTACAAAGATCAATAGTAGGCATCAAAGTTTTCACCTTTCTAGAATCACCCCATAAATGGGATGTTGAGATATTGCCAATTTCATCTCTATAGTAAACAGAACGAGCTCTTGGAGGCAATCTAGCAATAAGATGCCTAAATGATGACGAACCTCTTATATGGGCCCTGACTTGATAATCAAGTCTGCAGCATACAAACAAAATGTGGCAAAACTTAACTTTCAAGTTACATGTAAGATAACAGAAATGAGATGAACCTGTGAATGAAAATATGAGCAGACCTGGAAAAGCCCCCTTTGTTTTGGGCACCTCCATGGACAAGGTTATAATGCTCTGTGACCTGTATGTTGCCCCAATGGGAGATTTCTATCTCTCTTACCAACTGTTGAGCAACAGCAAAAGGTCTATTGTTTTCAAAATGAATAACTATTGGTGAGTATGAGAAGGGTGGAAGTTTCTCATATGGGCCGTATTTGATCTCTGAATCTACATGCTTCGTATTATGAAGTTTTGTATATGATTCAACTCTTGAACTTGGTAGTGTAACAGTGAGTGACTGGAACCTGACTTCATAAGGAGAGAGATAGTATGCACTATCCCGGAACAAGACAATCTGCGAATCAGCCTGAGTAATTTCCTCGGGGAATGGTCGTATGGAATGTGTGAATACAGCAAAGACATCCAATGTGAAACTCTCCCCCTTACTGAGTCCCTTGGGCAAAGACACAGAATAGAAAGTCAAAGATGGAGGCATCCCTTCAGGATTCACAACTTTAAAAGGAAGGCTGGTAGTAGAAGATTTGGTTTTTCCTTTTCCTTCACTAGCAAATGCTTTCATGAATGCTAAGTTCTTATCCTGGTAATCAGGTAAAGCCAATAAAACCTCTGACACAACATCAGTGCCTGCATTCTCCACCTATAAAACAATGAACATTAACAAATGCAAATGTTGAAAAGCAATATTTGAATTTTAAAAAGAAAAAAATTCACATACAAAAGCATAATTCACCACAAAATAAGGATCCATTTCAGTTAATCAAATTCATGAAGCACTCAAATTTCATTCAGGCAATGCTTAAGCACCTTCAGTGATGAGGTGATGCGCACAATCTGAGAAGTTAAGTCCATCTGCAAGAAAGGATTTAACATGGTCAGCAGCAGCAGGTGCCTGATTAAGATAAAGGAAGAAATATATAAAATACTCATGAAACTCCACTACTTTTTTTGGGGGAAAAAATATACTCCATTAAAAAAATTAATATAACAAAAGCCAACAAGGAAGTGGACTGTAGAATAAGTATAATAAACAACCCTTGCCAACTAACCCAGTCCATTACAATGATGTCCAAATTGAAAAATAAGCTGCTGTAATGAAAACCTCAACTCATCTCAACTCAGCCTTATCCCAACTAAATTGGTCAGCCGCATGAATCCTCTTTCAATAATCAACTCATTGTAAATGAGAGAGACAGCAACCATTGAACAAGTTCCTATTTCAACTTCAACCTTCACTACTGAAGAGGATGCACTGCGAAAACCCTTTCACTTGTACATTGACAATTTGACTTTCTTATAACTTTTTCTTTTGGCGAGGGGGGTGTTGCAAAAAAAGGAATTTGCTATCATTTATCTGGAGTTCCCTTATTCATCTGGAAACATCGAATGCACTGTATCATCTCCTTATTAAAGGGAGTTCGATTAAGAGCAAATTTTATTGTTTACATGCAAATATATCTTGCATTATAACTTAGAAGCACTTTGAGATGACAGATGGCTTCTCTGTCCAGCACAGTCATTTATCAAATATCTACTCCCTTTTATTGTTGTTTATGCTGGAGCTACAGTAAGACTGTAGAACATTTGTGTTTCAAATGTTCGTTCTCTAGTTCTATGTCATACAAACTAGAAAGTGGTTAATTTCCAGAATTGACCAACTTCTAGACACAGCTGAGCTTGTGAGCACCACAAGTTTCAGTGTAACACAAAAAGTCCACAGCATAGTTATCTACTTAATAAAAAATTCAATCATATGAGTTTCATCCAATTCAGGAAAACGTAGCAGGACCAATTATGCCAACTGAGCTGGCTGACACAGAGTGCAGCTCAGTCTCATAAGTTGTAATATTTAGGTTCCTCAATTCTGATAATGCAATCATGTATATTCTTAACATTTGATAGAGTTCCACCATTGAGTTCTTTTTTTTTTTTTTTTTTTTTTTTTTTGGGGGTGGGGGGGGTGGAGAATCTCCACTTTCATTCAAAGAAATTTTGCTCTATTTAACAAATTTCCATGGAGCTTCTCATTTCAAATAAATGGAATTCAGAAATCCTGTAAAATTGAAATGGATAACCTTGACTGCCCTGTAGAAGAGAACCCTTCACTTCCAAGTATTTCACTTAAGGGAGAGGATTCTCCAAGCAAGCGGCATGGAGGAGCACGCCAATGAGGTGCAACGGAATGGTTTCGTACATAGGAGAGAAACAAGGTCATTTCATGTGACGAGGAGAAAAATAGAGAGAGATGGTGCTAGTGTACCCTCCCTTGGTTGCTTTATCGCCTCTAACAGTGTTGCACGAGTCTCCTAAGCAGACGAAGTATATATAAACCAAACACATAAGATACTGACTTCCATGACCATATCTACCTTAAATATCCTCTAGATGATAGAACCCACTTAATTGAGCACTAAACAGTCTGAGTTATCATAAGAATTCACTTCAATTATCTAATTCTGATATGAAAGCAGCCCAAAGAATAACATATCTACATTGTAGATATGCCTGTTTACGTTCATATATGCCCCCATCACATGCATTCAGACAGATAAATGAATTGATTTGAGCTCAATGATCCCGCAAGTATTGCTGGAAAACTAACTAAAACCACAGCTGAAAACCCTGGTGTCTGAATGTAAACAGATCAGGAACACATTGGACGCATTGCTGTTCTATAGATCTGAGTAAGGAAATTACGGAGAAGATAACCAATGCCCTGAGAAACAGAACTTTATAGAACAGAAGAATGGTCGTAATTATTGGGGAAGGAAGGAGATATATCATATATGGATCGCAGAACAACTTACCCGTCGATCAACCCTTGCGAAGATCAAGTCGGAGAGCACAGGTGTGGAGAACATGGCGATCAAAAAGAGAAAAAAATCGAGGCGAAAGCCCATCCTTCCTCTCCCTTCCTCGTTATCACAGTAGGATTGCAAGCCTTCTCGCCCTACGAGCTCTGAGCCTCTGATGGGAGCTGAATAACAGAGACGTCTCTCGATCTCTGTACGTGCCTTACTTGTGAAAAGAAAGACTAGAACCGGCACGCGACCGCATTGTAAGGGTCAATTTGACCGGGGTTCAAGGTTCGGCCAGACCTCGACTTCGGACCGGGCTATCGAGAATGCAAGCCCATCTGGCCACCGGCCCACCACAAGGGGTTCTAAGAATCGGTATCGGATATGGTATCGGTATGAATCGAACAGATTTACCTTTGATTTTCATTTGAAAAATGGTCTTTTATCTTTTTACCCTTGGTCTTTATCGATCCATTGATACGGAATCACCCGAGAATCGATATCGCCCTCCATCAATACTGATCCGATCCAACTAATTCCTCTAATCCACCACTCACCCCTTCCCTCCATCGATACTGATCCAATCGAGCTAATTCCTCTAATCCACCCCCTTCCTTAAACTTGTATCTAACAAACAACAACAACAATCATAACCTTATCCCAACTAACTGGGGTCAGCTACATGGATCCGAAGAGGCTATGACAGTAAAAGAATGACAAGAAGTTAAAAAAAGAAAAATATAAACTAAGTAAAGGAAAAAAATCAAAACAGCATCCCAGGAACATTCCCTTACAAGGGGTCGGCTACAGGTCCTAATCCTCCAAACAACTCTATCTGCGGTCATATTAGGATCGAGCCCTACCACATGCATATCCTTTCTTACCACTTCTCCAATAGTCATCTTAAGCCTGCCCCTACCTCTTTTAGCTCCGTCAAATTGAATCTGGTCACTCTGCCCTACTGGTGCATCCATAGGTCTCCGTTGGACATGATCATACCACCTCAAGCAGCTCTCACGAAGCTTGTCTTAAATTGGTGCAACTCCCAATTTGTTTCTAATACAATCATTTCTTACTCTATCTCTTCTGGTCTTACCACACATCCTCCTCAACATCCTCATCTCCGCTACACTCATCTTATCCATGTTACTCTTCTTAATTACCCAACATTCTGCTCGATAAGTCTTGGCTGGTCTTATAACTGTCCTATAGAATTTTCCTTTAAGGTTAATAGGCATGCGTTTGTCACATAACACTCCCGATGCACCTCTCCACTTTATCCATTCTACTTTAATTTTGTGGGAAACATCATCCTCTATATTATCCTCTTTGTTAATGGTTGACCCCAATTATCTAAAGCATTCACTTTGTGGTAGCTCTCGCTCCTCAAGTTTCACCACTTCATCACCTCTCCTAGTTTAATTGAAGTTACACATCAAATACTCTGACTTTGTTCTACTTAACTTAACGCCTCGTGATTCCAAGCTTGATCTTCATAACTCCAGCTTTGCATTAATCCCTTCCACTGTCTCATCTATCAAAACAATATCATCAGCAAAAAGCATACACCAAGGGACTTCATATTGAATGTGTCTGGTTAAATCATCCGTTATGAATGCAAACAAATAGGGGCTTAGAGCTGATCCTTGATGTAACCCAATTGTAATAGGGAATTCACTACTTCGGCCTTCTACAGTTTTGACACTCGTTACCACACCTTCATACATGTCCTTAATTATATCCATATAGTTACTTGAGCTCATTCTCTTCTCTATGACATGCCAAATGAGCTCTCTAGGGACTCTATCTTAGGCCTTTTTCTAGGTCAATAAAGATCACATGGAAGTTCCTTTAGTAAGCTCTAAATATTTCCATAAGTCTCCTTAAAAGATAAATTAGCTTATGTTGTGGATCTCCCTGGCATAAAACCAAATTGGTTCTCCAATATAACAGTTTCTCTTCTTAAGTGAACTTCAATGATTTTTCCCCTAAGTTTCATGGTATGACTCATTAGTTTTATGCCCCTATAATTATTGCAATTATGGATATCACAATTGTTCTTATAAATTGAGATTACAATGCTTCTCCTCCACTCATTTGGCATTTTCTTTGTACTCAAAATCTTGTTAAACAACGTAGTTAGCTAAGATATCCCCCGTGCTCCTAAGCTCTTCCACACTTCAATTACGATCTCATCTAGTCCCGATGATTTCTCAACCTTCATCTTTCATAAGGCCTCTTTAACCTCGGTCTCACCAACTTGTTGTAGATGTCCATGACGTGTGTTGGCTTCAAGACTATTATTCTCCACTTTCGAATCCATCCTATTGATTAAGATAGCTCAATTAAATAGGTTGTAAAAATATTCACCCCATCTCTCCATAATGTCCTCATCTCATATTAGTACTCAACCTTCCTCACTCTTATTGCATCTAACGTGATCCAAATCTCTGCTCTTCCTTAAACTTGTATCTAGTTAAAGGGAAAAGATTGCGATAATGCTTGCTTGGAGTTTCCTCATTTGCCCTCTCACATTCACTTGTGGATCCTACACTCTTTCTCCTTGTTAAAACTCATCCCTTACTAACAATTCGTTTTCTTCTCACCTCTTCATTGGTGGGAAACTACACCCTATACCGCTTGCTAATTAGAACACTCTCCCATCAATGGTTCAAGGAATTGGTATCAAATCAGCTGATTCATATCGATATCGACCGATACCAATCTAGATCCAGGGGTATTGATCAAAGGTAAAAATATAAATAAAACTGATTTTTATTGATATTTATGGGTAAAACCGTCCGATCTGGACTGCTATGAATCGATCTGGCTCAATATCATATTAATTACTAAAACCCTGCTCCCTTCTTTTATTTTATAATGAGCAACCATACTAATAGAACTTGGCAAATCCTGAATCTTAAACTTGCATAGAGCAATCTCAAGGCGGATGTTCTGCAATGAAGACCACACAAGACTCACAATTTCAATTACATCTCCTTCCATAATTAACTTTAGGAAATTGCCACCTCACCATCATGACAAATCAATGCCTTCCACTTTGTCAGCAATGTTGGATTACACATCAGCTGTGAGCAGGATCCTTGTTTTGTTCGTATACCTGGTAGTACTTCCACTCAACACGCTGGCTTTTTTAGATGCAAATATAATATGGTATCAGAGCATGTACATTATAACCCTCCCAAGACCATGCAGTGGCGGGAGCCTCGTGCATTGGATACACCTTTTTTTTTAAATTATCAGAACACGTCTTGAATCTGCCTGGTGCGTTCTCTCTCTTTATCACGTATAGTGGTTTCGATCCACCTACGCATGAGTGGGAGTGTTGGATATCACTCACATAGTACCTCCACTTAGTAGACTGATCTTTTGATATGGAAATCTAACAAACAGAAAACAGTTACAGTTACATTTACCAGCTATAAACACTCCTATACAACACCTTATCATCACAGCAGAGCTTGAATCAGACAAAATACCCTAGAATCTGCCAAAAAAAAAGCCTATAAAACTTGGATCAAATCGACCAGAATCGGGATCGGCTGTGGCAGATTCCTATCTGAATCGGCCAATCTGATCTTGATTCCTCGAACCCTACTTTTCTCTTTCTCTATGCATCACTTGTACATTGTAAAATATTTATATGCAAATCCAAATCAAATCCACAAATATTCCCCTAAAGAGTTACTAATTTTCTGGCATAAACTGAAGTAATCCATATGCATCCACAGTACACCCCTTAAGATTGGCTTGTACTCCCAAAGATAACAGCACTTCTAAGTTCTAACCTTGGCGCTTGGGTTGATCACTCAGAGCTCACTAGATGGTCTATAACTTCTCATATCCAAAACAAAACCCAAACTATAGTCCCACAAGAAACATTTGCAACCACTTACAACTACCTGTTTTCCACTGATCCATAAAAATATTGCATTTTGCATTAACAGATGTATATGGCAACAACTACTCACTTATGAACAACAAGCATGTCAAGTATACAAAAAAAATGGCTGGCATTCAACTAAACCATATCCCATAACCTGTCCTAATCACTGCATTTAAGTGAAAACTGATCCATTCCATCACAACCACCTCTAATGCAGTCTCAACCATGACAACAGCGTATATAACGTCTTCACGTTGCCGTCATCATCATAAACTTAGTAGGTCATCTTTATTATGGCGTTCGCCATCACGGTGCTGCTGTTCCATTGTTCCAGGCTGTGGACAACCATTGTCCACGTCGGCTATCAGGTTGGCAGCTGATGATTTGGGTGATGTTTTAGCTTTCATGTCAGATAATTCATGGTCAGAGTGTAATGAGCGATCACCATTAGTCTTGAAGCCGGGAAGTGAGGATTGCCCAGTTGATTCACCAAAGTTTTCACCAATGGTATTAGCAGAGGGCTGTCCAGGCTTTGTCTTATTTACAGCAGTCAAGTGCCACTTCTTAAGGGCCTTATTTGTGTGCTCATCAAATATAGTTGTCTTCATAGTTGATCCCATCTGCACATTTCCATAATATTAATGGTTAGAGAAACTAATCACATCTAACTTGTAATGATTGAAGAACTGTTACGATTCACTAGCAAGGAAAAATTGAATCATTCTCATGTTCCAAAAGGATTCACGGAATCAGAGAGCATTAATTTTCATATAAAGCTTAAGATCTTAAAAGTGCTAAATCAATCACAATCAAATTGACATTACTGCAATTTCTGGGAATTGATCCCTAAAATCAGCATATCAACATGATAAGACCAAGTGGAAGGAAAAGGTATCCAAAAAGTCAAGGCCACGCATTAGATTGTCACACACAATATGGAGGATCTGTTGAAATATTACTGTTAATATTAAATTTAAATTAATTATCAAGAAATCCAACTAAATCCAATGGTACAATGAGTAGAAATTCTAGCTTTCATGGATGGTCAAATCCTTACACAATTTAAAAACATTTTCAATTAGAAACACATCCAAAAGGAATAACTTTAATTTCCTCCATACCTGAGTTACCAGGGCGTAGAGGGGGAGGGTTATGTAACTACACGTAACTAAGATTCCAATCCTGCACCGCAACAACACAATTGGTACAATATTTCATTTCAGAAAGTTAAGCCTCTACAATGATACAATTAGAAGATGCATAATAAGGTTCTGTGTAGGTGCAAAACTCCTTGATTCTTAAAATGCATAATAACTTCAACCTGTAGTTGCAAGTTGCAACTTGCTAGACATCACGTGGAAAATAAGTTCAGAAGCTAAGTATTACCCTATAATAATTCTTACGATTATAAACTTCAAGTTCTCATGGAAGCAAGATTTCAATCCAAACTCATACTGCAACAAGAAATATTTCAGTCAAGCTTTAACCTTAAGCAACCATTCATAAAAGATACAAATGCTGACAGCAAAGGAAAAAAATAAAATTCCTTACCCATATCCACAAGAAATATGTTATTTGGAATGCGTTCTGCACAAAGAGATATGACCATCAGCCAGGTTCAACATCTCAAAACTTAGTTACCATACCAAGAACAAATCTCAGGACCTATGCCTCAGGCTAAGCAGCTTTACTGTGAAAAGAAGTGAATAAAATAGAAGAAACATACTGAAAATTTAAGGCCAGGGAAGGAAAGCTAGTCATCTCTTTGCTTGGTATATTCACATGGCATGTAAATTTAAGAAGGTAGAGGCCTACCATGCTACTATCATGGAGATCCGCCATCAGTTGATTCTAAACCACTGGAGCTATGTAGATCTCCAACTCAAAAGTTCTTTTCCAAAATTAAACCTATCACTATATCCAAATCACTTAGCACATATTTCAAGTTCCATTGCAATAATGATATTGTGGGTTACTCTGATATGGGTTGGGCTAGTGCTGACAGTGATCGCAGGTCTACTACTGGATATTGCACATTTGTTGGTGGTAATCTTGTTACTTGGAGGAGTAAGAAGCATAATATAGTGGCTCGGTCTAGTGCAAAGATGTATTGTGAGAATCAGGTTGCCATTTATATTGGCAGTAATCCAGTATTCAATGAGCGGACTAAACATATTGAGGTCAATTGTCGATCTGTACGGAATGCTATCAGGCAAGAGCTGATTTCTACTCCATTTGTTAATTCTAGCAGTCAACTTGGTGATATGTTTACTAAGGCATTGTTGAGGCCTGTATTTCGTAGTTGTTGTTCTAAGGTGGGCATAGGAGATATCCATGCTCCAGCTTGAGGGAGAGTGTTAAGTGTTATTAAGTTTTACTGCTATTCTAAGGGTATCTTGGGTAGTGTGTTGTGAATTATGGGTAGTATTGTAACCAATTAGTTTGTAGAATCCATGTAAAAGGGTTTGGATAGGTTTTATTTTTTTTCCTGGTGCCGGCTGCCGACCTCACACACCAACCCTCTTTTTTCTGGGCTTGGAACCGGCGACAAACACTTGCGGAGCTAGTTTTAAGACATGGCAAAGGACTAAGGATGTAGAAAATCTACAAAGGTACAAATTTTCCAGAAATGAAGCTAAGAAGATTGTGGGAAAAGTAAGGGAGAAGAAATATGAAGATCTTTATAACAATCTGAGCACCAAGGAAGGGGGAAAAACTATATATAAGATAGCCAAAGTAAGGGAAAGGAATAGTAGAGATCTCAACCATGTTAGATGTATTAAAAGTGAAGATGGTAAAGTACTTATAAGGGATGAGGACATTAAGAAGAGATGGGAAGGTATTTCTGTAGCCTACTACTAAATGAAGATACTTCAAGTAATAGTGTTCCGCAAGACTGCATTATTCATCAAGACACCACATGTCGTAGATAGATACGAAATTTAGAGTGTCTGAAGTAAAAGAAGCTTTAAGGAGGATGAAAGTAGGCAAGGCACAAGGCCCAAATGAGGTCCCAATAGAAGTATGGAAGAGCTTAGGAATAAGTGGTTTATCTTGGCTAACCAAACTGTTTAATAAGATTATGAGCACAAGGAAAATACCAAATGAATGGAGGAGAAGCATCGTGATTCCGATTTACAAAAATAAAGGTGATATTCAGAGTTGCAATAACTATAAAGGCATAAACTAATGAGTCATACTATAAAATTATGGGAGAAGGTTATTGACACCCACCTGAGACAAGAAACTACTATTACGGAGAACCAATTTGGTTTTATGACAGGAAGATCCACGACAGAAGTTATTTACTTACTTAGGAGACTTATGGAAAGATTTTGAGATTTTAAGAAAGGATCTCCATATGGTCTTTTTTGACTTAGAAAAAGTTTATAACAGAGTCCCTAGAGAGTTACTCTGGCAAGTACTAAAGAAGAGAAGTGTTTCAAGTAAATATGTGGACATAATTAAAGATATGTATGATGATGCGATGACAAATGTAAGAACTGTGGGGAGCCAATGTAGTGAATTCCCAATAACAATTGAGGTACATCAAAGATCACCTTTAAGCCCTTATTTGCTTGTGCTTATCATGGATGATTTAACCAGTGACATTCAAGATGAGGTCCCTTGATGTATTTTGTTGATGATATTGTTTTGGCGGATGAGAAAAAAGCAGGGATTAATGCAAAGTTGGAGTTATGTAGATCAATCTTGGGTCAAAAGGTTTTAAGATTGTAAGTATCGGATCAAACTGACAGGGGGGGTGAATCAGTTTCCCCTTTTTTTGTTTCCTGTAAACAACTCGGTCGCTTACAGTCTCACCTCGCACCACCAGAATGTGGCAGGTCTACCAAGACTGTAAACCCACTCTGCAAAACAAGGATTAGTCTCCAACAAAAAAACAGCAGGCAATGAGACAAGATTTACGTGGTTCACCTCACAGTATGTGAAGGCTACGTCCACGGAGCAATACCCCTCGGGGTTTCGTATATGCCCAATACTCAACTCAAAATACAATAAGCCGCCCCTACGGCCAGGATACCCCTTACCCTGCTTCAACCTCTTACCTCAGTGAGGGCAAGGACCTCAATCCCAATAAGATAATGGCCTCAGCCTTACAATCAATCAACCCAAATAAACAGATTCAATCACAAACCCCACCCACAACAGATTACACTCTAGGTTCTACCCAATACATTCAAGAACAGGAACTAAACCTAGAACAGAGAAGTTTGTGATCACGTTTACCTTCTCAAAGGCAAACCTCCAACTACAAGTGAGTGTTGTGAGATCTTCAATAGCACGAATCAAGCACTCGAATCCATCGCCAACACCAGATCGAAGCTCTCAGATGATCTCCTTCGCGCCTCAGCTCTCGAACCATGCCAGAACGATGGAACACTACTTCTCTCCGATTTCCTTCTTCTCTAGGGCTCTAAAAGTGCGTTTTCGGTCATATTAAGCGAATATATATACTTTCCAATAAATACCCTCTGGACCGTTAATAAGAAAACGCAAGCCCAACAGAATACTGTACCCACAACCATTTGCTGATGACCACCACTGCCAAACCTTGTTGCCAACAATGACAACACTGCCACGAGCACTAACAAAGATAAGTAGAATGAAGATGGAGTATATGGAGTGTAACTTTGGTTACACTAGGATGGATAATGAAGTGGTGAAATTGATGAGAGGGAGATTCCACAAAGTGATTATTTTATGTATATGGGCTCAATCATAAATAAAGAAGGTGATATAGAGGACGATTTTTCACAAAGAATTAAAGTTGGATGGACGAAGTGGAGAGGTGCGTCTGGAGTGTTGTGTGATCAGCGTATTCCTTTAAAAATTAAAGGGAAATTTTATAGGACAGTCATACGACCGGCTAGATGTATGGTGCAGCATGTTGGGAAGTTAAGAAGCATCATACAGACAAACTCAGTGTAGTGGAGATGAGGATGTTGAGATGGATGAGTGGCAAAACTAGGAAGGATAAAGTAAGAATGATCATATTAGAGCTGATTTGGGAATAGCTCCATTACATGATAAGCTACGAGAAAGTCGTTTGAGGTGGCATAGTCGTGTTCAACGGAGGCGTTTGGATGCTCCAGTACGGAGGAGTAATTTGATTCAGATTGAAGGAACTAGAAGAGCCAGGATAGACCTAAAGTGACCTTAGGAGAAGTGGTGAGGAAAGACATGCATCGCTTAGGCGTTGTATCAAGTATGACCTTGAATAGAGCTGAATGGAGGGCAAGGATCCATGTGGCCGACCCCATTTAGCTGGGATAAGGCTGAGTTGTTGTATTGTAACGAATTAGTTTAGTTCTGTCTGTTATTGTAATTACACTTCACAAATTATTTATATAGTGGGTTATGGGACTCTGCTAGACATTCCATTCTACCTGTGAATTCTATTTTCTCTCTCTCTCTCTCTCTTTTTCTCGTTTTCCCTCCTCTCTTCCTTCAGTTCATCTTCTTCTTCTCTTTAACTGCTGGGTTCTTAGGTTGAAACTGTTACAATTAATAAAGAGGAGAACAATTTTTTACCTGAAATAGAACAAAATGGATAAGATACAGAACTAACTTAGGCCTGCCAAACCAAAAGTGCTTGTCACTGACTTTCACAAGAGGAATTCCCTGAACCACTGCATGTCTTTCTTGGATTTGAAGGGCCATTTTTATTACAATCGATTGAAGCTTAGTTCCAACTGTTAACATTACCTGCAGCCATATCAATGATCATAGTTTATTTTGTGATCAAACTGAGAAATAGTGACGATGAACAAAAGATTAAGTATAGCAAATTCTTACAATTAGAGGAACCGTGCCTTCCCAATACAGTGCATGCCATCCTGAAATGGATGAAATGAATCACTGGGGAAGAATCAATTCTATTTTAATTTGATATGGTGAAATGTTATATTGGAATAGAGTGTAGAGGTGACTCACCTTTAACATCGAACAGCAAAAAAAACACAAACAAAGCCCATAACACAGGACTGCAGACATCATTTTTTTGTGTCATAAGGATAAAACAAGATGCAGGTAAATTTGAGACAACCTGCTTTAATATAAACAACATTGGGCTTTAAAAACCATAAAAATAATAACTCTTTACCTGATTCCCACCACTACTTTAAAATCATCTTCTAGTGACCGTTTAATATACTTTTGGAAGTCAAACTTACTTCCTGGAGCCAAATGAACCTACAAGAATAAAATAATCAGCATTTCTGCCTGCTGTATCTATCATTCTTGATTGATGTAGACAATAAACGGATTGATTCCCACCCGATCTAGTCATCCTCAAAGCTAATGCATATGTGATAGACTCGAGTCCAGGACTTAATTCATTTAAAAAGGGGCACTGCCACTTTCTTTTCTTGGCTTTATTCTATGATCAAAGAACTTCCTCTCCTATACTGTAGGAAGTCTGGTTTGCTGCTCTTCAACTGCTCAATACAACAGAGGATGAAGAGTTTGTATTGGACGAGAGCCAAGCCCCTAGTCTTGCAATGAATCAAGGATGACCTCCTCTACCCTCGCTATCAACTTAACACCCCGGATCTAACTTTTACAGAATTGGAAAAAATAGGTACGATAAGAAAAAAAATTGGATTCTGAAAATCTTGAAGTTGGACAAGCTTACCGTGACGAATCCATGGCGCATAGTCAAATAGTCAACCTTACGAACAGACCTGAAAAATTGTCGGTAAAAGCAAACCTGCGAGAGATGGATTTTTTTTTCCTTTTGGTAAGTAAGGAATGGATATTTTAAGAAGCATCATACAACGAAAATGTAACAGGATAATACATGCAGGAAGTACTCAAGGTTTTAAGTATCCTTCCATATCCACTGATACGTATAGTATCTTTAAGGTACTGATATGATGCCTAAAAAAATTTGGAATTAGTACGTGTAAGAAACCTCATCCATTATATATAATCAATTGAATGCACTTGTCTCATCATAATTTGTTCCTCTCTTTATATAAAACAAGGTGCGTACCTAGTACATGAGGCTCCTGCCACTGCAGAGTCTGGGGAGGGTCATAATGTACGCAGCCTTACCCCCGCTTCGAAGAAAGGCTGTTTCCAAACTCGAACCTGCGACCACTAGGTCGCGATAGACCAACCTTACTGATGGAATATTTGGGGAATTGAACTTATGTCGATGAGACAGAAGCCTACTCTTAATTATAATAATGATGGAGAAGTACAAGTTACAAAATACCCTTAGGGCAACACACGATAAATCCTATTGGACCATTATACCCTTGTACCCAAAATACAACATTCCCCCTCAAGTTGGTGCATAGATATCAATCATGCCCAACTTGCTAATCACTGAAATAAAATTCTTAACAAGTAAACCCTTAGTAAATAACTGATCAGCCAATGGAACAAAGGAGATACAGATAAGACCCTGTTCTAGCTTTTCCTTGACGAAGTGACGATCAATCTCCACATGTTTGGTAGTTGTTCTACCACCATGTATTCTCGCCCATTATCAGTACGAAGAATTCTAATCTTTGCATCAAACTGAGTGTGCACCATCTTATGGAAGGACTTAAAGCAATGAGAAACATCACTCTTCTGATGAATTAAGTAGATCCAAGTGGTATGACTAAAACAATCAATAAATGTAACAAACCACCGGAAGCCAGAAATAGACATACAACGGGTAGGGCCCTATACATCAAAATGAACCACACCAAACGGAAATAAACTTCTATTATCAGAAATGGGATAAGTATGTCTAGAATGCTTTGCCAAAGTGCAAGCATCACAACCAAAACTATTTGGATTACATCTCTTAAATAAAGTTGGAAAGAACTTAAATAAAGTCCCTAAAGGGGGATGACCCAACCGACAATGCCACCGATGAAGATCGGACAGAGCAAGTATAGAATCCTCAGGAAGAGAAGTAACATTTGATGCTGAAGGAGAGCCCTCAAGCAAATATAGACCATCATCCATCCTACCACAACTAATCGTACTACCCATTGCCAGGTCCTAGAAAACACAGTGGGATGGAAAAAAAGTTACTTTACAGTTAAATCCCTAGTAAGACTACTAATGGATAACAGGTTAGTAGAAAAATTAGGGACATATAAAACAGAGGAAAGGGAAAGAGTAGGGGAACAGTGAATGGACCCTTTTCCTGAAATGGAAGAGAGGGATACATCAGCTACACGAACCCTACCGTTACCTGACAACGGAGAATAGTGGGAAAAAAGAGAAGGTGATCCAGTCATATGATCGGTGGTTCTAGAGTCAATTATCCAGGGTATGGAACAATGGCCACCAAAAGAAATACCTGAGGAAGAAGATGAGTCATGGGACTAAGGGAGAAAAGTAGTAGAGGCAGCACTGGAACTAGGAGAGGGCCCTAAAGAAGATGTTTCAATCCTGGTCATCAAAAGACGGAGGTGATGAAGCTCATCAGAAGAGAGAGGTGCATTAATAGATGTATCATCAGTAGTAGTGTGATGGGCAACAACACTAGTTGAATGCCCCTGACCACGACCACGAGAAGGAGGAGGCCGGCCATGAAGTTTCCAACAACAATTCTTTTGTATGGCGCTCCTTCCCACGATAGTCATACTTCACAATCGGCTTCTTAGATGGTGAACCATCAGTCCCACTGGCAGAAGTGCCCTGGGTAGGTATCCCACAGGAAGGAGTGCTAGGGATAGTGTACAATGCAGATCGCTCCATTGGTACAGAGTGCACCATTGCAGTACGACGACTACTTAATCTGAGCAGGACCAGCAGCAGTAGGCTTCACAGAGGCTCCAGCAAGATGGCTAGAAAGACCACGGGAACCCACGTCAAGAGAGTAGGATCTCGATCACATCAAGTAATTACTACCATCAAGTTTGACAAAATTTGAAGTGAACAAAGGAAAGTCACGGTCACGTGACGGTGGGGCAAGTCCTTCCTGTCCAGTAGATGCAGTCGACTTATCCTACATGGCTGTTGATTGCAAAAAACTGGGAAACACTCACCACATCAAACTTTCAAAAAAAGTTTAGTTCATGGGAAAGAAGAGAGAATCACTTGGTGGGAGAAAAGGTGAACAAGGCAAGGCAGGGAGAGGAGAGTTCCCGCGGTAAGAAGAGGAGGCGGAAGAGAGGTGGTTGGCGGTGGTGTAGGCAGTGAGAAAACCGAGAGAGAGAGGCGGAAGGTAGGTGGCGGTGGTGTGTGAAACCAAGAGAGAGAGGGATGAGGCGGTGAGTGGTGGCGGTAGCTCTAGAGCCAAGAGAGAGAGATCGAAGGAGGGAGAGAGACAGAGAGAGATGAGATGTGGCGGTAAGTTTAGGGTTTTATGGAGAGCACAAATCCCAAAGTTGATTCTCTTCTCCTAGCTCTGATACCATGATGGAATATTTGGGGAATTGAACTTATATCGATGAGACACGAGCCCACTCTTATTTATAATAATGATGGATAAGTACATGCTACAATAATACCCTTAGGGCAACACAAGATAAACCCTACTGGATCATAATACCCTTGTACCCAAAATACAACACTTACCATTGCACCACTAATACATTTGGTATTAGTACATGTACTTTGTTCTCCTATTTATATATGATATATTTTACATATTACTTATTTATAGTGTTTTATGCTTCAAAACTGTATTTTGCATATATCCTAAGCATTTCCATATGTTTTTTTTACCATTTCCATACATATCTAACATCTTTCTAATACGATACGTCTCTTAAAATCACCTTCCTATACGATACCGGTACCGATACTTTATACCTTGGAAGTACTATCCAAACAAAATTAACATTCTAGGAGAAAAGAAGTGAGATAATTTTGGTCTTCTCATTTATTTCATCAAGTCTTTGTTGTTGACCTTGTGGCTGCTAATATAGAAATAGAGTTCCCATCAACAATATGAATTGGACATTGAGAAAGCAGATAAAATCATGAAACCTTGAATATTTGCTCCCGATCCCAGAAAGATTTTGGATATTACGGACTAACAAGACTAATCAACCCATTTAGATTCTGTATTTTTAACTATTCACCACATTATAAGGGAGATGAGGAATGAATGAAAACAAATTAGATTTATTGAAGTTTCTGCCTATCTTAGATACTCAAATTAACAGTAGGGAGCTCTTTAGTATTTATTTAATAAAATATTAATATTTTATTTGTACCAAGTTGGTTTGGATAGATACATGCTATGGCTTCTTAAAAATTCAAAGAAGAAAAATATGAACAGAACGAAAATAAAGCAGGGACCTCATGGCACATTATTGCATCGTTCCAAACACTTTACTTGTTACTTTGCTTTCTTTGAATAAATTCTAGTAATTAGCAAAAGCAGGAAATTCGTAAGGATATTGAGAAGGTAAATGATGTATTTCTTACAAAGGTAAAGAAGAATGGAGTCTTAAGCCAGGAGCTGTTGTGAGCTCTCACAAAAGATGTCTCATGAGTAAGCCTGAATCTTGATGGATCTGCATAATCAGGATACACAGTTCAGCCTAAAGCAGTTGCAACAAAAAAACCAACATGACGGTGAGAGAGGATGGTCCTCCAACTTTAAGAATTTGACACCAAAAACCTCAAATTCAAAGACTTAGGAATTATAAGTAACAAAGGAGTTAAGTTCATAAAGCATAGCCCAAGCCCAAATATTGAAGTTCCACTTCCAGGACGTACTAGTCTACCAGTTGGCCACAGAATAGTCCATAAATCTGGCATTCCAATGGTGTCATGTCTGAGCTCTAATAATTGTTTCTCAAGGTTGCCCTCAAATCTGCATGCAGATTTACTAGTCAAGCAAACTGTCTGTTCCAGCAGACTCATTTATGCCTCATATACACAGTATGGTCATGTAGCACTTGAAAGATATTCCCTAGAATTTGGCAACCTCATGTTATTATTTCTGGTAATTTAAATTGAATCTAAAATAGGATCTTTGCAAGGTCGACTGTACAGAGAAATCTACTCACAGATCTCTGTCCAGAGTCGCAGTATTTTGGAATCATTACATTTTCTATAGAGTGGACATTTTTTCTGGTAATCTAAAATTCAGTCTCTAAAGCCATGTTGCCTACCACTACTATTTGATAATAGGATGAATGTTTCCTACACGACCCATTAAGGAAGCCTTTCCTTATTGACCCATCATCTTCCACTTGGCATCTTTGTTGGTACTCAAATTTCATGGGCTTGTTTTTCATGTCAAAATCTATCTAGTGAGTATCAGCTTGATCCCATCTTTAATGAGAATATATAAAGCTTTGGTGGAATATTCAGCTTTGGCAACCTTGGTGTAACCATTTAAAGCACAAAGGCAAAAGCCCTAAGAACGGTGGGCCCTATGGTGGAAATCATACCCAAAACTTGACATGTCGTTAATCCTAGGTCGGGGCTTTCCATCCAATGGTTCGTTTCACCAGAGATGCCCTCCATGCAGCTCAAAAGGGCAGACGGCTAACGAAAGCCTTCTTCAACAGGCCATGTAAATGATTTTTTCCTTGATTTGATGGAAAATATGGGCTGGACTTTGCAATGTTTTATTTTTGATGAGCTTAATTACAGCAATCAATCAATTGCTTTCTTATGGGATCTTAATCCATGTTGCCTTTTATGGAGTTGGCTTTATTAGGGTCACTGAAATAAATCTACTAGACAATAAGAGAGATTTAACATCTCTAACTATCCTATTGCCTTTATTTTCATGTTATTGGATTTTTACGTTAGTTTCTAAATTCCTGAATCTCTAATTCTGGTTTCTTGAAGTTGAGATATAGAGATCTATTTCAAGTTCCAGTTTTCGTGTTCAGAATTTCATTCAATAGTTATTAGTCTCCTGTCTCTCCACCAACTCTATAACCACCTAGCTGATAGGCTCTCTAATTTCGGCGTAAAATTTTACTTGAAAATTTTCAATTCAAAAAGTTTTAGATGTAAAATTTTAAATGTTGAAAAGTGTTCCAATGTTTGCTTTTTTATGGAAACAAACATCAGAAAATTTTTCAACATGTAAACTTTTATATTTACGAAGTAAAATTTGCCGCTTCTGGAAAATTTTATGCCGAAACAAATGGAGCCTATATAATCCAAAACCTGAAACCCTTAATCATCGACTGAAATTTCTTGACCCAACTCTGTTTTTGTTTGCAAAATGTCATTTCTATTTTCTAAATTGTGAATCTCGTATTGTTGCATCCCCGCCATCACCACCACCCCTCCCCCCACCCCACCCCCCCCCCCCCAAAAAAAAAAAAGACTAGTATGAGAAAATACCATTGGAAAACCCATAGTCATGCCATGTATCAATTTCCCATTCTTTCCATCCACGTATCTGCATCAAACAGTTTGTTAGTATATTGATTCAATATTGGACCTGTCAAGATTGCAGTATTAAAAGTAGCATTAGCCCAAGAGACCAGTTCCATGCCAGAATCAGTTGGTCAACTGTGCTGCATTGGGCTGCACTTGAATTTCAATTAAATTTTGAATTTGGACCAATCGTGGGCCAGAAGGCAGCCTGGTTTCTGAGCATAAGTTTAGCAGACAGCAGCTGGATGTGAAAAAAGCAGGCCGGGACTGGCCGCCAGGTCGAGACATGGCTTTTTACAATCGCACATCGGGGCACGTGAAAGTGCTGGGATCAACCGTTCAATTCCAATGGATCAATATATTACATCTTCAAGGTCTAAACTCAATAACATCAGAACTTTCTGGATTCTGAACAGGTTACCCAATTTTCTTATCTATCCAGAAGATTGAGACAGATTGTACAACTATGTCAGAGAACCAGATTGACATTTCAAATAGGTAATCTCCTGGAACTGGAGGAATAAATCAAAAGATAAACCGTAACCACTTGCACTCCATGTGCCAGGACATAATGCTCAGAGATTCACGGTCTAAGTATTAGAAAATAACTACACAACTACTTTAATATTTTTACTCACCTTTAATCTTCCAAGCATCATCACTATTGCACTGAATATGACATGAAAGACTGCTAAGAAGAATATGAAGATGTGCAGTTGATGTAACCCGTTTACGGAGATAAGTGGCTCATAACCCTGTTGATAGGAACCAAGTTAGATATAATTTGAGAAAGATGAAATTACATGAGAGAATTCAAATTTATTCTTTAAAAATCAAAATTTAGATGAAAATCAATCTCCAATGATTCTATCCATGTTGACAAAAAGAAATGAGTATGTAAATTTAGGAAGGAGCAATCATTCCTGCACAACCCAGCTAGGAAGGGCGTCCCCACATGACTTAAGTATCTGCCATGTAGCAGCTCAGATGGAGCCCAAATTTTGTGAACAGGCAGACCCCAAGGTCCCTGCTCACATGTCAAATTTCACCCCAAGCAGAGTTAGCCACATGGCAAAATAGAGCTTTAAAATCAAGGACTACCAAGAGGCTGCATGCCAATATAGGGATGCATGGACATAAATGGGAGGGTATTTGATTGAAGTAGGCTTTGAAATTTGACACTTGGAAAATCCAGATTATATCCTCTATATTGAACACTCAGAATTGCAACATCATTTTTCCACATGGCACCATAAGGTGCCGCAGGAAGCCATTCCTTTTTGGGGTGTGGAAAGGTCATTTTACCTTTAAGGAAGACAACAGTATTGAATGATAAGTATATAAACTATATAAAGAAATTCTTTTAGTACATAAGCACTAAATAGATGAAAAGCAATCTATAACTGTCCTCTCAAAATTAATAACCATAAAAAGTGAATAACCTAATAGAAAGTATGAATCGAAGCAATATGAGACAGAATAACCAATCAAATATTAAATTGTGATCATTGCTTCAGGTCAGAGTGTAGGTATACAGATGTACACCCAACCCTAAGAGATCTTCTCTCTAGCCCAGGACATGGCCCTCAGTGGGAGGTCTCATCTCGGGAGAAAGGGGAAAGTGTTATTGTTCGGAGTCACCACCTAAATAAAGGTCTAGGACTTGTAAATTTCTCCTCCTTTCAGGGAAGACTGTTGACTCTAATGGATAAGGCAAGAGTCCTCTCAGATCTCTGGGTAAGTTCAAGGTTATAGGCTGGGAAGGTGTTAAGCACCTAGTCCGCCAGGCGGGCGGCAGTCTCCTTCTATTTAGACCATTCCAAAGCTTACTAGTCCTACTAATTGGTCCTGAATATAGCATCTATAATATTAAGCATCATGTATAATAAAACAATAAATCTAGTTCTAATCTAGGTTGCTAGGTTGAAAGTAGATAAAGCATGTGAGAAAATATATACAATTAATGAAAAGAAAACAACAAGAAACAATTTATACATGGGGAGGGGGAGGACCGAACTTGAACATCACTTCGTCAAGCTGCCTACATATCCCAAATGATACGGGAATCAGGTCAAACATAGTTCTCAAATGATAGGGGATAATTTGATGATTGGAGGGTGGGGGACTGAACTTGAACATCACTTTGTCAAGTTGCCTAAGTACCCAAGATAGGGATCAGGTCGGGCATAGTTCAACATGCATTATTATATATCTTTGAAAAAGTCTTTTTGGAAACAAGTCAGCAACACAACAGTGTGACCGGGGGTATTATGGAAAACTTAATGTTATAACGGCATGCCGGGTAACTATGTTGAAAATATAATATATATATATAGGCTTTGATACCAGTGGAAACTCAAGGATCGTACTACGAGCGCTCAGGTGTGTGATCGTGTTCGAGAGAAATAAGGCGGAAAAACTTATGATAAAACTTGGTCTTATGAGATTTGAAGATAAGTAGAAAATGCGAAGAATTTATAAACTTGTGCTTTTACAGAGATCTGAATTACATTCTTGATATCATTCAAGTCTTGGAAATAACTTACGGTTTTGGGAGAAGACTAATAGTAACTTCACTTGGAGGCAAGCCTTGATCGGGGGCGAAAGCTGATACAGTCCGTTACAAGATCGGGGCTTGAGGGCATGGACTTGTGCTTGATGTTCAAGTCTTTTACAACTTGAAAATAAAAATGAAAAACTAAAATGCTTGACGAAGGCCCGGAGAGGATGAGCTGAGTTCTCTTCTCCAAAACTCCTTCCTTCCTTCTTGCGAGTCCGGTCTTAAGTAGACCTTTTTGGGTCTTGAGCAGAACTTCGCGTATCACGAGGTGCCTCCCGTGAATCACGCGTCTTTGTCTTTTGGCCGAAAGAAGAATGGAATCAAACTTTTCTGTGCCGAAAGATGAATGAGAAATGTCGGTGGAGGATCCCAACTTGACGGATGTGCGACATTGCTTTCTTGTCATTTTGTGAAAGGCATCTTGAAAAGGGTCTTCTAGAAAGATTCTTCCGGTAGTAGTGGGGACACGTGGCATTCCATATCTCGGGACAGATCGTTTTCCACATTGTGTTCGCATGTTGTTTAAACTCAATATTTTAATTGCCGAGTTGTGGCGATAGTGTGATAGGAGTTATCCTTCGTCGCACTAACGTGAGCATCCTTTTCCCTTTCGGGTTGCCGGATTGCCCGTTGGCTAGATCCATATACCGGAATCCGGTGTGATAAGTTTGGATTACTTCACAGGTCTCCGAGGCTGGCCCAGTTTCTTCTTGTGGACTTGGGTGATGAGGTGGAGAATTGTTGCGTTACTTCTTGAACGAGTCATTGTTGGGATCTTGGGCGATATTCTCCTTGATGGAGATGCGGCCCGATGGATCCTACACTAGAATGGGCTCCTATCGAATGGGCTTCTTCTTCTTGGTTATTGCGGCCGAGTTGGGGCTGCGATTTGTTTGGGCTTGGTGGAGCCTGCTAGCTAGCTGTTTGGACTTGGATTTTTGGCCCAGCACATTGGGGCCTTAGTTGGGCACGTAATTTGGGCTTTGTCCTTGGACTTGCTAAGGGCTTTGATGAGGGTTTCCTTGGAGCATTTTGTGAGATCACATTTATCCCACCATTTTACTCGAATCCTCACGATGAGGGATTGATGGACCATTCATCGGTCTCTCGTCTCGGTGGTCTCATATTCCCGATACATTATCCGTACAAGTTTGCGGTGGATAAAAAACCTTAAGAGATCCGCCGCTGCTGATCCGCATTGAGTGTCTGGGCAAAATACATGATAGGCTTGAAAAATGGGATCCGGTAAGATGTCGAGATTGGACCGTAAGTGGTCCACCATTTTGGAACCGCATCGATAGAATCGAGAATTTATAATCGAAGCGAGAAAAACCACGAGCGCTATTCGCTGATTCTCGGTACAAGAATGCATGGTGCCGTGCATCGATGTAATCAAAGAAGTGGTACTCTTGTGTTTGTAGTTTTGTGAGAACTTCTTATGTTGTAAAGGTATGCGCTTGATCGGTAGTCTTGAGGATCTTGAGAATAATAAGCGATGTGTAGGTAAAGATTAGTCTGTTTTTATCAAAGTTTTGTTTGATCTGATGGAATCGGTATCCATGAGGATGAACTCATAGAATTCTTGGGACTTTGCATTGCTTGAGGTATAGTATTGCGAGTCCTTAAAAAATACTCTCACAGGCCCGATGTCATTAGGGTCAGCAGCCTTTGGTAAGTTGTTCATCAAGGATCTTTAGGACCTCGTGATGCGACTTTTTTTGGATGTCTTGGCTTTTGGGGTAAAACTTGGTTTGGATCTTGATGTTGTCGGGCTGAAACTATTGAGGTGGTTCTTGTGGGTACAGGACTATTTGGGTGGAGCTTGTGGCGACTACTTGGTTGTATGGGACCTTTGGAAGAGGTCGAGAGCCAATTGTTTTGATGGGGCTGGTTTTGCATGGAGCTCTTGGATTTTTGTTTTTGATCGGGAGGCTCCTTAGGAGCCATGATTCACGAAATGACTCCGGTCCTGCAAAAATTCCTTGAGAAAATCAGGATGGAATTATTTCTCCTTTTATGTGTTCTATTTCAAAATCAAAGCTTGATAAGAGCGCTTGCCATCTTGCAAAAATCTGCTTTGATGCAATATTTTGAACATCATTTTTTAAAACTTGTTTTGGCCGCACTGCAATCAACTCTTACTAAAAATCTTTTGTTTAGTAAATCACTCAAATTTCTGAATGCATAAGACTACTCGATAAAATTTCCTTTTAATGGTACTGTAATTCTTCTCCTGGCTTGGTTCCATAGTCCGTGTCTTGAACTCAGTGGTTTCCTTCCTCGGTCAATCTGTTTGAGGACTCCTCCTATCCTGGTCGGAGGCATCGGTCTGGGCAATTTTGGGAGGTCCGGGTTGCTTAGAACTAGCAGGGATTTCTTTTACTAGTTTCTTGATATCTTGAACGGCCTTGTATGGGTCTCACACCAGGTGGTTGTTTCTTTTGAGTCTTTGGTACAGAGGTTCACAGTGTCTTACTTATTCCTGGGAGGAAGTCTCTAACATAATTTAGGCTTCAGAATCTCTCAGCAATCGCTTCTTTTCTAGGATTTCATCAGAAACTTTTCTCAAAGACCATTGTCCTTTCTACATGGAATGATGGTTCCCCGATGTATGTAATGGCCTAAGAACCTAATTTTAGTTCGAATAGGTCCATCTTCTTTTTGATAATACTAGCCCATTGGTTTTACTACTTGGTAGAAGTTTCTAAGGTGCTTAAAGTGCTGGTCTATGCTCCGAGAATATTAAGACATCATCTATGTAAACTATCAGTGACCATCGTATGGGTTGAATATATCATTCATTATGTTTTGGAATTCACTGGGCATTTTTGGACCAAATGGCATTACATTCCATTCGTAATGACCAAAGGGTGTAAGTGAAGGCTGTTTTGTATTTGTCTTGTTTACGAACCTGGATTTGCCAATATCCGGACTTTAAGTCAAACTTTGAAAAGATCTTGGCTTGCCAGTGAATTTTTCGAGTAGGTCTTTCTTGTTAGGGATCGGGTATCTAATCCATTGTAGGACATCATTGAGGGCTTATAATTTATGACCAATCTTGGTGCTCCTCTTCTATTTCTCGCATTCTTGTTTACATGAAGGCGGCAACTCCAGGGAGACTTCATTGCATTTTCTAATGAGGTTTTTATTTAATAACTCTTGGATTTCTTTTTGCAGTCTCTTGAAGTTCCCGGCTCATTCAATGGGCCGGCCTTAGTTGGAATGTTTTTTTCCGAGAATTCCTTTTAGTATGGTAATTTTACTTATGTGTCTTTTCCCCGTACCAAAAGCATCGGGAATTCGAACATAGATTATCTTCGAATCGGTTCTTAATCTATTAACCTGGGTTTTTATTGGGTGTTCTTGTAATTGTTCCATGATCTTGTGCATGATTTCATTTTTAAATGACTTAGGTGTCTTTCTTTGCTTTTATACTTCTAATGGTAGGATCTTTGTTATAGATGCGCTTTTGCTCGCCTATTTGTTCTGTGTCCTAAGGTTCTAAAAATTCAAACGTAATTCTTTGTTTCGCCTATCTTGGTAGTTAAGCCTTGTTGGTTACTTTAAAGGGTTTAATTAATTCTATGAATGGTTGTCTAATTACCTGGCATCCATCTAGATTCTTTACTAGGATAAAGGCTTGTTTGAAGGCATACGCCCGATTGCATATATGTACTTGAGCAATTTGATCAACATTCATGTATTCACCATCGGGCGTGGTAAGCCTCTCATGCAGTTTTTGGTAATACTTGGGTTGGAATTATTCCTTCGAATACAGCTTCAATTGGGCTCTGAGTATGAGGGCTATCAAGAAAACTTATAGGAAGAGCACATGGTTAATTGACTTTACGTGCCATTTTGGGGAGAAGTATATATGCTTGCTATGAAATTTTGGGGAGCACGATTCTTGTCCACGGTTGGTTTCTTCTGAATTTGTTTTGACTTTCCTTCGAGTTTAATTAACTTTCGGCTTTTACTTCTCTTTTTAAATCTTGGGTAGAATCTTCAGGTTTGTTATTACTAGTGTTTTCGAATTACTTGCAGTCTTCCTTTGTTCGAACCTTTTGAAGACCTGGTTTATATCATAAGCGCTTAGGTCTTTCTTTGTTTTTCTTCTAAAGCTTGCGGCTTCTTGAGAGCCTTTGTTTTCCTAATTTGAGCGTGCGCTATTTGTTGATGGCATCAAAGAAGGATTGTCTTATCATGCCGCGATGGATTTGGTTTTGGGCCGTGCATGTTTGGTGGTGCGGAGCATTCGCCTTTTATGCGGAGGTTATGCGATTGCGTACGCAATTGCATCCGGTCTTGTCAGCTACTATTCTTCTTGGACTTTGAGTCTTGATCATGGTTTATTTGGTTGATGGCTTCATAGAAGACCTCTTCTTCCGAGTCCAAATCCTCGAGTCGAGGACTTAGCGAATATTTCGAATATTTTTCTTGGATACTGGGTCCAGGGCCTAAGTAAGCTAACCCTTTTGGCTATTCTACAAAGATTTCGCTGCGGCCTGGTTTCCTACGCTTAAAACAACCTTCGGGTTTTTCGAGGTAGTTTTGCATCATCCTTTTTGGTTCTTCGTGGCTTTGGTTTGGTTGAACCGTTTTCTTATCGAACCTTGGTTTTGAATAGTACTTATTTAGTTCATATTTTTATACTTGTTCTTCAGGATGCTTGGATGATTCTTTGAATTTATGGGATTTCCTTTTATGTTTCTTCTCCGATTTTCAAAGGGGAACCCACATCGCTCACGTAACCCTCCTAGTTCTTTTCTATAGACTTATTTTCTTTTTCATTTGTTGGGCTAGTCTTGGGTGCGTAAAGAGACATTGCTTCTTCGTGGATGATACTATTTAATTCCCCATAAGTGTAAGCTGTATAGGAATTTCTCCGTTGTTCTCTTTTCTCACTGCTTTTATCTTTTAAAAAATATTCTGGGAGGCCTGTTAGGAATTTTTCTTTCCGAATGGGAGATTTGCATCTTCCCGGACATAACTCGGTCGCGAAGATATCTTTGTACCACTTAAGGTCATGTAATTTTCTCTATTTTAGGTTTGATAATTGTTCGGCGGATCTATCTTTGAGTTTAGATGGATCTCCTAGAAATGTTTGGTTAAGTTGAAGATGAGTGATTTACTTGCATCCTCAATAGGTCCATTCCTGTCTTGGATTACTTCTCCTCGTCATCAATGCAATCTGCATCTGGGATTGCTATTCTTTGTTCTCGGGTTAGGGCGAAGTCCCACCATCCTTTTAATTGGCTCCAAAGCCGAGACTAGAAGATCGGCTCTGCTGATCGAAAGTTTCTTTTATCCGTAGGCATTTGCTACCATTGTCATCTCATGTAACTTATTTTTGATGTTATATTCGGACATGCCGTCTATGTTCCATTCATAGATTACGCTACTTGATAAGAGGCCTGGGGATACATTCCTGTTCTCTATTTCAGATCTAAAAACTGGGTTTTGGCTTGACCTTGGTAATAGTCTTCTTCAATCCTATGTATGGAATGGTTTATTTTCTTCGAGACCTTATTACATCGACTTGGGCGCCGAAGTCTTGGGATTCCTTGTTTGGTGTCTGCAGGTATTACTAAGCCTTTGAGCCTGCTCAATTTCTTTCAATGCATCGCTGTGGCTTTTGCAGATCTCAAGCTTATGTTATGAGGTATGAATAGAGGCCTGCGCTCTGAGTACTTGGGTGTTCCTCGATGGTGAAATTCCCGGAAGTCTTGGGTTTTGTTTGTACTATGTTCTCTATCCTATTTAGCTGTCTTCCTATGGTTGGGGAGGTGCTGGTTTGAATAGTTTGCTAGGACTGATTAATTTTTGTCGCTCTCGGTGTTTCCAGGATGTTGATCTGCAAGGTGCTCCTATGGTCTCTGTTGCTCTGTTTTATCTTGATTATGTTATAGGAGGATGAATGGATTCAATCTCTTCATCTTTATCTCGTTATCCAGAGTTGTAGTCTTACTGGTCAGGGGCTATGTTTTCAAATGGGTATTCTAACCCACGGCACCGGGCGTAAATGTCTAGGTAGGTGAAGAATATTATGTTGGTTCTATGTTTGTTCATTTGTTCATACCAATGTTCTCTCGATTTTAGCTTGTTGGTCCAAGTAGTGTTTTTAAAAACCATTCTTTCTTGTCTTTATTTATTGAAGATCAAAATCTTTTCTTAACATTGGTTCAGCCTTTTCCCAGTTCAAGATTTCGATCTTCCAATAAATAAAGACAAGAAAGAATGGTTTTTTAAAAACACTACTTCAGACCAACAAGCTAAAATCGAGAACATCGGTATTTAACAAATGAACAAACATAGAACCAACATAATATTCTTCACCTACCTGCATATTTACGCCAGCACTGGGCCGGGTTAGAATACCCATTTGAAAACATAGCCCCAACCTAAGACTACAACTCTCTGGATAATGATAAAGATGAAGAGATCGAATCCATTCATCCTCCCTATAACATAATCAAGATAAAAACAGAGCAACAGAGACCATAGGAGCACCTGGCAGATCAACATCCTGAAACACCGAGAGCGACAAAAATTAATCGCCTAGCAAACTATTCAAAAAACCAAAGACCTCCTAACCATAGAAGACAAAATGCTAAATAGGATAAGAACATAAGACAAACAAAACCCAAGATTTCCTGGAATTTCACCATCCGAGGAACACCCAAGTACTCAGAGAGGCATGGGCCTCTATTCATACCTCATAACATAAGCTTCGAGATCTGCAAAGCTTTCAACAGAGTGATGCATCAAAGAAATCAACAGAGGCTCAAAGGCTTAGTAATACCAGAGACACCAAACAAGGAATCCCAAGACTCGGCAAGAGCCCAAGTCGATGTAATAAGGTCTCAAGAAAATAAACCCGGCCCATACATAGGATCAAGAAGACTATTACCAAAGGTCCAAGCCAAAACCCAGCTTTTTTAGATCTACAACAGAGAACAGGGGAATGTATCCCCGTGCCTCTTATCAGGGCGTGAATCCATGAATGGAACATGACGCATGTCAATATAACATCAAAAATAAGTTACGAGATGACAATGGTAGCAAATGCCTACCGGATAAAAGAAACTTCCGATCGCAAGAGAATCGATCTTCTAGTCTCAGCTTTACAAAGCAATTAAAAAGGATGCATGGACTTCGGCCCTAACCAAGAACAAAGAATAGCAACTCTGCAGTGACATGATTGATGACCAAGGAGAAGTAATCCAAGACAGAATGGACCTATCGAGGATGCAAATACACACTCATCTTCAACTTAACCAAACATTTCCTGTGAGATCCATCTAAACTCAAAGATGATCCGCCGAACAATTATCAAACCTAAAATGCAGAAAATTACATGACCTTAAGTGGTACAAAAGATATCTTCACACTGAGTATGTCCCAGGAAGATGCAAATCTCCCATTCGGAAAGAAAATTCCTAACAGCCTCCCTGCAATATTTTCTTAAAAGATAAAACAGAAATGAGAAAAGAGAACAACCAGAGAAATTCCTACGCATTACAATTTCAGGGAATTAAATAGATCATCCACTTAAGAAGCAATGTCTTTCTGTACATGCACCTAAGACTAGCCCAACAAATGAAAAAGAAAATAAGTCCTATAGAAAGAACTAGAGGGTTCTCATAATGTGATGGGTTCCCGCCCAAAATCGGAGAAGAAACATAAAAGGAAATCCCATAAATTCAAAGAATCATCCAAGCATCACAAAGAAGACAAGTATAAAAATATGAACTAAATAAGTACTATTCAAAACCAAGGTTCAATAAGAACGGTTCAACCAAACCAAAGCCACGAAGAACCAAAAAGGATGATACCAAACTACCCTTTAAAAACCCAAAGGTTGTTTTAATCATGCGGAAACCAGGCCACATAGCCAAACATCGTAGAATAGCCAAAAGGGTTAGCTTACTTAGATCGGACCGCAGTATCCAAAGAAAATATTCAAATATTCGCTAAGTCCGACTCGTTGCAGGATTTGACTTAAGAAGAGGTCTTCTACGAAGCCATCAACCAAATAAACCACGCATCAAGACTCAAAGTCCAAGAGTAGCAGCCGACACAATAGAACCGGATGCAGCTGTTCACGAATCGCATAACCTCCGCCATAAAAGGCGAATGCTCCTCGCACCACCGACTACAGGAAACCAAATCCATTGGGAAAATGATAAGACAATCTTCGATGCCAATAACAAACAGCGCACGCTCAAATTAGAAAACAAAGGTCAAGAAGCCGCATGCTTTTAAGAAAACAAAGAAAGACCTAAGGCTTATGATATAAACCAGGTCTTCAAAAGGTTCGAATAAAGGAAGACCGCAAGACAAAACACTAGAATAACAAATCGAAGTTACTACCCAAGATTTAAAAAGAGAAGTAAAAGTCGAAAGTTAATTAAACTCGAAGGAAAGTCAAAACAAATTCAGAAGAACCGTAACCGTGACAAGAATCAGCTCCCAAAATTTCATAGCAAGCATATATACTTCTCCCCAAAATGGCACGAAGGTCAAATTAACCATAGGCTCTTCCTATAAGTTTTCTTCAGAGTCCTCATGTACTAGTGGAGCCCAAATGAACTCGTATTCAAGAAGGAATAATTCCAACCCAAAGATACCAAAAACTGCACAGAGGCTTACCACAAAACACCAATAACAATACATGCAATGTTCAGCATAAATTACCCAAGTACATATACGCAATCGGGCATACGCTCAAACAAGCTCTTTATCCTAGTAAAGAATCTTGGGATGGACAGTAATTCTAGACAACCATTCATAGAATTAATTAAACCTTTTAAAGTAACCAACAAAGGCTTAACCACCAAGATAGGCAAACAAAGAATTACGCTTGAATTTTTAGAACCTTCGTGACTTAACAAATAGGACGAGCAAAGCTGCATCTATAACAAAGGATCCTACCATTAAGTATAAAAGCCAAAGAAAGACACCTAAGTCATTTAAAAATGAAATCATGCACATCAAGACCGTTGGAACAATTACAAGAACAGCCAATAAAAACCTGTGTTAATAGATTAAGAACCTGGGTCAAGATAATCTATGTTCAATTCCCGATGCTTTTTGGCACAGAAAAGACACATAGTAAAATTACCATACTAAAAGGAATTCTTAAAAAACATTCCAAATCCAAGGCCAGGCCCATTCAAATGAGTCAGAACTCAAGAGACTCGCAAAAAAGAAATCCAAGAGTTATTAAATAAAAACCTCATTAAAACAAAGCAAGTCTCCCTGAGTCAGGTGCCGCTTCTGTAAACAAGAATGCGTGAATAGAAGAGGAGCACCAAGATTGGTCATAAATTATAAGCCCTCAATGATGTCCTACAATGGATTAGATACCCAATCCCTAACAAGAAAGACCTACTCCAAAAATTCACAAAGCCAAGATCTTTTCAAAGTTCGACTTAAAGTCCGGATATCGCAAATCCAGGTTCATGAACAAGACAAATACAAAACAGCCTTCACCACACCCTTTCGTCATTACGAATGGAATGTAATGCCATTTGGTCTAAAAAATGCCCCAAGTGAATTCCAAAACATAATGAATGATATATTCAACCCATACAAATAGTCAATGCAATACATATAGATGATGTCTTAATATTCTCGCACACCATAGACCAAAGACTTTAAGCACCTTAGTAAACTTCTACCAAGTAGTCAAAACCAATGGGCTAGTACTATCAAAAAGAAGATGGACTTATTCCAAACTAAAATTAGGTTCTTAGGCCATTACATACATCGGGAACCATCATTCCCATGTAAAGGACAATGGTCTTAAAAGTTTCCGATGAAATCCTAGAAAGAAGCAATGCAGAGATTCATAGAAGCCTAAATTATGTTGTAGACTTCCTCCCAGAATAAGTAAGACCTGCGAACCTCTCTGCACCAAAGACTCAAAAAGAAACAACCACCCCGGTGCGAGACCCATACCAAGGCCGCTCAAGATATCAAGAAACTAGTAAAAGAAATCCCCGTCTAGTTCCTGGCAAACCCTGACTCCCAAAAATTGTCGAGACCGATGCCTCCGACTCAGATAATGGAGGAGTCCTCCAACAGGGACACTCAAGGGAAGGAAACCCCAGCCGCAAGACACTTCCTACATGGAACCAAGCCCGTAAGAATTACAAAGATATTAAAAGGAAATTTTATCAAGGTCTTATGCATTCTAAATTTGAGTGATTTACTAAACAAAAAGATTTTTAGTAAGAGTTGATCGCAGCCAGCCAAACAAGTTTTAAAAATGATGTTCAAAATATCGTGATCAAAATGAGATTTTTGCAAGATGGCAAGCACTCTTATCAAGCTTTGATTTTGAAATAGAACACATAAAAGGAGAAATGAATTCCATCCCCGATTTTCTCACAAGGAATTTTTCAGGACCCGCAGTCATTTCAGAATCATGGCTCCTATGAGCCTCCTACCAAAAACAAAATCCAAGAGCTCCTACGCAAAACTGTACCCCCATCAAAACAATTGGCTCGACTCTTCCAAAGGTCCCATACAACCAAGAGTGGAAGCCCACAAGCTCCACCCAAATAGTCCCACCCACAAGAATCCACCTCTAGTTGCCTGTGCCCAAGCACAACATCGCATCCAAACCAAGTTTTACCCCAAAAGCCAAGACATCCAAAAATGTAAGATTACGAGGTCCTAAAGATCCTCGATGAACAACTTACCAAAGGTCGCTGCACTCTAACGACATCGCCTGAGAGTATTTTTAAGGACCGGCAATACTACCTCAAGAATGCAAGTCCCAAGAATTCTATGAAGTTCATCCTCATGTATACCGATTCCATCAGATCAAACAAAACTTTCGATAAAACAGACCCTAATCTTTACAAGCGACCCACACATCGCTTACTTATTCTCAAGATCCTCAAAGACTACCGATCAGCGCACACCCTTACAACATGAAGTTCTCACAAAACTACTACCCACAAGAGTACCACTTCTTTTCGATTACATCGATGCAATGCACTACGCATTCTTTGCACTCAGTAATCGCCAGAATAAGCACTCGTGGTTTTTCCTGTCTGATTATAAATTCTCCAGCTCTATCCCACCGGTTCCAAAATGGGGGACCACTTACGGTCCAATCCTCGACATCTTACCGCATCCCATTTTCAAGCCTATCATGTATTTTGCACAAGACACCGAATGCATCCCCGAGCAAAAGTATCTCTTAAGGTTTTTTATCCACCGCAAACTCGTACGGATAATGTATTTGGGAATATGAGACCACCGCATAAGAGACCGATGAATGGTCCATCAATCCCTCATCGAGGATTCAGAGTAAAAATGGTGGGATAAATGTGATCTCACAAAATGCTCCAAGGAAACCCTCATCAAAGCCCTTAAGAAGTCCAAGGACAAAGCCCAAATTATGTGCCCAACTAAGGCCCAGCTAATGTGCTCAAGAAAATCCAAGTCCAAAGAAATAGAAAGAGGCTCCAAACCAAGCCCAAAGAAGAAATCGCAGCCTCAACCGGGTCGCAATAGAATCAAGAAGAAGAAGCCCATTCGTAAGGAGCCCATTCTAGCGTAGGATCCATCGGGCGCATCTCCATCAAGGAGAATACGCCCAAGATCCCAACAAGAGCCCGAAGAAGTAACGCACAATTCTCCACCTCATCGCCAAGTCCACAAGAAACTTGGGGCCCCAGAGACCCTGTGAAGTAATCCACTTATCACACCTGGGATTCCGGTATATGGATCCTAGCCAACGGGCAATCCGGCAACCCGAAGGAAAAGGATGCCTACGTTAGCGCGACGTAAGGATAACTCCTATCACACTATCGCCACAACTCGGCAATTAAAATATTGAGTTTAAACAATGCGAACACAATGTGGAAAGCGATCTGTCCCCGGATATGGAATGCCACGTGTCCCCACTACCACCGGAAGAATCTTTCTAAGACCGCTTTTCAAGATGCCTTCACAAGGCAAATGCAAGAAAGCAATGCTCGGACATCCGTCCAAGTTGGGATCCTCCACCCGACATTTCTCATTCATCTTTCGGCCACAAAGAAAGTTTGATTCCATTCTTCTTCGCCAAAAGGACAAAGACGCGTGATTCACGGAGGCACCTCGTGATACGCAAGCCCCGCTTAAGACCCAAAAAGGTCTACTTAAGACCGGACTTCGCGAAGGAAGGAAGGAGTTTTTGGAGAAGAGAACTCACTCTATCCTCTCCAGGCCTTCGGGTCAAGCATTTTAGTTTTTCATTTTTATTTTTCAAGTTGTAAAAGACTTGAACATCGAAGCACAAGTCCTGGCCCTCAAGCCCCAATCTCAGTAACTGCACTGTGAAGCTTCGTCCCGATCAAGGCTTGCTTCCTGCGCAGTAGTTACTATTAGTCTTCTCCCAAAACCAAGAAGTTATTTCCAAGACTTGAATGATATCAAGAATGTAATTCAGATCTCCTGTAAAAGCACAAGTTTATAAATTCTTCGCATTTTCTACTTATCTTCAAATCTCATAAGACCAAGTTTTATCATAAGTTTTTCCGCCTTATTTCTCTGAACACAGTCACACACACTGAGCACTCGTAGTACGATCCATAATTTATGGTGTAAAACAACCCTTGATTAGGGCATAAGCCCTAACCCGGGTACTTAAACAGTCCAATTATCTAAATTTAATCAAACAACTTAAATAATTGAATTAAAATGGACAAAAAGGGAGGAAAGAGAAAAATACCCTTTTTGGGTGCAATAGGTCTTACTGACACAATTCTGTAGAGTTCCGATGATGTGAAATTCTGACTCTCAGGGGTATTTTGGGGATTTAGGGTTTTCTGGGAGTTTTTCCCAGTCTCATAAGGATTTTCTGGAATTCCCTTGGATTTCAGACTTTCTCCAGGGTTTCGGGGACTCAGGGCTTCAAGGGAGTTCCTAGGTATAAGAGAGGGGAAAGAAGGGGTGTAGAGGTGTGACATTGAGAAGGGGTGAGGTCTCTATTTATAGGAACTAAGAGGAGGGGCAAAAGAGGGCTTTTTGGGCTTAGAGACCCCTCCAAAGGGGTACTGGCGGCCCCTCCAGGTCACCATTTGCGGGGTCACCGAGGGTTGCCACATGGCAGCCTCGGGAAACCCTAGATGCTGATTTTGATAGCTTTAGGCAGTGAACTTTAGACGGCAATATCTCCCAATTAGATTGTCAGATTTTGACGATCTATATATCATTGGAAAATTCTTTTAGAATACTATCCAATGGTGTAAAGGTCAACCACAAATTTGGCTGGGAACATAGTCAAAACTGTGTTCAAAGTGGGAGGCCGTGCAGAGCATGCAGAGTAGGAATCTTGATGAAATGATGGCCAAATAGTGTCGTCTTCGCAACAAAGTCTAGATTTAGCATTATTATGATGAAAAGAGATTTCCTAAAAGTTTCAGCCCATTTTGATAAGGTTTGGGCACCCAGGTCATCCTACGGGCAAAATGGTCATTTTCTTCTAGGAGAATTCTGGGAGCAATGTTGGGCTAAATTTATCACTGTCTGAAGATTACTTGGGGTGATAAAATTCAGTGTCTACAAATTCCCCCCCCCCTCGTTGATTGAGGGCACATAGTGGATGAAAGTCGAAGGACTAACTCTAAATTTTGACATAAGAGAGCATAAAACTTCACATACCTTGCTCACAGATGTGGGGGGGGGGGACCATTGGTGAAGTACATCATGCATCCTGGAGACACTACTTGTCATGTACCCTACAGATGTATAATTTTGGGAGGTTACTTATCACATACGCTGGGAACACTACTTATCATGTACCCTATCACCACTACTTATCATGTCTGCTCTTTAGAGGCTACTTAGCACGTACCCTGGGACACTACCCATCGTATGCCCTAAGGACACTACCTATAATGTCTATCTTGGGGGTCCCTATTTATAAGAACCAAGGGGAGGGGGAAAAGAGGGCAATTTGGGCTTGGTGATCCTTCCAAGGGGGTCCTATAGGAGGGGGAAAAGAGGGCTTTTTGGGCTTGAAGACACCCCCAAGGGCGTCCTGGCAATGCTGCTAATTCACCCTGGGCGTGGTCACCAAGGGTTGTCTCTTGGCAGTCCCAAAATGGCCATGGGAAACCTTAGATGCTGATTTTGACAGCTTTGCACGGCAAACTTCGAACAATGATATCTCCCAATCAGACTGTTGGATTTTACGATCCATATATTGTTGAAAAGGTCTTTCAGAGTACCATCCAATGACGAAAAGATCAATTACAAATTTGGCTGGGAACACAGTCAAAATTGTGTTCAAAGTGGTAGGTCCTACAGAACAATCATTTTGATGACATGATGGCCAAACAGTGTCATTTTCGCATCAAAGTCTAGATTTCGTATTATTATGATAAAAAAGAGTTTTTTCTAAAAGTTTCAGACCATGTTGATAAGGTTTGGGTACTCAAGTCACCCAGGGGGAAAATGGTCATTTTTTGTCAGGAGACTTCTGGGAGCAACGTTGGGCTCCGTCTATCATTGTCCGGAGATCACTTGGAGTGACAAAATTCAGTGTCTACACAGAAATTTTCAGCCCTATGCATAGAAATCAGCTGACTAAAACAAGCACAAACATTTTGTATTTTCCATGCACCACATTCATAGGAATTTTAATCATATGACGGAGCCATGGAGTGTTGAAGAATTCTCATTGTTTGATCCATAGTCTGCTTGTTAGAAATTCTGGTATACTTGCTACAAAAGATTATCCTAAAAGCTCGAGCCATCAGGTAAGGGAAACAACAATGAATATGTTGGTCAACTGGGTCAACTGAGGTATTCTGGAGTGGTGTTGTCATTGTTGGCAACCTTATTATCCATATTGGTGATGTGGCAGTGGTATTTTGTGAGTTGGAAGAGCTGAAATGGTCAAACAGTCACCTACACAGCAATAAGGGCATTTTGGTCATTTGGCAAAGTTACAGGGGTACCCGCACTTGAATAACACCATTTAACATTATATTAAGTCCTTATATAGTGTTTGGCAAAGGGGCGAAGCAGCAGGTGAAGGCTCCGTGTATTAAAAGTTATGATTTCACAGGTTCATGCAATGGCAGCGACTTTAAGGCCACTTTTAGAAGGTTTAATGGCAGTTTTTGGTGAAGCGCTCTTCACGAGAAATGAAGTTCATCGAGTCGCAATTCCAACGCTACTGGTTTCGTGTCATTTCAGTGTCGGACGAGAAAGTTACAGATGTTTTTGTGTCAAAGCGCGAAAACGGAGCAAATCTGGTACAGGCAAAAGCTTATATACTTAGCCAAAATTTTGGCTTACATCTTAAGTGCGATTCTGTATCATTGTTTTGTTAAAACTACAGAATCTTTTGGGCCGTTGGATTGGATTCTAGTGGCTAGATTCCATTTGGAGGACACAGAATGACCAAGGCGACTTTGATGCTGGCGCCAGTACTTCTATTGGTTGGATGCACCCAGATATGTGTACTGCTGCTCCACCATATCAACCTTTTACGAGTGTATATGCGGGTGTGGATAATATGTTGAGCGTGCACCATGATGGATCCATGAGATTCCATTTCAAGGAAAATGGTCGATTGTATTATAAAAGCAAAAAGCATATTCTCATCGTAAAAGCAAAGCGTGTTGACATCATCAAAAAGTTGGCTGCAAACAGAATATTTGGCATCGTTTCATGCGGTTTGTCATGAAGAATCTTTTTATTTATGGATTTGTCATTGGTTACCAGTTTTGGAGCATTCAACTTTGGAAGGTGTTTTCACAAGTCCTAATTTATATCTAGGGTTTGATTCATGTTAAAAGAATCCTAGTTTGTTCATGTTATTGGGAGGGACTTGTAATTGAATTTTTATATTCATATTGTAATACCAATCAAGTTGGGGCTTGATTGGCTTGGGGTTGTAGCCCTTGATTTCGTTGTTGCGGAGTCAGAAGAGGGTGTTGTAGCACCTGGGCTATTGCAGTAGTTGAATTCGAGTTGAGTATTTGAGGAAATACGAAACCCTTACGGGTATTCCTCTATGGATGTAGGCAGCTTGGCCGAACCACGTATACCCTTGGTGTACTGTGTGTTTGTTATTTTTCCAGCATATTCTTGGAGTGTGTTTGCTGCAGAGTGGTGGTGCACTGTCTGGTAGACCTGGCCACATAGTGGTTGCGAGGTGGACGTGCATGTATAATTGGTAATTACGGGACTGCCCCGGCCACTCTTTATGTGTGATTGTCATAGCCACGGGATCAAGTTTGGAAGAATTCTCGAAGACACTGATTCACCCCCCTCTCAGTGCACCTGGGATTATCAGAATATTAACACCCCCTGCACGTGTAAGCCATACATGGCCTTACACATGGCACACACTTATGCAGAAACACCATCACGTGGCACCGAGGGGAGAAAGTGTTGGGGAACCCCGTTGCACTTCCCAGGGATCAAACACCCGACCTTCCTGCTCTGTTACCATGTTACAACCGTGTATCCTAAACCAAGTTATTAAGGGCAACAACAATGTATATCAACAATACTTTCATCAAACCCGGTTGCACTTAATATTCTATAAATTTTCTCATTACTGATCCATTGATTATAACAACTAATCAACTAACCTCTCATCATTGTCGTTGTTGATGATGATGACGATGATGATATTTTTCTCCTTGAGTTGTAACGGAACATGAACCCTATTTATATATATGGAAAGTGAATAAATCATCATATAATAATCAAGAAATTGCAATAGAAAAGAAAAAGGGGAGGTTTGTGATGATTTTAAAATCTTTTCTACTAGGTAATCTATTATCCTTATGCATGAAGATAATCAATTCGGTCGTTGTGGTCGGACTCTATTATGGATTTCTGACCATATTCTCCATAGGGCCCTCTTATCTCTCCCTTCTCCGAGCTCGGGTTATGGAAGAAGGAACCGAGAAGAAGGTATCAGCAACAACTGGTTTTATTACGGGACAGCTCATGATGTTCATATCGATCTATTTCTATAGTCAGTTTGGCCAGCATAAGTGACCCTTTGATGGTTTCTAGAATTAGATAATCATTCTACAACAACAAACTCAGCCGTATCCCAACTTAATGGGGTCGGCTACATGGATCCAAACAAAATAAAGTAGGGAAAACTAAGGCTAGAACAAAAAAAAAAAAGGGGAATGAAGAGATGGGAAATGAGATGAAACATGAAAATGGAAAATAAAAGGAAAAATGAAATATGAAAGTAAGAGAGAGGCACAACCCAGCAAGTCAAGAGAATCTCAGCTAATTGGGGTCTACTAAATGGATCCTTGCCCTCCAATAGGCTCTATCCAAGGTCATACTGGGAACAAGACCTAGATTATGCATGTTCTTCCTCACAACTTCTCCTATGGTCATTTTAGGCCTGCCTCTAGCTCTTTTAGTTCCTTCAATCGGGATCATATCACTCCTTACTGAGGCGTCCCTAGGCCTCCGTTGAACATGACCATACCACCTCAGACGACGCTCTCGAAGCTTATCATTGATCAGAGAAGCTCCCAAGTCAGCTCTAATACGATCATTCCTTACTTTAACCTTCCTAGTTTTTCCGTACATCTATCTTAACATCCTCATCTCTGCTACACATAGCTTCTCAATATGACACTTCTTAACTGCCCAAAATTCTACCCCATACATCATAGCGGGCCGTACAATAGTTCAATAGAACTTTCCTTTAAGCTTTAAAGGAATATGTCGGTCACACAACACTTCGGACGCACCTCTCCACTTCATCCATCCCACTTTAATCCTTTGTAAAACATCATCCTCTATGTCACCTTCTTTATTTATGATTGACCCCAGATATCTAAAATAATCACTTTGCGGTTTCTCTCTTTCCTTAATTTGCACATGTCAGTGTCCATCATATACTCCGTCTTCGTTCTACTAACCTTAAAGCCTCTTTTTTCTAAGGTTGATCTCCATAGCTCTAGTTGAGCGTTAATCCCTACTTTTGTCTGATCCACCAAAACAATATCATCGGGGAAGAACATACACCACGGGACCTCGTCTTGAATGCTCTTGGTTAGGTCGTCCATGATAAGCACAAATAGATAAAGACTTAAGGCTGATCCCTGATGTAGCCCTATCGTAATTGAGAATTCCTTGCTCTGACCTCCCATAGATTTCACACTAGTCATCACACCCTCATACATATCTTTAATTACATCCACATATTTACTCAACACCCCTCTCTTCATTAGAACATGGTGGATTAAATCTCTAGGGACTCAGTCATAGATAATCATTCTACACTAGATAAAAATGTTTTTCTCTTATAACAGTATCTATTATTGGACAATGAATGATAGTTTTTCCCTATAGTTCAAAGGGAACACGAATCATGGCTATACAGTCATTTTGGCCAGCACTTGGGATCCTTTGATAATTTCGAGATTTATAGAATTATTCTACACTATATTAAAATGGGTTTCTCTTATAAAGGCCTTCCAGTATTAGAAATTCATTCTACACTTGATTAAAATGGTTGAACAATTCTTCGTAGTAGAATAGAGGCAATCGCCTGCATTAGAACATTCACCTTGGCGGTATGGTCACCTATGACCTATCTGAGGCTGTAGGGCCTCCACCATAGTAGCCAACGTCTTGTGATCGCTCTCCAAGGAATCTCTTCTTTCCTCAAGCTGTGCCACTTCTGCCACCACGCCACTCAGCTTATCACAGACCCTCTGTTCTATCGCAACCATAAAGGGAGGTTGGGGGTCCCCTTAGAAGTTAAAAATCCTTTACAAGAAACATGCCTTATTTCATGCTGTCCTCTCCAGCCATGAAGTTTGATGGATCTGATAGTGCATTTTTCAAAAGTATCTCAAGAATAAATTATTTATGTGGTTAAAACTTTCAATTTTGATCATGTAAACAGCCTTAGGAATTGAATGCTTGAGTGATCAATATGGATCACCTAGCCTTTATTTATATTAAAAGAGTTACAACCAATCAAACTGTAATTAGGAAAGCAACCTATACCGATTCTAATTAGGAATACCTAATAAGAATCGGCTAAGGAAAGGAAATATAAAAGATGGACAAAAATACCCCTATCGGGTATGACATTATTTTAACAAATCAATATTTATTTAATTGCAACATATATATATATATATATATATATATATATATATATATATATAACTTAGAAGTGGGAGAGCCTTGGCTCAATGGTTAAGTTGCGCTATTGCAACCTGTTGGTTGCGGGTTCAAAACTCGGAAACAGCCTCTCCTGTGAAGCAGGGGGTGAGGCTGCGTACATTTGCCCCTCCCAGACCCTGCAGTAGCGGGAGCCTTGTGCACTGGGACGCTCTTTTTATGTATATAACTTAGAGCAGGATCGGTAGTTAACAGCTATGCACTGTCACATTCGACCAAGAACGGCACGATAATCACAATAAAAGAGAGGAGATGAGGCTAAGGGTGAGATAAGTGCTCTGATATTGATTTCTTGGAGTTCTTGATTCAAGTCAGTTATGCACAACCATAGTACAATCCATGGGAGCTTTTACTGCCCTTGCATGTAGAGCTCTAATATCTAGTTCATTTCACCTTAATACAACAACAACTGAGCATTATCCCAACTAAAATGGAGTCGGCTACATGGATCCTTTTCCTCCAATCAACTCTATTTGAGGTCATACTTGATACAAGGCCTAAACTATGCATGTCTTTCCTTGCAAAGGGGCTAACTAAAACTAATTTGTAGCAGGCCACAGTTAAGAAACTTGTGCATGACAACTATGACTCAATTCCTTCCCAAGTTCTCCTTCTGTTGTTTCTAAGTAAAAGAGGAAGAAAGGACTGACCAATGCCCTTCAAGAACATTGAAACATTCACCAGTGCAACCATTCTTTTGAGAACAGATTGGTAAGCCACTCCTAAGCTTGGGTAGCCTGTCTAGCCCTTGATTTGCTCCTCATCAAGCAGTACAATTTTTCTACTACTTAAAAGGAAAAACTTGAATTGTTATTTTTAGAGATTTGAAACATGTACTTCCCAAGTACCCTCACATTGTTGGAACTTTTGCATTCAGATTAGGCATTTCATCTGGATAACTGAAACAATTGCTCCAAAATTAGGTGATCAGTTTCTTGCATTGATATCATGGAGTACTATGGAAAATTTGGAACCAAACAACTACGTGGGAGGAAAGGTGGGTAGTGGATTTCAAATTCATTATATTGTTAAATTTGTTGTTGGAAGCATGAACAGATTCTCAATTCAAGATTTTTAATTTTATCCAGGCAATGAAATTTTGGAATTCAAATGTTAGCACTATTATCATGTCATTATCTTGATTCATTCTTCTTGTAAATAGGAATCTAGATTGCATGTCATCTTGACACCATTAGAAATTCAATCAAGCAACACAAATTCAGTATCCAAAAATGTCACCCAAGATGCACTTACTTTTTTGCATCTGGCACCACCAGCACCACCAGCTAAGAATCTATGTTCATTCCATAAAAGCCTCCGATGATATACCTCCTCTTCGGCATGATCCTTCCCTCTATAACGGCAAGGCAACATTGTATTCGCAAACTTTAAGGGAATGCATATTCTGGCAATGTAGCTCTGACAGAATGTCAGAAGTAAAGAAATGAAACCTAGAACCATCAGCTCTGCAAAGATTACAGGGAAAAGGGGGAAAAGAAATTTGGTTACTGCTTTATGGTTTCCCCGCCCCCCCCAAAAAAAGGATAATTACTTGAAGAGAAAAGGATAAATTGAATTATTTCTCCCCTTCGCCCCCCCCCCCCCCCAAAAAAAAATAAGTTTTCCTTCTAAATTTTCCCTGTGACAAATAATTATTGTGAAGAAGCATAAGTTGTGCTCTTACCAGCTTTAACCTTCTCAAGAGCTTCGAACAGAGCCTTCTTGTCTCTTTTCGTAAACCACTGAAATCAAAAGACCACTAATATCCAGTAAGTGGGGCAGAGGACCCAAGTAAACCAAGTGAATATCATTTGAATGTTTATAGATTCTATTGGATAAGGAAGCAGGGCAGAAGGAAGGAGTAAAATGCATGTCAAAGTCTTGTAGGTGACTACCTCGCCAAGCTCGGCTGCTGAACTCAACCAATGGAAATTTTTTTCTATGAAAATCAATACCCAAATTACTCTTCCTCTGTTTAGCCCTCCCTCCAAACCAATAACCCCAGCTGAATAAACAGAGGGGGGATTCTTTGTGAAACAGAAACATGTTGGGAAATATAAAGGAGAAGGAGGAGTTGGTGGGTGGGGGGAATTAAACAATAACAACAACTCAGCCTAATCCCAAGTTAAGTGGGGAGTAAGAGAAGGAAAAATAAGGAATATAAAAAATGGAGAAAAGGGGTGGGGGGAAGAGATACAAAACAATAGAGAGACTCAATCTTTTCATGCTTATCTCCTTATGCTTATAGTATTTTAGCAGAATCAAGAGAGAAAAGCAAAAATGTAGAACCAACATTCTAATCATCACCAGTTTTTTCCATGAATCCACATAAAACAGAGGATCAAAAGGAGGAGAGGGCGTGGGAGTGGGCGGAACAGAGGAGACATACAATGCTAAAGATTTAAGACATGCTAACCTCTCCAACCTTGTGAAGAACTTTTTCCAAAAGAATAGAGATAATAATGATAATGGCACAAACAGCGGAAACGGCCCATGTGGGTGTTTGGTCGAGCTGCCTCTCTTGGGAGTTTGATGCTCCTCCTCCTGCCATGACTACCTACAAGTCTACAACAACCAGAACGAGTTGTCCCAAGGAAAGCAAAGAGAGAAAGAGAGAACAATATCTCTTCAATGAAAACGGTTCCTACTAATATCTATCTGGTCTTCTTCATCAATGCCCAGATTAACGTGAATTTATTCAACAAATTCAATTCAGGAGAGAGGGTAACGAGTTGTTTGTAGCTGTTGAGAGAGAGAGAGAGAGACATCAAACACGGTTTCATGATTCCATCAACTCCCAACTCCCAATTCCCATGGGCTTCATTGCAAAGCTTCCAAAGAAACAAAAAAATTGAATAGCGGGTTTTGAGGTTCTCCATTTTTCCTGTAAATGGTTACGTTACTTTTGGCCGTTGGGTGGGAGTATGGAGACCAGTGGTAAATAAAGTAAAGACCCACGTTTGAATAGTATATTTACGAAACTGCCATTGCCAAACTCATTAACAGGAGAGGAGTGTTAATAGGCATTTTGTTTGGCAGGTTGTGGTCATAATTCATTTAACCATCCCAAATTCCCAACTGTCCAAAATCTTATTTTAGCTTCTTTATTAAGAAAAAAAGAAGTTTCTTGGCATATTGGTGGTGGCTAACAAATTTGATCAAAAGAAATGACCAACGTTCTTCCGCTCCATTGCTAAAGAAAGGCATGTGATTATGAATTTATTTTTGGCAATGATTTGTTTTTGATAATCAAATTCAAAAAATTACTTTTGATAATCCTTGCATTCCCTCTTAGGATCAAGTTTTTCTTAAGCCGTTGTCAATGATTCCTCCTTCATCGATAGTCATCATTGCGTTTGAACACGGACATGTGTTTGGAAACATTGAAGGGCATTTTGGATCTCTAACAAATAGGGGGAAGTAATTCTAGCAGTTCATGGTGAACCCTTTATCGGGGGTTAAGGAAAATTTTCCCTTCCCTTAAGTACAAGGTTATTTTCTCCAAGGAAAAAGATCCCACGTTGCCAGTATGGTGTAGGGATCCTTTTCTATGCTATCTCATTTTCCTAATTATGTGGAACCCCACACTGATACTCTGTTTCCTCCCAAACCATATAGGTCCTCTTATTGATGAAATCATTTCACAAGCAATGATTCATGTAACGTGAAAGATTCCTTCCCCCCCCCCCCCACCGACGGTGTGAGAACCCTCTCCCGTTTATCTATCAACATTGCATCTCATCTTCCAATTATAACCAATGCCACCTAACAATAGAAAATAGAAGAATGTTTTATGTGCTGCAGCGCAGCCTACGCCCAGGCACATGGGCAGCTTGTGCAGGGGGGGTAGGGTGGTCATTGCACCCACCCCCATGTGCTTGGGAGCAGGCTGCGCTGCGACACAGAGAACAGCGCCCCATAAAAAATAAAGTAAAGAAAGAAAAACATTTGTCAGAAATGCTAGCACACAAATAAACAGTATCAAGTTCAGCGTCCCCTAAGACTAGTCAACGATATCCTATGAGTGTTTGATTTCTGAATTTTTTTTTTTTTGGGTGGAGAAAAGAGTTTTCTAAGCAAGTGGCATAGAAGAGGATCACACCAATGAAGTGCAATGGAATGATTTCATACATAGGAGGAAAGCGAGATCATCATTTGAGGAAGAGAGATATAGAGAGAATACTAGCATACCTCCCCTAGCGACTCAGAGAACCTTCTCTTTTTTTTTTGTTTAAAAAAAAATCTTTTTAGGAAAGAGTTTTGATGAATTTGAACATGGCACATGCATCATCCCAAATCTCCAAAATTAAGGCTTGGCTAAGGGAATGCCGACTGCCGAACCATGACCTCCAAATAGGGGTGGCAAAGGGCAGTGTGGAGTCGAGTAGTGACATTACTTGTACCCTATGGAATTAGATTAGCCCCTTCTTCTTCACTATTTTATGCATAAGACAATGTTTGGATTAGTTACATGTCAAATTGCGTAATCAAATTAATTCATATCCACCATGTATGTGTCTACATTCTTGTATCAGCATATACCCTCGAATTTTTATCCTCTACAGTGCACCTTTAAAGTGCATCCGACAGTGATCAAGAACATGTTCTAGGATTTTTATCCTCTCAAATGCAATAATCACCGTGGTTGTGCTGACCAGCGATCCCTTGTCATTTTTTTTTTAATGATAGAATCCCTTGCCAATTTCATTATTATAAAAATGGCATTCTTGTGAACATTAGAAACTTGGAACTAGTCTACCAAGTGGCAAGAGAAAGCATCGTCTAGAGACAAAATCTATAGTTCATGATATTGGGGAAAGTTCTCCTTCCCTCTAGGTGAAAGGAATCCCACCACTGGGACACCATAATGACCTCTCCCCTTATATGCAAATGTCCAAATTACCCTCTCCACTATTCTAGAAATCTCATATGAGTGGCAAAACTCATGAATGAAGAGAGAGTCTCTCTCCATCATGAGTGACGAAAAACCCAGTCCTAATATTTTTTTTTTCTTCTTAATTGATACGATGTATGTGTTTTCAAAAGTATATTAAGGAATCACATGTGACTATGGGAGCACTGAGGAAGGGTGTAGTTGAGCTATCAAATTTATTGAGAAGGAGTTTCCCTACTTCCCTTCCCCCACTATCAGTAGCAGATATTAATGATTGCCAAAGAGAGTAAATTTGTTATTTCTATTATTGTTAGGAGAAAGTTTTCCTCCAACCAAACCATTGTAGGATTCACAAACCCCTATAAGGTTTTAGTATGTTCCTCAAAATATCCTCCTGCGGTGAATGGATTCTCATTGACCATGGCTTCAAGAAAACTCAGTCTTTATAGTTATACCCAAAACACTTTTCTAGATATTCCTCAATGCCCCGGTTATACACAAAATACGAGAAGCAAGCGAGTGAATATGATCTCCATCGAACGCATGTACCACTGTAACTAGTATACGAAACTATATACAAGGATTCTTCTATCTATCAATAATTGCACATTGATGTGAAGAAGTAAGCCATTACCTCAGCAATAATAAACCAAGCTACTACTAATGTGGCTACCAAGTTATTTCTTTGGAAAGTTCCTAACGAAATGAGATGGGAAATTCCCCAATAAAACTACTCGTACCAGGTGAACTCATATATTGGCAAATGTGGACGAGAATGGAACTTATTACGGGACATACAATGCATTACAGACATTACTTTTCAACCGGATTATTTTATTCCACCTCTTGAGAAGAAAAAAATGACTTGAACTACTTCATAACATATCTCTACATTTATGCAAAAGTGATGGCTTAGGGACTGAAATTCTGTGGACAAATTGACCCCAAAGTCCCCTATTCACACGTCAAGTTTCAACCATATCAGAGTTGACCACATGACGAAATAATACCATTAAAATATTCAGGGGCACAACAAAGGTGTACATGACTATGACACGGTGCATGGACATAATTGATGCATGACATTACATGAAAGGGTAAATCCGTAAATGACTGAATTTAAAACTGAAATATGTCCCTCGTCAATTCTTCTACAGTTATACTCCTTAAATCTGAACTAGAATCTGCGTGGTAATGCCACTAGTTTCATCCTAACAGCCAAGTTAGGAGAATGTTGTCAAATTCATCCTAATATCCAATGTAAGGTATTGGGTTATGAACTCGACAGAAAGCCCACGACCCATCCAGTACTTGGGCCTAAGATCCCCACGATATCCAATGGGGATCATTGGGTATCTTCTCATGCCTTCTCACATAATGAGCCATGAGACTCTCACTGACATTCTCTCCTCAGACAAAATATGGGCCCCTACTAAATGAATCCATCTTCCGCCCTGTAATTGACGTGGTTTCCCCCTCTGATGTCACAGGAAACCTCTGCCCATTAAAAAAAGTACAAGTTGTAAGCCTCTGTGGGATGAGTAGTTCATAGAATTTGTAGCCATTGTGTTTTCGTAGTGCTAGCAAGTATCTCTGGGCCAAGTCCTACCCCAGAACTTTCTATGGGACTGGGCCTTCACACCTTCACACCTTCACACCTTCACCAAATATCTTATGATGAGAGGATTTGAATTCAATGTTAGATGTCTTTTGTGTCTTTGTTTATTGAACAGCCTATGTTTGAAAAACTCCAACAAGTAATCAGATGGTCACAAATTATCTAATCATATTTTCTATTAGTATAATCTATAAGTTGGGACCCATTTATATGTAGGTCCTGATCCTTTTAACATGTGACACATGGCAATTTACAAACTCAAGTAAGCTGGCACTACAAATCCAAGTTTCTAACTTTTAGGAACTTCTAGGACCCCAATCAATTTTGCAGTTAAGATTCCCTAACCTCTCAAAAATTTTAAATTAATGGTCCATATCACCATATTGTTCCATGCTGGCACCTCAAGTAAAAGCTGTTGCCTAATTTACTAGTTTACCTATCTGTTTCAGACTTTGAAGCTCTAAATTACCCCTCCTTGCTACCCTAATCAGGATCTGTACACATTAAACACATTGAAAGAAATCAAGAGTTAAAAATCCCATTATAGATCTTCTGTTCGGGATGTTGATGTATACCTCTGTTTAGGTGATCCATGGATGTGGAAATGTTGGACAGGCATGCATGTGTTAGTGCACAAACTGTGCACAAAAGGATGATAAAGATGGATGAAGGCACAGTAAATGCTCCCAACCAAAGGATGAGTGAAAATGGATATATGTACAGATGTATTAGTAGATTGACTCATGCGTACATGATGGTAGTAAAAGACACTAGAGCTAATCAGATATTCTTAATGCCGCAGCACATGCAAGAAAGAAAGAAATGTTGGTTTAACTCAATTATATACCTGGAAAAAAGAAAAGCCGTGTCTCCATTAACCCCTCAGGACAATCTAGAAGAAGAAAACTCGTTCACCTGAGAATCACTCGGAACAAACACGGGAAGTTGGCCTCCTCTCTCTAGTCTACTCTGATGATTTGAGGTGGAGCCTCTCCCCAAACTGGTTTGGCCCAATGAACTGCCATTTCTAGAGCCTCTGGTCAACCGTTCATTCACAAGAGGACCACCATAGAAAATTGACTGACCGGTGTAGAGGAGTTCCGGTCCCTGTGAAGAGGACCCAATGGCTCTGGCAGTAGAAGTTGTAGACACAAAGCGTCCTGCTTCTTGATCCCAAACCACTGAAGATCTAGAATTCTCCGGAATACCCCTGTTGCTTTTGTTGATTGGGTCCTGTGGTATCTGGAAATTATCACGGTGAGCAACCTCATCTCCAATGCTTGCTTTTGCTGACCAAGGAGATTGATCTGCTGAAGATTGATACATTGGGTTGAAATGTTCCCTGTTAGAAGTTTGCTGCTCCATGGGGGAAGGCATGAGATTGTTAGTGTGGTGAGGGCTGCTGAGGTTGCTAATACTATGAGCGCATGTTTCAAGATCATCCTTGCTAGTCTGGCTTGGTGGATAAGAACTCTCGAGCGGAGGTAACCTACTAGCCCCCACTCTAGCATCCCTGTTGTACCCATGATCAGTACTAACAGGACTGCTTCTGCCACTTATATTGCTACTCGATAAGTGGTCTGTATCATATGGCTGCTGACGAGAATTTACAGGACGCAGTACCGAGGATGATGCTCTAGCTTCAGCAGCTGCTCTAATCGCCTCATTAGAATCCAATTTTGCAAGTTTCCATGCACTGATTCGGACTGGGCGCTGGGCCAATCTTTTCCCCTTTTCAGATGCCCCAATTGCATCTGGATCAACTGTTGATGGTACACGTCCTGGCCCCAAGTGTGGGATGATTTCATCCTGCAAGGCAGATATCACAAATAGGTAGAAATCTCTATAATATTGTAGAAAATTAATGCTGAATAGATACACTATGAATACACCGAAAATAAGAGAATACATGAATGTAAAAAAGGAAAATTGTTTACGGCACCAACAGCTTCTACGATCTGGAGCCAATTATCTGGTCATTCTGACAGTGAAATAGATAGAGAACCTCGGGATGAGTGGATGGACCACACATTTAATGGTTAACTGTATGGCCCACCACTAATTGGGGGGATGGGGTTCATCTCCTAAATTCTTCGATGGGCCAAGCTCCTAAACAGAACTGATTTTTTCAAAAGATTTTAAAATCATAATTTTGACAAGTGGCAAAGTTAGATTGTATGTAAACTTAACCCATGACCGGATGGCCACTTAATTTACACTAACCAAACTGCCACATGGCAGATAATAGCATTGGAATCATAGTTGATAAATTTGGAAGAAGAATAAGTCGAGTTTAATTCATTTCGCTATTTCAGAAATTTGGTCAAAAAAGTAGACTATGGGGAAAAGTAGGGTTAGGATTAATTAGAGAGTTGATTGTTTATGTTTGAAAATTTCAGAACAAAAAGTTCGATTCATTTTCTTGAAAACTTGAAAAGATTCCATTTTTTTTTTTGTAAATATTCCGAATTATTCACAAAATATATAAATGACCCAATTTTAAGAGTCCGAGCTTTTTCGGGGAAATTTTTCGTTTGCCAAAATTATTCACGAACTTTTCAGAAACTCCGGAGGACAAAAATCGCAAAAAATTTCTGAGTTTTTTCAAACCAGTTCAGATTTTGACTGAATTTTTGCCAAATTATTCGTGTATTTCTTAACTATGGTTGGAACTGGAATGGAATCTGGCATTGTTAGTGGCAGAAACCAACTCCTATGAAAATGGGGAAAATTCATAAAAGAAGCGTCACAGCCATTTTTTATAGTATCAATAAAGGGAATCCAAGCCAAGGAGCATGTAACCAACGATATAAGAATCTAACAAACTGTCTTGGTTGATCATACGCCATTTAGCTTTGATCATAACAAGGGTCACCAAGTTTGCAGCTTGGATTCATTATCTGTATCCCTTGGTTATGGTATCAATGGCCTAAAGTTATGTCATATGAAGATTTTTTTCCCCTGCATCTTGAGGTGAATGGGGCACTCCAATCTGCAATTTACATGGTACTATAGATTATATCGTACCTGATGATCGATAAAGATTCTTGGAGGCGTGCAAAAAGCACCTTTATATTGCAACCCTAGCCCAAGAGAGCTCCGTCCGCTTATGGCAGTCACAGCTGAACTTGTAGGTGAAGATGGAAGACTCTGTTGTTCCCCTGCATCTACAGATGGCCCAGGTGGTTCACTTTGTGTTCTCATGGCTACAACATAATCATATGTCGTAATACCCTGTAAATAAAGAAAATCCAGGAGGAAAATCAGACTCGCCTTTCTTGTACTTTTCTTTAGGCATGGAAACACAAGATAAAGAATTAAAGGAACGAACCTTTCGAATCAAAATCATATGGAAAAAGAACAGTTCTCCCAATGGTACAGTAGCCAGAAAAGAAACAGCCGTACATAGGGCCTGAAAAATTAGTTAATATATTATAGAAATAAATATTGTAAGATGGAAGTCAAGAATGTGTCCCCAGGCTTTTCTCTGGACCCCTTTGCTTTCCCATTTTTCATCCTCTGTCTTTTTACCATCCAAATAAACAAAATTGATTAGATGATTATGTCATCTGGGCACCCTCATTTTCTGCCCCATGGATTTTTCTACTATTTCTTTTTTTTTTTTGGTAGGAAGATTTTTTCTACTATTTCAATGTGGCCCCCTTTGCTGTTGGTGGACTTCCATTATGGTCTGCAAGATACCGTAAATTTTCCATTTCCAAGTTCGATGGAACTTTTAAAGCCATTATAGCTATAGGAGAAGAAATTCAGAGAAGAAAGAGAAACCAGAAAGTTGATGGGCCACATACCACCACTGTAGCAAATGGGGGCCTAGAAAACCCAACTCCCAGCCTCTCAATTATCTGATTTTCGGTACCCTTTCTATCAACAAAGCACCGAACAAGGACTGCAATTCCTACTCCACATTCAACAATGAGCTGGCACAAAAAAATAAAGAGAAGTCCATAATTATGACTGGGTAGAGAGGAAATGGGTGGGTGCTAAGGAAAGTTATAAAAGATAATATTAAACAGTATCTTATTCACAAAACTTACCCAAACAAGACTCACTGCCATAAGGCACACAAATGTGATATAATTTTTTCTCCCCACACAATTATTTAACCACTGCATCAGAAAGACAAAAAGAACTAATGATGCCCATAATAATCTCAATGCATAAGAAGAAAATGTTGACAACCATAATGTGAATATCAACGAGGTAGCAACTAGCAATCATAAATCAAATATCAAGGTATGCAGTATATTCTGCCATGAGTGCTGATGCAAGTTCTAGAGAATACATTGCTTGCATACCCTGCAATGATGATCAAATCCATCCACACACTTGTCACAACTTCTGCAATGCTTGCTAAATTTGCGCACCTAAAAAAAAGAACAAATCAATGCCATTTATCCAGCATTAAATAAAACAGCAGGTACACCTCCATGATAACATTACCAATTAGTCTTCAGATGCAGTTGAATGGAAAACAAGCAACCATATGAATCAAAATGAATTTTTCATAAAACTAGTTTTTTATAGGCCTGAGAAAGGGAATTAGAAGTCAGAAATCTGCAGAAACCATTAACATTTGATAAAATGAGCTAGCAGCAAAAGGTTTAAAAATGTACATTCAAAACCCTGTTTGGCTCAGAGCATTCTTGATCAACTCATAATTGGATATTCATATTTAATCTTATGTCATAATCTATGTTTCAGGTTTCGGCGAGAGGTTCTTAGTTTACAATAGATTGTCCTCACTCAGGTCATTGAGTTCCTAGATCTTTATCAGTACCCTATACAGCATTATGAATCTTGTCTGGAACCATCCCCCCTCAGTTTCATTGAATTTTGATTAGGTCAAGTCAATTAGCAAGTTCTTTTTCCCCCTTCCTTCCATAAATAGAAAGAAAGAATATACTGTACCTCGGCATTGCACAATGTGCAAAATAAAGCATCTTCCTCGCCAGCTTGCTGATGCATAAAATCTACATCATTCCGGCAATCTTCTTTTACTAAAAACCCACAGAAGAAGCCTCCGGTTTTTAAGCAACAACTTGAATTACGCCTGGTAGACCTTTCTCCATTCTTCATTTCTACCTTGCTAAGTTCTTCAATTGGAGCAGCATTCCCTGATTCTGTGACAGGAAGTTTTTATGAAAAATAAAGAAATTAAGCAAATAAACTATAATTCAATAGAACATATCTTCACTCATTTCCAACCCCGCCCCCCAACCCTCCCCCCCCCCTCAAAAAAAAAAAAAAGGGGGGGGGGGGGATAGTTTTCCAGCTGGAAGACATTTCTGAACAACCCCAATATACAACATGAAGCAGAATGGATGTTGGATGTTGACCCAAATTTTGCAGACAAGGAGGGCTCAAGGTCTCTGCTCACACGTTAAAATTCATACAGAGTTGGCCTCGTGGCAAACTAAAGCTTTGAAAACTACTAAAAAATTGAAATTTCTGAAGAACAGTTGAAAACCGATGAACAACTGAAAATACAAGAAACATTGCAAATAAATGGGGGCTACATGTCTGAAATTGGGTTTGAAATGTGGCCAAACCAGAGCATGCCTTATCTATCCAATGGTCTGAATTGGAACATTATTCTTCCACAGGGACCAATTAGATCGACCAAAACTGGAAGCCTTTGCATGTGGGCCATGCAAAGATTTTTTTACCAGAGAATAATATAATTTAAACAGAAACAAATTAACTTCAGCATGCGAGGATGAATGGAAGCCAGCCTGACTGAGTCTGTCATCCATGTGGCTCAAACTAGACCCAAAATGGAGAACTCCTGGGTTAAAACCTATCCAGTCTAAAACCTCATCTCAGGACATGGTAGTTGGTTTTATATTATTCAGTGGGGATGATATTGGTACCGATTGAATGGGGTTCCTAACCTCGCAGAATTTTGAACTCCCCAATCAGAATATATCAAGTCAAAACCACTCACCAGGATTGTGAGACCTATAGGCAGATATCCCCTCTCCACCAATCAGTATCCCTGAATCAGCTGGATTAATGGCTGTGCATCTAACATAGAGAATAAACACTGAAAGAGCCTGAAATTTAAAAAGGAACAGAAATAAAAAAAGAGTTAACATACAGGACCAGAAAGAAACTGTCCTTGGCACAAAGAATCGTACTTACCAAGAAAGAATAAACACCAATAGCCACATATTCATAAATGTCCCTTCCAAGAAATGGAGCAAAAAAGGCATAGTACGCAACCGATAGCAAGAAAAATACAGTTATAGCCACAACCTGAAAAACAAGAAAAGATGAACATGAGAAGAGAAGCTCTTGTAGAAACTAAAGTTGTGTTTGGGAATGTTTCCAGGGACAGTTCCTGGTGCCCCATAAATAGGACCCTCCATTACCGGGAAAACTGGGAACATCAAAAACTGCTCCCAAAAATTTTCTCAAACTCTGTCAAAATAACAGAATGTCAACAAGTTCATGAGAAAGGCCCCACTTGTTCAAAAACCATGGAACAGGAAACCATAACGTCAGAACCAATGAATTTGCACTCTCTGAGTACCAAATGATCAATATCTTGCTACCACTGCTTTAATAGAACAGTATGTGACCAATATTCAGAAGTTCAGGTGAAAAAAGGGCAACCAAGCACAATGACTAACTGACCCTTTCAAGTACTATTTGTACTCCAAATGATCAACTAAGCGATGCTGACATGATCTCTATCCTCTGCAATGGGATTATTGTGACTACGGTGTCAAGCTTCTCAAGATGTGTCATGGGACAGATGCAAAGGACCTCCAGTAAGAAACAAGAAGAAACTTCTTTGCAAGACAACAATGATTATAAATAAGTACCAGGAAGATTAATAGTGCCGAAGATTCACCAAAAATTCTGGTTAAGACCATCTGTTGGCTGAAGTTATCCATTCCTCACAAGTCACAACACTCCGAAATTCAGAACCTTAAAACATGAACAAATCAACAATACTATTTATGCCAGAGGACCAGTTTGTTGGCATTTCCCATTCCCTAAGCAAAACCCACATAGCAGAATTCGCCTAAATTTAACAAACTGATTACTGAAAAATAGAGAGAAAGAAACACATTACACACCAAAATCCTGGGAGCTTAAAGCATTTATATAACCATAATCGAAACATTCAGAAGGAGAGATGGATGAGTAGATCAGTCCATATCACCGAGTATCCTAAGCCCTAGTAAAACCCAAAATTCCAAAACTGATCCAAACAAACAACAAATGAAAAGAACAATGCACCTGAAACGTGTGAGCTGGGAGTTGCCATCCATGACGCCTCGCCATGACTGAAAAGCGAAAACCGAATCAAATTGTGTTCCCTAACAGCACTTGCATTTGAAGTAAATCACGAAACCTCGATATGAACGAAGTGAGAACACAAGTGTAACCCAACATACAATATCTACAAGATCAAAAACTGATCCACTCCTCCATTTTCTCACTCCAGATCGCACTACACACCTAATCTCCAGTTCGTTTTCAGAAGACTTCGATCTTGAGTTCTTGACCCAGTAGTACAAAACACATTCCGAGACGGCTCATGAACTTGATTTTCATTTCTAGGGTTTCTTCAGTTTGAATCATCGGATATCGATAGGAGAGCCATGGAAGCAGCACAGCAGATGAAGGTGTTCTGGACTTCTGGTAGTGGTTTTACTGTGTTTTTTTTTACCGCAGCGTTTTATCAAATTTTTACGCATTATAGGGTTGGAGTGTGAGTTAAAAAAAGCCGATCTAGTAATTTTTTACATGTTTCCTTAATCATTATTAAACAAATTTTTTTACTAAAACATTCCTTTTGTTATTGAATTGACCAAAAAAGGCGCATATGACAAATCTTCTCTTTTATGGTAATTTCATGAATGCCACCATCAATCTCTTTCAGAAATGGTGGATGGACCGTTGCTTCTAATTAAAGCTGTGTGGTCCAAACTCCAAATTCAAAATTCTAGGGCATGGGGCATATTTCAGGAACTATCACGTGGGAAGGATGATTTGGATTTTACTTATAAACTTAACTACTATACAGATAATATAATTAAAACCCTAACCATTACACCATCATATAAAAAATGAGACCGGTTCGATTAAACCGGTTGGAATCGATTAATGTAACTTCTTCTTAGCTTGGTCTCGGTTTTTTATTTTTAGAAAACCTTAAATGGATAAACCGATCAATAAGACCGATCAAAACTGACTGCATGGACTGAAAACCGAAAAAGAGAACGATCAAATTTAACATGTTTTTGCATATTTTCTTATATATATATATATATGAAAACCGAGATCGAGTAAACAGGTATAGGATTACAGATTACTTAAAAAAAACGATAATGAAACCAATCAAACCAATAACTATCAATTTTGATTTGGCTTTTGTAGACTGAACACCTTATCGGTCTAATTTCGATCTTGCTTGATATATGCAAAAAATCACATATCTACTGCGTTCAATAATAATCCATCAAACATTCTATTTACAACCAAATTGAATTCAATAGGTACTTTCACTAAAAAATGGTAGTCTAAATCAGCATTTCAAGAATCAATATCATATTGGTTGATCAGGCTGATCCAAATTCCAATCGATTTGACTCGTTTGATCATTATACGAAAACTATGATTAGGACATGTTTTGTCAATGTCAATTGATTTATTACCGATCTTGACAAATTCCGATCCCATCATCATGATTCCGGGTTTTTAAACCATAGTCTTAATAAAAAAAAAATGACCTCTACTTCAATGGACAATGAAGGGATGAGTGTGGATCTTATAAAATGATCTGAATTCATCTACAATGCAAGGGGGGGGTAGAATTGGTAAATTAGCCCATCTATGAATGAATAAGGATTTTACATGTTATTTAATTACAAAATGCTATCATGAGAAGTAATTTAATTAAAAGGAACATGAATCTGATTTGAATATCAATGCATTAGCTTATAAAAAGTTAGTCTCTCAAATATTTATTCGTTTCTTGATTCTTTTTTCTAGTTCTTGTTTCTATCTTTAGGGGGAAGCATGACAGAAAGTGTGACCACAGATCATTATGACACTGCATGGCTTCATCATGGGATCATGGGATCATGGGGAAAACATGTACTCTGAGGTATCTTCATCTTTGAAGTCAAAACCTTTAAAGTATTTCTGTCTCCCTCTCTTGTACTGGTGTTAAAAAGTTGGACTGAAACCCACATGAGCTTATTGGATCATGTTTTGGATTGGGGCTTTGCAATACCGAACCCAAATCGGACTGCACCAGAACGACAAGACACCGTATCAATCTTAGAAAATCTAACTAAAGCATAATCCAAATCGATAAAACCCCATAAAAAACCAATATCAGCCTGAAATTCATAAAAGAACATATTTGTTTCATACTTATGAATATATTTGCATGGAAAACTGAACCCGGATCAATAACAAACCGATAAGAAACCGAATCTAAACCGGTACACCCTTTATTGGATCATGTTTTGAAATCACTCATTCTCACACCGAAACCGATGACACGAATCAAAACCAATCCAAATTGCCTTTGTGGCTAATAAAAAAAGGGGTTTGGAAATTGGGCTTTTCCAGAATCGTTGTCCCCTCCAATTCACTGCCCCTTCAATTCCTCTGATTCCTCACATGGGGGCGGGAATGACCATCCTACCCCCTGTCCGAAAACATTGCCCAAGGTGGGGTCCACTTAGGGATGTTAATGGATTGGATTCGGCTCGGATAGTGCTATATCCGCATCTACATCCGATTAGCTTTCAGACGGATTCAGATAGTGCTATACGGATACAGATCGAATATTTTATCCATTTACGTGTAAATATAACTTTTCGGATAGCTATAGCCTATCCATATCTGCATCCGTTTAGTTTTCAAACAAATTCGGATAGTGCTAAATGGATATGGACACGTTATGAAAACGGGTTTTGACTATTCATTTACATCCCAAGGTCCACTCCCCCTATTAGAGGAATTGAAAGTGCCCGCGAATTGGAAGTGATAATTATTTGCTTTTCCATCGATTCCGATCTGGTTCATTAAATCATGGTCTTGTCCAGACCTCGTACTTAAGCTGAAACCAATGAATCAGGCCTTTGTGCCGGTTTTTGGCATTGGATTGGGTAAAACATATGACATTAATAAGTAAGGAAAATGCTAGTGTGATCGTCAATTATTGAGCATATGGGTATACTCCAATAGGAGCATGACATGTGGTCATTGTGTCCACCAAGCATTTGTTCTTTCACCCTTTGAATGGTTAAGTTGCCCAGATATGGGAGACTGCAAAATGTTCATTATGTGTCTAGCTTTTGTTTCAATGTGGCTATATATTTAATACATGAGTGTGGCACTAGCACTCCCCTAACAAGTAAATGTCCTAAGCCAACCCCAAGGGGTTTGCTCACTTGGCAAGGACCAACACTTCACAAATAAGAGGTCATGAGTTCAACTCTCCTTGGGGCTCAACTATCAAAAAAATATTTATCGTAAGCCATAAGGATCTTGTCACCGTGGGTGAAGAGAATCCAGCCATTTGGGTGATACTATTCCTTTTTTCCTTGTATGAAATCTAAAATGCCCTTGCATGATTCTCATCAAATCCAACTCGTTGATTAAGAGATTCTCCTTTCACCAAGGGTAAAAAGGCGTACCCAGTACATGAGGCTCTTGCCATTGTAAGATTTAAGGAGAGTCATAATGTACGCAATATGTATACAGTCTTACCCCTGCTTTGTCGAAAGACTATTTCCCAACTTAACCTGCAACCACTAGGTCTCAATGAAGCAAACTTATCGCTACGTTGAGGCCCGCCCTCAAGGAAAAAGCTCGATCCATATTCAAAATGAAATTTCTTAAATTACATGACTAGGGGTTTTTTTCTCTAAATTGGCAAAAAAAATCACCAACATAGTCTTATGACTCCAATACAAATGCATTTTTGCACATTATAAAATGATTTCCCAAACAATGTGTCCTAATGAATTCATAGCATCAAATTTGTGAAATTGCATTTTTCAAGAGAAAATCCCCCTAGATGCATTTTTAGGCTGTGTTTGATATGCATTCTCGAAAGAGATTTGAATGCAGATGCATTTTTAGGTTGTGTTTGATACACATTCTTGAAAGAGATTTTAATGCAGATGCATTTTTAGGTTGTGTTTGATACGTATTCTCGAAAGAGATTTGAATGCAGAATGCATTCTGATGCGAGAAAATAGAAAGTAATCTAATTTCAAAATGCGTCCTAGATGCAGAATCTATTTAAAAAATGATACAAAACAAAGCCTTAACGCTCAGATTTATGTCAGATGCAAATAAGATGGGAATTCAATTCTACTCCCGAAAGAAACATTACTTGATTGAGAATCAAGACTATGTCTCAAACCTTCTTTTCAAAGCTTCGACTTTAAAATCATTGTACTAAAGAAAGGCTAGATAATATAATTAAAACCCTAACAAATTATTTGGGTCTGCCGACTCACTTTGGTGTGTCTAAGAAGGATGTCTTCAATGTTATAAAGGAGAAGACCCTTTGCAAACTGCAGGGGTGGAAAGAGAAGCTACTGTCTCATGCTGGAAAGGAAATTTTACTGAAGGCTGCTGTAGCTCCTATGGCAAATTATGCTAGTCAATACTTCAAGTTTCCCCTCTCTTTTCATGACTTGGTAAGGAAGGCTTCGTCCAGCTTTTTTTTTTTTTGGGGGGGGGGGGGTGTCGAAGATAAGCAGAAAATACACTGGACGTCCAACTTTTTTTTTTTTTTGGGGGGGGGGGGTGTGGAAGATAAGCAGAAAATACACTGGATGTCTTGGCAGCGGTTATGTAGACCAAAGTCTAGAGGAAGATTGGGCTTTAAGGATTCGAGATTACAGAATCGTGCGTTGTTAGCTAAAGTTGGTTGGAGGTTATGGACGTCCCCGGATGTGAAATGGGTAAAATTTATAAAGTCTATTTATTATCCTCACTATGATTTTATGCAAGCCAAAGTTGGTAATTGCCCCTCTTGGGGGTGGAGAAGTATTTTGGTGGGAAGGGAGGTGCTCTTGGAGGGATTAGTGTGGAAAGTAGGAGATGGCTCAAAGATTGATATTTGGGAAGACAAATGGATTCCAGCCCCTCCAAATTTTAGAGTGCAGTACATAAAGCTGAGTGGTTGCTCTATTTCAGTTGTTAAAGACCTTATTGACCCGGTGTCTCGCAGGTGGAAAGTGAGTTTGCTCAAGGCTTTTTTACAACCAGCTAAAGTGGATGCCATTTCTCAGATTCCCCTCTCTCTGATGGTTGGGGAAGATAAAAGGTGTTGGGAAGCCTCAAGGGAGGGTTGCTTTTCAGTCAAATCGGCTTACCGTTTGCTTGCTAGGAAGGAGGAGGAGTTGTACAGGGCCAAGGCTTCTTCTTCTACATCTCGGCTTTGGGATCATGTTGCTGATTCAATTTGGAACAGAATCTGGGCGTTACAGACGCTTCCAAAGATCATAAGTTTTCTATAGAGAGCTAGTAATGATGCTCTGGCCATAGGCACTGGTCTTTAGGTTAGATAGATGCGGGTTGATCCTAGCTGTATGAGATGTGGAGCTACTAGTGAGTCAGTGGATCACATTCTCTTCGACTGTCCCCTCGCTCGTTGTGTGTGGTTTGGCTCCTCGCTCCAGTTCTCCCCTCCTAGAGACAATCCCAGGTTAGTTGATTGGATCAGTAGCTGGAATGTGTGGTTTAGGGGAGATAAGAAGTTAGCCCGTGAATCTCTTTCAAAGGCTTCGTTTATTTGCTGGTATTTGTGGGTAGCTCGCAATGACTTGGTTCTCAGTGGCAAGGAGTGGACTCCTTTAGAAATTATTCAAATGGCGGAGAAGGCGTATTTGGAATTTTTTGCTGCAAATTTGGTGACCAGTGCGAGTCTCTCTGATTCTACAGCCTTCAGTCCTCACCCTAGTCATTGGGTTCCCCCTTCGACGGGTAGGTTAAAGGTGAACTGTGACGCTGCTTTACCTGAGAACAAGTCCAAGGAAGGAGTAGGTGTTTGTTTCAGAGATCACACTGGCTCTCCTCGCCTGGCTCGGTCCATCCCCACTCGTTTTGGTTGTATTATTCAGGGTGAAGTCCTCGCAATCCGATTTGCCTTGACTGTTGCTTTGGAGATGGGTATTGAGGACATCCTTGTTGAGTCTGATAGCATAGATGCTCTTCTCATGATTGAAGGACGGAAGACCCCTTCGTGGGAGGTGGAAGACCTTGTAGCTGATGTGGTGGGGCTGATTCCCTCCTTCTCCTCTATGGTTTTTTTCTTTTGTTCCTAGGGCTATGAATTTGGTTGCAGATGCCCTAGCAAGGAAGGCCCTGTCTCTTGTGTGTGTGACGGATTGGCCGTATTCCATTCGGTGGCTTCAGGAGTTTTGCGTGAATGAAGCCACTAGCTGTGCACACCCCCTTTCTCAGTAATATCCCCTTTTACCAAAGGCTAGATATTTGGTATCGGGCTTTGTAGTGTATGCTAGCACATCCCTATGTCTATCTCTCTCCCCCCACAATGGGGGACAGATATGTCATTTCATATAAGGGAGGAAAAGAGATAAACAAAGGAAGACGCTAGCATATGTTGCGTAGCTTGGAAGTGTTCTGTCCCCGATATTATAATAACCTAGTATTTAGACATGTTGCCCCATCTTCTCTTGGCTCAATCAGGGAGCCATAAAAGCTATGCGAATTTATGGTTTCTTGGGTTTTAATATATATATATTTTTTTGGATGGGATTAAGGGGGAGAATGAAGAAGGGAACAAACACTATACATGCATGCCCCAAACGCCGAGCTCTCAGCCCCGAACTGCACCGCACTACACTTTTAAAGGAATCAGAGAGGATTTTTTTTTTCCCGGCATTATTGACCTCAACATATAAGACGAGAGTAACACTGATAGTAGAATTGTGGGTGAACCAAATCCTTCACCATTTGCCTATAGTAAAGTTGCAAAATTTGCAGTTGAACATATCTGATGGTCTAAATCATCTTCATAGGTCTTCACTATAATATCAAAACATATATCTGCTATAGTAAAAAAAAAAAAAAGGGAAAAGAGTGCTGCCATGCTACATGGCTCCTGTGCCCAGACACGATAAGGGCTAAATGACCACCTCGCCCCGTGAAATGAAAAGTTTCACCTCTATTGGTTACCCTTGCACACACTCTCACTGGACGCCACGTTGGTGCAAGGGCTACACAGTCTGGCATCAATCCGCTTCCTGGCCCTGAAAATATATAGGTAGAATGTTTTTTTGGTTGGGGGTAGTGGTGGGGATCCTGGGAGTTAAGGCTCCAAGTCTCTAACACACTAGTCTCAAGCTAGCAGCACGACAGCTCTTCTCATATATAAATATATTTCTATTGGATAAATGTTTCCTATGGGGGAGTGCACTGCTCATGCCTAGACACAAGTGGGAAAAAACGACTATCACATTCCCATGAAAGGCAAAAAATGACCGCCTGCCTAATACTTCCACATGTCCTCCCATTGACCCCGCACAGACACAGGGGCCACACTCCCCCATAGAAACCACTTCCCCATTTATATTTCAATATATTTGTTCTATGGTACCATATTTATCGACTGTCCTTTTACCAAAAAAAATAATAATGATTGACTTTCCTTATTTTGGTATTGCCTTGAAATCCATCTCTTTGTCTCTCTCTTCTTGGAGTTGGACGGCTAAGATGTTGAAAATTGTCTTGATATTGGGCCAATGGTTGATAGACATATGATAGATCACCATTCCTGTAGTCATGACTAGAGGTTTCATCCCCCTTTCAGTTCTTACATAAATTGGTCCTACACTATAAAAGGACAAAGTTTTCCTTCAGTTAGAGAGAATTCCTTGATCATGGCTTTCGATTGGTGTCCAAAGAGTATCGTGCAACAATCAAGGGGTATGTTCAACCATTCATAAATGATGGGTAGAGAAGGACAACCATTGATGGTTGTACGATTCCTTCATCAAGTTGTGAAGCAAAACTTCCCCCCACTATAAATATAAATGGCAAGAGTATCCCATGTTTGTGCAGGGAGAATCTCCTATGCTACACTAATCACGACACAGAAAAAAGTTTAATCAATAAGGGGCCCACAATGTTAGGGAAAAATGAGAATGCTAATGTGAACTTTGAACTCATATTGCGAGAATGTGAAAAGGTGTGAGAAAGCATCTCCTTATTACCTGCGTAGGAATTTTTTTTGAGGGCAAGAGTTAGCTGTCTGATCGCATGGTGCAGGGGCCAATGCGAGTGTACCTAGAGGTATCAACATAGATGAAATTTTTTTATTTCACAAGAGACGAGGTGGTAATTTCACGTGCTTCTATACTTGGAGCAGTATCCATGCATGCAAACCAAACAGAGTTCTTTTCCCCTTCCAAACACGACACAACACAAGACAGGTGAAGGAAAAACTTTAGCCCTAATACAAATTACAAGAGATAGGGCAGAACGTTTCTTAACCGGTTTGTGGGGGTACTCTCTCGATGGGCCGATACCCATTTTGCCTAAAGATAACCGGGCCAAGTGCTGATGGTCCAGAGCCCCGACCCGGAAGAAAAAAAAAATGAGTGGATTGCTTGGACCCAAAATCACTAAAAATAGCATTGAAGTTATCGAAAATTTTCTACCAAAAAATAAAAAAAGTTATCGAAAATCAAATAAAAATCAAACTTCAAGTAAGAAATCACCCTAAGTAGTTATAAGTAGTTCAATTTCTTCTTCTCTGAATCATCTCTCTCTTTCTCTGTCCATCCTCGAAATATCATTTTAACTATGACTGCTATCGCCAGTCCTCGATTCCATCTCTTAAATGGTAATTATGCTCTAAATTTCTGTTTTTGATATCATCATTAATGGTAGTTTTGTGATCTGCTTTAGTATCTCTTTCTCTAATGGTTTAGTTTTTGCGCAACTCTTGGTTATCTTTGTTGTTTCTATACTTATTTCCTTGCATTTTTCTCTGGAGAAAGTTTTCTTTAAATTTAATGTGTTGTACCTGACCTCGTTGTTCCCACCCTATTCATCAGAGACAAACCTGTGATGTTTACTTAATTTAGTATGGATAATGTTTTTGGAGAGAATTCTAATTCTGTATAAGAAAAATATGATATTTGTAGTGAATATTTTTTTAATGATGATTCCAACTATGTTTATACTTCGTAGTGTTAGGAGATGGACTATGGAAATAATTTCCTTGGATTGATTGAACTATGTTCATAGGTTACTGCAATAATTTTCTACTTATGTATCTTGGAATACCATGGTCTTTCTGATTGTGTAAGGAGAGAACATTCAGGATATTTGTCATACATTTGAATACCAAATTGGATGTGAAATTGTTTTTTAATCAATAAGATTACCCATGGTGATGGATGTTGAATTGTCTCTCATGTTGTTCTATTTTTCTGCTTGGGTTTTCCAGTTAGGGCCATGGTAATTATTATGGACTGAATAACATCCCTTACTATTGGAGGTCAAAAATTATTGTGGAATGAGTTACATCCCCTACTATTCAAGCTCAGGACTTGAGAGTGATTCCCCCCTCACCCCTTTTCTGTTATTCCATCTATTATGTTATGATTGAAATAGTGATACATTTTCCATAATTTCGGTGATCCTAAAACATTCTAAGATACCTAGGAATTTTGGGACCTAGGTATGCTAAACATTCGTACAACAGGTTGAAGTCTTGAATTTTAACTCTTATACATATTTCACCCTGAATAATCAAGGAAGTTCAAGGAAATTTTTTACCCAGTGAATTGGGAAATGGCTTGCATTGAATTCAGTTTGAGTTTCAAAATAATAGAAAATGTGAAAAGTCGAAAAATATTGAAAGCTTGTTACTGCTTCTGTTTAAACTTTAGGGAACCTAACATTGATATTGTCTCTCACTCACAATGGTAAACACAACAATCTACATATAAGAAGAATGTTAGGAGACTAGCCTTGGAGGCTGGGCCTTGGTGCAACGGTAAGGTTGCTCCATTGTGACCAAATAGTCACAGGTTCGAGTCTGGAAACAGTCTCTCTATGAAAGCAGGGGTAAGTCTGCGTACATTATGACCCTCCCCAGACCCTGCAGTGGCGAGAGCCTTGTGCACTGGGTACGCCCTTTTTTTTGTTAGGAGACTAGCCTTGGTGCTGCTGCTCATTACTTTCTATTAGAGCATGCTATCACTGATCTATTTCCACTTTATGTCTGAGCTTCACTGGAACAATGTGTGATGCACTTATGTATATCAGTTGTTATGATCATCATGATTTTTAGAGTTTGCTTGGAGCCTTGGAATGTCTGAACTGTACCTAATTTGTCTGCTAGGTTCCTCTCTGAAGCCAGTGGACCAATTTATTGTGAGCAGTAGCCCCAGAAATTTAGCTCTTATTCCCATTCATATGAGGAAGGCAAAACTTTCAGCTTATAGAAGGCCACTTACAATTCAGGCAGCATATAGGTCCTACTTTACTCTTACCCTATTGACGTTTCTGTTTTCTCTTTTATATTTTTTATCTTTTTGGTTTCCATATGTAGTCCAATTTTTTTTTTTCAATGCCTTATTGTGATTTGCAATTCAAGTTTGATGCTGATGTGGATGTGTTTTAGGTTCCGATCACATATGGTCACAATATTTAACATTGAGATCTGTAGTCGTTTAATCATGTCAGCTATACTTCTTGAAAAATTGGATTTTATTTGATGTATTTTTCACATGCAAACTGATTGAACAGTCAAGACTTGCTAGGCTACTTCTTTCCATCTATTCATTTATGTTTTCACCTTTCCTACATGGTCATTTTATTACTGCTTGGGCATGACAACTATTGGTTCCAGTGCACTAAATTTGAGTTTTTTTTCCAATACTTTGAAATTTGGGATTACTTTTTGTTACTGTTATTTCAAAATAGTAAAACAACTCAAAATTTGAGAACTCATGAGATTTAGTAATTTTTTACTTGTTATGATCTTAGTAACCAGAGCTTTACAATTAGGTTAATGGTTTTTATTATATTGGAAAATTCAAGGGCTTAAGAGAAGGAACATTCATGAAATGTGGTGGCAAATTTTTTTGTTTGTGGGTCCAAATTTTCAAAATTTTGAGAGCAAATTATAGTCCAGGACTAAGCTTCGTCTCTAATTATTGTTTGGGTCTGGTTCTATCTTGACATTTTTTTTTTAATTTCACAATATTAGTAGCAGTCTAATTAAGAGACCTAGAAGAGAGGAAAACAAAGATTATTTCGAAGGCTTTTTTGCTCATACTGTTCAGACATTTTTTAGGAAAAAAATATTTTTTTGCGGGGGGGGGGGGGGGAATTGTCTGTCTGTGCCTTGTGGATTCAAGGGATCTAAGGGTCTCTAATGAGTTGAACAACAGAATTTAATTTCTACAAATTTTTATTCTTTATATACCTTCAGCTGTTATTATTGTCATTATTCAAATTAGAAAACCCTTTCCTGCTACCAGATTCATCGTGCTTCTCTTTCAGTCCTAGTACTACCCTACACCATCAAATACTTAGTTCCCAGAGCTTCCTATTTTCTGCATACACTCCATGACTATAAGAGGAAGTGGCAGCATTTCTCCAATGTCCATATGTAAATTCTACCAACTGCACCTTTTACATAGCGCTTTTCTGTATCATCCAATTTTGGTTCTTCATTGAAACCCTTATTGAACCTCTGTTTTTGATATTGGAACTGCTTCTTTCTTCTTGCTGCAATTGCAGACCAGCAGCTTGACACCTAACCCCTTAAATACATCTAACATTAAATCATAAAATTCAAGCCTATTTCCTAATTTGCACGAAGTCCTGAGCCTAATTCTCTTAAACCCTATCTTTCCTCTCTTTTATTTCAAATGAGCCCCTTCAAACCACTTGATCAGTTAAATTTCCAATTTAACATTCTCTCTTCTCTTGGGAATAATCCCACATCGGCCAACTCTAGGACCGTGGATGACTTTAGATACCAGTTGAGCCTCTCCACCTAAGTGTTGGGAATAATCCACAATGGCTAACTCTGGGACCTTGGATGACTTCGTATACTAGTTGACCTCTCCACCTAATAGCTTTAAGCTTTTGGGTTGGACACTTCAATATGCTATTAGAGCACCAGACCCATTATGTTAATTAAACATATGTATACGGTCACCCCAAAGAGGGCCATACATGCCACATGTAGTATGACCCAAAAGAGGGGCAACATGTGAGGGGGAGCATTAGGAATAATCCTACATGGGCTAACTCTAGGACCTTGGATGACTTTAGATTCCAGTTGGGCCTTTCCACCTAAGTGTTGGGAATAATCCACATCGGCTAACTCTGGGACCTTGGATGACTTCATATACCAGTTGGGCCTCTCCACCTTAAGCTTTGGGTTGGGCAATTCAATATCTTTAATCCAACCCAAAACCATAGAGTTAATCTAATGAGGATTTCACATAATGTCTACTAATATTTCTCTTCTATTTTTGGTGGTTCATTGAAATGTATTTGGGTTAATTATAGGAGTTGGAGCACCACTTGTGTCACATTATTTAATTTTTTAAGACTTAGAAAACCATTATGCATGTTATTTGAATGCAAACTTATATGGGATTCACTGTGTCTTCTAATACCGATCTTTGTAACACTTTCATGGTTGTTCAATAGAGTATTTTGGTCAAGGGTGAGTAATCATGTATGTATAAACGTATTATGGAATTCCACAAAACTTAATATTTTTTGTAATGTTTCTCTTGCACCTCAAATTTCACATAATATCTACTAACTTCAAGGGCCTGAAGTTTCCCCTACAGACAAAATTGCAAAAAGTAAAGTACCATAATTTTCTATGATTCATTCATTCATTTGGTTTCTCCTGCTACATTGGCTCAGTTATATGTTAACTACTTTAGCATGCTAATAACTGTCTTCTCAAAAAAGGGGCTTTTAAATGTGACACGTTTTTACTTTGGTTATATTTTAATTTTTAAATTTCCTTCTCTTTTTTCTCCTTTCTCAATTTATTCTGAAGGAAAACATTTATGTCATTTGGTTCTGATGTTTTTTGGTTGTTTTAAGAGAGTCTGCTGTTACCTTCAATTGTTGTTACATATTTTTGCCACGTGGCCAATGCCCCTGTTTAGTCAGATGTGCTTTTATGGCCTTTATGGGTTTTTGCTACATGGGTTATTGGTCAAATTATTGTCTCAGTCATCTCCATTGAATGTATCTAAAAAATTTTCATTGTATAATTTTTTTCTCTTCCTTCTTTCCCCTATGTTTTTAGTTTTAGTTGTTTCTTATCTCTTATGCAAATTACACTCTTTCTTTTATCGGAATTTTATACCTCTGCAAATGCAGTGATGGTGGAAAACCAAACAGTGCAAGTATCTTTATTGGTGGATTTGTACTGGGAGGCATAGTGGTTGGGACACTAGGCTGCGTATATGCACCTCAGGTAATGTCATGATCTATTTGCTGCATGTATCTATTGTAATTGGGTTCAGGCTGTGTTGATGGGTCATCATTAGTGCAATTGCTAAGGCTATAAGTCCTATGCTTTTCATTCTATCATTTCATTGCAGAAGTGCTAATAGATAAGTTATTAGTTCATCATTGGGTGTCTTGTCAATGAATGCTCCAACTACATCAGGGGCAATTATAGTGCATTGATTTTTGAATGGGACTTAGTGGGAGCACTGGATCCATCTACCAGACTTGAATAACTTGTGGTGACTAGAAGTTTATGTAAATCATCTGAAGCTGCCATTGTTGCACATACCCATCCATCTAATTTGGGAAAATCTTGTTGTAACTAAGGTTGGTGAAAAAGAAGTTGTAACCTTACTTTTTTGCCCTTTTAATATAGCATACATTTTTTTTTCCAATGAATAAAAACCTGTCATATCACATGTTAACTTGAAAAGTGTGCAAGACAATGACAGCTCCGGGTAGAGACATAATAGTAAAAATCTCATTTTACCCTTGACTCAAAGAACTTTTGGGAATAAGTGATACGGAACCCGGGTTACAAAACCCTATTTGGGTTCACTATAGCTCCACCCAAGTGCTAAACAACTCAAATCAAATGTTCGATAGCAATTCTGTAATTTATTTGCAAGCTGACAAGAGGAATGGCAGAACCGTAAATGACCAGAATATCAAAGATAATTTAGTGGTTAAGTGGTGGAAAAGATTAGAAAGGAATTAAAATTAAAGAAAGGGGACAAACTAGACAATGAAAATAAATAGAGGATAAAACAGAATTTGAAGTCTGCAACTAAAAGCCCTTTGAGTCAAGGGTAAAAAGTGATTTTGATTGATCTGAAAATTCTGGTGGAAGTTCGCAACTTAAAGCTCTATTGATTCCAACTAAAAGACAGTCAAACAGAGATCATAAACTCAAAGGAAATTCCTGCAAGGCAGATCTAACGGTATTTCTAGAACCAGCCTGGTTTGCCGGTACGTTTCTCAACCCTAAGGTATTATTAGGGACTCAACTGGGCAGGATAAGCCGCACCTATATGAGGTTTTGACACATGAATTCTCAGGCCAAAAAGAGAAGAATCGATAGTGTTCGATTCAAATCTCTTGGACTGTAAGTACTACCAGAAACAGAGGATAGCAGTAGAAGATGGTTCAAAACTCAACAGCAGGGAGAAGTAACAAATAAAAGGAGGAACGAGAAGAAAAATAAGAGAGTAGTGGAAAGAAGAGTAAACAGATCACACCTAGAGAATGGATCAATTCTGGAGTTGAGTAGAGAAAGAGGAAGAAGACAGCCATGTATCGGCAGCATAACAACTCAAATAAACTTCATTCCAAATCTTCAAATCTATCTCTCTCGTTCAATGATTACATATATTAAGAAAGGAGAAAATTAAGTTTCCTAATCAAACTCTACAACTTAAATAGAAACTCTAATAACTAGGTAATTAAACAGCTGCTCAATCCCTTATGCGTATCCAACTTCCCCAACATAGAATATGGAAAATTTACAAGATACCCCCAAATCCCTCATATCCTGTGACTGCATCAATAAGATAAGGGGTAAACAAAAGATGGTTAGAACTTCTAAGTATACCACTTTGGAGACAACAAGAAGCACCCATCTAATTTTCCATTGGGTGGCCCAGTTTCTTATGGATAAACATTAATAATGCAGTAAGCAGCCTGGACAAATCCACTGTTTGGATGCTTGGCATGATGCATCAGTATGGACTCAAGTAGGCATGTAACTTAAGCAGGCACTAATTGACAGATCATCTTATCTTACAGATCAGCAAGGCATTAGCTGGGGCTGACAGAAAAGATTTGATGAGGAAACTGCCGAAATTTATATATGATGAAGAAAAAGCTTTGGAGGTGAGTACTTTTTCTTGAATATCTTTCAGATTCACATGAGCTCCACTTTCAACAGGTGTAACCATTTTGATCTGGTAATTTTATTTTCTGCACAGCTTTCTCTTTTCTGTTCTTTATGTTTTTCCACTTGCTGGTAAATTATAATGGACATAAATTTCTGATAAAATGCTATTGGTTGATAGTTGTAACACAATGAATATTTCCTATTTTTGCCATTGAGGTGGATCACTTTTATAGCTTTGATAAGCGTGGTTGTCAATAATTCCGTTTTTATGCTTTTGGTTGGGAAATCTTACCTAGTCTGTACAGAGTACTGCTTGTACGCTTACTAGGAAATTGTTGGCTATAGGCATGTGAGGCTGATACCCCATGGTGTTGGAGTTAACAAAGAAGTTGTAGCACCTTCCCAATGTTACCTTGAACATTCTCTTTGAATACAATGATGGATTATTAATAGCACTTGGAATGGATCCTTCATTCCTGGTCATTTTGGAATTGCTTAAGGTTAGAATGGAACGAAACTGATGCAAAAGGTTTTCGTCGAACGTCATTAATGTTCTACTGGGAGAATAATTGGGATCCATGAGTCTGAGGTCCAAGAGTTGTCCAAAAGCTGCATGCCTATGGTGGCAGTCCGGACCATATAAACACATGGACTACAAAGTAGTCTTCAGAAAATGTGGTTAGCAGATTTCTCTTTTAATTTCTTATGTTTGCCAGGCAACAATGCCTTTGAGTCGTAAATGAGTAGTTGTATGAGTGTCCCCTTAAATGTTTCACGCATTCCTTAGGTACAATTTAGTAGGAAGTTGCAGTCTTCTTGAGGGTGTGGTGACACTCAAAATTTTCATTGTTCCATGCTTCTGGAATCAGGGCTAGGTAGAAAGAACTATTATTCTCCTTCCTTTCTCTATCTCTTCTTGTTCCTTCTCTGTTTTGTTTCTGTTTATCCCGCTGCAGAACTAGTCACGAAATTCAGAAACCCACTTTCCAGGATTTCATGAACTTACTTTTTGGGATTAGGTCTGCTCTCTTATGACAGTAAAGCAAGTTTAGTAAAACTTTTGCTTTGGGTACAATCTAATAGGACAATCACTGTAGCCTTTTGATTATGCCTTTCTCCAAAATTGTTTGACATGAATTTTTTCCTGCAACAACTTCATTTTTCCTTTATGGTTTGCTTTTTCATTTTAGTTTGTTATTGTAGGCGTTTCTTTAAATCCTCTTGTTTTCAGCATGCATTAATCTTAATATATTTTTTTTATATTGCTTTTTATGACCCACCTTGTGCACGTGTGTTCATGCTCACTCGGCGAGGTTTGATTTAGTAGCTAGTTCTGTGAATAAACAGGAGAAAAATTTACATCATTTGTGTGTGAATTTTGATTGGTGGCAGAAGGGCATAATTCTATTGTAGTATTTGGGATGTCTAAATGCTGTTTACTACCTGTTATTAGAAAGTGATCACATCAATCATTTTACATAGAAAATTAACTAAGTTTACCCACTAAAAAAATTAATCTGATGTTCCTCCCACCTTCTAGACTTACTTGTAGTGTTTCTGATGACCTTAGAAGGAGTTCACCACTTTTACTTTAAACCATTGATTCTTTTTCTCCCCTGCCTCCCCACCCCCCCCCCCCCCTCCCTAACACACACACACACACACACACACACACACACACAAGAAAAAAAATCATATAATGTTGTTACACCATATGCAACAGATCCAATTGAACTAGATAGGACTTTTAAGGCAAATATGTTTGTTTTTCTTTCAGTCTTATAGTTAACATTCTGCTTAAAACATTTTGGGGTATCGTTAGCCAACATTTTCTACCCGAAACCTGCACTGACATTGCTCTGGATGATCCATTTACATCAACAGAAAACAAGGAAGATATTAACAGAGAAGATTGCACAGCTGAACTCAGCCATTGATGATGTTTCATCTCAGCTCCGAACAGAAGACGCCCCAAATGGAGCCGTGGCCTCAGATGAAATTGAAGCGACTATTTGAAAGCCTTCCATTTACTTTGCAGAAGAGTTTTCAGACACATTTTGAATATTATCCCAGATGGAGGCAACTTTTGGTGCGAGTTAATCGCTATTTTCTTTACTCGTCTTAAATGCTTTTGTTCGTTGTAGCGGTGAATGTTATTGATGGACCTCTCTGCCATAACATTCAAACTGGCACCAATATGATATTGCATCTGCTGGTAGGTAACAAAGGCATGGTTATACAAATACAATACAAGGTGGTATGAATTATGAATTTATTTAAGGATAAAGCTTTTTCTAACATGTGGCGGACCACATTGACACTCCGAAGGGAGAGTTTAAAGATCTCCTCCTTCCACCTGAAATACACAATCATTTGATGAGTTACATTTCTCACATCGATTTATTCTTTTCCTTTCACCTAATGATGCTTTAAGGTTATAGATTGTACCCTCTAAACATACAAAAAAACATCATTGTATAAACCAGATATTAAAAAAGAAGGAAAAAGATGTTTTGAGTCCGGATCTGCTCCCCACTTGGGGACGGTGGTGACTGATCTGAACCGTCGATGAGGCATGGATACCACAGCCCATGGAGGGTTAGGATCTGTTCCCACTGCTCCCCATATGGGTAGCTGATCCCAACTCGTTTTTGAGAGTCATCTTGTTTGCTTGTCGTATTCTTCAGTGGCATAACTTTGTATGGCAAAACAAAAAACCTCTTCCATGGCCAGCTTTTAAGTTCAAATTTTCTAAATCTCGATTACTGTTCAGATTTTGAATCCAAGTTTTCAAAACCATTGTAATCTTTAATTGCATAGCTTGTATGGCAGAAGAAAGCTCTCATCCATTGCCACCTTTTACGAAAATTATCACCTCAACTTGCCTGCCCATCAATTTCATCCATTACCTCAAATGGATGGAGGTGAACCCCTATTGGGTAGTGTGTTTGGACAGGGGGTAGGGTGGTCATTTTTACCCCCTATTAGATGGAATCAAGGAAATTGAGGGGGCATGTAATTTGAGGGAATAAAGATGTCCACTGCCGATATTATACGTCGTATCACACTGTCTCTTCTCATACATTATCTAACATTCTCTCTCCTCCATGACCATATGGATTCTCCTTATATACAGATCATGAAGAACTTCCTCCCGCATGCCCATTGGCATGGTGTGTGAGAATTGAGATGCCAATACGGCAATACAGATATCCCTCCCCCCATTATATTAATGAAGGTTCCAAACAATTACTTGTTTAAAGAGTCACCTTGTCTCATATTTGGTTTTCACTTTTACCCATTAAAAATAGGGAAAGGGTTCTCAGAGCAAGCAGCATAGGGAGCACACCAATTAAGAGCTGCAAACCAGTTTCATACATAGGAGGTAGAGAGGTCTTTTCTTATTAGGAGAGAGAGAGAACTCACCACAATTGGCTCAAAAAACCTTTTTCTCTTAAAAATATGTCATATTTGAGAGTTATCTCCATTGTCTATCGTCTTCCCCAGCCTGTTTCATAGCATTGTTTGTATAACAAAAGAAATCCCTCGTCCTTGGCCACCTTTGGCATTCGGAGTAAGCAATGAAAAACATATGTTACAATATTTAAGGAAGAAACAATCCTGATTTAATTAATTCAGTCACAGCATTCTAGTTCTATCGTATGTCAAGAGGGGGAAAGATGGAAGTAGTACTTTTGCCATAGAGAATTGAAGTTGGGAAGGGGATGAAATGGATAAAAGTGCTTTCTTTCGCAATGTTAGCTTTCAAAAGAAATAGTTTATGGAATCAAATGTTGATCAGATGAATAAATGCGAAGAATAGAAATAAGGTCATCAAGAGACCTAATTAGGATCGCAGGACTCATGATGCAAGAAACAATGGACGTGTGGTGTGCTTTTTCCTTGAGCCAAGAGAGAGGGATACACAAAATGACCACCACACCTCTGGGATTTTCCGCCTTTCCATGGTGGTACAGTAGTCATTTTACGTGCCCTGGCCCTCTGTCTAGGCGAAGGGCAGTGCACTAAACATGTCCAGGTAGCATTCTTTTTTTCCCATTATAATTTTATGTAATAAAAGATTGGGCAAGAGCAACAGATCTCTACTTGATTGCATCTGGGCCAGCCTGGGTATCTATCTACACAGGGAGGAGGAGAGGCATCATCTGAGGGTTTCCTATGAAAGGCGTAGGAAACACCACCAGAGATTTTTTTTCTTAAAAGATTAAGAAATACATGCACCAATGAGAAAGAAATAAATATATGATTCAACTAGTTAAAGATTTTATTTTATTTTATTTGTATCATACCATTACCATGCTAATACCTGGTTTCTTCACTAGTTTCCCATTGTCAAACACTCTTCTCACCTTCTCTGCTTCATCCCATCTATTCACAGAGGCATACAAATTTGATAGCAATGTGTGATACCCACAGTTTTGTGGAGCCAGTCTGGAAAGCTGTTCCGCTGCGAGTGTTCCAAGTTCCATATTCCTATTTTCCCTACAGGAGCTCAAGAGGGCTCCCCAGATGGCATCACAATCTGATAAGAGATTACACTGAAACCCATATTGAATCAACTGATATGCTTCTTCTAGTCTCCCAGCCCGTCCAAACATATCAATAATGCATGTCCAATGCTCTAAAGATGGCTGGATTCCATACTTTGTGATCATCAAATAAAAATAGCTGCACCCCTCCTTGACAAGGCCCGAGTGACTGCAAGAAGACAGTAAAGATATAAAGGTGATTGGATTCGGTTTAAAGCCATCTTCTTCCATTTGAAAGAGGAGTGAACATGCCTCTTCTCCTTGTCCATTCACTCCACACCCTGCAATCATCGTGTTCCAGGAACTTGGATCTCTTGACCGACCCATCTGCTCAAACAAGGACCTTGCATTGACTATAAGACCATTCTTTGCATAAGCATCAACCAATGAATTGCCAACCATAGTGTCCAAGTCAAAGCCAATTTTCAAAGCAAAACCATGCATCATTTCAGTACCTTGACCAGCTGAAATGGTAGTAGAGGCCTGAATAATGGAGATCATTGTGACTGGGTCCACTTTAGGATGGTTTTCCAACTGCATTCGGTGAAACAACTTCAGTGCCAGGGTTGATAGACCATTCTTGACATATCCACAAAGCATTGTGTTCCATGTGATGACATTCTTTGAAGGCATAATGTTGAAAAGCACCACTGAAGTATTTACACCTCCAAATCTCATGTACATGTCTATAATGGCATTCCCAACAGTGATATGTGAATCAAAACCTCTAGAAAGGCAATGACAATGAAGCATACTTCCTTGTTTTAGAGATTCAAATTCACTACATGATTGAAATAGCATCACCATGGTGATTGAATCTGGCAAGACCTCAATCTGAAGCATTTCAAGAAAGAGTGATATGCCCCAGTTAGCATGCTGATTCAGATTGTACCCTGAAATCAATGCATTCCAAGTAGCAACATTGAATTTCCGCATGGAGGCAAACAAAGAGGTAGCAGATTCAATATCTAAACACTTGCCATACGCATCAACCATTGCAGTGCCCAAAACAGTATCACTTTCCAACTCAAGACCTCTCTTGATAACAATTCCATGGACTGTACTAACGCTTCTCAGGTCTGCTAAGCTTGCATATGCAGGAATAACATTAGCAATGGTGATTGAATCAGGGTTAACATGTGCGTCTAATAGCATCTGTTCAAACAGCAATACTGCATCATAATCATACCCATTCTGTGAATACCCTGCAATCAGTGAATTCCATGAAACCAAGCCTCTTTCCGACAAGTCAGCATCAAATATGCTTCGAGCACAATCAACTCTCCCACATTTCGAGTACATGTCAACAATTGAGGTTCCTAACCGAAAATCAGATAATAGGCCCATGTGGATCAACAAGCCATGTATACTCTCCCCCATATAAAGATTTCTAGCCTGCCCACATGCTAATACCAAACCCAAGAAGGTCACTGGACTTGGAGTAAAACTTTCAACCTTCTGCATGGTTAAGAAAAGGTCGACTGCTTCAAACCAATCACCATTCCGTGCATACCCAGTGATCAACGAATTCCAAGATACTAGATCTCTCTTTTGCATTTCATAAAAAATATGACGCCCTATCTCAAGCCTACCTGCTTTAACATACATCGAAATCAATGAATTAATAATGGCAACATCCGAGTAAAAGCCTTTTTGAATCACAAAACAATGAATCAACAACCCCATTGACATGCACTTCAGTTCACCGCAAGCCATAATTGCATGGGAAACAGACTCCATATTTGGTAAGAAACCCGACTTGCGTATCTGATAAAAAACCATCATCACCTCCTCATAAAACCCATTTGACCCAAAACCATTGATCATCGTATTGTACGATACTACATCTCTCATGGGCATTTCATCAAACACCAAGACGGCATCTTGAGTTCTTCCAACTTTGGAATACATTGACAAAAGAGAGTTGGCAATCGCTGTCTGACTTACAAACCCACATTTTATCAGGTAACCATGAAGGCCCAAGCCCGTGCCAGGAGCAGGAAGGCCAGAGCAGGCCTTGAGAAGCGGAGGGAAGGTAAAGCAGTCGGGTTTTGAGTCGATTGTAAGGAGTAGTTTCTTGAAGATGAAAAGGGTCTGTAAGAATCGACGACCTGCAGTGAATTCTTTGATGAGGGAGTTCCATGAGAAGGAGGAGAGACGACGTTTGATGAATTCTTTCGATGTTCTCTTGGATGAGATTGCAGAGGTGATTGAGAGAAGGACTCGTGCGTGGAAGTGATTGAAGTGGGTAGGACTGGGAGAAGCAATTTTGGGCAGTGGAGAGTGACAAAACAAGCTATCCGTCACCACCCAAACCTATTTGACAAACCAGCATGCAACATTTTAATATCCTCTCACTCTCTCGGTGCATCTTCAAAATCTTGGATTATGTAGAGATTGCTATACATCACAGGCATGATGACCAAATACTTTTACCTCCGAATAGGAAACGCGCCAGGATTAGATCCAAGACAATCTCATTAACAAGAACAACCCCTTGCAGAACGAGCAACAGCAACAGTAGAGTGGAAAATGCTTACTCACTTCTTCCGTGGCCAATTACATGAACAGAAGATAGATGGATAAAGACATCACAGGAGAAAAAGAGACAGAAGATTTTCTAAACTCTTAAAAAGGGTTTTTATCTTTTGTAATGATTCTTAACTTTAGAGAATAGCTTATTAATTATTATGAGAGGTTATAGGGGTTCGTTGAATTTAGCTCATCTCTAGAGATCCCAGCACGTTCAGGAGGCATCCAAGTGTGGATCTTTATCACCTCCGGTTGGCTGCCCGGCTCAGTTCCCCAATTCCTCTAACAAAGGGGGGCTGAAATGACCTCTCTACAGAAACCGCGGGGGGGGGCCAACACCCTATGGGGAACTGGGGATCAGCAACTGGGGGTTTTGGGGGGGGGGGGGGGGGGGGACCTTGGGGGGCCGGGTGGGGGGGGGGGGGGGGGGGGGGGCCCCCTAAACGTGTTGGGCTCTTTAGAGACGAGCTAAATTCAACAAACCCCTATAACCTCTCATAATAATTAATAAGTTATTCTCTAAAGTTAAGAGTCCTTAACTTAGGTTTTATTCAAAATTAGTCAAATAAATTGCATGAACAATTACTTGGAACAGCACAAATGGTATTATTGGTTTATCAACTTGATTTTGTTTTGAACATGTTTTATACCACATTACAACAATCCTTAATCTTGTCAACAACACAATTCTGGTTGCTTTTTGATGGAGTTTTGACGTGATTCTCTAACGCCATTTCTTTAGATGGTTCATGCTCATCAACGAGGGATTAATCTTTTTTATTAGAGGAATACTTGGGTGGATAGTTATGAAAATATTTAAACCAGAATCATATCTAGCTAGAAGTAGGACTACAAATGGATAATTGAAATTTCGAATTCGATCCGCATCCGTATCCGTTTAGGGACATCCATATTCATTTAGAGATATTTACGAAAAAAAAATTGATTGAAAAAAATCTGAATACTAAATAATAAAAAATTAGGTAAATAATGATCTTGAGGGTTTTTGAAGACTCTAACAAGTTCTAGAATATGAGGAAAAGAGAATCATGATCCAAGAGATGGATTGAGAGTGAATTGTATCCACTAGGAGGAGGAAGGTCCGGGTTACACAAGGTAAAAATGTAAATGGATATGGATGGTCAAAGATCCAAATTCGATTTGCATCTAAATCCGTTTAGAGGTATCCGTATTCAGCCAAGGAATATCCGTATCCGATCACATCCGATCCGTATCCGAGCCGAATCCGATCCGTTTACAGACTTTAACTAGAAGGCCTCATCATTGCTACATGTTCAGCAGGTTATTTGTCCCATCAGAGTTACTGAAATATTTTTCATTTTAGATTTATAGTTTTGTTGCTACCCAAAGCTTCTAAATCACAGCTCTTTGGGGTCCTTAATTATATTCTCATACTATCATTTTTCATTTAAACAGGGAATGTAGGAAACCTTATGTTAGTAGTTGTCCCTACAATCTGTAATGAAGATGGCAATCCATTTAGAGACCGTAATAGTTGCAACGCTGCAGCTCTCTATTATGCCTCTTTCTCCACGGCAGTAAGGAAACAATTTTCCATTTCTATTTGGTTAACCAAATTATAGTATTCATCAACCAGTTGAATTGATCTTCTATATTTGATCGATATATCTTTGATGAGAAACATTACTTAATTTACATAATGACTTAACCTATTAACTCGTCACAATCATATAACCCACCATGTATAAGATCAATATTGTATTTTTAATAAGGAGATAGATAGTATAGTTTGATATAATGGAAATGAATCCAAATTGTATTTTATATGGCTTATGCCAAGCCCCAAAATGAGATTCCATATATGTGTGATGATATCAAAATATAATATGGGAGAGGGTTGACCGGGCACACTGCTGCCTTTCCTAGAGCTAACAGCTGTGCCCAATGGAGAGGGTGGGAAAGGAAGGGCAGGGAGGTCATTTTCATACGAGGTGGGAGAGAGACAGACTCAGGCTGGGCGTAGTGCTAGCCGCCAGCATGCCCAACTTTTACCATGGAAATCAGATAATGGATAGAATATTTTGAGTGATTTTATTATTCACACAATGGTGTAAATATATAGAACAAGTAACAATGCAATCCTCTTGAAGCGAGGTCTTGTGATCAAACCTTATGCCGCTGCATAATTTCTTGGGGCCATCCGCCTGAGCTCACTAGGGCCCAGAAGCTCCCGGTTCGTGCGTGGCGCAGGGGTCATGTACAGGCCCAGGGGGGATTTAGTCGGCCTAAAGTCGGATACCCCTCCTGCCTTCAAAAAAAAAAAAAAAACAAAAAAACAATGCAATCCCCTTGATTGAGGGAATCAATATACAAGGATAGAATTTACAAAATTAGATAAAACAATTGTGGAAGGCGAGGTGGCGATGGAGCTGATGAAAGGATTCTTCCACTAATCCAGCTAATCCAGCTAATATACCATATAATATTTTAGAAGCTTTACAAAAGTTAGTAACACAACAACCCCGCCGTCTACTCGTCTGTGTCTTTACTTACAAATTATACATACCTTATGCATATTACGTGGCAACACAGATCTTCTACGGCGCGCTGTCCTGTCCTGCCTGTGCTGTGTAGACACAGGGCCGCATGCAATGACCGCCTTACCCGCACTTGGGCAAGGCGCTTGGGCAGGGGTAAGGCGGTCAATGCCCACCGGCTTGTGTCTGCGCAGCACGGCAGGACAGGCAGCCCGTGCGCCATAGAAGATCTGGATCCATTACGTAATACTTACCATACTATACCTTATCTCTCTCTGCTCGTCATTCTCGGTTTAAAGCGAAATCGACCTAGAATGTATTCCAAGAATACATACCAAATACAGCCTAAGTTTGTGTATACACATGAAATATGTAGTCCTTTCTTTCTTTGTAAGATTTTTATATCTGCCATCGAATTGTTTCATTTGGTTTTGTTGTTGTGATGGTGGAGATGATGAGATTGCATGAGAATGTTGAGATTTGGGGTATAGCTTCAATTCCGTCCTGAAAAATAGGCGAGTAATTTTCTCATGGCTTATTCTCCTCCCTATAGCTAACTCCCACCTCTCTCCATCGAGAGGTCATCTCGGTTTTGGCTCATTGACTCCCTCCTGGACGCCATTAAATAATTTGGATGTGCAGGTTCGTTCCTCTCTCTCCCCCTCTCTCCCTTTTTTTTTTTTTTTGCATATATATTGTTTGAATTAAGCTTGTAATACTCTTTCAACCCTTTCACCATTAGATGGCGAGGGATTTCAGATCAAAACTCAGTTTTTCCTCTTTTACTTGTGTGATGAGATTTAAGTTTCCATTACAGGGAACAAAATTTTCCCCTCGTTCCTCCTCCCTTGTTGTAGGGTAGGGTATTCGAAAATTTGGAAAAATTAAAAAAAAAAAAAACTTAAAATAATTATGGGAGATTGTTCTCTAAACTTAGTTGGGTGAGGGAGTCACCCAATGAGGACGACGAGAGACATTCATCAATAGAGACGAGAGGAGACAGTGTCAAGAAGAGAGAGAGAGAGAGACTGCTAACTGGCATAACGTACATCTCAAACTCAAAAGCATTTTCCCCTATAATCTAAATGAGATGAAAATAGCAGTTCTTGTGGTGATTCTTTTCCCTATTTAAGAGGTTTAAAATAGAGAAAGAGATCGTTGCCTGGGCTCTAGAGCCTCCAAGTGCGTGCTGGCCGATGGGACTTATGGGAGCACATGCACAAACACACCTGATTGGGATTTCCAACTTTTCCATGGGAGCAGTGATATTTTCGCACGCTTATGTGTTTAGGCATAGGAGCCACGCGGGCCATGCGACTAGGTAGCGTTCTTTTCCCTTTAAAATATTATTATTTTACAAAAATGAAAGAGAAGTCTTAGATTTCTAGCCATGCAAGCAATTCATAATCATTAATCATTAATCATCCATTATATTTTTCGTGTTAAATTTTAGGGAGAAAGATCGCTACTTGGGCACGTGCGATGTGCTCCCCCTGTGCCTAGACACGGGGGCAGGCAAAATAACCACCTCAGATGAAATTGAAGCGACCAGGTAGCATTCTCTATCCCTAAATTTTAAAATCAAACTTGTATTTTAAAGGTTTTGGAGTTCCTATAGGGAGGGGATTAGCGGTGTATGTTAGTATCTCAACAACTTATGGGTTAGCTTCTATGAAGAAGTTGATAATATAACTAACCAACCAACCTCAGTTGACCCAATTTGTTTCCCCCTATCTCTTCTGTTGCAAAGAGAAAATTTTGTGTTTTTTAACTGTGAAAACTAATTAAAACCCAAATCTCTGTCCTTTACTGTTTCTCTGTCTCAAAGTTCTCTCCCTCTTCAACTAGAGCTTTCAAATACTTCTCCAATGTCACAGGGTCAGAATCAGAAGTGATAAAGAAGAGAGGGAGAGAGGGAGAGAGGGAGAAAAGGGAGAAGAGAAAAATGGGGTTCTTGACACTCCTCGAGGTGGCAGCCATGCCCATGTTGCAGGTCCTTCTCATCAGTACTCTGGGGGGTTTCATGGCAACCAAGTATTTGAATCTTCTAAATCCAGATTCTCGGAGATACTTGAACAAGGTAACTTAACTACTTTTAAGCAATACATACACATGTAAATATCTATCTATTTAGCATGGGTGGGTGGAGGTAATAATTTTGGTCATTTTGTAATTTGATTAAGAAGACTTTCTGATACTGATGACAAAACTTTTTGGGCAATGCATCTTGTGTTTGATGTGTTTGGTCCATCACTCATGTTTGCAAGTCTAGTTAAGACTATTGATCTCCAAGATATTATTACATGGTAAGCTACAATTTTTATTTTTAACCCCGAATATTATCTAGGACCCAGGATGGCCCCTGTCATTTTATTAAGAATCAAAACATATATGATCAAGAATTACAAGGGGGGGGGACATAACCCACCTTACCCCAACCCGAGGATACAAAAGAATCTCACTCTCTCATCAAAGGAACTGCACACTATACATCCTGTAACCACAAAAGAATTCTATGTACGGATAACAGGCAAACCTGTGGCTTCCTCACAAATAATTTTCCTTAGCTCCTGCGGGATGTCAGCCCAAGAATTAAAAGTAGTTTTGGACGCCGAATCACAGGTGTAGTTGGCTAACCAATCAATCTCTTTGTTGCTCTCTCTAAAAGTGAAAGAAACCATCGGCTGAAGGCCTTGAGCCAAAGTCAGAATCTCGTGGAACCAGTACCACCCCTTCCAAATGTTGCATCTCTTTTTAGAGACGCAATGCACAACTAGAGTAGAATCAGAATTTACATGGAAGTCTGTAAAGCCCATCTCAGCACAGAGCGTTAGACCGTCCCTTAAGGCCCTGGATTCCGCAATGGAGTTGGTGCACTCCCCATAATAGTTAGCGTAGGCAACCAGGACTTTTCCTCCACCATCTCTAATAATTCCTCCTCCTCCACCCACTCCGGGGTTCCCCCTGCAAGCTGCATCCACATTAAGCTTTACTGCAGAGAAGGGGGGGGGGGCACCAATAAACAGCTAGATGAGGCTTTAACCGAGGGGGGGTTGGAGCAATATTAAAAATTTGGAGGACAAGGTTTTCATGAAAGGAAGGAGCTCTTTTAGAGAAACCAATAAAAGGAGCTTCTTTCACCCAATTTTTCACCACCTCCACAATGACACTGGCAAGTCTTGGCCTCCCGCCTTGCCTTCTGTTGTTCATTTCTTTCCACAATTCCCAGTAGATGAGGGAAGGGATCAAACCCATAATTTTTCCACAAAAACCTTTCCCCTTGGCATGCTCATGCCAAAATTACATACAACCCCTAGCATCCTGAGACGTGGGGTTTACTACATTGAAGACCAAGGCGAAGTGTTTCCAAACCTTGGACGTTGTCATACCCTCCACCAAGCAATGAGAGGTTGATTCACAAGCTGACGTAGCACAAAAAAGGCATTTGGAAACCAAAGGAACGCCCAAACCTTCCAATGATTCATCGATTGATATGTCCCCACACATGAGTTGCCAAGAAAAGAAACCAATCTTAGGGGGAAGAGATTGGTTCCAGACCCATTTTGCAAACTGCTTATGAGAAGAAGAAACTCTGATTTGATTCTAAGCAGATCTTGTCAAAAAAGTACCATCGCTAGTGGAAGCCCAGATTAACCTATAGTCCTTGTTGGAGAGAGAATAGTTGGCACCCAAGATACTGTCTTTGACTGCCTGGGAATCAATTTGCATTAAGATATTGTCATTCCAACTACCGTAAGTATGAAGCACTTCTCTAACTTGAGTATCCAGATCAAGATTGATTGCTCCATCAACATGGTCCAACAGAGGACCCCATCCTGACCAATTATCAAGCCAGAAGTTAATGTCTCCCAAGCCAATGAGCCATCTGGAATTAGCAATTAAAAGTTCATTGTGCTTAAGAGCATTCCTCCATGAAACCGTTCCTATATTCCTTAGGCCTGTCATTCATTTTGCGTATGCCAAGGCCCCCTTCGTCCAAAGGCTGAGTGATCTTGTGCCACCCCACCCAGTGTGACGTCTACCCCACTCAGAGTGCCCCCATAAAAAATCGGCACAGATTCTATTAAATTTCCTCATAACTGCCTTTGGCGGATTCAGTGTAGAGACAATGTGGATTGGCATAGAGTTCAAAACATGCTTCAAAAGAATGAGTCCCCCCCCTGAGGATAACAATTTTCCTTTCTACCCTGCCACTCTCATTCGCATCTTTGCCAAAAAGTCATCGAAAAAAGAGATTCGAAGACGCCCCGAGTACAGAGGAGCCCCCAGGTAGGTTATGGGAAGCTTTTTCAATTCTTGCCAAACCCTGTGATCCTCTCAATGAGGTGACATCTACTGTCTTCTATTCTCTTCCCAACAATAAAGCAGCTTTTCTGCTTATTAACTAGTTGCCCTGAAGCAACCTCATACCTGGTGATGAACCCCATGATTTGTTTCAGAGAATTTTTTAGGCCCCTGGCAAAAATAATTGTGTCATCTGCAAAAAGACTGTGGGAAATTCCTGGGCAGCCCCTGGGGAGATGAAAATACTTCGCCCTCCCTTCCAAGAACAATGATCTGAGGCCCCTGCTTAAAACCTCTTCCGCCAGAATGAAGAGAGAAGGCGACAAGGGGTCACCTTGTCTCACCCCCTAGAAGATTTGAAAAACCCTGTAGGGCCTATATTCATAATTAATGAGAACCAACAATTTTTCACAGTTTTCCTGATCAAATTAATCCAAGAGGAGGCAAAGCCAAATTTATCTAAAACTTTGTATAGGAAATCCCACTCAAGATGATCATAAGCCTTGGCCATGTCTAATTTGAGGACCACATTTCCCCCGTGAGCCCTCTTGTCTATATCATTCACAACCTCCTGAACCAAAGCAATGTTATCATGGATGCAACGGCCTTTAACGAATCCCCTTTGCTCCTCAACAATAATAGAGGGAAGAATTGGAGCTAATCTGGAAGCAATTACCTTTGCAATAATTTTGTAAGAAAAATTACAAAGACTAATAGGGCGAAAGTCAGACATTACCTCAGGTCCGTCCTTCTTGGGGATAAGCACTAGGTGAGTTGAAGTAAACTCCTGCGGACGAAACTGCCGGCAAAGAAGTCCTTGATCGCTTCCCACACATCACTGCCTATGATTTTCCAGCAAGCAGTAAAAAAGTAACCCGAAAAACCATCCGGTCCCGGGGCACTGTCCGCTGACAAATCTTACCTAGTCTGTACAGAGTACTGCTTGTACGCTTACTAGGAAATTGTTGGCTATGAGCATGTGAGGCTGATACCCCATGGTGTTGGGGTTAACAAAGAAGTTATAGCACCTTCCCAATGTCACCTTAAACATTCTCTTTGAATACAATGATGGATTTTTTTATGACTCTAGGTATGGATCCTTCATTCCTGGTCATATTGGAATTGCTCAAGGTTAGAAAGGAACGAAACTGATTGCAAAAGGTTTTCAACGAACTTCATTAATGTTGTACTGGGAGAATAATTGGGATCCATGAGTCCGAGATCCAAGAGTTGTTCAAAACCTCCATGCCTATGATAGCAGTCCGGACCATATAAACACATGGACCATACAGTAGTCTTCAGAAAATATGGTTAGCAGATTTCTATTTTTACTTTCTTATTGCCAGGCAACAACAATATCATTGAGTCGTAAATGATTAGTTGTATTGAGTGTCCCCTTAAATGTTTCACGCATTCCTTAGTTACAATTTAGTAGGAAGTTGCAGTCTTGTCGAGGGTGTGGTGAGACTCAAAATTTTCATTGTTCCGTGCTCCTAGAATCAAGGGGCTAGGTAGAAAAAACTATTATTCTCCTTCCGTTCTTTATCTCTTCTTGTTCCTTCTCTGTATTGTTCCTGTTTATCCCGTTGCAGAACAACAGTCACGAAATTCAGAAACCCATATTCCAGGTTTTCACGAACTTGCTTTTTGGGGTTAGTTCTGCTATCTTATGACAGTAAAGCAAGTTTAGTGAAACTTTTGCTTTGGGTACAATCTAATAAATAGGACAATCACTGTACTCTGTTGATCACGCCTTTCTCCAAAATTGTTTGACATGGATTTCATCCTGCAACAACTTCATTTTTCCTTTATGGTTTGCTTTTTCATTTTAGTTTGTTATTGTAGGCGTTTCTTTAAATCCTCTTGTTTTCAGCCTGCAATAATCTTAATATTTCTATGGGTCTTCGTGCATGACATGTTTCAATCCCACTTCCTGAAACCTGCACTGACATTGCCCTGGATGATCCATTGGCATCAACAGAAAACAAGGAAGATATTAACAGAGAAGATTGCACAGCTGAAATCAGCCATTGATGATGTTTCATCTCAGCTCGATCCGTGCAGAAGATGAAATTGAAGCGACTATTTGAGAGCCTTCCATTTACTTCACACAAGAGTTTTCAGACACATTTTGAATATTATCTCAGATGGAAGGCAACCTTTGGTGCGAGTTAATCACTATTTTTTTTTTTTACTGTGTTCTTAAATGCTTATGTTCATTGTAATGGCGGTGAATGTTATTGATGGATGGACCTCTCTGCCATAACATTCAACCTGGCACCAATATGACTTGCATCTGCTGGTAGGCAGCCAAGGCATGGGTATGCAATTAAATACAATGCAATGCAAGGTGGTCTGAATTATGAATCTATTAAGGATAAAGCTTTTTCTAACATGTTGAGGACCACATTAACACTCTCAGAAGGGAGAGTTTAAAGATCTCCTCCTTCCACCTGAAATACACAATTCGATGAGTTACATATCTCACATTGATTTATTGTAGTCCTTGGTAAGACCTCTTTCCACCTAATGCTTTGAGGTTTTGGATTGTAGTACCTTCCAACATAAAAATAATCATCGTATGACATATTTGAGTTTCACTCTTGCCAGATATAAAAAAAACAAAGAAGAAAAAAGATGTATTTGAGAGTCATCTTGTTTGCCTATAAAGTTCTTCAGTTGCATAACTTCGTATGGCAAAAGAAAAGACTTTTTTGCCGCAAAAAAGATCCTGTCCAGCACTCTGCCCGGGTTGCATGTGCAGCATCAGACAAAGTGAGGCGTGAAAAGACTGCCTCATCCCTGCTTGGGCAAGGCGCTCGGGTAGGGGTGAGGCGTTCTTTTCACACCTCACTCTGTCTCCAGCGTTGCATGTGTAGCCTGGGCAGAGTGCTGGACAGGAGCCAAGTAGTTCCCTTCCATGGCCAGCTTTTGAATTCAAATTTTCTAAATCTCTGATTACTGTTCAGTTTTTTAGTCCAAGTTTTCAAAACCGTTGTAATCTTCAGTTGCATAGCCTTGTATGGCAAAAGAAAACCCTCATCCATGGCCAGCTTTTGAGTTCAAATTTTCAATTTTGCTAATGAAAGCTTTATATAGATGCTGATGGAGAAGGTATAACTATTTTAACATTATGTATTTGTCACTCTCTCTCCTCTATGACCATGTGGATTACCATTGTATACAAATCATGAGGAACTTCCTCCCGTGTGCCCATTGGCATGCCGTGTGAGAATTGAAATGCCAAGACATATCCCTCTCCACATATATTAATGAAGGTTCCAAACCATTACTTGTGTAAAGAGTCACCTTGTCTCAAATTAGATTTTTTACTTTTACCCATTAAAAATAGGGAGAGGGTTCTCGGCATAAGGAGTACACCAATTAGGAGTTGCAAAACAGTTTCATACATTGGAGGTAGAGAGGTCACTTCTTATAAGGAGAGAGAGAGAGAAACCCTCCGCAGTTGGCTCAAAAATCTTCTCTTAAAAATAAATCATATTTGAGAGTTATCTCCGTTGTCTGCGTGTTATACCCGCACTTACGATCATAATTAATTTTTATTTTTCCCGTGCGTGTGGTTATCATCCACGCGTATCTGAGAGTTTCTCACTAGTGGTCAAACCCTACAAAATTATTGACCACAGTCGGGTTTACCTGTGGAGGAAACTATTCGGGTCATGGGGACAAACCATGACAAGGAAATAGTAAGTTCAGCCCTTAAGTTTATTTATTTACCCTTTTCCTCGATGCCCTCGAATATGCGGGTCAAGATTTGGACCGGGCTATTTTAGTTGAGTTGGGAATATTCTATTTGTGGGTCCCACTTATTTAAGGGAGCGTGTGATGGACTTATAATCCCATGGTGGATGGACCCATCCCCAAGTGGGTTCTTTTCTATTTGAAACCTGGGCAGGCACCCATTTAGTTAAGAGGCCCATTCAACTTGAGGGCCCATTTGACTTATTTGACCCAAAGATGGGTTAACCCATTCCTTTACTCTAAATAAGACCATGGGTCAACCCATTAAGCCCTCTTGACCCATTTAACTTAGACTATCCATTTGGCCTAATGACCCATTTAACTTAAAGGACCCAAGGTCCATTTTCTTTAAATAAGACAAAAGGGGGAGAAGCTTTCTTTCTCTTTATTCTCCCATCTAACCTAAATCGTGGAGGAGAGAAAGGAGAAAGAAGAAAGAAGAAAGAAGGAAAGAAGAAAGAAGGAAGGAGAAAAGGAGAAGGAGGAATGGAAAAGCTTGGTTGAAGGCTTGGAACCTCACCTTGTGGAGCCCTCTACGTGGAGCTTTTCTACATTGGGGAAGGTAAGCCATTGAAACCCACATCTCTTCATCTATTTTGAGTTTTAAGGTTTGGGAAATGGGAGAAATTCGACCTAGGGTTCTCTTAGAACCCAAGGAATCGATGGAACCTCTAAACCTACACTATAGTGGAGTTATTTCACTCCATTACAACCTCTAAGCCTAAGCAATCTCTTTCCATTTGAGAAATTTAAGGTTTCTACCCTATTATGTCATAAATTAGATTATCTTTGTTTTTCCTCTTAAATCCATGGGATTACATGGACCTAATGAGGTCTTAGAACCCTAATGGACCTAGGAGGAAGCTTTCTTGAAGCCTCCCTACCTTTAAACCCCTTGGAAAATGAATCCCTAACAAGAAACCCTTCAATTTTCGATTCTCGGGTATGTGGTTTTACATGTGGTTTCGGACTCGAGAAACCACACCCGCAACCACCCTTGCAGAGACCTTCCTAAGCCCCCTGGTTAGCTAGGATTTACATGTGGTTTTAGACCGCAAGAAACCACCACGAAATTACCTTCCCGAGAAGGCCCCTGTGAAGCTCGGATTTACACTCGGTTTCGCTTTAAAAACCACATCCGCAACCGACCTTGACTAAACGTCCCGAACCCCTGGTTTCCTAGGATTTACACTCGGTTTCGTTTTCAACCACATCTCGCAACCGACCTTGACTAAAACGTCCCGAACCCTTGGTTTCCTAGGATTTACATGTGGTTGCGGAATTTGGGCATGAAACCACTCCCGCAACCACTTTGTTTCAAACCTTATACTTAAGTGATTATGGGAGATCTTTTGGGGATCCTTTCCTTCGCTCGTTTAACCTTATTTCACTCTTTGTTTAGGTTAATATATTCATCTTGTGGCTTATTGCTTGATCGAGGCGACAACCGATAATCTTGGTGCTTGGCGTATACGTTGTGAGTGGGTTTGGTTGTTTGGGCTTGATATTATTATTGCATTTTATATTATGTCATCATTATAAATTATTAAGCATGCTTGTGCATATTGCATATTTTATATATGAATGTTATGATGTAAATTGGAGATGCTTTACTTTGATGGGTCTCGGTGCGGTGGGTGCCTCTTGGAACCCCGATAATATATATAATTATGAAAAATTATGTCAATGTCATGTTGAATCAGAGCGCCGTGCCGTCTTGTAACCGGACACTAAACCGGATGAAAGTTGATGCGCCGGATTACCTCTCGGGACGATAGGACTTGCATGTAGTGTGGCTAGGATTTTACACCCTTATGCTACGACCCTTACCAACAGGGGTTTAGGTGTTGGGTAATCGACACCGGATTCTGTGGAGGTGGGAGAGGCCGATCATGGTAGTATTGGTTATCGGGGTCGCACTTGAGAGTGGTCTTGGAGGCTTCGATCGGCGTAGGTCCCGGTGACAATTGAGGTTTCATTGTGGCGATAAGTTAAGTGACCCACAGTGTCTCCCGAGTTGTCACAAGAGCATATGCCATTGACTTAGTTGTGATGTTAGGTGGAAAATTTACTTAACATATGCATGCATCATTGGACTATGTGAATTGTGTGTTTGTACATCCCCATCCCCTCAGCTCAGTGGAGAGCTAACCCCTCGTGTATACAATTTTTAGATTATGATGCGGTACGGAGGAGCCGGAAGTCGTGTTAGAGGAACATGGCAACGGTGTCCTTGTGACGATTGTGCCTACGAGCCGTGAGAATTCTAGGGACTTGTTCTCCTTTTGTTTATTTTAGGCGTAGGCCCATGTATAAACATTTACTGCTATACCCTTGTTGATCATTATTAGATGGTAATGAAAAATGGATTAACTACAGTATTTATCATCTAGGCTTTGATCATCTTGTAACTATTGATTTTATACGCTTCCGCAAAACTATTGATCTTTTGGAATGTAATATTTTCCTTTCCGCACTCTGATATTATATTGTTTTAATATTGGTTATGACTGTGCGTTGGGACACTGTGTCAGTGATCCTGGCAGCTTAGTAGGATGACATGCGTCGTCCTAGTCACCCCTTATAATGTATTATATCCCTTGTTGGGATGGGGGCGTGACATGTCGTCTTCTCCGGCCAGTTTCATAGCATTGTTTGTGTAACAAAAGAAAGCCCTCGTCCATGGCCACTTTTTGCACTCGAAGTACACAACGAAGAACAAATGTTACAATATTTAAGGAAGAAACAATTCAGATTTAATTAATTCAGTCACAGCATTCTAGTTCTATCGTAAGTCAAGAGAGGGATGTTAGAATAGAAAGTTAGTTTGAATCTTCAAGGCACGTTACAGAGTCGCTGTCCTTAAGACGAAATTCGTCTTTACTTCCAAATACAAATAGGTTACAGATGAATTATCTCCCACGATACAATAAAGCCCAAACTTGTTGATTATCTTGGCTGCGTATTGCACAAACGAAGCCAAAATCGATGCCTGAAAGCCTTTTGAGAAACAGAAAAGCCAGAAAACAGAGAAATCTGTTTCCTACAGTAAAACAGATTCCCTACAAAATCACCTTTGAGAATGAGGGAGGAGAAGAACGTTTGTGGATATAACCAAGTTTAAAATAACTTTGGGTATTAATAAGCCACTTTGCAACTGTTCCCAACAGATGGATCCTTCCATCTTTGAATCTGATCCGTTAGATCATAACTGTACGATTTAAACCATCCAAAAATATAATAGCCATAACTATTGATCAACTGTATACATTGATCTTATCCAGATTCAAATTGGACCACTGGATCAAAAAGAATGGTCCAGATTAAATCTCACTCGAAACTTGCAAAGTGCGTGCACCACTAAGTAGTCGGTTGGATACACCGATGTAGATCATCGTTAATTAGATAAGTATCACTAACAGAGTATTGTAATACAAAGAAGGATTAATTAGAATACAGAGAAGGGTGCTGCCCTAGTTATGATTAAGCCCTTCAACCTAAGCTGATTAAGGCCTTTAGTCTATGCTGACTTAATCTAGTGCTCATATATTAGAGTGAGCTGCACATAATAAAAACTATATTTTCCCAAACTTTAAACCTACATTCACTCAAAAATCAAAATTATCGTAGAACAACTTACCAAGCAATCCATATTCTATCAGTCAGTGAATTTTTTTGAGTGCACGTAGGAACACTTTTCCTTAGTTTTTCGGTCTTAAGCTTTTGATATTTCCAACGCCACCCAAACCCATTTGACCACCCATGACCGCATTTATTTCTCCTCTCATTTTCTTGGTGCAGCTTCAAAATCTTGGTTCACAAAAAAGCTCCCTCTTGACAAAATGCTTAAAGAGAGATTATGCCGAGAGATTGCTCTATATCATAGGTATGACAACCAAATTCTTTTACCTCCAAATATGGGACGCAGCAGGATTAGATCCAAGACAAAGAACTTCTCTCCCAAGTGGCGAAATCTCATTAACAACAAAAGAACAGCCCCTGCCGAACTACCCAACAGTGGAGTGGTAGATGGTTACTCACCTCTTCGGTGGCCAATTACATGGAAGATGTTCTGAACTCTTAAAAGGATTTACGAAGGGGGTTTGGGGGAAAATCGAGAAAAAGGAAAATTGCCTATGGGAGAAACATCTACGGCTGGGGATTGCCAAAATGGTTTACAATCGGAGCGTCGATATGTAATGGTAAGGGTTCACACAGATCGCTGACGTGGATGGGGAACCTCTTCTTTTAATTTCCTTGTATATATAGTTGCACCTAGATTTTCTCGTTTATAACACAGAGAAAGGCAAGGAATATTTGATTCAATGCAAACGCACACTTAGGGCTGTAAACGGATTGGATTCGCCTTGGAGAAGCTTATATCCGCATCCGCATCCGATTAGCTATTGGACGGATTCGGATAGTGCTAAACGGATATGGACACGGATACGGATCGGATATTTTATCCGTTTACATATAAATATAGGTTTTCGGATAGCTATAGCCTATCCGTATCCGCATCCGTTTAGCTTTCGGAAGCGTTAAACGGATACAGACACGGATACGAAAACGGATTTTGGCTATTCATTTACACCCCTACGCACACTCCCGGATAGAAAACTATTTTTTTAATTAATTAAGGGTTAAATATATGTACACCCCTGTAGTGCAACCAATATTCCTCGCACCCCCTAAGCTTTTGATAAGTCACCCCTCAATATTCCACTTACCACCCCTGTTTTACCCTTCGAATGCCATTTAAGTCCACACCAAGTGTTAAATGCTAAAAAATGACCAAATTACCATTTCTTCTATCTTTTTTAAAATTTTGAAAAGATCTAATTGCCCTGACCTATTTGCTAAAATTTGAAAATACCAAAATGCCCTCATCTTCCCCAAATCATTATCTTCTTTTACATACCCAATACCACCACCATCACCACCCACAATTAACACCATCACCACCGTGAAGCCCCACCTCCAGCACCACCTCCATTGGAGAAATTCTGGGATCCGCCACTTCCGTTGGATTTTGAATAAAGATCGATCCTTCTAGTGGATGCGAGTCTCTTAGCCATTTGAAGCTTTCTGGTAATCGTTTGGTGGATAAGATTCCACCGGAGATCGGGAACTGCTCCAATTTGAGGTCTCTTCCACCTTTCCATGGGTTCCGACACCGTCAACGTCACAATCCAACGAAAGTGGAGGATCCCAGAATTTCTGCAATGGAGGTGGTGTTGGAGGTGGGGCTTCACGGTGGTTGGTGGTATTAATGGTGGTGGGTGGCGGTGGTGCTGGAGGTGGGGCTTCACGGTGGTGATGGTGTTAATTGTGGGTGGTGGTGGTGGTATTGGGTATGTAAAAGAAGATAATGATTTGGGGAAGATGAGGGCATTTTGGTATTTTCAAATTTTAGCAAATAGGTCAGGGCAATTAGGTCTTTTCAAAATTTTAGAATAGATAGAAGAAAGGGTAGTTTGGTCATTTTTTAGCATTTAACACTTGATGTGGACTTAAATGGCATTAGGGGGGTAAAGCAGGGGTGGTACATGGAATATTGAGGGGTGGTATGTGGACTTATCAGAAACTTAGGGGGTACGAGGAATATTGGGTGCATTACAGGGGTACGTGTATTTTACCCATTAATTAATAACCTATTCTCTCTAATTAAGAATCATTACGCAAGATGTAACTTAGTTTTATTCAAAATTAGTCAAATAAATTGCATGAGCAATTACTTGGGGCAGCACAAATGGTATTATTGGTTTATATATCAACTTGATTTTGTTTTGGACATGTTTTATTCCACATTACAACAATCCTTAATCTAGTCAACAACACTATACTGGTTGCTTTTTGATGGAGTTTTGACGTGATTCTCTAACTCCATTTCTTTAGGTGGTTCATGCCCATCAACGAGGGATTAATCTTTTTTATTAGAGGAATACTTGGGTGGATAGTTGTGAAAATATTTAAACCAGAACCATATCTAGTTAGAAGTAGAGCTGTAAATGGATAATTGAAATTTCGAATTCGATCTGCATCCGTATCCGTTTAGGGATATTCATATTCTTTTATAGATATTTGGAAAAAAAATCCAACCGAAAAAAATCCGAATACTAAATAATAAAAAATTAGGTAAATAATGAGCTTGAGGGTTTTTGAAGACTCAACAAGTTCTAGAATATGAGGAAAAGAGAATCATGATCTAAGAGATGGATTGAAAGTAAATTGTATCCACTAGGGGGAAATAGGTCCGGGTTACACAAGGCAGAAATGTAAATAGATATGGGTGGTCAAAGATCCGAATTTGATTTGCATCCAAATCCGTTTAGAGGTATCCGTATTCGGCCAAGGAATTAATATCTGGGTTCGATCACATCCGATCCGTATCCGAGCCAAATCCGATCCGTTTACAGACTTTAACTAGAAGGCCTCATCATTGCTACATGTTCAGCAGGTTATTTATCCCCTCAGAGTTACTGAAATCTTTTTCATTTTAGATTTATAGTTTTGTTGCTACCCGAAGCTTCTAAATCACAGCTCTTTGGGGTCCTTAATTATTTTCTCATACTATCATTTTTCATTTAAACAGGGAATGTAGGAAACTTTATGTTAGTAGTTGTCCCTACAATCTGTAATGAAGATGGCAATCCATTTAGAGACCGTAATAGTTGCAACGCCGTAGCTCTCTATTGTGCCTCTTTCTCCATAGCAGTAGAAACAATTTTCTATTTCTATTTGGTTAACCAAATTATAGTATTCATCATCCAGTTGAGTTGATCTTCTATATTTCTCATTACTTCATTTACATAATAATTTAATCTATTAATTCGTCACAATTATATAACCCACCATGTATAAGATCAATATTGTATTTTTAATATGGAGACAGATAGTATAGTTTGATATAATGGAAATGAATCCAAATTGTATTTTATATGGCTTATGCCAAGCCCCAAATTGAGATTCCATATATATATATATATATATATATATGTGTGTGTGTGTGTGTGATATCAAAATATAATATGGGAGAGGGTTGGCCAGGCACACTGCTGCCTTTCCTAGAGCTAGCAGCTGTGCCCAATGGAGAGGGTGGGAAAGGAAGGGCAAGGAGGTCATTTTCATACGAAGTGGGAGAGAGACAGACTCAGGCTAGGCACAGTGCTAGCCGTCAGCATGCCTAACTTTTACCCTGTAAAAATCAGATAATGAATAGAATATTTTGAGTGATTTTATTACCCACACAATGGTGTAAATATATAGAACAAGTAACAATGCAATCCCCTTGATTGAGGGAATCAATATACAAGGATAAGACTATACAAAATTAGATAAAATAATTATGGAAGGCAAGGTGGCGATGGAGCTGATGGAAGGATTCTTCCACCAATCCAGCTAGTCCAGCTAATATACCATATTACTTACAAATTATACATACCTTATGCATATTACGTAGCAACACAGATCTTCTACGGTGCGCTGTCCTATCCTGCTTGTGCTGCGCAGACACAGGGCCGCACGCAATGACCACCTTACTCCCACTTGGACAAGACGCTCGGGCAGGGGTAAGGCGGTCAATGCAAGCCACCTTGTGTCTGTGCAGCACGGCAAGATGGGCAGCCCACGTCGTAGAAGATCTGGATCCATTACGTAGTACTTACCCTACTATACTCTATCTCTCTCTACATGTCATTCTCGGTTTAATGCGAAATCGACCTAGAATGCATTCCAAGATTGCTTACCAAACGCAGCCTATGTTTATATATAAACATGAAATATGTAGCCCTTTCTTTCTTTGTAAGATTTTTATATCTGCCATCGAATTATTTCATTTGGTTTTGTTGTTGTGATGGTGGAGATGATGAGATTGCATGAGAATGTTGAGATTTGGGGTATAGCTTCAATTCCGTCCTGAAAAATAGGCGGGTAATTTTCTCAAGGCTTATTCTCCCCTATAGCTAACTCCCACCTCTCTTCTCTCCTCTCTCTTTCTCTTCCTCTTCCCGTCTCTCCATCGACTGGTCATTTCGGTTTTGGCTCATTGACCTTCTCTCTCTCTCTCCCTCCTGGACTCCATTAAATAATTTGGATGTGCAGGTTCGTTCCTCTCTCTCTCTCTCCCTTTTTTTTTTTTTTTTGGCATATATATTGTTTGAATTAAGCTTGTAGTACTCTTTCAACCCTTTCACCATTAGAGGGCGAGGGATTTCAGATCAAAACTCAGTTTTTCCTCGTTTACTTGTGTGATGAGATTTAAGTTTTCATTACAGGGATAAAAAATTTCCCCTCGTTCCTCCTCCCTTGTTGTAGGGTAGGGTATTTGAAAATTTGGAAAAATAAAAAAAACTTAAAATAATTATGGGAGATTGTTCTCTAAACTTAGTTGGGTGGGGAGTCACCCAATGAGGACGACGGGAGACATTCATCAATAGAGATGAGAGGAGAGAGTGTCAAGAAAAGAGAGAGAGAGAGAGACTACTAACTGGCATAACTTACATCTCAAACTCAAAAGCATTTTCCCCTATAATCTAAATGAGATGAAAATAGCAGTTCTTGTGGTGATTCTTTTCCCTATTTTAAAGGTTTAAAATAGAGAAAGAGATTGTTGCCTGAGCTCTAGAGCCTGCAAGTGCGTGCTGGCCGATGGGACTCATGGGAGCGCATGCACAAACACACCTGGATGGGATTTCTAACTTTTCCATGGGGGCAGTGGTATTTTCACACGCTTATGTGTCTAGGCACAGGAGCCACACGGGCCATGCCACTAGGTAGCGTTCTTTTTCCTTCAAAATATTTTTATTTTACAAAAATGAAAGAGAAGACTTAGATGTCTAGCTATCCAAGCAATTCATAATCATTAATCATCCATTATATTTTTTGTGTTAAATTTTAGGGAGAAAGATCACTACTTGGGCGCGTGCGATGTGCTCCCTTGCGCTTAGACACTGGGACAGGCGAAATGACCACCTCAGATAAAATTGAAGCGACCAGGTAGCGTTCTCTATCCCTAAATTTTAAAATAAAACTTATATTTTAAAGGTTTTAGAGTTCCTATGGGGAGGGGATTAGCGGTGTGTGTTAGTATCTCAACAACTTATGCGTTAGCTTCTATGAAGAAGTTGATAATATAACTAACCAACCAACCTGAGTTTGGCCTTATCAGATGGGTCCAGGGCCACCCCCCCCCCCTTCTCTCTCTCTCTCTATATATATAGATATATACTTTGAGTTTTAGAATACATATAGAGAGCCATAGATGATGCCCCCTAGACCTTGTAGTGGCGGGAGCCTTGTGCACTGCGTTTGCCCTTTATAGAAAGTCACAGATAAGATCAAGATTGGATTGGTCGAATTAGCCGAGATTGATCCCTAACGATTCAGATCAGAGTCGCTCTAAACCAGACCAATCTTAACATCTTCATCAAGTTAAAATTTTCCATGTTTTTTTCTTCGTATCTTGGCCAACATAGTTCTGGATCAGTCAAGATTCTTCTACAAGTTTCCTTTACTATAATTCCCTTTTTAGGGGGGTTCTCCTAGGCGACATTATGCCTTGTGAAGTAAAACATTTCACTATTTATCACACGGCAGTGCATGGATTAGTCCATGTGATAAAGGACCCCACATACAATAGTCAAATTTTAGTTCAAAGTAAGTGAGGAAAGTTATTCAAACTCTGATTCAAAATTTTAGTAAAATTATCAAAATGTCATCAAATGGATGAAAATACAAAATGACATCTTCTATAATTTTAGCTATTTCCTCTACTCTTTTTAAGCTGAAATTATATCAATGAGTGTCATGTGGAAAATACTGAAATGTTATACTTCACTAGACATAATGACGAGAAAGGAAACTTATTTTTTGAGGCATGGCTTCACATGCTCTTCTAGCCAATGGCTTGGTTCAGGTTCAAAAGATTTACTATGAAGAACGATCCTGTTGAGTTCCTCCCTGGACTGTTTGTGTTTGGATAATTTTCAATATTATTCTGACCCAATTTGTTTCCCCCTATCTCTTCTGTTGCAAAGAGAAAATATTGTGTTTTTTAACTGTGAAAACTAATTTAAACCCAAATCTCTGTCCTTTACTGGTTCTCTGTCTCAGGGTTCTCTCCCTCTTCAACTAGAGCTTTCAAATACTTCTCCAATATTACAGGGGCAGAATCAGAAGTGATAAAGAAGAGAGGGAGAGAGGGAGAGAGGGAGAAAAGGGAGAAGAGAAGATGGGGTTCTTGACACTTCTCGAGGTGGCAGCCATGCCCATGTTGCAGGTCCTTCTCATCAGTACTCTGGGGGCTTTCATGGCAACCAAGTATTTGAACCTTCTAAATCCAGATTCTCGGAGATACTTGAACAAGGTAACTTAACTACTTTTAAGCAATACATACACATGTAAATATCTATCTATTTAGCATGGGTGGGTGGAGGTAATAATTTTGGTCATTTTGTAATTTGATTAAGAAGACTTTCTGATACTGATGACAAAACTTTTTGGGCAATGCAGCTTGTGTTTGATGTGTTTGGTCCATCACTCATGTTTGCAAGTCTAGTTAAGACTGTTGATCTCCAAGATATTTTTACATGGTAAGCTACAATTAACAAGCATTTAACAATCACAATATATTATATGGGAGAGGATTCTCTGAGCAAATGGCATAGAGGAGCACACCAATGAGGTGCGGTAAAACAGTATCGTACATTGGAAGGCAGCGAGGTCATTTCATGTGAGGAGGAAAGAGATAGATAGAGAGGTGCTAGTGTATCCCACCCAGCGGCTCAGAAAACCTTTTCTCATAACATGTAAAAGGAATTTTTTTATTGACAAAACCCTGATGGAGTTTTGACCTGATTCTTTAATTCCATTTCTTTAGGTGGTTCATGCCCATCAATGTGGGATTAATCTTTTTTATTGGAGGACTACTTGGGTGGATAGTTGTGAAAATTTTAAAACCAGAACCATATCTAGAAGGCCTCATCATTGCTACATGTTCAGCAGGTTATTTGTCCCCTCAGAGTTACTGAAATCTTTTTCTTTTTAGTGTTAGTTTTGTTGCTACCCAATGCTACTGAATCCTAGCTCTTTGAGGTCCTTAATTACTTTCTCAGAGTATCATTTTTCATTTAAAACAGGGAATATAGGAAACCTTATCTTAGTAGTTGTCCCTGCAATCTGTAATGAAGAGGGCAGCCCATTTAGAGACCGTAATAGTTGCAACGCCGTGGCTCTCTCTTATGCATCTTTCTCCATGGCGGTAAAGAAACAAATTTTCATTTCTCTATCATCCAGTTGAGTTGATCTTCCATATATGATACATCTCTGATGAGAACCATTACTTGATTTACATAATGATTTAAGTTTTTCAGTTTGTTTACATATTTTTTCTTGAAAACATTTGGCTCAGTGAATTATCTAGATCCTAAAATCTGTTAGGCCTAATGTCAAGTTTATTTAAACATGGAAACATCAAGATTTCATCACTTTCTATCTTATAATGCAGATCGGCGGATTTTACATTTGGACTTACACTTATCATCTTGTACGAAGTTCAGCAATAAGATACAAAGCAATTCAAGATGCTGAGGAAGCATTGAAGAAGCCTAACAAAGATTTAGATGCCAACAGTGAATCTCACCTTCTCAATGTAGATTATGAAGATGAAGCAAAGCCCATTGATGAGGTTGTTAATTCCTTAATAATTTAAAGCAAATATTTATGAAAAAAGTGTTCTAAGAATTTAGTCTTGCTGTCAATCCTTTGACATGTCCCAGGAGTTCTTGATGCAATATGAAAGACCAAGTTTATTTACTGTTTTCTGCAAAACTCAAATTCTTCCCATATTAGGTTCTAGCTCAGTCTTCTGGGAAGGCTGGGGATGAGAGATCATCATCATGGGGAAAAGTAACAGGAATTCTCTACCAGATTGAGGAGGAGTTGATGGCACCACCAACTATTGCTGCAGTAAGTGTTTTTAAGATACTAAAATGTTCTAATTTGCTAAGGTAAAGAGACAAGCTTACCTTCTCTGTATCCTAACAGTTAGTAGGATTCATCTTTGGGTGTGTGCCATGGCTGAAGAATCTTCTTGTCGGTAAAACTGCTCCTCTACGACTGATCCAGGACTCGATTAAATTACTTGGGTATGTATAATGAATTAATCGCGTTCAGCACATGAGTAGTCAAATAGAAAACTCAACATAGATATTATGTTCTCTGTTTTGGAATTCTACACATTTCATCTTATCCATGATAAGCACAAAACTCTCACCTTATTCACAATCCTCTTCTTTTGTACTGTGATATTCTCCTGGTATCTCTGTTTGTGTCTGCTACTGCAATACAAATATATTGTGAGAGGAAAAAAAGTAGAGCACTTGAAGTTAGTCATTGCTTTCCCCTTTACATGGTATCATCTCAGTCTGGATTCTCATTCTTCTATTGACATCAAGACATCTAACTGTGTAGGGAAGGCGCAATTCCCTGCAGCACCCTTATAGTAGGAGCTAACCTCATTCAAGGTGAAATGAGATCTATAACTATCCAATTAAATATGAAAAGAATGGAGAACAATTGGATTCTGTATTTGAACTTACACTAAGTGTTTGCTTAAGCAGGTTTACGCTCGGCAAAATTGAGGCCACTGCTCATCGTAGGAGTCATTGTAGTGCGATACATGATACTTCCTGTGATTGGAATGGGTGTGGTTAAGGTAGCTGGTGATCTGGGTTTCCTCTCACCAGACCCTCTCTATCGATACGTCCTAATGTTACAATTTACACTTCCACCTGCCATGAGTGTCGGTATTTACTCATTCACAAATTTCTTGTTTCATATTAATATGGTTTCAGTCATGTTCATCATACCCAAATACTACATAGGGGGTACCAAGTATATATCAGACAGGCCATTTTTACATTAACAGAACATATGATGATGATGTAGGTACCATGACCCAACTGTTTGATGTGGGTAAAGAGGAGTGCTCAGTCCTATACATTTGGACATACTTGGTTGCAGCCTTTTCTCTCACTATGTGGTCCACAGTGTTCATGTGGGTCCTGTCCTGAAGATTGTTAATGTATGAGAGAAGCTATGCAAAGTTTTTGATGGACAAGAGATGTTGAGAGAGATCCTTACAATTGAAGCGGTTACTCTATACACTTTGATAAATTACAATTGATAGCATTGCAACTGTTTACTGACCATGTTAGATTTATGGAAGAATTTCTTTGTTCTCAACAATGACTTCGTTGAATGAAGGTTACATGTTGAACGATGACCAACAAAAACAAAAAGGATAAGGAAGAGAAATGTCAAGATGCCTTTTATAGTATCCACACTGTCAGCAATAAAAAAGGACAGACCCAGTGCACGAGGCTTCCACCACTGTGGGGTCTGGGAGGATCATAATGTATGCAGCCTTACCCCTGCTTCACGGAGAGGCTATTTCCTGAGTCGAACCCGCAACCACTAGGACACAATGGAGCAACCTTGCCGTTGCGCCGAGGTCCGAATAACCAATCTGGCTCATTAATTTGCAGACTCAAGTAGGAAAGCTATATACACTGGAAGACCATTGAAATTAGATGATCTCAGTTCACAGCAATCAGAAAACACCAGAAGGCTATATTAGCCTCGTGGGTTTCTCAAATGCCACACATGATTTGCTTTGGATTAGGAGAAGTTTAGCTACAACGCATGAATTACCAGCCCCACTCCAACTCCCCCAATCAACAGATTTCAACACTCAACCTATGAAGGATGGTAATTACCTCATCCTATCTGCACTTCAGTGTGTTAATCAAGTCCATTCTACTCTGAACTTGTATGAATCACCCTTCTGAAATTCACAAGAGTTTCAACTCTATAGATCCAAATAAAAAGTAATTCTAGATGTCTGGTTATGAAATTCTTCAACATAGGCAAGGAACAAAGGCTAGGCAATCAAGGGACTTTTCCTTTTTTTTGGGGGGAGGGGGGGTTGAAATATTGTATATAAAGAGTATAAGCATGCAGCATAAGAAAGCACAGATGGTCAATATTCAATTCAGCAGCATCACATTTGCCGTCCACAGACAGATACACAAGGAAACATATTGGATATACTTTCTCAACAAGCCCATGGTGCATAGGCAGCAGCAGGCCACAAGGCCATATGGGTGGACGGCATGGGCCTGTAGCTGCAGCAAGGGGTGCATGGCTTGGGCGGCAACAAGGCCCCCATGGCACAGGGCCACAAAGCCCATAGTGCATAGGCAGCAGCCACAAGGCCATATGCATGGCCTATTTTACTAAGAAATAATATGGTTACAATTACAAATTACCCCTACATATTACCTATTTTACTCTAGAAGCCAAAATATATGCGAACATTATTTTAAAACAATACTAACTCAAATTACCATTATTTAACCTTAAAAAAATATAAAAAAACTGAATAAAAATGAATTTTGAATTATGCCACTACTAAAAATTTGTTAAATGACTAGAATACCGTGTTCAGAATTGATTGCTCATTATATTCCTATTTTCTTATTTGTATTTTGAGTGGTGAGTTTACAGATATACCCCTCCTAGTGGTACTAAGATTAATTGAATCATAACTTCTGATCTAGCCCTTGGATAGAGTGGTGTCTTCTACCTCTTGTTTACTGAACTCGACCTGAGTTTAGAGGCTATCGGATCTCTTGATTTTGATACATGTGATTTCTCCTAAATCTGATTTATATTCTCTGGAAATTTGATTATGTTTGGTACTACTGCTTTGATTATTCAATTACAGTATTTTCATGTAGATATATGCAAAGGAAAATTAATATTTAAAATATTTTCCCCCAGTTTATTTAGATATAAAGTTTAAAAATTGACATGGAAATTTAATATTAAAAAAAAAAATCATTGTGATGGGATAAATTATTTTTGTTTTTTTTTGGTAAGCTTGTGGTGGGATAATTACAACAAACTATAGTTGTAAAACTAGCTAGGTTTAACTCAGTGAGTCATCTTAATCGCATAAAAAAAAAAAAAAACATAAAACTTTGTCAACAGTCATTAAATATTGGTAAGTTAGTTTTATGTGTTTTGATATTATCATATCTAGTGAGAAAGAAACAAGAGAAGGTGGAATTTTTTTCCTCGGACCGTGCTGTCCCCTCACATGGGGGCGCAAAATGACGACTTAACCTTGCCCAGGCAGTGTGTTCAGGCAGGGGGTTAGGTTGTCATTTCGTGCCCTCATATGAGGGGACAGCACGGTCCTGTCCGGGCAGCGGACAGGAGAGGATAACGATTCGAGAAGGTGGACCTGCTTCTATTCGCTGACTAATCAACAGATTTGGACTACTATCATACATCTTCAAGATCAAACACAAAACACTCTGATTAGTCTTCTATTCTACTAGGCATCGGATCGATACGAAAGTACTCCGTTGCCTTGGAATAGAATGACATTAGCATCTTTAAACCACGACAAGAAAAGGTTTTACACGGATTTTTATCCTCTAGTGTCCGGTGCCCGAACAGCACAGTGCTGTCTCCTCACATGGGGCGTGAAATGATGACTTAACCTCCCTCGGGCAGTGTGTTCGGGCAAGGAGGTTAAGTCGTCATTTCATCCCCATGTGAGGGGACAGTAGGTGCTGTTTGGGCAGTGGGCGGTAGAGGATAACAATCCGGTTTTACATTTCTTTTTAGTGAAAGTATTAATTTCTTGTTCTAAGCCTCTAAGATATAATTAGTTGAACTTTTTAACAAAATTATTAGTCCCATGTCGGATACAAAGGCGGGAGAGACATTGAAGAAAGGTGGGTTACAGAATGGTAGTAGAACAAAACCCAAAACCATCTTGGATATATAGTCTTTTACAGAATGAATGGTGGAAGAACAAAACCCAAAACCCAAAACCCAAAATCCAAAACCAAATTTCTATGCTGAAGTTTGGCAATCAGTAGAACTTCATTTTTAACCCAAATGTTTTCAATTGTTTTTTTTATTACTTTTCCTTCTAATAGACAATTATGCTGGAACTTTTTTGAGGCTGTGTCCTTAGTGTTGCCTTAGCTTAAGGAAGGGCAAGCTCAATGGGATTGCACTCCGAGTGCCTACACCTAACGTGGGCAAGCTTGATCATTGGCATTCTTTCTTTAGGAAGATATATAGATCGAGATAATTTAAAAGTTTCATGTGTAGATTGAAATGATGCTCTTGCGAAGGCCAAGATTTATAGTTTTCATCATCGAATGGTTTGTCTTGTAATTAGAAATCTTGAGAAGAAGAGAATTAACCTACAAACAAGATTAATTAACAACTATGCTTTGGTAGCTTAAAGGCTACTTCCATGAAAAGCCTGCAAATGGAGCCAATCTTCAAGGACCTCTCTGTTCTATAACATTAATTAATAAAGTAAAGTATAGATCGCCGGGAGATGGACAGAGATGGAATGAGGCGAGATCACAGAGAATAAGCTTGGATTTCATCTTCCATGACTTTAATGTCTCCTAGCCAACGCTCCCCCTCGATGACAAGTAACCCGTTCGCGTTTTGTATGTGAAGAGGATCCTTCTTTAAACTCGGACACTTGCTCACATGCACATCTACTATAAGGGGGCAATGCAAGATATGGTTTCTGCACACATCAACTAGCATTGGTAGGTTATCTAACTCTAAAGTCATCAGTCTCGGGAAGGTTGAGATGACTCCCCTGGCACCATTAACTTCTTCTTCTTCTTCCTCTGCTTCTTCAATTATTACTTCCATTCTGTTGCAAGAATAAACCCTAATATGTATCAAGTTGTTGAACAAGCCTGGCATTCCCTTTGTGAAGACCATCTTCAAGCTATTGCATTGCTCTATTCCTATCCATGAAAGTTGACCAAAACAATTTAGTGGTGTGATAGAACTACCACATATCCTTTTCAATTTTGGCAATTTTCTTAGGTCTAATCTCCTACCAATGAAGGGATTTTGGTGATGGTAGACCTCCTCCTCCTCATCCAACACCATTTCCAAGTCTTCACAGTTTATTAATTTGGTAAATCCAACACTAATGCGCACACATTTCACACCTGGGCAATCCTCAATTGTTAAGTACTGAAGATTTTGGGATTCATTGAGATCTTCTAGAGCTTCTTGTTTTATGACTCTGCAACGTTTCAGAGACAACCATGTAATCTTCTTGGCCAAAGGTTTGAACCAGTAAGAGATAATGATATCTTCGAAGGAAAAGGAAAGAGAGGTTAAATAAGTCAACTCGGACAACTCCCTCACATCAACAATGAAGGAGTCACTGGTACTAGACCCACTTCTCTCTTCCTTTTTGTCCCATTTTTCATCTTCAGCAGAACTCACACACCATTTTATTTTATTGGCTCTAAAAAATCTCAATTCCTCCAGTTTGTGCAAATGAGAAATTACCCCTGTTGGAATAGAAACTTTGCTCACTTCCACATTCAAGTATCTTAAATTACTTAAACCTCCCACGCATTCAGATCCGAGGATTTGTTGGTCCAACACTGAACACCAACCCAAATCTAAAACTTGGAGCTGTTGGAGCATTCCCAATGCAGGCAATGATCTCAAACTTTGACAGGAATTTAGCCTAAGCACCCGAAGTTTCACCAAACATGATAAGGAATCTGGGAGATATTCCAACTTCTCTGAGAAAGAAAGATCGAGTACACTAAGATGATCCACATGTTGCAAGAAATTTGTTGGGGGAATAACAGTTAGAATCCTATTCCACATGAGTAGCAAAGTAGTTAGTTTTTGGCATGTCTCTCCCAACTCTGGCAACTTCTCTATTTGGGTATCATATAGAGAAATCATTGTTGCATCTACCCACTCAGGAGCCTGTGGTGCCTCTTTAAATGATTTACCAATCCTTATCAATAACTTGGGGCTACTACTATCAGAGTACTCTGAAGAAGTAATCCAAAGTGCAAGCTGCCGCATGATATCATGCATCCTCACACTACCTTTAATCTCTCCATCTTCTAACATGCAAGCAATTTTCAAGCTCTCAATCAGATCCATACAATTATCCCTAGCAGCTTTCAAACTCCCTAATTCATCTACTAATCCCTCTCCAATGCAATAATTTAACATCTCATCTACCTCTATGTTATTGTCTTCAGGGAAAGAGGCACAATAAAGAAATAGATTCCTAAGCATATCATTCTCCAAGCTATCAAAACTGAATTTCAAAGGAACAAATACTTTATCTATCATACCTCGGAGATGCTTCATTTCCCTTAAGGCATTCTCCCACACCCCAACTCCACGACGATTTGCCATTGCTCGAGCCACAGTGACAATTGCAAGGGGAAGACCCTTACACCTTCCAACAATTTTTTCAGCAAAGTATTTTACACCATCGGCAGAAACATGTTCACCTGCTTTTTCAACAAAGAGATCCCATGATTCAGCTTTTGATAATGGCTTCACTTCTACTGTTTTTCTAGCACCTATATCAGTGCAGATATCTTGATTTCGACTCGTCACAAGAATCTTGCTCCCTTTTTCGTTTGGAGGGCGAGGGATTCCAACATCCTCTAGCCTTAATTCACACCACACATCATCCAAAATTAGAAGAAATTTCTTCTTCCTTAGGGCATTGAACAATGCATCATTCTCACTATTTTCCGGTAATCCGAGTCGCTTACTGATACTGGTTTGGATATTTCGTATGTTGGGAGTGGCAGACACAGTGACCATTATTACAGTATCAAAACAAGGATCATTTTTGAAGTGATTATTTACTTCTTTGGCCAGAGTGGTTTTACCAACTCCCCCCATACCATATACTCCAACAATGCCAATTTCTGGATCACCTATGCAATCAAGCATCAGTTGCAGCATGCCTTGAGTTGATGGTTGATTCTCAATTATTGGTTCGTTTGGCATCTCTATAACAGTCTTTGGAGAAGGTGGCCTTGCCACATCAAATTGTTCATCGAGCCTAACAATTGCCTTTACCTTGAGTCTTGCAGACTTCTTGCTCATTTTGTAGCGTGACCAGCAGTTCACACACCAACCCCCTGCACAAGTCCCTTCACTATACTCCTTCTCTATGACTTTGGCTTCCTCTTTGATTTCATCGACGGCTTCGAACCAATTGCTTGCTACGGCAGTCTTCACTTGTCCAGAGTTTTCTTCTGCTTTTAGAGTGGTTTCCACATCCTTCATCTTTGCTGTCAGATTTTGAACTACTGTTTGCAGGCCATTGACATTGTCATGGGAGCTTCTCAAGTAGTTTATCTGTCGAACAAAGGGAGCAATCAGATATGTATCAATAACACCTACCAATGGCCCAATGAAATCCATGAGAGGATAAAACAGAGCAAACGGGAAGAAGAAGAAGAGATTAAAGCTGCTGTAACTTAAGAGGGAATTAGAACTGTTGATCAAGCAGAGAAAAGGAGTAAGGATGAAAAAATGCCCAAAAAAGATTTATGAAAAGTGAGCACTTGAAAGGTCCAATGGTAGTTTAGAAATTTCAATGTTCATGTGAACGTCCAATGACCATGTGAGGCCATGTGAGGCCTGAGGATAATTGGCCTCCTTTCCTCAGTTTGGTGGAAAAAACAGAATGGACAGCTTTTTTCTTTTTGTCAAAATGGGCAACCATTGATTGGGGCACATTAATGGTGATAAGGGATTGGTGAAATTGTAATAAAGGGGTAAAACAGTAAAAACAAAACTTATTTATCTAAAAAAAATCAAAGGCAAATTTATCCGATACAACTGATCCGTGTTGATGCTATATCAGTATCGTATCGATTTTGCTAGTGACCAATACCTGATCTGATACCATGTAATAAAACCATGCTCCCATGTTACCCATGCAAATTCCTTTGAGACTTGTGAGAAGTAAGATATATGATTAGTGATCATAGTATGACATGTCACAAGCTTGGTTTGAGGTATTGGTACTAGATCGCCCGATATGGTTTTTAAACTGCACGGTTTTGAAGGTGATTGATACTTATACTTAGCTGATACCGTATCGGTGAAATGGTACTAACAAGGGGTAAAATAGTAAAAAAAACTGTTTATTTTAAGGAAAATCAATGGTAAACTTGTCCAATATGGCCAATACCATATCAATATCATATCGATTTTGAAAGTGACCAATACCCAATATGATATCGTGCACTAAAACCATGGTCACAAGTGATGATGTATTAGAATCCTTAGGATATTCTCAATGATTAAAGATGTCAATTGGTACGGTATATGGTATTTGGTACGATACACTACCCCCATACCGAATACCGATTCAGTACATATATCTCATACCGATACCAGATCGAATCGATTCGGTATTAAGCGGTACAGTATGGTGTATTTTCCGCATTATGCCCATATCGATACAATATCGAATACTGACTCGATATAGGTATATCATACCGATACCATACTGAATTTATTCGATGTGATTCGATACAAATAATTTGGTATGTAAATGATATCGATATACGATACACAGTACACAGTACACATTGACACCCTTGTCATCGATGGCCCCATGGATGATTCGTATCTTTTCCTCAGCTTTGGAGGAAAAGTAAAATAGACAGCTTTTTATTTTTCTGGTTATGACGGGCAACTTATAATTGAGGCACATTAATGGTGGTATAGGGACGAAATTTTGTTGTTACACTTGGATTCGAATTCGGATTTTTGACCATCCGTTTACATTTCTACCTTGTGTAATCCGGACCTTCCTCCCCCTAGCAGATACAATTCACTTTCAATCCATATCTCTTAGATCATGATTTACTTATTTATTTTTATTATTAAGTATTCAAATTTTTTTTTTCGGAATGAATTTTTATCGGAGTATTCGGATATTTTTTCCGAATATCTCTGAAGGTCCTCAAGGAAGCCGAGTGGGAACCGTGTTTACACTGGAAGTCTTTGCCAACTGAATTTTCTGAGGATTCCCCATGTGATCCCGTTGCATCTGATGGCAAGAATACTATAAACCTCTCAGAATTGACTTTTCATACGAAGATTCAATGGGATTGAATCCAGGAAAGATATTTGCTTTTGTCTACGGGATGGTGGTGATTGTGCAGAGTGAAAACGGAAGAAAGAAGAAAAAAAAAAGTTGATATGTTTTGTTCTACCATTTAAGGCATAAATCAAGAGGAAGTGTACCTTGGATTAGGGGATTACATTTAAAATTTCTACACAAATCAAATCCATCCATAGACAGAAAAAAGCAAACGATTAGGGTTTTGAAGGTGATTGATCTGTTTTATTACCTCCTTTGTCTAAGTAGTGCACATTTGTTGGGTGCACCATTTTGTGATGACTCAAATCTAAATTTATATCCAAGTTACATCCATCTGTGATGCTTAGTTTAATAAGAAATTGAGAGCTAAGAATAAATTAGGTCAGATTATGTTGCTAACTAAACAAGTGTGCAACTCCCCACAATTGAAACCTTGATTGCAAATTTGCAACTACACCCTGGAAGATTCACCCCACCAATTTCATAGTAATTTGCAAGTCACCTGTTGTTCTAGATGAAGACGAAATACAAACCTTGGTATCTCAATGCTTCTCTGAAATTTTCAAAAAAAAAATCAGAAGAGAGTGGCGGCTGCCAATCGTTTTTGGGAGGAAGAAGAAGAAGATAAGAACAGATGGATCGTTTCCAGCAGATGTAGCAAGAGGATCTCTCAATGCTTCTCTGAAATTTTCGAAAAACAGAGAAGAAGAGATTAGCGGCTGCAAATCGTTTTTGGGAGGAAGAAGAAGAAGATAAGAAACAAATGGGTTTGGGTCTCGTATAGGTTTAAGATTGAGATAAGATGGGTTTTGGGGTTGGGGTTTGGTTTGAGTAATTATTGAACCTGTTGGGATTCAAAAAAATTTTGAAAATTTTTGAATATTCATTTTCAACCATTGGATGGCTTCTTGTACACATGGCGTGTTTAGGTCTTACGGAAATAAGATGGAAGTACCATTACAGAAGTAGAAGAATCGGATCCATGCTTGTAGTAAGCTCCTTTTCTCAATACATTTGCTTTCTAAAAAGATGTAAAAAGAAAAACAAAAAATTGACACATGGATTCTAATAAACAAAATAAAAAAATCGGACACATGGACTTTTGTAGCCAGACGTTGAAGTTGAAGATCTTATCGATTCTTTTTTTTGGCTAAAAGGTCATTGACAATAAAAAACTAAAAAGAACAAATTACAAAAAACAACTGAGAACCAAAATAACAGGCAAGAACCTCACCTTCTTCTTGGCCATCAGCGGGGAACCCACCTACCATTCAAGAAATCCAAATCTCAGCATGCCCATGGCATCATGCCTCATCTAATCTTCAACGTGTCTAGGAAAGGTATAGGTAGAATATGACAGCCCCGCCTGCTTTGAATCGCATTTAATTTGGCTGAATTAAATATAAGTTAAAAAATTGTTTAATGGAATTCTAATTTCGTCCAATCATAATCTAACTCGTTTACAACCACACAAAAAAACAAAAAAAACCCCTTCTGAGATATAAAGCGAAATGATTTCCAGAAAGATTAGTGTCTGCAACTCTGCAATGGAAGAACAGGACAGTCGCCACAGAACTGTTTGTGTTACAGGTGGTGCAGGTTATATTGGTTCTTCTCTGGTCAAGAAGCTCTTAGAGAAAGGCCACACCGTCCATGCAACTCTCAGGAATTTGGGTAACTTCTCTCTCTCTCTCTCATGTCAATTCCTTTGTTGAATCGACTCACAGTCACCTTTCTCTCTCTGTTTCTCATGTCAATTCCTTTGTTAAATTGACTCACGGATGAATCTCTCTCTCTCATGTCAATTCCTTTGTTGAATTGACTCACAGATGACCTCTCTTCTCACTCTGTTTTTTCTTGTCAATTCCTTTTTGTTAAATTGATTCACAGACGACCATTCAAAAGTAGGACTTCTCAAGAACTTCCCTGAAGCAAATACCAAATTACGGCTGTTCAAGGCTGATATCTATAACCCAGATGAGTTCAATCTCGCCATCCAGGGCTGCGATTTCGTGTTCCATGTGGCCACTCCCTTTCAAAACAGCACCCAGAGCTCTCAAGTCTGTTAATTTCTCTTTCTCGAATCTTTTAATTAATTCTTCATTCATTCTCACTGGATTTTTGTTATATTTTGATGATGATTAAACAGTACAAAGACACAACTAAAGCAGCCGTAGCATCAGTGGAGAGCATAGTGAAGACCTGTTTAAGATCAGGAACAGTGAAGAGACTCATATATACTGCCAGTGTGATGGCTGCATCACCATGGAAAGAAGATGGTTCTGGTTTCAAAGACTCCATGGATGAGTCTTGTTGGACACCTCTTGATCTCCCAAATAATTATTACCGTTCCAACTTTCTGAAGGTGATTGATTACTTTTCTCGAAACCGTACGGAATAGATATGGTATGATATCGGTATGGGTATGAGATATCTGTACTGATCCCGTACCGATTGACACCCTTACTTAAAACCCAATTTTATTATAGTGATCTTTCACAAGATGGTGAAACTCTTTAACTTAAATAATACATTGCAGGATTATACATTTTCGAAAACAATAGCAGAGAAAAAGTTACTGAACTATGAATGTAAAGAGAATAAACTGGAATTGGTGAGCTTGGCTTGTGGCCTTGTGGGAGGAGATACTGTTCTATCTTACATACCTGCAAGCTTGGGATGCCTTATGTCCCAACCTTTGAATGATCCAAACAGTTATCAAAGCCTAGAATTTTTACAAGAGTTGTTGGGTAAAGTTCCAATTGTGCACATCGACGACGTATGCGAAGCCCATATCTTCTGTATGGATCAATGGTCATTGCAGGGCAGATTTTTGTGTGCAAGTGACTTCATAACTACAAAGGAGGTTGCAGATTATTTTTGTCGATATCATCCGGATATTTGCATTGCAGACGAGTAAGAATATATCTCCTTTAAGTTTGAAATTTTCTTCGAAGGCTTCGTTGTTTGTTTCGGCGTAAAATTTACCTGGAAAATTTTCCTTGGTAAATCTTACTTCGTGAACTAAAATTTTATATGTTGAAAATTTTTTCAATGCTTTTTTCCATCAAAAAACAAACATTGGAACACTTTGCAAAATGTAAAATTTTACATGTCAATTTTTTTAAAGTGAAAATTTTCAAGTAAAATTTTACACCGAAACAAACAGAACCGAAGTCATGTTTCATTTTTTCGAGTTTAATTTTCTCCATATCTCATGTAAATAGAAAATTACTTAAATGGTTTAATCTATTTGAAGAAATAGAAGCCATTGAAAAAAATAGTTCATATAAGAAATAAGAAATTTTTTTTTTGGTCTTTGATAATCCAAATAACAAAGAGCTGTGTGGTTCTATATCAGGTTTCTTGGACGGCATGGTAGTACTGTGCGTTGGGGTTCAACGAAGCTGAATGATGTGGGATTCAAGCATAGCTATGATGCTAAGTTGATTTTTGAGGACAGCTTTCAATGTTTGAGGAAGATGGGTGCTTTTGAATAAGTAATTAACAAATTTGCACCTGCATGGTAGTACTGTGCGTTTGGTTGTGTAAATCTGTGGGAGTATGAATTGATTTTGATTTGTAAATCTCTAGATGGAGTTGCTGTGGATTTGTATTTCAAAAAAATAAACTGTTTGGTTACTCTGATTCTGTCAGTTGAATTCATCCTGAATCATTATTAAAAACTGTTTGGTTATCCTGAGTCTGTCAATGGGATTAATCTTGAAGCTATATGAAATAATACCAAAAAATACTTATAAAATCCTATTCTCTCTTACCCACCTTAACATAAAATTAAAATATCTCATTAACATAAATAAAGTAATTATAAAAATATATCACATTTCAAAGATGCCATTAAAATTGGGTTTTTGTGTGGATTAGTGTCATAACTGACTATGTTATGAACAATTGAATAAAAAAGGCATAGGTAGATTCGAACCACCATCCCCTTGGAACATGCTTATGTTCCAAGTGCTCTACCAATTTGAGCTAAAGACCCATCAAGTACTCATTGATTAGGGGAATACAGTTCACCCTCACCAAGGCAGGGCAAATGGAAAGATAATCTCTCCTCCATGTACCAATTTCTGCTTCCCTCATTCAACTTTGCTGTTTTGCTTTTACCTTTCTTTTTCAGTTACCTTCCTCCCTAAAAAAGCACATTGTACGTTAGACTCTTTAGTCTTAACCCAATATCTATAGCATGTAGAGCACTTCAAACAAGAAAGTGAAACAAGTGAAAGCTTGACACTCTACCAATGCTTACCTGAACTTATCTTCAACAACAAAAATACCCTAATCTCTCTAATTTATCACATCACTCCAGTAAATATTTTAAAGGAGTCCATCTCTCTAATGAGGATTAAGTCATTAATGAGTACGATATTCAGTCATTAAGATAATTAGATTCACTCAAGACTTCAAGTTCAAGAATCACAATGTATTCAATAGTTAGGGTTTCATACTTTCATTTCGTTTTGAGACTCAACTTTTCAATATGTAGAACTCTTTTGTGAATTGAAAAGGTTAATGATATTGATGACAGAGGACAATACGATTGGCATTCTTACAAAGACTAAGCCCATCATGGGTATATTACTTATGTGATAGGTGACTCCGGAATATAGGTTCAAAGGGCAAAATGAAGTCATCAGATGACTTGATTAGTAGTATCATACTTCATTCATTCTGGTTAGATGGAAAGGTAATCCTTATGATAATGAAAATTAAAGATTATGTGTCTTAGAACTTTTAATCAACCATGACTAATGTCATATGAGGATAGACTGGCCTAAATGGGCGTAGGAGTGAGGGGCTACCTCCGATGATAATTTTAAGGATGAATTTCCTAAACATCTACAATTATGAGACGAGAACAAGGCAAAAAATATCCACATATTCGAAAGGGCCATTAAAAAAAGTTAAATAGAAGAATATATAGGGTATGTCAGCCTACTACATTAAAAGGAATAATTCAAGAAGTCTGACTTGACCCATACTTTATAACATGACTTATCATATTCAACTTTAAAAACATTTGCAATGATACGTCAATCTCATTCTAATGTGTTTAATTTGTTTTGTTAGTTATCATGATATTTTGAATCATGTGGGATTGTTGAAATTTTAAATGGTTTTAAAATTAATGATTCAATGCGCAGTTTCATTGGCTATCGCAATGGATCAGCATTCTCTTACCCTACAATTTTTTATAGTCAGTCTTGGTAACGATTCTTTCTCTCTCTTTCTCATGTCAATTTCTTGGTTGAATTGATTGACAGATCTTCTCAAGAACTTCCTTGAAGCAAAAATACCAAATCCGTGTGCTTTACTCTGATTAGTCTATTCTATCGGATGCGGATCGTACGAAAAGTTTACTTGTAAAAATAAGTCCAAGAAACCAACGTGACTCACGAGTGCTTCTTCGTTGGCCTTATAAGAGAATTGACAATTTTCATTTATTTTTTTGTCTAAAAAGTATTAATCAATCAATCTGTTCTTCTGTGTCTGAACTCCATCGCCATCGCCATCGCCATCGCCCATCTCAGGAGATCCCACCTCCCGGAATAGCAGCAGCAATCTCTGTTCGAAGCCGTTGGAAAAAAGTATGAAAAACTTGTCGTGGAGAATACTATTTTGCATCGTCATCTTACTCCACTTATTTATCATACGTCTTATTTATGTGTTGTTTCATAATTTACGTTTTTTTACTTCTTCTGTTTTTCTCCTACCCCTAATCCTTACAGTTGCCCTTTTGGGTTGGGTACTAGGATTTACTAATAATGCTAGAATGTGATTTCTGAGAAATTGCACTAGAATTTTCTGGTTTTTGTCTCATAGTTTCTCCTTCAAATGCTTTCAAAGTCCAAATTGGATAATGATGAGGACCAAAGGAAAGAAAGTGGTTTTTTTTTTTTTTTCTTTCTAGTTTTAAATTTATTTGGGAGTGTTTGTTCCCTGTGGAACTGTAGTTGCTATTCTAGTCTCGTTGGTTCTTGGATGCATTTTATCCTTTTCTTAGATATATGTGAGAGAAGCCGCCAGGTCATGAACGAACTCTCCAGTAGAAGTTTTTTCGATCTGTTGGATTCATATGAATGTTTATGAGTGTTTCTGAGTTGAGGATGGAATTGGGTGGCTATTGATTCTGATTCTGATTCCAATTCCTAAAACCCTTATACGGAAAACTCTTATTCCTAAAACCCTTTTATGTATATCTACCAAAACTCTAAATCACAGAGGAGAAGAAATGGTGATTATTCAGAATGCAGGTTCAAACGCACTGTATTTTTTTATATTTGAACTTCAAAACCAGATCATTCTTGAATCTTCCTGGTAATATAATTAATTCTGAAGTTATTTAAAGTTATTGATATACTTTCAGAAAATCTTCTACAGGGAATTATAAAGTGCAAGATACGTGGAAGATGCGATGTCCAATGGTGCCGAGCTCGAGAAAAAATAATTGGGTCAATGGAGCTCCCACCGTTAGATGTCGCATCTTCCACATGTCGAGCTCTCAAGTCCGAGGATATATTTTCCGATAAAGCAAGACTGAAGTACCTGTTTTTTCATCTCTTGTGTAGTTTTCCTATCACAGCGAATCCAGCACCCCTAGATAAACCGGGGGGGGGGGGAGAGAGTTTTAGTTCATAGTATCGGTATTGGTGCATCCAATGATTGGGCTATGGATGCCCCTTGGACACACATCCCACATCCCGGTGTCTGCCAGTCAACCGTTGGATGCCCCCATAGGCACCCTGGGCATTGGGCTTCCTAAAGAGGAGCTCGATGCATTAAAAAGTTACCCACCCTCACCAAGAGAGAGGGAGAGAGAAGAGAAATCGGGGGAAGCGGGAGAGAGGCAGCCAAAACCGTGGGCTGCTTCTCCCCTCCTCTCTTATATATATATTTTTTAGCGACCTAATTGTGTCCCTAGATTGTTTTTCATATTGGTCATGGGCCAATATTCTATTTTGGTGAGATAAAATATTTGGTGAGATAAAATATTCTCTCCTTTAACAATTCCAATTTGCTACCAAAGTGGAAGACAGAGAATATTATGGCTAATGGAATATTTTTACAATATCTCTTGTCATAACATATAATGATAATTAACCATAAATATATTTTTCCCGTAAGACACCAAGTGTCCAACAAACTCTTTTAATTGTACACAAGTCCCTCCACTTTCCTAATATCCATAGTGAATTATATGGTATGTACTTTAATGCTATCAATATTCAATTCATCGTATACAGAGATCGAGAGAATATGTGATATTGATTGGACATTCGTAAAACTTTGAAATCAAACTTCAATATAATACATATATTGAAAATAATTTTACAAAATATTTCAAATAAACACTAGATCCAAATTTTTGTCCAACCAATCATCAATTTTCTCTCTCCTAGATATTCCTCGTAAATTGGATAGTGGATTCCATGTTGAGCATCCTCTTTGTTTACAATGTGGGATCACAAATCCACCGATCTATAGTCATCATCAACCATTGGTTTGCTAAAATCCATGATACCCCATTGCAACAAATAGAATCTCTCGGACAAAATGTCATCAAGTGGCGGGTAAGAATATAACTCTCATACAACTGGCAACACTACATATGATATACGTATCAGATTCATATGTATACACGTTCTCAGCATGTATCCACATCCATGCACCGAAATTACCATTTCACATGACATGCGTTATGGCGACCATATGAACGGGATGTCCAACCCCGTCCTCAGTCGAGACCTATTTTGGGTTAAGACCTATGGAATGTTCTTATAAGTTCAAATTAAATAAAATTATTCAAAAATTAAATTCACTAACTTAATAAATTGAGTTTGATGGACACACACTTCCAAAAATCAATGCATTTTGAGTTTTAGTTCATAGTATCGGTATTGGTGTTGGTAATTGGTAAGGGATCCGGCTCCTCTCTTGGGAGTCCAGCCCCAGTAGGACATCCAACGATTGGGCTATGGATGTCCCCTGGGCACACATCCCGCATCCTAGTGTGTGTCAGTCAACCGTTGGATGCCCCCTAGGCACCCTGGGCACTGGGCTTCCTAGAGAGGAGATCGATGCATTAAAAAGTTACCCACCCTCACCAAGAGAGAGGAAGAGAGGAAGAGAGAAGAGAAATCGTGGGAAGAGGGAGAGAGGCAGCCAAAACCGTGGGCTGCTTCTCCCCTCCTCTCTTTTATATATATTTTTTAGAGACCCAATTGTGTCCCTAGATTGTTTTCCATATTGGTCATGGGCCAATATTCTATTTTGGTGAGATAAAATATTCTCTCCTTTCGCAATTCCAATTTGCTACCAAAGTGGAAGACAGAGAATATTATGGCTAATGGAATATTTTTACAATATCTCTTGTCATAACATAAAATGATAATTAACCACAAGTATATTTTTCCCGTAAGATACCAAGTGTCCAACAAACTCTTTTAATTGTACACAAGCCCCTCCACTTTCCTAATATCCATAGTGAATTATATGGTATGTATTTTAATGCTATCAATATTCAATTCATCATATACAGAGATCAAGAGAATATGTGATATTGATTGGACATTCGTAAAACTTTGAAATCAAACTTCAAGATAATACATATATTGAAAATAATTTTACAAAATATTTAAAATAAACACTAGATCCAGATTTTTGTCTAACCAATCACCAACTTTCTCTCTCCTAGATATTCCCTGTAAATTGGACAGTGGATTCCATGTTGAGCATCCTCTTTGTTTACAATGTGGGACCACAAATCCACCGATTTATAGTCATCATCAACCATTGGCTTGCTAAAATCCGTGATACCCCATTGCAACAAATAGAATCTCTCGGACAAAATGTCATCAAGTGGCGGGTAAGTATATCACTCTCATACAACTGGCAACACTACATATGATATACGTACCAGATTCATATGTATACACGTTCTCAGCATGTACCCACATCCATGCATCGAAATTACCATTTCACATGACATGCGTTATGGCGACCATATGAACGGGATGTCCAACCCCGTCCTCAGTCGAGACCTATTTTGGGTTAAGATCTATGGAACGTTCTTATAAGTTCAAATTAAATAAAATTATGCAAAAATTAAATTCACTAATTTAATAAATCGAGTTTGATGGACACACACTTCCAAAAATCAATGCATTTTGAGTTTATACCATTGAACAAGAGAAGAGAGATAAGGAGTTGAAGGTTTCTTACTCTTTTAGAATAGTTTAACAATTTTACATATTACTCAACTCAATTTCTAAGGCTCCGTTTGGTTGCAAGGGGAATTAAAGGGAAGGGGAGGGAAAATTTTTAAACTTAAAAAAGAAACTTTTGTAATTATTACCCCATGTTTATGTATAAATAACTTAAATTTTTTACCATATCTAGTAATGATACATTTTACATGTAATATTTATTTTATATTTTAAACCGAAGGGATTTTTTTTTTTGATAGCAAAATCAAAGGGAATTGGATGCAAAGTAAAGTGCAATTTAATAATCAAATATGGAATGATTTTTTTTGGGTAAAGAATATGGAATGATTTGAAGTTAATGATATTGTCACGGAAAAGGATCTTATTCCGCCGTGGCGGGAGCTGCACTTGTACAGCACTACTAAACGACAAGAAAAATAGGGGTAAGGTAGTCATTTCATAGGTGGGTCCCACCTAGGCCCCACATGTGAAATGACCACCTCCCCCTGTATTCAGGGTGGGTTTTGGTGCTGTCCTATTGTCACATGCATGGGTAATGATTACAAAAATTTCTTTTTTAAGTATGAAAATTTCAAGTCCTTTTCCTTTAATTCCCTTTGCAATCAAACGGAGCTTAAGTGAACCAGTTTTATGGTTTTTTATAAACTCGTTGAGTTTGTCATGATTCGAATAAAAATACCTTAGATGATTTATGGCATAGTCTTGTCATTTTTTATGTTAACATGGTTTACACGACCCTTGATCATATTTTCTAAAATTTTGACTCAACTCGTGCCACTCACGGTAATCAAAACCCAGTTTTCCAACCATAATCTAAACTAATAAAAAAAAATTAAAAAAAAAAACACCATTCAAAACCGATTATGTAACGAGATTATAGATAATTTTTCACTGAATCACAATCACATACTCTTTGTTCATTGAATCTTATACATGGAATCTAACCCAAAAAAATATCGGACACATGGACTTTTCTAGCCACACGTTGAAGTTGAAGATCTTGTCGATTCCTAGAGTGACTTGTGGAAATCGCATTTACTTTGGCTCAGTTAAAGATAAATTAAAAAATGTTTCCCGTTCAGTCGGGTTTCCGCAAAATTGAGTGACGTTTCATGAGTTGATCGTTTACAACCACAAAAAACATAAAAAAAACCCTTATAACATACAAGCGAATTGAATTTCATAAAGAGCAGTGTCTGCAACTCTGCAATGGAAGAACAAGGCAGTCGCCAAAAAACTGTTTGTGTTACAGGTGGTGCAGGATATATTGGTTCTTTTCTGGTCAAGAAGCTCTTAGAGAAAGGACACACCGTCCATGCAACTCTCAGGAGTCTAGGTAAACTAATCTCTCTCTGTCTCTCTCTGTTTTTCATGTCAATTCCTTTTTGTTGAATTGATTAACAGATGACCATTCAAAGGTAGGACTTCTCAAGAACTTCCCTGAAGCAAATACCCAATTACGGTTGTTCAAGGCTGATATCTATAACCCAGATGAGTTCAATCTCGCCATCCAGGGCTGCGATTTCGTGTTCCATGTGGCCACTCCCTTTCAAAACAGCACCCAGAGCTCTCAAGTCTGTTAATTTCTCTTTCTCTAATCTTTTAATTAATTCTTCATTCATTCTCACTGGATTTTTATTATATTTCGATGATGATTAAACAGTACAAAGACACAACTGAAGCAGCCGTAGCATCAGTGGAGAGCATAGTGAAGTCCTGTTTAAGATCAGGAACAGTAAAGAGACTCATATATACTGCCACTGTGATGGCTGCATCACCACGGAAAGAAGATGGTTCTGGTTTCAAGGACTCCATGGATGAATCTTGTTGGACACCTCTTGATCTCCCAAATAATTATTACCGTTCCCAGTTTCAGAAGGTGATTAATTACTTTTCTCAGTTATTGAGTGCTTTAGTATTAAATCGCACTTGACTAATGCATTAGTATTAAATAATTATTTCTTATCTCATGCATTAATATTAATAATCACTTGGTAAACTAAGTGGTGGGTGGGTTTAATCCCACATCAGGTGTGTGTTGTGTATATCCACCATTCTATGGTCCTAAAAGTTGGTTAACCTTTTAGGATTGGCGTGTGGTTTGTGTGATTACACTTTCATCAAAAAAAAATCATTTGGTAGACTTATTGGAAGGGCCACCTGTTAGACTTTGACTGAAGATGGTTTTCGGGCCCAAGTTGATAGAAACTACTAGGTAAGGGTGTCAACTCATACCGCATACCATTTATCGATACTGTATTGAATAAATTCAATATGAGATACCTGTATAATTGAGTCGGTATTCGGTACGATATCGATATGAACAAAATGGTAAAAATTAATCATACCATACCATACCATACCGAATGGATATGGTACGGTATCAATATGGCCTATGGGTATGAGAGATACCTGTATAATTGAGTCGGTATTCGGTACGATATCGATATGAACAAAATGGTAAAAATTAATCATACCATACCATACCATACCGAATGGATATGGTACGGTATCGATATGGCCTATGGGTATGAGATACCTATACCGATCCAATTTTCAGTACGATATCGATATGAGGTGAATGTACAGTGTACCGTACCGATTGACACCCTTACTAAAAACCCAATTTTATTGTAGTGATCTGTAACAAGATGCTGAAACTCTAAATAATACATTGCATGCAGGATTATACCTATTCAAAAACTATATCAGAGAAAAAGTTATTGAACTATGAATGTGAAGAGAATAAACTGGAATTGGTGAGCTTGGCTTGTGGCCTTGTGGGAGGAGATACTCTTCTATCTCTCATATCTGGAAGCTTGGGATGCCATATGTCCCAACCTTTGAATAATCCAAACAGTCATCAACTCCTAGAATTTTTACAAGAGTTGTTGGGTAAGGTTCCTATTGTGCACATCGACGACGTATGCGAAGCCCATATCTTCTGTATGGATCAATTGTCATTGCAGGGCAGATTTTTGTGTGCAAGTGATTTTATAACTACAAAGGAGGTTGCAGATTATTTCTGTCGATATCATCCGGAAATTTGCATTGCAGACGAGTAAGAATATATCTCCTTTAAGTTTGAAATTTCCTTTTCATGTTTCATTTTTTCCCATATCTCATATAATTACTTGAATGGTTTAATCTATTTGAAGAAACAGAAGCCATTGAAAAAAAAATAGTGGAAAATAACCATACATGGTAGGTAGTCCATAAAACTGAAAAGGGTCATTAAATTTGATATTTTAGTAATTCAAAGAACTCTTATATATATATATATATATATATATATATATATATATCCAATAGTTTAAATGAATAATTTATTCTTCTATATGACAAAATAAATTGTTTGTGTATGAAAGATAATCTCCGACACTTTTTATGTGGGAAACTTTTTCCAATTTTATTTTTGTAGCCTTTAATTTGGTTGAGTATCTCAATTGGCTATGGCCTTTTAAGACTTAAGGATATTTGAGACTTTGGTCACCTGTGAAATGACCAACCACCTCCCCCTTGTTTTTGTTGGGTTGGATCCTCTAGCTCCCGCCACGGCTGGGGGAGAACCAAATTGAAATATTTGGGTAGTTCAAGTGAGATGTTTTATAGGTTATGGTCTAGGCCTTAAGTTAACATTACATTTCTATTTCCATCTAGGTAGGTAAATGACTCTCTTACTCCTTCCCTACCCATTAAGATTTATAGTATAAAACTACTACTCTTATCGTCCCTTTTTACTTTTTGTTTTTTTGTCGTCAGATATACGTTCAATTCCTTTTATATTCTATTTTTTGACCCAATTTTTAGCACAATTATATATATATGTATACAATTGTGTCTTCCAATACTTGGATGAGGGTAGGGGGCAAAAGTGTCATAACACTTCCCCCTCTCTCTCCTATCCAATAGTTGAAGACATGACCGTGCATGTATATGGCGTGTATTAAACCTTTTGCCTTTATTTTTAATACAAGAAAGATATATTATATTTTTACTCACCCCTCCTTAACCTTCAATCCCATAATTTCGGACAGCAGTTGTCAACTCTTCATCCTCCCTATTAGCTTAATATAGTCTTAAACAATTTTGTCTTTGATAATCCAAATAACAAAGAGTTGTGTGGTTCTATTTCAGGTTTCTTGGACGGGATGGTAGTAATGTGCGTTGGGCTTCAACGAAGCTGAATGATGTGGGATTCAAGTATAGCTATGATACCAAGTTGATTTTAGAGGACAGCTTTCAATGTTTGAGGAAAATGAGCGCTTTCAAATAAAGATTCGACAAATGTGTACATGCATGGTAGTACTGTGTATTTGGTTGTGTAAATCTGTGGGAGCATGAATTGATTTTGATTCGTAACTCTCTAAATGGAGTAGCTGTGGATTTGTTTCGAAATATAAATTAAGATAAATCAGGGTACGGTTCAGGAAAAGTTTTAGACACCTTGACCAGTTGGCCTGCGTGCTTTTAAGCTTACCATCTTATAGATAATCGGTAATTTTTATATCAGTAAATACTATATATAAACAATATTATATTATGAATACTCATAATCAGGAAGGAAAATAGTTAACGAATTAAGAACATTGCCTCTCAATAACACATATTAGAAAGCTCTAAACGTATGCTAAGGTAAAAAGGAATGTTTTGAGTTATATATGGTTCAAAATGTTAGTGCATTAACCAAACCAATTTCTTGAATCTGAGAAAGAAATGGTGGCTTTATAAACGGGAAGGTTCACGAAACTCTCCATATGTAGCCGGGCCAGTACAGACCAAAAGTCCAATCTGTAGGCCCGGTTCTGTAGCATGTACTCTGTACTGCTCCAAAATTCCTAATTATATCTGCATTTTGGAAACAATAAACAGAGAAATCAGTAAAAAAAATTTTGAAATTACAGATTTATCCATTCGCGTTTTTAAGGCAAACAGAGGATCATAGGGGTGAGATAGTCATTATATTAAACATCCACAGCTGGCTCTAAAGAAAGATTTGACTCTTGAGTACAAAATAAGGACTAATTTTTCAAACTAATTATTGATACTCGTATCTCGTGCATTGTTTACATGACTGATTTAACCTTTCGGTGGTTCGGCCCAATGTCACTGAAACTGCTTTGTCAATAATTAAAAGGTGAGTGTAATTTGGTGAAATTTGAATCATCCTTCTTCTATATCCAGTCTCAATTTCCAGATTCCTGCTGGAATTGCAGGTTTCACAGCTGCCATTTACCAAACTCAGGATCAGATATGCATTCTCTCAAGCTTCTACGATTACTCTTCTTCTCCTTCTTCCTTTTCCACCTCCTGCAACTACTCCATAACGTTTCAGGAGTGGGTGTTAACTATGGCACCATTGGGAACAACCTTCCTTCCCCAAAGAGGGTAGCTCAGCTTCTCCAATCCACCCTCATCGACAAGGTGAAGATCTACGACACCAACCCTGACATCCTTGAATCTTTCTCCAACACCGGCATTGACCTCATCGTCGCTGTCGAGAACTCCCATGTCTCCAACATCAGCTCCAATCCCTCCGCCGCTCAACTCTGGTTCACTAACCGTATCGCCCCCTTCCTCCCTGCCACTTCCATCGTCGCCATCGCCGTCGGAAACGAGTTCCTCACCACAACTGGTCTCGATTCCAACCCATTAACCTTGTTCACCGCAATGCAGAACATCCATTCCGTCCTTGTGGCCCGTGGCCTCGACCGCAAGATCAAGGTCACTACCCCACACAGTATGGCCGTGCTTGCCTCCTCTTTCCCTCCCTCCGCCTCCACCTTCGCTCTTAACCTCATGCCCAGCATGACTTCCATAGTTGGGTTCCTTGCAGACACTGGTGCGCCCTTCATGGTGAACGCCTACCCGTACTTCGCTTACAGAGACAACCCGTCTCGTATCGATCTCCAATACGCATTGTTAGGGAACTCCACTGGTGTCAAGGATCCCAAGGGTTATGTCTACACAAACATGCTCGACGCCCAAATCGACGCTGTCAGATCTGCCATTAACGCTCTAGGGTTTGGGAATCGTTCGATTGAAATCACCGTATCGGAATCAGGTTGGCCGTCAAAAGGAGAATCAGGCGATACTGCTGCTACGCCGGAGAACGCCAAGACTTACAATACGAGATTGATCGAACGAGGGGACTCCAATAGAGGGACACCCATGAGGCCTAAGGATGTGGTGGAGGTGTTTGTGTTTGCTTTGTTCAATGAGAACCAGAAGGAAGGTGGGGTAAGTGAGAGGAACTTTGGGATCTTTAATGGTGATGGATCGAAGGTGTATGAACTCGATCTAAGCTGCAAGTTCTGCAGCAGTAGCAGCAATGGTGAAGGAAAGATGAGTGGGTTTGGGGACAGAGGAACGAGTGGTCCGAGGGGTGCGTCAGTTTGGTGCGTGGCGAAGCCACATGCGGACGAGAAAGTGTTGCAGGCGGTGTTGGACTTCTGTTGTGGACCTGGTGGGGTAGACTGTAAGGAAGTGTTTCAGAGAGGGGGATGCTTTGAGCCCAATAAACTTCATGCACATGCTTCTTATGCCATGAATGCTTACTATCAGATGCATGGCAGGAACTACTGGAACTGTGACTTCAAATCCACAGGCCTTGTTACCTTCAGTGATCCTAGTGAGTGATCCATTTCCCTCTCCCTCTCTCTCTCTGATCATGAATGTGTTCTGTGATGTTCTTGCAAGTGCCATGTCCATATAACTTTTTTCAATTCTCTCTCATTTCAGGTTATGGAGCGTGTCGTTACCCACAACAGTAGAGGTTTAGAAAGACAATATATGAAGTAGGAGACAGCTTTCATGTCTAATATGAAGGAAATGGGGATATATTAAACGGAAGATTGATTAACCTATGGTGGTACTGCTTGTTACTGTATTTGATAGTGATTTCAATCAAAGTAGCTTTATTTGATTTGGATTTTAGACACTTTCTTCCATCTTTTTTGGGTTTCTTTTTGTATGATTGTATCGGGATTCGGGGTGAGGGATGGGGTGAGGGGTCCGTGGGGACTGAGGAGGAGAAAAAATATGATGACACCAACTTAAAAGTTTCGGATTTCCCCGTCATCAGCGGCTTTATAATCGGGTTTTGTCACAACAAAAAATATCCTTTTGAAATTCGCATATACCTTTACTTGCTTGACTGTGTAAACGAATCATATTTTCGCCTTTCACTTTTCGTGGACATTTCTCAGTCCACAATTCAAAATAAAAATTTCTCAGTCCATAATTCAAAATAGGAAAAAAGTTTTGTCTGGGAGTGCGGCCTACGCTAGCATTTCCATGAGTCTATCTCTCTCCTCCCATGTGAAAAGATATCTTTGCCCCCTTGTTTTGGGGAGGAGAGAGATAGAAACATGAGAGTGTTGGCGTAGGCCACACTCTGGACAGAGAACTACTTCCCTTCAAAATATTCTTTGAATCCATAGACTTATTATAAGTAGGGCAAGAGATTGCTGCTGCATGATTGTGTAGCCTCTGCATCAGCATGGAGGTTAATGAGAACAACTCATATGGGGTGGGGTGGTAAATTCACAAAGATGTTTTTTCCCATATAAGTTGGCTGGGGGATCACTGTGAGATTTTGTGGAATACATCAACGAGGGGGCCAATGAAAGCACACGAGGCTTCCGATACGATGAGATTTTTCATTTCACAAGGGTGGGGGTCATTTTGGCTTTCCCACGTCTAGGCACAAGCACCACACAGCTTGGCACTCATCTTCGATTGACATCAGACCAATAACACATGGTTAATGGACCTATATACCTAACCATTCACTTATTGGTCTTCTGTAAATCAATTACTGTTGGTTAGTTCCAGTCTTGGGCCTAAAGAGCACAGAGAACTGATTATGGCCAGGCAATTCTGGCTTTTAGATTCTTAAGATGTAAAATAATTCGTAAACTTATATCTAGAACTCTAGATTAATAGTACCAGTCAAATTTTGGGTCAGTAATCTTTCTCCAAAAATTAACGCTATTAATAGTTTAAAGTGAGAATTGTGAGGCCTTGCCCTAGTTAAAGGGAGCCTTTCCAGAAATTCTCGACGGCCGTGGGCGAAACCCAGGCCGAGGAGGGGGTTTGGAAATAGTTTTCAACCAGCAATTGACGCGCCTCGGTTATTACCTCACTAGCTGCGTCATTGCCCCAAGCGCAAAGATGTCTTAACCCCAATGCCACTCTCTCGTTTTGTAACCCACCTTCCTTCCATCTCATCTCCTCTGCATTCGATGTGGGATTAGACCAACTTGCTAATATAAACTAAAACTCTTTTTCTAGTGGCTTCAAGACACTTTCCACTTTTTTAAGTACTCTCTTCCTTTTTGTATCCAAGTATTTCTTATGAACATATAGACGACATAAGTTTGATAGAAATATCAAAGCTGGAAGGAAGTTATAAATCTTGGTTTTTAGTTAGTATTGACTTCTTGTTGAAATGTCTCCAGCATGAATTGATTAATTGGTGTGATTCGAACCAAGTTATTGCAGTCCCAATCAGTACTTTCTCCATTGAAGACCCAATAATCACTTATATGAACATTTAATTGGCTATCTGAAAAAGTTATGCATCAAAGATGACAACTCCAAGGGAGAAAATTGGTTTAAGTAGATACTCACAAATCTCCACCTGCTTTTGGTAAAAGCTTGGCCAACTATTGAGAATTTGTAGTAGCTTGAAAGGAAAAACATCTATATATGGCCTTTCGTCAATAATAGTAGTAGCAAACAGTTCCCCTCTTAAATCATCAGTTAGGTTTAATTTACTGTGGGTAAAGAGCAAAGTAAAGTTAAATCTACACATTGAGAAGTCAAAGTCTATATTATCTATACATGTATGTTTCATGTGATGACATGTGTTCTTTTGTTTCCGTAAACAACCTTTCAAGTTGCTAGTAAGAGAGTGCATAAAGAGACATTTATGACAACAAAATGACACAGTTCCTCATCTAACCATACGTAAACAAGGCCATGCATCTAACACGGTCAAGTCCTTTATGTATAATCTTTTTCTTTCTTTTTTGTTTTTGGATAAATCCATTGATTTATATCGAGGAAGAATTTTGTATGACTTATCTTTGAGCATGGATTTAGTTCACGATATTCATAGAATAAAAAATTATGAAATTCCACTTTTACCTTAATTTCTTTGCTTTATGTTTTTGGATTTTAACCTCATTACATATGGGGGGCCTAGAACTTCTCCTTTCCAATACATGATCTCGATACGGATAAGCCAATACAATATGAACATTCATTCTTTGGCCACAGACAATATCAATAATGGTATCACCAACAATTGATACCAGTGCCAATACCATGAACTAAATCCTTGGATCAGGGTTATTCTAGTGGTCTAGAGCACCCCACATAGTATTGGCTATTGCACTTAGCTACTACCAAGGTTATAGGTAGGGGTGTAAATTTGACCGAGCCCGTCCTGACCCACCTTGGGCCTGAACAAGACTGGATTGGATTTTTCAACCTTGAGAGCAAGTTAGGGTTGAAATATTCAGGCCCGGGGTCAAGGCTGAGCTTTTACAATTTTTGGTAATAGTATAATTGTCCATTGAACGAAACTTTGCCAAGAGTATTTAACATTTTAAGTTTTTAGGTAGAATTGTAAGATAAACAGCTCACCATGGGCTTTTATTTTCTATAGAAAATTGACGCAAAGTTTTATGGGTTCAAGATGCGATGCAAATCATGTGTTTGTCTCTTTCTCTCTCTTGCTTTCTCTTTGTAAATGCCTAGAATCAAGGTCAATCAAGGCCAACCCAGCCCGATCAGGGTTAATCAAGGTCAGGTTGGGCTGTGCTAAGCCCGACAGGGTTAGGCCTTATCTCAATCTAACCCTAGGGCCCCGGCTGAGATATCTTAGTCCGACCTAGGGCCCGGTTGGACTTGGGCTGAGCTAAGAGGGCTCAAGGTTGGACTAGGATTTTAAAAAACCTGACCCAACCCTGTTTCACCCCTAGGAGTGATAGTAATTGTCCCATATACTTCTCGTACAAGGATTAACAATATATTGAATATATATTCGAAATCGAAAACTTATAGCATAATATATAGGGAAACCTTAATTGATATCTTCTATTTATTTACTAGAAAAAAAATTATATATTCACGGACCTCTTCACTACAGATCCTTGTAACCACTTATTTTAATCCCTGAGCCTATTAAGGATTTTGATCCTCTACGGCCTGGGGTTGAGTGGCCATCATGTTGTGCTTAACCCACAGGCCGCCACATGGAATTAATGTCAATCCAACGGTTGATAGATGTTGGCCTGGGATTTTTGAATTTTATGGCAATTTTGAATTTTGAAAGATCATCATCTATCAACCGTAGAATCGACATTACTTCCATGTGGCGGCCTATGAGTTGAGCACAGCACCATGGCCGCTGAACCCCAGGCCACAAGGATACAAATCCACCCATTATTTATAACCAATTTTTGTTGAGATTGTTTTTTTGTAAGCTGACTTCCCTCCCACTCCAGCTCTCCCGCCACGCCTTCTGCCTCTCGCATCCCCTCCCCCAGCCTACTCCGCCGCTGCTTCTCTCCAGAAGCCACTACTATAGAACAGGTGCGCACCTCCTACTCTAACTTGAAAATCTCCTTTTTGTCGAGTTGCCCTTGTCCGACTTACCCAACATCTGTGCAGTGCGCCTCTACGGCAAAAACCTGTTCTACTTTCACCTCCTCCAACAATGTCCTTTATTTGTTCTTGTCTCTTTTTTCCTGCAAAATAATTTGGTTCTTAGACTTGTATTCAGTACATCAAATTCTCTCAGCTTGTTTGTTTCTTATTCAATTATTACGTTTCAGTTTCTCTTTTTTATCAATCTTCGTTGTTTTTTCATTTCTAATTTCCCATTGGTTGTTATTTCTTTTTCTAATTCAAATTTTTCTTCCGATTTCCAAGTTTGATTGAATTTGTAACATTTTGTTCCTAAAACAAACACAATACTTGCAAATTTACCAAATTTACCAATTTAATTCTTTTAAATAAACAAAATATTGAATTTACAAAAATATACAGTTATAAATTCTATTACAACCAGATAAATCCATATTCAATCAGCTGGCAGCCCGAACCCCTGGATAAGCGCATAACCAAACCCAACCCTGTATTATATGTGACCGAATAGGTCTGAGCTTTTAGGTCACTGGGCTGAGGGTATGCAGGGCTGAGCTGAATTTGAATTTAGGTTAAACCATTAAAGGTCTTTGTAATTTGAATTGAGAAACCCTCTATCCCGACATCACCCAAACCTATTTGGTTAAAATTCCACATAGTCTCCATTAATAACATGACTGGAGCTTCAAATTTGAGAGGTATTATGTCCAGCGATTGCACTATATCATCATAACCAAACAACAGCTCCAACAGAACTAGAACCGTCAGCAGCAACAAACATGACTGGAGCTTCAAACTTGAGGGGTATTATGTCCAGCGGTTGCACAATAACATCAGTATGATAACCAAAGAACAGCTCCAACAGAACTAGAGCTGGCAGCAGCAACAGTGGAGTGGAAGAGTAGCCATGGGAGTTAAAAACAAGACCCACCAGACAACTAACTACAAATCTATAACTATTACATAGAAAATAGATGGAGTGAGAGAGACAACGAGACAGAAACAGAGAGGAGAGAAAACAGTTCTGGAGAAGACGAAGAAAGTCTAAACTCTAAAGGGAATTTAGAAAGGAGCTGAAGACGAGGAAAGTCTGAAGGGACTTAAAAAGGGGGTTTTGGGACAACATCGTGAGTAGGAAGAGAATTTGTTATTGGAAGCAACATCGACGGCTGAGGATCGACAAAATGGCTTACAATCGGAGCATCGATATTTAACGTAAGGGCCTCACGCAGATCGCTGGCGTGGATGGGGAACCCTTACGAATTCAGTTTATACTTTATAGTTATACTTTATAAATCAATTACCAAATTTACCCCTCATATTCAAAATAATAATAAATTGAAAAAAGTCCAATTTTTTATTTTTTATTATTTTTTTTTTTAATGAGGAGAAAAACAAGATAAAACTACAAAATTTCAGTTCGGCCATACACCACATTTTTAGCCATATTCTTAGCTAGATACATACAAAACCGATTACCATCCTTAACAAGCTTCACATCCTGAGCGTGGTCAGATATATATAAACAGTCTGTAAATAAGGTCCATAGCCATAGGCATTTGTGTTATAACCGGACTATGGGCAGAACAATATAAAAGTATAAGCAACAGTGCAAAATATAAATGTAAATATCCAAATAAATATAAGTACTTATAACTCGCAGAATATTGTCAAAGAAGACAGAAAGTTGGATCGAGTCGTATCTAGATGACATTCTCCTTAAGGTCTTTAATCGCCCCTTATTAGTGCAGACCGGGTACAGTGTGATTATACCTCCAAGATGAAACGATCCACTAATCACTAAAGACAGCACTCCCAAAGTGATTACAGAAGGGGTCTGAAAGTTATACTCAACACTCCTCTTTCCAGAGGCAGAAAGGACGGACAGAAGCAGAGAAGGAACTTTCTCTAATAGGAACAGAGAAACAGAGAAGCAAACACTCTCCTTCAGTTGCAGTAAACGGGTACAAAAGAAGTGAAATATACCCCTGCCAATACTCTTGTATTTATAGTATATGGTATTGTATGTATACAGGCATCCCTGTATACGTACAGATACTTCAAGTGTCTCCTTATGTATGTACATGTACCAGTACATACTCGTATAGGTGCTTGGGTGTCTACACATACAGGATGCATAGTAAGGAGTTATTAAAAGAACGAATGTATAAAAATAAAATATTTATACATTACCCACACCCACACCCTGACCCGGACTTGGCCTGGCTCGGTTCGACGAACGTACGCGCGCGTGATTTAAAAGCACCCTGGACCAACCCCCACACAAGTGAGAGGCCACACTTCTCACTAAAGAACCCTATGTCCCTTAAGGACTCATGAATACTTATAAGGAAGCTCACATCTTCGAAGCTAATCAATGTGGGACTAAAGATCATTGGTTCTTTTACAAATGTGATTCAAAAAATAGAGGGAAATGAAAACTCAAATTTGAATAAAAGTAGAAAATGACAATGACCTTTTAGACAAGTGATAAAGACTTTTTGAATCTTTAGAATAATGATATTGAATTTTTTTTAAAATCCAAAACCCAATCCAACAATCCCCCACAAGATTCAAAATGTCGATAGAGTGAAAGAAGTATTGAGTATATTAGACATAATATGACACATCGTTGCAGGTGTCTTTCGGACTTGAACCTACACTAGGTCTGATGAACTTTGCTACAGAGTACGGGTGAAATTAGACTTCTTGAACCTTTCCTCATTGGTGTAGCCGGCAATCTCACCACCCATATTCTATCAGTCGACTTTACGTGACATACCCTTATATATTAAATGGACATTTTATTCTATTTTTCAAATAGAATCTGGCATTGTCCCATATTTTGGTCTTATGGAAGTTTAGAGAGTTCGCCTTTAAAACTCTCAGCTGTAGGCGGCTTCATCTCCTACATCCATTTAGGTCAACACACAGTGTGCACCACAGTTAACACACCCCCACATTTCGTGAGATTTGACTTGATTAAGAATTAGTAACTCAACCTCTTTCATTGTGGTGGTACTACATTTCCATCTAATAGAGTGAACAACTTTTGGTAGTACTCATCAGGTCATCAGGTGATTTTGTTTGTATCCTTTGAACCTAATTCAGGAGTTAAACCTCTTCACATAGGTTGGATTTCCATCACGTGACCTATGTTATAAGCTTTAAGCCCATTCCCTTAGATGATTCTATATATATCTGTGTAGGCATTGGTTTTGTGAACATGTCTGCTAAATTACATTTCGACTTCACAAAATCGATAGCTATCGTTCCCTCATTTATATACTGCCTTACAAGATTATGTCGTAGGCGAATATGCCTCATTTTCCCATTATAGACTCTACTTTTAGCTTTAGCTATAGCCTCCATGCTATCACAATGAAGTGATATAAAGGACACAGGTTTTGTCCATAGAGGAATATTCGCCACTAAATTTTTGAGCCATTCGACTTCAGTTCCTGCCTTTTTCATGGCAATAAATTCTGCTTCTATTGTGGATACTGTCCCACAGGATTGTTTAATCAATTTTCACAAAATTGCTCCACCTCCTAGTGTAAATATATATCCACTAGTTGCTAACGATTCATTTGTATCTGATATCCAATTAGCATCACAAAAACCTTCTAATACAGCTGGGTTTCCGCTATAATGAATATCATAATTAATGGTACATTTTAGATACTTCAATAGTCTTTCAATAGCATACCAATGTTCGTTGCTTGGGTTATGAGTATATTGACTAAGTTTTCCCACAATTAAAGCTATATCAGGTCCAATACAATTCATTAGATAAGAAACAGAACCTATAATTTGTGAAAATTTTTTCTAATTCACAGGTTCACCCTTATGTCGTTGAAAATGACATTCCATCTCAAAAGGTGTTTTGACCGACGAAAGGTCAAAGTATCCATACTTTTTAAGCATGTTTTCTACATAGTGAGCTTGAGATAAGATAATCTCTTTCTCCTTTCTGAGGATTTTGATTCCTAAAATCACATCAGTCTCTCCCATGTCCTTTGTTTCAAAATTGAACATTAAGAGATTTTTTGTTTGAACCACTATGTCTAGGCTAGTGCCCAGAATTAACATATCATCTACATAGAGTAAGATGAAAACACTTTTTTCGTGATGAAATTTACTGTATAAACATCTCTCGGCATCATTTACAAGAAATTCATTTGATATGAGTACCATATCAAGTTTTTCATGCCATTGCTTTGGTGCTTGTTTTAGGTCATACAAAGACTTTACAAGCTTGCATACCTTATTTGTTTGTCCAGACACAGAATAACCTTTCGATTGCCTGATGTATATCTCTTCCTATGAATCTCCATTGAGAAATGTTGTTTTTACATCCATTTGGTGTATCACCAAATTGTAAATTGATGCAACAGTCACCATTACTCTTATAGTGGTGATTCTAACTACTGGAGCAAATGTATCAAAGTAGTCACAGTTCTTCTTTTGTCTAAAGCCTTTGACTACTAGTCTGGCTTTAAACTTATCAAGTGATCCATCTGGTTTCAATTTCTTTCGAAATATCCACTTGGTATCTAGCACTTTGGAACCTGGTGGCAAGTCTACCAATTTCCAAGTATGATTGAATAATATTGAATCAATTTTACTTTTTATTGCCACTTTTCAGAACATGGCATCTCGGGATGTTACTACCTCATTATACGTAAGAGGGTCCTTATCCATAAGATGGGCAACCCAATTGTATGATTTGGGATCCTTGTTTATAAAATAAACAATCCAATCATTACCAAAGTGCTTAGCTTTTCTTTATCTTTTACTTTTCCTCAAATGACTTACATCATCTTCATTAGATACAGGATCATCTTGACAAACAGAATCATTTTCTGTACTCTTTGATACATCAGTTTTGAAATTTAAATCACCACTAGTATTAGTAATATCTATTTCATTGGATTTATAAGAAAATACATCTTCAAAAAATTCTGCATCCCTAGATTCTATTATGTTGTTTTCTTCGCAAATACCATCTATGGTTTTAAGAGCCATAAAACGATAAGCATTACTATGCAAAGCATATCCTATAAAAATGCAGTCAAAGGTTTTAGGACCAAGTTTCATTTTCTTTGACTAAGATATTAATACTTTTGCCAAGCAGCCCCATACCCTTAAATGCTTTAAATTAGGTTTCTTATCAAACCATAATTCAAAGGGTACTATACTAGTTTTCTTGTGAGGAATTCTATTTAAAATATAGCAAGTCGTTAGAATAGCTTTCCCCCACATATCAAGGGTTAACCCAGAACAAATAAGGAATGAATTCATCATTTCTTTTAATGTACGATTCTTCCTTTCGGCTATTCCATTGGATTGTGGTTGGTATGGAGCTGTAGTTTCATGCATTATACCATTCTCTTCACAAAATTTGAAAATATTAAAATACTCAAAACCTCTATCGGTTCGAAGACTTTTAACTTTTCTCCTTAGTTGATTTTCAACTTCTCTTTTATAGGATATGAAAGCATCACTTGCTTCATCTTTGGATTTCAATAAATACAACATAGTAAATCTTGAATAATCATCAATAAAGGTAACAACATAACTTTGGCCACCTCTTGATTCATATGATTTAAAATCACACCAATCACTATGAATCAAGTCAAGGCGATCACTTTGCCTAGTTACTGACTTATGTGGCCTCTTTGTCAGTTTGACATCTACACAAGTAGTACACTTAGACACCGGTGGCTTTACAAGACTATCTATAAGACCTAACTTGCATAATTTAGATATATAAGGAGCACTAATATGTCCTAATCTATTATGCCACAAATTAAAAGAGTCAACAATATAAACGGAAGAAGCACTCGACTTATCTTTTATTACGTTCAAAACACTTATTACAAAAAGACCATCACTCACATAGCCCTTTCCAATGAAAACATCATTCTTCAACAGTACAAGTTTGTTAGATTCAAAGGTGAGTTTAAACCCAGCCTTATTGAGAAGTGGACCTTAAACCAAATTTCGCCTGACGTCTGGAACGTGAAGCACCTCCCTCAAGACAAGTGTCTTACCTGAAGTAAGCTTCAAGGTAATGGTTCCTTTACCAATAACATTAAAAGACTGGGAATTTTTCATAAAAACTTGATCACCAGAATTAACAACAGAGTAAATACCGAACGCATTGCGATCTCCACAACTATGTCGAGTTGCACCCGTATCAAGTATCCAATCTTTTGGTTTTTCAACCAAACTCACTTTTGTAATCATTGCGGTGAAAATGTCCTCCTCCAGTAAATTAACCTTCATTTTCTCAGATTTCATGTACTTCTTGTTCCGACAGTCTTTCTTGAGATGACCATGCTTCCCACATGCAAAGCACTTCACTTTTGATTTCTTGAAATTCTTGCATTTCTTGACTTGAAGACCTTTTTTGAAATGACCTTGTTTGTTTGATTCGACAAGGTTGGCTTTGAGTCTAGTATACCCAAGAGGCTTTCCACCATTGTCCTTGTTCCTGTTCCTTTCCTCGATCTTGATTCTGATCACAACCTATTCAAAGGTCCATTTCTTTCTCTTGTGTTTCATATTGTTTTTGAAATCAGTCCAAGAGGGAGGGAGTTTATCAAGAAGGGAACTTGTGACTAAAACATCAGGAAGAATAACATTTTCCTTAGATAACCTTCCCACCAAGATTTGAAACTTATCAGTCACTACAAAAAAAGAGCTCATTTACCGCACTTAGGAGGAGGTCTTTCGCTACAAAAAACACTATATAGCCGCAGTTTTAGAAACCGTAGGCATATTCCATACTATTAGCTGCAGTTTGTAGAAAGAGTGGTAATATGTCACTCTTTAGCCGTGGTTTCTCGTAACCGTGGTCAAATATGTTATTTTAGCCGCGGTTGCAAGAAATTGCGGTTAAATACCACCCTTTTAGCAGCGGTTTCTAGAAACCGTGGTTACTTTACTCACAATTACTATGAACCGTGGTCATATATGTATGTATTTACAAATAAATATTATGACATATACTATATATTTACATTTATGTACATATATACATAATATATATATATATATATATATATATATTTATAAATAGACATACCTTAATATATATATATACTTTTATTATTTTATTTTTTAATTAAAAAATATATTATCCACACGGTACAATCGCCACTAGTGATAATATTATTATTAATAATTTTTCAATTTTTCATGCTCCCCTTAAAATTTTCTAGCTCGCATTATTGATAGTCAATGAGAGCTCTCGAAATAGAATCTTTTCATCTGAAACTCTCATTGACCTCGTTCAATGTCCTTAGATCCCACTTTCAAAATTAGATAGTTTAGACCTAGGTTTATCCATTTTCCTTGGTCCCAACACAATTTTTCAGATCATATCATTGTCAGGCAATTAGAGCCCTTGAAATGGAATCTTTTTCTTGGATTTCCAATTAATCTGATTTCAATGTCAACGAATCCCCCTTTCAAAATATATATTAATAAAATCCAATAGCATCAAACAAAATTCCATTAATAATAAGCCTAAAATATATATTTATATATATATATATATATAATTTTATTTTTAAGCAAAATTTTATTTTATTATTTAATTTCTCTTGGATTATTTATATCACTCTTATATATATATACCTATAAATATAACTCTCTCTCTCTCTCTCTCTCTCTCTCTCTCTCTCTCTATATATATATATATATATATATATATATATATATATATATATATATATATAATATATATATTATATATTTAAGCAAACATTTTACTTAAATATGCCCATTGTACTACCATGCTTTAAACTTTTGCCAAAACAAATTAAAATTTTTTTTACAATGACATGATTTTTTTTTCGTTGAAAAGAAAAATGTCATTCTCTTACACACTGTTTCAACTATATATATATATGGTAAATGACATGATTTTATTTTCGTTGAAAAGAAAAATGTGAAATAAAAATTATTTGACAGCTCAATAGACGTATTTTTTTTTATGAAATTTGGGCTGGTATCGTTTCTTATCAGGTTATATCAGTTTGGGTCTTGTTTCTAAGGTTAGGTCGGTGTCTTATCCATTTTGGTGTTGTTTGGTTTGGGTTCGGTTTTGCAAAACTACAATACCAAGCCAATTTAATAAGCGTCATTTCAGTTTCGTTTCATGCTAGTTCAGGTCAGTTTCGTTGGTTCAGGCTAGTGTGTGACACTCCTAGAGAGAAAAAATCTTATCTAAAACATTATAGAACCGGACCTACACACATGGCTTTGGTTTATGTAGGTATTGCTGCAAACTGATACATAGCAATATCGATGGATTCCGATACCAATACGGATCGAATGAATCGAGCAAGAAATGGTTGAGTTTTGAAATTACTCTTGCTTCCAATCAATCTTATCGATACCGTATAAGTATGGACCGAAACTATTAATACAGACATCAATTCCCTATAACCTTGGTAGCAGCTAAGTGCTATAGCCAATAGCGTGGGGTGCTCCAGACCAATAGAATATCCTAAACCAAGGATTTAGTTCATGGTATTGGCACCGGTATTGATATTGTAATCATATCCTGCCAATAAGGGATCAAAAAAGTATTTTTGTAACAAAAATGAAATGTCAATATTGTATTGGTGCCTTGGCAGATCTGTATCGAGATCATGTATCAATATCGATCATTGCCGATATCAATACCTAAAACCTTGATTTTTTTGATAATCACACAAACTACATGCTAATCCCAAAAAGTTAACCAACTTTCGGGAAAATGGCGGATATATAATCGAAAACGTTGATTTGATCCATCTCTTTTGATGACTAAAGCTAGGGGTGAAACAGGGTTGGGCCAATTTTTTAAAACCCCAATCCAACCCTAAGTCCTCTTAGCTCTGCCCAAGCCCAAGCCAGCCCTAGGTTGGGTTGAGATATCTCAGCCCGGGTCCAACCCTGTCATGCTCAGCCCAGCCCAGCCTGACCCTGATTGACCCTGATTTTTGCCAAGGGCTGGGTTGGCCCTGAGTAGCCCTATTTTTGCTACCGTAATTGACCCCTTTTTTTTTCTCCCATTTGTGTCGTCCTATGCATTAAAAAAATGAGAAACATGTGATTGAGTATTGGTTTGTTTCATACTCAATTGACTATTAGACTTTTGTTTGGGTTAAAAAACTTAGTCTAATGTTAAAATTTTAAATACTTTGTTCAATAGATAATTAGACTTTTTTTTGATAAACCAATAGATAATTAAATACCAAACAAAAATTGTACTATGTAAACACTCAATTGTAAAGCTTAACCTAACATAAGGCAGAGCCAGGCTAGGCTGAGCCCGAGGCTTCAACCCTGGCCCAATCTGACCTTAACCTCGTGCTTGAAAATTCCAACCCTAACCCCCTCTCAGGGTTGAAAAATCCAGCGCAGGCTCTCTTCGGGCTTAGGGCGGGCTGGGTCTAACAAGGCCAAACTTACACCCCTAACTAAAGCAGAATGAAAACGAATTAACAAAATTTTAAGGGAAGCAGTTTTTTGTACGGGAGTGTGGCCTACGCCAGCACTCCCATGTGTCTATCTCTCTCCTTGTTAAAACAAGGGGGCAGAGGTGTCTTTTCACATGGGGAGGAGAGAGATAGACTCATGGGAGTGTTGGCATAGGCCACACTCCCGGACAGAGAACTTTTTCACAAGTTTTAAATATGAAAACAACACTACAAATAAATGTAACGGCCAGTGAAACTACTTCTTGTTGAATCAATTCACCATTTGCTTCTGATATCTAAAGTCCAAGAAATCAATCTGAAGGTCAAAAACTGTCACCTAAATCAGTTACACATCAGACGGTTTAGATTATATGATGAAGAACACTAGGGCGAATGCTTTCTATGCAATTTTAGTCTTGTTGGTCCAATATGAAGCTAAGCAATTGTCTACTTGCCTACGGAAATAAGTTGGACTTTTTTCCCACCCTCTTTCTTCCCCGGTTGTAATGGATGAAATTGGATCTAGCTCCCTTACCACTTATGATTTTAATTTACCTGTGCTCAATTGCCCTGTTCTGATCTGTGCAGGATACTGTCTAACGGAGCTAAGCCTAGCAGGATGGTCCTGTTTCTTTTTGATAGATGGCAGACTTACGTTTTTTGATACAGGAATCTTGCAAGTTGCTGACGAATTAACATCAATCGTTTTTTCGATCCGTATAGGCATCGACCACGCTGCCAGCATTGGGTTGAAGATTAGAGCAGTTTGGAGTGACAACCAGTTTGTTGTTGATGCATTTCCATCTCCTACCAAATTGTTGGATTGGATTTTGGATTTAAAAAAAATTCAATATCATTATTCTAAAGATTCAAAAGGTCTTTATCACTTGTCTAAAAGGTCATTATCATTGTCTACTTTTATTCAAATTTGAGTTTTCATTTTCCTCGATTTTTTGAGTTGCATTTGTAAAAGAACCAATGATCTTTAGTCCCACATTGGTTAGCTTTGAGGATGTGAGCTTCCTTATAAGTATTCATGAGTCCTTAAGGGACATAGGGTTCTTTAGAGAGAAGTGTGTCCTCTCACTTGTGTGGGGGTTGGTCCGGGGTGCTTTTAAATCACACGCGCGCCGAATTGAGCCGAGCCAAGTCCAGGTCCGGGTCCGGGTCCAGGTGTGGGTAATGTATAAATATCTTATTTTTATACATTCGTTCTTTTAATAACTCCATACTATGCATCATGTGCGTGTAGACACCCAAGCACCTGTACAAGTATGTACTGGTGCTTGTACATACATAAGGAGACACCTGAAGTACCTGTACGTATACAGGGATGCCTATAAATATATAGTATCTTTTAGAACCTGCCTCTACGTATACTATAAATACAAGGTTATTGGCAGGGGTGTACTTCACTTCTTCTGTACCCATTTACTATAACTTAAGGAGAGTGTTTGCTTCTCTGTTTCTCTGTTCCTATCAGAGAAAGTTCCTTCTCTGCTTCTGTCCGTCCTTTCTGTCTCTGGAAAGAGGAGTGTTGAGTATAACTTTCGGACCCCTTCTATAATCACTTTGGGAGTGCTGCCTTTAGTGATTAGTGGATCGTTTCATCTTGAAGGTATAATCGCACTGTACCCGGTCTGCACTAATAAGGGGCAATTAAAGACCTTAAGGAAAGTGTCATCTAGATACGACTCGATCCAACTTTCTGTCTTCTTTGGCGATATTCTGCGAGTTACAAGTACGTATATTTATTTGGATATTTACATTTATATTTTGCACGGTTGCTTATACTTTTATATTGTTCTGCCCATAGTCTGGTTATAACATTCTTAAGGTCTTTAATCGGTATTGACTGTTTCTAACAGTGATTATCAATACTGTTAAAACAGATATAAGACTATGGCTGGACAAGATACACTTGGTCAAAAGGACACATCCAATGTTGATCCGATTCCAACTAATGTGATTCCTGCTGTTACCACTCTTCAACCAGCATTGGAGAAGATGAGTATTGTTGGAGAGTTCGACAAGATCGAATAGTTCAATGGGCAAAATTTCAAGAGATGGAGCCAAATGCTTCTTTTTGCTTTAACCCAAATAGGGGTTGCTTTTGCTTTGACGGATCCCAAACCACCACAAAGTGAGGTTCTGGAAGAAGATGTCAAACGGATTGCATGGATTCAAGCCGACTTTCAGTGTAAAAATCGGATATTGAATGCGCTTTCCATTGATCTATACAATGTGTATAACTCATACGAGTATGCATATATGATCTAGAACGCCTTATGCAATAAGTATACTCTTGATGATGCAGGAAGCAAGAAGTATGTGGTTGCAAATTTCTTGAATTTTGAAATGACCGATGACGAAAGCATATCTTCCCAAATTCACTACAAAATATGTGTTATTTAGCCGCGGTTTTTTCCGTGGCTATTGATCCAAAAATCGCGGCAAAAGGTTTTTAACCACGGTTTTAAAACCGCGGCTCATCCGCGGCCGAAAGTACTACCGTATTTGAAAAATGGGCTATCGCCACGATTTTAAGATCCGCGTGTGTATTGTGTTTTTCGCCACGGTTTTGGAAAACCGTAGCCATAAATCACTGCATGCATTTCTACATGAAATGTAATTAATTATTAAAAGTTTTTATTTTCAAAAACTATTTTTAATATAATAACATCAGCCACGGTTTCTAAAACTGCGGCTATATATCAATGTTTTAATAATAAAAAAAACCCCACCCCTACCAGCTCCGATAGGGGCAGGTTTCTCTCCGGCAATACCCAACTCCTGCGTACCCCTCTGCCTCCACACCCCACCCTAGCAACCCCACCAATGTTTCATTGTACTCCCCTCCCCTACTCTCACCCACGCACCCATCCCCTCTTTCGACAACTTTGCAAGCCCACCCTCACACCGCTGCAACCCCGACCCACCTCCATCTTCTTCCACGGTTCTCATCACCCCAACCTCTGTCCACAGTCTACGCATAGTCCCTGCACAATAACCTGTAAAAAAGACATGAAATCAAGGATTAGAGAGGTCAAAAATTTTTTTTAAAAAAACTTGAGGTCAGAATTAAAAAAAAAAAACACAAACTTATAGTCTTGTTCTCCGGTTCTCACTACCCACCCTCTACCCAGACTCTGTGTGCAGCCCCTGCCAAACAACCACATGTAAACAAAAATGAAATCAAGGATTAGAGAGAGAGGTCAGAAGATTAAAAAAAAAAAACTTGTTGTGAAAGTGCTCGACCTTGATCGATTTCCTCGATCCTTCTGCGTGCAGCCCCTACCAAGCAGCGTTTATAGAAATGAAATCAAGGGTTAGAGAGAGAGAGAAAGAGAGGTCAGGAGATTAAAAAAAAAAAAACAACTTACCGTAAAAGTTCCTTACCTGATCGATTTCCTCGATCCTCTTCTTTTTCTTCTTCCTCTTCTTCTTCCTCTTTTTCTTCCTTAATCCTCCTCCTCCTCTCCTGCGCTTGTTAAAAAGAAATTGATAAATGAAGTAGAACGGCGGGAAGTGAAAAGTTGGGTGGGTTTTTTTATTCTTGAAATTTCATCATTAGTCTTGGTTATTTATAAACAAGGCCATAAATAAATATACGTGTTCAACTTTGATTAGCAAGATGGCTAACGTTCTACCGCGGTTGAGAAAAACCACAGCTACATGTTAGTATATAGCCGCGGATGTACATCCGCATTTGATTAATTTTCGAACGGATTCGGATCAAATATTTTATCCGTTTACATATAAATATAACTTTTAGGATAACTATAGCCTATCGGATAGGGATACGACTATTCATTTGCACCCCTATATTTAAGGATGTAATCCGAATCCATAGATTGGATAATATCCGGTCAATTTAAAATATATGATTTACAATCAGGAGCAGCTGAGACAGATCCGTTTAACAGATTCACAACTTTTTTCAGACAATCTTTACTGCAGACATCCTAACTAAGAATTTAAACTATACGAATTGTGAGGCCTTGCCCTAGTTAAAGGGAGCCTTTCCAGAAATTCTCGACGGCCATGGGCGAAACCCAGGCCGAGGAGGGGGTTTGGAAATAGTTTTCAACCAGCAATTGACGCGCCTCGGTTATTACCTCACTAGCTGCGTCATTGCCCCAAGCGCAAAGATGACCAATCCTCCTTGCCAATCTCTCCTTTTGTAACCCATCTTCCTCCCATCTCATCCTCTTTGCATCCGATGTGGGACTAAACTAATGTTCTCAAAATATTAAACTAATTAAGTCTTTTGGCCAACAGGAAATTAATACTTTCACTAAAGTGAAACCCTCTCTTCTTGTGGTTTTAAGACACTAACATTTGCTTGCTTAATTAAGAAAAGGAAAGGTGAAAGTAGCTCCTCCAGTGAAGGTGCACGCCCTGAGCTATTTCATAGGCGTTCAATTACGCAGCATGGAAAACACAAGGGAAGAAAAGTTTTAGCTCGCCAGACAAGGCTAAGCGGATTATGCAAGGCCTTTTGATCTATCCATTTTATCCAATTATCTTCTAGTTTTATCATATTCTCTGTAAAAAGGGAGAAAAGGAACTATGGTAAAGATTCTACTTCAAAATGTTAGATCACTCGGCATATATGGGTCTCTGGTTCAACAATCTTTTAGAAATCTGCTGTTGCTTTCTATCCTGTCTAATAGGATTCAAGATAAACCAAAAGTAGATGCTCATGGGAACTATAAACCTATTGTACCATTGAATCATGGCATTGCCAAGATATTTAGATGCTCAGAACTTCTTGTTTCCATATATATCTCTAATGTTCAGTACAAATGAATGCCCAACTTTAATGGACATTCAAAAAATCAAAAACAGCTACAAGTTAACCCCCAGTAAGAGGAAGGGAAGAACTTAATCTATATTTTACAATTTACAGTATATGAGACTTGTATTGAACAAAAGATCAACTGACTTCGTGCGAAAGTAATGAAATAAGGGTGGACAAAGCTAATTAATTAGGGAAAAGTGCAGTCTGAATTATTGCCATCTATTTCCTGTCTGTTGGATCCATTCCTTTGTCCATCTTGCTCACTGTTGATATTTGATGATTGCTCCATTTGTTTTCTCTTGGATTTGCTCTTCGATTCCTCTTCCTTCTCATCAACGAACGACAGAAACCTCTGGAGGCGTGCAGATCGTGAGCTACCAGAACCAGAAGAATCGAATTCTTCGGAAAACTGACTGCTGAACTGTCGCATCATCGAAATGAAGTATATAAAGAGTGCAACAAAGCATGCAATGCCACATATGATAAAGAGACCAGAGAAGCTCTTCAAGTGAAGCCGATCTGATTGGATCTCTTGCTGTGAACTACAAGTTTGTCCTGTCAACCACTTGTCATGGATCCTTTGAAGATCGCCGTTCTCCGACAGTTGCAGAATGGCTGTGGATAGGTCAATGGCTAGGGGAGAGTCTTTTGGAAATGCCTAATATAAAACAAGAAGATCCAAGGAAAAGTTCAGTATTTTATGGAGCATCAACCATGTTAACTGAGGAAATACTTTAAAGAGTTTAAACCAAAGATAGAGAAGAATACAAATCTCGTTGAGATGCCTAAGTTAAGGAAAAAGTCAACGCTATGGACAACCAACCATGTTAACCAAATGAGGAAACACTTAACAGTCTAAACCAAGGACAGTTATGACTATAAACCAACTTCATTCAATTTCGCTTGTATTACCTTGATCACTGATATTGCCCAATCAGAAACAAATATAAGAGATATTTTTGAGGATGGGTGTGTGTCCATGGTTCTTTTCCTTTTTCTTTTTAAGTTGAGGTGTGGTTAATTGGGCTGGGTTGAAACAAGCATGGAAAATTGGAAAATATGATGATGTCAGATGCTTCGACATGTCTATGCAAGTATTAGAGTGATGAAAATTGCACTTGAAAGGTACAATTTCACTGCAATTTAAGAGAACAGAAAATATACAAAAACAAGACAGTTAAGTCAAAATAATAATGTTGACAAAACTTCAATCCAAGGTTCCTGTAACCTTTTTTTTTTTTAAATTGTCATCCAAATTATAAAATTACTGTTCTTATAAGTAATCTTCCTTTTTTTATACAAATATTTTTTATGAACATATAGACATAAGTACAATATAAATATCAAAGTTGGAAGTTTGAAATATTGGTTTAGTACTAACTTGTTTCAGTTGAAATGTTCCCAGCATGAATTCATAAATTAGTGTTTCAGCCAAGTTATTGCAGGTCCTATCAGTTTCTCGATTGAGGGTCATTCACTAAAATCAAGATTTAATTGTCTATCTCAAAAATTTTGTAATCATGAATCAAAGATGATAACTTGGGGGGTAGGGAATTGAGTTGCCCTCGTTCAGTAGATACTTACAAATCCCCACCCGCTTTTGGTAAATTCTTGGCCAACAGCAGAGAATTTGCAGTTTCTTGAAAGGAAGACATCTACGTATGGTCTTTCCTCAACAATAGCAGCAACAGTCCCATTCTCAAGGGCCATAGCATAGGCTTCTGGTGAACCAAGGGCAATGAGTCTAGATTTAGGAATGTTTAGTTCCTGGTTCAAGTAGTTTTCAGCGAAAGATCCCACTTGGAATCCAATTGGCTCTGTGCTTGTTATCAAGCTTTCGATTCCTTTGATGGGTGAAGACAGCTGTTGAACAGTGAGGATTGAAGTCAGACTTGCAGTGTAGCTTGAGTTGATTATCAGCACCACAAAAAGCCATATGATAAGCACCAAGCGACCAAGGGCGCTCATAGTGTTCTCTCCTGTAGAAAGGTGGGAAAAAACTTGATTAATTGGTTGTGTTGTCATAAAACTCCTTGCAGAAGAGAACTTAAATCATCAGTGAGGCTTGACTTACTGTGGGCAAAGAACAAAGTAGAAAAGCTAAACCTGCACATTGAGAAGACAAAGTGCACATCAAAATCCTGATATGTGTTCAAATGTTCAATGGAAAAATAGACTACATCAAGTTGGGGAGACATAAACAACACCAGTATGTTTCATTCTATACTAAGAAAAAAAAAAAACATATGTAAAGAAGAAAATGAACTCTTAACATCCTTTCCCTTATTTTAATCTGCTAATTACTTTCAATATTCAATCCATCTTATGGTAATTTGATTAGTAATTGAAGTAAGCATTTGCAAATTTAATGATTTTAGAATTTGAATTTGTGGTATTATGGACTAGTGGTCAGCCAAAAGAGGGGGGGGGGGGGGGAGTGTGCCAGTCAATATATATTTCATGGGAATTATGACCATCTGCAATGAAAGGCTCTCATCTGCAGAAATGAGGCAAGTGAATCTGAAAGATAGAAACTGATCCACTAATTTCAAATTCAGATAAGCAAAACAAAATTGGTTTAAACTGAATTAAAAACATTTTCTGTCCCATTAAATTTGTTTCATATGATCATTTCTAGAATGTAATATGCTCATCATCCAATAAATCGGGATATACAAATTTTTAATTCAATGGAAGCAGTTGAAAAAAACATATACCACAGAATCGTAACAATCTGTTGCTTAGGTGGCCCTCGGAATTCGTCATTTATTCTATGTTCAAGAATCCACACAACCGCACCAACAAGAAGAAAAAATGCTGCTGTGACAGCCCACATCATTGGAGTGAATGGCCTCAGGAAAGCCCATGCATTGGAGTCTAACTTCCTCAGTGAGACCACGACAACTAGCCCTGATTCAATATATGGCTGAGTAAAATCCACCACTTTTGTTCTGTTTGTGACTATTGCAATGTCACCTACAACAGCATCGAAGCCCTGTAGGGACAAAATTACTAAACGCAATAAATAACGTATAACCACCATTATCCTTTTGACATTGAGAAAAAGATGACGTAAAACTGACCTCTGTTGTTATCATATCCACAAGTTCATTGTAGTTTGGATTCTGTTTTCCATCTCCAAATGGAATGAACTTATATGGAACACCATAAGGTAGCAGACCTAGGGCAGCAGTGAATACATCTATAGAGTAACCGCGAACCGTATCACTACCATTTATTAGAGAGACGAATTGCCAAAAACTAGCTCGGTTAGGAAACCCAATCCTCAACTGCCTTCCATTGTCTGGGAAAACCCATCCACGAGGCTTTGTCGTCGTCTGCCCAGGCCAAACTGCACTGTATAGTTGTTGGCTTGAACTTGAACGGTTAGGTGGCTTCATGTACAGTGTCTCTGGCAGCATGACAGATAACCCAGAATAATTAGACCAGTACCCAATTTGCCGAACCCCAGTCCCTATCACATTGACGACATCATATGCGGGGCGGATGAGTGATCTATCTGGATTAAACTGAATTGGACCTGTAAGCCCCATCATATTGGTATGCAATATATTGTCCAGCAAATGCTTTCCCCCATCAAATATGCTCATTTTGTCAAGTTGCAGAGCACCTTTTAACACTACATTAGTTAACCTCGAATCATTTGAGAATGAAATGGTCCAACCCTGCTCAAAGAAGGCCTTGATTGCATGAGCAATTATCCATACAGTATCATAGGCATAGAGACCATACGGATTCAACCCTACAGATCCACCACTCAGTTGGCTCCATCTTGAGAAGAAAGCTTTTTTCTTTTCTGAATCTAGTGTGTGTGGGCGCAATGTGAGAACTCCTTGGGTTTTCTCACTGATTGTTGGATCTAAGGTAGCCATAGAGTCTAAAGTAGAAGAGAGCCAGGTGGTAGCTATCCACACATACCCACTACCCATCATTCCAAGAGAGTTGGCAACATCAAAGACCACGAGACCTGATAATTTGTAACTGTGTAAAACAATTACTCTCGACTCCAATGCTAACAACTTAATCAAAGCATCTTGAACATCGCTTCGAGTTGCAGGGTCAGGAGGAAGGGCTGCTTTGTAAGAAATCTTACAGCGCCTTTCTTCAAGTTTATCACCTAATGTAGCTATACCATTGCGCCCATTATCGTCATCGGTGTAGACCGCAATGACATCCCTCCAACCATAGTAGCTTACCATATCAGCAATTGCGGTCATCTGGAACAAATCATTGGGAGCTGTCTGAACAAAGAAGGGGTACTGGAGAGAAGAGAGAGTGGGATCAAGGGCCGTGAATGACAAAAGAGGCACTTGGAGTTCATTGGCAAGATGTGAGATTACATGGGCCATAATTGCAGTCTGAGGGCCAATAATGGCCACGGTATCAGTCTCCATGTATTTTAAAGCTGTGATCAGTAATGAAATTGGATGCACAACTATTAGATTATGAAAAGAAAGACCTATCAAACAGATGAAAACAATAACATATTGCCTTGAGAGAGAACGAAAAGGGGTGGGGGAGAACGCAGACAAAGTCAAAAGTAAACAAACAATCAATAGAAGAACAAGAAAACTACCTCCTATGATGCCTAGAAACCCACTGAAGTTGGAGTCGTGGGAAGAAAGACTCAGTTTGCTTCCACCAAGAAAACTGGGATCAGAATTCACATCTTCTACTGCAGCCTGCATGGCAATTTTTGCAACTTTTCCATTTGTGGAAGCAAAAGTGAAAATAGATCCAATGTTCACAACGGCAGGTCTTGAGAGTCCATTTGAGAATGCTCCAAAATTGAAAACCAACACCAGTAGAAGACAGAGCCGACTCATGGTGATTATATGACGAATAACACAATGGATTTTCTCTGCTTCCGGAGGCACATGAAACCCACTAATCCAAGAAGAAGGTAAAACAATAAGACACTAAACAAAAACCCACCACAGGGAAAATCTGAATAACCAAAAACAGAACAAGCAGTTCAGAAGTTAGTTACAAACTCATAAAAGAAGAGGAAATTTTAAGAGCTCAAAAATCTAGTCAAGCAATTAGAAAAACAGGAACAGAAATCAGGTCTGTTCAGCTCAAGATCCAAAACTGGCAACGAAATAAAAGTTGGTTGTGGTTTCAGTGTAGACCTAAACCCAGAAGCAAGGAAATCAAAAGAGCAAGTGTCCTCTAATACTAACCAATAAACAAGAACCGTCTCTCAAGTTCTTTTGGGGTCGAACTAGGTAACACTCAACCCAGAGCGGATAAATCATAGTGGAGTAGAAAGGCAAAAGTCCACTCGTTCTGAAAAGAGGAGATGCCTATTTGGGAACAACCCATATTCCATAAAAACCGAGAAATAAACAAATGAGAAAAGAGAGCTATCACATTAAACCTCCCAAAAAAAAAATGGAAAGTTTGAGCTCAGATGAAAAGGAAGTAAGGCGGTTTGCACTCAGCAGCTCCACTTTCCATTAAATATTAGAGATACAGATACTTAAAGATGGAGAAAGGATAACTTACCCACAAGCAAGTATTCTTTGTAAAAGAAAAAAAATTGAAGTCAATTGAATCCCCCACACAAGTATTATGGAAGTTACCAAGAGCTTTTTCTTCAGCACAGTATCTCGTTGTTAATGGCGTGTTTAAAATTGAAAGATATGGGAATCCATGTTGAACGAATCTACGAATTTTAAGCAAGAAATGGAGAGAGCACTAGTTCTGAAAAATGGAACCCTTAATGGAGGCTGATGATGACAAATGATGAGTACGACGATGGTGGTAGTGGTGGTGGTGATGATGAATTGAGTGACTAATGGCGGTGGTGTAGGGTTTTGATTTTGGTAGGGACTAGGGAAGAAGGGTCATAGAGGATGAAAGAAGAGAGACTACCTTTTCCTCTTTTAACATGTCTGACTTCGGATGAAATAGGGTTATTTGGTGAAAGCAACTCTTGTGGACTATCTAGTTTCACTTGCGTTTGGGTACCGTAGTACAGTTTCTAGTTTCTTCCACAGAAAGGGCTCCTTCTAAAAAATCTGCAGATGCTTGCTATTGTTCTGCATATGGGAATGGGACCCGAGAGAGAGAGAGAGAGAGAGAGAGAGAGATACTCTTTACTTCCCCACCCACCCACCCACCCACCTGAAGTACCAAACCTTTTTCTTTTTCCCGCGCAAAAGGCCAAAGCTTCAAGCTTTGTATGAAAGGGATAAAGTTAAGGAACAAAAATGTGGGTTTAATCATAAAACCCGATTTGTTCACCCTGTTTGCTTCCTTTTTGTTTAATGGTGCGAGTTTTGGACTCTTGGTCGATTTGATGAGTGGAAGGATTTCACTGAATGGAATTTTGGAGATTGTGTTCCACAGTTGCACACATAGAGGGTCTCGATGCCAAGATCGGCAAGAGGTGTGGTCAGGAAGAAAATCAAGATACTGAGATAGAGGTGAGGTTCCACCATTCATCCATTGTTCTTGGAGGTTGTGTTGCAGGTGGGCCATGTCAGAAGTTAGATTCACAACGAAGCAAATTTGATTTCTCCACTCTCCTTCTCTTTTCTCTCACAAATTTGACTTTTGATGATGGTCCCAATCTCCACTCAGAAAAGTTAAGAAAATGTTGCAATGTTGCTGTCTTGTGGCATGGATCTTCTCTGCTAAAGCTAGAACTAAAAATGACAAACACGTGTGTATTATTGGTCTTCTCCTCTGACCTTACAGGAGGAGATAGGTCACACCCACACTCCATTAATTCCATTGGATGCTTGAGTAGATGGTGATTACAACCATAGGATCACTCATATATCTACATTTCATACTGGAAATGAATCAGTTTCTTTTCTTTCTGTACAATGAACAGAAAATGCTTCAGGTACAACACTACAATGTTTGAAATAAGGGATTAAACCAAGATATTCAGATGTATGACCAAAATTACACAACCAACCATCTGGTTTTAATTATCAAACCCTTCACTACTCCATTTATTGTCTCGTTCAGTTCTTTCCACAGTTTCTGTAAAATGGAAGATCTTTCTTGCATGAATATGAAGGAATTCTGATAGTCACTTTTTGAAGTGCTCCAAAACATCAAACCCATGCCAAGGGGAAGCCAGCACCAAGGGCAACATACCATATTATCTATCATAACCACCTTATAAGCTACCCTGTTTCTCATGCCAATATGTAATGGACATGAGAAGTATCCTTGTTCACTGAACATGCAAATTAATAGATTTTCATGGAAGATCCTGTTTCTGGAATCTGGATGCTATGCTATGCTAGTTAATTAGAGGTCGGGCCTTGGTGCAATGGAAAGGTTGCTCCATTGTGACCAAATGGTCACAGATTCGAGTCTGGAAACAGTTTCTCTGTGAAAGCAGGGGTAAGGCTGTGTATATTACGACCCTCCCCAGACCCCGCAGTTGCGGGAGCCTCGTGGACAGGGTACCCCTTTTTATGCTATGCTACTTAATTGCAACTTGCAGTCAGGATTTTTTTTCTCCTTTTTGGTTGTACAAGTCAGGAATTTCATAACAGGGTACAAATTGGATTGCATACTCAGAATCTACAAGAGAATTGACAAAATCTTTAAAATCTTTGTGGTCTGGCAAAACTAATAATTGAGCTAATTGCCATCATAAATATTGTCATCTGAACATATTTCCCCATCCGTTCTCTTGGAAACATTTGTTGATTCATTTTCCTTTTTGTTGCTATGTAAGGACCTTTCCGATCGTCTTCCTTCAGACCTGATCTTTATCGTCTCTTCCTTCTCATCAACAAATGACAGGAATGTTCGTAGGCATGTGGACCGTGAATTAGATTGATCAGAAGACTCGGGCTTTTCGCAGAAATGCCGGCTGAACTGTCGTACCATCAATATGAAGTATACAAGGAGAGCCAGAAAGCATGCTGACCCACATATGGCATAGAGGCCCCAGAAGCTCCGAAGTTGAAGCTGGTCTGATTCAAGCATCGCCCCTTGTGAATTGCAGGCCCTTCTCGTCAACCACTTGTTATGGATCCTCTGGAGATCTCCATTCTCGGACAGTGTCAGAATGGCAGTTGACATGTCAACTGCCAAGGGGGAATCTTTCGGGAAGGCCTACAATTATCAAATAATCAAAAAGCCATAAAATATTTTGCTTAATAATAAAACAATTGATGTCTACATTACATGAGCAACACACGAAAAGTATTTGTACTTAAAGTAACACTTTTTTCCACAAATGATTCAGCAAAAAAAAAAATAATAAAAAATTTAAGAGGATACCATAGACAAAAAGAAATTTAACGTTTGATTTCTTGGCATATCATGTATATTTCAATTATTTTGTGGTTTTTGTTTGAAATATATCCTTTTCATTTCATTGATGATGTTTAGGCCTATTGTCTGTTAACAATCTTTATATTTCTAGATGTACTTAACTAGCTTCTTTGTATTACTTGAATGATGTGCTTATGTGCAAGTAAGTAAATGTAAAACAAAGAGAATCAACTTATTGTCCTAATAAGCATGAACTATAGATTTCAAATTTTTTAAACACTTACAAATCCCCATCCAAAATTGGTAAACTCGTGGCCTACAATTGTGAATTTGCATCGAGTTGAGAGGAAGTGCTCAGCATATGCACGCTCATCAACCACAGCGGCAACACCACCCTTATTGGGACCAGCTTGGAGAGCTCGCTCATATTCTGCTGCTGAACCCAGAGGAACAAGCCTTGACTTGGGAATGTTAAGTATCTCACTCAGATAGTTCTCAGCATAAGAACTCTGTGCAAAGCCAATGGGCTCATTGCTTACTATCAAACTTTCAATCCCTTTGATGGGTGAAGATAGTTGTTGCGCCGTGAGGATTGAAGTCAAGCTGGCAGTGTAACTAGAGTTGATTATCAGAACCACGAATAACCAAATGAACAGCACTAGGCGACCAAGTGTGCTGACAGTATTTTCTCCTGCAGAGAATACAAAATTGCAATGTCATAAAACCTTTCACCCAGGTGGGGTGGGGAAGATAAAAAAACCACTGCCATTTTCACTTACTATGGGTGAAAAACATAGTTGAGAAACTAAACCTGCAAGGTGATAGCCACAGGAATATCAGATGCCGGGGCATTGAGGATAGGAAGATGCAATTCCGGCATGTTATGTGGTTTCATATTCTGGGATCTATAGAATTGTCTGTTACCAGGCTTACAAAATGTATAGAAGCATAAAAACTCTTTTTGATCACTCACAGAACAGAATTATTTTCTGCTAGACAACGACATTAATCTAGATGAAATTATCACACTCAGCTAATCTACACTAAGAATCTGTTTGGAACTGAACTTGAAGCTCTATCATATTACAAACTTGTTTCTTTTGTTGGTTTTAATAAAAAATATCCCATGTCAAACCATCAAAGATTGTTCCTGAAAGCAGAGTCATTAGTTATTAACAATGTTTGGATTCTTAATTTGATTCAAAATGCTCAGGTGGAGGAAGATAAACCTAAAATGCTTACTAAGAAGTTGGGTTCATATTAGCACAAAAGAAAGATAACATTCATGATGCTTTTAAAGTTTATATTTAAAAGGTTAAAATTAGATGGGTAATTCTCTAAGATACTAACCATAGAATGGTGATAAGTTGCCTTTTAGGAGGGCCCCGGAACTCATCATTTGTTCTGTGCTCCAAAATCCACACCACTGCTCCTACAACAAGAAAAAGTATACCTGTAACAAACCACATCATTGGGGTAAATGGCTGTAGGAAAGCCCATTGACTGGATTTTGACTCAGTAGCAGGTGCCACCACAACTAGCCCAGATTCCATATATGGCTGTGTAAAATCCACAATCCTTGTACGGCTTGTGACAATTGCAATATCCCCTATAGCAGCGTCAAAGAACTACAAAGAGAATGATCAGAGAACTTGTGAGGTCAAAGAATTAGTTAAAAAAATATGTACATACAGAATATTTATAGTTCATAGAAAAAACTTCATTGCCATACGCACATCTGTTGCGATCAAATTGACAAGATCATTGTAATTTGGGCTCTTATGACCATCCCCAAACGGGATGAATCTATATGGAACACCATATGGTAATAAGTTTAGAGCAGCAGTAAACACATCTATGCAATATCCGTGAAATACATCACTGCCTTTCGCTTGTGAGACAAATTCACGATAACTAACTCGATTCGGGACTCCTATTCTTAACTGCCTTCCATTGTTTGGTAAAACCCACCCACGAGGCCTGATCATTGTTTGCCCAGGCCAGACTACACTTTGTAGTTGTTGATTGGAACTCAAACGGTTAGGTGGCTTTATGAAGAGCGTTTCTGGAGGCAAAACTGATAACCCAGAATAGTTAGACCAGTACCCAATCCTCTGGAAACCAGAGCCAATCACATTGATGATATCATAGGCAGGGTGAATGAGGGAACCATCCGAAGTAAACTGAATAGGGCCAGTTAAACCTGTAAGATTGCTCTGCAAAATGTTCTTAAGAAACAGTTTCCCTTCTGTAAAAATTTTCATTGCTTCAAGGTGCAAATTCCCTCCATGCCCATCCTTCAGTCTCTGGTCATGGGAAAATGCAATAGTCCCACCCTGATCAAAGAATGCATTAATTGCATGAGCTACCATCCATACAGTATCATATGCATATAGACCATAAACACTCAACCCAAAAGGACGACTTTTAGTTTCCCTGGTCAAGTTACTCCACCTAGAGAAAAATTTTCTTTTCTGTTCCGATTCTGGTGTATGCACACGCAAAGTGATAACTCCTTGGATCGAGTTCATGGAAACTGAAGGGAGGGGTAAATTAGTATCTAAGATGGTAGAGAGCCAACTGGTAGCTATCCAAACATATCCAGTTCCTGTCATTCCAAGATTATGGGCCAAATCAAATACCTTGAGACCCAACTCAGGATAAGTGTGTAGAATTAGAACCCGTGACTCCATCATTTCTACCTTAGCCAGTACCTTGGCAATGTCGTCCTGGGCCGTTTGAGGGCTCATAGCTGCTTTATAAGAGATTTTACAATTTCTCTGAGCAAGTTGATCCCCTAATGCAGCTACTCCGTTTCTCCCATGATCGTCATCAATGAAGATAGCAGTTACTTCTCTCCAATTGTAGTGGTCAACAATCTCAGCAACTGCAGCCATCTGGAACAGATCATTTTGCACTGCTCTCACAAAAAAAGGGTATTGAAGTGAAGAGAGTGTTGGGTCAGTCGCTGCAAAGGATACAAGAGGGACTTGGAGTTCATTTGCCACATGAGAGATCACATGAGCTAAAACAGAAGATTGAGGACCTATAATGGCCACGATACCGGTCTCCATGAACTGTAAAGCTGTAGTCAGACAATCAATTTGCATACATAAGATTTATATTACCTTACCAAGATTCACAGGCTCTTAGGTGCTACTGTTAGAATCCAATTGAGCATCCAAAGAGAACAATCAAAAGATGCTTTGGAAAAACTTACCCTCAACAATACCAAGAAATCCACTATGGTTGGAATCCTGCATCTTGAGGACCAGTTTTGCTCCATGAAGAATGCTGTAATTGGCATTTACATCTTCCACTGCAGCATCTATTGCAACCTTTGCAACTTTTCCTATGACAGAATCCAGGGTCAAAATAGCTCCAAGATGCACAACGGGTGGTCTTGAAGAAATGTTCATGCCAACACCAGTTGAGAGCAGCCCAAAAGAGAAAACCAGTGAAAATAGAATCCAAACCATAGTCATGGTGAAATGTAATGCCGACACGGACACTATATGCCCCCTGTTTCAGAAATGAAAACGAAGACAAATTTCCAGAATGAGATCAGTGACTGAAAACCCAGAATAGAATAGGAATAAGGATCTTAGAACTTACACATATATGGGAAAGAATAAGAAATTTGAAATTCAAAACTCAGTAAAAGAAAATTTGAGTATGGGTCGGAAAGATAAAAACACCATTGGAAATCTTAACATAAGCTGCAATCCAAACGTCGAAACCCAAAAATGAAAACAAACATCCAACAAGTAAAAGGGCAAATTATCGCCTTACTTCCTTTTAGAATAAAGAGAGGACGCATTAATCGGACAAAGTTCGAGAATTCTATTTGTTTCCAATTTAAGAAGTGTTGAAAAAAAAAGTAAGAACAAGCGAAAAGACAAACCTCTTGAAATCACAGAGTTAAATCACCTATGAAACGCAGAAGTGATCACATTCCATTGGCAAGAAGAGAATCGACCCAGCGAAGCAGGAAACAGAATGAAGTTGATGGAGGGTTGGATTACAAACTTACAACTTGCATCTGAAACATAGTGAGGGTTCAATTGGCAATCACAAAGTGAGCTTGGACTGGCATGGTTGAGTGGGAACTGGGATTAACAAATTTAGGGGAGCAAAAAAGGCAGAGGAACGAAGGAAATATAAAATTATAAAAGAAAAACACTAGTGCTGATATGGGTCCCCATGGCATCTTCGATAATAGTCATGGCGATGGTAGTGGTGGTGGAACCATGGAAGCAAGTTGATGAAATTAAGAGTAAAAATGGGTACAAAGCAAAAGAGAAGAAGAAGAAGAAGGAGAATAGGTCGGACTATGGAATGATTGACAAAACTGTGTAATATAATGACGTATCGATATTGAATAATCCCCTGAAGAAGAAAAAAAAACATTGGAAATGAATGTTAGCTTGCATGGCTGCAGAAAGCCAAACCAAAGAAAGGCAGAGCAAGATGAGACCATGTGACCTGTGGTGTGACTGGTGTCTGGTGGTGTGGTCCAAATTCAAGGCCCCGATCAAATTCCCAACAAGTTAAGATAGAGAAGTCTAGAGGACCGCTTGTCTGGACTCTGGAATTTCAAAGGAGGTGTCCTGTCCGACAGAGAGAGAGAGAATACTATGAAATGGTAATGGTGGGTCATATAATTCAATACTTGTATAGACCATAGTAAAAATATGATAAAAAAAGGGAGAAAGAACATCATTCGGTTGTGCAACGCATGCCATTCCTCGCCTTCACATAGGGGTGCATAAAATGACCGTTATAACCCCAGAACCCCAGAAATGATCAGGGATGCAGTGGTCATTTTATGCACCCCCATGTCAGGGCACAAGAGCTGCGTGGAAATGGATGGTACTAATTCTAAATGGTACAAAATTTTAAACTATATGATAAAAAAAGGAAAAAAGAACTCTACACGGGATTGTGGTCTACACCGCATTCTCATTCGTCTCTCTCTCTCTCTCTCTCTCTCTCTCTCTCTCTCTCTCTCTCATATGAAAAGACATTTATACCTTTTTGTTTTGAGGAAGAGAGAGATAGACACATGGGAATGCTAGTATAGGCCATACTCCAGCACAGAAAACGATTTCTCAAAAAAATAAATAGAGAACGGTAAAAAAAAATAGGAAAGAATAGTACAATTTTTGTTGATTTTAAATAAATGGGACAAAAAACAAACAATAATACACTAATGTTTTATTTTTTTGGTAAAACAGTACACTAATGTTCAAAACAACTATAACATCCAACATTAATGTAAAAATATTCTACAACCCATTATAAGTTTCAAGAAAAAATAATAAGAATAAGAATTAGTTTTTCCATAGGGAACTGTATCAGCATAAACAATTGATTCGATATGGTTATATTTTAATTAGGACAAGTCTTATACTTCCTTATTGGTATATATTCTATACACGTTAACTGCCTAAGGATTTTTTTTTCTTGTTAATTTACTTTTTAAATGAAAATTTTATTAAAATAATACTCTTACACTTGTATTTGTTTTGAATTAAAAATCTCAGGAATTGACGTTGACATTGACATTGAGTTTGTTCTGAATTGGAAATCTCATTTTTTTTTTTAATTTATTGGTAAAAGAGAACTTCACTTCTTAATGAAGTATTTTTTGATGAACCCTTACATAAGATACATGTGGTGTTTATGGTGTTTAAAATGTGAAGCAAAAATAAGTGTTTTATCCGTTCGTTTGAGAGGATTACAGTAAAATATGATTAAAACGCAAAACAAAATATAAAGGAGAAAAATATAAATTCTATTTTTTTTGGGTAAAAGGAAAAATGTAAATTCAACCTCTATAAAGTAAAAGGGGAAGTAATTAATAATGAAAGTCACCTCCTAAAAAATTCAAGATAAAGTCACATCATGATGGATGAAAAGATTATTTCTATCATGGATGAGCTTTTGATGTAGACTTATTTTAACCTTTTTAAGAGAAGAAAAATATCGTGATGCGAATGTCTCATGAATTTTTTCATGTATTCTAAAACGTGAGTGGATGATATCTTTTTCATGGCATTAATTGGTATGGCATGCAAAATACACATTCCTTCCCATATTGGCGACATGGTAAACACTATCCCCTTATTTTAAAGGAAGGGAAAAAGAATTTTATCCTAGAGTGATTCCCTTGAGTCTATCTTTTTTCGGTTTTCTCCTCATATGAAAAGATACATTTGCCCTCTTGTTTTGAAGAAGAGAGAGATAAAAACATGGGAATGGGTCACACTCCCATGCAGAAAAATACTTTTCTTTAAGGAAATATGTTTTGAGTTAAGGCATATCTTATTATCGAAAAAAAAAAGTTAAGGCAGATCTATACCTATAAAAAATATAAAAGACAAAATTCTTTTATATATAAAGCAAAGGAGAAAGTTTTCCTCTGCAGGTCCTAAAGCCAAACACCGATAATGAGGCTTACATTTTAACTATCTAAAATACCTATTGTACAAAAACAATCGAATTGAAGCAGGTTTTGTCCAAAACTATTATGATATTAGGTTCAGTGTAACCAACCATGGTTACACCAAGCAAGATCCATTTGTTTTTATTTTTTATTAGCTTTATGGGGAGAGGTTCCCCACAATGTCAGGGTGCAATTTAACATCAATAGGGGGGATGAGTGATGAATCGTCTATTAGAAGGCATTTTATTGAAGAGAATGTGTGAAGTCCACTAGTGAGATGTGAAAGAACATTATCAAGAATTTGCACAATGGTCGTGCACTTCCTTTCCCTTATTTATTACTAACTTGCATGACCATGGAACCTTGTTAGTCATATGAAAATAATCGAGTTTTCCTTCACCAATGACAAGGGAGAATTCTTTGAGTGAGGGGTTCAAATGGTTTCCATATGGTACCACAAAACAATGGAGGTATTTTTTGTCATTCTAAAATAGGGGGTAGACATTGACAGCCATTGGTGACTGTACTTTTCTTTAACGTAACGTGACTGGAGAGACATGCCCATATTGCGTTGGTCACATGCTTGGCATGTAAGTTAAAAAAAAAGATGAGGTTTTGTTGCAATACTATGGACCACATTTTAAATCTCCATGAGGCATATAGCCATATACTACTGCTGAAGGAAAATGACAAAACAATGGTGTGTGTGTAGCAAAAGCCAATATAGTGGGCAGGGCTGAACGAAATTTTGCTGCTACATTAGTAGTAGGAATGTTCTTGCTACAATGCTGGCAGCCAAAGAAATGGGATCTTAAAGGGTATTTTAGAAAATACTAAAACCTAGGAGGGTATTTATGAACCCAATGAGAAAGTGAATTATTCCATTTTCTTGGCTGCCACCCTTGTAGCAGGAACATTCTTGCTACAAGTGTAGCAGCAAAATTTTTTCCGGGCTCCTAATCCTCCATGTACGAGAAATATGGTGTTAGGACCGATCCTAGGAACAAAAGAGTCTTAATGTGGACATGGTAGGATTTGTTGGGGTCCTCATTCAAAGGTGCTTTTCTATGTGAGGTTTGCATATCGATTGAGAGCTTCTCTCAATACTCCTTTCACATCTTCGAGTTGGAGAGTTGTCCTTACTCCTAAGGTAGTTTGAAAGATCATTTGGTCCATTAGAATCCCCCCCCCCCCAAAGGTTCAGAATTTCATTTGAAAAGCCTACCTAAATGCCATTGGGGTCCTGGCTAACCTTCAGTGTGGGAATGTGGTTATTTCTAACATTTGTCCTTATTGTGGGTGTGCTCTTGAGACTGTTGAACATGCTTTGATGCAATGCCCCCATGCCTTGCAGAGTTGCAGGCATGGTTTGCCTCGTGTGTTTCTTTGCAAGCCTTGTCTCACTCTGGTTGACCTATCTCAAATTAGCTCTTGCATTGGGTTCGGCTGCTCTGCTTAATGAGGAAAGAGCAACTTGCTTTTCTACACAGGTAGTTATTATTTGGGAGATTTGGAAGAGACGAAATGCTATGGCCTTTCAGAAGAATATCCCTGCTTTTCGCCCTTGGTTGGAAAGGGTGAGCAAGTGTGAGACTAAGATGTTATCAGTTCTTTCTTCATCCAGTGTTAGCGGTTCATCTCCCTCAGTGCAGCCCCCTACCCGGTGGGCTTCAAGATCGTATCATATCTTTACTGATGCTTCTTTGTCCCAAAGACCTCGAGCAATGAATATGTGACCTCTGGTCCTTAATGCTTCTGGGAGCCTATTCATGGTAGCAATTGAGCAGGTCTTCCCTAGCTCAACCATTGTAGGGGAAACTAAAGCAATCCAATTGGGATTGAAGGTAGCTCGTGGCAATGGCATTTAAAGGGTTCTCCATTTTAACTGCCAAATTCGTATCCACTTTTTATTGGACCCTCTGAGACAACCCTCGGTGCAACGATAAGGTTGTTCTATTGTGACCAAGTGGCCATGAATTTGAGTCTGTTACCAGACTCTCTACAAAAGCAGGGGTAATGTTGCGTATATTATGACCCTCTCCAGACCCTACAGTGGTGGGAACCTCGTGCACTGGTTACGCCCTTCTAATTGAAGTCTCAATCATTATGACGGATATTAGTCTTCTTTTGCCTTCTTTTGATTTTATCTCTCTTTTGTAAAAAGAGAGGAGGATGTTTGTGCCCATGTTATCTCTAAATGGGCTTTGAGTTACCTTTATTTGGGCTTGAAACCCTTTGTAAACTTATAAAGCTGACCCACTTCCGGGGCTTTTCGTACCAAAAATAAAACAGAATTATGAGAATTCACATTTTGGATTAGGGAATACTTTTTTGAAATATACATTTTCATGCTGCATTAATATCGAAATTTCTTGAAATGTGAATTAGACGAGTTATCTTGGTCCTGTTTCTCAAGGAAATCTGCCAGAATCGATCTGAACCCTAAAAATCGGCCTAGGGAAATAGTGTAAAAATGAAGAAAGAGATCAACCACATCAATCACAATGAAAATGAACTGCATATACATTGTAATTAATTCTGGAGAAAATGGAACCCAACTTTGTATACCATGACTAAATGTGGTAAAAAACTTAAGCAATTCATACATTAATGTTGGGTAATAAGGGCAAGAGATCCCTAGCGTATGGGCCTATGAGAGCATGTGCAAGGGCATCAACATGACTGAGATTTTTTATTTCAGTGGGTGGACGAAAATTTCACACGTTCCTGTATCTAGGTGTAGAAATCACATGAGACAACGTTCTTTTTCCCAAGTAGTAAATGCAAAAGTTCCCTTTTTTTAGGTTTGAAAATTTCATATTCCTTTTTCTTTAATTTCCTTTGCAACCAAATGGACCCTAACTAAATATGTGCCTCACATTGCATGTAAAAAGAGAAGATTGATAAGAATCATTCTACTTGATTGAATTCTGTAAGCTCTTCCCAAGCACCAACTCCTTTGGTATCCGAAATGACTTAGATTTGACACTACTTATTTCCCAAGCATCAACTTACGATTCATAAGGTTCCCCAATCCCCACAGATTCTTCTTAGATCGTATAAAAGAATCCGTGACTTCTTATAGATCAACAATCTAGGCCACCAAGGCCTAAATATACGGAGAAAGTTTTCCACCACCATGGGTGAAGGAAAGAAAACAAACGATCTAACAGTCATTAATACTCCCCCCATAGGATGAAAATGCATCTACCTTCATTAAGATCCTCATCCCACACCATTAATGCATTATACCTCCCCCGTCGTGGGTGAAGGGAAACTGTCTCAATTAGCCTTCCCCACATATCACTCAAATGGTACAACCCACAAGATGGGTAACCGTGAAGGATTCATGAGAATCACCTACTTGGTGGGGGGGGGGGGGGGGAGGGAGAGTATGTGTAACAAACAAAGAGATGAGTCAATCCCTAACTAGCAATTAGTGGTACCAACTTTAAAGTTTAAATAGAAGGGAAGAAATAGACATTTTTTGTTTTTTTAACAGCATTGATGAATTTTTTTAGTGCAACTCAAGAGTTACTTCTTGAGATCATGCCAATTTTCCAGGGAAAGTAAATGATATATTTTATAGCATTGAAGGTTTTTTTATCAAGAATGGGAAAAAAAAAAGTTTAGAACTAAATCACTATACACTTGATTATGCAATGTGGAAGGATGTTGATGTGGAAAATCCAGCCGTTGTATACAATAGGATTATTAGATTAACAGTTCCAAAGATGGAATATTAAAATGGAAATACTAATTTTGTAAGAACATGGTACAACAATACCAAGCTGTCAGCAGCGGATAGAGTCCAATGACAGAATCAGACACCATCTCTTCCAGCTTGCTTTGAGACGCAGAGGAGTATAGAAACATGCACCTGTTGGGCGGAACAAGGAACCACAATGAAATAGCTTAGGCCTTTCAATTGATTTCATAAAAAAAATAATCTGATTCAGATGTACAGGCTTTTTCTTAATCGCAAAAAATGTATTACATCTGAAATCATCTTTTTATTCCCCTGAATGAATGAGGGAAGACTTACAAACTTACAGCCCGGGCCAAGGAGCATAGCAGCCTCGAAAAAGTCCATATTCATCGACCCAACTCCACCACCAGTGGTAAACTCCAAATCCTCTTCCATTCCTTTCTTTAAATCTTTATACAGGCCGCCAAGCATCATTCTCTTTTTTCACTCATTACTGTCCAAAACACCCTTTAGAAAATTCAGCCCTTCAGCCGATATACTCCTCCGCACCCGTGATTTAGGGATCTCTATCCGAGGTGGTGGCTCTGGAGAGAAACAAACAACAACCACTGTCAGATTATCACACGTCTGGCGCTTTAGTGCCTCCCTCACCAGCTCCCTTGAGCATCTCTCTGGATCATTATGGAGCATCAACTCTTTCCTCGCTATTGTCACTGCACACTGGCTGCTCATCACATCCCAAAGCCCATCACAACCCATTATGAGGAACTCGTCTTCCTCACTCAGGATGGTCTCCTGCAACTCTGGCTCTGCACTTAAGGGGCATGCTGACCCCTTGGGGCCCTTCATGTGCCAGTCTCCAAGGGCCCGTGCCACCGACAATTGGCCATTAAGATAGCCATCATACACGATGCCACCTAGCTTCTCGATTCTTAGTTTTTCAGATGTACAATTTGGTTTGTGATCTTTGGAGAGCTCAACTGCTCTTCCACGTTTACCCAACACAGCTCGGCAATCGCCAGCATTGGCAATTAGCATGTTCCTGCACAGGCAATAGTATGTGTCAGGCAATAGCATGTCTAACCAACATCCCTGCTTCAAGATTAAATTCCTGCCTCACAAGCAGGGTGCAAGAACTCAAAAACCTGAACAACGAATAGAAAATTGTCTCACAATTTCCATGCTTTGATTAGTTGTTCAAACCAGCACTAATGTTGAAAAATAGGGCAAACCATAAACAAAACAAATAGCCTGGATTCGATAGTAATGACAGGCAAATTTTAGAAGAATTTTTGTTACAACCATCAAATGATGGTCCAAGCCTGCAGCACACATGCTACATGCATTGCAACGCCAAGAAGGATTTATTTTAGTTGTCTAAATAAACAAAACTCCTCATAAAGGATATGTTCATCAAGATGAGTCCACTGCTTGGGGTAGGACCCATCTTCTTGTTTTTGTTGCCATTTTTGTATGTGGATGCATACTAAAGTTACAATGTTAGTCTTTGGATTAAAAGCATCAAAGTTTCATTATTCATTTCAAGCTGACTTTCACCAAAATCCCCACAAAGGAATACATTTTCTATGTAATCTTTATGTGGAAACATAAACCAAAAACCTAAGATTATTCTTCTTTATATGCGAGTGTGTGTTTATTGTTTGGGGGGGAATAGCGGAAATCAGGTTCATTCGTTACCTTCCAAAAACAAGAGCAGTTAGAGCTGTGGTGCCAGAGGAGCTGTCAAGAGTACAGGCATCAGCAAAAGCATAGTCAGCATTCACAAAAGCACTCTTAATAGCCGTCTCCATGCAAGAGGGGAAGTGGGAGTCTTCAACTATAAATTTAAGAATGTTCTTTTTGATGAACGATGCTGCATCTGAACCACCATGCCCATCAAACACCTGTCAAAAGAGACATTTGAAACTTGGCTTATATGAAAGAAAATTACTGAAATGATACCATTAACAGAAGATTGCAAGGCAGAAGGAGATATTGGGGCTCCACCAGTACATGCTAACTATCAGAAAATATAAATACTAGCAGAAGATGAATGCCAATTATGCCTCAATCTGTAATAAAAGTCATCAATTACCCCGTAGAAAGCTCCTGGAGAAGGGAAGTTAATGTTCCCACTAAGATGTTCAACAAGATTATCTATACAGATATGTTCATCCTCCATGTACTGTTTTGGTCCAATCTCAGAACAGCTTCCTGAACGAAATAAGGGTAAAAACCCAGATTTTCCATCTGATGGCGACTTTATTCCAACAATGCCTATATTGAGCTCCTGGGGAGAAGGCTGAAAGGAAAAGTTACTTTTAGCCATTTTCAAAATAATTGCTAAGAACAGCCAAAACATACAGAGATACATTAAATGGATAAGACAGGATTCAGCTTAAATTGACCGTGAAGGAATTTATTAGAAAAAGGGAGGGGGGGTGGGGGGGGGGTGCTCAGAAATTTTTAGAATAGCCGAATGACTCACCAAATCAGATGTGGCCAACCGAGCAGAGCTGATACAATTCCGAATAACTGAGAGATGCCGTGGAGGTTTCCCTGTCTTCATTTGTTTCAAGCTCTCTGAAATCTCGGAATTCTCATCTTCCATGGAAGATGCATTGTCCTTGCTGTACCCTCCTTCTAGTACGGTAAATGGGGGCGAAAAATCAGTCCCTGCAGCCATGTTTCTTCCCAAACATTCACTTCCTTCAATCAAATTCCAAACCCGAGGATCTTCCTTGAACCCTGTAATCTCAAACGACTGGTATAAATTATACCCCCAAAACTCAAAGGCCTCAATCACCAAAACTCCACCGCCGTTAAGCCAAAGCACTTCAAACGTAATTCGATGAAATTCAATTAAGTTATGATATCGAACAGCTGTGGAAAATCTAGTTCACAAAAACATAAATAAATAAGCATCCAATCTTGAAGATCCCAATTCCCAACTCAATTGTCCAACCAAAGTCCCCTGAGGTTGATTCTGAAAAGACATCAAATTGTCGAGCTCCTCACTGGTTCCCTATATCCTTCAACCCAGAAGGAAGATAGTTACAGGTGCAAATGCGATAAACACCATATCCATCCATTCCACCAGATCAAGAAATCTTCACAGGAAAAGTTCTTTAACCTCGCGAAGAATTCCGACAATCCTCAAAGAATTTGATCAATCAATATATTAAACGGATCCAACTCATACAATTCGAAATAACGAAGCAAAACAAAATCACGAAACAAATATCTTCTAAAATTGCAGCCGTACCAGAAGACGACAGCCTATAAACATTGGATTCCAAGGGAAACGGGCGACAGAGATAATATGAAGTACTTGCCTTTATTCTATTGTGAGAAATCAAAGAAGAAACCCTAGAAAGATCTCTGGAAGACAAAAGTGGAGAAAAGATATATAGATAAAATGGTAGATTTGAGATAAGCAGAAATCAATGCTTTGAAGAAAGGAAAAAAAAAAAAAAAAAGGAAGATTGCAGAAGAAAGAGGCAAATCCAATTTAATATGATTTGGCAACCGAAGTCACAGGTTCTCAAGTCACCCTCGTAGCTGTCGGGACGAGGGTGATGATCAACTACTAACACGTGTCTCTTCCCCAGTGGATACTTTTCTGGTTGACCGGATGGCCTTGTGTTTAGTTCATGGATCAGTGCGGCTGGCTTTTCCCACCCGTCCGATCTTCACAATTAGATAATGGACGGTCGTTGAGTGGTCCTCCCGCCATTCTTTCATTTCTTTCCGCTCTTCAAGACAGAGGATCAGAAGATGGTTAGGTAAGTAAATTAACGGCCGTTAACTACGAAGGGTAGCATTGGATTCGCTGCATTACGGGTGGCATATTTATATTGGATAAAATTTATTTGTGGCTGAGAACAAACCGTTTTCTGCCGTTTGCTTATGTAGACTTTATGAACTGGATACACCGGTGTCCCCGCCCGCTTTAAGGTTTTCAAGTCGTTTATTGGCATGGTTTAAAGGGGAGGGTCCGGTCCGACCGGTCTCCATGATTGCTATTGGAATCATTCTAGAATCGTCAAGAACCAGTTGGATTTGATCGGATTCTGGTAAACTCGGTCTGACTCAGTATGTATAGAATCGGATTCTGCTTAACTCAGCTTCCAATTGTCAGAATTGTTTGGAGAACACTTGATAGTCCACCTAGCTGTGTCACGTGGACCGTGATGTGCCAATTTCAACCAATGTTATCTTGGGAATGGTCTAGATTTGCAACTGACAAATTTTAAATTAAAATTCAATCATATAATCTATTTTATTCTTTATATATATTTTTTGGGAGAGGGTTTGCTACACGGATAATGTGAGGGGGATTATGGGAAAACATTAAAAATAGAGGATATATGAGACATTGTATAGGGGGATGGGTCTTAACTCCTCTCAGGTTCCCTGTCCGGTCAGGTTCGTAGGTTCCTCTCATAGGGGATCGAAAATGACAACCTCAGCCCCTGCCCGAACACACTACTCGGGTGGGGTGAGGTCGTCGTTTTCGCCCTCCCTATGAAAGGAACCTACGAACCTAACCGGGTAGGGAACCTAAGAGGAGAAAAATTCAGGGGGATGAGTCTTATGAGGAATGCATGCATGCAATTTTGAAATTAAGCTAACAATGTACAAATCTTTTACCCCCTTTTTGTTTTTAGAATTACCAAAACTTGTTTGTACCTATACTTATCATGTGAGCAAGGAACCTTAAGTTTAATGGATCAAGTTTTCCTTCAGTCATGGTGAATGGGAATCTATTCTTAGCAGGACTTCAGATACACACAAAGGGTAATCAGGAGGGTCTTTTGGAAAACATAGTAAAACTCTATAGGGTTTGTGAACCCTAGGATGATGTGGTGTGGTGAAGAAAAACTTTCTCTAAGTTTAATTGTCCATAAAATTTTGACCTAATTCATCTTGCAGTGTGGTAGATATTTGGGCCATTTAAAAAACCTCTCTCATTTTGCAACAAAAATTTTTGGTTTATAACCCTAATTTTTCTCATAGCATCTAGTCAATACATGTGTGAGCACAAGCCAAAAGTAATTGGGTCTAATAAGAAAAATAAACCATTTTTCTTTCAACCAAGGTGAAGAGAGAATCTCTTAATCCATACGTGTTCACTATGAAGATTAGGATAAAATCATGAAATGAGGATATTTTAGACCTTAGACAACAGAGGATAGAGTGAAAAATTATACCCTTGTCTAAATTTTCTTCAATCACCATGAAAAAAAAAAAGGGAAAAGAACTCCGTCCAGGAGTGTGGCCTACGTCAGCACTCCCATGAGCCTATCGCTCTCCTCTCCATATGAAAAGACACCTCTACCCCCTTGTTTTGAGAAGAAGAGAGATAGACACATGGGAGTCCTGACGTAGGCCACACTCCCAGACAGAAAACTACTTCCAAAAAATAAATTCACCTTAAGAAACTGTCTTTAAGTAGCACAAAGACAGTCCGAGTGGAGAGAGTAGGTGGGATCCATGCCAGAGGATGAACGAAGAAATGATTGATTGCATGCATGGAACATCCCAATCTGAATCTCTCCTCATCCCCTCCGAGCTTTAACTTTTAAATATGAGAGACATGCATGAATCCTGGATTATTACGCAAAGTGTTTGGAAGAAAGGGCTAATTTAAGAAGAAATATATGAACTGATGATGAAAGATTGGGACATATACTACTACATGAAGTCATGAATCATGACTAAAATCAGGAGAAAAAAGCAACTCTCCAATCCCCATGTGTTCCATGAAGTATGGGATCAGGATTCCAAGACACATACAACCAAACATTTTCATGGACCCCACTTGACAAAAAAGGTACAGAAGAAGGATGGAGTTTTGTTTGTAACTAAGAAGCGATAAGATTCTTTACCAAAAAACCAAAAAAGAAACCGATGAGATTTAATAATGAGATTTCATATTTCAGGAGGTCAATCATAACATTAAATCACCCTAAATGAAGAAATTCTCTCAAGTCTCTACATTGATTGCGGAAATTTTTTACCATGGCAAAAAGGGATTTAGGTTTTTTTTCCCTCCAAGGTGAAAAGATTCGTGGTGAATTGAGACTATGATTGGACTCTTGAAAATAATTCTCCCCTCTCTATTTTTGAAAGTTCAAAATATTATTTTTAAACATTGGAAAGATCTTCGGACGTTGATGATCAAGATCCAACTGATTACTATGACAACCGAACATGAAAGGATACTACCGCACAAGTAATAGATAGAGTCAAGTTTGGATCTTCTAATCCATTATACTTACACTAGTCCCATCAAGTGGGACATGATTGAAGAAATTCTCTCTTCTCCATTGGTTAAAGAAATAGGTCCAAATAGAAATCTCAACAAAAAAACAGATTCTAATGAATATAAATGGCCAGGATAAAAAATTCTTGCTTGGTTACATTGACATTAATGTTAGAACCTTTGTATAATAGTATAAAGAGAGTTTTCTTCCACCCATAGAAATCAGTTCACTACCATCATAGGGTTCACAAACCCCTTTAGGGTTTTAACATATTCCCTCCCTTTCCAATGGAATCTTAGTCACCGTGGGTGAAGAAAAATTTGGTTAAAGTGATATTTTAGATAACAAAAAATTACCCTCAAATTTCAAATATAGTGTTTTGTCCCGTATGGAAAGATTTTTTGTCACTTGTGTGCCACGAAGGACGGTGACAATGGGTTCACCAAATTTTATCATTTAACAAAAATGGCCACGAGATGAATGGAAGAGTGCGTGGGTAGGGTAGGTAGGCATCACTATCAGGTACGTACGTAGAGACTTTCACAGCTAAGCCAAAGCGTGCTTTTAGATAAGTAAATGTCTTCAGTCATCACTAACTATTGCCCATGGGGAGTGGTGGAATCCGTAGCCCATTAACCACGTGATTCGTGTGAGAGTTGAGCAATAACGCAGCATGGGAAATGAATCTGACGATGCAGTGAACATGAAGAAGTTGCAATTTGCTAACATGAAGAAATTTTCAAAAAAGGTTCAAACCTGATGTGAAACTTTGTCCCTGACAAGTTGATCAATTTGAGCTCAAAGCCTGAGACTGGATCATGAATGGCCAGGTTCTTATTGCCTTGGACCAGCCACTTGCCAAATGGCTATGCAGTGGGACATGAAGAAATTACAATTTGCTAACACATGAAGAAAATTTTCAAAAAAAGGTTCGAACCTGATGTGAGACCTTGTCCCTGTCACAAGTGATCAATTTGACCTCAAAGCCTGAGAATGGATCAGGAATGGCCAGGTTGTTCTTGCCTTGGACCAGCCACTTGCCAAATGGCAAACACTCTCTCTCACTGTCAAGCATCAAAATACCTTCCACTTGTAATCCAAATTGACCCACATATTAGATGGATATTATCCTCTAAATGTGTTCATGATTCGTCTTGCCTTGTTAATTATATTTCAAGCATCAAGTACATTCATTCTGGAACTTGACAAAACTGAGAAATATAAAAAAAGGGAACTGATCAGATTCAGGATTTATCTGGGTTCAAGAAAGAATTTTAACAATGAGACCTAGTACATTCATTTCGGTGTGTATAGAATCAGAAATAAATTTAGAGCTTGGTTAATGAGCAGGCTTGCAACTCTAATTCTTCTTGAGCTGCAAAAAAATTGGGAAACTCATCAAACATGCCTTCAGAGTTCCCCATCGGATTCCTCATCATCAACATACTCCAAGGGGTGAGAATCACTGTATAAAACAAGTACAAAAACTTTGACCATTAGCAAGAAGATAAAGGTGCTTTATTTTTTGGCATTAAACAAAAACCACTCTCTTAAAAGTGTGTATCATACAAAATCATCTCTAACCACAAGCAGTAAAGTGGCTAAGGTAATAAAAATCAAGCTAATTGTTTCAACAGCACTGAAGTTGTAAAAAGAATATGGAGGCAGTCCAAATGAACTGCATTGAAGGAAGAATGAAATTAACTAATAGGAATTTGGGTCAATTTCAAAAGGTAGATGATTGGACAGCAAATCAGTGAGATGAAGGCCTGAAAATGTTGGCAAGTATTGTTCAAACAAAATTCAGCCACACCACACACTTATGAATTCTCAACTGTCATCAAGTATTTCATAGATTAACTTCAAATTTTCAATAATTACCTCACAATGCAGTGCTTGCTGAGGTCTTGACATAAAACCTTGCTTACTTCTCCTGTTCTAACAAATCCTTTCTTTATCAACTCGGCAAACTGCGTACACCACAGGACAATCATTAGTCAATAATAATAAAAAATGCCAGGGAACATAGACTATTTCGGCAATATGGCAGTATTGGTTGGAGCTGGGATTTGATGGAGATGTCCATGTCATCATCTAGTCATGAGTTAATTTTCAATCAATTTTAAATCCAATCCAACATCTCCACTTGTCAGAACTATGCTTTAGAATTTTTTGGAAAACTTAAATTCTGTCTATAGAACAGAGGCCACTGAAAACATGTGGGTTTGCCTCAAACATGGTAGGACATACAATTGAGATGGGAAACTAAATTTGACGTGGCCTATCCATAGAATTCCCAATCAAACACCACCTATCCACGGTTAGAAATGACCTAATTCTCGACCCAGAAGGCAGAAATATGTGATGGTCTGGGGAATGCCCTTCTAGACTCAGTCTAGGTTCCGTCTTTCCTTAAAATATTAGGTATATTTGATGAGTATAAAAACAGATCTGACCACTAGAAAATCAAATTTTCCCATCCCCACTCCCTAGTGTGCAAATAGAAACGAACTTAGCAATCTTAGATTATTATTTTGGAGGGGGCAGGTGTTGTCAGCAGTAATGCTAGGATTGACCAAATAAATTAAATTATTAAAAGGAATAAAAATGAACTCACCTCATCTTCTGTTTCTTCAAGTAACCTGTTCCATTGAGCATACAAAGTCAGAAAAGGTGAAATCATAATCTCTAAGAAGCTTTAATCTTATTCTACATAATATGACGGCTATGAAAAAGGTAATGTCAGAAATGGTCACAAAATGGCCCCAGTGCTGGTCCTAGCACAAGAAGTGACTTTTCATACAGCATACGGATGCCAATCCAAATGGCTGGATAAATACAGTACACCATAGATGGACAAATGTCAAATTAGTTGGCCAACTCAATCAGGTGGCCCACCATGTTTTATACTTTTCCCCTCTTTTTTTCAACCATCAAACTGTTTTGAAAAACAAGTCTTCTTAACCATTTTTTAAGCTCTATTGTGCCCTATGGTAAGCTCCATTCGACCTGAGATTCAACATATGATTGAGGATGGGTCCTCTGTACCATACTTGGGTACTAGGTGAGCTGCCATGTGGCAGTTCTTGGCTCCCCATTGTTTTGGGTCTAGCATACAGGCTGCTGTGTTACCAAATAGTTGCCCTTCTGCATAACATGAGCAATCAAAAGAAATGCACAATACACCCGACGAAAGTTTGCAGTATAGTTAAATTGACCTCTAATTTAACTTTTCTTGTAATTTCTCACAACAAATATTGTTGATTTTAGAATAGGTGGTTTTCTTTGTAATATAAAAAATTATAAAATAAGGATGTTGAATTGCATTGTCGTAGGGGTGTCAATGGTCGGTGGCGGGCTGCCTAAACCCGACCCGACCTAGAGGCCTTAACCCGACGACCCGCCGACCGTCAAGAAACTGTTGCGGTCGGTCGTTGTCTTGATTTATGGCACGCACGTGTCTCATTAGAACATGTTTTGTAACATAGGATCTCAACATGGGACAACTAATAAATATGTTGAAAAAATGGCGTGTGTATAAACTCTCTCTCTACGATTTATAAGCTGTGTCCCCTCAATAGGCCTCGGGAAGCTTATAGGGGCTACAACTAAATAACAATCATGTCGTGACTCTTTTTATGGTCGATCAAAATAGTAGATGATCTACTCTTTTTATGGGTTCCCACTTCATGATGATGACAAAGCTAGTAGTTATCTTCTGTACAATTCTCTTCTTTTTTTTTGTCAAGAAAATACTTATATTAAGTATATAATATATATATATATGTAATATTATATACCTATAATTAATACTGAGGTCGGGTCGGGCCGGGCCGGCTAGGCCGAGGATCTAAACCACGACCCGACCCGACCCGCCAGGGTCGACTATAACTAAACCCAAACCCGCCCTCGGGGTCAAAAATCAGGGTCGGGCCCGGGCCGGGCTCGGGCGGGTTCGGGCGGGTTCGGGCCAGCCGGGCTTTATTGACACCCCTAATTGTCAGCCATGAGAATTTGATCCAGGCAAGTAAATTCAGTCACACTCAGATTTAAAAGATGTACTTCTATAAAGAAAAATTTATAAATTAATTTTTCTACGAAAAATTGAGTTTAACTCTAGAGTAATCTCTCCCGTAACAGAATACCACATCTTGGTTGAATTGTGATTGGTTCAGCCCGCATCACAGAAAACACCTATTAGGCACAATGAATTATAGTAAGATCTACAAAAACTAGGAATTTGTCGATCATAACCATATACAGGTTAAAATTGCCTTACTTCTTACCTTCCACAGTAAGAGGATATGTCTTTTGCATAAGCTCGGGCTTCTTGCTTGTCTATCACCACAAGAGAAAAGAATAAACAAAATTTTAAGTGAATCCTAGTAAATGTTAGCATTTTCAAATTTTAAACGAATTCTATTAAATGCTAGCCTTAACATAACCATACACTCACACAGATGAGAATACAGATCATATACTTATGGAATAGAAACTTTAGCAGAACTCTAAAAATTCAAGAATCAACAAAAACATCACTTCAGGTTTATATGTTAAAAAAATTTTGCAGGAACATTTAAATGGGAAATAAGTTCCTGATTCTAAGTTTAAACACCTATAGATTACTTGGATATGTACCAATTGGTGGGGGGAGATGGGATAAACCCTTTTAACAGGAACTCAAGCAAACCCTAAAACAGAATTTAGGTGAACGACAACATCAAAGTCAACCTTATCTGATAAAGATCAGATTCTGACTACTGTTCATAAACTGTTAGAATAGATAAACCCCAAAATACTGCAATGTTCTACCGGTCAGAATTGAGTCAACAGTCAAAACAGTAATAAATTTCCAAATTTGAGTGATTTATCACAGCAGCAGATCAACAGATCTGATCTGGCTAAAACCTTGGTCAAAGGTCACTTCCAGGAGGTTCTTCAATTCCCCAAAATATGGACAGCATCCAAGGGACAGGTTCCCTTATATTGCTGATGCCGACTTCAGCCAAATAAAACCCAAAACAGGGCTGCCTGATGCAGTTAAATCACCTAAATAGGCTTATTTTATTAGAAATAAGCCTTGGGTTGGATTATATAGGTGTTAGACCTTTAGTCCAATGAATTTTCTTTGTAATGGGCCACTTTAATGGACCTCTAATATGGGTAGAGCTAAGCATACGTTATTAGTTAGTCAAGATGTCTTTATTTTTAGGTTGTTTTAAGTCAGTTCCACCCATGGCATCCCACTAATGGATCAGACTATCACAGTCCAAGGCATCACACCCAAGGCTTCTCACCCCAAACCACTGAATTGCACAGCTACATTGAATAAACTTCAACTTTATTAATCTTCAATCAATCATTATTTTGGCCAATGGCCCTTACCAGTGTTTTTTTTTTTTTTAATATATGAATTCCTCACCAGTGTTTTATATACACTGAAATTAAAATCTTAATCTAACTAGGAAAAAGTTAATTCTATTGGTATTCTATTGGCTATACAACTGAAATAGGAATTAAAATTAACTAAAACTAAGCCTAACAAGTCTCCACGGAATTGATAATTAAACTCCAATTTGATCTCCAAGCTAGCTGGCCATGGGGCCCATAAGATATGCAGGTTGATCTCCTCATAATGTGCTGACTCGATGATCATAGTGGGAAGAACTCGATGGCCATGAATAGACCCACAATTATGGGCTAAATACATGCTGCTCGATGGGATTAAGTAAACCCATAAGATGGGCCACATATTGGCCTGCTATACAGCTCATTCGATATACCACTGCTACATCATTTAGGCTTTGGCAAAGCTCAGGCATTTTCTAGCATAATCTCTGGGATTTTCTCTCCAAGAGAATGCCAAATCATTATTGTGCTCTACGGTTGTTCCTCATAAGATGATTCTCTAGCTCAAGGGGAGTATTATCAGCATAACTTTCTAGGATGCAAATGAGTGACAAAACAGGAACAGCATGACCTGTGGCAGGCATTAGCTAGTAAGGCTAAAAGCACATACACGGGAAAAAACATACCAATGGTCAGGTTGTTCCAATCATCCACTTTGATCCATTCTCGTCTAGTGGAATCTAACTGCATATTCGAAGCACAACATATCAGCAGCCTGGAAATGTGAACATTCTAACCACAGGTGCCATGTGAATGTACTCAGACCATTTGTAGCATACAGCTGTTAACCAGACAAACATCAGCCACCAAAGAAGATGAACTTCCATGCATGTTTGAAAGTAATTCAAACCATTTATTGTAATATACTGTGATGCACATTTCTGAACATAGATACAGGAACTGATCTGGAAAACATTGAGGAGTTATAATGCAGGAGCATGATCAACATTATTGGATGTGGTTTGATCTTTTATTTTAGGCCTGTTTTGATAGTATATGGCTATGGGCTTTTGTTTTAAGTGTTTTTATTTGTACTGGGCCCAATTATAGGGCCCAAATTATAGGTCCAAAGAGGAACACGAAATTAGCATCTTAATTAGGTAGTTAGTATTAATACTTTAATAGGGGGCCCATTAGTTATTTAGTTAGGAACTTATTTTATCAGATAGCTGTTAATCAATTTGTGGGGCCACTTGAAGACTTTTAAAGGTTTGCGACCGATGGTTTCCTGATTTTCAGGAACCGTATCCTCCGTCCAAGTTGTGGGAATTTATTTCTTTTTTTATTTATTGTAAGAGAGGACTGATTTAGGACACTCCAAGTCTCTCAACATTAGAGGAGTTATTCCTTTTTCTATTTGGTTTCATTCTATAAGAGTTTGGTCAGTTAGGAACTTTTCCAAAAGTAATCTATGGACGGAGGAAGCTTCCTTGTCTTTTCCTTATTATTTAAATCAAATAGGATACTGCCACATCAGCTCGTCGATTGGTAATTTTAGAGTCCAGTTTTATTTTCTGTTTACGTCTATTTTATAACTTTATAAATACACTGTAAAAGTTCGCACGCCCCCCAAGATTTGAATGGATGGATTAAGTATTAGTTAGATTTTAAAATGTAGTTGTTGCCTTTTCCTTCCCTCTCCTCTCTCTTCCCCACGTTTCCTTCCCTCCTTTCTCTTATCCCTGCTGCCCCACCAGACTTGGAATGTAGAAGATCCTAACATGAGTGATTCTGCAGATTTGGATGTAAGCCTGTATACTTTAATACTATATCTTTATAAAGATATATAAAGCAGACCATCTCTCGGATCTGCATCAACTTCTCAAAGTCATAGACATGAATACTAATGCAAGTATCCCATCTCATACACTCATAGGATGTTTTTATTCTTTTTGTAGGCTAGTATCTTCTTTTCAGGCCTTAAAACCCACCAAAGTTCCATGAAACTCAGAATATTTACAATAATTTATTATTGTAACAAAATATGCTGCTAAAGATACTTTTAAAATAAAATTAATGTGGTCATTGAGGATATAAGAAAATAACTACAATGTGACAAGAAATGAGAAATTTGTACTCAAGCATCCAAGTAATATCAGCCATTGGCATCAGCACTGGCATTTTATTGTCTCAACTTGAGTAAGCTAAGCAAGTTCAACATCCAGGCATCAGATTTAGCAAAATTATTAATACAAAAATCATCAGCTCTATTAAAAGATGAAAAATTTTGCACCACCGTATTCATACCACTTACTTCATAACAGTAATTTAGGGAAAGGGAAAGAAAAGAAAACTAGGTCACTTAACATGAACCCATATTACATGAATTTCTCCTCAAAAGAATGTCATGAGAGTGAAGTTACCCTTTCCATATTCCAAGGGGGACATATTCCAGTACCAAAAAATTACCTTCTCTAGAGTATAATCTTGCATCTTTTCACAGAGCCCATCCAAAAGTTCAACTATTCTCAGCTCGCTGACTCTATTTGAAATAAATGACCAGAGATAAGTCATTAACACATAGAAAGCAAATAGATCATAATAAAAAGCTCAATTTGGCATGAGATCTTACCAACATTGATTTAACTTCTAAAACTTGATGAAAACAATTCATATACTGTGATAAAAGATGTTCTCTACTAAAAGAGTTGAATAACGCAATAACTTTTTTAAGGAAAATTTATGTCTACCATCCTTGGGGTTTCAAACAATTATGTATACCATCCCTGGAATTTCAAAAATTACTTCCGTACCTTCTGAGTACCAACTCTGTTAGTTTTGAAAGGAAATGACAATTTTGCCCTTACTTATTTTTTAAAGAATTAAATCCACTCCACCCCACCCCTGTTACTGTTCATCTTCCCCACAATTGTAGCAGCCACCACCACCGCCATACCTTCTGCCTCCATGCTGACCGTCCCTAGCCAAGTGCTCTGATTTACAGTCGAAGATGATCACTATAGGGAATGGAGAAACAGGGGTCCCACCTCTGGAGTGAAATTCTCTCAGGTTTTTGGAGAACGAGCGGCTGGGGAGGAAGTTCAGGAAGGTGAGCATCTGACATTTCTATTGTTTCTTTGTGATTTGGCTTATACTGATTCTATGTGGTGATCATACTTTGACATTCAAGCGAAATGGGTTTTCTCTGTTGGATGATTTAAGTGTTTCATGGCTTGTAATTTCTCATTTGGTTTTTCCTTTTTCTTCACTGACGATATTGAAACTGGGCCAGTATCACCTGGGAATTCTAGATTTCATTGAAGCAGTCTTTTAATTTTTCAGACCAGCTTGTTCCCGAAAATAAGAGGGGGAGGGGGAGGGGGGGAAAATGGAAGTTTCTTTCGTTATAGGCTGAACTGAACTGCTTTAAGGATGAGAAATAAATTATGAATATGATGAAAGATAGGGGTTAGGCAACTACTCAATTCACTGAGATGGGTTAAATTGGAGATGTCAAAATGGAAGTGATGTTCCTCCCATCAAGGAGTGGCTGCACAAATCCTGTTCCACCATTATTCTATACTCTCGCCTTATCTGCTGTTAACTCATGAGCATCTTTGTCATCTCTCATCACTTTAAGCCAACTGATTTTTTGGGTTTGATTTATCCTTATCAGCGGGGGTGGGATGGCTGATTTATTTCTGGCGAGTGACACTTGATAGTCCTCAAATCACTATCTCGGAGCTTAAAGCCCTAATCGAGAACCAGTTGAGAGTCCCTGTATCTAATCAAACCGTTTCGATAAACCAGAGCCAAAACCCTAGATGAAATGCTTCGTTTCACAGATATGTCGAATCCATGGACATAGTTGTCTCAATCTTTTTTTTCCCTGCTCAATTGCAGGAAAGGGGATGCGGAAACTGCCAGGAAGAAGAAGAAGAAGAAGGGACGACCCAGGGTTAGTTTTAGGATTAAAAAAAATATTACTACGGTAGAGGTATGTTTGTAAGGGTATTATGGGCATTTAGATTATATTTGGGCAATGACATCATCACTTAACTGCTCTCATCTAACAGTAGGGGTACGTTTGTAAGAATCTTTCAAAATATAGGGGAGGTTTATGAAACAGATGATATTTCAGGGGTGGTAGACATAATTGTTTGAAAACACAGGGGTGGTAAACATAAATTTTCTTTTTTTTAATTATCAAGCATATCCAGGGAGCCACAAAATCTTTAAAAAAAAAATGGGAAAATTACACTGCCACCCCCTGAGGTTTGTACTAAATACAGAGCGACCCCTTGTGTTTCTAAATTATACAGCCACACCCCCCTGAGTGGATGACGTCAAGTATAAAATTTAAATGACAATTTTACCCTTCAATTAATCATATTCTAATTTTTTTATTTTTCTCACATAATGGGACCCACCACTATTTCTTCTTCTTCTTCTTCTTCTTCTTCTTCCTCAACCATCGCCCCACCACCGCTGCAACCTCCGTCTACCATCCTCTACCCTCTTCCAGTAACCCCATAGAAAGGGAAATTCGTGGCCATTTTTCCCTGGAGAAAGCCACCCTCTTGCACGTTTAACCCCTTTATTTTTGCTTCAGTTCTGTTTTACCAGGAAAAAAAAAGGAAGGAAACCCAAATAGTCTTGAATCACAAGGGAGAGTATATGAAAAAGGAGAAACGTTGTGACTTGGGGACCCAAATTTCTGTTGGATTGAACGATGGGGGATACAAAAACTATTAAATCAAGTTAAAACCCCTATATAAATTTTCTATATAATGATCGATAGCCCTCCATAAGAAAGAAAAGAGCATGAAATCATACAGATGATGGAACTCTTATTTTCATGCTTCACCCAGATTCAGCAAATATGGATTTTTAGAAGGGGGGAAAGAGGAAGGAAAGATGATAACAACCAAGTTGAAACTCTGGACCGATTGCAGAGGGGCTAACAAGGAATGAAACCAAAGAAAAAGAAAGTGGGAAAGAAGTTCTAGCTAACCAGGAGAATATTAAAAAGAGAAGAAAAAAAATCCTCAAATGAAGATCGGGAACAACTAATCAAAGAAGCGAGCAAAAAATCATACAAACTTGGAACTGCTCTTGATCGTCAACGGACGAAACTTCTTCCACCACCTCATCAACTGCTTCACCTTCACTCTCCTTCATTTCCTCCCCGGATTCTCCATTCACGACCTGAATACTACCATTGGCATCTTGTCTTGTTTCTTCCCTTTTATGATAAAAAACCTTCTTCTTCTTTTTTTTTTGTGTGTGTGTGTGTGTTAAGCAAAAGAAATTTAGGTACTAAAGGTAGGATAAAACATCATATACTATGGATTTAAAGTTTTTAAAAAACCTGGATGTAGGTGGAGCAAATCGCACATCTATTAAAATGATCACATAGTATGTTTAAACCCCTTTGCTCTGAGCCTTTGGTGGTCTTAGAACATTCCAGCCCAGCTTCTCACGCTTGTGTTGCTTGGAAGGGCCTTTACTGCTACGTGGTGAATATCGATCACCTCCATCACTTACATTTCTCTGAGATTTATTTGGAGGATGTGTTCCATTGTCAACTTCTGGCTGTTTCCTTCTATGATCTACATCAGAATCACTATCGGGTCTACCTACATTTAAGCCTTCTGATCTGATATGCGAGGATTCATTCTCTCTATCAGAACTGATTTGACTGCCAGTACTTGTGGATGACGGTTGTGATTGACAAGGAGTTGCTACTTCTTCATTCAATTTATCGATAAAAGGATTAAAACTTTGAAATGACATCCGACCTTTTAATGCCCCTGGATGGGGACTCCCTTCCATTATGACTATGCATTTCTTGTGGGTGTTAGGCGAGACGAAATTGCCGTGGGGTTTGACCTCATCTTCTTCTTTCTTTTGTTTATCCTCTTTCTGAGCTGCCCTATGCATAAACTTCAAATTTTTCATGGTGCTGGAGAGCTCACGCTTCGCCATTCTTCTTTCTGGGTTTATTCTCAAAGAGAGAGAGAGACAGAACAAAGCAAGGAACCCTCTGGGAAGTCCGAGCGGTTCCTGTCCGGAGTCCGGAGTCAGTACTCCGGAGCTGTACCTGTTCTTCAAAAAGTGAACAAGAGGAAAACCTTGACTTCCTCAATTTTCTTCTTTTCCCCTCCCTCTCTCTATCATTTTCTTGGCCGCGACTTTCTTAAGCTCCAAAGCAACGTCTGCTATAGAGTATTTCTACATCTGAAGGATCAGGATCCAATTCAATCGCCTCCTATGGATCGCAGCAAACACTGATTCATACTTAACACCATGGCCATCGAGTCCATCAAGTTCAGTCAGGTGGTTTACAGAGAGCATCGATAATGGCGTTGGCCGCCGCAAATTCTCCCCTGAACCACGCGATAATGGCGTCTCTTGCGAACATCTCCAACGGCATCTGCGCTGCCTGGATAGGCATCGGCGAAGCCATCAGAGCTTTATCGGCCGATGGTACTGGGCTGGCGGCCATCAGCATCTGAACTGATTTTTGTCTTCTCCTATCCTATTGTACCGTGTGATATCGGAGAAAGTAAGACGAGAAGAGAATAGAAGTCGTTCAAGAGTAGAGAGAAAAAGAGAGAAGAAGAGGAAGAGGAGCAGAGAGAGAGGACTGAGGCAAGTCGTCGGTGATGGCCTCAGCAGATCGCCACAGCAAGAACTTGAGGCAGGTCGTCGGTGATGGACTTGAAGTTGGCCTGCGGTTGATCGCCAGAACCCTAAACCTTGATTCAAGTAGCAGAGGAAGGGGGTGTGAAGTTTGGACTGCTCTATGGGCAAAATGGTAACTTCACACCACATCAAGGGTATATTTGTCATTTTAAGCCATCAATGGCCAACACGTCAGCAACTAACGGGAATACTTTAACGGAGTGGAGCTGTGTAACAAATACCCTAAACTCAGGGGGTCTAAGTGTATATTTTGAAAACACAGGGGGTCGCACTGTATTTAAGGCAAACCTCAGGGGGTGGCAGTGTAATTTTCCCAAAAAAAAATTTGTCAAACTAAAGGTACGAAACTTCTAGTCCTTGACTAATAGGGAACCCTTGAGTAAAGTCAAGGCCAGTCCTTGAGAGTGATCAACTTAGCATGCTCCCTGAGATGGTGAAAGAGAATGGAGAAAGAAGGTCTGCTAGCTGAAGCCCCTTGTCACCAAACTAAAGTGGACGGAAAGCTTGATATCCAAGAAACAAAAATAAAATATAAATCATCTCAGGCAGGAACACACTTTGAGCAAAACACAAGCAGGAATAATGGAATAAAATTGATGTCCAAGAGACACCCAAAGTGACCATTTCAATTATCTTGATACGATCATCTACAAACAGGAGAGGCTGAAGAAAACGTTTCTGATACAATTAGAGCATTATGAATCTGTGGGAGAGATACTTCTGAAGTGCTTTGTGACACATGCACACACACTTACAAAATCAAGGAGAAAATGTTATAAGACAGAGATAACATGAGATGGCCTTTTATGGAATAAACCATACGTAATCAAGAACCTAAACATTCATAGAGTGAGGATGGATGACAATGATGTTCTGTAGGACTAAAAAAAACTAGAAAAGATAGAACTAGTTTCACAACTAATGCTTTTGTGGGAACTAAGGGGCAGCCCCATTAAGTTACAAGATGAAGTACAGTTAAGTGAATGTTTGGTCACATGTAACGAAGAACAAAGACTGCACCAATGAAAAGGATCAAAAAAGTGCAAGTTGAATGCTATAAGATGACAAGAGGAAGGCTAGAAAAGATGTGGATCAAGGTAAAGATCTCATGGCTTATGATTAGTAGAATATGCATAGATTGGGAAGGAGGAAGAAGGTTTGTGTAGCTGAACTGAGTACTTGTAAATTGTAATAGGTTTGGCATGTTTGGCTAAGTCCAAAGTTCAGTTGGATCCAGCAAGATAAAACAATTGGAACATTACCAGGTTGCAAACAAAAAAACATTACAACTTGAATAAATAATAAAAATTATAATAATAATAACTTCCATAATCCATATAGATAGAAACCTAATGGCAGAAATTAAGAAAACGTGTAATGAGACTTGATGTAAGTTCATTGAGCCAGATAGGCTATTGGAGACTTCAAATGGTTGAAACAAATCCGTGGGACAAAAACATGGTATTAAAATAAAAAATTTCTCAGAACCAATCAAATCCAAGAGATGACTGCAGGCTCAACTTCGATCTTTTTTCCTCTCACTCTTTTGCCTTTTTTTTTTAAGTAATAAAAGATTGAAATAATACCTGTAATCAATTAACTTTCCTCTGCGTTGGCCTTTAGAGTCCAAACGATGTCTCATATCTAAATGGTTCCTTGGTTTCTCCTACAAGACGTATGAAACAATGGACCCAGTAAGTACACACAAACACACACAAAAGGTTCCAAAACAGAAAGGATTTCCACTTCTCTGCTGCATTATCACTTTTTTTTTCTTTTTTTTGGGAGGGTGGGGTGGGGATGCATAATATCCATGAGATCTAATGGACAGATATTTATATTTTTACATGTTTATGGAACCCGAGATTTTTTTCCAAGATTCACTATAACTACCCTCGATAGTAAATTTAAGAGGATAATGAGAAAGGGTAAAAATAATTGTATGAAAGACTGATTTCTTTCTAAAAGGAAGGAACTTTTCTTTTCCTCTTTAGAATAGGAAGTTTGTAAGCTAAAGAAATAAAATCTTGCTGCTTGCAGACTTAATGACAAGATTAAAGTGAAATCCCAAAATTGAATTGAACCATTATATGTAAACACTAATTAAAAGAGAGTTTTAGAACAAAATATTCAACAGCGAAAACTTGACAGAAATGGTCAGGATTCAAGAACCAGATCATGGATTACGTAATAAAATATAAGACTTCAAAACACTGTTCAAAAAAGGTAGTGGAACAGATTAGATGGGCTAAAATAAATGCAAACAGCCTTTGCCAAACTAGAATATTTAAAGACCTTCCCCTGCCTAAAGAATCCATAGAATTGTCAAGTGTTAAAATATTTGTTTTTCTCATTTTTGATGAATGAGTAATGCTATTGAAAAAAAAAAATTTAAGAAATAAAAAGTACAATCCACAAGGGCAAAGTACAAACAGCCACCAAGAGTATATAAAGATCAAACAGCCCCCAAGAGTGCAAAAGACAAGATTAATGCTACAAAATCACTAGACCAAACCACCCCCCCCCCCCAAAAAAAAAAATCTTGCTTCCCCTTTTTTCTAATGTATCCACCATATCTTTTTCTAACATCATTTGGCAATCTCAGCCTCCAAGTAGATGTTCAATAAACCTTATAATGTCTGCAGATCTCCATAAATACTCCTCTCCTTTACAAATCCAGTAAATGAAATTTGCTGTATCGCTTTCCACTGTGACGTTTTCAAACCCTTCCTTCACAGTTTACTCAAATCAACATGTAGTGAGATCAGCCTGGTCCTTCATAAGTCACCTTCTCCAACTGGGCCTAATACTCCAACAATCACCCCAAAAGAATATATAATAAAACCCCAAACTCAGGAAGGAACCAAGCTTCACATGGTGTATCCCTTGACTTGTTAATGTTCCTCCAACTTTCAAGAACAATATGTTAAGTGAAGTTGCCAATATCTAAAACTCCTTTTACAAAACAAGAGATCGTCAATATCATTTCCTCTTACATACGGATCACCTCAAATCCAAATTCTCTTTTTTTTTTTGTTTTTTTTGTTTTTTTGGGAGGGGGGGGGGTGGTGGGGTGGGTGGGGGTGTTTGGTTTTTCACAAATTTAATCCCGTGGAGAAAAGGTAAACCTTCATGCATTTCTGGTTACCTCACCCATTGTAGTCAATAAAGTCCACCTTTACAAAGATGTGGATTTCCCAAAAGGAAACCAAAAAACTTAATTCATCTACTCCACTATAAGCAAGATGAAGGAAAGTCAGCACCACAGCTTGGTTTCTAATTAAGGAAGATGCACTTTTGAAGTCATTAGCAACATACCAACAACTACAGGATGTATGACATTTATTCCTGAACATCTACCTATTTGTTTCTTTTAAATTCCACACAAAATAGCATGCAAAGAATACAAATCTTTCCATCCTTTAGAATGGGTTTGAACCCTATTGAGAGATGAGAGACTCAATGACGCTAAGACAATATAAGGGTTGGTTTTAGGATCTTAAGAATAAAGGACTTCAAGAAGCGTGCGCACACATATCTGTGTAATGATAAAGCCAGTTCGAAACCCGCTGGCTATGAAGGTCAATTCCTTTTTCCAGAAGAAACTTAGCAACTAAATTTAGTTAAATCAATTACAGAAACTGGTCAGATTAAGTTACAATGTTTTACATGTGCAATGTGCACCACTATATAGCAATGAGATGGCAACATTAAGGCCCCATCCAACAGTGAGTGTGCCCTAGGATGGCCAGGTCAGCCGAAAATAGAGTTAAAAGGAATTGAAGTACACGGAAATTCTTACTTTTGAAAGTCCAAGCTCCAGCTCCTCCTGCAAATAGTTCAGTAAGGAAATCAGATTCCTAACTTCAATTATGTATAAATTCAAGATTAAGCTTAAAATGTTCAAAAGACTTCGACATTAACTTCCAAAGTGGTCCTTGTACCAAACCTACCCGCTAGAAAAAAAAAAAAAAAAAAAAAAAAAAGAAGGTAGAGAAAATAGGTCCGTCATCAAGAGTGCAAAACCAAGTTTTTCCCTTACAATATGCCACGCAAGGTGCTTTGACAAAGAGCACATTGTGCGAAAGAGAGATTGTAATATTGTGATTAAGAACTTGGAATGAGCTTGAAGCAAGCACATTATTCGTTAAATTTAAAAAAAAAATCAATAAAAGAGAAGTTTTTCGAAGTTCAAACCACATCCCATGTCCTTGCTCCAACTGATCAAGCCCAGAATTACGTTCAGGAGTTAAAAATACGGTCAACTACCCAGTTCAAGCAAAGAGATCTGAAAAATTACTTCATCTTTTCTGTAAGAAACTTAAATACTAAAGGTTGCGAGTTGCGAGAACAATGATAATAAGAAAACAATATTTCGGTTCGAGGACCGGTCAGGTTTATCACAAATTCAGGTAGCACCATCGAATATCAGAGAAATTCTGAGAAAGAAAGAAAAGGAGAGATCCATACCGCAATTGCATTGCAAGCTGAACATTTATCATCGATGCAAGAAACGGAGACAAAAATGGCGAAAATGGTGACGACCCACACCAGAAATTCTGCAGTTTTTCTTTTCTCCATTTCCCTCTTCTGCTTGTATTCCCTGCGGACTCTCTATGTCGTCTGTGTTCTAACAAAAATTTGGCCCGGACATACTTATAGGGCAAAGTAAAAATGTTTCACTCCCACACACAGCAAATCAAATGGAAGGAGAAAGTATCCAGGGGATACTTGCGTAAATACAGTGCATGGATACCTCTTATTACTAAAATACCCTCAAATTCGTCAGAAACTCACAACTGCCATTCAAAGTTTTCTCAAATCCTTTCTCCCATCTACTTGACGTAAATGCCCTCATGGAGCCAATCTAATCAGGTAACGGTTAGTAACACCGACATTGTTATTAAACCAATCCCGTTACCCAAATAATTTTTTGGGCAGAAGATCATTGTCAGGGCTTTGTGGACCCTGCACAAGCACAGGCCAATAAGAGCACGTAGGGGCGATAACATGTAAGGGATTTTTCATTTCATGGGGCAGTGCAGTAATTTCATGCGTTCCTATGTCTAGGTACAGATTCCACGCAACCTAACAGGATCTCTCTCTCTCTCTCTCTCTCTCTCTTTTCATTTCATGGGGCAGTGCAGTAATTTCATGCGTTCCTATGTCTAGGTACAGATTCCACGCAACCTAACAGGATCTCTCTCTCTCTCTCTCTCTCTCTCTCTCTCTCTCTCTCTCTCTCTCTCTCTCTCTCTCTCTCTCTCTCTCTCTCTGGTTTCTTCAACCCTAGTTTTATCTTCTCTTCACAGACCAATGAAGCAAGGGCATTGAACCAAAGGAGTGAGTGAGTGAAGGAGATCATCTATTTGATAATCATACTCATGCAAACTCTGCTAACAAGATTTTTGTAAGGTTTCCGTACATTGTTTGGTAGAAGAAGAATTAGGTTTCGTAGAAAGTACTACATTTATTATGTTCAAGGTAACTCTTCTCCCTTTTCATGTGACGGTTTTTTAATGTCGTGTACCTATATGAGACATGATCATAAAGTTAAAATAATTAGAGAACAAGTTTTATATTTTCGTTGTATTCCCGTTGAACTCTTTCATTACCCTCATATAGGTGAAGATCAATGTTAGATTCTCTCAATCAATCACCTCCACCATTTTTTTTTGTCTATTAGTTCCAGAAAGGAGGTAAAAAAAGGAAAAACTTTCAAGTGAGAGCCTGTCCAATCTATTTGTATGTGCTAAATGAGAAAAAAATATTAGACATATGGTAAATTGTGTGAATTATTGATCCGACCCAAGCACTTATAATCAAGTGTGTAAGAGTACTTGGGGTTTGAGCAATGTAAAATCCTACTAGAATGCCTATATCGATCTCTAGAATACAATCATTAATAGAGATAAACAAAGGGAAGATGTAATGTCCTTGCAAGTCGTATGCTGATGAAGAGTAATAAAAATAATCCTTAATCAATTTTCTCGCGCAACCCTTGACGAATCAAGCTTTGAAGGGATCTTCTACAGTCTCTCATTCCTCACCCAGAGAATACTATTTCTTGTGGGAGAAAAGAAAAAGTGAATGACGTGACTGTAAGGACCCTCCTTAACAGTACTTATAGTATTGTCCCAAAACCCAAACTCACTTCCATAAAGGACTTGGACTGGCCCATCTCATTAAACTAGATGACATGTTTAAACCAGTCAATGTATTAGGATCCTCATCTAAAGACTGGGCACAGTATTTAATTAAGCCCATAAAATAACATTGAAAATTTTTTACAATCTCCCACTTGGGCTAGATTAATTACAGAGTCTATATCTCTCGATATGGCCATGGAATCCCTCTACATATATATGCCACTAAACTTTGATTTACTCACGAATTATACCATGTTGAACAATAGCAGAAGATACACCTCAATATATGACATATAATTTTCTGTCATCATGAACAAGGCACACTTGTCAAATAAACCACTATGAGATGTATAACCATGAAGTCAAAACTTCATGTAGGTCCCATACCTGATTATAAAATTAGAATGTCTTAAATAACTTTATAGACATACACTTTGATATTAACCAATATTTAGGCAAACCGGCATAACCTTTGGTTAATATCGAACTTTGGCAAACTGCCTATAGCTTTGACGAACCGCCTTAAAACACTGACTACAAAGGCTATATTTGGGCAAGTACATATTTGTGCACACATCAAACTCCTTACTGCATAAGCATGTTTGTCAGCCATTGATCTCCTCTCAATATCATTTCTAGGGCACTGCTGCTTGTTCAGTCTGTCTCCTTTGATGATTGGTACATCATCGTCTAAACAAGTAGACATATTGAACCGTTTGAAAATCCTCTCAATATAAGCTTCCTGTGATAGTCCTAAAAATCATTGTTTTCTGTCACACTTGATCTCAACACTATGGAAAAAATTGGCCTCACCCATGTCCTTCATTTCAAAACTTGCAGATAGAAGATGCTTTGTTATAAGTAACAATGCCATGTTACTACATGCTAGTAAAATATCATTAACATATAGCACCAGGATGATGAACTTACTCCCACTAACCTTCAGATATATGCAATGATCCACAGGAATCTCAAAAACCCCAAATGAAACAACCACCTCATGAAACTTGAGGTACCATTGTCTTAAGGCTTGCGTCAAACCATATAAAGACTTCTTCAGCTTGAAAACTTTCCTCTCACTACCTGTAATCTCAAAGCCTTCAAGCTGGACCATGTAAACATCTTCAGCAAGATCTTTATTCTATAATACAGTTTTTGTCACACCCCTATCCCGACAAGGGATAAAATACAATATCAGGGTATGATTGGGGTGACACGCGTCATCCCACCTCACCGCCAGGATCTCGATGCAGTGGCCAACTCACAGTCATAAACCAATATTACAATACAATAATATTAGAGTGCGAAAGACAAAGGAATATTACATTCCGAGATAGGTCAGAGTTTGCGGAAGCGTAAAAGAAATAACTATAAGATGTTCATTGGCCAATGATAATAAGTAACATAGTTACAAAATTCCTATGACCATCAAGTAGCTACCAAAAAGGTAAAACATAAAAGTTTATACAAAACACAATGCTCAAAAATAATAAAACGGGAACGATCCCAAGTAACAGTATAGCCCGTAGGCACAATCATCATGGGCAACCATCGCCATAATCCTTAGTCACGGTCCCTGGCTCCACAGTATCATCTGCATCCAAATCTAAAAAGAATGTGTACACGGGGGTTAGCTCCACCGAGCTAGTGAGAGAGAAAAGGGGATGCACAATCACACAATCACAAATAGTCCATGGTGCATGCTATTATTAATTCATTTACCACCTAACACACAATGCTAAGTCAATGGGTATATGCTACTGCAATAACTCGGGAAGGCATTGTGGATCCTTCCATTCTCACCACAATGCAACCTCAATTATTACTACGGGCCCGCGCCGGTCGTAGTCATCACCACCCAGAGCGGACCACCGATAACCATTACTACCCCTGGCCTGGCCTCTCTAACTCTCCACAGCAAGCGTGGTGCTCGCTACCCAACACCTAAACCCCTGTTGGTAAGGGTCGTAGCATAGGAACGAGCCTAACCACGAGATATACTACATGAATCCTATCGTGTTGAGAGGTACATCCGGGTGTGTCAACGTCCCATTCCATCTAACACCGGGTACCAGACAACACGGCGCATACAGCAAGAATGAGATGCAATATATAATTCCACGTGTCACGGGGGTTCCGGTGCAGATCGACCGTAACCCAACACAAATCCATATCATCCAAATCATCATCATCGAATAAGAATAAATGCAAATATGCAATCATGCTTGAATGATAATGTCACAATATAATTCATAAATGCATGAA